>NW_026555187.1:4800000-6107788 GCF_021234165.1 Pteronotus mesoamericanus | reverse complement strand
ACGGCCCGCACTAACAGAGGGGCCAGGCATGGGAGCAGGTGGTGACCTGGTCATCCAGAGTCAACCGTGAGGCTGCCCACGGGAACCGGACCTCTTCTGCCGTAGGGGAGCCTTGTCCACCCTCAAAGCAAAGCAATGGAGTCCAGAATCTGACACCATGATTTCAGCCAGCACCCCCCACCTGGAGGCGGAAAGGCCCCCATCTTCACATGTTTGAGGAACATAGGGAATGGCACTGCTGGTCCCCAAGTCTCCGCCACCACCTCCACACCCACAGCCGGAACACCTTTGCGGAGTAGAACGTAATGGCTTTTATTAAGGATGATTCCGAAGACGCTATCAACAGAGAGGAATAAATAGAGAATGCGTTTCCCAGAAACAGAGTGTAAGAGGAAGTAGAACATGGCCCCAGAGGGGCCAGGAAACATGGACGCCGCAAAGGGGGAAGGGATGTGGAAGGTGGAAACATCCCATCGAAGGATGTCGGATGTTACACAGACTCCATGTTACCTTCATCAGCACTGCCCCACACGGTCCCTTCCACCCCCTCCAGTCAGAGCCGGCATGGGGCGGGCGCGAGCAGGGCCGCTGGTCAGTATTTGATAGGGGCGACACCACATGGGACCTAAGAAGCACACGAGGCAAGTGCAGGGAAAAGGCCCGCTCCCCACTGGGTCTGCAGCAAGCCCACACTAAGTTTGCAGTCTGGACATGTCCATGATAGTCCCAGCTGTCATGGATTTTTTTCTGCGATGTTGGACAAGTGCCGAAACCTCTCTGTATTAATTCATGAACAGTATGTCTAATCTCTGTCTCATAAGAATGCTGTGAAAAATTAATGACCTTATTAAAAAAACTAAACAAAACTGATGTAAAATTTCTTTGTATACCCTAGAGATGCTATAAAGGCCAGGTGATCTTATTTAAAATACAGATGTGTATTTCCATTTATATGAGCCAATATAAGAACATTCAGCTTTACAAAGTGATGGTTATTCGCTTATTTCAAAAAAGAAAAAAGGAAGGGTGGGGGAGGGAGGTTTCTACACTGAAAACAGCATTTCCTGTAAGTGGACAAAAATTAATGTTAAGTACTCAGTTTTAGGTTTAAATATCAGTAACCTTTATTGAGGGCTTCGTAGGTATGTTCTAGGTGCCATACTAAACATGTATCATCCTATTGAACCCTCATAGCAACCGATTGAAAAGGTTTTACTATCTACCATTCCACAGATAAGAGAACAAAAATGCTGAGAAATTAAGTAATTAGCTGGCAATGCAGCAGCGGAGGAAATATCGGGACTCCAGGACGGCTTGGCTCCTCACCCGTTTCTCTCTCCATTAAGCCGTACTGCCTCCCCGGCTCATCAGCAGACCCCACAGAACATGGAATGTTTGTTGAGTATTAAATGCCAAACAAACCAACCTGGCAGAGCAACTAAGAGAGAAGGATTAGAAATCTAAATGCCTATTAATGCTAAAAACAATAAGTGAGATAACTTACCTATAAAGTTGACAAATCCATAAGAAAATAACATGCAAAATTCTTATTTGCATTTGCCCTTCCACTCAGTTTATTCTGCAGAGAAGGGCAGCCCTGCCTGAGACCCCCCCAAACCCTAATATGCTGCCCACCCTTGGGCAGGTCACTCCCCTTCTCCATAAAATTATGATCCGGCACTGGCAGGGGCAACTCTGTTGGTTTGAGCATTGCCCTGATACACCAACGTTGTGGGTTCGATCCCCAATCAGGGCACACACAAGAATCAATCAATGAAGCCTTAAATCAGTGGAACAACAAATTGATCGATCTCTCTCTCCTTCCTTGCCTCCCTCTGCCTAAAATCAATAAGTAAAAAAGTTATGATTTGATAAACTCTGACAGAGAGCCACTCCGCACAGGGCACTGGAGCAAGCGGTCTCTTCCAGCTATCGAGTTCTACAGCTCTTGGGAAGCACCTTCGAAGCATAGAGTGCAGTGCAATTTGCCTGGTGTAAAGTACAATGTTCAGTTCTTTCCAACATCTAACTTATTGCTGAGGACAAGAAGAACTGAAAGTGACTCTGGCCAGTGCTAAATTTGTTCCTTGTCACAAACCTAACAAGGCCTGACTCTAACTTTCCTCTCTCTGCAGCCTGACATCTCAGAGACCTGATGATTAACACACCATGTTCCAACGGGAGCAATCGCCTCTGGCCCCAGGGGGAGCTGGTGACCTTGAGCTTCCTGCAGCCCACGTGGTGTCCACCTGTTTCCTCTCTCGCAGCCATGCGGTTCTCAAGACACTGCCTAAAGCCCAAAAGCAGAGAACAGCGCAACCCCGAGCCCTCTAAGTGGAGCTGAGTGTAGTCAGCCGCTCAGAGCAGAGCCGGAATCCTCCTGTTCCAGCCCCCAGAGCCAAAACGCAGACCCCCGAGGCTCCTCCAAGCATCTGTGGACTCCATTTCACGTCTCGGCCAGGAAGCACAGAACGTCGGGGAGGGAAGGGGAGGCCTATCGTGCTCCCCAGAAAGGAACTGTAGAGGAAGTCGGAAAACCAAAATGGGACCATCCCCGGAGCCAATATCGCCCCCGCGACTTTGTCTGAGGCCGGCCTCAGGCTTATGGAAAATAGGCAGCTGCCCGCTCAGTGGCAGGATTTGGGGGATACTGAGAAGGGCCCCCTCACACAAGGGAAAAGTTTGTCTTCCCTGCCCACTTGTTAGTGTCTAAAATGCCAGCGTGCCAGTTCTGCTCGTGGGCTCACAGTCTGTGTTCCCATTTTGCCCTGTGCTCCTGCACTATCCCAGCAGCTGCCGCTGAGCCAGGGTAAGTGGTCATTACAAGAGCAGGTCCAGCAGTCAGGGTTGAAGCATGGCCGGGGAGTTCCCACCTTGCCCTGTGACCCCACGCCAGGCCACCCTCCCCACGAACCATGCGGCCCAAAAGTATAAAGCATCAGGAGCTCCCGCTTCATTCTATGACATCTGTGGTTGTCTTAGGCCCTCTAGTCCTATCCTTGTCGTGGCTCCATTTCAATGTCCGCTCAGCTTCTAACCCCTTCACTTTTCTTTTTCATTTCTGGTCCTTGCCACCTTGGACTAGAGAATGGGATTCTGCTTCCGTGGCAACAGGGCAGGAGAAATATCACACATAGGCTTTGCAATCAGACAAGAAGCGTGGAGTTTCAGCTCTGCCATTCGTTAGCTATGTAAGCGTAAACAAGTGATTTAAACTCTCCAATCTTCAGTTTCTTCATCTGTAAGATCAGGTCACTAATCCTGGCCACATAGCGTTATTAGGAAGGCAAGATAACGTATGTAAATTCCACTGCATACTAGACTTATCAGGGGATCACTTCGTAAGTTATATAAATGTCTAATCACTACCCTATATACTCGAAACTAATATAACGTTGTAGGTCAACTGTAATTGAAAAATAAAAAATTATGTTTAAAAGAAGTATGTAAAGTCCAGAGGCTTGTCGGTCCTCAGAAAGGGTCAAACTCCCCGCTAGCTGCTCCCAACCCCAAGCATTTTAGGAAGCCCAGCCCAGCGCCCGTGCCCAGCCAGGCTCCTCCCGACACAGCTGGGGGCAGGGCAGGGGACAAGGGCAGCAGCCAGGCAGAGCCGGGGAAGAGATGGATGCTGGCCTCAGATTCAAGGGGGGTGCAGACACAGAAAGAGGAGGTGAGGCCAGACATGGAGCTGGAGGGCGGCCCACGGCTTGGGTTGAGAACGAGGCAGAGGTGTTTGTAGCTTAGTCATAGGGGTGCTGACCACACGGTTCTTCAGGGAGGCCCAGGAGTTAAAAGTGAAACGCTGGACAGAACGTGCTTAAAATAACATCCAGGATGCACAGGGGTTTATGCCCCCCTCAGGTCCATACACTCAAGGCTTCCCTTCCTTTCCTGAGAGCAGAGTGTCTGGCAGAGGAGAAGCAAAGATGAGGGCACTAGACCTTGGAGGAAAGAAAAGAGAAAGGCATCCAGAGGCAGGAAAGGCTCAGAAAGGGAAGGTTGGAGCCCCAGAGATAAACTGTCCGAATCTCAGGAATAGAAATTCCTTCGGAAAGAACTGCAAGTTTTGCTGTTGTTTTTTAGCACCAAGCAGTAGCTTAGTCCCCTGCGCCTGGTACCAAGCACAGGACCTGCATGGATGAATAAATAAATACCATTTGCTTTCACTCTCAGGAGCCTCTGTCCACCCATCACTGCCCTTAACTGCTGGCCAGCATCCCTGCGCCACGCCCCGTGAGAGCTGGCGCGGGCAGCAGCGCTGGATGGTGGCACCTGCCAGCGCCCCCCTCACACCTTCCCCCACTAGATCAACCGCTGAAACCTACACTTCCTTGCTTTTTCATTCCCTGGCTCCACACCGCAGCCGAAGAGGCTGGAGCTGGTGTTGTCGTTGGCAGCAACGACGCTAGAACTCTATCCGCTCCAATCCTAGTGCGCCTAATTGTATGAATTTGGGCAAGTTACATACCCTCTCTGGGCCTCAAGTCTTTCGTCTGTAAGAGGGAAGGTGCAGCTCCTATCTCATAAGGTTGTCACAAGGGTTAAGTAGCTCAATATAATAGCTCATATATAAATGATTAACATCTGCTTTCAACCCCTTCCGTGGCCTGACAGCTCACTTTAGTCTCTTTGCACTGCGTTTCTGAATGCATCCCCCCAGTAGGCTGTGGAGTCTACACGCCACTTCAGGGCACGCATCACCTATGGCTTTAGGTAAGAGGTAGAGCCTCTGCCAGCGCTTGGACTGCAGACAGCAAACATCCCCCTGAAAACCAAGGCATGCAGAGCACTTAGGCTCAGCCTCACTCAGCTATAGGTTCTGATCTGTAAGTGGGAGTGCTGGGGCGTACCGCTGGTTCCTAGCCTTCTGTGCACCACGCATACCGTGGAGACCCTGACGAAAGCATCAGCGCCCTTCGAGTCCACAGTACAGACTCTACGCTAAGAACCTCTGGACCGCCTGATTTCTCAAGTTGAGTTTTAGTTCTAAAAGTATGTAAAACATACACAGATAAAGCAGGTTAAGGAAATCAGGTAACATATGAAGAATGACATTCATCTGTCATATACTGTTGAGTCTATGCTGACAATTAAAATGTTTTTCCATGTATCTGTCCAATTTTCCCAGCATCATTTATTGAATAGACTGCCTTTACCTCATTGTATGTTCTTGGCTTTTTTGTCAAATATTAATTGACCATAGAGACACCGGTTTATTTCTGGGCTCTTTATCCTGTTTCACTGATCCATATGCCTGTTTTTATGCTGGTACCATGCTGTTTTGATTACTGTGGCCTTGTTATATAGCTAACTATTAAAATCTCTCTGCTCTGACTATTAAATGTCACCTCTCTAAAGCCCTACGACATCTGCACTCCCGCTATCTGGTCTCCCTGGGCAGATCCTGAAGACTTCCTCCTCCTCATCTAGCAAAAAGGGGAAGTATCTGACACAAAAGAGAGGCATGTGGAACCCTGTGCAGGCATCGTTTGATCAATCAGTGCCTACTATTTTAAATATCATTCCTGGTATATAGTAAACCTTCAAAGAATGGTGCAGACAAAAATGTCCTAGGAGATGAGAGGATGTCAGGAGAGTTTCCTAGAGAAGGCGCCTGGTCAGCGAGGCCCTGAGGCGGTGCAGGGTGCAGGGTGCAGGGTGCAGGGTGCAGGGTGCATGCAGAGAGGAGCCCGCTCCAGACACAGAGGTCGGCCCTGGGGAGGCGAGGCACGGGGAGCACGCGCGGGGTAGCCCGGGAGCCCGTCTGGGTAAGTACGCGCCATTCATCAGGAGTTACGATGGAATAGCAGGTAGAGGCCAATCCCTGGACGACCTTAAATGGCCAAGCCAAGGAGTTTGGAATCTGCCCTATCGTGCAAAATCAGGCCTATCCTAAAGGGAGACAGAACAAGATTATTAGCTGGAATTTTCCCCTTCATCTAACGCCACCATGTTATTCTGAAACTCTTTAACCTCAAGAAGTAAAATTAAAAATTCAGAAAATAAAAGAAAGTACCTAGTAAAAAATTATCATAAAGCCCAGAGGCTTTGAACGTGCCCTGACTCTACCTACCTCATTTAGCATCTCAGAGTCTCCAACACCTTTTCCAACTCCAGAGTTACTTGGTACTAAGAGAATTTGGGCGTCTACGTATGATTTTCTCCTGCAATTTTTAGATTTGGGGCTAAACACAGGAGTTTGTTTGACTAGTATACAAATACTAGTCAGCATGGGACATACTTATACTAAAAATGTATCCCCTGTTTACCTTAAATTCAAATTTAAATGTGCTGTGTATTTTTTTTCCTTTCTATTTTTCCTGCCCCACCCATCCCCACTTCCCACCCTCAGTCCTCCCCCACTTTGGCTTTGTCTATGGGTCTTTTATAAATGTTCCTTGACAACCCTTCCCCTTCTTTTCCCCATTACTCCCTTTCCACCTCCCCTCTTGTTATTGTCAGTTTGTTTTTTCTTTCAATGTTGCTGGTTATATTTTTCTTGCTTGTTCATTTTGTTGATTAGGTTCCACTGATAGGTATGATCATACGGTATTTGTCTTTCACCGCCTGGCTTATTTCGCTTAGCATACTGTTTTCCAGTTCCATCCGTGCTGTCGCGAAGGGCAGGAGCTCTTTCTTTCTGCTGGCAACCTTATTTGATCCACATATTGACCTCTTTCTCCTCCTAAGCCCAACCACTTTCCGCATAGCACTAATCTTGGCCAATGTCACAATAGAAAGGGAGGCATTGGCTGCCAGTTTCATTCTTCTTGAAGACATAGAATGTCTTTTTATTTATGTGTTGATTTCATAAATATAGTCCAGCATTTTTCTCAGAACAATGCTCCAAGGCAAAAAGCTCAGAGCTTAGACAGCCTCGCTCCCCAAAGCCTTTCTTATCTTCACCCCCAGGTTCCAGCCCAGCCTCCCCAAACAACAAACACTAACCTCAAAACAAAAAGAGAACAAACAGTGTTCTTACCTGCCCAGCACCAGCGTTAATCCTGGCTTCCTAGATGCACCTTAGAATCATGGAATGATTAGAATATTCAAATGATCACACCACACCCCAGCGCGATTACATCATAGTCACTTTGGGTGACTGTCATATATCAGTACTTCTTAAAGCTCTCCATGTGGTTTTAATATGCATCCAGAGTTGAAAACCACTCTTAGCCTTTACATCTCATTTTTAGAGCAAGCCCGAGCCCCTGAGGAAGTTTTGGGGGAATCTGGGAATCAGGTGGTTGGGAAGGGGAGGAAGGCAGCAAAAAAAATGAGATCTGTTGCGCTCTGTCTGTCCTCCGGTTCTGAACCTTGATTTGTTCTTTCCCTCCTCTTTTACTCTAGCGTGCAACCACCTTTACCATGGAGCAAATATATGATCAAAAGCTCATCATCAAATCTCCCCAATATTAGCAAGTAGATTTAAAAGATGGGATGAAAATAAGAATAATAACTAACACTTTAAGAATGTACAAAATGTTTTTTCTTCACAATCAACCCTGTGAGGTCACACCCACAGTGCAAACAAGGAAACTGAAGGTCATAGCATGCGAGTGAGTTGACTAAGGTCTCCCATTGTGTATGTAAGAGCCAAGCTAGAGCCAAGAACAGGTGTTCCTGCGACACAGCAATGTGTCACCACATCTATCTGCTTAGAGTGGGACCCGTCCGATTCCAGAGAGCACCATTCACTGTACTGTAACATGAACGGTGGCTCTAGAGCACAGCCACACACAACCTTCACAGTCTAGTATGGCAGCCCTAAACTACTTCCCCAGAGACTATTGATAAAAGTACCAATAATCAGAGTTCTACAACAAGGAAACTGATTTGGGGACAAAATTGCCCCCTGTACCAGGTGGTAAATCTTTTTTTTTCTTTTTTTGGCCCTGCCACTATGGCAGACTTAACTTCAAAAGGGATGAATGGGGTAGGGGGGTAGGGGAGGGAGTAAGAGCAAGGGTCAAAGACAGGTCACGCAAACAGTATCTTCTCACGGCCACATCATGCTCAGCATGTCCCGAACTCTCCCCAGAACTGTTCCTCTCCCCTAATAGCTTCTAACAGTTCATTTCAGCGTTTTTCATGTGGTAATTCTAGCCAAAGGCCTGGAACTTATTTTATATCCACACCCATTCCCTCAGTCCCTCACACACAGTAAGTCAAGATGTCCTGACATCTCACATCCTAAATAGTTCTCACATCTCTCCCTGAATGTCCAACCTTGACCACACATCCCAGTTCAGGCCCCTCTGTCTCTTTCCCGGGCCGATGTAATGACCACCCCAAAGTCAGTCATTGCACTATCATTGCTCGATCCTCCACGTTGCTGCCACAGTGACGGCTCTAAGATGCTAACGTGACATGTTATTCCCAGCGTAAAGCACTTTAGTGGCTTTCTGTTGCTTACAAGATGAAATCTAAATGCTTCAGCATGGCACATGGATCTTTCTATGACCCGGGCTACCTATTTCTCTAGTCCCACTCCACCATTTCCTACCTTGTCTAGTACACTTTGGTGAAATCAAAATGCTGTAGTTTGTACCTTATGTCATGGGATTCCACACTAATATGCCTTTATTCATGGTGGACCTCGGGCCTGGACCACCCCCTCCCCCAAACATGCCTTCTTTTTGGGTAACATCTGCCCCATCTTCAAGGCTCACTCAAGTGTCGTTTCTCCCAAGAAGGCCCGAATCAACACCCAGTGTGGGGGAAGAGCCTCGCTTATGAGCTCCCATAGCAACTTCTATCTTAGCTCGCTGTATTGTATAAAAAGTGCTCTTTTTGCTTGTGCAGGTGATCTTCTCCCTCAGAGAGCACAAACTGGTGACCTCTGGGCTAAATGCAACCCCAGGCATCTTTTCTTGTTTGCAGTATGTTTTTTTTTTTTAATTTTGTATTATGCACAAGTATTTAACAAACGCGCAAAACGATGTTCAACTTCTATCCAAGACAGAGTAACAAAGACCAGACTGAACCTCCTGCCTGAAACAATCAAAGCAAACCAAACAAAAAGACAAAACATGAGTAAAAGTTTTCGAGAAACTGGACATCAGGTGATGAGGGCCAGCGACGCCTGAGAGGTGGGAAACAGGGGAGCGGGCCCGCCGTGGCCCGCTGCCCGCCATGCGTTGCCTTCCGAGGGCTTCCAGGCGAGGACATGGGGGCGGGGAACCCCACCGCGCCCAGCGCGCTCCCTGAACTGAGGAAATCGAGCTGGCCTCGGTGGTGAAAATTCACAGGACGGGACACCAGAAAGGAGGCGGTGCCTGGGGAAGGCACTCAGGGTAACTGCAGAAGGTCCCCCCGAGCATTCAGCAGAACACTGATCGGCACTGCTGGTAGAGAGACTGCCAAAGGCCAGGGAGAGAATTATCCTAAAAGATGAGGAGGAAAAGTACCCAGTAATCACATAAGGCCAAAAATATCGCCTATTGCCAACAGCCAGACTGGAAAACCTTATAATTCACAGGGCGTTTGATAGAGCACTCCGAAGGATCTTACCTCAGTAATGTCAAATCATCAGCCCTACTCTGAACATTCCTCTTGTACCACTTAACAAACCTTAAAAGCAAGACATTAAATGAACTAAAATATTTCCAAGAATATCAGCTGTGTACTAGAACAGAGGTTAAGAATATCTGTAAAAATACCAAAATATCCAGCCTTCAGTAAGGTAAAATTCACAATGTCTGCAATACAATAAAAAATTACCAGGCATGCAAAAATAGGATCCCTTGTGAGGAGAAAAACCAGTCAATAAAAAACAATCCAGAATTGGCACAGAGGTTAGAATTTGTAGACAAAAACATTAAAACAAACATGAAGCATAACAGTATTCTATACATTCAAAAAGTTAAGGAGCAAAATGGAAGCTACAAGAAAGACACAATTGTAATGTTTAGAGATTAAAAACTATAATGTCAGAAACTATAAAATACATAATATGAGATTAATGGTAGCTCACACATAGCAGGAAAAAAGAGCAGAGAATTTAAAGACATAGTAATAGGAACACAGAGGAACACAAAAAGGAACACAGAGAAGAAGAAAGGAAAACAGCATCAGCTGGACACACTTAAGTTGTACTAATATGCATGTTGTGGAAATCCCCAAAGAAGGAGGGAGAAAGAAAGATTTTACAAATTAATGGCTGACTAAACTGTTTTCTGTTATTTCAAGCAACAAAATAAATTAAGTAGCATTGGGTTATAACCCACAGTACAAAATAAATATCCATGAGTCCATACTGATTTCAGTAAATAATTGAATAAACAAATTAATAAATGGGAGATAATAGATAAATCACAGAATTCTAAATAATTTTTTTCTTTATTTATTTATTTTTAAATACATTTGCCTCTGCCTCCCCCCCACCACTTTCCCTTGCCCCCTCCCTCCTTCCCTCCCTCAGCTCTTCCCCTTTGGTTTTGTCCATGAGTCCTTGCCATATGTTCCTTGACTTTTCCCTTCCCTTCCCTTTCCCTGCCCGCCCCTCCCTCCTTCCCTCTTGTCTCTGTTGATTTCTTTTCCTTTCAGTGTTGCTGGTCTTATTTTCCTTGCATCTTTGTATTGTTGGTTAGGTTCCGCTTATAGGTGAGATCATATGGTATTTGTCTTTCGCCCCATGGCTTATTTTGCTTAGCATAATGCTCTCCAGTTCCATCCATGCTGTCGTGAAGTTTAGTAGTTCTTTTTTCCTTTCTGCTGTGTAGTATTCCATTGTGTATATGTACCATTACTTTTTGATCCAATCATCTACTGGTGGACATTTAGGTTGCTTCCAACACTTGGCTATTGTAAATTGTGCTGCTATGAACATTGGGGTGCATAGGTTCTTTTGTATTGGCGTTTTGGTGTTCTTAGGGTATAGTCCCAGCAGGGGAATCACTGGATCAAAAGGCAGTTCCATTTTCAGGTTTTTGAGGAAACTCCACACCGTCTTCCACAGTGGCTGTACCAGTCTGCATTCCCACCAACAGTGTAAATAATTTTTTTTTAAAAATTGCTCTCAAGAGGGTGGAATGTAAGTGCCCACTCCTTAAATACATGAGGCGCATAAAGACTTCCTTTCAAAGCATATCATATAAAAAGGGACTGAGGGGGCAACTTTACAGTGGACAAACCTGAAAATGCTACCTTACGTCTCAACCAGGTGATCAAGTGAGACGTCACGCTGACAGTGTTCATCCTTGACATGGGTGACTCTGACTTGTGGCCTCCCTCCCAAGAACACATGACCTTAGACCAACAATGAGAAAAACACACAAATCTCAGTTGAGGCACATTCTACCAAATACCTGAGTAGCACTCTTCAAAACTGGCAAAGCCATCAAAAAAGAAAAAAAAAGCAAAACTATAAGAAATTGTCACACTCAAGACTCAAGAAGAGACTAAGGAAACATGACAAATAAATATAATGTGGTCCCAGGACGGGGGGAAAAAATCATGTAAAAACTAAAGAAAATGTGAATTAAATATGGATTTTAGTCAATATTGCTTTGTTAATTATGACAAATGTACCATACTAATATTAGATGTTAATAACAGGAAAAACTGCATTGCAATTTTCCTATTAATCTAAGATTATTCTAAAATAAAAAGGTAACAGCAGATTTCTCTTGGAAACACTAAAGGTAAGAACACAGCATAGGAAACTTTTTTCAAAAAACTGAAAGAAAAATATTGTCCATTTAAACTCTCTACCTGGCAAAATTTTTTCTCAAAAACACAAGTATAACAGAAATTGTTTTACATACTCTAAAGTTGAAATAGTTTATCATTAGAAAACCCATGCAACAAGAAATGTTAAATGAAGCTATTTCAACAGAAGAAAGTGAGACTGCATGGAAATAGGGATCTATGCAGAGAAATAAAGAGCATCGGGAATGGTAATTGTACGTGTTAACAGGTTACTTAAGTATCTCTGAAGGTAATTAACTGTGTAAGTAAAAAGCACAACAATGTGTTGTGGGTTCAGAATGTATGCATAATTAAAATGGATCGCGCCAACAGAATAAAGGCCAGGAGAAAAATGAAATGATCCCAAGGAAGATTCTTATACAGCACACAAAGTCGTGCAGTATCCCTGGAATGTAGACTGTGATTAATTAAAGATGCTCACTATAATCCCTAGCGCACATACTAAAATAACAAAACAATGTTATAGCTATAAATCAACAAAGGAGATAAAAATAAATTATAAAAGCAGTCAAGAAATCCAAAAAGAAAAAAAAAGGCAGACGAAGAGAGGGAAGGGGAACAAAGAATAAATGGGGCAAACAACACATATAGCAAAATGATACATTTAAACATATCCACAATCACATTGAATATAAATGGTCTGAACACCCGAATTAAAAGATACAATATCTAAATTACAATTTTTGTTTGTTTTATTTTTAATTTTTTTTTCATTTTTTTCCATTATAGTGACATACGATACTATATTAGTTTCAGGTATACAAACAGTGATTAGACATTTATATAATTTATATCACCCTCGTAAGTCTAGCACCCATCTGACACCATACGTAGCTATTACAGTATTATTGGCTATATTCCCTTTATGTCCCCGTGACTAGTTTTGTAATTGGAAATTTGTACTTCTCAATTGAATGGATATTTTTTAATGGCTGAACTATATGCTGCCTATAAGAAATGCAACTTAAATATAAAGACACAAAGAGATTAAAATTAAAATGATAGAAAAATATACCATGTGAACAGTAATTTAAAGGTGGAACAAGTACACAGAAAATCAGAAAGTACATGAAAACTTGAACAACATTATGAACAGACTTGATCTAATTGACATTTTAGAAAAATACACTGAATAACAGCAGAAACAGGTTCTTACCGAGTACACAGAAAACATTTTCCAAGTAGACCATCTCCTAAGCCTCAGAACAAGTCTTACTAAATCCAAAAGAAAGCAATTGATACAAAGTATGTTGTCTAACCACAATGGAATTAAATTAAAAATCACTACAGAATTATCCCTGGAAAATATCCAAATATTTGGAAGTTAGATAATGCATTTCTAAAGAACCCACATGTCACAGAATAAATCAAAAGAGAAATGAGAACGTATTTTGAACTGAAGGAAAATTAAAATACAACATACCAAATTCCACTGCAGGTATCCTAGGAAAAAAATGAAAACTGAGGGGTGCACGGATCCTTGTATCAACAACCCAAGGGTCCTGCCTGGGTGAGTGGTCACACCAACTGTGGCACATCTACACCAGCGACAAAAAGGAGCAAACTGAAAGACAGGCAGACTGAGAAGCTCCAGGCCCTCTTTCCCCCAACCCTGACCCCGAAACCCCAAATAAACAACACTGGTCCCGAAGAGCTTCCTAAGAACCCTAGAAATCAGCTAAGAAGCTGCAGCCAAGCCAATGCCTAACCAAGGAAAAGCCACGCTCAAAATGGTAGAAACCCCGTGGCATTTTTGCTGCCCCTGCCAGCCCTGTCCCTCACAGGGCTCCGTCAGTCAGACCCCACTCCCCCCCGGGGCCCTACCCCAGGACAGAAGGGACCGGCGGACGAACAGACGAACTCGCAGTGTCCTGGCTGGTCTGGGAGCGGCCCGGGGAGCTGACTGTCTCGCCTGATTTAGGGCCCGGTGGAAACAGGGGTGAAGGGCATCGAAAGTGCTGACAGCCCTGCCCGAGGCGGGGGCGGCTCAGTTGGTTGGAGGGTCTTTCTCTACTCAGATAGGCTGCAGGTTCAGCTCCCAGGCAGGGCACGTGCCTAGGTGGCAGGTTCCATCCCCCCCTTTCCTGCACAGACCCCACCCCGAGCCCCGCCCTGCCCTGCAGGGAAGTGAATGGGAGGCAACAGATCCCTGTTTCTCTCTCACAACGGTGTCTTTCTCTCTCTCCCTCACCGCCCCCTCCCTTCCTCTTTCTAAAATCAATAAGCATTTCCATATCCTTGGGAGAAAAGTTTAAAAAAAAAAAAAAAGGACCGGAACGGGCTGCGGTGCACGAGAGCTGCGCGGAGACTGCAGACCCGTGGGCACCTGGGGGTCAGAGCGCACAGGAAGAACAATACCACCGAGTCTCTAAGGCCCTGAAAGGAAACAAAGGGAAGACTCAGAGACCTAGGATGTTCGAAAGCAGTGATCATGTGAGGGCATCTGGGAAAAGCGCATGCGTGCACCCAGGAGCGCGGCGTTTCCAGAGAAGGCCAGAGAGGAACTGGAGGCTTCCAGCTGGGCTGATCGGAGAAGGGCCTCCCTTGCACAGGTGTAAGGACTGGGTGAAGCGGTGCCCTTAAATGCTCGCATTTCCACGCAAGGTCACAGGCGCACGGACGTACGCAGGAACAACAGCAGTGCGTGGAGATTCCAGTTCTTCCTATCTTCACCAACGCTCCTCTGTCTGTCTGTTTTTATAGTAGCCATCCTAATGGTGTGAGGTGGTGTCTCACTGCAGTTTTGATTTGCGTTTCACTAATGACTAAAGAAGCTGAACATCTTTTCTTATCGGCAACATGTGTATCTTCTTTGGAGACATGTCTCTCCGAGCCCATTGTACACTTTTGAATTGGGTTGTTTGTCTTTTTGTTGGAGAGTTTTAGGAGTTCTTTATCTGTTCTGAATATAAACCCCTTACAAGATATATGATTTGCAAATAGTTTCTCTCAGTCCGTAAACTATCTTTTCATTTTCTTGATAGTAACCCTGATTCACGGAAGTTATTTTGATGAAGGCAGTTGAAATATTGATAGATATTGTATTGAATCTACAGATTTCTTTGAGTAGTACTGACATCTTAATGTTACATCTTCCTATCCAAGAGAACACAAGATATATTGCCATTTATTCATCTTCTTTATGTCTTTCGGCAATGTTTGGAGTTTTCAGCATACTAGTCTTCCACCTCCATGGTTAGATACTTTTTTCCTATTTAATTAATTTAGGTACTATTGTAAATAGAATTGTTTTCCTAATTCTTTTTCAGATTTTCCATTGATGATGTATAGAAACACAACTAACCTGAGGGTGTCCATCTCATACCCTGAGACTTTGCTGAATTCATTTATTAGTAACTTTCTAGTGTATTCCTCAATATTTGCTATATATATGGTTGTATCATCTGTGAACAGAGATAGTTTTACCTGTCCATTTCCAGTTTAGATGCCTTTTATTTTTTATTTTTACTAGCTCTGCCTAGAACTTGCAGTATAATGCTGAAAGCAACAGAGAAAGCAGGCATCCTTGTCTTTTTTCTGATATTAGGGGAAAAAGTTTTATTCTTTCACCATTGCATATCACATTAGCTAAGGGGCTATTCACAAATATCCTTTATCATGTTGAATTTTTTTTCTCTATTCCCAGTTTTCTGAGAGATTTACTATGAAGGGGGGTTGAATTTTCCCAAATGCCTTTTCTGCATCCATTGAGATGATAATGTGGGGTTTTTTCCCTTCTTTCTATTAATTGTCTCATTAATTATATTGAACCACCCTTACATTCCTGGAATAAATCTGATTAATCATGGTAAATAATCCTTTGATATTCTGTTGGATTTATTTTCTAATATTTTGTTGAAGATTTTTACATCTGTATTTATAAGGAATATGGGTCTGTAATTTTCTTTTCTTCTGATGCCTTTATCTGGCTTTGGTATCAGAGAAATGCTAACCTCACAGAATGAGTTAGGAAGTGTTCTCTGCTCTTGGATTTTTTAGAAGAGTTTTTAAAAGATTGGTGTTAATTCTTTAAATGCTTGGCAGAATTCATAGTGAAGCCATCTGGTCCAGGACTTTTCATTCTTGGAAGGTTCTGATTACTGAATCAATCTCTTTAAGTGCTGTCCATCTGATGAGATTTGCTATTTCTTCATGAGTCAGTTTAGCTCGTTTGTGTTTCAGGAATTTGTCTATTTTTTCTATGCTGGCATACAATTGTTCATAACATTCTCTTAGAATCTTTTATTATCTCCATAAGGTCATTTGTGACACTCCCAGCTTCATTTCTAACTTTGGTTTTCTGTGTCTTCTACTCACTGTCAGCCTAGCTAAAAGTTTGTGAATTCTGTTGATCTTTCCAAAGAACTGACTTTTGGTTTTATTGCTTTTCTCTATTGTCCTTCTAGTCTCTATTTGTTTATCTCTAGTTTTTTAATTATTTCCTTCCTGCTGCTAGATTTGGGTTTAATTTGCTTCTCTTTTTCTAGTTCTTTAAGATATAATGTTAGGTTATTGATCTTTCTTTCTTTTTTTAGCACAGGCATTTACAGATATAAATTTCCTTGTGAGCACATTTCATTGTGTTCCAACAGCTTGTATGCTGTTTTCATTTTCATTTACCTGTAACCATTTCCTATTTTCCCTTTTGATTTCTTCTTTGACGCATTGGTTGTTTAAGAGTGTGTTATTTAATTTCCACATATTTGTGAATTTTCCAGTTTTCCTTCAGTTATTAATTTTTAACTTTATTTCATAATGAGAGAATATTCTTTGTATGATATTTGTCTTCTTAAATCTATTGAGTCTTGTATTTTAGCCTTAAATATGATCTATCCTGGAGAACCTTCGCTTTCGCTTGAGAAGAATCTGTATTCTTCTATTGTTAGATGTGTGTTCTATATATTCTGTTAGGTCTCGTTGTTTTATTGTGTAGTTCAAGTCCTCTATCTCTTTACTTATCTTATGCCTGGTTAAATTATCGTTATCGAAAGTGGAGTATTAAAGTTTCTATCTAGCTCTGGCTGGCTGGCTCGGTTGGTTGGAGAATCATCTCATGAACCAAAAGGTTGTGGGCTCAATCCCCAGTTAGTGTACACACCTAAGTTGCAGTTTTCACCCCCGGTCAGGAGTGGATGGGATGCAACTTATTGATGCTTCCCTCTCTTTCTCTCTCTCCCCGCCACACCCCGCCTCCTTCCCTTTCTCTCTAAAATCAATAAACATATCAGTGGGTGAGGATTTTAAAATTTTTTTTTTAAGTCTCCAACTAGTATTATAGAACTATCTATTTCTCTCTTCAATTCTCTTCATATTTTTTGATGTATGTATTTGAGAGTCTATTATTAGATGCATAAATGTTTATAGTTGTTATATTATATTGCTGTATTAAAACTTTCATTGAGTTAAAAATCAATATGTAAAAATCTAACGAATTTTAGGAGAAAATTCAAAATAATATTTTTCTTACCCTGAAGTAAAATATTCAAACCCAGAAGCTATAAAGTAAAATATTGACAACATGACTATATTACACATTTAAGGCTATATAGTAATATACATATAAAAAAAGTTAAAGGACAAGTAATAGAACACGAAAGTATTTGCAACACATCTAAAAAAATGTTAATAGTTTTGGTTTTGGGGGAAAAAAGTCTACAAACATTTAGTCAAAAAATGGATAAAGAATATCAAAAAGTCATTTAAAGCTTTTTAAAAATAATTGAAATAGGCAAGAAATATACAAAAACAGTTTTAGTTTCAACAAATAATAAAGTAACTTATATTTTACATATTGATTTTTAACTCACCTGAATATTTTTTGTATAATGTATGAAATAGGGCTCTATATTTGTTTTATTTCAAGTAATAGTGGTTCATGCACCTTATTTGTTGAATAAGCCTTATTTTCCCCATTGATTTGAAATATGAGTTTAATCATATATTACATTGTTAGACAGGTATATCTGTTTGTTTCTAGAAAGCTCATTTTATTTAATTGATCTACTTGATTATTTCTGTGCTGGTATCATGTTCTTTTAATTGCTAAGAATTTATAATGGATTTAAATTTTTTAATATTTTATGGATTTTGACATTTAAAAAATAAATTAAATCAATCTGTATTTTTTTAAACAAAACAAAAAGAAGGAACTCCTACCTTTTGTGACAACATGGATTGAACTGGAGAATATTATGCTAAGTGAAATAAGCCAGTTGATGAAAGACAAATACCATATGATCTCACCTATAAGTGGAACCTATTCAACAAAATAAACTAACAAAATAAACCACAGGCAAAAAAACATGGAGCAGACTGAAAGCAACCAGAGGGGATGGGGAAGGAGGACAATGGTGGAAAGAGGAAGAAGGGACTAGACAAAGAACATGCATGAATGACCCGTGGACATGAGCAACAGAGTAGGAATTGACTGTGGGAGCGGGGGGCGGGGGGGGATGGGTGGAGGAGGGCAAAGAAGGAAAATTTGAGACAACTGTAATAGAATAAACATGATTTAAAAATAAAAAATTTTAAAAAACCTTTCATTGATATACAATATTTTTCTTTGCCCCCTGAATCTTTTTAAGACCTGTTTTGTTTGATATTAGTATAACCACTCCAGCTCTTTTTGGTTACTATTTATATGGAATGTATTTTCCATTCTTAACACTTTCAACCTATTTGGATATTTGGATATAAAGTGAGTCTCTTGTAGAAAGTATACAGGTGAATCATATATTTTATCCATTCTGCTAATCTCTGTATTTTGGTTGGAGAGTTTAATACATTTACATTTAAAGTAATTACAGATAAGGAGAAACTGCTGCCATTTTGTATGTTTTCTATTTGCTTTATAGCTTTTGTTCCTCATTTCCTCCATTACTGCCTTCTTTTGTGTTTGGTTAATTTTTTGCAGTGAAACATTTAGGTTCCCTTCTCATTTTCTTATTTGTATATTCTATAAATATTTTATGGTTACCATGGAGGTTACATTAAGCTCCTTAAAGTTATAACAATCTAATTTGGATTTATATCAATTTCATAAATATATAAAAACTCTGCTCCTATGCAGCTCTGTTCCCATCTTTCTGTTATTGATTTCATAGTTGACATCTTTATAAGTTATGTGTCCAATAACATCAATTAATAATTTTTATGAATTTGTCTTTTAAGTTATGTACAAAAGTAAAAAGTGGAGTTGCAAAACGAAATTAAGCAATACTAGCTTTTACAATTTCCTATGTATTTATCTTTATCAGAGATCTTTATTTCTTCATATGGCTTCAAATGATGGTCTAGTTTCATTTCATTTCGCCCTGAAGAACTTCCTTTAGCATGTGTTGAAAACAAGTGTAGTGGTAATGAACCCCTTCAGCTTTTGTTTATCGGGAAATGTCTCTATCTTGGAAGTTCTCCCTTGTTTTTTGAAGGACAGTTTTGCCAGATTTAGAGGCCTCAGTTGAGTTTTTTTTCTTTCAGGACTTTGAACATATTGACCCACTACCTTCTGGCCTCTGAGACAAGAATTGGGCTGATAATCTTATTAAGGACCCCTCCTATTTGCTGAATTGCTTCTCTCTTGCTGATGTTAAACTTTTCTCTTTCTTTTTCACTTTTGGCAGTTTGATTATAATGTCTTTCAATGTAGGTCTCTGAGTTTATTCTAGTTGGAGTTAATGAACTTCTTGGATTTGTAGAGTTATATCTTGCATCAAATTTGGGGACCTTTCAGCCATTAGTTCTTCAAATATTCCTTCTGCCACATTCTCTATCTTCTTCTGGAGCTCCTAGAATGTGTATTTGGGTCCACACTGTAGTGTACCACAGGCTCCTTATACTCTGACCACTTTTCTTCCTTATTTCTTCTTTATGTTTTACAGACTTGATCATTTCAGTTGTCCTATCTTTAAATTCACTGTTTCTTTTGCTTCCTCATATCTGCTTTTATACCCCCATGTTGTACTTTACATTTTGGTTATTCTATTTTTCAGTCCCAGGATTTCTTTTTGGTTCCTTTTTATAATTTTTATCTCCTTATTGGTATTCTCATTTTGTTCACTTTTTTTTGTCTTTTTCCATATATTTTTTTGTCTTTTTGAACCTATTTAAAAGTTGACTTAAAGGTTTTTCCTAGTAAGACATCTGCACTTCCTTGGGTACATTTTCTGTCAACTTATTTTGTTCCTTTGAATAAACTATGCTTTCCTTTCCTATTTTTTTTTTGTACACTTTATGAGTTTTTGTTGTAGAGTAAATATTTGAATCTTAAAAGATAGTAACTGTGAAAGTCAGATTCTCCTGCTGTCCCAGGGTTTGCTTTCTTTCTGATTCTAATAGGGTATCTCTACACCATGATCACCCTGAAGTAAAAGCTTAATGCCTTCTCATATCTTTTCTGAGCCCATGTATTTCTCTGGGCATATGTGATGCCTTCTAAATTTCCCTATATTCATAGTTGTTTTTATATGTCCAAAATCCCTTTGAATACCCTGGAAGTCACTGCAGGCTATGGGGTTAGAACCATGACAGCCAGCTCGCATACTCATGCCTCAGCAATCAAAGCAGCGTCTACCACCAGAACACAGAATTCCAGCATTTGGGAGACAAGGTCTTTATCACCTGCCCTGGCTACAGCAAACAGCACAAAAACACAGGTTGTCATCCCCACAGCTGCTTGCCACAGGTAGTGAGCACTACACTGATGGCAAAAATTTACGAAAATTAACTGCAATTTACTAAGCTGTCCCCTCAAAGCTGCAGGTATTCAAGTAAACTCCAGAGTTCCAAAATATTTATTTCAATTTCTGCCAGCTCTATTGTTGTCACGGTGTAGGCAGAGGTTCCTGGTGCATCCTGCTCCATCATCTTCTTTGACATCACCCATAAAGGGAAATTTCTGTCACTAAATGCTTATATTAGAAAAGAAAAATGTCTCAAATCAATGACATCAGCTTACACCTTAAGAAACTAGAAAAAAGAAGAGCAAATTAAATCCAGTGTAGGCAGAACAAAAGAAATACTAAAGATCAAAGAAGAAAACAATGAAATAGAACATTACACTAAATCAGTGAAACCAAAACCTGATTCTTTCAGAGACCAGCAGAAGTAATAAAACTCCAGCCAAACTAATCAGGAAAAAAAAAATGGAGGACATACAAAATTGCCAACATCAGATGTGAAAGAGTTGCTTCTACATACATTAAATTTGACAACTTGGATGAAATAGATAAATTCTTGAAACATAGAAACTATCAAAGAAGAAGTAGCTGATCTGGCCAGGTGGCTCAGTTGATTGGAGCATCATCCCATCATCCCCTACACCAAAAAGGTCACAGGCTGGCTTCCCAGTCAGGGCACATATTTGGGTTGCAGGTTTGACCCCCCAGTCTTCAGGCGCATATGGGAAGCAACGGGTCAATGTTTCTCTCTCACATTAATGTTTCTCTCTCACTCTAATCAGTAAACATATCCCCAGGTGAGGTATAGAAAAAAAAAAAAAAGAAGAAGTAGCTAACATGAATAGTTCCATGTCTAACAAAGAAATTTAATTTATAATTAAAGCACTCTAAAAATAAACAAACTCCAGACCTAAGTGACTGTACTGGTTATTTCTACTAAATATTTAAGGAAGAAATGATACCAGTTCCATACAAACTATCCAGAAAGTAGAAGAAAAGTGAATACTTTCCAATGCATTCAATGAAGCCACATAATCCCAATACCAAAGACAGACAAAAACATCACAAGAAAAGAAAGCTACAGACCAACATTTCTCATAAACACAGATATAAAATTCTAAAACAAATTTTAACTAATCATATCTAATACTGTATGAAAATAATAACTGATCATGACCAAGCAACATTTTTAAAATTTACAAACTGATCTATTCAATTACCATATTTAAAAAATGAAAAATAAAAATTATATGATGATCTCAATAGACATAGAAAAAGCATTTGTCAAAATCCAACATCCATTCTTGGTGGGGGGGTTGTGGGGGAAGCACCTCTTAAAATACTAGGTTTAAAAGGACCCTGATAAAGGTCAACTTTAAAGCCTATAGTTAGCATCAAAAGCAGTGGTTGAATTTAAAGACTACACACTTTACACCTAAAGATCAAAAGGCAAAGATTTCCACTCACCACTTTTATCCAACATCATATAGAAGGTTCCAGCCAGTGCAATCAGGCAAGAAAAAGAAATGAAAGACATCCAGATTGAAAAGGAAAAATGTAAAACTGTCTTTATTTGCAGACAACATGATCGTCTATGTAGAAATCCTATGGAATCTGAAAAAAAAATTAAAGGTGACTAGAACTAATAAGTAAGTTTAGTAAAGATGCAAAATTTAAAGATCAATCTATAAAAATCAATTTTATTTCTATGTACTAAAGAATCATTAGAAATAGAAAAATGTTAAATATCATTTACAATAGCATCAAAATTATTAAAATACTAAAGAAATATTTGACAAAAGATATGCAAGATCTATATACTAAAAACTATAAAATATTAATGAAAGACAATAAAAACACCTAAATGAATTCAGAGATATACCATGTGCACAGGTGAAAAGACTTATATTTTTAAGCTGTGATTTTTTTCCCATATTGGTCTTTCGAATCAATAAAATCCCAACCAAACCTCTAGCAGTTTGGGTTTTTTTAACTGAAATTGATGAACAACTCAGAAATTCATATAAAATTACAAAGGTCCTAGAATCAACAAAACAATAGTCTAGACTTATCTTCTTGAAAAGCATTTTAATTACAGGTTAAATTTTTTTGTTAGACATACAGCTATACAAGTTAACTATATCTTCTTGAATAAACTGTGATAGCTTGTGTCTTTCAAGGAATTTGTCCATTTCAGCTAAGTTGTCAATTCATTACCTGCAGAATAAACTCTCTCATACCTGTTACTGGTACTTTTCTATCTTCTCCGTTTTTTTCTCATTGCTTTAACTAGAAGGTTACCAACTTTATCCTCTCAAAGAACCAATTTTAGAAATTAAGAATAAATTTGGAGGACTAAAACTAAATACTTTCAAGATTTAGTATAAAGCTACACCAAATAAGACGGTGCAGTACTATGCAAAGATAGACAGATCAATAAGACAGAATAGAGTCTAGAAATAGACCCATGTTTTCTTCAGACAATTAAATTTTAACAAAGATACAAAGGCAGTTCAGTCAAAAAGAGGATAGTCTTTTCAACAAAGGATGCTAAAACATATATATATACACATATGCATATATATATGCAAAAATTCAATATATATCTCAAACCATGTATATAAGTTAGCTTAAGATGGATCATAGATTTAAAATGTGAAACCTAAAGCTATAAATCTTCTAGAAGAAACCATAGAATACCTCCGTGACAATGGAGTAGGCAAAGATTTCATATCTACAGCAATAAGAACTTTATACATAAAATAAAAAATTGATAAATTGGACCTCATTTAAATTTTAAAACACTTATGTATCGATTATAGTTTTATTTTCTATATTGTATGATGTTTAAACATCTTTGGGAGGCTTGCTGGCTGGGGCAAGACCGCCCCTCCCAGGGCAGCTAATTCCTAAAGACACTGAACAACTTTTCAGTGAGCCCACCTTTGGTATACAATCCAGTGAATCCCAAATCCAAACCCCCAACCGCATCCTTTATCGGATACCAAGCTATAATCTTCTCTGCCCTAAGCCAACCTAGAGCTAGTTACCAGATAACTAAGGACGGCCCGCGTGCCCCAAAGCCTGCGGGAATTATTCGGACTAACCAATCCTAACCTGTTTACTGAGCCTCGCCTTTGCCACGGAAACCCCAGCGCGGACCGCAGCCTGCCTGGCCCTCCTTCTTTTCTGCCCCCTGACTGACCCCGGTGCGCCCCCCTGTGGCCCGCCTGGTGCGCTGTGCCTCTCGTTTCTAGGGGAACTGCACATAACAATAAACTTTTCCTTCCAAGCCACTGACCTCTCCTGACGTCACCCCGTTGCCTTTATAAATTAAGACCTGGGGACTAATCGACCTGCTTTTCAAAAGACTCTGTTACGAAGACAAAAAGAACAACCACAAGGCAGAAAATGTTTCAAAATATATATCTGACCAAGGCCTAGCATGTAATTTAAAACTTTTAAAATTCTCAAAACTCAATAATTTAAAACAATTTTCAAGAAAAGAATGGGCAAAGATTTGAACAGACACTTCATCAGAGATCTATGGAGCACAAATGAACACATGATGTTCAGTATCATTAGTGATTAGGGAAATGAGAATTAAAACCACAAAAAGATACTACCACACACCCACTAGAATAGCTAAAATTAAACAGACTGACCATACCAAGCTCCACTTGCTTCTCAGATTTTAACAGTCCCCTCGGGCTTCCAGCAGGGTAAGGGAAAAACCATTTTTAAATGTGCCAGATCGGTCTTCCTACCTGAAGGGAGGCAGGGAAGCGCCCGCTGGGCACCCCGGGGGCAATGCGCTCTCACCTGAGCGGGGAGAAGAGCTGAGGAACACTGATGACGTTCTGAGTCAGGGGCACAGGCTCACTTACAGACTGTGGCCTGATCACAGGACAACGAACACTTCCCCTCCCCCAACGCATGGTCGCCATGATACAGAGAGATCTGATCAGATTGCTAGGGGGGGAGTAGGGACGGGCCCAGGGGCTATAGGAGTTTGCTGCCCCAACAGTAAACAGTCTAGGACAGGACTGGCTGAGAAGCTGAACGCTTCCAGAGCGCCTGGAATTATGCGTGAGAAGATTGGAAATAAAAGAAGAGCTCTTGAGGGGCCAGCCCTGGCTCTCTCTGGCTCTTGGGCTGTTTCCCTCCTTGGTGCCTGGATGATCACGCTGCAGCTGCCTGCGAGCACTTCCCAACAGACAGTATTTTGGATGGGGAGGAACACCGGGCACAGCCTAGGGCCTGGCTGGCCTAGCAGAGGTGGGCAGGGTTATTCTCTTTGGGTGTTCTAGGGGGGACAGGCTGTGAGGCAGAAGCCTGCCATTCTTCCAAAAGCTTTGTATCTTATGTTGTTTTAGTTTGTAAACTAAGCCTATAGAAATAAGATAACTAAAACTAATGGAGCGGTGCGGCCGGGGGGGGGGGCGGGGAATGATAGGAAAACTCAAGTGTTTAAGAGTTTAGCCTTCATTGGTAAGCTTAAGTGACTAATGCATGTAGAAAGCTGTTATTCCAAAATTGTGAACCGTTTAAAGAAAGACTCCTTTCCTTTATCACCAAACCTTTGCCTCTGGAATTTTGCCTAGAGGGTGGTAGCGGGCAATGGGACCCCACCTGTTGTTCGATGACAACCACATTACCAAAGGCCTATCTACAGCTGTTCTTTCTACCCAACAGGTCACCTCCAGCTAGCAAACAGAAATATTTACAAGTTATAGGAAAAGACAAAAAACACAATTCGAAGAGACGCCAGGACCAGACGTAACAGAAATGGTGCAATTATCAGACTGGGAATTTAAGCCAACTATGAAGAGTATGCTAAGGGTTCCAATGGATAAAATAGATATCACGTAGGAAAAGACAGGCAATGTAAGCAAAGATGGAAATCCTAAGAAAGGACAAAGTACGGCATGGCCATGCAGTGGAATACGATGCTGTATTTGCTACGATGCTATAGCAAATGAGTGCACTATTGATCTCACAACATGGAAAAATCTCAGAATGATTGTGCTGAGTCAAAAAAGGCAGACCAAAAAAAGAGTACGTGATGTATGATTCCATTTCTGTGAAACTACAGAAAAGGCAGACTCCTGTATAGTGGAAAAGGCGATCGACGGTTGCCTGGGGAGGTGGGGCAGGGAGGGGCGGGGGGCAGACCTCCCGAAGGACAAGCGGAAACTTTGAGGGGTCTTGATTGCGGCGATGGTTTCACTGATGCAAACATAGGTCAAAACTTATCATATTCTAGACTATAAATTACGGAGTCCATGGCATGTTATTAAAAAGCGAGAGCATTTATATAAAAATCGAGATTTCCAGATTTTCTTAAAAACTTAGAATGTTTGGTAGCACCAGACCCAAGTTCCCATGTGGCAACAAGCGGCTGCAGCCAGGTAGCAGCCAGCCTTACAGTCTAGTTTGCCACAGACCCAACCCGTCCGTTCCCTGTTTTTCTCTTCTATATGCTGTTTTCTTCATTCATTGCTGTCCTGATCTCCACAGACACACTAGTGTTTGAACCCGCACCACCTTTATATTTTCAGCATTATCATAGTGCCTGAAACATTGTAAGCATTCCATTGAAACTGGGTTTCCTCCTCCCCCCTCCCTTATAGGGAACTACTAATTTCCAAGATAAGTCACACATTTTTATTTTCAAATCTCCTCAATCAAAAAGTAATATTCATCTCACTTATCATTGATAGGAATGCAAAATGACACAGACACTTGGGAAGAGTTTGGTGGTTTCTTACCATAGGCCACAGCGGCCGTGCTCCTGGCTGCTCACCCAGCTGACCTGAGCAGCTTCACCCCCGCAGGACCTGCAAGTGAATGTTTATAGCAGCTTTATTCGAGATCACCAAAAACCGGGAGCAACAAAGATGTCCTTCAATAGCTGAGTGGATAAGCAAGCTGATGCGTCCACAATGGAATCTTCAGTGATTTTTTAAATAAACTATCAGGCTGCATAAAGACATAGAGGAGGCTCAAATGCATAATGCTATGTGAAGGAAGGCTGTATGATTCCAATTATAAGACATTCTGGAAAAGGCAAAACTATAGAAATGGTAAAAATATAAATGCTTTCCAGGGTTCAGAGGGAAGGAGAGAAGATTAAATAGGTGAATCACAGGGGATTTTTTTAGAATGGATAAAATATCCTGTTATGCATTTGTCAAAACCCATAGAACTTTTAATGGCACAGTGAACCTTAATGTATGCAAACTTTCAAAAAAAAAAATTTAGGAGGTGTGAGGATACCAGAATGGAGTGCATAATGTGACAGAAACAATCTCACTATATTGCAAATGTATGAACCCACCTCATTACAAGGGTTCGAGGAAGATGCTGACAGAACAGACTTTGGAAATAAATAAAATCTGCAAGGTCAAAAGCAAAAGAACTGACATAAGCACTGCACCCTAGTTGATAATGTCCTGTCCCGAGAGGTACGGATGAACTACTGTTACCACTATAACTGTATGCGAGAATTGAGCAATTCAATAAATGGACGCCAGATGGTAGGAACCAGGTCTTCCCTGTTGGCGTGGGAGGTTACAAATAACCAAGGGAAGGAGGTTAGACTGATCCACCTGGAAACAGAGTGGGGGATAGCGGTGTGAACAAATGTTTAGCTTAATACAGATACAAATGGTTAGATACAAAAATATGCATAGATATATGTACGTAAGAGGTGTGTATACAACCCATTTTTTTCTTGTTTTGTCCACTGATGAGGCTTAGAAGCAACACTTCAGGAGCAACCGTCACACCAGCGCCTAGGACTTTCCTGTCTGGACCTCCTGCTACTTCCCTCTGGCCCCTGCATCCCTTTCCTGAAGTGCACCTTTGAGATAATCTACTGCAATTCCTTCTTGTTTCGGGATAAGAAAATAGGATCCCCGCCCCCCTCCACTGGAAAAAGTTTTCCAAAGTCTTATAACCAATTAAGAGAATCCATCCTGGAACTCTTTGCTTTTACTCAATGACTGTCATTTATAGGGCAATTCCCAAACTATGGGGTACCTGTTTATTGCATTTTATGAAACAGGAGACCTTTGGACCTGCTCTTCTTCCTAGGCACGCCCCACGCCCCTTTAGGCTAGAAGCAGCACTGGGGATTAATTCTCCCCAGTTCCCTTTTGTATTCATTTTAATAAAAACTGATCACAAGATTTTCTTTGATAGGTGTTGCATTTTCTAAGAGCACAAAGAAAGAACTGAATGGATTGGAGTTTGTTAACATTAAGTTCTTTAAAATGAGCAAACAGAACAGAGGACATTTTGACTTGGCCCAAAACCAAAGAAACTGATTGACTGATGCTCTTATCTACTTTTTTTTAACTTTCATTATATAACAAGGGAAAAAATCATCTCAAACTTTCCTGGCCCTCACCCTTCCTGCTTCTCTTTGCTTTCTTTATAGTTAAGCAAAGACACTCAAAAAATTGGCTCTTAAAAATGTCTTTAGAGAAAGAGCCTGGTTGTGAAGTTGGTGTTGCACTTCTGCTTTCTCTGGAGCCTTCCAGATATGAAAACTCAAATTTCATACAGATGGACAATCTCTTCATCTTTCCACTTTGTTTTGCTCAATTCGAAGTAATTACAATAATTCACAATTACCCATAAATCACCTTTTTCCAATGGCACCACCTCTCTGTTCCACGCCTTCATAATGAAACTTGAGAATAATGTTTTTCCCCCACAGTCTTGCATCACCTGGGGCCCTGTTTTAACCCATTTATTCCCCACTCTTCCCAGCACACCCTCCAGTTCATCCGAGCTGACACCTCTGTCTCCCTCCCCCACCTGTCCCCATCTCCCTGTCTCACACGTGTGTGCATGCGTATGTACACCCTTGCACATTGCTCACAATCGCATTCCCAGTACAGAGACATCCATCATCCCATGTGTAAATGCTGCCTACCCTCCGGGCCTTGCAAATGTTTTATCTTTTCTGCAAACAGTCCCTAATTTACACAGCACTGAGGGGAAATGTTAGTTCTGCATAACCTCTGTCCCCCAAGGAGCTGTTAACGTTCACTCATCCCCCCTCAAAAAGACACGAGGACATTTCATTCCACCACAAGCAACTGACTACGTGGAGACTGTCCGTGTGACTCTCTGCCTCACAGCAGACTGTGGGAACGTAAATTACACTTTGCACTTCCGGCGTCTCAGCCTCCGTATCCCAGTTGGGAGGAGGGGTGGATGAGAGGTGAGGGAACGCAGGAAGATTCAAGTGTCCTCAAATCAAAGGGCCCGGGGAAGAGGTGCAGACGAATTCCCCATGTACCATATGTTCATAATAGGGTTTAGAGATGCATTACAATGTTGTACACCTGAAATTAACGTCATTCACCGATGTTGTCCCAGTAACTTTAATATAAATAAATAATTCAAAATTCTGATGTTGTTAAATAAAATATGCTCTCTCCTCTTATCTTGATAAGTATGCCTTCATAAAAATAAATTGAAAAGTATGGGTACAGTTAGGGTTTCAATGACTGAAAGTCAGAAAAATATCAACAACAACTGAATGTGATTATTACTGTCCTCAGGTGTCCTGTTGGAGGCTTAGAAATGATTAGTAAGAAAGTCATACATGACTCATTTATTACTTATTTATTCCGCAAACTTTATTATTCTTGCCCTCATTTTAGTAAAACCAATGTTGTTATAATTGAGATTTTTTACATGTGTATGATTCTATTGATAATAATCATAAAAATATGTAATTGTATTAAAGGTTACAAAATTCTAATGTATTTTCCATAAAATCATAAATGTCCAAAGTTTTTAAAATGTGCATATGTTTCAAAAGTTATTTCTAAAGCTTTCAAAATTGATCTATTAAAGTTAAAAGAAAAAATCAGATCTTAATAAAAATTTTCAAAGTTTCTATCAATATTATTTATGTAAAGCTGGCTTTAATTTTTTGAACATGTAATTACATCTAACTATGACATATTTTATGAAAATAAACCTACTCCCAACTCAAGGCCCATCTAGTTGCCAATGAGTAATTGGTATCACATTTCACAATGTTACGTCTAAACCCTCACATACACAAATGTAAGGGTATTTTTGTTTAAAATTGCAAAATGTTCTTCAGCTGCCATGAGCAACAGTTGCAAATATTATGCTAATCTGTGAATAATTCTAAAACCACAATTTAAACCTGAAGAGGAGCAAGAAATGGATACTGGGTCCTCTTGGAAAATGATCCTTTATTATGCCAGAATCTATTGCATGCATGCGATCTGAGAAAACTGTTTGACAAGATACTTTTTTTGCATGTACGTAAGTGCTCCCGTCACGCATGTCCCCCACTCACCTAAGCAGCGCCCTGCTCCAAGTCCTCAGACACCACCAGGCCTTCACAGCAGTTCACGACAATTCCTTTTAGTTGTAAGACTTAAGACAGAACTGAAGAAATAGTTCCCTGGAATAAGTTAGTCATGAAAACAAATGTTTAGCTTACATTTCATGCCCAGCACTGAGCACCAAATCCCAATTTGTTTTTGTTTGTTTGCACGTCATGCACAGGACTAAAAGCAATATTTTATGGTTGGTATCAGCCCAAAAATAAGAAATATTGGGTCCATGAAACAGGAATATGGCACTATAAAAAAAGGGGACATTCAGAAAATGTTTCAAGAAAAGAGCTCTTGAAAAGTATGACAGCAGAATTTTTTAATTCAATAAAAATATTGAGAAATAATGTTGAGGAAAGACCCCAGAAAGTGGAACAAATAGAGAAAGTGAGAAAATTGGTGAGGTAAGTAATGAAACGAGAGGATCAATCCAGTGTATACAGCAGCCAACTAACAGGAGTTCTAGAAAAAGAAAACAGGGACGTGAACAACAGCTATACAATCATAATTTCCGGAACTGAGAAGTGTGAGAGTTTTCAGAGTGAAAAGCTCACTTGATAAGCAGTGCAATGAATGAAAAAAAATTTTTAAGATGCATCATGTGACATTTCTGAATACCAGGGACAAGAGCAGTACCTAAAAGTATGTGGAGAGTAAAAATATGTTCCTTTACAAAAGATCTATCTATGTCATTAAAAATTTTAGCAACACCCTGGCCAGTGTGGCTCTGTTCGTTGGAGCATCATCTCATAACCAAAAGATTGTGGGTTCGATTCCCAGTCAGGGCCCATGCCTAGGTTTCAAGTTCGATCTCCATTCTGGCCTGTATGGGAGGCAACCAAAGGATACTTCTCTCTCACACAGAAGTTTCTCTCTCTCCTTTCCTCTCTAAAGGCAATGAAAAAATGTCCTTGGGTGAGGGTTTTTACAAAATTAGAAATTTTAGCAACACATAGCTAGAAGAAAGTGTAACAATACCATCAAAATGTGAAAGAAAATTGATGCCAATCTAGAATTATGTCTCCACCCAAACTATCAGTCGAGTATGTGGGTGAAGAAAAGATGTTTTAGACTTCCAATATACTCCCAAAATTGTTTTCTCAGAGCTTTCCCAGAAGCTACTGGGTGGCCCACTCTTCCACAGCGAAGCATTAAGCAAGCAAGAGGAAATCACGAATGGGGTACAAGTAACAGGGCTCCAAAGCACAGGCCAGGGGAGAAGGGGCCCACAGCACGAAGGGAAGCGCAAGGTGGTGTTTCTGAGGGGTCAAGGGGAAAGCCGCTGACCTGGAACCGTGAGGGGGGCTCCCGGAAGGAGGTCACCAAGAACAGTGATAGAACACCTGGGATATTTAGAGGAGATTTTCTGATTTGTTTCAGAGAAAAATCTGGGAAATTTAGTGATTGGCACAAATAAAACTTAGCAAATGAAAAAGTGAAATAATTAATACCATGGGAAAAATAAAAAGTTATTAAAAAAAAGAAAAAGTGGTTTCTTGGCATACTATGTAGCTCAGCTGTGAACATTCGTTACATAGGAATAATAATGGAAACAATGAAGGATGATTTAACAAAAAATTACGAGAAAACCATATTGGAAAAATGGGGGAATAATGGGAGGAAAAGCGTGTGTGAGTGAAGACAATATATCATTGAAAAAAATTTAAAATACTGATATAATCATGGTATTTGGGGAAGGAAACAAGTGAAACAGGTTAAAGAGTTGAGAGTGTTACCTCAAAAGTGTGAGAACTAGACATGAGAAATTTGGCAAAGAGCTGGTGTTTTCTTCATTATATATCTAACATTATTTGTTGACTTTTTAAATTATGTACATGTTTTTCTTTGATAAAATTCAATTAAAAATTAAGTTGCATGGGAAGGAATGTGTGGGTTGAGATTGTCTGTGACAGACTGTGAAGAAATTCTAGAGAAATAAGAGAGTGAAGTGACTGGAGGTTAAGAGTAAGATTGTTTCTCAGCATAAAAAGTCCAAGCTTTAGACTCAAGGTTATGGTTTTAAAGTGAGACTAGCCATTGGGGCTCTATGTTTTGCTCTAAACCCCTTTCTCCAAGCTTAGGTACAGGCGCTACGCAGACAAAGAGTTGGATTTAGTCAGCATCGTGCTTTGGCCAAGTGAACCTGATCGAGTAAGAGTGGAAAGGGAATCAAAGGTATGTGCGAGGATCATAATAATTGAACATGGACTTGAGGAGGACGGGTAAAGGGAACGGGGATCGAGGGGACGAAGGGCAGGGAAAATACGGTCGGACCAAAGGATTGGAGGACGCGGGGATTGGAGGCCCTCGTGAGACAGCGAGGTGCTTGGTGTCGGGCTGCTGGAGAGAGTGACACAGGAGTGCTGTTGGCCATAGGGGCACAAGCCTGAGACTAGGAAGATGTTGCAGTTATTGGTGAAGAGGAGGCAGGGAAGCGAGTGACTGAGGACGGGCCAAGGGCGAGGTAAAGGGGAGAGGAGGTGGAACTCACTGTGGATAAGTGGCCCCAAGTAATAAAAGGGAAAAACTGAGGAGACACTTGCTGACACCCACACCTGCCGTCCCCTTATATTTAATGTCTGTGATCTTCAGGCTCCTGAGTTTATACATTCAGGATGAAAAGAGCTGTTTTACCTGGTCTATGGTAAACCCTGTACATATCTAAGGGATAAAGCTGGGGAGTATTTTGAAAATCCTTCCAGACGATGGTAGTAATGCTTCAGTTCAAAGGTCCTTTGGTGCTTTTTAATTGTCCTAAATAATAAGGTACTGGGTTGCTTCTTTTTTTCCTTTCAGGGGACATTATTGAGTCCTGCTGTGCATCCACTCCATCTTGTACCCAAAATGGATCAAAGCCCACCCACACAGGCCCAGTGTGAGTCCAGGAAAGCCTAGGGCCAAGCGCTGTCTTCATACCCACTCGTACCACCTCGGTTCCTCCACCCTCCTCCTTAGCTCTCCAACCCCACGATTCTACACTGCAGGTCCTAATTGCCATTCCAGGCTCTCCTATCTAGGCCGCCGTGTCGTAACTCCTCAGTGCACTGCACCCAGTTATAAGGCTTTGAACCTGAATCATGGCCACCCCCTATTCTGGACGCCCGCACTCCTACCAGAGGGTCAGGGCACAAGAATCACGGTCAGAGTAAGTTCACATCCTGTTTCATACACTTGTCTTTTTTGTCACATTCTTACGGAACAAGGAAGGTGTGTTGAAAAAAAAAATAACTGAGGGGTATTATAGTTGAAATACCACTGATTTTAATTCTAGAGCATTATTTTTTCTTCTGGGAATAAAGATGAAAATGAATGATCCAAAACTCTTGCCCCAGAGTGTGGACTATGTTCCGTGTCTCCAGCCCCAAAGATAGTCCCTTGCTTCTCCTGAAACAGCATGAATCATGCATCTACTAGCATGTGCCCATCACTGTGCTCGGGAGGGTTAGGGTTGCAGAAGTTGGCAGACATCGTGGGCCTCTCCGCTGATCCCCTGAGAGTTAAAGACTGCAAGTTAACTTCAGTACAGATTTCCTTTGCTTTGGGAATTGAAGTTTTTCCAGGAAAAAAAAATCACAGCATTTTGCTCTATATCCTAATTTGATTGAATTAATACAAATTTAATCCAATCAGAACTTAACTGTCAATTATCTCAAAATCTTCCTACAATTTTATAATTAGCAGCTAAGGAGTTTATACAGCCTAACAAGAAAGTTAGCAGTTATTTTAATATTAAATTTACATTTTTCTGATGATTATTTTAAGGGTGTTTTAAATTATTTTTCCCAAAGAATTTGGACTTAACCAATTAATGTGCTCTTTCTAAATATTTCACTGATTTTTCTTTTTTACATGTCTTATTTCCCAAGTTAGGATAGGAAGCATTTCTTAAACTTTCCTGATAGTTTTCACAATTCCCAACCTCATGCTAGATGTATGCATGTGGAGATTTGTGAGATTTTTGTCTTGTTTTGTTTGCAGTCATACAATCTTCAAGAAAGTTATGGGGAACATGATTATTTTCTTTAAAAGCTTCATGCATTGTCTAGTAACTGCACGATGCTTGTATAAGAGGATGCCCTTAACCTTAGGGAATACATGCTGAAGTGGGGGTAAAAGATGCAATGTCTCCAATGTACTCTGGAAAGTTGTGGGGGGGGAGGGAATTACATAGAGAGAGAGAAAGAGAGAATAAAGCAAAAAAACAAATGGGGAAAATTGTCAACTGTTGGTGAATCGGTAAAGAAGGGTATATAAAAGTTTCCTGTCCTATTTTTTGCAATTTTGCTGGAATTTTGAAATTGTATAAAAATAAAAAGTTGCCCCCAAAAGTCAAAATCTAGAAGGAAATATACCCTGGAGTGAAAAGCCTGTCTTGCCGTGCACGAGAAGGCAGGGGGGGAAATTCTGGGGAGCGCTGAGTTCCGGATGACAGACGAGGTGGCGAGCTAGCGGCCGTTTCGGCAGCAAGGGAGCCCCTCAGTAAATGAATTTTCGCTTCTGCTGGCCTGGGTTTGGCTCTCAGACAACTCATCAGTCAGATGTTAGGAGCCCTGGGAAAGTCTCAGCACACGTGTTTGAGCACTCACTAGGACTGCTTCTGGAAGTCCTGCCCGGCCTGAGGCAGGTCCACCCTTGAGACGCTGTCCTATGGAAAAGGAAGTTCGCGGAACAATGAGTTATAATTACAAGGGAGACTAGATGGCTGAGAAGCTGGGAAACAGCTGACATCTCTTCTCTGAAAGCAATTCAAGGTTAGCGCCCCTCGTGCGAGGCTGGCTCCTGGACTCTCAAACGCTGCCTTCTCTCCCCCACTAAGTCACCACCACATGCCAAAATGTGTCCACTCATGCGTCCCCGCTCCTGTGTATTGTGGGAATTTACAGCTCAGAGACCAGCCTCTTGGTACGTTCTGCAAAGTGCCCTGGCATCCGAGCGCCCTCCTGATGCAGCCTGCTGAGCTGTCCTGCAGGCCCCCGGGAAGCCCGGGCTGAGCCTACTGTCAGCTAGCAAGGAATTAAGTCAAGAAGCTCCAAGGGAACGTACAGATGCTCAGAGAAAGCAAGGGAATGCTGGGGCCTGACCACAATGACAATGTCTGAGTCAAAAAGTCAAAAAGTCATTCACATGCTAGGGGCCATTTCCTCCGTTTCACCCCCGCCCCGCTCCACTGGAAGTCAATTCTCCACAGTGCACGGTGAGTCAGGCGTGAGTACTTTGATTACGGCTCAGCTGATGTCATTCAAGAAAGCAGGGGGGTCACCCACTGCATCAGAGGAAGAGACATTTGACTGAGACAGGTCCACCCTTCAGCCCTCTGGGGAGCCTGACATTTCCAGGACACGGAAAACAAACTTCCTCTTTAGAAGGAATATGCTCTCAGTGTGGGAAAAAAAAAAGAGAGAGGGAGAGAGAACAGAGAGGGTCAATACGTACTCACCCTTGGCTGAAAGCCCACAATCAGGGAAACTTCTGTCCTTTTCGAAAAGGTGAAAGCATCAAACTGTCCTCTGGTTCAACGGCAAATCCAAGTCACTGCACGTACGCAGAGGAAAACACAGTCTTGACTCAACAGAGCCGGCCGTGCCAAGTAACCTTCTCACTCCCTTTCAGCTGAGCCCTTTCTCCTCTCAAGAGTTAACACTCTGAACATGTAACAACTATCTGTGTTCGGCCCCAGAGCCATCCTTTGTGGTGGGGAGAGAGGATTCAGGTACAATAGGGCCAATAATGTAGGCTGTTGTTTTTGCTACAGCGAACATGGAGTTCTCTGTTCTGCCACTTGCTTTACGTGGATTATATTATTTGAACCTCAACAATCTTGTGGTGGGTACTATTATTTTCTCCACTTTATAAGTGAAAAAGCTGAGACACAAAAAGACCAGGTAATTTATCCAAAATCAAACAGCAAGTGGATGGAGAAGCCGCGGTTTGACACCAGGCAGCCCGGACCCATGCCGTCCAACAGGACTTTCTGCACTGATCAAAATGCTCTTCACCGCACTATTCAATAAGGGAGCCTACCACACATGGTTCCTCAGCCCTTGAGATGTGATTAGTGCAACTAAAAAAAGGAATGTTAAATTTTTATTTAATTTTAATTGACTTAAATTTCAACAGCCACCAGTTGCTAGTGGCTACCACGTTGGACAGCTCAGCTCTAGACTGACTCAGAAGCAGTGTACTTAGTCATGGGCTAAATGACAATAAGTAGCGTTGGCCCTCACTTTCTTTTACATTATGGCAAGCCAAATTACAACATCACATCACCGTTAAAGGGGAAGAAAGCCACCATGTGCCTGTAGGGAGCTTGTGAGAGGAGGGCGTCCGTCGCAGTTGCCAGGAAGAGAATACAGGCATCCGCAGTCCTCTCTTGCAGGCACTGGTGACCCGTGCCTCGCCTCACCTACCTCCACCTGCCTCCCTGTCCCTGTCCAGCCACCACTCTGATCCCTGGTCCTGTAGCTAGGTCAGCTGGTCCTGAGAGCAGGTGCTGGGACGCCCCCCCTTCAGATGGGCACCAAGGAGGATGCCAGAAAATGACTTGCCCCCCGGCACCTGCTCTCTACTTGCTCCCACTCCAGAAGGCAGAGACCCCCCAAGCCTGAGCTTGCCAAGGCACAACACAAGACACATGTGAGTGCACAGTGGATTTCAGGGGGAGAGACAAGGATGATACATTTGGGCTGGGTGACCTGCTAGAGGCAGTATTTGGAGGAAGAGGAACTTGAGCTGGGCTGCAAAACCTGAGTGAACTTAGAAAGTCCAAGAGGACGGCAAATGACACTTGAGGTGCGGCAAGAAGCCAGAGCACCAAGACAAGGGAATGAGCACAGGGGTGGTGAGGGGTTGGGAGGTGTCAATCCAAAGAGAGCAGCAGCCTGGACAGGTTTGTGCGGTTGGGGTGGTGTCAACTTTTGGGTCAGTCCTGCCTCACCTCAGTGTTGGGAACGCTGCTAATAATGATTTTATTCTCAAAGAGCCAAAAGAGAACCTGGCAATTGAGCCCAACTTGCAAAATTTATTTAAATAAATAGATTTCAGAGATCACCTGTATGGATTCCATGGGACTAGTGTGTAGACCAGAGTCAGTTTTGTTTTATTTTGTTAACCAATGATTGGAGTTGAGGAACCACAGATTTCAGCTATTTCCTTCTCCAAGCAAGTGTCTGCTCAGCTGCCCTGGACAGCATGGCTGAGTTGATTGGAGTGTTGTCCTTTAGACTGAAAGGTCGCAGGTTCAATTCCCAGTCAGGGCACAGGCCTCAGTTGCTGGTTTTGTCCCAGTCAGGGTACATATGGGAGGCAACTCATCGATGCTTCTCTCTCACATCACCGCTTCTCTCCTTCTCTCTCTCCCTCCCTTCCCCTCTCTCTACAGTGGGTGGGCATGTCCTCTGGTGAGGATGAAAAAAAGAAGAACCTATTCAACCATCATAAGTGAAAGGTTTCAAAGCTGCCATTTAAAGCTGTGCAGGAAGAATTCCCCAGACTCCTTGGGGAAGCTGTTCTAAGAGGTCAAGCCCCTCTCAGGAGGGGAGGCATCGAGGGACCGGGGGAGGATGGGTTCAACCAAAAGCAGCAGCAACCTCAAGGGGCCACGTTTCGATTAAAGATCCCATCAGAAGAGATTTAAAATAGTTTCTCTGCTTCCTTCCTTTGCGGCTGAGAAAGCTGAGGCTTAGAAAGAAGAAGTGACTGGCCCGAGTTCACACAGCCACGGTCCATAGGCAGCCGACGGAGAGCCCTTCTGACCGGGGCCCTCGCCTCTGCTCTGTTACTTCCACGCCCCACTCCCACCGTCCCCTGCCTCTCCACAGAGCCAGTCTCTTCCCTCAGAGTTGACTCCAGATCGCCACCCAAAACGAAAGACAAAACCCTTCCTTTAGGCCCTTTCACGCTGCTCTCATTAAACCATTTTATTAGCTTCATTGAAAAGTGGGCATTTATCTTCTGAGGGCTGTGTCCTTTATTGCACCAACTCGACATTGTCCAAAGGCTCCAGGAGATCCTGGGGAAGGTAAGCCTCGGCCTGCAAGAGAAATGTTGGCACTTATTAAAGGGGAGAAATTTAAATCGGTCCATGTTTGCCACCCCTGCGGGAAAAGAGTGGAAGGGGGTCTTGTTTCCACTCTGAATTTCCCCGGGTGAACACAGGGCCCCTTCAGCGTCGGTCTGCCGGCCTAGTCACACACTCCCCTTCCTCCCTTCTGAAAGGGCCCCTACTCCTGAGAGCGCCCTTCACCCGCCCGCCCTGGCATTCCAGTGTGACAAAGCGATAAAGGCATCAATTCCCCTTTCTGCTCTTGATCAACACAGCCCTGTGCATGTCTAACGGTGTTGGGGCTCCTCTCAGAGGCCTAGCACCTTCAAAGAATAGGAAAGGCAGACCCCAGACATCTACACGCATCTATGTGCATGAAAATGAGGCTCTCTGTTCTCCCGGGAAGCACCTTGTTACTCCCCAGTAGTGCCTCCAATCCCTCCCAGCACATGCATGTACCTCCCCACCCCCACCCCACACCACCACTTTATAGGGTGGAAAGAACCATGGAAGTTTGGGATTTTAAAGATTTTATTTTTTTTTTTTTATTTTTAGAGGGACAGGCAAGAGAAAGAGAGGGAGAGAACCATCAGTGTAAGAGAGAAACATCAATTGGTTGCCTCTTATACACACCCCAACTGGGGACCCAGTGCACAACCCAGGCATGTGCCCTGACCGGGAATCGAACCAGCGACCTTTCACATGCAGGATGACACGCAACCCACTGAGCCACGCTGATCAGGGTGGAAGTTTGGAATTTTAAAGGGCATTCATCTAGCCCCACCATTGTGTAAATGAGGAGAATGGAGGTTCAAGAATTTCAAGTGATCCGTTAAAGATCACACTGCTAATCAGTGGCAGCTAAGAAATCAACCACAGGTCCCCTGAGGTTCCACGAAGGATTCGTTCCTCGTCATTGCTTGCACATATTGCGTTGGGTTTGGGTCCCGACTTTGCAGCTGATTTCCTGTGTTCCTGAGGCTCTCCACGCTTCAGTTCCTCTGTCTGGAAAACCAGGATTACAGCATCCACTCAACCCCCCTGCCACAGAGACGCTAGGAAAATCAGCTGGCACCGTGAAAATGAGAGCGTTCTGAAAAGCGGGGAGCACTATTTTTTAAATTCTTATGACACTCTTCCCGTCTCAGATTTATCTTCTAACAACCTCCAAAGCAGGATAGTGATTTTTTTTAATGTAGTTTTAAAAAATAACCTCTCAGAAAGAAACTGAGACAGAAAGACACATGCAAACCTCATCTCATAGATAGGTTGTTTTTTACCCAATGGAAATGTCTAGGTTGTGAATATTGTTGACGACAAGGCGGTTCACACGACAGAGGATGTTGCTGGGGAGCGTGCGGAGGAATTATCCCCCGAGGATCGTTAGTCACACCCGGGCTCCTCCTATTTAAAAAATTACCCTACATAAAAGAGAAACCGTGGCCCGCATTTTGGGGCTGCTTTTAAGTTTGTGATAAAACATGACAGATACAAAGGGAAGTGCTGGTCACAGTCTTGACTCTAGAAATTAAATCCCAGAGATTATCTGATGATGTTTTGTTTTTTCCTTCCCTTCCAGTCTGTAGGAAATAACTAAAGTTAGAATACGAGTTCCTAGGAGGCATCCGACGGGCCTGCGGGCCAGGGCGGTGCTGGACAGCCCAGCACAGGCCGTTCCCGAGGGATGCAAAGGTGCATGGACCTGGCATTTCCATGCCCTGGGCCGCCGCTCCCCTCCCAGACCAACACCAGCCTCTCAGCAGCAGAGCGGCGGATGCCTTTCAGTAAGTAAATATATCCCTAGGCCTTTAGTAAAACCAGGGTATGTGGTCCATTTATTTGGAACCAGAGTTTTATTATTTTTCCCTTGTAAGATTTTTTTTTCCCCAAAAGAAGAGTACTCATTCATTTCAACCCTTAGGGATTTTGAAATCTTCTACTTATATTGATTGTTACATAACCTAAGTCCCAATACCAATCTTTGTCTGAAAGCAAATCAGCGTGAATGCTAACATGGCCTCAGCTCCTCTGTGAGGCATATCTCGTACCATCCTGGAGACCGAGATGCTGATATCGCAGAAGGAGCTTGGAGCCTGGGTCTCCCAACCCAAAGGGCCCATGTTTGCCATGTCTGTGAGCTGGGATTTGTCTTACGTGATGTGTATCTGGCTGCTGGGTTACTGGGTGCTGATACATGACAAGGATTCAGGTCAGTTCATTCCGAAAGCCTCTGAAGAGCCCAGGACAGTGTCTTTCACAGAATGCGCATGCTCAGTAAATAGCATGAGCTGACCTATAGTGGATGCTTACTCCGCAATGGGCACCATGAAAAGGGCTCTCCATGTGCTATCTAATCTACCCAGCAAGACAATGACAGAGTCATTGCTAATTGCCCCACTTTATCATAGACGAGGAACTGAGGCACAAGGGGTTAATTGCTCAAAAATCACACAGCTAATCAGTAGCAGATCTGAGGTCTCTAGCTGCCAGACTCCCAAGCCTATAGAAAACAGGTTCGTCTTAAAACCACTGCGCTACACTGTCTAACACAATAAAAGACCCCACCCTTTGGGTGAGAGAGTGCACCACCTTCAAAGAGCCAGTGTTTCTGGGATGGCTTTGCCAAGTTGGTTTGTGTCAAATCTGAGTAAGTTAGGTTATGCCTTAATAACCACATGCCTCCAAAGCCTCAGTGGCCAGCACAAGACACGCTCGCTTCGCGTTGACTTGTGTTCACTTCTGCTGGGAGCTATTGGCCAGATCCTGTCACGGGGCCTCAGCCGAGCACCGGGGAATGCAGAGGAGCGCACGGCATAGTCAGCCGCCACGGCGATCGTGCCCCTGTGACTTGGGCGAACAACTCCTCTTCTGAGCTGCAATGTCCTTATTTCTCAAGTGACATAATTATACTATTGTCCCTCAAGGTCCATACCTGCACGTTTTATAAATCTACCAATGAATGTCCCTTACAGAGGACGTGTACCGAGACAACACCTTTGGGCGGCACGGAAACACTTCTCGATGTGATGAGAGGCAAACTGTTCGTGGCACAAGTCAGGTTTAATGTTTCGCTTGGATGGCGGGCTTGGGGAGAATGTCTGCCAACCTAACAGAATGGGGTCAGCAGTTCATGGCAACTCCCAGGCCTTTGGAGATGTTGGGAGCTTTCTTGTTGGTCTTTACACCTAATAAAAAGCAATTTCCTCTTTTCAAAAGGCATATTTTTTTTCTGATTTGGAAGATTAGTGGGTTTTAGTTTCTGTTTAGTTTTTGCCCTTAAAATTAAAAGGACATTATCCTTTAAGGCCGAAGATAAGGGTAACAGAAAGGACTGCAGATTAGCCCAGGCCACAGGGCGAGACGAGAGCAGAGCAAGGGATGCACCCCTGCCTCGGGCGGGCCTCCTCCCCAGGCAGGAAATCACACTGGGATAAAAACCCTGGCCAATGGTCCATGAATGAGTGTTAATAGGCCCAAACTTAGATTTCATATCCTTTCTAGCACACAAAGAAAGGGATCTGGTAGAGTCCATTTTGGCTCAACCGAGTACATAAAAAAATGTGCCAGTTGAGACACAGCCCTGCACCAACCCGGGGCACAGTTCTGCTCCGGCTCTTTCTGGGAGTAGAGTGATTTTACCTTTTCCAGAAATGGGGTTGAGGGCAGGATCGCCACACGGGTCTCCCAGCTGTCAGCTCTCTCTAGGGTGCGGCACCGGCCGCTCTCCCCCGAGGCTGTGCCTCCTCTGCATTCTCACCCCCAACCCCGCTCGCAGGCCCCTCAAGAAACGTCTGTGTACCCGTGAGGCTGGTCTCGAAAGCAGGAAAAGGAACAGGCTGCTGTCCCCACCCCCGTGCCTGGCTCCATGAATAACTCCCGGGTATGTCTAAAGGCCGAGCTGCTTAAACCACTTCCTTCCCTCTCACCCCAGGTAACTGGCTGCCACGCTTGGAGTATAGTCACCAGAGGTTTGAGGGATCGCCGGGCTGACCCAGTCGCACCCTGGGACCCCGACAATATCCCTGAAGTTTCACAGTGGCAGCGTCCCCCTTTCCCCAAGTGCTCCTGTCATGTAGCAGTGAGATCTTAGATTGCACCACCCTTTTTAAAAAATATTTTATTTTATTATTTATTTTTAGAGAAGGGGAAGGGAGGGAGAAAGAGAAGGAGAAACACCAGTGTGTGTGTGGTTGCCCCTTGCACTCCCCGCACTGAGGACCCGCATCCCAGACCTGTACCCCCACAGGGAACCAAATCGTCGACCCCCTGGTTCGCAGGCTGGCACTCAAGCCACTGAGCCACACCAGCCAGGCCAGATTACACGGTTCTTCGTGATTTAAAAGTGCTTCCTCAAATACCCAGCATCTCGTTAAAATCTTTACAACAAACCCGAGGAGCAGGTACAGGGCGGACAAAGATGGTCATTCTCATTTAAGACATGAATCCTACAGCTCCAAGGGTTCTGAGCGGCCAGCCGGGCTTGCCTGACGCTCACAGCCACTGAGTATTGCAGCGAGAACCTGACCGGGGATGTTCTCGTCCCACATCCAAGTTCCTCTCGGTCTTCACGTAGATCCTCGCGTGGGTGCCATCAACCAGACTTCCCCCTGCTGAGTGCACAAGGACCCCAATATCTAAGTGAGTGCACAAGCCCCCTACACAGAGGCCACGTTTCTCATGCCAGGGCGAGGGCTGCCTGCAAATGATCAGGGGCGTAAAGAAAACTGAAGTCGGAGGGTCCCGCCCCTGGGGCCCATGTCGCCCCAGAGCAGGGGGATGCTCCGGCTGCTTGACCCCTTGGCCCTGGTGGGAGGCCCCGCCAAGATCCAACGCACCCTCTGGCTCATCCCGGCTGTAGGGGACCATTTTACGGAGAGAAATGGAAGTTCAATGTCAGCGGTGAGATGCTCAAAAACTCTCATGGTCAACAGCCTCGTCTCCCAGGTACCCATGCCTGTGAGACCCCAGGGAGCATCGGGTCACAGGGTTTGACTGGTGACAACTGCCCCCGCTGATAGGCCTTGTGGCTCCCGTTCCCCTCCCAAGTCCCCTGGCTCCGTAGGAGAGTCACAGAGCCCACACAGAGCACGTAGGCACCACCGCAGCTACTCCAACATGAGAGGAAACACGCAGCTGAGGAATAAACACGCAGCTCCACTGACTGCAAGCACCTTTTCTAAACTATGGTCCTCTGGACAACACAGAGGAAGGCACCAAGCCCGTCAGAGTGGAGAGACACGGGATGCTGCTTTCTGCAAGAGGCGCTGATGCGCACAGGGTGCACACAGGTGTCACCTCATCAGACCCCGCAACCCAGGGGAGCGCAGGGATACTTGTCTCCATTTTTTTTTAGTCCTCACTCACGGATATGTTTATTGGTTTTGGAGAGAGGGGAAGGGAAAGGGAGAGAGAGAGATATTGATGGGACAGAGGAACATTGCTTGGTTGCCTCCTGTATGTGCCCTGATCAGGAATCGAACCTACAAACTTTTGGTGTAAGCACGATGCTCCAACCAACTGAGCTGCCTGGCCAGGGCAGCTATCTCCATTACAGAAGCAAGGAAATGAGGCCCAGAGAGACAGATCGGCCGTCAGCTCATGGTGAAGCGGGAGCTGGAACCAGAGTCGTTCAGATCTCCCTTCAGGCCCCCTTCTCTCTTTTAACTCATCCGTCGTTCATCTATTCATGCCCTCCACCGCCCGGTGCAGACACCCAGGAAAGAGGGCCGCCCAGTGCGAAGGCCGGCCACCGGGCTGGATGCCGGCAAACAGAGGCCCCAGCTCTGCAGCTTGCGGTGGGGGGGATGGCAGGCGCCCCCCCGGGAGGCTGGGCCACCGGGTTCCTCCTGCCCTCTCTGCCTTCCTCTCCCAACCCCATTCAACCTTCTTCCGAAAAGGGCTTCACATTCAGGCAATCTTTTATGAGATAAAACAGGCACTATCAACCAAGGGCTAAATCTAATACAGCACTTTTTCTGTTTTTGTTCTTGTGGCCTGATACAGAGCACAGCACACAGTCTTTCTGATGTCTGCTTTCAGCGGTGAATGAAGAAAACTTATCACCGAGAATTAAATATGAGTGAGAAGCTGATATTCAGTCAGTCCCCTCTAATGTAGCTGCGCTAACTGTTAAGATATTTAAATATTTCCAAATGGTTGGGGGTGGGGGGAAGCCTAGTAAAAAGCCACGTGTCTGACCACCGCCCCTCCCCGAAAGTCACCCATATTTCCCATGATCGGGAAAGTAAAATGTGAACCCCTGGGCCAACGGACACTCAGGAACCTGCTCCAACACAAAGACATATCCCTTCTGCTTGGCTGATGCCTGGATACAGGGGCTAAAAAAAAATCACCATCATGTTATAAATCAGAAAAACCAAATCTAAGAGGAAGAAGCAGCTCAAAGTCCAACAAGATAGTTGCTAAATAGTTGAACTGTAGTAAAATCCGGGGTCATAAAGTCATTTCCAAAAAACCACAAAAGCTTTTTTCTTTAAACATGTCACTTACCCCATTCAGAAACATTTGACTACCCCCTATTTCCTGTTTTGTTTTGTTTTGTTTTGTTTTGTGTTTAGCTTCTCTACCTGCCTTTCGGGGTCACCTCAGCCGGGCCCCCCCACGCCCACAGGCCCCAGGCGGAGCCCTCACTGTTGCTGGGCTAATTCCCACACGGCCACCCCCAGCCCCGTCCCTGAGTCTCGCTCGTGTTCCTCCGTGGTCTGAAGTGTCCTCCCAAGTCTTGCAAGGTGAAGTTCACGTCCATCTTGCCCAAGAAGCTTTGCCCCACCACTCCAGTCCTCGTGGGTTCCTCTCTCCTGAGTTCCTACAGCCCGTGCCGTTTGGGTGATGAGTTCGGTCCAGAAGGTACCCAGCCACGTACTATGAAAGACAGAGGTATTTCTTAAAGAAGATACAAGATACAAGAAACATCGTACATAGGACAATGGTTCCTCAGTCCCCTTCAAAGTAGGCACCTTGGGACCTCACACAGTTCTCCCAGTCACCATCAGCTGCCCTGTCTTATTTTCCTGAACCTCACCAGTGGTCTGAAATCTCTCCCCTTTCAAAGGTGACTTTAGTTTTGGGAAAAGCCAGAAGTCTCAGGGCGCAAAATTTGAGCTGCAGTGGGGCTGAGTCATCTGGGTGATTTGATGTTTCACAAAAAAACTCTGCACAAGACATGATGCATGAGCAGGCGTGTTGTGATGAAGCTGCCAATCAACAGTTGCCCACAGCTGAGGCCTTCTGAGTCATCCGAATAGTTTCCGTGGAGGCAAGTTCAAGCTTAATGCAAAATTTGATGCGGATTCGTTGCTCTACTCACTCAGTCACTTTGAATGCGATAGCAACACAGTGCACATGCTCACTCAACAACATCTACCGCCCCACTAAGTACAGTGACATCATCATTGTTCACGCACATGCATTCCATCCCATCCCACTCTCCTTGGCTGCCAGGTGACATCGATGTCTGTCGATGTCACACAAACCCTTCTTGTTATATTAACAATGGTTGCACTTTTTCCGGACAGACCTCGTAAGCTTCCACTGCCCCGTGTTGTTTTCTCCTATATCCTGTATGCTGATCAATTCCCCTCAGTTACACCAAAGGGTCAAGAACCAGTGCCTACCTTCTCCTACACTCCAGAGCACTGGCGTGAAACCAGCAACCTATAAATGCTAACCGCTTGTCAGCTGAAGCAATGGTTGCCTCTGGCTTCATAATCTGCAGGGGACCCCAGCCAAAACGTTTCCGGGGGCCTACTGGGGACCCACTTTGGAAGACACAGTGGGCATTTTCCACACCTGAGGGCACACTCATGCTACTCCAATCCCACAAACTGCCAGAAGATCCTAAAACCTGCTTTCGAAGAACCCAGAGGATGCAAGATGCCACCAGTATAAACTCAGAGCCTGTGAACCTGGCCTGGGGGAGGAATACTAAGTCCTGCCTTTTATATCCTGGGCAAAATAATTAGCGCCTCAGTGGCACCTTCCCACAAAGAAGGGGGAAGAGGGCTGAATTTCTTTCCTTCTTCTTCTTCTTTTTTTTTTTTCCTTTTAATTCAGAAAGCCTCAAAAGTCTCTTCTGCAGAAAAGAAAGCCAGGCCCAGGACTGCCTGCGCTTCCCTTTGGAAAGATGCATGTGGACGCTCAGCAAGCCTGACGAGGAAAGGATGGTGGGCCAGACTAAGTCCACGCTGATGGATTCAAAAGGTCAGACAACAGTAATAAAGGCACGGCTTGCAGTCGGCAAATCTTAAAACGGAAGGTGGGGGGAGAGCAAAGGACAGCGGGAAGCGAATGAACACAGTTGCCCCACAAGTGTGAGGTGTCTTCAGCAGCGGAGAAAGCCAGGTGAGCTGCATTGGAGTAATCTGGGAAGCCTGGGAAAGGCTGGCGCTGGAGTCCCACCCCCAGGGGCTAGGAAGGAAGGCCCAGGAACCTGCATTCCAATGAGCTCCCCGCGGCACCCGATTCTTTGAGGAATACTGTGGAAAAAGCAGGAGCAATAAAAGGTATTGTCAGCATAAGAAACTTCCAAACGTGTAAGAATTTTTATGAGTTTATTTGAGCCAAAACTGATGGCAATTGCTGGGAAGCAAAGCCTCAACCGGTTGAGAAAAGTGCTGCCGAAAATGGCAGTTTTGTGACTTATTTTATGCATTACAATCAAAAGAGTAGACATAAGTGGGTTACATGGAATCCATTGGTGGTAGAATCGGGAGGCAGGAGAAAGCAGAGAGGGGGGTGGGGGGGAACCTCTGGGATTGGATAAAAAGTAAAACGATAGACTCGTACTTCTTTTACACTGGCGGATGCAGGATAACTAACAGTCAACAAGTAACATGATAACAACAACAGCGAGGGATTTATGGTCTCCCCCCGGTGTGGCACCTGTAGGTAAAGGGGCCTGGAAAAGGAAACTTGACCTTCCAAAGGTATGTTATCTTAGATGCAAAAAGACCGCAGACAGGCTCAGTTAAGGTAAACGCTGACTTCCGTCGGGGAAGACTCTAGCCTAGAACGGGACTACCTGCCATGGCCTGTGTTTAGGCGTTAAGTTTTCATTTCAGACCCTCCTGTGCAGCTACTTTCGGTCCCCGGGTTTGCAGGGCCATCACGCAGGCCTCTCCAGAGCCTCTCAGGTTTGGCATGTGGCCCTTTCCTCCGAGGCATGGAGGCCAAGTGTTGCAGAGAACGCTGGAGCAGTCAGAGAGTTAGGGCTCTGAGTGACCTGCAGAGGCGTTAACAAGATAATTCACGTATTTGCGCATATCCAGGGCTGGTTTTGAAACTGAGCACACCTGCTAGAACACCAGTATTTGCTCAGCTTTACGCCAGTGCTCTGGAGTTTAGGAGAAGGCTGAGGATTGGTTCATGACATTTTGATGTAATTGGGGAGAATCGATCAACATGCATGAGATAACAGGAAACAACACGGGGCAGGGGAAGCTTATATCATCTGAACGGTAGGTGCTAAATGTTAGGGTGGCTGGTGACGTGGGCTGTGAAAGAATTCACAAAGAGAAGAACATGAGGAGAGGAGAGGTTTTATTTTTACTTTCCCAAGAGAGGGAGAGGGCTCGGTGAGAGAGGTGCGTGCCGAGGGGCGGGGCTGTGGCTTTCGCTGGGTGCTGGGGCGGCTACAGCACAAGGACGTGTCGGCTGGGCTGCGGCCTGTGTCGGTGTCACCTTCGGTGTAGGGTGGGTCCAGCCGGGGTCTGGTACGCCCTGTTTTGTAAGTTCCTGGAGCCTCTGTGCCTTCAGGGACCCTCCACTAATGGTCTAGTCCTGAGAGTAAAGGCTCATAAAAGAGTCGGGGTCAGCCATGCTTGGGGGTCCGGCCAGCTCTGGGAAAGACGGCCTGAGACGGGGGCTTTCGTCCTATCACTATAGGGCGTCAAAAGAGAGAGGAACCAATGAGGACTGGAGGGGCGGGCAAAGCTTCTTGGACAAGATGGACATGAGCTTCACCTTGGAGGACTTGGGGGGACGCTGCAGACCGAGGAAGGACATCAGCGAGACTCGGGGATGGGGCGGGGGGTGGCCCGTGTGGGAATGGGCCCGGCAGCCCAGTGCCTGTTCTCGCTGGCCTGTGCCAGGCCAGTCGTTAAACACGGTGCCTGTCACCCCTGCGTGGGCACGTGAGAAGCCGCTGAACATCAGCCACAATACATCTCAGAAGTATCTAAGAGCCTGTCTTTGTGCAAATGACAGATTTACAAATATGCACCGCTGAAGAGTTTATGCAAATGAAACATTTGGAAGCTACTTAAATGTTCGAAGGAGATTTTTGTTTCTTTTTATCGTGGCTCTAACTGAAATATTTGGCGATTTATGAAAAGTAAAAGAAGGCAGCATACGCGACAATGTTTCTGTCTAAAACGCCGGAGTCGGTCTCTTGGCATATTGGCTGCCTCCAGTTCTCCGCGTCTGAAGTGAAGCCAACCTCCGTCTCTGTGTTGCCCCCACACTAGGGAATCAGAAAGGCTCCCGGCCCGGCCCCCACCTGGCCGTCCCCGGGGCGGGGAGCCGCCCGGCGCCTGTCCTCCTTCCCACCCTCCTTCGCTCGTGTTCTCCCCCTGGCTCTTCTGCCCTGCTTTGACCCGACCCTCCCTTAACCGCCATGGTCGGGTTCTCTAAACATCGCTGGGCCTTGGAAAAATTACACTGCAGAAGCCAAACAGATAAATAAACTCTGATCCTAGACCTCAACGAGATCAAGCTTATTGGTGCCGGGGGATGTTTATCTTGGAGAAGCAACTTCAGATCCTGGGGTCATTATTTGGGGAGGCCACCAAGTCAGTCCATGGTCAGGGGCGAGTGGGGACGGCGCAAGCCCCGGGCCCAGGCTGAACGGGTCCACAAACAGCATCTCTCTGACTCTCTGGGCTTCTGGTCCAACTGAGCAATGAGATAAAACCTGTCTTTGAGGGGACACTAAGTTATCAGCTTTATGGCTGGTATTACTGATAAACGTGATAGTAGAGAATGCGACTTAATACATGGGAAAAATGGGCTCCCTGGTCCTGGATCCCAGAATTGTCCAGGTTTGACTGGCTGGTCACAGGTAAACACTCGACTGGTTTTAGCACCAAAGGGCTCCCAATCCAGGAACTCCCTCAGCTGAGAGGTCAGGACAACTGGTCACCCCAGCTGAGCCACGGCAAGTGGCCCCAGTAGCGGGGCGGGGGGTGGGGAGATCGCACCGCCTGTAGGCAGCTCCCTCTGTTACCCAGTTTCTCTTCCCAAACTCACCAGTCAAGTTCAGTCACTAGAGGACAAGAGTATTAAACTGGTGGTTCTCTCAGCACATGGACAGGGAAAAAACCATTCTTTTCCAACCCCAAGTAGGTACAATTAATATGACCAACACAAATGAACCCCTGGCAATCCAACGGGAATTTGTTGAAAGTCAAACTATAGACTAATTTGAAAAGAAGTGTAATTTTGTAAGTTATATTCAACTCAAAATAGTCTTTAAGTGTGTCATTTACTAAGAATTGTATTGTAATAAAACATACACGCTATAATGGTGCCCCGTGGTTGGGAAGGCCATGTGATCAGTTACTTGTGAGAACTAACATGTGCTATTTGCTGTCAAGCATTCAGTCTCTAGCACGGCCATTCAGAGAACTCTTCCCACCCCACCGGGGTCACCAGAAGGGCTCCAGACCCTGACGGCTCTGAGTGAAGGCAGAGACATGGGTAGGGCTCCGGCAGACCTCCCGCAGACATGTAACGTGAGCGAGACACAAATCTCTACGGTTTTAAGTTCAGAGGTGCTTGTTATCATATCAAAATCAAGCCTACCCTGTATCATAGCAGCTCCCTAAAACATGAAGAGAAAAAAGACTGGAAGGAAATGTTCATAGTGATTGCTTCTCTGAGGTAGGATTTAAGGTCTTTCATTTCTGGCTCTGTATACTTTTTGTACTTCCAAGTTTGTTTTACTGAATTTTTTATTTATAATTTAAATTTTTTTAAACACAATCAGATGCTGTTAAACCACTTGCTTTAAAAAAAAATAGAGTGGAATGCTTTAAAAGTGTAGCACTTGTTTATATGCAAACCACCTGTCATGATACTAGTGTGAATCTCAATTTTAAAACATTCTTATTTAAATTTAGTTCGAATTTCTGCTCCATATCACACATAGGAGGAAATACCTCCCTGAAAAACTTTCTAAGATGTCTATAAAACTTCCTGATTGCTAAGGAATGCTAAAGGAATTTAACTAGTTATGTATAATGTCCAAAATATTTCCATCAATTCCTAACCTGAAAAGGAATGTAGAAATATTCGATTAAAAGGCACTGACAAACCTATACTTCAAAAAATAACACAACGTAAAGTACATGCTTCTTATTATCAGAGACTTTCTAGCCCCTCCTTTTCTTTTGCGAGACACACAAGAAAAGGCCGAGAAAGAGGGAGAGGTCTGGAAAGCAGGAACCGCAATACCGGGAAGTTAACCCAGCAGCAAGCCCTTCAGAAAGGTGGTGGTCAGAGTGGTTTCAAAGGCCTCAGCTGAGCCACACAGTCAGAGGGCGGCGGCTGGCAACGCTCCACTGCTGAACACGCACGCTCGTCTTCCTAAGTCAGGAAGGGTAGTGGGCCTTCGACACTCCTTGGCAATATCTTTTTAATTTATTGTTTTAATTGAGATATAATTGACATATAACATTGTATTGATTTTAGCTGTACAACAAATGATTTGAAATATGTATACATTGTGAAATGGTTACCACAGTAAATTTAGTTAACATCCATCACTACACATCATTATACTGTGTGTGTGTGTGTGTGTGTGTGTGTGTGTGTGTGTGTGTGATGAGAACTTTTAAGATCTAATTTCTTAGCAACTTTCAAATACATACTACAGCACCATGAACTGTATAGTCTCCCTGCTCTACATTAAGTGCATCTCCAGGACTCATTCACTTTAGAGGTAGAAGGCAGTCTCTTCATACTTCTCAGTCGATTCTCTGTCCCTCAGGTTCCCTGCAGTTGCCTCTCAAACCTCGGATCCTACATTCCCCCTAACAGGTGCGGGCAGCTCTGCCTCCAGAAGAAGGGAAGCAGGTGGACCTGAAGCATACAGTGTGTGTCGCAGGTTACGGTAAGTCTGTCAGAGGAAAGCTTTGGTGAGGAAGTGCCAATCCGTGTTCAATGATCAATAGTGATTGCAGGCTAGCAACACAGCCTTCAGAACCACAGAGACCTAGATTCAAGTTCTAGCTCTTCAGCTCTCTAGACATATAACTAACTGAGCTGCAGTTTTCTGATCTATAAAAATAACAGTACCTGCCATATTGGCAGACTGTGAGGATTAAATGCAATAATGCATATAAATTTCTTAGCTTGGGGCCTGGAACATGGTAAGTGTGAAGTTGGCTGCTGTTACAAATCTTTTAAAAAGCTGCTTCATAACATAATGTTTAAATACCGAGGTCAGGAAAACATTATCTGCAAATAGAGTTAGTGCTATTTTGAATACATTTGATTTTTTTAAAGTTTTTTTAAGAGGAAAAAGTAAGTTTGCCATTTTCTCAAATACTTTTATGACTATGTTCTTGTGTTTCAATTCTGTTAACTGTGTCTGGTACCACCACTTCCGGGAGGCAGAATCCAAAACCCCAGCTTTCCTTCCTCCTTCCCTCCTTCCTTCCTCCCTCCCTTCCTTTCTTTTCTTCTTTTGTTTGCATTGTTGAAAACACTATTTTTTAATTGATTTTAGAGAGAATGAAAGAGAAAAAGAAATGTCAGTCCATTGTTCCACTTATTCATGCATTGATTGGTTGATTCTTTTATGTGCCCTGACTAGGGATCAAACCTGCAACCCTGGTGCGTTGAGACAACACTCCAGCCAACTGAGCTACCCAGCCAGAGCCACGTTACACTTCTTTAAAAATTAAAAATGAATTGCAGAAGTATCAATGTAAGCTTTTAAGATGCAGAGTGGGTCTAAGAGCTTTTTTTTTTTTTTTTTTTTTTTTGGTTTGGGTGTCTTAACCATTCCTTTTTCACTATTTGCTAAGAATAGATTTGCTAAGGAACTAACATGGCAGACTAGCCTCCTTTACCTATCAAAACTTTCCAACAATTCAGGCAGAAGTAACTAGCTTTGAATGACAAGGCAAACTACATGCACATCATTTATTTCAACACATTTGTATTGAGCACTTGAGTTATCTGTGCAGACAACCTGCCCCCAGGAAGATTTATGAATTGTTGGTCCTTCCATGTATATGCTAGTTTACACGGAGTACATTCAGACAAACGTTGTAAGAAGCCCCCTGTTACCTGGCAGATAAACCAGTAAGTGTCCATGGGATGGGGTGAGAGGAGAGACGGGTGTTCTAGCCAGCAAGCCCTAGTCGGCAAGCCCAGTCCTCCACCCTTCCTCTGGTGCTATTTCTGCTGCGCCACATCCACACAGGAAATTCTGGGGAAACAGACCAAAGTACACCTGACCTTCAACTGGCCTGAGCCCAATGGGGATGGTCACCCCGGAACTCTGCTTTGCTGCTGTTAAACCTAGCACAGCGCATTGGCCAGGGCGCCTACAAATGTCGGACAACTGCAGCCGCCTCTACGTTGTCGGTGCCCTCACCCCGGCTGTAACCCTCGCGAGGGACCAATGCTCCAACACCCAGCCAGAGCTGCAGAAAGCAGTGTGTCCAATCCAGAAAAACTCTGCAACAGCTCATTAACCCTTCATATCAGTCCAGGGCTGCAAAGTGAGATCGGGGGGATGGGGGGATACGCCATATTTCAGGCTCATTGCTTTCATCCTTTATATAAACTTCCATAGCCCAGCACTTGTCAGACCCTCAGCGTAATGATCACTTTAGAAAGAAGGAGCAAACTGATATGTGGGGGTTACTTTTGTAGGTGGGGGATGGGGTGCGCTGCCTGTATTTGTGGGGTTTTGTTTGGGGGTTTGGATAGATGGGAAGAAAGAGAGGGCAGCAGGGAGGAACTAGAGGAAAGGCCTTGAAGGAGCCCAGAGGTGTAAACACAAACAGTTTGTGCCTTAAGATAAACAGGAACTAACTTGTATAATGTTAGGGAACGTGACCCAGCATCGGTCAGTTTGTATCCGCGATTATGATTAAATGAGGTGTCGATTTTGGCCTCACTGCATATTGAAAAGTGATTCTTCATACAAATCAATAGCAAAAATCCAAACAACCCCATTTAAATGTGGGCAGAGGAACTGAATAGACATTTTTTTCAAAGACGACAAACAAATGGCCAACAGGTACATGAAAAGATGCCTACATGATTAAAATCAATTTTAAAAAAAAACAATAGTTTTTTCAACAATACAAACAAAAGAAGAAAAGGAAGACCAACATACAAACGGCCAACAGGTACATGAAAACATGTTCAACACCACTAGTCAGAAAAATACAAGTCAAAGTCACAGTGAGATACCACCACACAGCTGTCAGAATGGCTACCATCAATAAATCAACAAACAACAAGGGCTGGCGAGGATGTGGAGAAAAGGGAGCCCTGTGCACTGCTGATGGGAACGCAGACTGGTGCAGCCCCTGTGGAGAACAGTATGATTTCCTCAAAAAATTAAAAATGGGACTACCATGTGACCCAGCAATCCCACTTCTGAATATATAGCCAAAGGGACTGAAAACAGGACATCAAAGAGCTATCTGCACACCCACATTCATTGCATTACTCACAATAGTCAGGACAAGGAAACCAGCTAAGTGTCCACAACACGCAAATGGATAAAGAAAACGCAGTAATGGAATATTATTCCGCCAGATGAAAGGAGGAAATGCTGCCATTTACAACAGCGTGGACAGAGCTGGGGAGCATCATGCTATGTGAACGAAGACAGAGGAAGCCAGGTCCTGCATGGTAACACTTACTGATGAAAATCTAAAGAGAGAGAGAGAGAGAGCGTAGACGCGTGGTCGTCACGGGCTGGGGGCAGGGGAAACTGAGAGGCTGGCAAAGGGTACACACTTTCAGCTATAGGATAAATAAGGTCATCTGATTTTAAAACATGGACCTAATGCCAAACGTGGTGACTATGGTTGTACACTCCATCATGTAATTCGAATTTGCTACGAGAGTACAATGAAATAGTCTCTTTCCCCCCCCCAAAAAGAAAGATATGTAAAGTGGTGGATGTGTTAATTCACTAGATGGAAGGAATCCTTTCACAATGTATGTGTCTATCAAATCACCACTTTAATGTTTTACAATTTTATGTGCCAATTAAATCTCTAGAAAACTGAAACCTTAAAAATTAAATAAACAATTTTTTAAAATTTTTAAAGAAAGGTGATCCTTACATTTGCCACTTTTTTAAAACCTCACGCAGGTCTATCCAGACACAATTGGAGGTCACATTAGAAAAGCCAGACCCCCGTGCTGCCTAAATGCGCCGCGAAGAAAGCAGCTCCCCTCCCCAAGCTGAGGTCCAGCTGCCCCACCGGGCGGGGAGACACGGGGACCGCTGTTCCTGAAACTCTGAAGGCAGGATTTGCGTTCCGTCTCAGCCGAACTGAAGCTTCTGCACTGAAGCTTGTATTTTCATAACAAGCCAAAAAAAAAAAAAAAACCACAGCTTTTTTTTTTAAATCACTACTTGCAGTATGAAGAGGGCACAGAGAATATTTATGGGGAAATGGCTCTTACCATAGAAGAACTAGTCCTCTTAACTAGAGAGCTATGAAATCACCTAACAGATCTGCCTTTTGAGAGTGTCCAATAACAACTATCTCAAATAGGAGAAGAAAACTAGGCTTTTGGTGGTGGCACAACACAGCATGTACAAGATGTCAAACTACAATGTCGCCTAACCCAAAACTTATATGTTACACACCAGTGTTACCCCAATTTTAAAAATAAATAAAGAAGAAGTGATTATGAAAAATTGCCATAAATATGTACTAGGCACAAAGCTCAACTGAAAAACACAGCCTGCAACAGCCTAAGCCAGCTGCGTGGGGCTCTGTTTTAGGGCCTAAGGTGCCATCCGCACGAAAGTGGGAGAAGCCATCCTACCACAAGTCCAAGATCACAGACAAACGCCAGGAGATATGTCAGTTAGGGGAAAGGCACAAGCAAAGGCTCAACTCTTGGTTTCTGAGCCTGCTACTTGAACCTCAAAACTCTCAGGTGCAGCCTCTATAAACCAAGGAATCCCCTCCTACATTTTGTTACTTCCAGCATTACGAATCTCACCTGTGATGGTTAATGTTCTGTGTCGAAGCAACTGAGTTCCGGGAGGCCTGGATACCTGGTTAAACATTATTTCCTGTTGTGTCTGTGAGGGTGTTTTCAGAAGAGATTAGACTGAATAAAGCAGATTACCCCCACTGTGTGGGCGGGCCCCATCCCCTCCGATGAGGGCCCCAAAGCAAAGAGGCGGAAGAAGGGAGCACTGCCCCTCTTTGCCTCGGTTTGGGCTGAAGCATCACATGGGACCTTGTACCGTCAGCCCTCCTGTTCTCAGCCTTTGGACTTGGACTAGAACTCACACCAGCTGTTCCTCTGGCTCTCAGGCCTTTAGGCTTGGATTGAACTGCAACGCTGGCTTTCCCGAGTCTCCAGCTCACAGACAGAAGACTCCAGGAAGTCTTCATAACTGCATGAGACAATTCCTCCTAATAGGCTAAATCCCTCAATCCCTCTCCCTTCCTCCCTCTCTCTCTCCATATGTATGTACAGCTGACCGTTGGACAACTCAGATTTGAACTGTACAGGTCCACTTAGAGGCGGATTTTTTTCAATTGACCCACAAAGTTCAAAACCATGTTTTTCAAGAGTCAAATCCAAGATTGAGAATCTGTGTACATGCAGGGCTGCTTGCAGTTAAACATGTATTTTCAACTGTGCAAAAGGAAGGCACCCCTAACCCCCACACTGTTCAAAGATCAACTGTGTGTAGCTAGATAGATAGATGATTAGATAGATAGATAGATAGATAGATAGACAATTTCCATGTTTCTATGAAGAACCCTAATATACCTTTCCAAATAAAACACAAAGCACTACATTTCCCAGACTGCCTTGCGGCACAGTTACAGGCAAATGACCAATCAGATCTACACAAAACTTGGATGCCGAATGGGGCCCCTGCTGCAGAGGCTGAGTGCAGGCAGATAGCTTGGGGAGCAAGCCTGGGGTGAAGGTATCTGGTGCTGGGACAGTTACAGGGGAGCTTCTGGATCCAGTCTGCCAGGTGGAGGGTGGAGGCAGCACTGGTGTTTTTGCTAGAACAGCTCCATGGCGTGGCTCCTAGCGACCCTGTTCCTGGATGCGTTGTTCTCGGGTATGTAACATCCAGTCTTGCTCTCTGGCCTCCCAGAGATTTCCTAAGGTACAGAGCATTCTTTTTAATAACCCCGCTTCTGCTAAAACTAGCTAGAGTAGATTCTGTTATTTGTAAGCAAGAGCTTTGACTGGCAGAAAGGACGGCCTACCAGCCAAGGCTAGAGCTGGTGGGTGCGGAGCGCGGCATCCCAGGTGGTGATCCGCCTCCTGCACCAGAAACTCGCAGGAAGGTTCTGCATCCTCCCCTGCAGCTCTACCCACCTGCCCCAGGGGTGTGAGGAATGCCCGCAAGTGAGGATGCAGGCTTTATGTCTGTTGTCAAGAATAAGGATCAGAAAGCAGACATTTGGGGTAGAAATGACACTGACTTAATCTCAGAAGACATCCTGAAAAGGAATGCGATTCTTTAGAGCAGCTTTGAAGAGGGGCTGGTGGGAGGAAGTATGAAGCAACTGAAGGAAGGAAGGGTGAGCAGAAAGGAAGGACAGACAGAAGCCAAAAGAGAAGGCAGGAGCACCAAACAGACTCCTTCTGCTTCTCGATGTGGCCTGAAATGTCAAGGAAAAAACTGAAAGTAAATACATCAAAGTGTTAGTAGTTGTTATCAGCAGGTAGGATATGAGCAGTACTTCTTCCACATTATTTTGTTTGTTTTTGTTTTGAGGTGTCTTTTTGAGACAGTAGAGTATTTAATATGCAGTTAAACAAGTAGCCATTGGGCGGGGGTAGGGGGCAGGTACTTTTTAATCAATGTTTCCAATCTTAATCAAAGTAAAGTTAAAATGAAACATAATGAACAGACAAATGCTAGATTTTATATATAATCTTGGAGGGAAGAAGTTATTGCCACCAAAAAATATAAAACCTAGAATCCACACAAGAAAATATTGATGAATTTGATGATGTATTTCACTTTTTCTACCTCTTTATAATTTTACTTCCCAAACATTCCACAATGCATACCCAGTGCTTTTATAACAAGATTTTAAAGTAGTATTTAATAGTAGGTTGGCCTAAGTCTCATTACCCTCAAAGCAATTAGCTGTTAACTGTTTAGACTCAGACAAGTTCAAAAACTCTTTTGAGAAGGAAAAAAAATCTCGATAGGTGTGTTGCATCAGATGGAGAGCACTTTGAAGGTAATTGAAGTTTAAACATGTAAGAATAAATACACAATTTTATTTTAAATAAATTCTGGGTTTTGGGTGGAGTCCCCCACTCATACATCTGTAAAAAATCATATCCTCTCTTCTGCATTTCCTGGAGTTTGGCTCTATTTTCCAAGATAACAGCTTTTATTTAAAAAAAAAAAATTCCCACCAACATGACTATGGTCAATAATAGTTTTCTGTACCCATAATCCAAGGATATTTGCATTTTAACAGAAAATAATACTTTTACCCACAAGCCCTACAGATCTAGGCAAATTGTAGAGGCGAAAAAGAAATTAACAATAACTTAAAAACTGAATATTATCATTTCCATGTTATAGATTTTTTAAGTTACACTATGAAGATTTTAGTGGTGTTGACAGAGGTCAGCCCTCTGAACTGAGGGCAGAACTGAGGTCCCGATGACTGTTAGACGCGATACTGCATGGCCCAGCCCCTCCGGGGCAGCCGCTGGGGCCCCGCCTCCAAACCCCCCATCCTCTCCCTGCCCCGTTAGGGTTCTCCCTTTCTCCCCTCACAGCAGCCAAGGGGCTTCACTGTCTTCCCTCTTCCCAAATGGAAGACCGATCTCAACTCCTCTTTCCACACAAGAGAATCAAACACTAGTAGATATTATCTGCCCAGTAGGTTGTCCATGAAAGAGATGGAGGCGATCAATAACACAACTCTAAAGTCCATCTTAAATATCAGACTGGAGCAAGGAACAGTTCCTCTAAAATCATAGCATGTTTTCCTCTTTTTATTGAAACTGACTCTGCCAAGCTGCCTAAAGATTATAATGGAGAACAAAATGTAAATTCTAGGAGCACTGTCTCTCACTCATCTGCCGGACTCCCCGCACCTAACACCTTGGCGAGTGCATGGTGAGGCCTCAGTAAATACTTGCCAACCCCTTGCCCCTCTGAGACATTCTACAGGCTGGATGTAGAATTCCAAAGTTCTTCACATCGTGGTACTGAACCTCCCAGGGAAGAGAAACCTGTGTGAGATGAAAACTCATGTGAATCCATGTCCCAAACTTCACTCGGACTACTGACAAAAGAAACGAAAGGTTAAAATAGTCTCATTAAACCTCGGGACTCCTTTGCACAGCACACGGACATGCATGGAGAGCGCTCTGTGCTGCCAGCCCTGTGAGAGACTGAGAATAGCAGGATAAATAAAACAGGGACCCTGTTCTCCAGAGGCTCACAGGAAAGCTTATCAAAAGATCACTGTGTGTTCTCTCCTGTTCCAAGGAGAGGGCATTTTGAAACTAAGAAAAATCTAATAAAATTTGTCGCCAACTGGCCGAGACTTGAGAGCATTCTCAGCTACCATGGTAGAATACCGCTTAACAAACTAATGGTAGGTTTTACTGCTTTTGCAACAGACTGGAGAAGGGATAGACTTTCTCAAATAAGCCTTCTCTGTGTTGCTTACCTTGGCAGGGTGGGCTTGGTTTTAGTTTAAACTGGTGGGGATAACACTGACGTCTGAGCGCTACTTCCACCCTTATTTTGAGAATTAGAGCCCATCTTCACTCTGACCAGAAGTAGCAATAAAAAACTGGGATGGCTCCAGCAGCGTGCAGCCAAGGTGAGGGGCGCTCACCTCCGCACAGCACAGGAGTGAGGCCCACGCCTCTGGGGGAAGGGCTGCACATAGGAATGGCAATGGCAACACAAGCTCAGGGATCATGAGACGTCGAAGGAGGAAGCAATGAGTTGGGAGACCGGAAGTGGCCACATTGGACATCCTCTCTTCAAAGGCCTCCATGTGCAACACCCTTCCCGGGCATGGACAAGGGGACATGCCACTTAGATACAGATACAGTCGCCATTCAGTTGCTTTGTCCTGTTCTTTCGATGGCTACACAACCCCTCAATAAAGACTTCTTAGTCTTCCACTGTGAGAGAGTGTCTGGAATGGAGAAGAATGGAAAAACTCTGGGAAGACATGGGAACTGGCCCCCAGTCACGTGGCAGAGCCCAGGATGGAGGGGCATCCGTTTCTTACCCTTCAATATCCACCTGCACAAAGCAAAGTCACCGTTAGTTAGCGACAGCTGCCTAGAAGAGCCCTGTGTCCAAGAGGAAGAAAGACTACATTCCCAGGTGACCTTCATGCATTAATAACAAGAGATAAAAAGATGAAAAAAGTTCCCTCCCACACCTGGGTTATATGAAATATTGCGGTAGAGACAATGGTGCCGATGCGAATTACAGCAATAGCCACCATTACTGAGTGCCTACTAAACCTCTGGCACTGCATACACAGCATTTGAGATAGTCCTTCCAATATCCCCATGAATTAAATAATGTTATTCTGCCCAAAACTGAGGCTCAAAATGGAAAGTATCTTGTCCAAGGCCCCGGTGCTCCTACTTATGTCCAGGTAGATCTTCCTCTGAAGTCCTTGTGTTTTTTATTACACCACGTGCTCACATGTATACAAGCTCTAGAGGACCCTGGGCAAAAGCAATCTGAGGGCTCAAGGAAGGCTTCCTATAGAAGGTTTCACCCAAACCAGCTTTTTTAAAAAATATTTTTTTATTTATTTTTAGATAGAGGAGAAGGGAGGAAGAGAGGGAGAGAAACATCAGTGTGTGGTTGCCTCTCGCATGCCCCCAACCGGGGACCTGGTCCACAACTCAGGCAGGTGCCCTGAATGGGGATCGAACCGGCGACCCTCTGGTTCACGAGGCCAGCACTCAGTTCACTGAGCCACACCAGCCAGGGCCCAAACCGGATCTTAAAGGATGAGTATAAATTAGCCAATGGAGTGGCAGGCAAGGGAAAGGGACCATCTTCTCCAAGGGGACAGTCTAAGCCAAAACAAGAGGCAAGCAGGAGTCTGGCATGAGCCGAGAACGCCAAGGTAGCTGGCACTGTTGGAGCATAACCGTGAGAGAGGCAGGCAGGCAGGCAGGCAGGAAGAATGGGTAAGGCAGAAAGATCCAGAAACCTGGTTTGGGCTGGGCCTTGCATTCTGTTAAGAAATGTGAACTTTATCCTGTAGACAGTGTGGAGCCATGAGGAGGTTTTAAAAAAGGTTTTAAAGAGATCACCATGGCAGGTGTGTGAAGAGTGGATTTAACAGGGACAGGGTTAGAAGGAGAGAGAAGTCAGAAAACCACTACAACAGTAGGCTGAAAATCAATACAAACCTGAATTAGGATGTTCATAATAGGAACGGGAGGGAAGGATGAGGGAACAAATTCAAAAACTAAGTAGAAAGAAAACTTGTCAGGTCTTGGTGGTTGTTCAGATGTGTGTGGGAGAGGGACACATGTGGCCTTCAAGTCCCCAGGGAGAGAGCTGGTTCAGGGAGCCAATGAGTCAAGAGCGTAAGAGGTGCAGCTGAGGTGTCTATGGGAACTCAAGCAGAGACACAGAGGTGCATGCGTGTCTGGCGCTCCCCAAAGAGGCTGGAGGTTGCCTACATGTAGGTGGTACCCAAAGTCCTGGGTGCGGATGATTCCTTCCAGGAGCAATGACACTGGGCAGGGGACAGGGCCTGAGGAAACACAAACACTGAAAAGGAGGACAGAAGGAGAGGAGCCTCTAGGGATACAGTTCATAAATGATTGGAGAGATGGAAGAAGAATCAGCAGATTGCAGAGCTCTGGAAGCCCCAAGCACCCGACTTTAAGAGAGCGAGGGTCATCCATCGTGGCAGATTCCGAACAGAGAAAACCTAGGACAAAAACAGCTCCTCGGGGCACAGCCATTAGGAAGGCATGAGTGTCATCGGAAAAGCAGTGTCAGTGGCCATCTGCAGGAGACAGGACGTGGCCAAGGGGGCTCAGAGATCAAGGGGGAGTTTGGCGGACCTCCGTGCTTTTAGAATGAGAAAGAGCCAACTGTGTTTACAGACTGAGAGGAAGGAACAGTTAGGAGAGAGAAAGGCTGAGGACAGTAGCCAAGATGAGGAGGAGGGAGAGGGACGACTAAGGCAGCAGTCCCAGATGGGAGAGATGTGGCCGAAGCGGCTGGCAAAGCCCTCGACCCTGAACGTGAAGCAAAAGTAAGCCCTGAGACTGCAGAAAACATCACGGAAAGCATAGCTGTAGATTAAGTTAGAAAAGTTTGTAAGAAAACCATGCCTTTTGGCTTCACTTTTTCCGGATAATATAGGAGGCAAGCGCCTGTGAATTTGTAAGATATTAACGCACCCAGTTGTGTGATGAGCTCTGGCAGGACTCAGGGAGCAGGAAACCATGGGAGAGGTGGGGCGCTGGCCAGGAAACCCCAGGAGACACTAGGTGTGGGGAGCCCAAGGGTAAGCTGAGGAGGCTCCACGTGGGGCAGTCCCAAGAGAGGACAAACTTCATTTTCCTAGAATCCCACCTCAACCTGATCTGAATCCTGAAGAAAGACAACATTCTGAGAAATACCTTGTCCTCGAGTAAGTCGAGCTGAGTCGTGCCAATCAGAAGCTGCTCGCTTTGTGTTCGCCATTTAAAATGTATTCAACTGAGAGAGCTGGTCGGGTGGCAGCCAACTCAATGGCATAGAAGCTCCCTCCTCGCGGCCGCTGTAGACCGACCGCTTGTGCTTGTTTTCCATGCTGGGACCTCCTGGGGTGAGCTTCCAGCAGTGCATCACACTTTGCCCTTCTTCCCACCTCATCTGGAGATCCATTTCTCTTCCAAGAAGAGGAAACATTTCTGCATCCGAGTTTCTAAATCAAACTCTTAAAACCAGGCAATTCCAAGCCTCTGAGCCATCCTAGACCTTCATGCACAGAGCATCCCCCTCCGCTCCCGTCTGGGTCCCATGAACCCCCTCCCAATGCTTCCACACTGCACCCTCCGGAAGCCCACCTACGTCTGTGAGAGGTGCCCCTCCTCCAACAGGCCTCATCCAGCGCTGACCCTTGTCAGGACCTGACCCCCCTCCTGCCCTGAGGCTGTGGAGTGCCCGCATCTCCTTGCCATGCGGTAATCTAGATCGCTCCCAGCGGTTTCCTATCAGTTTTGATCCTCCCTTTCGACTCTCGTGCTGTCTGACTCTCCCACTCTCTGTCTCTCCACATGGCACTCACGTCCTGACCACCTAGTAAGGCTCAGGGCACACACAGACTTTGGACACCAGCCGGCTAGCTTCTCCCCACCATAAGCACTGCCCTGATCCTGGGGGACAACCCTCCCAGCACCCTGGTCTTATTATCCCCAGGTCCATTGTCCATGCCAGAGCTGCCAAAATCTCAGCCTCCTAGGCTCTGGGGCCCGGCTCCAGGGAAGACCCCTGCCCCTGATGCTCCCCTGCTCTCGCACTCCCTGCGCTACGCTCCAGCTCCACAGAGCGCCCAGGCCGTTGGAGCTCTTCTCCACGTCTGTTCACGCACCTCTGCTGCACCCTTCCTTGTCTAGTTGAGACCCTGTGCAGCAGAACGTCAGCCCCCTCTTGCCCTCGCCCCCAGCTTCTCTGTCCTCTCCTGTCCCATGCTCATCTGGCAGACCCCAAGGTCCCAGCCAGCCATGGTCCCAGGGTCTGCAGAGGTTACTCAAGGAAATTCACAGCTGGGAGAGTTGCCATTCCAAATGCATAGTTTCCAGTCCCACCTCATGCTGCTCCAGGCCAGCTCCCTGCCCCTCATCTCTGCAGTAATGACTCCAACTTTTTTCTTTAATACTGACCCTAACCCTAACTTGGACCCTCTCCTCAAACACCTCCCTAGCAACATCTTCCCTCTAATAACATGCCATGCCTCTTGTTTTACTAAGAAAATAGACACCCTTCTGTGGGGGCTCTCTTGGGGTTCTAAATGTGTCTGGGTCTCTATCTACCTTTCCTTCTCTGGGCCTTTTGTCCAAAGTTAGCCCATTCACCTACCTCTGCTGCAGACCCTATGCCTGCAAAACTCATTCTCTCTCTTTTTCCTGGATTTTTGGTCTCTCTATCATTCCCCTCATAATTTAGCTTATAAATGCTCCTGAGCCTCTCTCATCTTAGAAGAAGAAGAAGAAGAAGAAGAAGAAGAAGAAGAAGAAGAAGAAGCTGCTGCCGCTATGACTAAGACTGCCCTTCCAGCGGATGGTCTTCACAGCCCAGTTGTGTAATTAACACTCCTCACTTCCCATTTTTTAATCAAAGTAATGCATAGGCCCAGCTTCTGAAGTCCAACGATGCTATAAGACTTAACAATGTTTTAAATATATTTCTGTAATCTCCATCTTTCTAAATAGCACATGTAAACTCCATTTTAACATTCTAAATCTGACGTTATCTTTTATCTCTCTGCCGTGGAAGATGGATGCTCAGCTCCCTTTGCCAGCCCCTCACGGCCGCTCGCCAGGCACACTAACAGCCCCTCTCTCTCTCCCACCCTCCCCCTCATAGGGTTACATCAGGATTAGTAGTGAAATTGCTATTCTACATTTATATGAGTATTTCTATACGTTTTTTATACTTCTCATGTACTATGACTATGCTTTTCCTTGTACGCATTTTGTTTTATGCAATTGCCTCTTTTTTTAAATCTATCTTTCTATGTATTTATCTATAATTCAGCCCCACACTTTCCAACGAACAGTAAAACTCTCATACAGTGAAACACTTCAGGACCTCTGCCGCCTGGGGGGTTTGCACATACAGTCCCCGCATCGTCACCTTCATACGGAAGAACCGCTCCCCAGGCCACAGCCCCACTGTATCCGGGGCTTCCCTTCACTGTCATCCCACTAATTTTTTCCCTCAGTTTTATTGCCCTTGATTCCTGGATTCTAAGTCTTCCTGTTTCTTGGCTTATATCCTCATTTTGATGGAAAACATCCTACAGCAGTTTTCTGAAAAAGGATGCAAGGAAGGCACATAGTTTTTTGAGACCGTCTTCACCCTTGACTGGTGGTTTGTGAGGACCAGCATTCTAGGTTGAAATCATTTTCCTTCAGAATGTTGAAGGCGCTGCTACACCATCTCCAAACTGTTGAGAAGCCTCATGCCATCCTGATTCCTGGTCCGCTGTGTATAACCTGCCGCGTTCCTCTCTGGCAGCTTTGGGGAAGTTCTCTCTGTCAGGGTCCTGATACTTTGCAATAACTCGCCTTGTGTGAGGATCGTCTTTCATCCATTAAGCTAGGCACTTACTGGTCCCTGTCGGACTAGAAATCCAGGACTTCAGAAATGTTCCAATTTCTTGGGTAATTTATCCTCTCTATTTTCTTCCTTCTTTCTTTCAGGAGCTCCTCACAGTCAGATGTTGGACCTTCTGGACTGATTCTCTACTTTTTCCATCTTTCCTATTTTTCCTAACTTTGTCCTTTAGTTCCACATTCTGGGAGATTCCATCAAGAGTATTTATAAATTTAAAAAATTTCTGCTCTCATGTTTTAACTTTTGAAAGTCCCTTTCCATTCTCAGTTTCTTCATATAACACTCTGTTCTTATTTCATAGATCTATTTCCTCTTATCTCTTGGATGGCATTAATCACTGCATTTAAATTTTTTATTACACCCCCTACACTGTGCCTTCATTTTTCTATTCATTTATTTGTCAGAGTCACCACTCTACCCATTATAATCTTGCCTCAAATCTTTGGTGAGTCTTAGCCTCTTCTTTTCAGACCTAATGGTGAGGCACTAAACAAACCTTACAGGTTCCTTAGGCACAGACAGGGCTAATTGCCTGGTGAATGTCACCAGAGCTGGAGGGGCCCCCTCTATTCTGTCCAGCCTTTTGCCTGGGGCGGCCAATTTTCCCAGAACCTGCATCCAGTGTCCTCGCCTGGCTGCCCCCGCTGAGTGGACTCTGCAGGAGAAGGGGCTACGGAATCTCACCATTCACTGTGCGAAACTTCACCTAGAGCCCATTGTCAGCCCATTGCCTCAGTATCAGACGGCATCACAGTCCTGGGGGGCAGGGAAGGGGTGGGGAAGCAGCAGGCAGAGGGGCGGTTCCCTGGTGGCCTGAAGAGAGAATGAATATGAGCACCCAACTGGCCTTTATGCAAACTTTCCACCAGCCTTTCTGGTTTTCTGTCCCCTCCGGGCACCTCGCCCTTCAGAAGCACCTGGTCCCACAGCTTCCTAAGCCTTTCCGGGTTTACGCAACAGGAAAGGGCATGCTTCTTATTGATTTCACACCTACCCCATTCCCAGAGTTAGGTGTTGGCTTTCTCTGAAGGAGAAGAAGGAAAGGAGAGAGGCAGAGAAGAAAGGAGGGAAGAGAAGGAGGGAGAAAGGGAAGAAAGGATCCAGGAGGCAGAGAAGAAACATGCCCCAGCGTCTGTGATGCACCCTGTCTGTGCTTGGCTCTTACATCAAGAAACACGTTCTATCCCAACAACCCTCTTAGGATGGCGCTATATTACCGCTCACATCGGACTCGAGGAAACACTGTTCAGAGGCCAGGTAACCGGCCCAAGGTCACACAACCGGCAAATGTCTGCATTCAGATTCCAGGCTCTGTGATCCCCCAAGACCCACGCTCCCCTTCCCAGCCTCACGCTAAGAGATACTTGCAGTCCTGGGGTCCGCAGGCCCCCCAGAGCCGCCCGGAGCAGGGGCCCTCCCTCTCCCTGCCACCCTGTGGGTTCTCCCCGCCTCACGGCCCTGCAGGGCAGTCCGCGGAGCATTTCACCTTCCCACTGGAAAGAGACCAAGGTGCTGTGTTCTCAGCTGCTTGGGCTGAGATCTGACGGCCAGACCTGGGCTCTGACGTCACTCGGCGTGCCCTCCGCTGCCACCGCGCCGTTTATGCTGGCACGTCCGAGAGCAAGGCTGGCGGGAAGGGGAGCAGCCCAAACAGCATTAATAAGAGGCAGCTGGGCTTTAAAAGCCTTCTTGACAATGTAAAGAAACGAAGTCAGATGTTTTTGGAACAGGCTTTTAAATGAACTTGTCCAGCTCCTCGTCTCTCTCGATTGCCGCTTCCCCACTTCCTCCCCGCGCGCTGGGAGCCAGCTTTTCTGTTGCCCTTTTCAGCATAATGGACGATAACACGATTGGCTAAGGTCAGACATTAGCCGCAGGAAGTTAATGTCCCGGGACAGAATTGCACCCACAGCAAAACTGGGAAGCAGCCCCTCACTCTCCGCGTACCCACCAAGCACCCTCAGCCCCTCCCTTGTCACACCCTAGTCTCTGCCCTGAGGGGCAGAGGGGTAGTTGTTTGGGTGGCTAAAGAGGAAGCAGAGACGCCCCAGGGAGACCCAGTGGTGAGCAGGACTTGAGAGCGCACTGTGCAACTCGAGAGTCTATGGGCTCGGGGCTGTCCTGCGGCCGGCCGGCCGCGCGAGTGGGCCACGGGTTCTGGGGGCCCTTGCCGGGGAGGCCTTTGTGACGCAATGTTCCAGGCTGCCTGTCCCCATGCAACGCTGGAACCTTGTAACCGGCACCCCCACCCAAGGGTTGCGCTGCACAGTCTCCGCCCCGCTGGCTGCCCCGGCGGAAGCGGCCAGCGGCCCAGCCGCCAACCGCCAACCACCAACCGGAGGTTGCACTGCAGTGGCCTGAGCCACTACCAGCTACCGTCGGTGATACGCACGGCCCAGGAGTGGTCCGGGAGGGCCTGGCTGGATCCCAGCAGCCCCAGTTCATCTAACAAACATCCGCCGTGCAAATGGCCCGAGCTGGGGGGTAGACGGCGCGCTGGCACCAGGCGAGGCTGAGCGGCGCGGGACCAGAGAAGCTCACTGGCCGTCAGCCGCGCGGCGGAGCTGGTCGGCACTCCGGGGGCACATGGAGGTCTCGTGGAAGCCTCTCTGTAACCACAACCAGGCGCTGAAGCCCTGTGACAGCCCAGTCTTGATTATGAGCCAGCACCGAACCCACTGGCCGACTGACAACAGACCACCTAAGAGTTTCTTGAGCATCTGGGGGTTCCTGTCTCTATACGCCCACCCAGGGTGGCTTTGTGGTGAATTCGGGCGCTGGGCTTACCCAGTGTGCGCCCACCTTAGAAGGCTACTCTCTGCCCCAGGGTGCCCAGCAGCCAGTTTGGCTGGCGGGGTCATCACCGACTACCTCATGATGCTGTCGGAGGGCTGTGCGCGGCACTGCCCTGCTTAGTGCTGTGATAGACAGTCACAGACATTAAGGAAATCTGTTTTGTGGCAATGAACTGTGAAAAGGAAATGGCCAAGACATCCCGGCATAGACAGAGTCGTGTGGTCACGCCCCATGGCCAGAGGCCCTCTCCTGTCCATCCCTCAAGAACCTGGACACCCAGGCACTGGTAAGAGGTGCTTCACCAGCGTAGCGAAATGCCATGCACATCCGAGGAATTCCTTTTTCTCTCATATTATCCTTGCTGAGGGATCGACCTCATTCCTGGTTTAGACGAGTGACTGGCTAAAGACACAGCAAACATGGCGCCAGCTGCTACCCCTGTGCAGGTTATAGCTCCCCCGCCCACCCCCCCCAGAGGAAATGTCTGCGCGGTTGGGAGGCTCTCTGCCCGCATCCCCGCGGCCTCCCTGGACACGCGGATCCCGCGCTGCTGCAGAACTGAAAGAGGTCGGTCCCAACAGCGTTCACCAAAGATGCTCCTGAATACAAGTTAAAAGGTTGAAGAAAATGTTTTGAGCCTATGGGACTGAAAACTTTGAACATTGTGTTTCAGAAAGAACAGAAAATATTCCAATGATTGGAATGTCTTTTCCTCTGTTGTCTTTCTACAGTGGGAGAAAATAACAATGAAGCCATCAGACAAAAGATGTTTATTGCATGGGACCCAATTAGATACTAAAGGAAATACTAAAAAATAAACAAAAGAGGACGTGGACTTCCCCGTCTGCGAACGAGCCCGAAGACCGCACTGAATTCCACAGCCGAGGCACGTGTCGTTGAGGCTACCATCGACCTCCACGGACCAGGAAAATCAAACTAAGACATACCAGGCGCCCAGTACACGCTGGGCAGCGCGTTCGGCATCCTCACGCGCTTTCCTGCCCATCCCCGGCTGCCGCGCCCTGGCCATGTTTTCCCCAAGCTGCTCCAAATCCTTCCCGTCTGCGAGGGGGAGGTCTTACTACCTCCTCTGCGAAGCCTTCCCTGGCCCACTCCTCCCTTAGGGGGTCTCTGAGACTGGGACTGGGACCTGCTGGAATTTTCTGTCCACCTGGTCCACTCGATCACACGATTTATGTTGAGGGCAATCTGCCATTTTTATTAGTTTATGATTCCCAAGCAAGGCCCCATGAAGGAACTCAGTGCCAAAGAAAACCCTCCCCCTTGAAGAACTAGCGTGTTTTCTTCTTTGTGAAGAGATCTTTGGAATTCACGCGCTTCCTTCTTCGCCTCCCAAGGAGCTCCAAGCACAAGGAGGGTCTAATTCAGGTTACAAGTTCAGCGAAGGCAGGGTCTCTATACGGAAGTTACACTTAGTCTGAGACCCAGACTGTGAGTAAGAATTATCCAGGTGGAGATTGGAGGGAACGTCCTTCCATTCCGAAAAAGCCTCGTGTGCCAAGGTTCGGAGGCAGAAGAGAGAAGGTCCAGTGTCGCTGGAGCAGGCTGAGTGAGGAAGACAGTGGCACGAATGACACCGTGTCATGGGTTTCCGACTCGGTGAAGCCCCTGGAGAGAGGAGAGCCTCCCTCCGCCGCCCGGGAGCCGGCGCAGCTCCCCGTCCCCTACTTTCCCAGGAAACTTTCCGTGGCGTCAGGCGATTCGCCCCTGGAGGCGTGGGCTGCAGTGCGCCCGACCGAAGCCGTTCTGTAATTCGCGGTCAGGCTCCCAAGGAGCCTCGCAAAGCAGCGCTTTCAGAATAACCCCAGCGAACGAGCCCAAGTAATACGTGAAATTATACCGGGCCTGCCGCACCCAGAAGACACACACAGAGTGGGAAGACACACAGCGAGGACACCTGAGATCCTCTCACCCCCAGCGCCGTTAGGAAGGGATTAAGATTAAGTGGATGGGGTGACCCCAGTGCCCGAGACCAGAGTGTGACGGGCAGAGGGTACAGCGGGGCTGCTAATAGCCTGGGCACTTAGGATGGCCACCGCCTGTGCCATGAGCTTTGCCTGCGTTGTTCTCATTCTGGCTCAGGCGGCCCTCTGTCACAGCTCCTGAAGACGCCAGGCTGCCGGCTGCCCCACGGCCTGCCTGGGTCCATGAAGTATCCCGCCCTGGACAACCTTCTTGTCCCCAAGCCCAGGCTGTGGCCACAAGGCAGAAGCTGCGCTCCTCAGGGAGGCGGGTGGCATTCTCGAAGATGGGTCAGTGCTGAAGTCCTCTAGATTCCTCTATTTTTCAAGTTGTATTTATTATTTTTAGAGAGAGGGGAAGGAAGAGAGAGAGGGAGAGAAACATTGATGTGCGAGAGATACATCAGTTGATTGTACGCCCCCAACCAGGGACCTGGCCCTCAACCCAGGCACGTGCCCTGACTGGGAATCGAACCAATGACCCTTTGGCTCACAGGCCGATGCTCAATCCACTGAGCCACACCAGCCAGGACACAAGGCAGAATTTAAAGCCTCTCAATTCTAGTCCCAATCCCAATTTAACGGCTCAGAGAGCAAGGAAAACAAGAGACTCTGAAGACAGTGGGAGTCCCAGGGAGGGTGGCAGAAGGAATCACGCAGGGCAGCCAGGTCTCCAGCCTGCACGCCCGCCCCAGCTCCCCCAGCACAACTTGTGGGAGTCCCCTCTGTTCTTCGTCCTTCTCACCCCACCTCTACCAGGCCCCTCTCCAGTCCCGCCTCCCTTCCCACTTCTGCCAAAAAAACCTGAGGCTGTCAGGTAGGAACACTGTCGGGGTCCGAGGCCCTCACAAACACCTGCCTCTCCCTACCCCACCGCGGCTTCCTCACCGCCAGCCTGAGCAGAGTGCACATTGCTTTTCTAATCCATGCAAGTCCCCTCGAAGGTGCACTCACTATCCTGTCTCCTGTCACTTCTCTAGTTTTGAATTCAGCCTGACTCTCCCAGCCTCTAATCTTGCCCGTGTTTTATGTAAAACATCATTTAACAACACCAGTGTCCATCCACAGGCGAACGGCCAACAAAACAAACATCCAGGTTGACTACGAGGTTCTTGAAGGCCAGCCGTGGGGTATCTTCCGCGTTTCAGAGCCCCAAGTCCTAACAAAGCACTTATCACATGGTGCTCAATACGGGGGTGGGAAATGAACCACTGAGCCCCAAGCATTGGTTCATAGTCCTGGCCCCACTAGTCCCGTCCCTTCTGTGAAAATCAGAGAGAGAAAAACGGGCCAAGAGCCAGCGCAGGACATGATTTAAGGGCGATGGGAGCGAGGGGAGAAGGGAGGGCGAGAAAGGAAGGGGGCGGGGAGGGGACAGAGGAGAAGGGAGGGAACGTGCAGTGGGGGCCGCCTACGGAGCCGGCTCCTTGAAGACGACTTCGGTTGACTAACAGTTCCTTCCGGGGTCATCTCTGCCTCCAGGAGGATCTGATTCCGCAGTTTGATTCATTACTTTGGGGGGCAGCCGAATACCTTCCCCCGCCCCTAGTAGGCAAGATCTAGGACAGATCTTGTTGCAGAAGGAGAGTCACTCCAGAGTCATCTTCACTTGTAATTACCTATCCAATTAAATCCAGGCACTCGGCCATCCTCCCTAACGGGCCAAGGATGGCTACGCACCGCCTTGGTGAGCTTGCAGCCGCTCAGATCAGCAGCTGGACTGTGTTTGTTTAGTTGGGGTTTTTAGGGGGGAGGGCGTGGGTTTAAAGAAGGGAAAGGGAAGAGAGGACCCTGGGTAGATGCTGAGAGATCAGAGTGTCTCTGGGGATACTGAGCGCCAGGGGGAAATCACCTTCCCGATGACTCAGAAACAGGAAGTGGTGACCCAGAGGCATCCCACGGAGGGGAGGCATGCGCACGTGTGATGGCTTTGCTGCCTATTTTTATGAATGCGGGGGTACGTGGGTGGGGAAGGAGGGGGAGAAGCAATCAAAGGGACAGGACAAGGGGTCTCCTGCGTGCCCTTGCTCACCTCCTCCCGCACCCAGCCCCTATTCCTGCGCTCTGACGCGGGGCCAGAGCCTACGGCAGCTTCCTCTCTTTCACCCTGGGGCTCTGGCTGAGAAGAGAGAAGCTAGCAAGGCTCACGTTGAGCCCTTCTGATGAAAGACAGAGTTAGGATTGCAGGGAGGTGCCCTCCAACCCGCAGAAGCCACCGGGCTGCTGATGAGAAGGCTCTCACCAGTGAGTGAAAGGAACCACGACCCGAAACGCTCCGCTCCTGGCCGGGCGCCATGCCCCACTCCATCCCTGGGAGCAGGGGCTGCTACGTGGAGCCGCAGCCGGCAGCTGCGCGGAGCAGAGATGGAGAGACCCCCGAATGCCCAGCTTAGGGTCCAGAACGTCACCAAAATACATGGCAGGTTTCGGGGACAGGGGAGGACAAACTTTGGAGCTAGGGGTATTGTGTACAGGATGAGGTGAAAACTGAGGCCCAAATGGCCCTTCTTGCTCTTCCTTCCCCATAGTGAGAACCACAGATCAAAGTCCTAGGCCCAGTGAACATGCCCGTTTTGTCCCATGAGACCCAGGCAGAAGAGCGGCCCCACCTCTCAGCCCCCGCCAGGGTGCCGCCCGCCCTCCCCCCACCATGGCCGGGAGCCCCTCTGTCCCAAGGATGCCCTGACCCTGAAGAGGCTGCCCTGCGGGTGCTGTTTTCTCCGTGCCCCTGGGGGCCCCAGGTGGGGGGCCCCAGGTGGGGGAGGGAAGTCGGGGGAAGGTAATGAGCGTGGCCCGCGGGGCAGCCTGCTCTGCCTGCTCCCTCCCCGCCACGGGAGCTAGGGTGAAACAGGCAGCCCCACCTGGAAATTTTGGGGAAGGTGGTAGACCAGGAGAAGAGCCCGCAGGCTCAGAGGGGCCGCCCTGTGTTGACCCACACTGGTCTCTCTCTACTGTCTCTCCTAGGGAAGGCCAACCCGCCAGAAGGCACAGTCAGCTTTTCGTGTGAGCAAGCCTCCGTCAGCCAGTCCATATAAAAAGGCAAGCCGTCTGCGGCCAACCCAGTCTGCAACTAAATGGCAGCCATGTCATGTGTCCCCAACAGGTCGCCCTAGAGGGAACCAGAAAAGGAGGAGCCATCGTCTCAAGTCTCATCTTTGGAAGAGACTAATGAAAAGTCCTGGAACATCTGGTCCTAGGGTATCATATTGTCCCCCTGGTACCAGCACACTGTCCCCAGCTCTCCGCCCATAGTGCCTTGGCCCACACACCCCTCCCTCAGGCAGGACGCGCCGCTGGAGCGAAGTGGGGGCAGGAGCGGGGGCGCGGCGCCTGGAGGCCCCGCCACCAGAGTCGCTGAACGGTGAGAGCGGCTCCCAGGACAAGCACTGGGAGAAGGGGGATAACTTCGTGGGGACCACGGAAGGTGTCTCGTGTGTGGCATCTCATCTGGTCCCCACGCCCACCCCACGAAGTCTTATCACTGAGGAAACTGACGCGCAGAGAAGCTGGTCACCTGCCTCCAACCTCAGAACTAGTGACGCGCAGAGGCAGAGCTTGGCCGAGGACCCTGCCGCGCTCTTGTCCAGGCCACTCCGCTCTCTCCAGGGACAGCGTGACAGGCACGCGGGCGTGGGGCGTGTCTCAGGGGCCTTGGAAACCTCCCTCAGCTGAACCTGTCTCAGCTCCTGTTGCCGATCCCAGCGTGTGAAGCTGGGCCACTACATCGTTGTTCTTGTGGGTCTGAGAAAGGTTTTAGGGGTTTCACTCAATTTATCAACACAGAGCGATTGGACTTCCACTGCTTGACTGAAAAAAGTGAAAAGTGAATAAAAATAAATTTTAACAAAAAGATCCTAAATCGGTATAGACCTAAATCGATGAGCGGCTGCCCTGGGCCGGGGGCTGGTTTGATGGGTAGTGACTGCTGAGGGGCACGGGCCGCTTCTCGGGGTGACCAAATGTCCCCAGCTCGGGCTGCAGTGATAGTTGCACGGCTCTGCGAATATGCCAAGGCCCATCGAACTGTACGCTTCCAATGGGTGCATTTGTTCGTATGTGAATTGTAGTCGAATAAAGATGTTTAAAAAGTAGAACCTGCCCTTGGAGAGTTTAAGATGTAATCGTATTGTGAGGACGTATGGATAAGGACAGGCTATGCCAAATCGCAAGAGGCACCGAAGGAGCTCAGAATAAGAAGCATCCATTCTGGTTGGGGTGTCAGAGAAGGTGGGATCGATTGTATTTTGAGAGATAACGGGGAAGAGTCAATTTTTTCAAGCTGGGTTTCCAGGTTGGGGGCAGGAGAAGGTGGGAACGTGGGAAGCACGCCTGGGAAATGGCAGGCCAGCGAATGAGGCCCTGCTTTTGGCACGCCGACACGAGGCGCCTGACAAAACTACAGCAGCAGCTAGTGCAGTGGAGCCAGCAGCCCGGAGCTTAGTGGCCAGGACGAGGGCAAGCGTGGCGCTGTTCGGTGCAGACTCCCCGCTAGGCTCAGGAGCGCGGCTCCCCTCTGCTCCACAAGCAACTCCGCTCCCCCGAGGGCTGAAACACCCAGGGAGGCCTCTCACATCATCTGCCCCTGGGCCAGGGTGACTGCAATGCACCGGCTGCTAGATGTCCCTCTCCTCCCCGCTTCTCATACTCTAGGGCCTCTTCTCCTCAAGAACTCACCCCCTCAGGGAAGCTGAGCCAGGTGGTCTTGCACAGCAATCAAGACAGAAGAGAGCAAAAGCAAAAGCTACAGCGCATCTAAGGCCAAGGCCCAGAGCTTGCACAAGATCACTTCTACCAGGTTTTATTTGCCCAGGCAAGTCATAGGGTCAATCCAGATTCGGCAATGGGACTGCACAGAGTACAAATACCAGGAGCATGATTCCGCGGGTATGTGCCACAGATACCAAACAGTAAATTCCACACCGGCCTCGGGAGAGCTTGGCGCCCAATGACCTGGCTGCCTTGAAAGGCATGTAAGGGGGAAACAAGTCTAGGAATGCAAGGCTGGGAAGAGAGCAGAGACAACATGGAATAAAAACCTCAGGAGCTTCGATTTCATTCATGAGTTCTTAAAGTGCAGAAATCCCTAGGAGAAGTGATGTTTTAAGCCTTTATCAGGCAACATCTCAGAAGCACTTGATTGCAAATGCAGGTAAGACGAACTAGAACCCTGGCCTCTCCAAGAAATCAGACGTGTCGCACGCACTGTGTGTTCCCATCGCCTCCGTGAGCAACACCACCTCGCTGCAGCCGGCTGTGGGGCGGCGGCGCAGGTTTGCCTGCCTGCGCCCCGCAGTCACGACACAGGGAGAGAGGCTCTGCTCACTGGTCAGCCTTCTGTTGCTCTTCAGCTCTCCTGCCTTTGCTTTGTCAAGATAAAACTTACTTCAGAGTGTCACATGGAACTTAACAACAAAGAGAAAACTGTGAACTATGGATCCAACTTAACTAATGACCTGGATAAAGACTGTTCCCTTTCTGACCGTCTCTCTCCTCCCTTCACGTTTCACACCTGTGAAACCCAGGCTACCAGGAGGCGCAGGCCTGCTCGGGCCCCTCAGCTCCCCTGGAGACCTGCGTCCCCTGCAGATGACCACCTGCCGCCCCAAACGATAGAACAAAGCCTAAGGTGTCGCCCACGACGCCTCGCAGTGCAGCCCGCCCACTTGCACCAATGAGCAACCTGACTTTTCTCCTCCAAAGACTGAGTTCACTCCACAGTCCCTTCCTCAATGTACAGCAATTCCTGGGAAGAAGTAAGATGCTTGTAACTGAGGGAGCGTTCCCATGGATGTGTCCCAGGAACCCTAGCAAAGTATGGGGGCGTCCCTCCCTCTCCTGAGGCGTTGCTCGTAGGTGTCCTTGTTGGGCCTGGAGTGTCCCATTCAACGGGGCCATCCGTGCTCAGCATTCCCTGGCCTTCCCGTCACGACGTCTGCTGCCACTGTCCAGCCTCCCCTCAGGACTCCCCCGACCTTCCTGAAGCCCACCGTTCCCCCCCAGGACACCCACCTTTCAAGCTTCCTGCCCCATCCCAAAAAGTCTCTCTACACCCCTACATTGCCCTTTCATCTCCAGCTTTAAAAGCCTGATCCCCGGATCAGTACCATTTCAGCCCGCTGTGCATGCGTGAACACACACTTACTAAGGAGGCTCCGGTGGCCCCTCCGTAAGCAGGGGGAACAGACGGGAGATGCTGCGGGGCTGCGATGGAGCAGGATCACAAGACAGGTTTCTTATCTAAGGTAAAGCTGGACCAGGCAGCCGAGACGGGGTGAGGGAAGGATACGCAGTCTACCTAAACTCCGACATCGTCACTCCTCCCACGCAGCCCGGTCACAGCACGGTCATTGTCAACCACCCGCGTGCACACAGGATTACTGATCACGCAGTCATGCGACAGTGAGGGAGGGCCCCATGCCGTGCACATAAATAGGCCATACACCACATTCCTCCCATAAAACCACTTCGGAACGCCCAGAGGTGAGGGTTCTTTCCATCAGAAATCACCTCTGACGTCCCCCGCCAAGTCTGACAGCTGTAACTCTCCACTGAGATGATGGGCACTGGCTCTGGCCTGGGGGTCATCGGGGGAGGCCAGCAGATTCAAGAGAAGGAGAAAGCGGGAGGCGGGGAGAGAGGGCACTCACACTTGACAAGTAGCACCATCTAGAGGATATACGCGGTAAAACTGTTGCTCTGGCTAATACAGACCCAGGACTTTTCCACAGAGAAAGCCAAATGCTAACCTGGGCCTAGGTCCGCAATGACCGCAGCCCAGCTCTGAGGTGACTGTGAGCCTATGGGGCCTGTGCTGGGCAGCCACACCTGAAGGCCTGCGCCCAGGTCCCCGCATCCATTCAGCAAGTCGGAGCAACGCCAGCGTCCCGAAAACAGCCAGTGAGCCACAGGAGAGAGCAGGGCAGACGCTGCGTGGTTCCGCTCCCATACAGCATCTCCAATAGTCAGACTCCCAGAATCAGGGAATAGGGCGGTGGTGGCCAGAGGCTGGGGTCTGGGGGAATAGGGAGCTGCCGCTCAAAGGGCTGATGCTGCAGCTTCACGAGGGGAGGAAGTTCCAGAGGTCGCTGCAAACATTGTGCCCGCACTTAACAAGACCGGATAAATATTTATCGTTATCACAATGAAAGAAGGAGGGAGACACTCCAGAGGGGTTCGGGCTGGGGGATGGGGCCGGGGGACGGGAGAACAGTGCCTCTAAGGGCACGTCTGTGCTCCTGGGAGAATAAAATATTGATGACCCCTCTCTCCAAGTTATAATAGATGGAGATTTTTTTTTATTTGGGTGGTTAATGATTCCATATTCAAGCAATTGAATTCAGTAATTTCTTTGGAAATATTACCTTTTAGTTTCAAAAGGACATGCGTGTTATCTGACTTTTATCCAGAATTCCAATCCCACTTTTAGGAGGCAGAGCCCTTTCTTTGGGGCAGGAGGAAATGTGTCCCCCAGCATGGGCACAGGCGACCTCCTGCAGCCCCCCGAGTGACCGGGGAGGGGAGGACCCCCAGGGTTTGGGCTCCTGAGGGAGTTGGGGGTGGGGGGCAGGCAGCAGACCGGCTCCCTGCCAAGCCTACCTGGGTCATTAAAAGGAGACTCCAAAACATCCATGAATCCAAGTTCTCATTTTAGTGACCAAAAAACCCCCTGAAAACTGTGTTTTCTGGTACAGATGGCAGTGCTGGTAAATGTGGTACATGAATCCTCGTACAACGACATTAAAATTATAAATAAACTACAGAATCACCACCATTCAGAACTGCCTGAAATCTAGCTGAACAGAAGCCCTACAACTAAGGACATAAAGAAGAAGCCACATCGAAGTGGGAAGGGAAGAGACATGGACAGGCTGGTCTGAGACCCACGTGTGGCGCATAAAAATCAGGAGGGACATCTTGGCTGCAGAGGTCCTGCCTGAGGAGTGAGGGATCCCAGCCCCACACCAGGCCGCCAGCCCAGGGCTCCAGGGCCAGGAAGAGAAGCCCCCACACCTTCTGGCTGTAAAAATCAACGGGGATTGTGGCTGAGTGAGACCGAGGGTAGCTGGAGTCCCAGGCAGTTCCTTTTAGAGGGCAAGCACATGGACTTACACAGACTCGCTCCCTCTGAGCCCCAGGGAGAAACCGAAGTGCCTAATATCAGGGTGAGAGCTGAGTAGGGGCAGCTTGCTCTCAGACAGAAGTGTTGGCAGAGGCCATTGCTTTTTTTCTGAGCCCTCTCCCCCACAGAGCTGACAAGGGGGTACCATATCTGAGACTCCATCAAACTGGTTCACACTGTTTGCCCCGTCCTGGTGATTTCCCAAGACCCCACCTCACCCAATTTGCAAGCCCACCCAAGTGATGTCCAAACAGCCTGTCTTGATTCATGCATCAGAATTCCCTAAAATCTGTCAAACAAGCAACATCTGGCCTCGGCCTGCCCCATACCTCCCACTATGGGGCCCCAGGCCCAGCGGTAGCGGCAGCCGGCCTTGGTTCACAGCTTGGCCTCTCCTGGGCCCCTCCAAGTCTAGAACAAACAGTGGCCATCTGCAGATCGCTTTTGTAGCTCATGCCAGGTAGACCCCCCGATAAAACCCAGGTGGTCGCTGATCTTGGCCTGAACCTCCTGGGAGGCCCCAGAGCCAGCTCGCCCAGTGGACAGCTTAAGACCCCATCAAAGCACCACCCAAACACCTCCACAAATGACACACTCAAGGGGTGGACTCTGGGGGCGCCAGAGCCCCTCTGAAGCAAGTCCTGCTCCGTGCACTGGGCCCTGCACAGCTGGTCCTCCATGACGGACAAGGTCATGTCATGCAGCCAATCTGTTTGGGAGTTAATCCCTCCCACAGATGTGCCAACAGCAATTAAAATTCAACTGCAGCAGAAGGATGTACACAGCCAACACAGCAGAATGCACCCAGAGCGCCCGGCTTGGGTAACGGGGGAGGCTGCGCCGCTGGACCCTACGGGACAGCTACTCCATTAGGCCACGCTCCCAAGCCCAAGAGACATAGCAGTCCTACTCAATACATAGAAACAAACACAGGGAGGCTGCCAAAATGAGGAGACAAAGAAGCATGTCCGAAATGAAAGAACAGACCAAAACTCCAGACAAAGAGCTAAACAAAATGGAAACAAGCAATCTATCAGATGCAGAGTTCAAAACACTGGTCATAAGGATGTTCAAGGAACTTAGAGAAAGAGTAGATGAACTTAGAGATAACTTCAAAAAGAGATAGGAACATAAAAATGGAACTAGAAAACAAAAAAGAACCAGTCAGACCTGAAGAATACATTAACTGAAATGAAGAATACATTAGAGGGAATCAGCCCTGGCTGGTGTGGTTCAGTGAATGGAGCGCAAGGACTGCGAACCAAAGGGTCGCTGGTTCAATTCCCAGTGCAGGGCACGTGCCTGGGTTGCAGACCAGGTCCCCAGCAGGGGGTGCTCCAGAGACAACCACACACTGATGTTCCTCTCCCTTCCCCTCTCTAAAAATAAATAAATAAAATCTTAAAATATATATATATTTTTTTAAAAGGCCAAGTTCATGCATCATATATCAGGATGGAGAAAAAGCTGTGGAAAATAAGGCAGAGTTCCTGGCTGGAGCATATCCACACTGACCTGTGTGTCTGTGTGTCTGCCCAGGTCTGGGGCTTGGGGACTGTGCAGAGCAGAGTCAGGTTAAAGGGCTCCTACCTGGTACCAAAGCGATTCTGAAAACGGCCTGAGTGAGCCTGCAGTAGAGGACGAGGCTTACTGTGGAGAAAAGCACCAGCAGGGGAAGTGAGGAAGGTTCGGGCGGGTTAGGGGTGGATTCGGGTTAGGGTGGGCAGAGGGATGGGAGGCGGTGTGGTAAGCCAAAAAAAAAAAAAAGTGCCAGCAGCATACACTTCCGAAAGCCTAAGGACGCAAGGAGATTATAAGCATCTTCGGACTTGATTGTTCAAGCGCAGGCTGAACCTCCCAAAGCCACCGTCTCCTTGTCCTTAGGCCTGGCAGCCCTTGCCTCCCAGTCCTCAAACCCATGTCACCGTCCCCGGTGTGGGAGAAGCATCGTTCAATTCTCAATCACCCCGTGTTTGAGCGCCATCAGTACCCGTGCCACGGAACACGTGTGACACAGAGCTCTGTGGGATCAGGGGGACACTGGGGACGTCACCGTTCACCATCCCACACTACACGGGAGCACACACACAGGCAGCAAGCGCACGCACGGGCAGGGTGCTGTCCGAGGCTCCAGTCATTGCTTCGCACTACCGAAGTGTAGTTAAAATGTGAAAGCACGTTCTAAAAGACGTCACAGTCGGTCCGTCCTCGCAGTCAAGAGGCCGTCTTATCAGAGGTAGATGTGAGGGCGGCGTGTAGGGGGCCGCTTTGAGTGATATCCGGGACTACAGTCCCGCGCAAGCTGGGGCCTGGAGAGGACCCATAAGCCCTGGCCAGAACACCGGGAATGTGGTTGATAGGCAGGACCTGATAATAACCGTCTCAAAAAGGAAAGAAAAAGATATTAAAGGTTAGACGGGAGAATTCCTTAGAAGGGCCCTCTTTTCCTCCAAAGGTCCCAAGTAAGTGGGACAGGGCCTGGAAGCCCCAGACAGCAAGCTACTTCAGGGGGGGATCTCTTTTGCAAGCATATGTATTATATCCCTTATAGTCCCTGCTTAATTCCCTTAGCTCTCTACAGAGTGCAATTCACTGTTCCTTTAAAGCCCCAGCTTATCCCAGCGAAGGGAAGGGAGGGGTAAATGCAGAGAAGCAAATTCCTGAGGCAGGAGTTCTACCCTAAGATGACTGTAATGTAAACAGCAAGACTGAGAGTGCTTTGTCAGTAACCCCCACCCTCCGCACCTGCTCTGTCCGTGCACAAACCCTGGAGATTCTGGAGTTTGTCTTATTAGAGGAGGGGCCGTTCCTTTGCTGTCAACCGGGCGATATGAGACACACAACTACTTACTACATTGTCTCTTTTTATGCCAATACCACACTGGTTTGATTACTATGGCTTTGAAATATAGTTTGAAATCAGTGGGGTGGGATGTCTCCAGCTTTGTTCTTCTTTCTCAAGTGTTTGAATAGTTTTTATATTTTAATGCACATTGACAATCTAAAGCCAACTGATTTAGAAATACACTGTGCATAAAGTAGTTTTCTCATAAAATGCTCACTTGGTGGTCTCATTTTTTGATGCAAAGACATTTAGAAAAGAGGAAAGACTTTTTTATTTTTTACAAAAATTTTTTTTAACTTTGAAATTAGAAAATAGGAAACACTTTTACCTAGCACATTTATTTCTATATATCCTCCACTGCCGGGAGTGGCATCTCTGAAATGAACGGGGTCCCCTTAGGGCACTGCTCGCTGCCTTCGCTCACCAGGGTGCCCGTGTCATTGTGCCTTCTGAGCATTGTGCCATTGTTGCCATTCGCATTGGAAAAAGAGCAGCCAATAGTTACCCTGTGTCAGGCATGGAGACTAGATGCTGCAAACAGGTTTCCCCACACAACCCTTTGACCACCTTGGAAGGGACAGTACCACTTTAAAGGCCAGGAAACGAGGCTTAAAGTCTTGCTCTCTCCTGCACAGCACACGAGCAGCAGAGCCTGATTCTGGCCCAAGCCTCCAGTTCCGGGCCTGTGTTTAGGAGCCTCCCAGGGACACTAAGGTAAAAGGGCGGGGTTCCTAACTTATTGGTAAAGGATCTCCAGGACCCTCTTGTGGCTCAACTAACACGGTGAACAAGGTGCCGAAGTCCAGAAAACTCCCAGGTGCACCCAGAAAAGGAAAGCCACAGGGATGGGAAAGATCTATTTCTGGCAAAATGTGGTTTCAGGGCAAAAAAATGAAACAGGATCCCCCGACCCTCAGCCAAACATCAAAGGAGGACAAGGGGAAGAAGTAAAAAGGACTTTTTAAACTAAAATCAAGGGATTTGAGTTCTAGATCTGATTCTGCTTTAAAAAAAAAACAAAAAACAAGAAACCTCCTATGAAACCCTGCACAGCTAACTTTAGTGACTCGCTCAGAAGGCTGGGGACAAGAACCCACACCTGACTACTAGCAACACCTGGGGGCTTTTTCATGGATTCCTGGTTCTAAAGGCAAATCTGCTCAGTTCAGTTCTCTTTGGGTGCAACCCGGGTAATTCTGACGTGCAGCCCATGTTTGCAGGTCGCTCGACTAGACCCCGTCCTGGGCGGCTTCCCCGCCCTTTCAGAGCCTCTGGCGGGGAGTCCTGCGCGCGTGCTCCAGGGACCTCGCTTCTGGCCGCCCAGTAACCCAAACCGGTGCATGACACAACGTTACCAGCAGAGAGCAGTGTCGGCTCAAAGTTTCCCCAAGCATCTTTCTTCAGCCTTGTTTTTATTCCGCCCTACAGCATTGTTTCAGGGGTTGGTTTTTTTTTTCCTTTTTTAATAATTAAAAAAAGATACCAAAAAGTACCTATAATCCCATCACTTGTTGAATTATAAAATACACCCTACCTATCCATTCTCCCTCCCACTGTTAGTGACTTAACATTGTATTTGTATCCTTCCTAACTTGTTTAAACACATATCCATTGTGCATTCTCTCTCTCTCTCTCTCTCTGTCTCTCTCTCTCTCTCTCTCTCACACACACACACACACACACACACTTACTTAATGTGGAATCATGATTTTTTTTTTTAGTTTACAACTCAAATTTTTCACTTAAAAAATATTTCATGCATATTATTCTTCCAAATCCACACATTTTTTTAAAATGGCTATATGCTGTTCCACCGTATCATCACCAAAATGTCTATTAAGGGATAGCTAGGCTTTTGTAGTTTTCAGTTACACATACAACTCCAATTACCATTCTAGAGCCTACACCTTTGTGTAATAATGGATTCTTTCTGTAGAATGCAAACATGGCATTAAGTCAAAGGATATTACTCATTTTTCTTATTTTTTGTAGTTTTATTTGCTTTGTAAATCAAATATGGAATAACTTTAAATATATTTCAATAGTGCTAACAATAAAAAATTATACTAAGTACACAGAGGCCAATTTTTTCAGTTCAACCTGATTGTTGTTGTTATTATTACATTGGTTTAACTGAGTAATTTTTCCATTTGTGAGCATGTTTGAGACAGGAATTTTCTCATCGTTATTAAACCATTCCATGAGTACAGAACAATGTTGCTCACAATACTTCACCATTAAAATACATTTCTGTTGTTTTTTTCTGTCTCACCAAAGATATAAAAAATTATAAATATTTACATCTCTGTTACGCTCTTATATATAAAATCAGGAAACCAAACACACAGGCCGTCGGTCACACTGGGATGCTGAAATTGCTTGCAATCAACATGGCAAGACGAAGATGTCATCCTGTTTGCTGGGATCCAGGCTGCGTGGGTACCTCTAGGCCCTTTGGTTTGATTGTGGGAAAGGGGCCATTCAGTTCAACGGCACCTGCCTCTCCCGCCACACGTGGAAGCTGAGTTATCGCCGAATCACATCCAAGCTCTAGGCTTCAGCGAGGTTCCAATTTGAGGCAAAAATCTAGATGGGAATGTCAATGGAGAGACCCTTTGTTTAAAGGGCCATTTGGGAGGTTTTCTTCAAAAAAGGTTTTTTTTTGTTGAATGTGATGCCACTAACTCAAGGGCAAGCAGGTGAGAGAAAAAGAAAGGGCTCAACTTGCACCCAGACGGAGGGGGCAAGTCACCGCCCCGAGGCTTCAAAACCTGCCAGCCTTCTGGGCCCGCACTGCAGGCAGGCAGCAAGGACAAAATAAAACGGGGGTGCAGAATTTCAAACAAAAATAAAACTGGGGTGCATAATTTCCAGAGGAAAAAAGCATGAATAAGTTCTGAAGAGATTTGCTTTAACATCTAAGTGGAGTAAGAGATATGGAAACTTGAGATGACATTCAATTTTGTAAAAATGTCAAAGAGGGGTGGGTAGCAGAGCGCCTCGGAGGCAGCAGGTGCCGGCCTTGATTCCGTCCTAAGATCTAGATCTGGGGTTTTCCTGGAGGGAAACACGGTCCTTCTGCTGGTCGCCTCCTGCGACCTCAAGGCCTTCGTAGCTCATGACTCCTCACCCGTTCTTTGGCCTCACGCCTGCGGCATGGCTTCAGCTTGCTCGCTGAAACTCCAATTCCTCCCCTACCGCAGCAGTTAATTACAAAAGGATAAATAAAATATACAAGGGTAACACACAAGAAGAGGAAATTTAGATTATAACTCAACCCCTTTTTTATCATCACCTTGCTGTAAAGTTAACTTTAACTCTTTCCTTTGCATATAAATCTTAAAAAGTAATACTCTCCAGTCAACTAGAAATACATGTCTACAACTGCAACAAAAGAATAATACGACCCCTGGCTGGGTGGTTTAGTTGGTTGGAGCATCATCCCCAACACCAAAAGGTTGTGGGTTTGATTCCCGGTCAGGGCACATACCTAGGTTGTAGGTTCAATCCCCGGTTGGGGTGCTGGGGTGCATATAGGAGGCAACCGGTCTCTCTCTCTCTCTCTCTCTCTCTCTCTCTCTCTCTCTCTCTCTCTGTCTCTAAGATCAATAAACATATCCTCAGATGAGGATTTTCTTAAATTTTTTTAAAAAAGAATAATGAGAGATTAAAACCAGTGCTCCAAAGCTGAAGAAGCACTCAAGGGAGGCCGCAAATGGGCCAGCTCCAGGGCAAGTAACAAGCAAGAGAGAGGCACCCCAACCAGGGATCGAGTCTTGGGGCAGCAGCGTGGCTGCCATCCAGTGATTTGGGTCTGGATCTGAGAGACAGTTGTGTTGACTGATATGTCTAAATTAAGCTCAGACCAGGATGAAGAGAGAGCCAGTATTGTTTGGTGGACTATTCTTGGGAGATAAGTCTCCTAGGCAACAAAAAACCAACAGGGGGAGTCAGGGTTCCTATAGGCTTGGGATAATGTTTTTAAGCAGACTGACTCCGCCTAGAAAGGGGGTCTGTCTGGATGGCACCGTGTTAGGCTACAGGCAGGAGGTATTTCATGAGCAGTAAGGCACAGCACCTAGATTTTGTTTTTTGAGATTTTATTTATTTACTTCTTAGACAGAGGGGAAGGGAGGGAGAACGAGAGGGAAAGAAACAGCGATGTGTGAGAGATACATTAATTGGTTGCCTCTCCCATGCCCCCAACTGGGGAACTAGCCTGCAACCCAGGCATGTGCCCCAGCAGGGAGTTGAACCTGTGACCTTTTGGTTCTCAGGCTGGCGCTCAGTCCACTGAGCCGCATCAGGCCAGGGCTACCTCGGTTTTCTTTATCCAAAATGAATTCATCTGAACATGAAATGACCCATTCGCCTTCATTTTTCCCGATTATCTACACCCTTGCTGAAAGCAACATGGCTTCCCTTATTAAAATAAGACGTTTCTGAGGTACAGGGTAGCAGAATCATCGTTTCGGCACCTTCTTAGCAAAGCCTGTGCTTGAAGGGGCCTTCACCCACCGCAGCTCCCGGAGGCGTCACACAGCGGTGGGGGTCTGCTGGGGCCTGAAAAGGGTGAAACACAAAAGCGAAGCCCGATGGATTGGGGGGGTTGTCGCGAGAGGAGGGAGAGAGGGAAAGGAGAGAAGGACGCAACAGGAAAAGTCTTTCCCGGACGTACAGTCACCGAGACGCTGGGACTGTTGTTGCCCTGTCACCAGAAGGTTCACTGTGTGAATTCGATTAATTTTCTTAACAAGTAAACTGATTTCTCTTTAAAAAATAATAATGAGCCCAGGCTGTGCAGCTCAGTTGGTTGGAGCATCGTTACCTTCACCAAAAGTTTGTGGGTTCAATCCCCATCAGGGCACATGCCTGGGTTGTGGTTCGATCCCTGGTTGGGGCGCCTCTCTCTCTCAGAACAAAAAGCATATCCTCAGGAGGGGATTTTTTTTTTTAGATTAAAAAAATAATTATAATGATACAATTTCTGGCTTCTTAGGATCAATCCTGGTGCTTTGTACAGTGGATCTTGCACATATTTTGGAAGATTTATTTGAGCTACTTTCTTTTTTAAAAAATTTATTTTATTTTATTTGTTTGTTTTTAGAGAGAGGGGAAGGGAGGGAGGGAGAGGGAGAGAGAGAGAAACATCAATGTACAGGAGATACATCAATCGGTTGCCTCTCGCACGCCCCCAACTGCGGACCAGGCCTGCAGTGCAGACACATGCCCTGACCCAGAATCGAACCAGCGAACTTTTAGGTTCACAGGCTGGCATTCAATCCACTGAGCCACACTAGCCAGGGCCATTAGAAGTATTTTATTTCTTGATCTTATTATACTGTACATGGATTATTTTTACTTAGTTTATCCTTGTTGCTAGGAGATATTAATGTAGTTGGGTTTTGTTTTTTTTTTACAACAGCTTTACGCCTAGCAACCTTCTAAACTCTTATCAATTCTAAGGAATGATCTGTAGAATAATTTGGACTTTTTTATGTGCACAACTATATCATCTGCAACTGACAGTTATTTTGTTTCTTCTTTTCCTTTACTTGTATTATTGTCTGCCTTCTTTCATATTTTTATTTTTTAATTTTGTTTTTCAACTGCAGTTTACCTTCAATATTATTTGTGTTAGTTTCCACTGCCTGCCTTTCACCAACGTCCCTGCCCAGGTCAGGACGCCCCGCCCGATGCCGGACGGCTGGGATGTGGCAGAAGACCTCTCTCGTTCCCAGTGTCGTGGGGCAGGCTTCCTGCCTTGGGTCTTCAACTCTATACTGTGAGCACCTTGTGAATACACCTTATCAGGTTATGAAAGTTTCCTTCCATTCTGAGTTTGCAAAGGTTTTTATTGTGCATGTTGACTTAGAATCAGACATATTTCTGGATTTATTGAAAGGATCCATTAAATAATAAGTTCCATTCACTTGCATTCTAAAGCTAAACAGAGCTCTCATTCCTTGGGTAAATGCAGGATTCAGTATGGACTCTTATAAAGAATAATGTTCTGGAATAGCTTCGTAGAACCAGAGTGACTTATTCCCGGCATAGTTGGAAGAACTCTGCTGTAGTCATTTGGGATTGCTGTTTTTTTGGAAGGAAGATTGTTCTCCTACTAACTGAGAATAGGCCTCAAAGCTAAACCAACTGCGTTTAAATTCCAGCGCCTCCTCCTACGAGCCATGCCGCCTCAGGCAAGTCACTTGATCTGTGATTTAGCATACTCATCAATAAATAGGGATGAGTCAGAATGTCACTACCTCGAATGACCTAACATGTCTTAAGAACTTAGAATCATGCCAACCATAGCAAGTGCCGTGCATTTGCTATTATTATCACTGACTTGATTGTTTTAATAATTATAAAATTACTTGAGTTTTCTGCTTATTCTTTGTTCGTTGTTTTAACTATGACAAAATAAACATAACAAAATTTATCACCCTAATCACTTTTAAGAGTACAGTTCAATAGCATTACATATATTCACACTGTGCAACCGTCTCCACCATCCCCCTCCGGAACCCTTCGCCCCGAAACACGGAAGTTGTGCCCGCCAAACACCAGCTCCTCACTCCCCACTGCCCCCAGCCCCTGGCAAACACCACTCTACTTTCTGTCTATAAATTTGATCACTCTGGGTACCTCACGTAAGTGGAATCTTGCAGTATTTGTTTTTGGGGTTGTGTGTGTGTGTGTGTGTGTGTCTGTGTGTGGCTGGTCTATGTCATGTGTCACCATGTCTTCAATGTTTCTGCATGTTGGAGTACGTCCGAATTTCCTTCCTTCTTAAGGCTGAATAATATCGAATTGCACGTATGTACCACATTTTGCTTAACCATTCATTTATCAATGGACATTTAAGTTATGTCCATTTTTTTGGACTACTGTGAATAATGCGGCCGTGAACATGGGTGTGCAAATATCTCTTTGAGATCTCACTTTCAATTCTTACACAGTCAGAAATAGAATCGTTGGATCATTTGGTAATGCTTTTTAAAATTTTTTAATCTTCATATTTATTAATTTTTTTATAGAGAGAAGAAGTGGGGAAAGAGAGAGGAAGAATCATCAATGTGAGAAACATCAACCAGTTGCCTCCCATACGCACCCCAAACAGGGATCAAACTTGCAACCTAGGTATGTACCCTGACCGGGAATCAAACCTGCAACCTTTTCATGTACAAGATAATGCTCCAACCCAATGAGCCAACCAGCCAGGGCTATTTTTTTAATTTTTTAAAGAACCACAATAGTACTGTTTTCCATGTGGACTGTACCATGTTACATTCCTATCAACAGTGCACAAGGAATCCAATTTATCCACATCCTCATCAGCGTCTCTTTTTTAGTTTGTTTTTTATTTTTCATTGTCAAATGACCTTTAATGGAAATGTTTTCCTTTCTAGCTCTTACCTAGCCGAGCACTCCACCGCACCCACCAGCATGGTCTGTGATGCCGTGAGGGTGGTGGCCGTCGACACTGCGCCCACAGACTGAGCCGTCCCCAGGGTCCCTTCTAAGGGTCCACAGAGCTCTCTCCCGAAAGACCAGTGGCACATCTGTCAGGCAATGTTGACAATATAGTCAAAAGTAACAGTCCCACTGTGTTTAAAGGTATTTTTTGTTTGTTTGTTTGTTTGTTGTGTTTTTCTTTTGTTTTTGCTTTTGTGGGTTTTTTTTTTTTTTTTTTTTTTTTTTTTACTTATTTCTGTGTCTTGGTGGCTCTTTGAGGGTTTTGCTGATCAGGGCAGAGGCAGAAGATACACCCTCAATCCGGGCCTGTCTGCTCTGCATGGTCCGTTTCACTGTAATCCCCTGACCCTTCCAATCGCCAGGTGCTTTGGCGATGTCATCACCAACCTTTTTTGGAGATAAACCCAGGGTGCCATTCTTGGGGGCAGATGTGGCACCAACCTGCCCACCGGTGCACCTCAGGTATATGACTTTGATTTGGTTGGAGTCAAACTTAGACGGCTGATGTATGAACCCGGATTCAGGACGACCAAAGAAAGTTGCACCTTAGCCTCCTCCTAAAGCTGAAAGCCAAAAGCACCAACACTTTTTATTCTCTTGTTCGATAATATCCATCATAATGGATGTGGGGTGTTATCTCCTTGTGGTTTGATTTTCACTTCCGTAATGATTAGTGATGTTGAGCATCTTTTCATGTGCTTATAGGCTATTGGTATATCTTCTTTGGAGAAATGTCTTTGCAAGTCCTTTGCCCTTTATCTAATCAGGTTGTTTGGGGTGGGGGAGGGATGTTTTTGTCCTGCTGAGTTTAGGAGTTTTCTATATATTGTGCAAACAAAACTTTTCCTAGAACAATTTTAATAATGTCCAATTTGTCTATTTTTTCTTTTATTGACTATGCCTTTGGTGTTATAAGTTTTCCCTTTATTCTTGAATCAGTTTGGATATATTGTATTTTTTCAAGAATGTGACCATTTTATCTGTTTCCAAAGTTATAGTATCCTCTTATAATTTTATTAATTGCTACAGCGTAAGTGATTATGGCCCCATTTTTCATTACTAATTGTGTTCATTTTTGCCTTCTTTTTTCTTAATCAATCTCGCCAGAGGTTTTCTAATGTTCTTAATCTTTACATACACCACTTCGACTCTGCTGACATTTTCTTTCGTATGGTTGTTTTCTATTTCATTAAGTTCTACCCTTCTCTCCTTTCTACTTTCTTTGGAATTCTCCTCTGTCCTTTTTCAAACTTGAGATAAGTGCTTAGCTCATTTATTTTTAACCTTTCTTCTTTTCTATTACAAACATTTAAGGCTATAGATCTTCTCCTATGTTCCACACATTCTTATATGTTATATTTCATAATAGTTCAGTAGTAAATATTTTATGATTTTATCTTGATCTATTCTTTAACACATGAGTTTATACATTATTATTTATGAGTTATAAATAATGTATGTGGCTGAAATAATAGTAAGAGAGAAATACTACTGTGGACTAAATTCAATCTTCTGTGGCTACAGATTTGAAAGCAGATTAGTATATAATGAATTAACAGCCTGACAGAACTTATTTAAATAATTAAGGCAAATCTAATGAGAGCAACTTTATCTCATTATCAAGAATAACCTTTGAGATTATTGTGACGGAAGAACACTGCCAGGAGCAATTTCAAAAAATGTTTAAATGTGCCAAAAAAAAAAAAGTGGCCTGTCATGGACATTTTTCCAGGTTATCTCTGCTTTCACTGACTTTGAGTTATTTTATAACTCCATAAGTTAAAGAAATTTGATAATATTGCAAAACACTTTGTCCATAGAAATGCAAGTTAGTTAGGTCCAGCTGAATGCAATTGACTGTTGACCCACCTTGCATCTATATGAAATTTATTTCAGCATCACTTACCTGCCTCTGTGTATCTGTGTGCGTGTGTGTGCGCGCGCACACGCACGTCTGTGTGACTTCTGCTGGCGGCTTTGGACTCCTTGAAATATTACCTGTGTGAGTTCTGAGCCTTGAAGGCAGGTTCCTCCACTGGATGTCTGCATGTACTTCAATCAGGACACTGAGACACTGCAATCTATAGGCACTTTTTAAACTATTAGCTTGATGTTTGGACCATCTTGTTAACGTGAATAAATGCAGCAAACCTACTCTTTCACACATGACTTCTCAGGTAACCTGTGTTACTTTCTGCCTTTATCAGCAGATTACCTTGCCACGTCTTCTAGAATATGGGGTTTTGCTAACTCACACTTGCACAAAGTATGTCGTTGCTGGGGATCCCAGATTTATGTAGAAGATTTTCTATTGGATGTTCCCTGGATGGGCCTGAACTTTCTCCCATGTGCCCTGTGCCATAAAAATTAAAGTTCACCAGGCTTTAGCAATGACTTCTGGGCGGAAGGCTGCCTCCAATGTTCTACCTGCCTCTTCAGGTTCCTGTTTTCGCATATTTGGGGCGAAAAGGGAGGATTGCCTATTTTTTTGTTTACCTCTGAGAATTCTAAACTTATTTTATCTAGAATTATCAAATGAAATCTTATTTCATTTTATCAGGTGTTTCAGGAACCTCTGAAAATCCTCACTTGTGGAGCTAGGCCCATCTAAGAGTATGTTTAAATCAAGCCCAGCCTCAGTTCGCTGTGCTCTTCCCTGAGATGTGGGGATGTGGCAGGCCTTTTGGGCCAGAGGGCCCTGGGGCTCCGCCCGCCTCACCCTCTGATGCAAGGGGAAGCTGTGTCTCAGTTAGGGTGGGCCACCTCCCCTGGAGCCCAGGGCTCCGGGTCAGACCCAAGGCCTGTGCTCCTTCCCCTCACCACAAACTCTCCACCCACACACGACGTTCAGGAAATGTTTCTTGGACAGAGAAGCGCTGGGTCCATTCAGTCTCACGAACTCCTAAATAAGTATAGGTATTTCGTTCATTTTTTTCTTTTGTTTTGCAAACTGGGCTATTAAGAGAGGTGGTAAATGTCACCTGTATGTGTTTTCCTCTCTCATTTTGAACTTGAACTCTTAACTAAGAGGAGGGACCCGCCTACTGGCTCTGAGGTAGGAGGCATGGAGAGAGGTCTCTCAAAGTCTCTGCAGGTCCTTCCACCTGGAAGACCTTGCTAGCCTGCAGCGCGGGCTAAGAGGGCTGGAGAGGAAAAGACGGGCCGGTCAGCAGGTAACTTTTCTAAATGACAACAGAGACCCATGGAGAGTTTCCAAGCAAGAGTGACCCACTGTCATCATGATTGAGAAACTTCTCATTGCCACGAGTAATGGCGACTCAGAAGACGCGCGTGCTTTGCCGCTGGTATACATCGTGCTTGCCTTTCAAATACATCGTCTCAGTGGATCCATACAGAGAACAAGAACACATGGATGTGATCTGTATCGCTCACATTGTTAGAGAAACTTACTGTCACGTGCATTTTCTCAAGCAATTTTTACAGCCGCCCTTTAAGGCAGAGCTTGCAGAAGCCGATGCCTGCTCAGGCTCCGCACAAAAGGCTGGAGCAGGCAGGGCACAAACCAAAGGGGAAGGAGGTGGTGCGGGGGCAGAGTGAGGAAGAAATGCCCTGCTGAAGGGTGCGAAAATGCATGGAAAACGCTTCATTTTGGGTAAGGGGGGCTGGGAGAGGCCACGTAGTTAGGGCTCATGCTTGGCGGGGAGGAACTGGGGAGGAGTTTCCAAAAGCGGGGAAGTGGCCTCCTATGCAGGAAGACAATGCGAAGGAAGGCGTAGAGGAGATGGGCAAAAATTTTGCTGTTATGCCTTTTGATATGTTTTTAAAGTTTGTGACTCACATGAATGTATCCCTCAAATTTTCAAATTAATAAAAATGCATGTTACTAAACAAGTAAGAACAATTGTTTAAAAGATGGCTATTTGTCGACTGTTTCATCGTGTGGAAATACAGCTAGTCCTTGAAATTGTCAGGAAAGGTCAAAAATTGAGATTTAGGATTTTGTTCATCTTTCCTAATTTAAGAAAATGTTTAATGTGACAGGATTTAAACTCACAGAGACGTTGCAATAGGAATATAAAAATTCCCATGTATCCAGCAAGTTTCCCCAAACATTAAGATTTTATTACATTTGCTTTATTTTTTCTCAGTGTGTGTGATAGATAAATAGACACATACATAGGAAGATACATACCTAGGTAGATTCGTACATAGGTGTTTTTTCTAAACCGAGAGGTTGAAGACATGATGCCTCTTTCTCTGAAAACTTGCATCTGTATTTCTTAAATATATACATTCTCTTAAATAACAACAGTGAAATTATCAACACCAGGAAATTAGCATTGATATTCAGATTTCACCCATTTTCCCAATAATGCCCTTTAACAGAATAAAATCCTGGATGATGCTTTGCATTCAGTTTTCACGTCTTTCAGCCTCCTTTAACCTAGAATACTTATCCTGTTTCCCCTTGGCTTTCACAAGCTTGGCAATTTTAAAGATTATAGGCCTGCAGTAGATCACATTTTCCAGAAATGGTCAAAACACTATTTCTAGCTCCACATGCTCTCCTATAACCTTCTTTCCACTCTCCATTGTGGGGGCGGGGTCTAGTTCCCCTCCCATTGAACTCGAGTGAAACTGTGGCTGCTTTGACCTACAGGGTGTGGCAGAAGCGAAGCAACGTGACTTCTAAGGCCAGGTCATGAAAAGGATGTGGATTTTGCCTGGTTTTCTATCTCTGTCTCTATCTCCTTTTCTCTCTTTCTATCTCTCCACTTGCCCTTGGAATCCAGCCACCGTGATATGTGAGTAAGCCAAGCCAGCCACGTGGAAAGACAAAACACAGGTGTTTCTGCCAACAGCCCCAGCCAAGATCCCGGCCGACAGGCAGCCTGCATCAACCGCCAGGCTGCACGGTGAGCGAGCCTGCAGGCCTTCCTGGCCCTCAGACTTGGAGTCTCCCAGCTGAGGCCCAGGCGTCCTGGAGCAGAAGCAACCCCTCCCTTTCGTGCCTTTTCTGAATTCCTGGTCCACAGAAGCCATGAGCGTAGAAAATCGTTGTTTTACACCAATAATTGTGGGGGTTATTTGTTACACAACCACAGTAACCAGAGCAAAATCTGTTTTATTTTATCAAGTATCTCTCCATTTGTATTTGTCCAATGTCAGGTTTGTTTTTCAATATTTTCATTTTTAAATATTGGCTCAAATTCAAAGTTTTAAAATATGGCACCGTCCACACAATGACTTTTTAGATACAACACCAAAAACACAATCTGCAAAAGAAAAACTGAGTTGACTTCATTACAACTAAAACTGTTCCATGAAAGACATTGCCAAGAGAATGGAAAGACAAGCCATAGGTTGGGAGAAAATATTTGCAAAATACATATCTGATCAAGGGCTTGTATCCAAAATACACAATGAACTCAAATCTCAACAATAGAAAAACAATCCAATTTAAAAATGGGCAATAAATCTGAATATACACCTCTCATGAAAAAAACATACAGATGGCAAATAAGCACGTGACAAGTTTCCATATGCAAATTGCAAGTAGAACCAACAATGACCGACCACTAGAATGGCTAATTGGCTAAAATGAGATACCATTAGAAGGGCTAAAATCCAAATACTGACAACATCAAATGCTGATGAGGATGTGGAGCAACAAGAACTCTCACTTATCGCTGGTGAGAATGCAAAATGGTACAGTCATTTTAGAAGACAGTTCAGTGGTTACTTATAAAACTAAACATATTCTCACCATATGATTCAGCAATCATGCTCCTAGGTATTTACCCACATGAGTTGAAAACTATGTGCACACAGCCCTGACTGCTGTGGTTCAGTGGGTTGGGCGTCATTCACAAACTGAAAGGTCGCCGGTTTGATTCCCAGTCACGGCACAGGCCTGGGTTGTGGGCCAGATCCCCAGTCTGAGGCATACAAGAGGCAACCAATAAATGTTTCTCTCTCACATCCATGTTTCTATCCCTCTCTTTCTCCTTCCCTTCCCCCTCTCTAAAAATAAGTAAAAATAAAATACTTTTTTAAAAAAGAAAACCACGTGCACACAAAAACCTGCACAGCAGTGTTTATAGCCACTTTACTCACAATTGCCAAAAACTAGAAGTGACCAGGATGAACTTCACCAGGTGACTAGGTAAACACACTGTGGTACATGCAGAAGATGGAATAATATTTAGCATTTTTTAAAAAATGAGCTATCAAGACATGGAAGTACCTTAAATTCCTATCACTGGGAAAGAAGTTAATCTGAAAAGGCTACCTACTGTGTGATTCCAACCATATGGCATTCTGGGAAAGGCTAACGCACGACCGAAGGCAGCGAACAGGTGAGTGGGTGCCAGGGGTGCCGGGAAAAGGCGGGCTGACTCGGTGGGGCACAGGGGGAGTTTGGGGCGGTGAACCCAGTCATTATGACACTGTAATGGTGGGTCCTTTTCATTATACATTTGTCCAAACCTATAAAAAGTACAACAAACACAATGAATGAAGTCTAATGTGAAATATGGACTTTAGTTAATAATAATGTATCAATTTTGGTTCATAAATTATAATAAGTGTACCACCATAATGCAAGGTGTTAATAATGGAGGAGACTATTGGGGGTGGTTAATATAGCAACTCTATATTTTTGTTCAATTTTCTGTGAGTATAAAAGTTCTCTTTGTTTATTGATATAAAACTATCAAACAAACAGCATGAGTCAATTATACCATCTCTGAAGACCCAACAGTTGGTAATCCTTGCTTAAAAGAAGTAAAGCAACCATTACTATACAAACAATCCCCACTTTCAAAAAAAGAGACAGGTGTAATAAGTGTCCATTAACAACTATAGTAGTTAATAGCTGAGTCAAAACTACTCCTTTCCCAATTCCAAGTTTTTTCCGGCCCACCTTGCTGTCACATTAGGGTCCTCAGCGTAGCTAAGGGTAGGCTCAGATAAAACTTGTGTTAGTTGCGAGCTGTGTGTTACTACAGGAGAAAGCTCAAAGAATAAAACGAATGATTATCACGTCCCAAAATCAGCTGGTACAAGTCCTCACGAAGAACCACCTGCCACGGTCAACGTGGCCAAGAGCACCTTTCCGTGCGGACGCAGAGGCTGCGGAGCAACCCCACGCCCGGGAAGGCTGGCGTGAGAGACACGGCTGGCGATGCCCTCACATACTGTCATTTTACTTCCTTTGCCTTTGCCTCAGGATCTCGGTGATTCATAAAAATGAACCATGATCCCTACGTCATTTCAAAGAGTGTAGCTTTTGCTCTAGAATAAAAGAGCTCCGAGGGCATGCATATATATTTAGTACCTATCCCTTTTATTAAGTTTGACCACATTGCGATCTACCTTTGGAAAAACTACTGCAAATCCATAGAGATTGAAATACTGATTTTTTTACATGTGGCCTTTGCTTTGCATGTTAAAAAAGCACACATTTTTTCCAGCATGATCCTTGAATAAACACAGTGATACCAGTTAATATGCTCATTTATTGGCGAAGAAACAGAAATTCAAAGTTAGGTGACTTAGCCACGTTCCTGCAGCAAACGGTATAAGCCAAACATGGCTTCGTCTCCAAGACTCTGCTCTTCATCACATACCTCATTGTCTTTCTAGTCATTTCATAAGCAAAGGACCTGTCTCAGGCAAAAGCAAGGTGTTGCCAAGCGAGGCAACTGCCCCACATTTCCTTCCTTTGAAGCCAGCGTGCAAGTCTGCATCTTTTAAAAGGCTTACAACTCAAAGTGTTGCCAGACCAGCAGCAGCTGGGAGTTTGTGGAAGATGCGGAATCTCAGGCCCCAGCTATTGAATCAGAACCTGCATTTTGGAAGGTCCCGGGTAATCGATAGGTACATTGAAGTCTGAGAAGCTCTGGGACAGACACTCAAGCCTTCGGGGGAGACAAGGTCTCCCCCAGAACTGCCCCTTGTCAAGTGAACATCGGAAACTGAGAAGCAGGTCCGGCCAGACAGCCCGTGCCGTCAGAGCAGCTCAGCGAGCTGGTCTGAAAAGGGTCGTCCCCTGGCGGGAAATAAACAGAGACCCTGGGCAGGTGAGGCCCCGGGGGCAAAGATCCGCTCCAGCAGGACAGCTCTAGGGGAAACGGTGGAGTGTGGAGACGCTTTTGAATGGTCGCCCTGGGGCGGGGGTGGGGCCCGCCTTAGAACAAAATGTTGACAGCAAGCAGGCGAGGGTTGCTTCCTAAGTTTGTCTCCAAAACAGTAGATATAGACGCCTCCGTGAGCTCAGACGGCACGTGAATCGTCTCCTGCATCTCCCTCTCTCATCAGGCTGGTGGGGCAGCTGATGCTCAGTCCTGGCGCCTGGCCTAGGACCCCGATGTCGCCCATCTTCTCCAGCAACCTCAGGACCCCACGTCCTCCTGCCACGGAGCAGAGCGCGAAGGGCCGGCGCACGGGCTGGGGAGCAGGTGTGCCTTTCTGGCCCCAAAAAGGTGCCCATTGCACACGGCATCTGCAAAATGGGGGGGACGGGGGAAGGGCGGGGAGTTTAAAATAGAATAAAGCAGTCTCTTCCGAGCGAGCGAGTGTGACGTCCAAATCATGGATGGTGTGAAAGACCAGAAGTCCTACATAGACGAACATTTGTTTAAAGGTATGGTCATAATGCAATGTGTGTTGGCTAATACAGCCCTTCAAACCAGTGCTTACGGATCCTGGCATCCTAATCAGGTTAAAATAAACACTTGAGTTTCTAAAAGTGGATCTAATAACGCAAACTATTCAGTAAATAATAGTTCGAAGGGAAATCCGAAGCCGGGCAGGAAAAGGACCACGGTCGGGGACGAGGGAGTTGGGCGAACACATCCGTTAAGTGCCCCGGGAGAAGCGCGCAAGAAAGGCCAGCTTCTCGAGCCTGGAAAGGTGCGAGAGGCCCCCGCGCTTTCGCGGCTCTAAGTCTCCCCTCGGAGAGCGGACCCCGGGGGGCCGCGTCTGCTTCACCAGCGCCCGCCCCGGCGCCGGCGCCCAAGCGCCGTCAACAACGCGAGGTGTCGGGTTGCGGCTGGTGTTTGGGCCGGCGCGGGAGGCGCAGGAGTGACAGTGACTGCACGGGGCCGAAGGAAAGCGCAACACGCGCAGGCGCGCGCGCCCTGCGGCGCGGCGGCGCGGCGGGCTGTGGGGCGCGACTGGGATGAGGCACGGTGCGGGGCCCCGACCCCACGCTGGGGAACAATGCGTCCGCAAAGAAGCGGGAGCGCAGGGGAAGCGGGCGCCAACGCCTTGCCAGCCTCTCCGTTCCGAGAACCGCCCGGAGAAAGGGCCGAGATTGCAGAGCTGTTCCTGACGTTGTCTGTCTTCTCGTTCCTGACAGCGTCCTGATCGTTCGCGGTGTCGCAGGAGCTTCGTCCTCGGGACCTCTGCGGGCCTAAGGTCGAGACCTCGGCCCCCGGCTTCCCTGGCGTCCGCGGTTCCTAGAGATGGGCCAGTCGCTGTAGGAGCCGGGCCGTGGCAGGAGACGGGACGCGGCGGCGCGGCGCTGGGGAGGGAGCGCTGTTTGGGCTCCTGTTCAGCTAAAGTTCCTATTTTCCCCGCGTCGGAAGAAGCTAATGAATGGAAACCCGAGGGTTTTTCATTTTGAAGCGTTGAAAGGCGGTGTCCTGTGGTGATAAGAATCAGCATCGGGAACTTCGAACCCTAAAGAACTTCGGCTGCCACGCCCTGGTGCCCGCTGTGACGTGCAGTGTGCAGCTCAAAAGCCCGGCGGGGACCAGGAGGGTGCACGGGTGCACAGGCGCGGACATGCATCGTGTAAGCGCTGTTACGAGCAGGGTTTAAGAGCAAGTTTCTCGAAGACCTAGAAAGTGAACAGGTTATCTTTCTACAGAGTGTTTGTGCGTGTTTCAATGTATATTCCTAAATATATACTTAAAAATGTGGCTATTTTATTAAAATAATAATAAAAGAAACGTGTGAAAACGCAAAATATAAATAAGTTTATACAAATATTTTGTCTCTTTTCGTATTAAAAAATGGAACCATCCAGCAAGTACCACCTGGCCAGCGAGTCCACCTTCTACATTTTGAGCCCTTGTGCTTCTCTAATTTTGCAGCAGAATTGTTCCCCAAGAAGGCGTCTCTGACTCGGGGGCTCCCTCCCGGGAGCTCCTGCGGGGGTTCCCCGGGGAAGGGGGAGAAGTGACTGGGGACTCTCTGCCTCTGCAGAGTTCCCTGGGCTCAGGGCTGGGCCCCAGGCAGGCAGCCCCCCCGCCTGAGCCACAAACGCACCCCACCTGAGATTGGGACTTACCCAACCATCGCAGAGCGGGTGGTTAACTTATGCAATCAGTGGGCTGCTTAGGGAACTAGAGGTACTGTCTCAGGCTAAGCCTTCATCCCTTCATTACCATCAAGTTCAACAGAACTTACTCCTCTCCTACAGAATTGCAGTGGGATTTAGAGAATCCCTACTAAGAATTAGCGTGCGGTCCACGGCGTGGGAGGGCAGTGGGCTTCATCGTGCGCGCACAGCAGAGGACAGCCAAGTCTTACCCTGCCACCCCCTCCCGTTCACCAGAAACTAGTGAGGGCCCCCCAATCCTGCCTCAGATCATGTCTATCATTTTTAAACTGGGGGGTAGGGTATACAATATGGCAAATATGAAAACGCCTATAACATGTATGTGCAAAACCTGGTGAATTGTTGTGAAACGCACAACCGCCACCCAGGCCAGGACTCGCTCCAGACTCTGCCCAGTCACGCCCGGACCACAAGCCTCTGGCTCTCCCCGCCCCGCGGTGACCTCCACCCTGACTTCCATGGTGGTCATTTCTTTGCCTTTTTAAAATATTTGTATTACCCAAGGACGCGCCCCCTAAAGAATATACTGTAGTTCAACTTTGCCTGTTTTGAAAACTTCATACAAAGGAAATCACTTAGTAAGTGTTCTGTTCCATCTGGCATCTTTGGCTCAATGTTGTCTCTAAAATTCTTCGCTGCTGTGTATCTGCGGTTCATTTATTTTCACTTTCACTGTTGTAAAGTATCTCGCCCTTATTTTTTACTTATTACTCCTTACTTACAGTATTCTGCACACATCCCTCTGTGCCATTGCACACTCGGGCTGCAGCGCGGTTCGTGTCCGTGCCGGTGGACCTCGGCCTCACTTTCGCCCGGGGGCTCTTGCAGGCTAGGCCGCCGCGACCCCCCCGGTGCAGAGCCTCCTGGTGTACGCATGCGCACGCGGCAGCGCGCTCCGTTCCTGAAAGGGGGATTGCGGTTCTAAAATAACGGGGCCTCCAGCTTATTAGATACAGTATCACATGCAGATTTCCAACTTTCACTCCCACCAGCAATGTACTCGCCTAGTCAGGCCCTTCAACTCCGGCCAAGCTAGCCTATGGAGAATGGATCGCCTTTTCCTATGCTTATGGGCCACTTAGATTTCTTCTTTGTGAAAAGAAAGTCTTTTGTCCATTTTTTTCCTAGTCTTGTGATTAACTTGGAAGCCTGTGTTCTGGGTTCCAGCCCTTTGCCATGGGGTGCGGAGAACATCTCCCTCCGTGGCTCGCTTTTTCGCTGTTATTAACATTTGGCTTCCGATGAGCTAAATGTAGTCCCAGGTACCAGTTTTTCTCTTCATAGATTATCCCTGCCCCCAAAATAAATATTCTTCTATGTCATTTTCTTTTTTTACAAATGTTAACGTTTTACATTCCACATCGAGGGACAGCAGCGAGGCTTTGGGTCACTGGCTTACAACTCAGGCGGCGCAGCCCTCGGCCGGGGGCTCAGTTGGTTAGAGGGCTGTTCCCCTTACACCAAAAAGGCTGCGGGTCATCCCAGGTCAGGTCGCACCCTGGAGACAACCGATTTATTTTTCTCTCTCACATCAATGTTTCTCTCCCTCTCTAAAATCAATAAACATATCCTCAGGTAGGGATTGAAATAAAAAGAACCAACCAATGAATGCATAAGTAAGTGGAACAAGTTGACGTTCCTATCTCTATCTCCCCCTTCTTCTCTCTCTAAACAATCAAAAAACAAACAAACAAACAAACAAGCATCGAAGCTCTACCCGCCAGCTGTTCTATGCCACCCAAGGCAAATACCGTCAGGATTCTGGTTGTGTCCACTGTAACCACCGTTTTTTCTCGGCCCCAGGCAGCCGCGGGTGGGGAAAACCCAAGCGGCCCAAGACAACTCATTTTCCCATCTGCCCCGGTGCAGCTAAGCCCAACTCTGCTCTCAAAACCAAAGGACGCAAACCAACAATCCCGAGCCCCTTCTTGGCCTCATGCACCCCCAGGGCAATTAGAAAGCAGCGCGGAAGACCTCACCTCGCCCTCCCTCCTGCTCCCCCAACCTCCACCGAAGGTGGAAGTTCTCCCTGAAGCGTCGCCGCTCCCCACCCCACCCCACCCCCCCACCTCCGCCCCGGGCTGCAGGGTGCACTGGGCCACACGCAGCGAGCGCCTGTCCTCTCTCCAGTAGTCATTTCTAGGCCGGGACAGTCTTTGGGGACCAGGAACATCACCCGGCGAAACCCACCGGCCTCCACCACCGCCTTCGTGCCTTCGCTTCACCCCACCGGATCTTCTCCTCTAGAAACAGAGGAATTCCAAGAATCCAGAGGGGGGGAGCGCGCGGAGGAGCCACTGCAGGCAGGGCGCGGCCGGTGACGTCCCGCAGGCGGCTCGGGACCAGCCGCCTCCGCGCGGGCGCGCCCACCACGCAGCGAGGCTTTTGCAGAGGCACCTGCGAGTGATGTCGGTTTTTCTAGCAGGCTCTGATGTCTTTCTGGAAAAACGAATGCCTTTTTTTTTCTCTCCGCCCCCTCCACCTCCCCCCAACAAAGTTTATACCAAAGAAACAATCTCAGGGTCCTGCAAAAGACCGATTACAGTGATGGTGGCAGTAATGTTACATAAAGGGAAACTTGGGGAGAAACCTAAGTATTTCAAGAACAAAAACTAGCTGTAAAAATCTTAACTATCCATAGGATAAGATATTATACAGTCACTCAAATCCTTATAGAGGAATGTTGGATGACAGACGACATTTTTCATAGTATAACGTTAAGACAAAAGGTTAGAAACTGAATATCCAATCCCTATGTCTTTTAAAAAATCAATCACTTAGGCAAAAAAAAAAAAAAGTAAACGGATACCAAAATGTATTTTCTTACTAATTGGATTAGGAGTTTTTGTGTGTGTGTTTCCTATTTTCCCTTGTTTTTGATGAGTGTACGCTAGTTAAGAATCTAGTTAATGTGGAAGAAAGGAAGGGCATGGGGGGGAGAGAGAGACGTAAATATTTTCCAGAACCGCGGTGGCTGGCCGGGGTGAGGACCGATCTGTCATCAAAGCTAGTTTCCATATAATCAACTCAGAGGCCAAGTCTGCAGCCCTAGAAAACTAAGTGGAGGCAACTACTGGAGTAATTCAAGCAGCTCAGTAAAACAAACAAAAAACTGCCGCGTCCGGTTTTGAGAAGACAGGAACTTCTTTTTGAATCCTAATTATCCTCACGTCAAGCCCATATTCGGTGGTGCTGCCGAGGGGTCAAAATGAAGGAATAAAATAAATGTACTCCCGATTCCAGGCGTTTCGTTTTTCCGGCTCATCCTTCTCCAACCGACTAAATCCACTCCTGCGCAGTGAGAGCCAACCCCAGTTTTACCGCCCTGGGGGTTGTTGGGCACCCGCTGCTCTCTCGAGGGAAACGCGCAGGTGTCCGCGCCGCGGACCTGGAAAGCAGCGCTGCCGCTCCCTGCCGGCGGCCCTCCCACCCCGGGCTCCCTCGCCCCAGCCGGGCGCTCCCGGAGGCACACGTGGTCTGCGTCAGCGGGCTCAGGCTCGGCTCTTCGGTCTCAGCCAGCAGAGGTGGCTGTCACCCCACGCTCTGCCCAACCGCCCTGGCAAAGTCACCACTGATTCTGTGTTTAGGTCCAAGACACGACCTGCCAGCAGCATTTGTCTTTGTTTCTGGTCCCTTCCGCTTTGCCCACCTGCTTCACTTGGCTCCCAGGCCACCCCCCACAGAGGCTCTTCTGTTTGTCCGCTCCGAAGCCACCCTTACGGCGCCTTCCCTTCCTCCAACCCTTTTTCCTCTGACTTTTTTTAGTTTAAGATTTTTCAAATTAACAGAAAAATTGGAAGAGCAGTACAGGGAATACCCACATATCCTTCACCAAATTATTCAACTAACCTTTCACCGGCTGTTACCACTTTGCCACACTTGTTTCCTCTCCATATGGATTTTGTTGAGCCATTTGGAAGTTCATCCTTCGTGGCTCCTCATCCAAACATTTCCAACAAAACCACTCTGCTCTGAGCACATCTAAGAAAACGAATATCAATATCAATTGTATTGCATCATCTAATACCTATTCAAATTTAAATGTCCCCAATTGTTCCAAAAATGTCTTTGTATCTTTTTTATCCAGTATTCAACCCATGTTTGTGAAATGTATTTAGTGGCAATGTCTCTTTTGTTTCTTTTAGTGCAGAACAGCCCAGTACAATTTTTAAAATGACACTGACTTTTTCGCCACATTCAAACCATTTGGTTTGGGAACGTTTCCTGCTCTGAATCCCCAGCCCCTTCGCTTTGGGCGCCCAGGGAATTTGGTTTGGGACTCCTTTTCTTCTCCATGCACACCCGTGCCCTGGGCCATCTCGCCGGGGGTGTGGCTTCCAATAGCATATATAAACAGAGCCTCAGACGCACATTCCCCGCCTAGACCTGTCTCCGAAAGCCTGGGCTCTAACTGCTCGCTGGAGGTCTCCCAGATGTCACACGGACTGTAACCGAACTCCTGGTCTTCTCCATAAAACTTCCTCTGCCTGTAGGCTTCCCCTTTTCAATGGATGGCAACTCCAAATTTCCAGCTGTCCAAGCCAAAAACACAGAAACAAACAAACAAACAAACCACACACACAATTTAGAATCATTCTTGACTCCTCATCCTCTGTATCCTACACTCCACTTCCAATGTCTGGAAATCCTGTTTGCTTAATCTCCAGACCTCTCGTCACCGCCTCCTTTGCTTCCACCCTGGACACACTGTCAGCATTTGTTGCCTAGGTTATCGCAGCCGCCTCCTAACAACTCCCCCTCTTCCCCTCTCTGCTCTGCTGCAACCTGTCCTGAACACAGACCATGAGCTTCCTCCAAACCCAAGTCACATTCATTGCCCTTCCACTCAGAACCTTCCAGTGCTCTCAGTGTCCCTCAAAGGTAAAAGCCAGAGTCCATCCCTCACCTCCGAGACCCCCCCCACCTCTCTGATCTCATTTCTCCCTGTTCCTCTTCCCCTACACACTACTCCATCTATTCTTACTTAACATGCTGATTCTCAAACATGCCAAGTAGGATCCTGTCCCAGGGCCTTTGCACTAGCTGTTCACTCTCCCTCAGGATCCCAATGACTCCCTCCCTCCCCTTGGGTCATTGCTCAAGTGCCATCTTCTCAAACAGGCCCATCCTAACCCTGTTTGCAATCGCTGATGCCCATCTGTGCACGCGTCTGTGCGCACACGCGCACACTTCTGATCCCCCTTACTTGTTTATGTTCTCAGCATCTGTTTTCTTCATAGCATAGATCATCTTCTTACATGTTATGTGATTTACCTACGTGTTATATGGAGTGTTTACTTTCTCCACCCTCCCGAGTGCAGGAATCAAGGTAACCTGAGGTGACCTGAGCAAAGACCTGCAGGAGCCGTGAAGACACCTGAAAGAGGAAGACAGTAGTGTGGGCGAGAAGTCTATCGGTGCGTACGAAGAGCCCATGTAAGGCACGGACCTGGTCTTCACTGAGCGAGTACTGGCTCTTAAAAATATTCAGTCCACCCCTTCATTCTAGGTAGAGAGGTAAGGTTGAGAATTTTAATGAATGGTTTATTATTAAATTGCCTATATTTATGAAAGGTTACTTGGCAGGGGCACTGGGTAAGGGGGTAAATATCAAAGGCTGGGACCTCACAGACACCTAATCAGGCCTAGTGGAGCCAAGGAGCAGTCTGGCTCCCCCGAGCTGAGCAGAAGCCCTGCTCCCTGGCTTCTAACCGTGTGCACTCTGCCATGTCCTTCAGTCTCTCTGAGTTTGTCTGTAAAAATGAGGGAGATGTTTGATAAAAATAATGCCTGGAGTTTGGTAAATTAATGGTAAAATGTGAGCTGTTGATGCGGCGACCCTCCTGGGAATTAGACAGCAGATAACAGTTACCGTCCGAACTGCCAGCTTCGCCCTCTGCGTTACCTTGGGTTGACACTCTCTGTCTTTTATAACAAGCACAGTTTTGGCACCTCCCTTCCCGTCTCAGTTTCCAGACCCCCAGAGAGATCAAAAGGAAATGCAAAGGAAAACTTTAAAGATTTGGATATTTTACAGTCTTCCAGACTGATCAGTCAAACACCCTATATCCTTTTCTTACAATCCCCTATTCTCTAATCTTTCCAGACTTCCAGGGCTTGAGAAAGAAAGCTGTATTACCAGCTTCTCTTGGGATATGTTTATTTCCCACCCACGCTCCAGCCTACCCCAAACAAGCCCAGGGCCCTGCGGCTACAGATCCCGCAGCCCGCTCCAGGCCTGCAGCATCCAGGCCCTCCCTGGAGGGAGACCCAAATGACAGCAGAGGCCAGAGGGGCCCTGCTAAACAAGCGGGACGAAGGGCTCAGTGGCCCAGCGGGAGCCTCCTGGGCATGTTCACTGTGTAAAGTGGACTTGCTCAAAACAGGAGACCTTCCCAAGGTTGGTTCTAAATGAGCTGCCCTATTCTCTAATGCATCTGCCCAGCGTCAGGCTGTCTGGGAAGAGGTGGAAAGGGAAAATGCACTTGGTTATCAGTATAATTTATCTACATGGCACCAAATATCAACATGCCAGCTGTGCCTGTGTGCTCTTTGTCCGGCCGCTGTCCCTCGGCAGCCACGTAGATATGGAGCGTGCCCACTGGGGAGACGGTAATGGACTGGCTCCTGCGGCTCCCCAGGCCCTGGCTCGCCACCGGCGCACCAGCCCATGGGCCCTTCCCGGGTGTTTTGAGGGAAGCATCCACAAGTTCCCTGGGGGGCAGTTCTCAAAGGAGTTTCCACTTTCTTTAGCATCCAACCAGGGGTAAAAAGCATGGCAACCTGTCATTCTGTTACACGTTGAATTGCTCATATGCAAGGCCCCCACCAGGAATGGTGGCCTCACAACGGGCTGTGGACACGGGTGTTGCCTCAGGGGAGACAACTACGAATCCCTCCCTCGGGGCTCATAATTCTGCATAAAGGCAGAGATTCTGAAGGAGGTGAGGCACCCCTTTCACATTTCTATTCAGCTGGGAGCCCAGGAACCTGGGGGGAGTGGTATTTACCCACCGAGTTCACTTTAAGAGCGTTTCCTTCTAGTCTCGTCTAGTCTTGTCCTCACGCGCCACACCTCAGGGGATTTCTATCTTTCATGAAGTGTTTAATTTGTCTTCTAAGAATTACAGTCACAAAACACAATTCATTTATCTGTATGCTACAAAAAGAATTTTTAATTAAAAGAGCAATTTCAGAAGCGTAGGGTGGTTGTAGCAGGCAATAGAAGGGCCTTGGATGGTGAGTTCTAGGACAATCAGTTGGCAACTTACAATTATGTTAAAGAAATAGAGGATTTTGATGTTTTGTTAAGTTGAGGAGGGTTTTTCGTTTGTAGAAAGATCCACTTAGAATGCTTTCCACCGTGGACACCCCCCATACATGCACCCAGGTGGTCTTACATTTTGCCAGTGTTCCCTGGGGCACTGGCATCTTTTACCTTTTCAGGAAATAGCAGTAGGATAGTACATCTTTTATAGCAACTTGCAGCTTGGTGACCTCCGAAGGAAGGTGCAGCTCAGAACCCTGGACTTGCCTCCCAAGCACCGAGCACCAGATCTGTCATTGCCCCATCACTAGGCAAATGGCTATAAACAAGTTACTGGAACCCCCCCCGCCCCGCCCCCCCCCCCCCCGCCACCGCCTCAACATCCGATCTCTGAAATTGAGATAATGACGTCTGTCCGACTTATCTCAAAGGGACATCAGTGAGATCATGGATGCCCAAGCTGAGCAAGACACCAGATACTAAAAACAGTCCGGAGAGGGTCTGTCTGACCCCCAAGGTCAGGCAGCGTGCGTGGAACTCCTCTGCGGGGCTCTGGGGACGCAGGGCTGGCTTTGGGTATATCCCGAGGGCTGCCCATTCATTAAAGAGTTGCTGCGGAGTTGCGGAGCGGGGGACTGAGCTGCAGCGCTGAGTGCAGGGCCGGGAAGCCTTGGCCGCTCCTCGGCCACCCGGCTTCACATCACTGGGTCCGGAGTCCCCGGAACCACCGTCGAAGTCCGCCTTCCCGCGAAGCAACGGGGAAGCCTCGAGAGGGCGGGCGCGCGGGGGCGCGCGCGCGCAAACACACACGGAGCCTCGGGGGCCGAGAGTTTATTTGTCCAGGGCTTGGGCCGTGCGCGCGCAGCCTGGCCGCCCGCGCTATCAGCCGGCAGGCGGTGGGCACTGGAATGTTAATTGAGTGGAGCTGGGGGCGCCACACAGATAAGCGTCGCCGAGCAGCGCCCGGCCACCCGCCTGCGGCCCCAATCCCCGCCCGCACCCCAGACAGAGCCCGATCGTCTCCGGGTCCCTGAAGACGGCCTTCTTCACCCTGGACGTGGGGCTGGCGTGTGCGCGGGAAGCGCCCCATGAGGACCCCGCGCACCCCTGGGCGTCCGGCCCAGGGTCCCGCCCCCGCGGCCCCGGGCAGGCGGGAGAACTGCCCTGTCTCCGCGGAAGGAAGGCCGGCAAGGGGGCTGTGGGGAGATGGCGCGGAGATACGGAAACGCCGGCTGGTTTTTAAACACAAAAAGGCATCTCTGAGCCCGCTCCAGTCTCCCCTTCACCCATGCTCCCCCATGAACCCCGACATTTTCGCACTGATTTTCTGGGGTTCACAGGGAGCGCCTCTGAACGTGACCACAGGCAAACGGTTTAAATGGCCCCAGCAAAGCCGTGTGCGGGGGGGCGGAGGGGGGGAAGCAATATTAGATTCTTAGCTCACACCATACACTGGAAAACACTCCTAATAAATGTAAATGGAAACAAAACCATACAAGTCCTAGAAGAAAATAAGGGTGAATTCTTCTGTAACCTCAGTGTGGAGAAAAGTTTTCTCACTGACTCACATCCAGAGGCAATAAAAGATTAACTAACGCACGAGAGAAGGCAGTATAAGTCAGACAACTGACAAACAGGAATAAAATATTTACAACAGATAGCCAATATCGCTCACATATAGGAAACCCTTACACATAATAGAAAATGGGAGAAAGATACAATTTATATTTTGTTTTTTATTTGTTTTCTTGTTGCGCAACTATTAAGCCTTTTTTGTTTTGGGGTTTTTTCCTTTATTTTTATTGTTGACACTATGACAGATGTCCCCATTTCCTCCCTCCCCTTGCCCGGCCTAACCCCCTCACCCCCCATCACGAGCTGGGGTCTGTGTTATGAGTTATGCGTGTGTGTTCTTTGACTAATCCCTTCTCCTTCTTTCACCCAGCCCCTCCCCCTCCCCTCTGACAGCTGTCAGTCTGTTCCATGTGTCCATGGCTCTGTTTGTATTTTCTTGGTCAGTTTTCTCTGTTCATTAGATTCCAACCCATATAAGAGAGATCATATAGTATTTGTCTTTCTCTGGTTCATTTCACGTAGCATACTAATCCCCAGGTCTCTCCATGCTGAGAAAGATACAGTTTAAATGTATGAATATATTTGTGTTTTCATATTTGCATGCATATTGTACTTGTACATGTATGGGTACATACATACACATATGTATGTATCCCTTGAATATATAAAAATGTTCTACCTCATAATTAGAAAAAATCAAGTTAAAACAATACCAAGATACCATTTCTCACCTATGAGATTGGTGAAAATTAAAAGGTACCATACATTCTGTTGACCAGCCTACTATGGGGGGCAGGTACTCTGCTACATTGCTAGTGGAAAGCAAAACCTGCAAACCATTCTGGAGGGGAACTGGACAACGCCTTAATAAATGATAATGCAATTACCTCGGAACCACAATCCCACTTCCAGAAATATGTTCCGAACATACACTTCTGACAACACAAAAGCACATAGCAACAATGTCATTCATTACATTCTTATCATTTGTCATCTCAAGACACTGGAGAAATCCAAATACTCATTCATGGGAGAGTGGTTGAAAAAGCCATGGTATATTCTCCAGGAGAAGTATTAGGTAGCTGTACAAAGGGACAAGGAAGATCTCTCTGAATCAACAGGGTGTGTTTTTTAGGATACATTGCTGAGTGAAGAAAGAAAGCTGTACAAGGAGCGAGCGGGGAGCAGACCCTGCTCTGAGGTCAGGGCCTGCGCTAGCGAGGGCACCTTCCCTGTGGGACCGCGGCCCAGCCCGCCTTCTGGCAGCCAACGAAAAAAAGCCAGTGGTCAACCCGTCTCTTAAAGGCGATAATCAGACCCACAGCAGGGTTCAATGGTGAAAGCATCATTAAGGAAAAATGTCCTCCTTCACCAAGGGGGTGAAACCAAGCATGTTAATGCCAGCCTGCCTGCCAAGGGCGTGCTGGTGACATGGCACAAAGAAAGCTCTCCTGGCTTGTCCCCCAGTGGACCAGGCACTCCCGGGAGTCCTGGAACAGGTGCCGTCAGTCTGTGCGCCCTGCAGAGTGCCCTGTATGTAGGGTGACTGTATGTTCTGGTTGGCCTGGAACAACTGTGGTCTATGCCTGACATCCTGTCCAGTTAGCATCTCTTCGCTTTTAAAGATACTCAGGTGCAGGTGGAAGATTACATGACCAGCTTTCTCTCAGGTAACGGGCACTCAGAAAACATCTACTGAATTGAATGGAATACTTTGGAAAATATTGAAGTAATAGTTTCAGTAAATTTGTAAAATATGTAGTGAATTGTTCTTAGAAACAAGGATGCTAAGAACCAAGTAAAGAAGTGGAGAGAAACATAACAAAAGATGATTAGAAAGCAAGAGCACTCCTCTGAGGCACATCAGTGTGTTCTAATGGAAAGACAGTGTACTGATCATATGCGACCCAAAACAGGTTGCTTACCTTTTCTTCGTCTCGGTTTCCTCATTTGTAAACTAGAAATACTAACAGTTTAGCAGCACACAGTTATTTGGAGAATCAGTGAGGTTAAGATGTGAATGTGCATTGAAAATGAAAGAGGAGACTATGCAGAAAATGGTCCAGTTCTTCTTGCCAGAGTGTTGCCAGTTATTTTTGAAATGTTCCTTTCACATCTTGAGGTAACTGCCGCGGGAGCGGGGACAGCGGAGGCGAAGGGAGAGGCTTCCTGTCCGTGACACGGGAGAGAGAACCAGCATCCATAGTGAGGAAGCCTGGGTTCTCCTCTGCAGTTTGGTAGCTGTACGGCTTTGGACCATAAATAACCTCTGTTCTTTATCTGTAAAATATAGATAATTAAGCTACAAGAAAAGAAGAGAAACCATCATTTAAAAGAAATTGTTTTGAAGAGAACATAGAAAATTCAATGAGTTGTTTTGAAAGGATTTACTTTAAAAGTCTAGCTATGCAGTCTGTGGACATAAGGAGATGAAGAGCTGTGCTAACTCGTAAATCAGGAGAGTCTCAGTGTCCCGGGTTTGCCATGGAAACTGAAAGCATATTCTGAGCAAAGGACAGAGGAGGGGAGAGCACACAGACATTCTGGCAGCTGTGACATCCTGTTTGAGTAGCAATCCGAAGCCTAATATCAATACACAGCTCTTAATAAATGTCACAGCTTTATAACGACAAGAAAGAGTACCCGTATTATCCTACCTTGTCATATAGGGAAGAAGGGAAAATAGGAAAATACACATGTGTCGGCTTATTTTGTGCAAAAGAAAAAGCACAGAAAAGATGAATGAGTGAGACTGGGAGTGTGTAGGAAGCAGGAAAGAAGGTCAATGGAACAGGAGCAGCAAAGATGAAGGTGCAGTGGCTGCCTCTCTGAATTTATCTTTTAGCAAAATTTTTACTCTAGAATTACGTTAATGTCTTACATACTCAAAAAAGAAATAACTTATTACAATGTTTTTAAATGGGTGCCAGCAAGAGCCCATGGGAAACGGAAAGGGGAATCGTGGCGGAGTGACGCAGCCTCCCAGCCCCAGGCAGACCAGGCTCCTCTGGGCCAGTCCCCAGGGTATCTGGGGACTGTCCCCAGCCAAGCTAGGCAGATTCCTCTACCCAGCAAGCCCCTGTTGGAGACCTACTAGGTGCTGGTTACTAGCCTAGGTCTTAGGGACACAGCTGTGACAACAGACCCAGAGTCCTAGTGCCGCCTAATGGGACTCTGCGCTCAGGTTACACACGTTAGAGAGCGATGGTTTCCTCCAAGCCCTCAGGGCCCAGGCGCCTGTTGTGTGTGGAATTTTAAAGGGGGAATCCTTAAGTTGTAGGAAAGTCTGAAAGCAATGGGGAGGAGGGAGAACTTTTGTCAACTATGGATGGGAAGAGTTCAAAATATATTGTGTACAAATTCCATACGATTATGCAAAGTACCACGCTGCATGGGAATGGTTTAAAATCTGTCCCTGTGCAAGGATGGGAAAAGATAAAAGGGCTGAGACCCCTCGTTTCCTGGTGCTCAGGGCGAGACATGGAACTGCCCCACATGGGCGCTCAAAACACGTTTGTGGGCCTAGTGCGGGTGCAAGCGTTTCATTGACCTGAGTGGAGGGAGTCGGGTCCACTCGCCCTGGCAGGGCCGCCTCCATCTCATTTGGAGAACAGAGATGAGGACGCCTCCACGCGGGAGCAGATGAACATCGCTCACACACACACTCACACACCCGACCTGACACCACACAGTCTGGGCCGCTCCAAGTCCTGCCTAGGAGAAACCTAGTAAAAGATGATTAGCAAACAGCGACACTCATCTCAGGCATATAGTGTGTTCTACTGGAAAGGACAGCGTACTGAACACAAGGAGATGTATCGTGACCCAAAACAGGTTCCCTACCTTTTCTTTGTCTTGGTTTCCTCATTTGTAAACTAGAAATAATAACTGATTTTTGTTGGACGCCTTGCCTAGCTGCTTCCTTGCTCCCCCCAGACACCGGGCTTCGGCCAGCCTGAAGTCGCTAGCGCTCACCTTGCGGGGGTGGAGGGCAGTCCCGGCTGCGGCTGCAAGGGGCGAGGTCGGGCCGCTGGTTCCGCTCTGCTCTCCGCGGGGCGGCTCTCAGCGCGCCCTTGCGCTGGAAAGGAAGGGAAGTGGACGGGGGTGACGGGAGACGGGAGCCGGGCGGGGTTGGGGGGGAGGACACCCAGGCCCGGCCGGTTGGCCGGAACCTCCCAGGCACCGAAGGGGGCTCCAGCAGGGCGCGTCCTGCCCAAGGAAGAGAGCGCTGGGAGCGGAGACCCCAGAGCCGCACTGCCCGTCCGCACAGCCCCCTTCCCGCAGGGCTGGCCGAGCGGGAATTCAGAGCCTCCGTCCGGTTGCGGCCCTGGGCATCGGGGTCCGAGCCGAGGCCACCCTTTTCCTAACGAAGGCTCCTGTTTGCACCACCTGCGAGGGCTTAGAAAGCCTTTTCGGGTCCAAAGTCTCATCCTATCCTTTCGAGAACGCAGAAAAGAAAGGTAAGACCGAGGAGGGCCTGAGAGCCGGATTTGAACTTAGGGCGTCTGATGTCAAGTCTCTCCCAAGGCCTCCTTCCTTCTGTGACTTCAGAGAGCCTGACAGTCCGCTGCAACAATCCCCCCCTAGAATGAGACGCTGGTGTGCTCGCCCACAGCCCCAGCTCGGAAGGCGAGGGCCAGCCTAGCTCCTGGCGCGGGAGGGGCCCGCGCCTGCCGCGGTCCTGCGCGTGGAAACACCCTAAACTCGCTCTCTCTCCGCGTGGGGTCGTGGCTATAACTAGCCGCCTCAGGCCTGCGCCCGTGCCTCTACGGGAAGGAAGATACGATCGGATCATACTATTTCTCTAGAAGTCCGGGGATGTTTTATGAGCATCAAAACATTTGATTAATTAATGTTTATTTTACATATTTATCCCAAGGAAATAATCCAAGTTGCTAACAAAAATGAAGTCACAAAGATGTTTCCTAAGGCTTATAGTGTTAAAAAAAAAAAACCTAAAAGTGTAACACAGTCTATTATGGTCTATCCATAACGTGGACTACTATATTGCCATTTAAAAACATATCTGTAAAAACTCTAATAAAGTTCTGCATCAGGTTATGATGTAAATATAAAATTTGCAGCCTCGAGTGTCCCCGTGCATGGAAAAGAGGGTGGAGGAAGTGCACTGGAGCCTTATCCCTGGACGGAGCATTTCTTCTCCACTTTTCCTTATTTTCATTTTTCCAAAGTGTATGTGACTTTTATAATCAGAAAAAAAAAATTAAATGTAAGTAAAATGTATGGATCATTGCAAGATTTCGACATCTCGGAAGACAAAGTGATGTCTCTTTCAGGAAAAAGGGAGGGTACTGTTTTGGCAAAACCGGGGTCCAAGGCGCCCTGGCACTGACTAACTGGAACACGCCTGGGAGTCGCCGAACCGCTCTGGTGCTGAGTCCTCGCTGCCGGGGGAGGGGAGCTGGAAACACTGGGGTACAGCGTTGTTGTAGAGATCAAATGGTATGATGCATAAGCAAGCATTACTTGGCTAAACCATCCCATTTACCAAAACTTTACAGGAATGTTTCCAAAAATTCTTTCAAGATTTTCTGCATCCACTAGCCTGGCAGATGAGCCCGGTTGACCCGGATATCAGGAAATAATAACGCCCAGGAAGTCCTTATAATATTGCATTTGCCTAAAAAGGTGTATTTAAGAAATATTTGACCTAAAACCCCCCAAAGAACTGTAATGAGACCTCATTTTGATTTTAAAATATTTTTAAACTCCTTCACTGTCGCTGAGACTACTGGCCGCGTCATGTCTTGAATGAACCACGTGGCAGGAGAATTACAACAGTGGACACAGGCTGATGGTTTCATGCTCTCAATTCTCACAGTCATCCTCTGATGGGCATACTGTTATCTCCAGTTTTGATTAAGTTAAAGCTTAGAGAGATAAATACTTTGCCCAAAGCCCACAATTCATACAATCTAGAGCAAGGCTAGACTTGTTGACGCCACCTGGCTCTGATAGCCATTGAACCACACTGCCTCCCTTCCCCAGAAGCTTTTATGAGGAGTTAAGGCCCATCGGAACTCCCCACCCCTGGGAGCGCGCTGCGTTCCTAGTCACGCCCGTGCACACTCCGGGCAATCCGCTTTAGGGAGGGTGACGGTGGGGAGGGCGGAGGGACGGGAGCAGGAACTTGGGGCCTGGGGGCAAGGTGAGCCTCTCTCTAGCACCTGCTCGCTGCCGGGGCTTTACCTTTCCTCCTCTCCCCGCACTGGAGCAGCCTTGCTAAGAGCCTGGAGGGAGGGTCCCCCAACACAGCTCCCTCGCTTTTTATTCGCTCCGGGGCTGACATGTTCCACCTGTGAAGTGGCGTTCCGAGCTCTGAGAGACGTTTCCAACCTCCGTCTAGGCCGGAGCAGGTCGGGACTCGCTCCTCCGCGGTCCCACCTCTGCTCTCCGGGAGGAGCTTCCGGCCGCCTGCCCGCTCTGTGAGCCCACAAAGACTCGGGCCTTGTACCTCCATCCTGCGGGTGCCCCGCGATCTCCACCTGAGTTATCCTGCAACGGGAATGGAGAGTTAAGCTAATGCCAGGCCGGAAGGAACGGCTCGGGTTGCAAAGCAAGGGCTCCGTCCCCCATCCCCGCACATCCTATAGGAAAGTCCCCGCGGACCCGGGGTTGACCTCGGAAGCTCGCGCTGGTACCGTATTCACCGAGATACGAGCTTTGCGCAGCACTATCTCTTCCGTTTTCCTCGCTTCTGAGGACGGTCAATACGAACCAAACCTTCCCAGAAAGTGGCTGGGGGTTGCCGAGGAATTAGAAGGGCGCGGGAGGGAAGCGCTGGGGGAGGAAGGTGCTGCTGGGTTAGCACGTGGTTTCTGCAGGAACCAATGGGGGTCCGCAGTCTCGTCACTCAGCCCTGGTCACCCGGCCCGTAAAGGTGGCCCAGAGGAAGGCGCACTCGGGGACGCTAGGCGTCTGCCCCAGACCTTGGGTCTGCGGTGCCAGCGGCGACCAGACTCAGGGACGCCCCAGCCCCCCTCCTTCTGCCTTCGGGATGCTGCAGAACCCCGCCACCTCCACCCCCTTCTCGGTCAATGACATCCTGAGACTAGAGCGCGAGCAGATTGGGCTCGAGGCCTTGCAACTCCAGGAGGCACGGAGGAGCCCCGAGAGCTCTCAGTATCTGAGACTGGTCCCAGAATCGCGAGGATCGGAGGTTCACAACACCGGTGGCTGTGGTGGAGGCGACAGGAGGCCGGCCGGGTCAGAGCCTCCCGGGGATCCCAATGAGCTTGTCACAGAAATGGACGCGGAACGGGTGGGTGAGTACATGCGCAGGTCTTGACACCTACAGGGAGATCAGGAGAGTAGGGAGGGGTCGTTACCAGTTGGAGTCTTCTGGTCTCCTCAGTTCCGGGGCCTAGCCTCACTTCCCTTCATTTGAAGAGCCCCGTGGACAGGCTCTGAGTCCCCTCTGCCACCCCCTCCAACCCCCCAGTGTGCTTCACCTCCCCTATGGTGGGAGGGGGAAAGGTCCTGAATCTTAGGGATGTACTCTTTCCACAGCCTGTCCTCATGATCCCACAAACGCATCCTCCCATTCACAGCCACATGCCCGGGAACACCAGCTTCTTTTTCTGACAATAAAATCTGCTACACTGCCTTAGCTCTGCTCCTCACTGCTCGCCTTCCCTGCCGCCCCGGGCTCTCGGCCCTAACCCATCTGCCACAAGCGTCGCCATCAGAGCAGCTGGACACATGGGGAAAAGAAACTGCAATAGCTCTGGGGTCAATCCCAGGCCGGCCCTCTCTGGGGCTTGCTAAGTGGCCTGGCCAGCCGAGTTGATCTTGTGCCTGGTGACTCGTCTCAAAAGTGAGCGGCGTCGACCAAACCGGGCGAGGTCTGAGCCCCTGGGCATGGGCGGGCCTTCGGGGTCTGGCGGTGAGCTCTCTGCGCTTGGGAGCACAGTAAGGGTCGCTTGGGTTTGCGCTGCTTCAAGAAGCCAATTCTGTGGAGTCTCCAAGCAGTGTTGGTGCCTGGTCCCTGAAGGCGCAGCTGGTGCCCGGGACAGCGAGGCCCCAGTCCCTGTTTCCAGCAGCAGGAAGGGAAGGGGCAGCAGGGAGTGGTGTTGCATTGGCTTTTACCACCAGGGAGGCTTGTGCCGGCCGGAGAGACTCAACATTCCCAGGGAGGAAAAAGCCACTCTTCCTCTCGTCCAACCTTTTGCCTGGGTCCGCAGCCTCCACACAGATCTGGCAGCCCTGAGAGACGCTGCGAAGGTCGTGCCTCCTCTGCCAGGCAGTGCCACGGGGCCGCTCCATTCGAGGCGCAAACTGACCAAACAAAGAGACTATTGCAAAGTTATGCATCGACTTGCAGGCTGGTTATTCACCACCTCAAGAGCCTGGAGAACATCACACTTCACTCTGTTCACAAAGAAGCCTGCGGGTTTTCTGCAGCGGATTCTAAACCCTGAATCCCCTCGCACTGCCCAGGCCCTGGGCTTCACCTCCGCTCTGGTGAGAAAGGGGATCAGGGGTGTCCCCTGGCAGCCGGAGGCCCCTCAGCTCGCAGCTCCTTCCTTTTCCGCTGCCACAGAAGCAGAGAAGGGCCCCAGCCTGGTTCCGGGAAGAAGGCCCACAGCAGCGACCGAGCAGAACAAGGGCTTTTCTGGTGACCTCGGCGCGCCCCATTGGTCCCCAGCTGACCCGTCTTGCTTTTAGGGACACAGAGCGACAGAGGTTTTGAACTGTGACCAGAAGGGCACCGGGTGCTGCCAGGCGCTAGGTGCCATGAAGCCCCTCGGGCTGCGTGGTCAGGGACTTTTCAGTGGGGCCCTGCTTGTTTCACAGGGTCGCTCAAGGTCAGCTGTTGCTTTTTGATTTTCTACGAAAACAAATCTTCATCAATAGCTTTCCTCTTTGCGAGAAGAGATGTCCTCGGTTTTTCTGAGCGCAGGCTTCTCTGAAGGAAGTTTTTATTTCTTCAGACTTTAAACACCAAGCAGCCCATCCTCCGGGAGATTGTGCCAGCGCGGTTGGCGGTTTGAGGTCGGCTTCCCCGCGCACCAACCGTAATTAGGCACCTCCGCTCCCCGGCGCCACAAGCTTGCACCCTGCACGTTCCTTGTTTACTCGTGGAGGGAATTTCCACGCAAACTCTGCGTTTCCTCTCTACCCACCGTTCGGTAAAAACAGAGCCTAAGCCGAGACAGCAGAGAGGTGAGGAAACAGGCAGGAAGGTTGCGTCTTGGCGGGCTCCGAGCCCAGCGCCTCGCAGCTGCCGACTCCTAGCCTTGCTTTCACCGGTTCAGGGGGAGCCGCCTGGGTGTGCGCGGCCAGGGCGCTGCCCCGGGAGGAGAAAGTCTGGGCGAATTCAACGCCGCCCGCTTGTCACAAAGACCCCGAAGGAGAAAGAGGCCGCTTTTATTTTTTTTAAGCCCAGAAGTGAATCTCAACTACCTATTTTCAGCTAAGAGTCAGGAGTAAAAAAAAAAAAAAAAGTGTTGTTTTACTTTATTTTGTTACTGTGGCTCACGGAATCTTGCATCCAAGAAATAGGGGGCCGGTGCCTGGGGTCGGTGGAGCACTTGATGACCAACAAGACAAGGGTGTGTGCCAAGGTAGGGTGAAGGTGCTAGACACTAGAGACTCCCAGCTCGGAGCCGGGTATCCCGCAATGTGTGCGTGACCACGGTGGATGAGCAGGCGGACAGGAGCCTCTGGCAAGCCAGTCACCGGGTCTCTCTCCCCCCCACCTTCCTCCCATGCCCCTCCTCTCTCCCCTTCCACCAAGGGCCGTCCGAAGTCAGCCCCCAATTGATAGGCCCCCTACTTACTCTTGATCCTTGCAGCAAAAACTTCCTCCTCAAACTCAACCGCACTTTAGAAATCACAGCAAACCGCTGCCACCCCATCACCCCCCACCACACGACATTCTAAGGGGAAAATGAAACTGTCTTAGACTCTTGATCAAGACCATACACCGCAGACCACAGAATGTCACAATTTACGTAGGTTCCAGCACGTACAAAAGCAACTGAGCTGGGGGAAAGGAACCTTCAGGCCGACCTAGGACAGGAGTGTCGACAGAAAGGAGAAAGGGGGCGCGGAGTAAAGGCTACCCAGGGAGAGGGCCATCCCTTGAAAGCCGCGCAGGAATGGCTCACGCGAGCCTTGGGCTGGGTGCTGACAGTGTTCTGTTCTTTCCTGTGCATTTAGATCTGGGCCTCGGGGCAGCCTCGCCCCTCGGCAGCGGGACCCGGGGGCCGGAGCGCTGCGCCGGCAGCAGCGGCGACGGGCTGCGAGGGGAGCGCGCGGAGCAGCCCAAGGCGCGGCAGCGGCGGAGGCCGCGTGTGCTCTTCTCGCAGGCGCAGGTGCTGGCGCTGGAGCGGCGCTTCAAGCAGCAGCGGTACCTGTCCGCGCCAGAGCGCGAGCACTTGGCCAGCGCGCTGCAGCTCACGTCTACGCAGGTCAAGATCTGGTTCCAGAACCGGCGCTACAAGTGCAAGAGACAGCGCCAGGACAAGTCCTTAGAACTGGCGGGCCACCCCCTGGCGCCACGTCGGGTGGCGGTGCCCGTGCTAGTGCGCGACGGCAAGCCCTGCCTGGGCCCCGGCGCGGCGGCCTTCCCGGGTCCCTACGGCGCGGCCGCCGCGCCCTATTCCTGTTACGGTGGTTATGCGGCTGCTCCCTACGTCGCGGGCTACAGCGGAGGCTACGCTGGCGGGCCACCGGGCCCCGCACCGCCCGCGCCCCTGAGCAGTGCGGGCCTCGGAGCGGGTGGCCCGAGCGTCAGCCCGCAGGGCCATCTGCCCGCCACGCTGCAGGGTGTCCCGGCCTGGTGAGGCGCCCTGGCTCAGACACACCCGCCAAGGGCCAGGTGCTGCGTCCCGCTCTCCGCCCACGGGTCGCGGCAGAGGAGACGGCCTGTCGCATTGGAGGGAAGAGGCGACCCAATGGCATTCTCCCTTGAGCGATCCCTGGGACTGTGTATCGCCCCCTACGAGCCTTCCGACTGAAGGCCCAGGAACGTTCTTCCCTCAGAGACAGAACGCGGGGCCTTCGCCAGCAGCCCACCGAGCCGCGCTGGAGGCAGGAGGAAGGCCAGGGCGGCGGGGCAGTACTCAGGCAGGTGACTTCGGGTGTCAAACCGAGGGCGGCGGGAGGTTCTTTAATTTGTGCGCTGCAGCCCTGGGCAGCTGGAGGCCACTCTGGAGGAGGGGTGCGCTGGCGGGCGTTGAGCCTCCAATGAAGGGCAACAGGTGGGCGGGGCGGGGGGCGGCGGAGGAGGATGAGAAAAAAGGGTCGGGTGAGGAACGCGGGATGAAGAGCCAGCCGGGAAAGGGAGGAGCCAGGGGTCAGGAAGAGGGACTGTAGTGGGGTCTAAGCCCTCCTCCCCGCTGCGCCGCTGGAGGCTCCGGATTAACCAGTGCAGCGCTCTTTTCTGGGGCCACACTTGGTGTCCACGACGTATCCTCTGGTTCTTCCCTCCGCGTCAGTGCATTTGACCACAGCTCAGCATCCTGAGGACATACACGAAACGTGTTTGTGTGTTCGCATGTGTGTAGGCCATTAGAATTTACCCACCTGTCTGGTACCTCGGAGCAACTTCGAATTAAAGTAAAAAACGAAGCCCGGAAGTTCTGAACCCTAAGTTCCTACAGTCTCCCTAGGGAGACCTCCCGGATTGGGTCCTGGAGCTAAGTTAGGGAGCTGGTTTCCTCCCTCCCCCTTTCTCTGCAGGTTTCCTTTCAGAGCATAGCCGGTTTCTAAGTTCTCATCTGGAAAGGAGGCCTTCGCTGGCCCTGAGTTCTGACAGGAGGGGACAGGGAGCCTGAACTGCAGGGGAAATTAGGACCCGCAGCCCCACAGACGTCTGAAGTCATGCAGACTGAAGACTGAAAAGAAACTCACTTTATTCATGGGAACGTTCGTCTTGGGCAGGCGCTAGTGGAAAAATCCAGAATTTTAAAATAACATATTTTGTCAATGAAAACGCTGGTTTTTCATCCCCTGGACCACTAACTTGTCAGAAGTTAAAATTATTTAATAAATTCTAATGTTTGATTGAAATGCAATGGCCCAGCACTTTCTCACTTCCCAGCGTGCCCTGGTTGTTTTTCCCCTGTGTGGTCGAGAGAGGCTGCCTGGTCCCTTGTAAACTAACCCTAAGTAGTTCACATAGCTGACATCTTTTAAAGCTTCTGCGTTTAAGCTAAGGGCGCGAGTAATCGTTTCTATTTTTCTTTACCACCATTTCCTTACATTTTCTCTCCTTTTACTTAAGTGACTTGTATGACTCTTCTCAAGAGTATAAAATACTGTGTATTAAGTTTTTAAAGTCCCCTGCTACCCTTTGGGTAAGGTCCCGACCCTGGATGTGTAGGCCGTCACAGTGTGGATCTAGCAGCGCACGTGGCCCAGAGTAGGAACTGAATCAACGCCCCCCCTTCACCCTCCCGCCGCCTTCTGACTGTCAGCAGTCACCAGACCTGCGGCTCTGCGCAGGCCTCCCCCAGCGGCCCCCCCACCGCCCCGTGTCACGTGGAAAAGCCCAGGAGGAGGGGCCGTGGCTGTGAGGCTGTGTCCGAGGCTGTGAGTGAAGGAGGAAGAGGTGAGTCCCCTCCTCAGTAACTCAGTCCTCGCTGAGCACTTCTGCTAAGGACACAAGAGAAAATAAGATTCGGCAGCCGCCTTAAGGAATTTACTATCTAACTCCATAACAGAGACTGATAAGAGAAAGGTATCTAAAAATACAAGGCGGTGTATGCTGCCTGTCAAATAGGCAGACCAGGAGCTCTCCAGAAAGGAAGAAACCCTGGTGGGAGCTGGGTGCTCAGAGAAGGTGCCCAGGGGAGGGGGGGTAGGCCTGGTGACGAGGGACGGAAGGGCACGGTTTCCTAGCCGAGCTCCTGGAAGGGTCTGGGACTCGGGGATCCGGCACAGTCCACGGGCACATGCTGAAGCCAGAGCTGCATTTTGCAGTAGCGTAATCAGGATTCAAGGCTGGCTCTTGGGGATTTGTAAATTGTATTTAGTGGGCTGATCGCGGGGCATTAGGCTACGGGAGGGGGAGTGTTGTTTTTATGTACGCCCAAGATCACTTTAAATATTCCCTTGACCTGCGACATTGTCTGTTTGTCTCTCCGTATTTGACAGTCTGAACAAAACAGAATAAATGAACCTGTAACCAAACCTTGCCCATGTGCGCTCCATGTGGGTTTTTCTCGAGGGGAGCTTGGAAGGTGGAGACTCCCGGGACAGAAGGGACGAAAAGGGAAGGAAAGCCCTCCTCTCCCATCTCCCCCTGGCCTGTCAGGGCCGCTTTGAAACGCACGCCCTCTCCCCCACCCTCACGCCCCGCCCCCAGCCGCCCACCGTCCGTCCTCTCATCTCCCCTCTGCCTGAAAGCTGCCCCTTTTCGTGCGTCTCCCCCGCCACAGCTTTCACCAGGCTCTGTAAGCCATCAGCCCCTTATCTGCACCGCTCAGGCCCATCACTCCAGTCACCTCTTAATGTTCACAAGTTCCCCAAATGGGAAGTAATTGACCTCTAAACAAAACAAAAAAGCTCTCAGAGAGATAGCAGAGGTTCCTTTCGGGACTGTCCCAGGGCGAGGGGTCTCACCTAGGCCAGGTGGATAAGTCAATAAGATTGCAGACTTCCTGGCTCCCTGTCCTTCCTCCCCTCCCCCCACCCCACCCCCCCAGTCCCTTCAAGCCAGCCTCACCCCGCGCCGTCTGCAGATAGGGCGGGGCACGCGTCGAACTCTCGATCTCAGAGTTGCCAGAGATTTCTGGTATTTATTTTTTGTAATTTTATCATCATAATGATGTAACTTTGGGGAGGGGGGCACACACTGAAGTCTTTTAAAATTCCATTTGAAAAATGTTTACAGTCCTGAGTTTACAGCCGCTCTGTAGTATATCAGCCCACTAACTTGCCTTTTTTCTTTTCGACGAAACAAGGGAACTCCCAGGCAGCCAAGCTGTGCCCGGCCATCCCCTTCCCCTAAGGAGGCCTCTTCAGAAGCCGGCAGGTGGGGAAGGAACACCGAGCCAGGAGCTGCTGGACCTCATCTCGTCCAGGTTCCACTAGGGACCCGCTGTGTGACCTAGAGCACGCCTCCTGACCTCTCTGGGCTGCAGTTCCTGATTGACAAAATTGAGGGGGTGGAGCTCTCCTCTATTATTCTAATTTTAGGTGCCTCCCTGTTGATTTCAGATGCCTTTACCTTTTAAAACACAGTCACATAGATTATACATCCACAGGACTTCATTAAACAGAGGCACAGCTTAAAGGATGACGGTAAGTGCGCAGAGCTGTGATGCCCTGTCAAGGCAAAGGCAAGCAACGGGGCGCCAGCTCCCAGCAGCCCTCTCCCCATGCCGTTCCCAGAACGCAAACCCCTCATCCTTCCTTGCCCCCAAAAGATGCCAGCTATTCTGAATTCTGCAATAATGATTTATAAGCTTCTCTTTATGGATTTACCGTTATGGACACATCCCTTAATGATATGGTTTAATTTTGTCTGGCTGTGCATGTTCCATATTCCTGACTTGCTTCTTTTATTCACCTTTGTGAGACTTACCCAAGTGTCTTTGCGGAGCTTTCGTTTGCTCCTTTTCATTGCTACACTGTACACCATTGAATGCATGTGCCTCAGCGTGTGTATTAACTGAAAGTGCAGGTCGTCCCCAGCTAGGGACTGTAACACAGAAGGCTGCTGGCTTTCCCCCTCCCACCGGGACAGCTGAGTTCCCCAGCCGCCGTGTGTCCTGGCCTCTCTGAGCTGACCTGCAGGGCGAGGCCCCGTCCTCTGACAGACTTCCCTTCCTATAACGAGCAGCCTTACCCCGGCCTAGCCTTTCAGCCTCTCTCTGATTTCACTGCCTACTCACCACCTCCATCCGAGGCAGAGTATATTACGGTCCCCATTCTCAGCAGGGTCCAAGGGCCAGAACTGGGATGAGACCCCAGACCCTCTGCCCTCTGGCCATGGGTCGCTTCCACCGAATGCTCAACAGGAAGTTCAAGTCCTCACACAAACTGGGTGAGCCCTGAGAGACACCATTTTCTTTAGTATCTGGGGGGAAGAGGCCTGAGGGGGTGGCAGCCTTTTGGAAAGCATCAGGAGGGGATGCGTAGGAAGTAGGAAGCAAGATGCCAGGGAGGCTGGCAGAGGCTGGGAGAGGTACAACAGCACCTTCAGATGCTGGCTGCAAACAGTCTTTAAAGACTCTGGCTTATGCATCCCTCTCACCCATTTTGGTCTACGTTTTCCTCTGCACTTTGAACCCTGGGGACGCCGACTGAGACAAGCTTTCAGCGGGTCCACTCTCGAGAGTGGGGAGGATTCAGCCCTGAGCTGTTTGTCCTCCGCAGTTCACCTCCCCCACCGCGGGGAGAGCTTCATGGGAAGTCTCTCGGCTTCCTCCCTGACTCTGTTTAGACTCCAGCAAGTCCCCCCACCCTCAGCCCAAGAGCGAGCTGTGGTCTTAGTGACACAGTCCAGATTCCACTCTGAGAGCAGCAGATATGCCCTGCAGCCTGGCAGCAGGCCTCAGAGCGCTTTCTAAGGGAGTCCCGACGGGCCGTCCTTAGGAGCGGGTCTCAGTCAATTCCAGTTTCTTCCCATCCATGCCTCCTGCTTCCCCCTGTCACCGGCCCAGCTTAATTGCTGGCAACCCCAGGGCCCAGGCAATCGGAGCCCAAAGTTAGGACTTGAGTGGGCCAAAGGGAGCATTGCCTTTGATGGCTCCGATCTCGGGGCCCCCTGGTGCCACCCTTGGACATTCTCTGTGGCTTAGGTCCCCCAGTACCTGCTCCTGGGCCAGCTTGGACATCCCTATCATAAGGCATTTACTCTCTGTGCCTGTCGTCCTTTCTTAACAACCAGCCTCTCGTCTGTCTCAGACCCCAGTGTGTTCCCAACGTGCTCTGTGCCTGTCATGGAGCAGGGGTTCAATACCATTTGGTGACTGGTTGAATAAGTGAGTGGTTGCTGTCTGGCTTCCTTGCATGGAAGGAAACCACAAAGTCTGCATTAAAGACCCGCTGGCTCCCCGCTGGCTCCTTGGTTGTCAGAACCCTCTAGGCAAAAAGTCCTCTTATATGTGGATAGGGATCTGGCTTCTGGCAAGGGCCCCCTGAGCCCTGAGAGCAGGGACCCCAAGAATTTATGTCAGCCAGTGGTTATGGGCATGGTGTTCTTCCAGCCATTCTCCTGGGGGTTGACTTGACTTTAACTTTAACTAAGCAAGTATTGAGGGGCAGTATGTTGATCATTGTCAGGGGATATAAGACCAGTATTATTTTAAAAAATATTTATGGGACCAGAAAGATTACAAGTATGCATAAGACAAAGTCCTTGTCTTCAAGAAGTTTATGAAACTGGGTACGACAAGCACCTACACAGCCAAATATGCTATAGGAGAAACTGTAAAAGGTGCAGTGAACATAAAAACCACGCCTTCAGTTCACTGAACATCTACACTTATGGTTTCTACCCAGAAGATGTTTATAATGGGGAGACATACAGCAGAGATGTCTAGCTATCAACCAGTATCTGTCTCCCCCTTTCTTCTTTAGTAATAGAACCCCAGTTTTAGTTAAGCATACAGCCTTCCAGCAAAAGATTGTACTTCCCAGAATCCTTTGTGACTAGGGGTGGCCAAGTGGGTTCTGGCTAAAGGGACGTAACCAGAAGTTATGTGAGTGTAACTTCCAGAACATAGCCTGAAATGGTAGCAACCTTCTCTCCACTTTCCTTCCCCTTCCGCTACTTACTGGCTGGAATACAGCTGTAATGGTGGGAGCAGTGGCAGCTATATTAGAACAAAGCACCAAGATGGCAGAAACCTAGGTCCCCTTATCAGCTCTGCTCTGCTTACACTCTAACTATTATACAAGAGAAAAATAAATGTGTGTCTTGTTGAAGCCACTGTTACTTTGGCCTTTTTTTATGGCAGCTGAACATATATCCCAACTAATAGAAGACACAGGCAGGTAATTAGAAGATCAGCTGATGAAATACAATAGATGATTAAAAGGAGAAATAAATCAGGCCAAAGTAATCTGGGAAAGCACCATCAAACAGAAGGGACTTGAGACAAACCCCCTGGAAGTGTGGACGGATTTCGATGGGTGGAGGGGAGGGCTGGGGACCACATAGGGATGTAGCCCAAAGTGTGCGGGGACCGAGGACTCTAGGAGGTTACACTGAAGGCAGCGGTCTGGAGGTGTCCACAGTCACAGTGTTCCACGCGTCTGCCCTCTCCCCAGCAACGTCAGCTATTCTGAAGGCTAAACTATCATTTCTATGCAAAATCCCACTGAAATCCCACACCTACAGCTTCAGCTCGGCTGTCTACCCGGAATTCCAGATCGAACTGCCCACTCCTCCCTGGATCTATCTGCACATTCCCCGGTTAGACAAGTCCATTTAAAACCGAGCCCATCTCTCTCCACCTACCTCCAGCCAAACCTGCTCCACTATCCATATCCCCTGTCTTGTGCCCCCTGCTCCTTCCTGCCTGTGACCCAGGTGGACACTGCACTGTCCCAGTTCACTCTCTGCTGTCCCCCACCTGCCCTCGCTTAGGTCCCCATTGCCAACTAAGTCCAGACAGCACCTCTCGCTATCACACGCAATTGCCTTCCATCGGGCCCCCTGCCTCCACTCCCTTCTTTCCAGACCATTTCTCATGCTGCCATAGGATTAAAACACACACACACACACACACACACACACACACACACACACCCCTATTGTTTATTCCTTGGTGAAGACACTTTCAAAACACAGTCCACATTCTTTAACCTGACACCCGAGAGCCTCCAGAATTTGACCGTCAGCCACATTTCCACCGTGCCCTGCTGGGTTCTCCCGCACACCTCCCGCGGCGGCCCACCAGCCACTCTGGCTCTCCTGAGTGCGCCAGGCATGGCTCCCGTTCTGGCCCCCGAGCCCCAGCTCAAGGCCACCCTCCTGCGGGGAGTCTCCCCTGAGCGACAGGTTCAGGGTCTCGGGTCATCTCGCAGCTCACAGTTTGTCCCTTGTTTAGCACATACTTCACTCCTGGGTTGTAGATGGTTGTTTCTTTAATTACTCCCCAGTAAGACCACAAGGCTCTTGATTAAAGAAATGCATGTCATCCAGCTTTCTCTATTTTTATAAATTTGTATTAAAGCATAACATATATAGTTTATGCAGACCTAAATTAAATTCCACAAAGTGAATTTCTCATGTAATTGGTACCCAAATCATGAAATAGAATGTTAACTCCATGCCCCCTACCCCCACCAGGTGCCTTGTACCCTCTCGGTGCCACCTACTCCAAGGGGAGCTACTAGCTTGACTTCTAACACCATAGATGAGCCTGTTTTGAAATTCCTCTAAATGGAATCCTATGGAGTATACGTATCCTTTTGTCTGGTTTCCTTCATTCAACGTTATTTGAAGAGATGCACTCATGTTGTGTGGTAGCTGCAGTTTGTTCATTCCTCTTGCTGTTCAGTTTTTTGTGGCGTGAATGTGCCCCGGGGGACTTGCCTTCTCACTCTGGGTGGACATTCGAGCTGCTTCCACCCACGGCTGTTGTAATGACCGCAGTCATGAACGTTCTTGCGCATGTCTTTCTTTCGGTGACTACATGATCACATTTCTGTCGTGTGTATCCCAGAAGTGGAAATTCTGGTCATGAAGTATGCATATGGCCAGCTTTAGTAGATACCCCCTACTTATCCAAAGTAGTTGTGTGCAATTCCATTCCCACCGAGAGTGTTTGGAAGCTCTGGTTCCTCCATCTTCTCACCACCCCTTGTCAATTTCCTTTTTACCCCTCCCTTCTTCCACCTCCTTGTCCAGGGCACGGCAGTGCAGGCCGATAAGGGGTGCTCTGTGAATATTAATGTAATGGCCTACTTGAGTGGAACATTGGAGGAGCAATGGGGGACAAGTTTGAAAGAAGACTAGTCAGAGGGTAGAGAAAGACAGCTTATGTTTATTAAGCTCACGTTCAGTGCCCGGTGCTTGACTTGCAGTATATCATTGAATCACCATAATCACTTCCTAAATTCTGAGATCTAAGGAGTCCAACAAGCTCCAAATAGGAAACTCCAGCTAAGAGTGATTAAGAAACGTATCCAGAATCACCATCACTAAAAACAGAGGCAGAGCCCTGACTGGCATGGCTCAGTTCGTTGGGCTTCGTCCTACAGAGTGAAAGGTCCTTGGTTCGATCCCTGGTCAGGGCACACGCCTGGGTTGCAGGTTTGATCCCCCGTCAGGGTGTGCAGGAGGAGACTGACTGATATTTCTCTCTCATATCGAAGTTTCTCTCCCTCTCTTTCTCCCTTCCTTTCCCTCTCTCTAAAAATAAGTAAATAAAATCTTAAAAAAATAGATGTAGACTTTGAGCCTCTAAATTTCATTGACTCTCCGTTATATCCTATTTTGCATTTCATACGCATTATAGGCTGCCGCTCCTTATTGTTATGTATCCACCTGAACATAGTTATATTTGTTCATGGCGGAGCATCCAACACGTGCCCTCCGCCGGATTGTGCTGCCTTTCTGGTCCTGACATTTCCACCCCGACCTCAGAGACAGTTGTCTGGCCTAACAAGCACCTCCAGATGTTCGACATGCACACGATCACGGATTCCCGTGGGGACCGCTGTCCACCCAGGGACGCCTGCCTTCCGAATCAGCCCTCCAAACACATTACATGGAAGTTTCACCTGTGACCCCAGAACATTTGTGCTGGAGATAAAGGCGCCGAGCGTGCAGCCCAGAGCCCTTCTTGCAGAACTTAAACTGCCAACCAGGGGATGCCATTGCTCCCTGTGTCCCACAATGGGGAAGAAGGAAGTCCCCGAATTCCTTGGGGCTCCAGCCAAAGCTCTTGCTTCAGGCTTTGAGCAATATTTCAGCGTTCTTTTTCAGGTCAAGTCCTTTGCCTTCCAGTTTGGATACTGACAACTGGGTGTAGACAGAGGGAGACTGTGAACGGGCAGATGGAGGCCTCTGTAGACAACAGGGAGGTTGGCCATGGTTTTCGTGTGACAAATACTAATGGTGACAATGGCGAGGCCGGCGGCCACAAGATGCGAGGGATGCTTTCCAGTGCACCTTGTCCTGCATAAATGCTGTCTCATTGATTGCCGCACGGTAGAGGTTTATTTTCACACAGCTGAAGAAACAAGGGAAAGTGAGGGCACTACCCGAGATCACACAGCTTATAAATTAGGGTCTACATGTAACACCCTGACCTTGTCTACATCTCCATCCTGATTTGAACTTGTGCATCTAAACTATAAGCGGGTGTAGAAGCCCAGCTCCGGAGGGCTAGTAAAGCAAACGCCGCCGGTGAATTAGCTGCCACCCGGCCCTGCCTTACGCCGGCGGTCCCGGCTCTCGGCTCAAACACCCTGAAGGAAAGGGGATCTAGCCCCATCGGCTCCTTCACACGGAACCGTCCCCGACTGCACACAGAGGCTCCGAACGGCCCGAGTTGGGGACTGCTTTGAGAACGGATGTCGTTGACTCTGCCCGGCTCTGGCTTAGTCCTGCCACCGATCAGCTCCGCCATGGAAAGCGAGTCCTTCCACTGGAAGTGAAATCGGGTCTCCCCGCTTGCAGTGAGCACAGGCGAGAAGGCACGGAGGGGCGTTCTGTGGAAAGGCCAGCCTCGGCCCCTCCCTGAGGGCTACCCTGCCCGCGGGGGATTCCCGGCCGGAAGCCTCACCTGCCTGTCTCAGCAGTCCCTGAGAAGAGCAGGACTTCCTGGACAGTGTTTGCTCTCTCTCTTTCCACGCCTCAGCCCGTGCTGTGAGGAGGGCGCCTCCCTGTGTCCAATGTGCCATAAATTTAAAGAAAGTGACCCAGACTGATCCTCCCAGAACAGGCCTCCTTCTGTCTCTGGGGGGTCATATTATCATCTCTGAGGCAACAAATGGAAAACAGGGGTAAGGGAGATACCCCTGTGGGGTCGCTGGTTCGATTCCCAGTCAGGGCACATGCCCGGGTTGCGCCTGGGTCCCCCGTCAGGGGTGCATGAGAGACAACCACACATTCATGTTTCTCTTCCTCTACTTTCTCCTTCCCTTTCTCTCTCTAAAAATAAATAACTAAAATCTTGAAAAAAAGAAAAAAGAAGAAGAGAGACACCCCTGTGGCAGAAGGCCTACCACTAAGGCCGCCCTCATGTTCCAGGACCTCTCCTGGAGAGGCAGGGTTTGGACCTGATCGGCGTCCTCATGGCCTCTGCCGTCCTCTGGTGGAATCCCATCATCCTGGCCCTTTAAGAGCAGCATCTCTTAACCTAGGGGCGAAGAAGCGGGGAATGCCACTCTCAGGCTTTTGTACCCTCCTGCTTAATAGAGTGCTTTCCTCCTGACCCACAGAGCGGGGCCGGGCTGGAGCGTACCTGCAGGCTTCCTCCCAGGCGGCAGCAGTTGCCACCGGGCAGCGACACAGAGGGGACATAAGAGAACAGGAAGTTACCTGGGTCCACCCAGGAAGATGAAAGTTGTCAGAGGCCAAGGGGCACAAACTCCAGGCCGTAACTACGGTCTCAGCGCGCACACATATCCACGGTCCCCGGGGCAGCGGGAGATGCCCTGACGCCATCCCCACAGGCCTCTAAGCCAGCAGCTGTCCTCGTCAACGGCCCTGGCCTTGTTTTGACCTGCCCTCCCTTCTGTGTGCAAGCGGCAGGCAGGGGGCACGCACGCCAGGACTCCCTTGGGCTCCGCGCCGCTCACAGGCGGCTCTGCTCCCGGGACGCCTGCTTGCCTTCCCCTTGGCCCCTCCCCGCAGCTCAGTCCCCGCAGCGGAGGTGCAGAGGCCCAACCGGCAGGACGACGGCGTGCCCAGGGGTGGTATATCCGGAGTTCATCCAGTGATGCTATCCAAGCAGAAAACGACTTCATGCAAGTTCCTTCTTGCTCCTCAAGCACTCTCAGCTTCCAGGTTGATGGTGGAAGTGTTTACAAAGTGTGGCAAGGGTGCCACTGGCCGGAGGCCTGGCCTGCAGCCTCCTCATTCCGTCCCGGTAGGGAAAGTGACACAACCCGCTGGAGCACGAGGAACAATGTTGGCCGCAGCTCTCCTTGGCCTTGGCACTGACCTAAGTACTTCACACACAAAACCCCATTCAATCCGCAGGACATTTCTTCCCAGGGACCAGCTGTTGTCCCTGCCTCCTATCAGAGGAGGTGACCTAGGCCGGCGGAGGCTAAGGACATGCCCCTTGAAAGTGGCAGAACTGGGATTTAAAGTTGGCCTCTTGGAGCCCGAAGCCCACCCTGTAGCCCTGTAGCCCCCCTACCAGCTTTTCCTTCGCACTGCCTCCTGCATAGGCCCGCCTCCTCTTGCCTCACTCTGGGGGCTCTGGGCAACCTCGGAACCAGCCTCCTGGCTTCCTTTGTTTCCACCAACACTGTCTTTCCAAACACAAAATTGGCCATATTACTGCTCGCTGCTCCAAACCCTCCAGAGCCTCCGGGTGGCTTGTGGTATATAAACTCTCAGGGTGGCTGTCGAAGCTGCTTCCCTTCCTCTTCCTCTCTGCCTGCTCCAATCCCCACCCTCCCATGTGTTCAGGACCTTCTGAAGGCCCACCTCCTCCGTGAAGCCTTCCATCCTGAATCAATCTGTGTTTGAAAGTGAGTTGAAGAGGCCCCTTATCTAGTGATTTTCAAAGCAGGTTCTGAAACAGGGAACAACACCAGGGTAAATAAAGGAATGCCGAGTGCGCGTGCTGGGGAGGGGTCCCTAGCTCCTTGCGTCCTCCACCCAGGGAGATGAAAATCGCCATCCTTGCCTCTGCTCAGCAGCTGCAGATCTGAGTTCACCTGCCCTGTATTTGGTGTCCATGTAAAATCTCATCTGCAAAGGTCCTGCTGCTAACATACTAATGTAGAATTACATATTATAATAGCATAACAATAACAGTATAATCCAGTCCACTCTTGTAATCGCACAGCTGGAAATTCCTACAGCACTTGTTGTCACTGTGATTTGACTCCTAGGGCTTATGACGCTCTGCACATTTAACTGTCTTTTCCTGGAGATGCCTGTCTCCTCGGCCAGAGTATAAGCTCCTCATGGGCCAAGACCGGTCTTAGACATGGACATCTCTAGAGATTAACAAGGTTTAAGAAATGTTTATTTGTTGTGACTATTTATTGTCTGCTGGAGCTGTCTCCCTAAAGACAGAAAGCAGCGCAGATACAGCAGAAGCCCCGCCCCAGTCCCTCCGGACTCCTCCCTGCGGTAACCGCTCCCCAAGAGAGTATGGGGCATTTCTCCGCATTGTATACCCCCCATATAAGTACGTCCCTATGCCACGTGATCCCTGTCCCTGCCTTCTGATGGGGACTCTCAGACACGGGAGAGAAGAAGGCTCTTCTCCGCGGGCACCTTGTTTCCCAGTTGGACTCCAGGCTCTGTAAGGGCGGGCAGACAACGTGGCCTATCGCCCCCAACACACCTTCCCCCACAACATGCACCACGTGCTGACTCCAGGCACAAGCTCTGTTCATGCCTTAAGGATGTGGTGTTGTCTCCTCTGTGGGGACCCTGGCAGAAGTGACACCAGCAAAAAGCTGTATCACCTATCGATTGAACAAGCCAGATCAGGGCCAGCCCACTTGGTGTGCACCTCGGCCTTGTCACTTAGCTGAGTGGCTGTAGCGCAGTTAGGCAACCTGTCTGCGCCTCAGTTTCGTTTTCTGTAAAGTGAGGTACAGTTTTATCTAGTCATAAGGTTCTTGTGAGGACTGCGTTACTATAAGAAAAGCACTTTAAACAACATATTTTAAGTGTTTGGTAAGTGGCAGCGACCATAGTTTTGGTGTCAAGCCACCCTGTGTCGCTGAGATTCGCCAGTTTAGAAAGATGTGTTTCACGGAGTCCCCAGGAAAAGCTAGGTCACTCTGAAAGGGCTGGGTGTTCAATGCACCGCCTCCCTCGGGCACTGAGCCCTCACTGGACAGAGTGGCCATGTCTGTCGTCCAAGGCCAGGCCTCCTTTTTGTCCTTGGAGTCCGCATCCTCAGCCACCCTTTCCATACTTTCTCTCTTGCTCAGGACTCAGATGGCACCAAATGGCTCTGTCGCTGGGTGAGGGGGGTGGTCATCAAAATGTGCTGGCCTCAACACCCCTGGCCCCCCCAACCCCCCCCCCCGCCCCCCCCCGCCATTGTGCCCTACAGGCCTGGTGTCAGGAGCCTGGAACGGAGCTCAGCAGGGAGAGGCCAGGCCCCGCCCGGCCCTGTCTGTCAGACCACCTGGTCAGGCTCAGCTCCTCCCACCACCTGCACGCCCTGCCTCCACTCCGGCCCCCTCCCCCGCGTCCACTCCAAGCCTGCACCCCCCCACTCCCCGCCACCCTCCCCAGCCTCCTCCTGCTGGAAGCAGCCTGCCCTGGGTCTCTGGGGAAGAAGCTGTGTTGTGCTTGATCAGACCACTCAGTTTTCCTACCTGCCACTCAGCTCCCTGCTGGCTCTGACGAGAGGCTGCGTGAACAGGGGTTTCTGAAAGGCCTCCACATGCCCACTGCCATGCCACAGGAACAAAACACTCACAACGGGGCCTTCAGCTGTGCCTGCAATATCTTTAAAAAAAATTCATTTTTTAAAAAATAAATTATAGCAAATACCTCTGCATTTTTAGACTGTTCAAAACCTTTCATCATAAAAATCACCACGTTTTAGGAGATAGAAGTAAAGCCAACCTACAAATTGAGAGACACGAGCTGAAGTTCTGACTTAGTCACAAAGGTGTAGTCTTAGACTGGTCGTTTAGATTCTCCGAACTTCAGTTTCCCCACTTCTAAAATGTTGGTTAAGGTCTCGTAACATCCAATTCTGTGACTTGTTATGTGGCAATTCCATAGCACATCCTGGCTCTGGCCACGCCCCCCTCTCCAGCAGGCCTGCACCCCACGCCTTCCAGATTACTCTCCATTTCCCCTCTTCCCTCCCCTCGAGTCCCGTGGGGGATGGGAACCTGGGTAAATACATGAACAGGACAAAGCATTTCAGACCTCGGGGCCTTGCGGGGTGGTCTGGCAGGGTCTGCGCTTCCTTCCCCCCCACCCCACCCCCACCCCTGTGCCTGGGTGGCTGGCCCTGTCTTTCGAGAACTGTGCAAACACCAGCAAGCAAGCCCGCGTCACCCCCTACAGGGGCAGGACTGGCCTCAGGCCAAACAGGCGCCCTGGCCCTGGGACTCATTCAGTTGACCCACGTCGTTTTCAGGACAGGTCTGTGGTCATTAGTTGTGGAAGAAACAACTGTCCTGTCCTGGGTCTCCAGGGAAGCTGTGTCATGCTTATCTGACAACTGAGCGTTTCTACCTACCACTCAGCTACCTGCTGGTTCTGACAAGAGGCTGTTCTGTCAACAGGTGTTTTTAAAAGGCCTTAATATGTCCATTGACATGTCACAGAAACCAAATACTGACAAGGGGACAGTTTTCCTTATGAGACAGTCTCTCCGGGTCCCCAGGCCCTGTCTGTCACGGGGGACAGGACTCTGCAGGGCCACACAGAGACTGAGCCCCCAGCACCTCACCCACAGGGATGGGCACCCACCCACCCCCAGGAATTGGCCCTACCCCCTTCTCAGGTGATCAGCCGCCCCGGGTACCATCATTTGGGGGCACCGCTTACCGCAGCCTGCTCAGCTTTGTGGGGAACGCCGAGATCTGGAGGGAGTGGGAAGAGCAGGTCTCGAATTGCTCCCAGTGGCCGATGGATGTGGGGAGGTCAGAGCCCCCTTCTCTAGACAAACAACCCCCTGCATGTCTCCCCAGAGGCCTCTGTTAAGCCATTGCGCAGACCAGGCGCAGAGCAGCCGTGGCCGTCCAGTTGGTGCACAGGGAGCCCCCGCAGGTGCGGCCCCATAGCCCCGGGCTCTCCGGGGACACACGCAGCGAGCAGGGCGCCACGGGGAGGTGACCAGGGTTGCCGTTACAACACACTCTTACGTCGTCCCTGTTGCCCAGCAAACCTTCCCTGATGGCTCTTCCTGGGTGACAAGCACAGAAGGGGGCACACAGGGGCCGGGCTGGTGTCTGCCGGCCCAGCTCCCCACCCTAAGCCCCTTGGCCAGGTGGAAAGGCCCGCAGGGGAAACTGGCATGAACAGCTACCAAGTTTAGAGAAACAGACCTGTTTGTTTTTTTTTAATGAAAGATTTTATTTATTTATTTTTAGAGAGAGGAGAAAGAGAGGGAAAGAAACATCGGGGATCTGACCCACCACCCAGGCACGTGCCCTGATGGGGAATTGAACTGGCAACCTTTTGGTCCTCAGGTCGGCTGGAACAGACCACCTGGAAGGGTGTCAGGATAGAGGGAGAGAGGCCTGTCGGCAGGTATGGGGCTTGAAACATGAATGCTTTCAGAGTGAAATGAAGGGCCCAGGCACACGCCATGACTGGTGTGGTTCAGCGGGTTGGATGTCATCCCACAAAGTGAAAAGTCACCGGTTTGATTCCCAGTCAGGATCGGGGCACATGCCTGGGTTGCGGGTTCAGTCCCCAGCTGGGATGCATATGGCGATGTTTCTCTCTCGCAGCGATGTGACTCTCCCTCACCTCCCTTCCTTCCCCTCTCTCTCAAAATAAATAAATAAAATCTTTTAAAAAAGTGAGGTCAGGGGGTAGAGGCACATACGAGTCTGGAGTCCCTCGAAGAAAAAATGGAGTCGATTGCCTGGGTCAGTCGCAGCCTCCGTCCCTCTGCATGGCCCCTGCTCGGGCGGGGGCAGGGGCCTTGGACCAGCAGCAGGCACAGCACCTGGGATTTGTTGGGAGTCAGACTCTCAGGGCCCAACCAAATCTACTGAGGCAGAACCCGCATTTTAACAAGGCCCCTGGGTAACTGTCTGCACCTCCGAGCCTGAGGAGCACAGGTCTGGCCACCCTGGCTGCTGTCCCCGCCCTCACCACCCCCAGACTAGGCGTCCTGGGCTCTGGGCCGGGGCCTCACCCTCCTCTCTCACGCCACGTCTCACAGCCTGTGGCTCTGCACTCTGCCAACCACCAGCTGGAAAATAAAAGCCTGGCTAGTTCATGCCATTGTGCACCTGAAGGTAACTTAGTGTGTCACCAGACACACAGAGCATTGCCACATTAACACCCAAATGCCACATGGGAAAATGGAGGGCACGGAGTGACCTCAGTGAGGAGCCAGTACTCTGAGCCACTCTGAGGCGCGGGCCTGTGATCCAGGCTGACTCTGTGGAGGGTGGTTTAATTGTCCCTCTTTTCACGGGCTCCGCCTATGATGCTCCCAGGGGAGAAGAGTGAGAGCAGCAAGGAGGCAGCGCAGGCTGAGTAGGGCTCTCTACGTGGGGTGATGGGGCAGCCCCGGGCCGGGCGTCTTCTGCACCCCGGTTGTGTGCCTGCAGAGCAAGGCGCGGGTTCTGGAACCAGGACAGCCTGGGTCGGCGGTGAGGACCTGGGCCTGGTGCCTTCAGTCTCCGGGCATATGTCTCCTTTCCTGTACAAAAGATCCCCAGTGGGTCACCGTGCAGATTAACCCTACACTGAGCCAGTCCAAAGTGCGCATTCAACATCCGTCTCTGTTCTTTCCCCTTTCTTGGTGCGTCAGTTTAGGGCATAAAACGTGCTGGTTTGACATACTTACGCTGCAGAACGACCACCCATCGCGGTGGCTGGCACTGCCGTTGGGTCACATAATTACCATTCCTTCTTCTGTGGCATGGCACCCATTTTGCTTGAGGAAAGGTTTCCTTTCTGCCTCAGAAAGGTTCGGTAACTCGCCCAGAGTGCCACTGCCGGAGCCTACGCTGTTAGCCACTGTCCTCCTTCAAAAAAAAAAAAAAAAAAAAAAAAAAAGCAAACCTTTCCCTCACCTCTTCTGGGGTTTTAAGACACCCTGAACTCCATGAAGCTGTTTCCAAAAATTCCTTTCTCAACACGGGCTAAAGAGTCTTCAGTTTTACTGCAAGAGGGGACATGAAGACTGGGAACAAACAAGCCTTTTCTAATGAGAGAGGGACCTTGCCCTTTAATGACCCAGTGCAGACCAGACAGGTGACAGAGGGGCAAGTACGGACTCCAGCATTGCTGAACTTCCGAGGGCTGAGGATAGTTTTCTCCGCCCTGCGCTCCCCACACAGGAAGTAGAGCCAGGAGGGCTGGCACTGGGCCAGGCTGGCCTGTTGGAGAGTGAAGATGGGGGGTCTTCCCCCTGAGCAAATCAGGGCGTCCACCCTCACAAAGGCCCGCCCACAGCCATCAAGGCTGGGGATTGGAACAGGGGACTGGGTCTGGGGGCCCCAAGAGGAAGAGAAATGAAAGAAGGAAGACCACACCCGGCTCCGTTATCTGGGCCTCTAGAGAACTAACTCTGTACCCCTGGACTTGTACCCTGGTGGCTGGGCCACCAGCTGAGTCAGACGCGGGGGCTGTCCCTCAGCCTCTGCCGCCTGCATCTGGACGTCGTTAACCGGGGCCGCTACCTTCTCGGAAGTCTTGTAAACCTTGCTGGCTGGTGGGAGGCTTTAGCCCTTTTTATTGTGATGGTGGTGGTGGTCAACTCCTCTTTTTTCTCTTTTTTCCTTTTGGTCTTTCTGAATTAGCAAAGCCAACGCCAAGTGCCTTCCTGGAAGACCACATCCTGACGCGTTTGTGTAAAGCCTAAACCTGGCATGGCCCCCCTAGCTGCTGCCGCCCTGCCCCTGGGAGGCCTTGGAACATATTTTAAAAGAAATATGTGTGCTGTGAAAATGATGTAGCCTAATTAGCATTTTGTATGAGTCATGTTTTTTTTATTTTCTGTGATGCTTGGATATCTTGGGGCCTCCCAGAGTCAGCCAATTCCTAGAAATAGCAAACAGCGTGGCTGTAAGCGAGCCTTTGCTATGAAAGCCGACGAATCACGAGTCCATCCTCCCAGTTGCCTCCTTTCTCCAGCTCTCACCCACCGGCCAACGTGTCCTTTGCTGCCGCAGATCACCCAGGGCCGGGGACCGAACTGCAGCGCCCAGAGCCCAGAGTGGCTGACGTCATCCAAACGCTCCCATGGCAGCCCACTTAGCCTGGCCCATTCCTCCCCACAAAAGCCACAGTGGGGCTTGTGTCTGTGCCCCCTCCTCCCCCTTTCTCCTCCCGGCCCTGGGGCTGCCTGCCCCGTGTGACCCCGCATAATGTGTTGTGGCACCTGTTTCTAGGGACCCGTGAATATAAACACATCTTCCTTCACGACGGTCATTTCTGTGTCTGCGTGTGTTACCACACTTGCTTCACAACAAACCCCAGGTACATTTTGAAACATGTTTGTACAGGACATTCTATAAATGCGCCCCCACTTCCCACACTGGAGGGTGGCACTGGAGGCAGGTCGGGTGGGTAGGTGGCACCAGGGACATGTCTGGGCTGCAAGTTTATGGGACTTCATTTCCAGTTATGGTTCCGTAGTCTCTGTAAATCTCAGGTTCTTTGCCAGAAAACAAGAAATTTTATTAGATGACCTCAAAGTCCCTTCTAGCTTTAAATGTCTTTGGATCTAGGTAGCTTTTAAAACGTGTAATGGAGCTCTGGCTGGTGTGGTTCAGCGGATTGCACACTGGCCTGTGAATCCAAAGGCCACCAGTTCGATTCCTGGTCAGAGCACATGCCTGGACCAGCCCAGTTGGGGGCGTGCCAGAAGCAACTAGTCGATGTATCTCTCACACATCAATGTTTCCCTTCCTCCCTTCCTCCCTCTCTCTAAAAATAAATAAATAAAATCTTTAAAAAAAAACATGTAATGGAGTAATATACTCATATACATGCTTATGATATAATATGATATGAAGTGGGAAGGAAAAACAGGATACAAAATTACACTTATTCTACTGGAAGAAAATATACAAAGAAGAAGCTTGATGAAGGAATGAGATTATGGGTCAAAAAGTATATTTCAAATTTTTTAAAAAAGACCCAAAGTTCGCGTCAGGGCAGAGCTGGTAGTCCACCTCGCGTCACTTCTGCACCCTTTTATAAATACCCTGTTTGAATTTCTAAGGGTCAGAAGCCCAAAATGGGTCTCATTGGGCTCAAATCCAGGCGTCCGCGGAGCTGTGGTCCTTCTGGAGGCTCTAGAGGAGAGCCCGATTCTTGCCTTCTCCGGCCCCCGGAGGCCGGCGCATCCCTTGGCTCCCGCCCCGCTCCCCCTCCACCTGCAAAGCCAGCAAAGGCCGGGTGAGCCCTTCTCACCTCCCGTCACCCTAACCTGGCTTCAGTGTCTCACCCCCTCTGACCGACTCTGCCTGCCCCGTGACGCACAAGGATGCGCCCCTTCCGTCAGCGCCACCTGGGTAATCCAGAATCACCTTCTCACCTCACGGTCAGGTGATAAGCAACTTTAATTTCATCTGCAACTTGACTCCCCCTTGTTTTTTGGCAGAGCACATTCACAAATTACAGGGATTGGGGAGGAGCAGCCGTGGGGGGAGGGGAGACCTTCTTCTCGGAGGTTCTATTCCGTAGAAAGGGGCCCCCCACAGCGCCTTTTCTATCTTCTTCACTGCCCTTGGCCATGTCACCCGCCTGCGCTGCGGAAGACACGGCCCAGGGAAGAGCGCAGGCCTTACTCTGGGTTTGGCCTTGGTCCTGGGCTCCTTTATGAATAATGCTGCCTGCCAGCGAGGTGCGCGTGGTGCCGGGAGCCGCACGGCCAGCCAGCAGACACGTACTGAGTGCCTTCGGGTGCCAAAAACTGTGTCAGGTATCGGGGACGATAGAAATGCGAGGGTGAGACAGTGCTGCTCAGACAGCTCTCCGCCTAAGGAAGAAGGGGGCCCATCGACAGGAACACCCAGACGCACAAACGGGAAGACGTGCAGGCAAGTGCTGTGGGCGCATCCGCGTTCTGAGGGCGCGTTCGAGATCGGAGGAGGTGGCGGCGGGAGAGGGGAGCCCAGGCTCAGTGCCAGCTCTGCATTTATTTCTTTGATTGTAAACTAATACAAGGAAATGCCGCTTGCTCTGCTCTTCCTCTGTCCTTCCTCCAATCTGCCGTCTCCCCCTCACTGACGAGCGGCAACTGCCCCACTGAGGTATTGAAATCCTGCCAGCTGTATTCTACATGTTAAAATGCTCAAATGTAATGCACTATATTGATAACTTGTAACCGGTTTGTTTGTTTTTTTTTTACACAATAGGTTCATTCTATAACTTTTTCTTTTGCAACTCCATCGGTCTCTGACCAAACTGAGGATGTTTTTACAAGTCAGTACCATGTGTATTTGGATATTTTGAGGGCAAATCTCTAAGCATGGAATATTTGTGTCAAAGAATATGCCCAGTTTTAATTTTGACAGACTTTGCCATCATTCAAATACAGGGAGCTTATTTACTCTCCCTCCAAATTGGTGTGGGAACAACCGTTCCTCCCCAAACCACTAGCACTAGGTATTATCCATCTTTTGAACCTCTGCCAATCTGATACGTGGGAAAAGGGCATCTGAGTGTGGCTTTGATTTGCATTTCTCTCATGATGAGTGCGGTTAAACTTTTTTTTCCATGTGCCTGTTTATGTTTTAAATTTTGTGGCCATCTCAGATTTATTTTGTTGCAAGAACGGAATGTTATTTTTTCCAAACGGCAGACCTAATTATTAAATAAGTCCATTTTCCCCACTGATTTGAAATACCACCTAGCTCTAAATTTTAAAAGTAAAAAGAGGCCCCCTCCACATAAACGTCACACCATATACAAAGAGTAATTTGAAATAGCGATGGATTCGAAGGTAAAATATAAAACTCTTTGATGATAACACAGGGGAGTATCTTCAGTACCTAGAGATAAGCGAGAGGTTTTCAGACAAGACGCCAAGAGCAAAATCTGTAAAATAGAAAATTGTCCTCTACCAAAAAAAATTCGACTCTACCAAAACTAAAAACTTTTGTTTTGTGAAATACACTGTTAAAAAGATTTTTTTTAAATGATAAGGTATAGACTAGGAGAAAATATTTGCATACCACACATTCAACAAATGTTTACATACAAAATATATAAAGAACTATTAAAACTGAACAGCAGCCCTGGCTAGGTGGACTGAGTACCAGGCTGCGACCCAAAGAGTGGCCGGATCAGTCCCCAGTCAGGGCACGTGCTTATGCCTGCCTCGCGGACCAGGTCCCCGTTCGGGGCCGTGTGAGAGGCAACTGATTCATATATCTCTCATACATTGAGGTTTCTCTCCCTCTCTCCCTCCCTCCCCTTCTCTCTAAAAATGAATAAATAAAATCTTTTAAAAAATAAAAAAATTTTAAAAACTCAACAGCAAAAATAAAAAAAAATTAATTATAACATGGGCAAGGATTTGAACAGATAGTTCACCAATAAGTTGACATGGATGGCACATGAAAAGATATTCAATATCATTAGCCATTTGGGAAATGCAAATTAAAAATTAAAACCTCAATAATATATTACTACACACCTATTAGAATGGCTAAAATAAAAAATAATCATAATGCCAAATGCTGGTCAGGATGTAGAAACACTGGAACTCTAAAACACCGCTGATGGAAATCTAAAATGGTACAGTCACTCTGGGAAATAGTTTGACAACTTCTTACCAAACTAAACACACAGTTGCCATACAGCCCAACAGTTGCACTATTGGATATTTATCAGAGAAATAAAACTCATGTTCACAGAAAAACCTGTACATGACAGTTCATAGCACTTTCATTCATAATAGCAAGACAACTGGAAACAGATCAATGTCCTTCAGTGGGGAGATGGTTGAACAAACTCTGGTAGATCCGTACAATGAAATAACACCATTCAGCAATAAAAAAAAAATTAACTATTAATAACAATCTGAGTGAACCTCCGGGCATTATGCTTATCGATAAAAGCCAATTCCAAAAGTCCACATTCTGTACAATCTTTGATTTCATTTATATAACAGTCTCCAAATGGTAAAACTCTAGAGACGGAGAACAGATTAGCGGTTGCCGGGGGTCATGGTTAGAGAGCGGGGGTTTGGGTACATGAACACAGAGCTGGCAGAGGGGGTTCTGTGCTGATGGGACAACTCTGTGTCTTGGCTGTAACTTTACAAGAATCTATACATGTGATAAAATCGCATACAGCTAATACACACACATAAATGAATGCAGGTTTAAAAATGATTAAAAAATAAGGTCTGTAGTGTAGTTAAGAGTCATGTACTGATGTCAATTTCCTGGTCTTTATATTGTAGTGCAGTTACATAACGTCATTATTGGGGGAAGCTGAGGGTACTAATTTTGCACATTTCTGTGAATCTATAACTATTTCAAAAGAAAATGTTTAAATGTTTTTGAAATGAGAAAAGAAAACGATCTTTGCCAAAGACCTTCCCATTGCACAAGCTGCTTCATCCACAATAACCTACTTCCCATCTCTCCTCTCCAGACACACTACATAACTACCCTTTTGAAGAGTTTACAGTCCAATGAAAGGTTCCTTAGACCAGAACTACAGAAAAGCGGCACGAATAAAAATAGTTCAAGAGATGACCTGCACACCAGTTTCTCCAGCTGTTACTAGTTTGACCCATTCCCTGTCTCAGAGGGGATGGATCCATCTGGATCGTTGTTTCTGAACCATTTGGGGGTAAGCTACATACGTCGTGGGCCCTTGTCCCTGCATACGTTAGTGTTTATTTTCTGAGAACATTCATTTATACAATGTTGTCCCTTCAGTAAATTTCACATTGGTTCAATGCCGTAACCCATCATTGCCATTGCACTTCCATCCGTGGCCCCGATAATGTCCAGTACAGAATCCAGCCCGGGGTCAGGAACGGCACTTAGTTGTCACGCCTCTTTGAGAACCTTAGTAGATTCAGCTTTGCTACCGATTACTCCTTGTCACGGGGCACCCAGAATTCCCGCCGGGAAACCGAAATGGTGGTCGTTGCCCCACCTATCTCTTCGTGAGTAAAGATGCTTCAACAATCTCTTGTGTAAGAACTACATGGAGTATTTCTCTTCTGCACCATTATTCCCCAGAAGTGTCTAAACATTCTGTTGAGTGTCGGGGAAGAAGAGACCCGCTGTGGTTTTCGCTCCCAGCCTGGGACAACGACATAGAGCGGAGGAGGCCAGCCTGGGAAGAGAAGAAGGAATTCGGGAAGGAACCTCCTAGGGGAGAGGGACCCGAGACTGTGCGAAGGCCTTCCCTTTTCCGCCCCCTCACCTGGAGCACTGGGCGGCCAATCGGTGGCGCGAGCCAAGTCCCCGCGGCCAATGGGAAGTCGGCGCGGCGCGCGCCCCCAGGGCTATAAGCGCGCGCGGGCGGCGGAAAGTGAAAGTGGGGCGGCGGCCGCAGGCGCAGCCGCTGGTCGCGTCTTGGGTGCCGCCGAACCAGCGGGATGCTCAGGGCTCCGGAGCCGCGGCCCGGGCAGGCGGGAGCGGTCACCCAGGCCAAGCCGCCCACCTCCTTCCTCATCCAGGACATCCTGCGGGACAGCAGCGAGCGGCGCGGCAGCCACAGGGACAGCCCGCGGCCCCGGCCCCCGCCCCCGCACCAGCGGGCCGCGGGGCGACACCCCGAGCCGGAGCCCCAGGGGGGAAGTGGGGTCGCCGGAGCGCAGGAGGATGAGCCGAGCCCTCGGCCCGGCGCCGCGCCCGGGGAGGCCGAGTCGCCGGCGGAGACCGAGCCAGGTAAACCCGCGAGGCCTGAGAGGCCCGGCTGGCCCGGGTGGGGTCCCGCAGAGGTCGAACCTCCTGCAGGCTGCGCGGGCGTGAGGGCGGGCCCAAGTCGCACCTCCCGGAGCTCCGGCTGCAGACACGCGGGGCCCGCGGCGACAGGCGGAGGGACCGCACTGCCTCCCGACGCGGGCGCGCTTCTGATATTAACCCTGAGCGCCAGCGTCCAGGTGGCGCAGGATGTAGACTCGCCCGCACGGTGCTCCGCGCTCGGTTGGCTCCCAGCTTCTCAGGCTCAAAAGGCAGAGCGCGCGCAGCGCCACTGTACCCCCAGAGTCCCAGGTGAAACTCCGGCCCTGGCACCTGACCACCCCGCGACTCTTGATCGGTGCCAGCCCTGCGTTACGTCTTCGCAGCGACAATAACTAATGTGTAATAACTAATTGATAATCACTTAAGTGACTACATTAGGATTTGCTGAGCAAAGGCCCCCTTTCCCAATCACAGGAGCAGTAAAACAGCAAGCTGGGAGGTCCCTCTTGTCTTCAAGACATAGGACACCGTTGGGACATTTAAAGTAGATTTCTTTTCTTTCCCATCACTCCATATGAGGCATCCTACAGCTTGTTTAGGGGAAAAAAAAAAGTGGTATGGGGGGGTAGGGGGGTGTATTAAAGCCAGAGCAGGCGCCTGTGTATCCCTCACAGCCTCTCCTGTCACACAAGCCTGCTCTTGCCGCCCGGATGTTGACACCAAATGCCTTTGGGTTCTTCACGGGGCACTTTATTTCTCGGTGTCTTCCCTGCCTCCTTTCTGCCGCCCCTCCTCGGTACACAGATCCAGAACCCCTGCTTCATTCTACTGAACGCCAGGGCAGGACGTCCCTCCGCTGACCGCCTGTTACTTTGGGTTCTTGATGGCTATTAGAAAACTAACACATAGTACAACTATGCGCTCACTCCCCACTCCCTACAGCTGCTTAGTCATGCGAAAAAAGTGAGATGTATCGAAGATGACAGTGCGCTGTTTGTTCACTCACTGAGGAGATAAGGGTGGACTGAATTCTGTCCTCTTCCCTGCTAACATGTAACTTTTTCCTTCCCGGCCCTTCTTCTCCCCTCTTGTTTCCAGATAGGCACTTGGAGACTTATCTGTTGGACTGTGAAAACACTTCAGCCAGCTCCCCGAGCCTCGCCCAAGCTCCCAAGCAGCCGCAGAAGCGCTCCCGCGCCGCCTTCTCCCACACTCAGGTGGTGGAGTTAGAGAGGAAGTTCAGCCACCAGAAGTACCTGTCAGCCCCTGAAAGGGCTCACCTGGCCAGGAACCTCAAGCTCACCGAGACCCAGGTGAAAATATGGTTCCAGAACAGACGCTATAAGACCAAGCGAAAGCAGCTCACCTCGGAGCTGGGCGGCCTGGAGAAGCACGCCCCCCTGCCAGCCCTGAGAGAGGAGGGCCTCTCCCGGGCGCCCTTTCTCTCTCTGTACCACAGCTACCCTCACTACCCCTACCTGTACTGCTGGGGCAGCTGGCACCCGGCTTTCTGGTAGCTGCCAGCACAGACGACAGCCACCCACGTGCAATCCGAAACTGCCTTCCCCAGGCGCCCTTTCCAACAAGGCCAGAGGGGCCCAGGCCAGGGAGGGCTGGGGAGCAAGAGGCGTGCAGACCACACTGTTGGAGGTGTGCGTGTAAATTCCAGATTCTTCACTGGTGGCCCAGGGAAAGATCTGGGCCAGTGAATAATTTAATATCTGAACAGTCCCCCCAACACACGACGCAGGTCATTTTTGCTTTGAGAGACCTGTTTGAAGTGGAGAGGGGTAAAGTCAACTGGTTTCCCGCTCTTGACTGTGGTTTTGTCCAAGCGGTCCACACTGCGTCTGAGAATTTCGTTCCTGTAACTTCGTTCCCTGAGGTAACTGAGCAGTGACTCTGAGAGATCAAACCTGAGAAAGGATGGCCAAGACAAGGATGTCACCTACTGAATTAGACTTAAGCTCAAAAGCCTCTTTGGCTTTGGAATATGACCCAAGTTTCTCTCTGTCCCTGTGAGAGAGGGAAATAGAAGATCTCTCTGAGAAACTGGTCATGCTCAGCGCACATTGGCTTGGGCTATGGAGATTAGGAGGAGATGGAAATATAAGCTGCTGCTTATGCCTTTTTCAAGAGTACGGCAACCGAGGTGTGTGCAGTGTGGCCCAAGTAGACCAAGAAGCACTCACTGTGGGTGTAAGACAAGCTGTAGAAACAGAACACTACTGTAAGAAGCGGGCTTAGGCCGTATGAGTCTCCATATGTCCAAGACAGAAGCCAAAGGAGCAGTCTCCACACTGCTGCTGGGGACATTGCAATTTTATTAGCAAAAGGTAAAAAAAAACAAACAAACCAAACAACCAAAAAAACCTCTTCTGGATCTTTGCCCTGGGCCTGAGGATTTAGAATGAGCGGGTTCCTGTAGTTCTCAGGCTATATAATGCATACTACATCGTGACAGATCCCATAATTCTTTACACGCCTGCCTTCTTACATGTTTTTGTTCCTTTTCCACCACAATCACCCACAGAACGAGTGGCTTCTTTTCAGTCCAGACTTTCAGTCTGGCTGCACCTAACATATGCCTTCCTTATTTAGCCTGAGATCTGGTCTGTCCCCCCTGCCCCCAAACTTTATCTTTCCTGGGTTAAAAAAAGGGGGAGGCCAGATTCTGGACTGGCTAACAGACATGCATTTTTGGTATCTAACAATTCTTATTTTTTTTCTTTTAAAAATATACAGCATTAAATCCCAAGTCCTATTTAAAGATTTGACAGCTCCAGAAGGTCACTGCTGCTTTTATAGGGCTTTCTGGTGGCTGTTGTTACAGTTCAAAGGCTGACAATTCTTTGGGATCCCTGCAGGCAGAGGAGGTAAGAGGAGGGGCTTTCACACGCAAGGGGCCACGGCGCAAAGCGCGGGTCAGTGCCCCGCACCGTGGAGCTGTCCAGCGGAAGTGGCAGGCTCCAGGGCGGCTCGGGAGGGCAGACGGCCTGGGCACTAGAGGGCCGGGTCCCTTGGTCAAGCCAACGGGCCTGAGAACACTTTGCAGGAGGAAGCTAAGAAAAAGAAAGTTTTCAAAACACGACATTCGAGGGACTTCCATCACAAAACAAAATCTATCCAAATGCGTTGGGAACTGTGTTGAATGCCTATACTAAAAAAAATGGGCCCCCAAAGTGAGACACCTGGTGACTTCAGAGAGACGGAGAAGAGGGCGAAGGAGACGTGTGTCCCGCCTTCTGTTTTCGCCCTGTCTTCTCAGGTGACCTGGGAGGGAGACATCAGAATTAGGAGAGCCAGCTACTAACAGGTACTCTGGGGCCTGGAAATCTCTTGGTCCCACCACTTACGTCTCTTTAGTGAGAAACATTTCAATTTCCTCCTATTAAAAGGGCCCATTTATTGTTGGTGGCAAAACTGCCCAAGTTGGTAGAAAGCTGGCCCGTTAGCCCCACTTTCTATCGTTCAGGCTCCACGTTGAAGTTCTGTAAGATGCCACGTGCTGCTGACAGAGTCCGGGGCGGAGAGGGCAGCCTGGCCTAAGCCGGCTCCTGCCCGCGCGCCTCCTAGGCGCTGCTCCGCGCTCGCTCTCTGCGATGTCCCTTTCTCTCCCCACCTTCTGAATCTAATTCTTGGAACCGGTGATTCTGCAAGTATTAAACATTTTACTGTGATATATATTGTGTTGCAGAAAAATAAAAGTCTTTGTTTAAAATTACTTGGTTCGTGCACCCATCTTGCCTTTCCCCCGCTGGATGGAGTCACTCGGCGCCTGAACTGGTAGGGCAGCATTTGAAGTGCGTCGGTATCCGGGGGAGAACGGGAGGGGGGGCACCGCACGCCGCGCCCCCTGCACGGCCTGTTTTCGGTCCCGCGTAATAAATGAGCTCGGGTTCTCCACGTGCATAACAAACCCTGCTCCCATCTATAGCATATCAAGGTCTGCGACTTGAAGTTTAATAAAGCACCCCAACCAAACTGTATTTTTCTATATACTTTTTGCAACATGAGTGTTTTTAAAATAAAGGACGATGTCTGTATTAGACATGTCTGTGTGTGGTTTTGTTTCTTAAAAACCGCATGTTACTGAGCTTAAACGTGTTCCTCGGTAGCATGTTCTCCCACCCTCCTCCTGCCTGAGACAGATCCGTGGAGAACAAATAATGAAAAGCAGTAGCTTAGCTGAAACAGAAGATGGTCATTCTTTTATACACGCACTGACCTCTGCTCCCAGCAAATCCTGGGGCGGGGACAGAAGTTTCTGTCTTCAGTTTAATGCTCACCTGCCCCAGCCTGAAACATCTTTTGTTTAAATAGAGAGCATGGGGCATTTACTTACATTTCCTGAAGGCCCCGACCGGAACGCAGACTGTGATAATCTTTGGGAAGGCCCCTCTCGCTGCCGCGGGCCCCTCCGCCTGTGACCGCCCGCCAGCCCCTGGCACCTGCACCTCCCTGAAAACGCCACCTTCGTTCACAAGCACTGAATCCCAATCACAAGTACTGAAAATACGTTGAACATAAAATACATAAATAACGCAGCCCTCCTCTGCCTGCCCGTCAACCGTCGCGAATTCCCGCCAGCGGGGTGTCTCCTGCACCTATTCCCAGAGAGCACGGATGCATTTCTGGCCCCCTCCTTCAAGGAAATAGGAGCTTAAAGAATAAGGTACTTACTCGAGGTAAAACATATCATAATTTCCAAGTTGGCTCTAATCCTTTAAGTACATTGTACACACAGGTGGGGCCTCCCCCGCAGGCGCACATCAGGAGACCCAACTCTGCCTCGTCTGCAGCCACCCCCGCCCTCCCCTGCCAGCCCGGAGCTCTCAAATTACAAAGGCTCGGCAGCAAATTAACAATGTGGATTTTTTTAAAACCATTAAAAGTAACTAATCCAGGAAATTAAACAGAAATCTCTCCTCTGAAGAAAGTTCTCTGCCGGCTCTTCCTTGACCCGCTTCCAACTTTCTCTCCGCGTCTGCTGATCCCGCACCGTCTCCTCCCAGCAGCGCCTCTCACACGCCCCCTTTGTGGTCGTTGGCATCCCTTTGCAGTCTGTCTCTCAGGCCACTTCAGGTGCACATTTCTAGAGTCACTGCAGGTTTGTCACTGGTGGTCCCACCGGTCCTCCCCAGGTCTCCTTAGGAAGGTCATCGCTGTCAGAAGGAAAAGAAACGCCAGAGATTTACACCTGAGAAAAAGCTCCCCTCACCCCCACTGCAAAGCAAGTCACAGCGCACGCCTTGGCTTGAGTGCCCTGTGATGGAGGGTTGCATGCAGATGGTTTATTTATTTTTTTTTAAGATTTTACTTATTGTTTTTTAGACAGAGGGGAAGGGAGGGAGAAAGAGAGGGAAAGAAACATCGATGTGTGAGAGAAACTTTCATCGGTTGCCTCTCGCATGCCCCCAGCCAGGGACCTGGCCCACAACCCAGGCAGTGACCTGACTGGGAATCGAACCAGCGACCCTTTAGTTTACAGGCTGGCACTCAATCCATGAGCCGCACCAGCCAGGGCGCATGCTGATGGCGTATTGAGAGTGTGCTCAGCTCAGGAGATCTGCCCAAGAGGGAGGGAGAACAACAGGGCAGTGGAGCGGAAGGAGCTGACCCAGCCACGCAAGGGCGACTGAGGCACCCCGTGCTCTAAGAAGCTCCAAAGTCGGGTGTCCCGGGCTGAGGGGAAGGGTAGGCCGCTGGGATGCCAGCCTCAGCCACCTCCTGAAAATGGGAGTAGCCTGAGGCAGTGACGTTCCCTTAGACAGGACAAGGGTCTCAAGGTTTGGGTGGATATTACTAAACATTATTCTTGCTAAATGTTAAAATGTAGCAGGACTTGGCAGAGGATGAGCTTGAGCTAACCTAACAGGATGAGTGTAGCCAACTGAAGGAAGAAGCCAACATGTTACTAACCAAACAGTGTACACAAGCAATGGCTAAGGCTTCCTTCAGGAGATAGAGCTTTGGATGTGAGTCCTCTGACTCCTTTATTTGCTGCAAGTAAATAAAACTACCTAATGACAACCACATCTCAATCTTTGTTGTTGTTGTTGTTTTAATATTATTTTAAATTGATTTTCAAGAGAATGAGAGAAAGGGAGAGGGAGAGAGAGAAACATGGATTTGTTGTTCCACTTAGTGACAAATGCATTGGATGATTCTTGTGTGTGCCCTGACCAGGGACTGAACCTGCAACCTTGGCGTATCCGGACGACACTCTGACCCACTGGGCCAGCTGGCTAGGGCCATGTTGCGTTCTGGAACAGAGCAGCACCCCAGGCAGCACACCCCTTGGGTTGGGTAACAGTTCCTTCCTGGGTAAGGCCTGGCCACCAAGGGTCACCGCTGTGAGTCAGGAGCACCAACACTCCCCGCAGCGGTGGGGTACATCTCCCATGAATAGGGGGCTCAGTGGACCACCACGGAAGTCTCTCCAAGACCTAGGACCCTTCCTTGTTGCTCCTAGGACCTTGGTCACTCTCACACGGCCACAGTCCCGCCAGCCTCTGCCGCAAGGAAGCCTGAGTCTGGAGGGCCCCGCGAGGCCCGGAGCTCCGAGTCCTGCACTCGGACGTTCAGACTCTGCCCCTCCCACAGCCACCGGGAACGTGTCACCAGGGCTTGTTTTTCCAAGCCGAGAGTTATTTACTGCCCAAGAAAAGGGGCAGGAGCGATCGTTCTGGGACACAAAGAGCTCCTAGTTTAGTCATAGACTTGGCCTTCACACAAACTTTCCCAGACAGACTGCCCGTCAGAAGTCGGCAAGGGAGAGTGGAAATCTCGGTTTCCGTACAATGTCCTCCTCTCCCTCTGCAAAGGCTTCACGTATGGCCTTGACTTAGTTCCTGAGTCTGCTCTGGGCCTGATAACAGGGTTTAGGATACATCTTAGGCTACAGCTCCCATGTGGCCTCCTCTCTGGACCGTTTCTGCCTGTTTCCAGCTGACTCTACCACTGAGAAGGTGATGGAGTGACAGAAGAAAGCCCCATTTTCTCCTTGACTGTAGACTACTTTTACATTTTTCTTTCTTTTTTTTTTTAGAGCCTAGCAGCCATGGCGGTGTGTGGGAACACAATGCTGACTTTGCCCTGCGGAGGCAAGAGTCCAGCAGCATTTGATCTCAGCACCGGTGGTCCCCACAGCCTCTCACGCTGCAGGGCGGCCCTCGGTCCCCTGGCGTCAGCACTGGCTGCACGTCGGAATATCCTGGGAATCTTCACAAAAACACACAAAGGCCCAGCCCTGCTTAACACCAGTGGCACTTCAACCTCTGCAGGTAGGGCTCAGGCACCAGTATGTTTTTAAACACTAATGTCCCAGGTTACAAACCCCTTGGTTAGCCTCTTTGCACCTGGTTAGCCTGCTCAGCCTCACAGGCGCCAGGACAAGAGAGCGACCCGAAGGAGCCAGGAAGCGAGGAGCTGGGGGTGGATTTTGGGGGGCGGGGGTAGGGAGGAGCATGCTCGTTCTTTTTACAGAGAACAGATGTTCAGCTTTTCTTACTTTCTTCTCAAGCCCCCTCCTCTTGGAATTTCTGACACCATCAAAGGCCCTCTGTGATCCGGGAAAGCCCAGCTCCTTCCAGGTAATCCCTCACTCAAAGCTGAGGGGCCCAGGCTGCCCGGGCGTGTGGCTACCCTGGCACCCCAGACGCACTTGCTGCCATCTCCAGCCCTGGCCCCGCCGGCCAGCACCGTTCCCTGCAGTGGCACAGAAGAGCGATTCCAGCCTCCGCTCTTGTTTTCTCTTGCCTTTGAGGGCTTTGTTTTTCTTTGGGGGGTGGGTGGGGTGGTTGCTTCTATTGAGATACAGTTGACATATAACATTGTATTGGTTTTAGGGGTCAAAACCACAATAATTTGATTTTGGGGGACATGGAGAAATGGCCACCGCCACCACCATAGTTGCCATGCGTCCTTTTCACACATCCTGGAACTTCAGAGCCTGTTGGTGCCCCGCTGAGAGCTGCCGTGTCATTTAACGTCTGTCAGTGAGCGTCACGCTTCCCTGGCAACTCATCTATCAGGATTAAGTGGTGTCTTAGCCCTGACATAACATTTACGCTTCCTCCTGCCAAACCGGCAATATTAAACTTTTTTTTTAAGTGTGTGTGCAAAGATGGGTCAGGTGAGGGGTGGTTCCCGGTGAGGGAAGGAATATGCTTATGACAACACTGTTTTTGACTAAAATTTGCATGCAATAAGTGCAGAGTTGGCGTCAGAAGTGCAGCTCAAAGCCAGAAAGCTTAAACTTGACCTAAACAACATCTAAAAGCAAGAATGAGGGACGTGAGTTAGCTCCGGCGAGTTCTCCTTTGCAGCAAAAAGCAGAGGGCACTCGCGACCTGAACTCGGGGGTGGGGAGGAGATGCCATTCTGTCATGGAAAAGTTTGGAACCTCTCCTTCACTCCACGCTGAGAGCTTGTTTATGCTTAGAGGCTTGGTTTGTTTTCCTTCAAGGAAGGCCTGACTCATCAAAGGCTCCTACAGGCCTCGCAGGGTGCAGCATGGAGTGGGTGCGAGGGTCGCCTGGGCACAGGCCCACCGGGACTGGCGGAAGCAGAGCCCCACGCAGAAGGTCACAGCTCCTTCCTGCGACAGAAACAGACACCATGGCGATATCGGCCCGGGCGACTCCTATATTGGGTTAGAGAAGCAAGACGCCTGCAAGAGACTGCAGGCTTTCTCTTCTTGCCCTCCCCACCCCCATGAGGTGCACAAATCGGCAGGTGACTTGAAGGAAGCTTGGGACAGAGGTCCCAGGGTTCTCGGTATACCCCATACAAATGATCCCGCTGGGCTTTTAATTTCCTTATCTTATTAATGGGTGGGAAGGACCCATAGTAAATGTAAATCATTTCAAGAAATTCCACGGGAAGGAGCCTGTCAACTAGAGTCAGGGGCGGGGGTGAGGGCTGGCGGCCTGGGTGAGGAAAGATCCAGGAAAGACTCCACCGGGAAAGATGTCGACGCTCTACAGCCTCCTGTGTCCAGAGTTCCGACTGCAGACGTGCCTTTCCGACCCTGACCGAAGTGGTGGGCGCTGTCGCTGGGCTGTTGCCGCTTTTTCCTGGGAAGGTTCAGCTGCATGTGAGGAGCCAGGCGAGGGAGGAGGGGCTGGACGGGTAGTTTTCCACGCCTGCGAGGCATCTCTGTGCATGTGTGAGTTCACCACCAGCCCCCACTCCCCTCTGGCTCCAGATTGACCCCTGAGTGGAGAGATGGCTTCACGTCCTAGAGATTTAGTTTTATTACAGAGACAGATGGAGGGCATGTCAACTTTGGCATCACAAAGGAACAAAAGCTGGACCGGGATCTGAGGAAAGGTTTTCTCATCACGACCCAAGTATGTTTTACGAAAGCCCGTGGCAGGCACACACCCCAGAGGGGCAGGGTGGGCTTTCGCACACATGGGGCCAGCTTCCCACGCAGAGAAGCAGCTCGTTGGAGAACGAGGCACATGCTCCAACAGGAGGACATGGGGAAGGACTTAAGAGAGCTTGGCGACCATAAACCCTAAACACCACACTAATTTGATCTCGGGCAGCAACGCAGGGGGCCCTGTGGCCGAGCAAGGGCACTAGCGTCCCGCCCTGCTCTGCACTGAGCTGAGAGCAAGGGGTGAGTGAAGAATGGCTGAATCCAGGCGTCACCTGGAGCACCAGGTTTGCGTCTGAGGTGGTCACATGAAGAAGAGCTGAAGAAACTAGGAACGTTTAACCTGGAAAAAGGGAAGTCAGGGACCAGCCGTCAGAGGAGAGGATTAGCTTTTTCTGCGTCGTCCTAGGTGGAGTCATCAAGGCGACAGAGCTCAGATCAGCAACGTTTGAAACGTCACTGGGCTGATGTGGGACCTCTGTCACAGGGAGGTGACCGCTCTTCGGTGAGGAGGTCACCAGGAGGATGGACATGCCTGCTGTGGCTCCAAGACCCTCCCCAGGCCTCGGGTTCTCTGATTCTAGGGAGCAGCATCGGGCTCTAACCTACCTACCACCTACTGACCGTGAGGTGAGGGCAGGTCTCCCCCGCTCCCCAAAGTTTCAGCTACTCCTCCACTGAATGGAAAATGAGTTCTTAGGGCAGTGAAGTGAGTCGAGTCCACTCCGCAGGCCTCCTCTCTGACTGATCAGGGAAATAGACAACTGCCCGATTTCAGGGGCACTGGGGACCTATGGCACCTGCTGATGGATATCTCAAGTGCCCGGCTTGCAGGTTCCCTCTCGACCCTGAAGACTCTGCCTCCAGCTAAAATAGGAATATTCCTGGGAGAAGTAATGAATTCAACTTGATGAATCATTAATCACCAAATAAGAGTATGTTTCTTCATGCCAACGGAGACGACTTGTGGTACTGACAAGGAATCACTGTAAAAGAGAGGGAAAAGCACAAGAAAGAGCGCTGGAGTCTTGGAAAGAAAAAAACAAATTTCTATTTCTGAAACTCTTCTAAGTTTAGTCCTGCCCATACTGATTGTTTTATCGCTCTGTCTCACACTCAGGACTTAAAACTAGTGCATTTTTTTCATGGAAACCTTTTGACTTGAGACCTCAGACATGTATATTGTTGCCTGGCCAATGGATGCCCAGAGAGAGGTAACGACACTGTCCTAGAAGCAGAAGAACAGAAGGGTGACGGGTTTTCTCTATTGCTCCAACTCAAAAATTAAGAATCCAGTAAATATGAAGGGGACAAAAATATCTCCATATTTTTTATTTTATTTTTTACCCCCAAAATGTCATAACTCTAAGCCCTTTACCTAAATCAGTAATTGCTTAGGGTTCTCTGGAAGGCAGCATGGCAGAATAAAACTAGCATGGGTTTTAGCTTTGGGACGCTCCTGTCGCCCTGGTTGGGCCTTTATATTAGCTGTACGACCTTAGGTGAGTTATTTGACCTTGTTGAGACTCAGATTCTTCACCTTTAAATGGAAGTAGTAATGTCTCACAGAGTTTTTTCCCAAGGATTAAGTGCGATAAACCCAGCATATATTGGCTCATCAAGAAATGTCAGCTCACTCCTCTTGTTGGAGAAAATGTCTAAACTTTATCCAAGTGTGTACAGAAAATATATGTACTATAATAAAATACAGGGAGCAGTCACTTAACATATTTCTCATGAGCTTTTCCATGAAGCTACATAGCAGATAGCATTGGCATTTTAATTTTTGTATTTTTGATATGCCAATCAGTTAACACTCTATAACATAAAACCACCATAGTATTGGACGTTGGAGTTGTAGATAGATGATAGATAGATAGATAGATAGATAGATAGATAGCAGAGAGAAATGCACACTAAAGTTCCACAAAAAGAACTGAAGATGATTCTCCAAGACGTGGTAATTTCTCCTGGGCGAGCTGCAATGCCGAGGGATTCCGCGTGGGGTCTTTCCCATAGAAGAGAGGCCATGGCCCAGGTTTAAATCATTAGAGGTGGAGGACCAGTGACCGGGGCTGCTTGTTTCCATGCCCAAAGCTGGATTATACAAATACAGACCAAATAAATCAACAAAAATAGCTAAGAGGCATTTCTAAACATGTCCAGCTGCAGGAATTTATGGCTATTCATTCTTGGAAAAAGGTTATTTCAGATAAGCCAACTATTTATACAGAAAACAAAAATGAAACATATATTGATTGGTTTTCAGCTGACCATCCCTTGTCCTGGGTGAGCACTAAGTGGGAAAAGGCCGGCTTGGCCACCTTGCTCTGGGCCAGTGTCTCGCCCACTAAAGTCCTCCAAACCCTGGACTAAAGAGAGGGCTTCTGAAAAGGCTGAAAAGGTAAAAGTTTTCTCTAACGTTTCTTTCAGCTCTGTCAGGCCCTTCCTGTTACCATATGTTGGAATGAATTTAAATGCAAAAATTAGGTTTGCATATAAGATGCCATACAAGTAGTCATTTCTCACAATGCCCAGCCCAAGGCAGGTAGAGTTAAAATAGTACAATCCAAGGAACGGATTTTTCCCCCCATAGCTATTAATAAAATCAAAGAAAATACTGCTGTTAGAGTGATTTGAGAATTATAAAGGAGTCCTTTCTGTCCCGTGTGTAAGGCAGATGCCGGCTTGGCCGTGTGTCCTGGGCCCCGGCGGACCAGGGAAGCGGGGCACACACCCGCTGTCGTGCCCTGTCCAAACCCAAGCCTTCGGCAAGATGCTCGCGAATCCCCAGTGGGGTCGCCTCCCTCTGCTTCCTCAGGCACCATCTCCGCCCTTCACCACACAAGCGAAACTTGAGTTCTCCTCCAGTCCCTCATCCAGGGCGCCCGTGAGGGCGGGGCTCGATGACAGCGAGTGGGGGTGGTGAGGGACAAAAGCAAGTGTTGCGTCCCAGGCCTCGGGGAGACATTCAAATCAAACGGCAGAAACGCCTCTTGTGAAATGCGAAATGTCCACCGGTTGTTTCGCCGCATGTGGACCTCAGTCTCATTTCAGCTGCTAAGACCTCCATTTTTTCCGTCTGGTTCCCTCGCTCTCGACCCCGACTCTTGGGAATAGAGAGTCCTCTTGGTATTGCAGGCCGGGCGGACGCCACCGTCCTGCGGCCTTAGCTCACGCCTTCCTGTGCTCTGCCAAACAATGGCAGTGCTTTCCAAAGAAGAATTCTCATGCCTAAGTAAAATAGTAATAATCCATTTGGATTACATGTAAAATCCACAATGTTAAAAACTTTCAGATGGAGCCATTAAGACAACTTAAAAAAGTCTTTTCCAACAGTCTTAGAATGGCTTAGGCTGGACCCAGGGGTAAAAACAGTCAATGACTCATTTAGCACCTATCACTATATAAGGCTCTGAGCAAGGCCTTGATAAGCAAAAGAAGTTCGATACAGTAGGTGAAGACAAAAGGCCCGAAAGGGCCACCGCAATGCGGACCAAGAGCAAAGCTGACGGACTGGCACTACCCGGCCCGAGGGCTCACTACAAAGTTGCAAATAATCAAGGTGGTGTGGTATCGGCAATAGAACAGGAATATGCATCAGTGGAACAGTACGGAGAACCTAGAAATAGGCACACACAAGTATAGGCGACTGATCTCTCACAAAGAAACAGCAAAGGAAATTCAATGGAGAAAGGGTAGTCTCTTCAACAAGTGATGCCGAAACGGGTTTTCATGTGCCGAAAAATAAAGTAGGAGAGTCTAGGCACAGACCTTATACTTTTCACAAAAATTAACTTAAAATAGATGATAGAACTAAATATAAAATGCAATACTATAAAACATCTGGAGGAAAACATAGGAGAAACTATGTGACCTGGAGTTTGAGATGATATTTGGGAAATAACACCAAAAGAATGATCCATGAAAGAAAAAAAACTGATGTTAGATTTTATTCAAATAAAAAACTGGTGCCTGGGAAAGATACTGTTAAGAGAATGAAAAGTCATGCTAGAGTCTTGGAGAAAATATTTGCAATCATATATTGGATAAAAAACAAAAATATGCAAAGAATTCTTAAAACTTAACAATAAGGAAACAAAAAACTCAATTTAAAAATGGACAAAATGTTTGAACAGGCACCTCACCAAAGACAGATGGCAAATAAACATATAAAAAGATGTTAACCATCATTTGTCATCAGGGAATTGCAAATTAAAACAACAAAATATCATTACATACCTATTGGAATTGCTAAAATCCATACGAATAGCTGTAAAGCTACTTTTGCCTTACCCTGTACAAATGGCCGGCAAGCGCACAATAAGATGTTCAATATGATTAATCATTAAGGAAATGCAAATCAAAACCACAGTGAGCCCTGGCTGGGTTGGCTCAGTAAACTGACCGCTGGCCTGTGAGTCAAAGGGTCGCAGGTTTGATTCCCAGTCAGGGCACATGCCTGGATTGCAGGCCAGTTCTCCAGGAGGGGTTTGCAAGAGGCAACCACGCATTAATGTTTCTCTCTCTCTTTCTCCCTCCCTTCCTCTCTCGCCAAAAATAAATAAATAAAAATCTTTAAAAAAAAAAAAAAAACCACAATGAGATTCCACCTCATACCTATTAGGATAGGTACTATCCAAAAAGAAAATAGAAAACAACAGATGTTGGTAGGATAACTGCAATGTGCATCGTTGGAGGGAATATAAATACATATCCTCTGTGGAAAACAGCATAGTAGTTCCTCAAAAAATTAAAAATAGAATTATCATATGATCCAGTAATTCTACAGCTATATATCAAAAAGAATTGAAAGCAGGGTATCAAAGAGATATTAGTACACCTACATTATAACAGCATTATTCACAACAGCTAAAACATGGAAGCAACCTAAGTGACAGATGAATGAATAATCAAAATATGACATACACATACAATGGAATATTATCTTGCTTTAAAAGGAAGGAAGTTCTGTCACATGCTATGGCATCAATGAATCTGGAGGATATTGTGCTACATGGAATACGCCAGCTGTGCCCGCGGTATTATTCCCCTGATCGGTCTCTAGTTCAACAGTGTTTGGAAGGAACCGACCCAGGGACTCCACTTCTTCTAGCCTCTTTCCCAGATGCCACCTGTGAAAGCATCTCAGCCATCCTCACCCAAGCTTCTATTTACTGCTTTGAGAGAGAGAGAGAGAGAGAGAGAGAGAGAGATACAGAGGAGAGGGAAACATCAATGTGAGAGAGAAACATGGATCGGTTGCCTCCTGAACGCGCCCCAACCGGGGATTGAACCCTCAGCCTCGGAATGTGCCCTGACAAGGGATAGAACCCCCAACCTTTTGGAGTATGGGACAATACTCCCACCAGTGGAGCCACGTGGTCAGGGCAGCAGTTAAGTACAAGGCGCAATATCACAGAGGAGTAACAAAGCGTAGAAGCTGTGCTCTGGCGGGCCCGGCAGCTTTCATGGCGGCACAGGCATTGGCGCTGAACGAGCTCTGAGGGCTGGGGTGAACCAGCATAAGTGGAGAGGGGGAAGGAGGGCACTTAAAAGAGAAAGAGAGCGGGCGCGAAAGCTAGAAGGCTGGCGTGGCAGAGGCCTCCAGCACGCGGAGGCCGCCCCCCGCCCCCACCCCCGGCCCCTCCCACCCCCCACCCCCACCCCCCCACCCCCCGCCGCCTCGGCCTCCAGGGCGGTGGCCCTCTCTGCCCTTCTGCCGGGCCCTGTCAAGTCCAGAGCCTGCAGCCTGCTCAGAGAGAGAGGCTCACATCTTTCCATCACACCAGTGTGGCGGGACATGACTCCCACTCACAAACCCACCAGTATTTCCAGGACACCAAGGTAAGCAAAACGTAACAACTGGAATTCCTAAAAAGGTTGCCATGAAGGAGATGACACGGGACATGCTGCTGTGACTGGGGCTGTCTAAGCGGTGTGTCTCCGCGGCCGGCTAAGCAGAGGGACTCTCTCTCCCAGCCTGGGGGGGTCGGAGTTGACAATGCCCTTCGATCAGATGGGGTCCTCCATCTCCAGCCCTTCCTGAACGTGCCTCTTTTTCTCTACTCTATTAGACCACCAAGTTCTCCCCGCGCCCCCGGGCTGTGCTGTGGAAATCCGAATCCTGGATTCAGCATCTTCACTAAAGAAGCCATTTCCCTACACGCTCCCTGAAGTCCACGGCCCTGCGACTTGGAAAGCCAAGTGTTCCCGCCCCATCACGAGAGCCGCCCAAAGGCTCTTTACCTGGAAACATGCTTTGCTTAGCTCGTGTTCTTCTAGGAAGCACATGTTTCCATTAAATCAGGTGGTCTCTCCCACAGCTCATCGGGCGGGGCCCACCAACGCTCTTCCTCAGCAAAATCAGAAAGTCTGACCTTCAGCTCTGCCCTCTTGGTCACTAGCACGTTGGGATGAGCATTGCTCTCGCGTCGCCCTGGTGACCGCAAGACCCCACCTAAGGGACCTTCTCAAGCCGCCCATGGGCCAGGCTTCCTTTGAGCGCCACCTCCTCCACACGGCTGCGGTGGGCCTATCCACGGTGGGGGAGGGGCGGGGGGAGGCAGGGTGTGGGGTGCGGAGAGAAGGCGCAGGACCCTTTCCTAGATCGCAGCCTTATCTGCTCCCTGCCCTGTAACCCTGACAACCTTGTGTCCGGCATGGAGTTTGCACACAGAGATATTTGGGAAGGGCCATTGTAAAGGTGAGGACTCCACTTGAGTCCCATTAACTGCCAGACAGGGCACTGGCAGCTGGCAGGGACAAAAAGACAAATAAGATGCAATCCTTGTCTTTCCGTTGAGAAAAGTTAAATAGTGACTGTAAATGATCCGATGGGACAGAATTGTGGGGGGTTTTTTCTTATAAATAGTATTGTCCGGGAATGCAACAGGTGATCTCAAAAATCCTTTTTATTGTAGTCATTCTATGATTCTCTGATGGATCTGTATTCATTCATTAAGCAAACATAGATTAAATATCTACTCTAAGTTATGTACTATGCTAGGCATTAGATTTGCATTGATTTATCTCTGGCGTTTTACCAGGTTGGAGCGAGGGATGCAGAACAATGCTAGCTCGGCTGCGCACTTCACCCTTGTTCATTCATGCTTCTGAGAGATTCCGGAAACACAAAGACCTGCCCTATTCAAAGAGTACGTATGGGATCCTGAGTGTTTAGGAAAGAAAATCGAGCGCTCATCTCCAATTCAGTCCCGAAACCAAGACGAAGCAGAAGTAGAACCGAGGCAGGTGAGGCTCCCAGAAACGTCGCATTCACAAGGCCCCGTGGCCCCCAGGCACCCGGAGACTGCTGGCACCCCCACCCCCACCCGAGTGAAGCAGCCAAGTGCAGACAATGCAACGTCAGTCCTGGCAAAGGACCTTGGCAGGGACATGCTCCGCTTCCAACACACGTGTGTCCCCTTTTAATGACAGTGTTTGTCAAGAACTTTCAGCTCCCACGCACCCAGGTCCTTATAATGTCGGACTGTTCTCCAGCACCCCCCCCCACCGCCACCCCCCAGCAACAGAGGAGTCAACACAATTGGGAACCTCGCTCCTCCTCAGCAGGGCGGGGGGCCAGCTGCCCCGACCAGCCCGGCAACTGCTGCCGCCCTGCGCTTTTCAAACCCACGCCTGCCGCTGTGGGTCCCGGACGGAGGCTCTCTGCTGCCCCCTTCTCCCCAAAGAAGTAATTTGCTAGGATGGGAAAAGGCTGCCCCCAAATTCCCTGGAGCCCTAGGCAAGAAGAGGGGTTGTCAGGGGTTCAAATCTAGTTTCCTCTATTCCAATCCACACGCAGTATCTGGAAGGGGAAATCAGGTGAATCCTGGCCATGACCTTGGTTCTGCCTGGAGGTTTTAGCTCAGATACTTACTTCCATGGCTCCTCGGGCAGATGCTCAGGGTCTAAACTGGATGGGCACCACGGGTATTTCGATTTGGGATTCTTTGGAATAGAAGGGAAAGGGAAGCTAGAGCAACAAACATCTTGGAGGTTTATAGTCTGTTTGCTGAACTACAAGTATTCCCATAACTCCTGCTTTTCCTTTGGAGAAAACGCCAGCACAGCAACCCTCAGACCTAGAGCAGGAGAAACCGGAGGCCACAGGCCCTGGGAGGGAGGGCTTCTCCCTTGCTCTTTGTGAGTTTCTTCCTGGGAAGGTCAGAAAGAGATAAATCATCTCTATGGTAACTAGTTACAAAGCTGGTTCAAAACCACACTCTGTCGGTGTTAGATTGTTGTAATCTCCTTCCAGACGTTCAATGTAGCAGCGGAGGTAATGCTGCCGAAGTGAGAGTTTCCGGGGAGGGTTTCTTTGTGTGAAGTAGCCACGTACTGGGAGTGGAGGACGCTTCAGCTGGGTCGCAGGAATGAGCTGTGTCCCGGACCGGGGTCTGAGGTACTCGAACCTGCCAGGACCACTCATCCTCAAGCGCCTCGGCTAACACCGGCTCACCTGAATGAGCAGGGCTTCAACCCAACGCAAGTGTCTGCCGGCCTCCTCATCGACACCAACAGAAGCCAAAGTCCTGAGCTCTGTTTTTCTGACCTTTGAAGGAACTAAAATAAGTAGTGAGTGTCTACCTTTTTAGGGCACTAATTCCTTGAGCTTCAAATAACGCCAAGGTAGTCTGATGCTAAAGATTGGCATTTCCAAGATAATTTTATAGTTTTAAGTTATCTTGGCATAAATTATCTTTTTAAAAAAATTTCCCTAGATCTGTGAAGACGCTGGAACAGATACAGCTAATGAGGTGGTGTTACTATCATCATTATCATTGTCATTATTTTCATTTAACAGGGAAGGACATGGCGACTCAGCGGAGCTGGGTCGTGGCTTCCACACGATGTCAGGGTGGAGGCCAAGCCCTTAACTCTTAGTTCTTGAATCTTATCCTAGAAAATGACTAAAGACAGACAATCTAACCTGGGTCTTTGTGAAAATGATACTGAAACTTTACACCCAATGTCTTCTGCCCCTTTCCCAAAGGCCTGCTTTAATGCCCAGTGGCGAATTCCAAGCTGCTGCTTTTCACTCCCGAGGAGCCTGTCGGTAAGTTCACCCGGTTTTACAGTCAGAAGGATGCTGCCTGCTCCAGCCAACCAAGTGAAAACCAGAAGCCGCTACTCAGAAATGTCCTTCTTAAGCAAATAGCACCGCCCCCACCCCCAACACTGCCTCCTGCGAGGGAACTGCTCAGTGAGTGAGGAGACCCTTCCTTTGGCAAAGGAAGAGGAATGACAAAAGGCCAAACATCTTTGAACACATTCTGATGAACAGGCGACTTCCTGCTGTGTTTGCCTAATAAAACCTTGCCCCAGGTGAGCACACTGAGATGGAGTGTTTTATTTGTGAGCCTGACCTGGGACATTGAAAACAGGAGCCCCGAGCATGTATAAACCTCTTTTCAAAACCACAAGGGAAGGGAGGACCAGAGTAGAATGAAAACAAGTCCAGACTGAGAGGTTATCCTGAATGGTATGCTACTGGTTAAAACCACGCGCTTGAACCCATAAAGTGCGTTAAAAGTGTCCTCGTCATTTCTTTGGGGACTCACCTCCGAGTACTTCATTTCTGATGAGTGGGAAGGAAAAGGGGGGACGCATCCCAGGAGCCAGAGAAGGACTCAGGGAGATATTTGGGGGCTGGATTACAAGCAGATAGAAGGAGAGAAGGGCTCACCCTGGCTGGTGTGGCTCAGTGGACTGAGCGCCGGCCTGCGAGCCAAAGGGTCGCCAGTTCATTCCCAGTCAGGACACATAACTGGGTTGCAGGCCAGGTCCCCAGGAGGGGGAGTGTGAGAGGCAACCACACATCCATGTTTCTCCCCCTCTCTCTCTCTCCCTCCCTTCCCCTCTCTAAAAATATATAAATGAAATCTTAAAAAAAAAAAAAAGGAGAGAAGGACTCAAGGAAAGGACATGTTCAGGGAAGCCATGGCATGCAATGCTCTTCCCTGAAGACAGCGCAACTGTGAACAGAGAATGGGAAAGACTTAAGGACGAATCAACAGAATTGAGTAACTCATCAGTGGGGGCAACAGGGCAAAAAGCTCTAGACTCAAATGCTGCACCAAGGTCTCTCCTGATGTAAAGAAGTGGCAAAGATTTGGAAGCCTAATTGGGGACCTATTGAGTGGGGAGTGGCGTTGGACTGTCCTGTGCTTCCAGTGAGCAGATAGAGAATTCTACCTCTCGGAAGGGAGGCTGGAGCCAGAGCTCGGCCCCCTCTACCTAGAAGCATGGAAATGGATTAGGCTGCAGGAGACCAAAGTACGCTCGTAACCTACATATGTAAGTTATATGTTATATGTCCTTACACACGTTATATGTCCTCAGCACTGTGCTTCGCACATTTCATCAGCACCAATGCATCAGGTAGACAGAAGGCCAGTTCCGACAATTTTCCAAAGTCACTCAGTAGTTAATCAAATAGTGCAACCAGGATTAGAAACCAATTTCTCTGACTCCAAAATCATAGTCTAAATACAAGAGAAGAGGAACTGGCTGGCTGCTGTCAACCCAAGGAACGGCGGCGGTCAGGTGGGCTTGTCTGAGCCAGCTGCAGGGAGAGCCTGCAGGCGCTGCGGGGCACGACCAAGGCCGGGGAAGGCGGGGTGGGTGGGGCCGAGCCCCCCACGCCCGGCCGGAGCCTCCATGCCGAGCTAGGGGCCAGCCAGGCTCCTCTGGTAAGAATGCATGTCCAGGTGAGGGGGCGGACCCACTGAATCAAGATCCCCCCTCTCCCCTGTTCATTCTCTTAGCCACTTCCTGCGCAAACTTGCTCAGCGCACCCAATCCAGTCCTGTGCACTTCTGAACCCAGCAACCTCTTCCCCTAAACCCTTAGAAGCTTCCTATCTACTCTCTCAAGTGGGTTCGGCTGATGAACCGGACTCGTGGTTTCTGCTCTGAATCTTGTTCTTCTTCTGTGCGTAAACTGAGGCAGCGAGTGTGGCCTGGGAATCAGCAGGACAGGTGTCTCAGACAAGGTCCAAGCCACGCGCAGCCAAATGGGGAGGTGGAGAAAACATGCCTCTCTTCCTCTCTGCCTTTTTGACTTTTCTCCCAGGTTCCCTCAGGTTCATGCTTTTGGACCCACTTATTTGGGGGAGGGATTCAGATTCCCTACGCCCACTTCTTCCTTTATAAACCTTTGGCAAAACTCTCCCTCAGGAAAAGATACGATGCCGCTCATTTACCTTAACATATAGATGACGGATAATGGCTCTATATATTAGCTTTACCAGGCATAAACTCAACAAAAAGCTACTTGACTTGTGCCAGATGAATAAAATTCTAATTATAAACATCTGAAAGTCAACTCAAGGAGGAACATTAAAGAAGAAAAATAAGGCAACTTTCAAATTACAGTGTCCCTGAATAGATCGCTTGTACTTGTTAGGCCCATCGCAGTAATTTCACATTTTTGCTTTAGAAAAATATACACTGAAATTGTTAAAATCTAATCATCCATCATTTTAGTCAACATAAAGCTTTATCATGTGGACAATTTATATCTACCGAAAAATAGGAATCAGAGAACTGACTCGACAAAAGCTGGCAGGAAACACGGTCCCTGACTTTTACTAACATACTGCTGAGTTAGGAACTTGTTAGAAATGAGGAAGCTCAGGCTCTGATCCAGACTTAATGAATCAGCACCTGCATTTTAACAAGATCTGTAGGTGGATTATGTGTGTACTAAAATTTAGGTAGCACTGATTTAGCCTATTTGAGCCTATATTTTTAGCAACCCCTACATGATGATATTGCTCTAAAATCCCACAATTTTGTGAATGAAAGGAAGAGTGGAGATAGCCCCTATTTCCGAAGAACCCAGCAAGTGTCCTTTTTTTTTTAATTCTCACCCGAGGACATGCTTATTGATTTTTAGAGAGAGAAGGGAAGGGAGGAAGAGAGAGAGAAGCATCAATGTACAAGAGATACATTGACTGGTTGCCTCTTGCATGTGCCCTGACGAGGAATGAACCCGCAGCCTCGGGATGTACCCCGACTGGGGATTGAACCCGTGAACTTTTGCTGTATAGGACCATGCTCCAATCAACTGAACCACACCAGCCACAGCCCAGTAAATGTCTTTTGATGCTCTGTCCCACAATGAGACCCCTTGAGCCAAGCCTGGTGGTGTCCTGTTGAGGTGCTGGAGGGTGGCAGAGGCTGAGCAACGTGGGTGGAGGGACAGAGGCAGAGTCAGAGAATGTTCTCTGAGAGCTGAGCGTCATCAGCTTGGCAGGTGCAGTCGCACCGGGAGCCATTTGGGACCTCGGGATGCCACTGTCACCCTGGATGGTGTTTTGGGGGTTGCTGCCTCTGAAAGGCCAAGAGTGGGAACCATGTGAAGAAATGACTGGAGGTCTCTGGAAATCCAAGGTCTGCATCAGAAGAAAATAAATGGGACTCTAATTAGAAATACCCCGGCAAAGGACCATGGAAGTCGGCTGGGACATGAAAATCCAGGCATATGTCCTTCTTGCTTTTGCTGTCTTGAGCCCTCCCGTGGTCCCAGGAGAGCCTTTGTTTCTAGAGCTCCCATGGGGGACAGGATGGTCCCTCAACAATGCAGCTGCACAGGGTGGCTCCCCTCCTGAGAGGCCACCAGCACTCCACAGGCGATGGCCCGTTGGAGCCAGAAAAAGGGCTGTCCCGTGCAAGGAGCTGCGGCGAAGGGGTTCTCCTGGGTGGCAGAAGATCCACCCTCCTGGTTTGGTTCCTGGCCCACTCAAATACGTTATGCATCACATCTGTGATGACAAAGTAACTGTGACTGCTATTTTTTTTAAAAAATAACATAAAGCTACTATGATTCCTTCATGTATATGAGTCATTATTGTGTGTTTGTTAAAAGTTTCAATCAGCCATAATCCTTGGGTAAACCCCACGGGATGTGACAACACCAGTGTAAATGGAATATTTGTTAAAGGGGCGGTGGCGTGGGGTAGAGAAGCCATTCGCCGGAAGGCCCAGGCCTGGGTTCAGGTATTAGCGCTCAGTGAACTGGAGCCTGGTTCACTTCTGAGACCGCATCTGTACCCAGGAAACCAAGCCAATGACTCTTCTAGCCTTTCTGTGCAAGAATGGTTAACAAGTCCTCTTTATAACCACATCTCATGCATTGCCTTGCGTTTTCTTTCTTTTTCATGTGTCTTGATTCCACCAACAGTTCGAAAACACATTGTGGGTGGAGATCCTGTGTGTTGCTCCTTTCTCTACCCACTGAGGTCTCACCAGAGCGTGGGGGGCGACAGGGACCGAGCAGGTGATTTGCAGAGCAAATGTGTGAAAGAACGGCCTTGAATCTGTCTAAACTCTAGCTCATTGTTACCGCACAAAAGTAAAACATTTTCTCCAACTTGAGACGGCCTCGGTAACATAATAGGAAACCGTTGGCACCAAAACCCTTACAAACTCCAGCAGCTGTTGATGATTCTTTGTCTTTCAACTGGTTCTGTGTCAGCCAGGGGCCTGGGAGGAAGGGTGTGGCACTCTCAGAACAGGTCATCTAAAGTGTGTGTGTGGGGGGGGGGGGGGGGGGGGGCTCTGTGCAAAGGGTGGGGAGGTTTAGGTCAAGCAGGAGGGGAGGAGGCAGTAGAAGCTTGCAGGGAGCAGGAGCGGCTGGGAGCGGGGGCTCTCCGAGCAGAGACCTAAAGGGAAAGTGAGGAGAGCCGGTGAGAGAGAAGGCCGGCGGTGGGGGGAGGGGCGGCACCCAGGCAGGCCTCCCCGGGAAGGGTGTGGCCACGCGGCAGAGCGGCAGCTGGGCAGGCAGCCCCTATACCCTGTGTCGCTCTGGCCACCCTGACTCCGACACCCCCAGAGGGACCATGATGTCCTCAAACTTCTTTCCGTTATAATCCTCTTCCCACACATAACCCCACTGAAAGGTCATAAAATACATTTCTGAAAGACCAATGACAGTGCTGGGATTTTTTATTTTAATGAGATTGTGTGATCCGAACAAGCAAAGCAAGGGAGCCCCAGGCCAAACCATCAGCAGAGAGAGCAGTCCTTCCCGCGCGGGGCTCAGAGGAGGCCCCAGCCTGGGGCACCCGGTACCTGGGACCGGCACCGGGTGGGCCACGGCGGCGGCCACTGGGCAGTTGTCAGGGCTCCTGATGAGAGGCAATTACCTCTTTTCTTGACTTCGGCTGGCCCCAGAAGTTCTGGATTTTGGCTCACAATTCCCTTGCAATACACTTCTTTCGATGATATGGGTTCTTCTTACTAGATCTCTGCCGGCTTTGCCTAGCAAATCGAGTTCTGGAGCTGTTTCCGGGATCACAGGCCGTTGGTTCCTCCCATCCCATACTCACTTGCTCTGCTCTGGGCATCCTTTCTGCTCGGGATAGAAGTGCAGGCTAAACCCAGCGAGCTGCATGTTCCATGGGGGGCTCCTAAGGGCAGGCGGGAGGGCCTGAGGGAGCAGCGGTCCGTGTCCCAAAGGGCTGCCATTTCTACCGCTGCAGCAGACTGAAGGGAGAGGAAAGAGGGAGCTCCTTTGAAGAAGGAAATACAACGTCGATGCTGTGAACGTGCTCTCCTCATTTTGCCTACACACCTTGAAGATAAACATCACATCTGACATGTCCCACCCACCTAGAAGCCCCGAGAACACAGATGCATTTAACTGAAGAAGAAATCCAAGCCATCTGCTTACACAGACCAACCAAACGGCAATGTACGCTGCACACACGGTGCTGACCCTGCCTTTTTACCCTATAGTTTAACCATTAAATACAGGCTATCGGAAAAACTTTCATATCAGTACATAGACGACTTCCACATTCGTTGTTTTGTTTTGTTCATTTACAGCTATATGTTATTTCATAGTACTGATGTACCATAGTTTACTTAAACAGTCCCTTACCCAGAGATAATTTAGATTGTGTTAGCCAACTTTCTGGTCTTCACTAATGTAAGAAGTGATAAACGGTAATTTGAAGTAGTTTCATTTTGCATTTATCTTATTATGAGTGACATTGAACATCTTTTCAAGTGTTTAAGCGCCATGCGTATTTTTTTTTCTGTGATCAAAGATCTGTTTCTATACCTTTTCCTGTTTTTTTATTCATTGTGTTGTTGGTCTTTTATTATTCATAGAAATCCGACATCTAAATTTAGGGGCTAGAAAGCAATGGACTTAACATTTGCTAAAGCCCACACTCATTATTTCTGAAATAAATACAACGTAACTGTATTTAGATTACAAATCAACTCCACCGTCTTAACATACAGGACTTTGTTTGACTTCATAAATTTAGCTTAACAGAAAATATGGACATTGCTAAAACCACCACATGCCATAGACTCTTACAACTTGAAAACTAGAAGAAACCTTCCCCACTATTTAACTCCACCTCTTCATTGCACAGCTTTAACTGGGAGACACCAAGACCAGCAGCCTTAGTTAATAGAACTAGCCCAGCGATCTTCATACTCTACTTTGTTGCTCCTTTTAATCTGCTACTTGGAAAAACCAGAATTTTCCATCCTTGGCCAGAAGTCCCTCTCCGTGAGCTGCGGGAAGAGCCAGCACCAGACCCTTGAATGACAGCCCAGGGAGGCTGAGCTCAGTCTTGCTGGGCACTTCTGGCTGCTTCCCTTGCTCCTCCAACCTTGACCTTCGGCTCCTACAAAGGGAAAAGTCTGGCAATACTGGGTAGACAAACAAACATTTTGGATTTTCTCTCGAGTGATAGATGGGGCAGAACAAGGCAGTGGGGCCGAGGAGTGGCTAGGAGAACTTTCCAGAGCACAGCACTGCACCGAATCACGCCGTCCAAGGTAAACATGCAGCTCAGAGAAATTCTGAGCCCTTGGCCCCTTCTCTTCATGTCTGCCACCCTATAAAGCAGGCGTAATATTTGATGAGAAACAAAAGATTTGAGCAAACCAGATCATAATCATGTACTGAGAATAGAAACAGAAGCTTAATTGTTTAGATCCTGGAATAACAAATGACATGAGCTATAAAACTCCAAACGGGAGGCCCGGGGAGAATTCAGGCGCTAGAGGAGCCAGGGACCAAACTGGAGGGCAATCGGTTCATTCCCCTGCCTCACTCTGGCAGCCTCAGAAGAAGCAGATATCCCTAGGCCAGAAGGAAAGTTAGAAAGGCTGTCCTGGCGGGCCTGGCCGAGTCGTGCCAGAGGGAGAGAGGGGGGCGGCCCACCTGTGAGGGATCGTTGCAGGGCTGTCCTGGCAGCGGTGCGGGGACAACGGCCCACACAGGCAGGACTGCCCTGTGCAGCGGGCCGCTGGGGCCGCTCAGAGCACGGGCGGAGGCTGGGCAGGTGCTCGGGTCCAGCTGCCCGTCACCAGCCCAATCCCGCAGGCAAGGATCGTTTTTTTGCAACGGCACCTGCAGGGCTGCCCAGAGGCAAGGTGCCCTGCAGACTACTGGCACCCTGGGGGCTTGTGCAAATGCAGACTCTTCAGGCTTCGGGGAGCTACCCCATCGGACTCTTCCCATTAACAGTGCCCCAGGCGATTTGCACCTCCTTAGAGATGGAGAAGCACTGACCTAAAGCACAGGGGAACGCCCTTCATTTTGCAGAGAGGAGCTGGATCCACAGGCGAGAGCTTTGCTTGGAGAAGAGATGGGCTGCACCAGACCTCCTGGGCTCCAGCCCTTTCCTGGCTTTTCCAGACTAATAACCTTTATTATCTCTGATCTGTTCTATCAGAGTAGCACAGCCAAGGACACAGGGCCTGGGTCCCTCATTATTTTTAGAGTTCAAAGCCTCCTGGAATCCTCAGGACTTGTGACATATTTTTTCAAGACACCCTGTTCACTTCTGAATGGGGATCCTAGGATTCTCTCTGACCCAGAGCCATGGAGCTGCCCCTGGCCTGATCCAGCTCAGAGCTCCAGCCACCGAATTCTAGCCGGACCCGGGGCGAGGAGGGCGGAGGGTGTCAGGCGTGCGCGGGGGTTCACATGTGAGTGTCACAGAGCACGCACACGCGTGAGGAGGGGAGTGTGCATGCAAGTCTTGCTCTTCTACTTGTCTTTTGATTTAGAGCTTTATCACTCTCCTAAGGGTCTGAGCCACGCACTCAGCTTGTCACACAGTCCCAAAGGGCCTGCCCCCTAATTTTCTTTGCACTCCTTATCTGTACTGATTGTACTTCTAAACTTGGAATGGCTCTTAGCTTAAGTTGTTCCGTTGTTGATACATTTTCTCTCTCGGTCTCTCTCTCTTCAATCACTTTACTCACTGCTGGACAGAGAGAAAGTCTTGAGGTGGAAGTATCAAAGAGGGAATTCAGAGGCGCAAAGCCCAGTTACAATGCATCATTTTGGAGTAGCATCATCTGGTGGTTTAACCCTGGGTTCACCACTTCTCCAGAAAAGCTACTTTCTCCTCATTATTTTCTCATTATCTTTTTCTGTTCTTTTTCTTCCCTCTCCCTCCTCACACCTCCCTCCCGCCCCCGCTCCCTCCCCCGAGCTCTCTCCCCCTTTTCCCAGGGAGAACCTCTTTTGTCTTCTCTAAACTGATTGTGACTTCCAAGCTCCCCTTGGTGAGACGAGGAAAAAGAAAGTCCAAGGAAACCCGTGTCCACAGCAGGTCCTCCTGGCATGAAAGCCTCTTCCCCAACAGACCCTTCTGGTCGGCCCTCGTCCTGGTCAAGGGGGCCGGCCCCTCCCCTCGCTGCTCCCTGCGGCTGGAGACTGGGGAGGTGGCACTTGTGCATGGAGGCCACGAGGCCCTGGCCCGCTGGCCCCGGGAGGAAGCCGCTGAATTCTGTCCCTGCTCCAACACACCTCCTTCTTCTCCCCCCAACTCTAGCCTTTGGTAAGGCGGGTGGAAGATGCTGAAGGAGTTTCCACCAGATACCTTTCTATTAAAACAAAATGCAGGAGGACCCGCTGCTTTCTTGCCTGAGAGAGCAGGGGCGGCAGCAGAAGTTTAGGGACGTTGAGGTTTTCCGTTGCACGCTGGAGAAGAAGCGTGCGAGCCTCTGGAAGGAGCAGAGGCAGGGCGGGGTGGCTCTGTGACTTTCTTTCCACGTGCCCGGGCTAATGGACAAGGCAGCCTTTCCTACACTTTTCCTCCTCTCTTCTCCCTCTCATTCTGCTTCAGAGAAAGAAGGGTCCCACCCCCAACTCCCACCCCAGAGGGACTTTCGGCTCGTGAATAGCTAGGTTACAGGAAAAGCAAGGAGAGATGCTCCAGTACAAGGAGGCTGGGACTAGCCCAAGCCATGTGTCTCACTATTTTGTTCTGCCGCTCCACCTCTCTGAATCTTAATCCCCTTGGATATAAAATTATGATGTTGCCAGTGATCCAATCCACCGCACAGGGATATCAAAAGAACCGTGTTAGGTAATGTATGTGAAAGAATTTTTTAAAAGTATAGATTACTCTTAAGATATCATATTACTGTCTTAAGTGCTTTGTGGAAATAAGTTTGAGTAAGACTTCTTTACCAAACAGTTTCCAGTGAAATTGGGGAGACAAGGCCCAGGGCGTACTCTAACAGCTAATTATGCGAGGGGGGCGGCAAGGATCAGACGATGGGACAGACAGCGGTGAGCAGCTAGAGACCTACAAGCTGTCCAAATGTAGAGCAAAGAGTGGAGGAGAAGGTCGCATTAAACAGAGGGGAGCTATTGTGGGTTGAATTGTGTCCCCACCAAAGATAGGTTGAAGTCCCAACCCTCAGGACCTATTGGGAAATAGGGTCCTCGCGGATGTAATTAGTTAAGATGAGGTCACACTGTGTTAGGTCCAACAGGACCAGTGTCCTCATAAGAAAGGCAAAGAGAAGAGAGAAGGCCATGTGCTGCCAGAGGCAGAGACTGAAGTGATGCAGCCGCAAGCCAAGGAGAGCAGGCCACTATCAGCAGCTAGGAAGAGGCAAGAGGAGTCCCCCCCGACAGACGTCAGAGGGAGCACGGCCCTGCTGCCACCTCGACTTCAGACTGCTGGCCCCCAGCACTGGGAGGCAACAAATGGCTGTTGCTGCAGGGCGCCAGGTTGCGGCAGTTTGTTAGAGCAGGGCCAGCAGATGAAAGCGGGAGCTGAGCGGGCCTTGGGAGGTGTTGCCGTACCAGGCGCGGCAGGGAGAAGGGGACGCTGTGTGATGTTAGTCATTTCTCCGTAGGCTATCATGTGCTGGAGTAATGTCTGTGTTCCTGGAATAAGATCAATAATTTCTGGTTTTACTATCTACTGATCAGAATTATTGTAACTTTAGTACCTCATATATTTGGTTTGGCTGCACAAACTCTTTTTAAATGACTTCTCCTTGCCTATTATCTATTTATTGCCCATGAAGTATCCTGCTGACCCTATTCTTATTTTTAAATCCATGTTTAGCTTTCATGTTTATTGATACTCAGTTCTTAGTGGTACCCAATTTCCTGGTAAATTTTGACATTTATCTCTGAGGTGAGCAATACCAAATGACTTAATGTGAAATCCCTGAAAGCTCTGTGAGTTCTGTTTGATACTCAACACATTGTGCTTCAAGGAAATCCTGTTCTCTGAAGAAGCTTTTACGGTCTACTGGATCAGCATCATACCTCAAGAAGGATCTAAGAGCCGTATTTACACATTCAGCTGTCATAGATCCAAAGTAGCCATTAGTAATGATTAGGTAAATAGAGTAACTTCAAATGTCCCTAAATACATATTTGCAGGATAATAGGCTATTGGGTGAGGTGTTCCTCTTTTAAATAAGCCCAGCTTTTGCAAATGAAATTCTGTTGGGGTTACAAGCATGCTGGGCAAGGTGGTCCCTATTATTGTGTGTTAACCAGTTAAGTTATCATGGTTGTGTGTGATTGCATCTTAGCATTCTTCGGGCTCCCTAAGAACCATACAGAGTGTGCAGCACTTATTCAGTGCATGGCCCAGGATACTAAACAGTATTATAAGTTTTAGAGCAGAGGCTGTACTCAGGTGTCCCCAAAGTAAGTGATGGATCCTGTGTTCTCTTCTCATTGCTTCAGAAAGCCTAACAGAAATCATTCATTTACACTTAAGTAACCATATGATCTAATTTGAGCATCAACTATGCCTTTTAAAGGTTAAGAATTTAGATAGGCAGTCTGGTTCAGACTGCCTATCATTCAACGCACTAGCTATAAAAATCATGTCCAGTTTGTTCAGCCTCTCTGACCCTCAGCGTCCTCATCAGTAAGTAGGGTTGGCAACAGTACCTACCCTGTATGATGGTTGTGAGGCTTACCTGATTTGAAGGACAGAAGACATTTAGGGCAGGGCCTGGCATATAGTAGGTTCTTGATGAGTGCTTACTCTGACTTTTGGTTTACAGGTAAATTACATGAATTCCAACCCGATATGTTATGCTAGTCAGAATCTCTACTTGGATAACGGCATGTCTCAAATTAATTCCCATAATTATTAAAAATAACTTATTCAAAAGCTATTTCCTAAAACCTGGTTTATATAAGGAAGAAAAAAAGGAGTCATTAGTGGTGAAAATATTAAAAATCGCTGTGTCTTGGATTTTTTATAAAAGATGATCTTATTTCCATTGTGTTGACATAGCATTCACATCCATAAAGGAAAGATCCACTCAGAAAGCCCAGTCCTTGCAAACAGTATAATCCTAATGTAATAATAATAGTCGTTACTTAGCAATTGGACACAGTATTTAACCCACGCTCTCTCAATGTCCCATTAAAATATCCAAGGGGAGTCAGGAGAATGCAAAATGAAAATGAAATTTGATTGACACATAGTAAAATCTGGCAAGAACCGCCAGTAACTAAGGCAGATGGAGGTAAAGGGAAGAAGAAACCTTCCCAGGCTGATAGAATGTGAAGCGCCCAAACTAAAAGCCACGCTGGGGAGAAGATTTGCAGCACTGATGCTGCAGGCGATGTTATCGTTGCCTCGAAACTGAGCCAGGTGCCTGCTGGGTCATTTCCTGGGTCCCCAGGGCAGCCTCTGTGTTCTCCTCCCACGCCATTGCCACATCATGTTGATACTGACTGTTTAGCAGCCTAAGTCTAAATCTGAACTGTAGGAACTATGTACTGGGCACATTTGCATCTCCAACTCCTGGCAGAATATTGGGCCTACAATAGATACTCATTAAATGTTAAACTGAACTATGCAAACTTCACTCAGTGTTTGGCTGAAAGTGAGCTGTATTCTCTCTGCTGTACCTTCCTGGACTAATAGTTTTGTGGTCTGTCAAAAGAAAAGAACTTGTTTACTCATTTGGTCAGCAAATAACTTATTTAATTAATGTCTTCTGAGTTTCGACCATGTGCCAGACATTGTGCATGTGTTCAGCCTCATAAGACTTGTTTCTTCAGAACCCAAATGGATGCTTAGTGTGACTAACTTCTTTTCTAGGTTCTTAGAAATGCTTCCTCTAATAATTCATTCAAGAACTTTCCCTAAAATAGATGTCAATCTCATTGGTCTATAATTTGATCACTGTACTTTGTCACCATTTCAAAATTTAGAACAAGCCACCGCTTCCATCTCCAAACTCCTGACACTGCTCTCGTTGCCCGTGGCCCTTCAGACGTCACTAGCAACAGCAGCTGGACGATCTCAACCTCACGTTCTCTGTGGGGCACACAACGTACATATTTTAGGGCCAAAAGACTTGCAATCATTGAGAGCAGGTACCTTACCTTTCCTCACCCAGTTCAGTTTTAATTCCTCTTATAGTTTATAGGAAGATCATCTTCCCTGAGAAAGAGAAAAGGAGCTTGATGGAAAATGGAAACTGGATGGTCATGCTTCCTTGGTAACCTGAAGGCAGGTCACTAACCTAAGTGAGGAGACATCAATACCAAAGTTTTCATTTGCCTGAACTGAGGATGAACTGCTATAAGAATTGCCCTCTTAATATAAAATAATTATATTTTATGTAATTAGAAGTAGATGGACACAATTAGAAAACTGAACAACACGTATGAAGCAATAAAAATTATTAGAAAATAATTAGAACTGGAAAACTGGACAAAACATATGAAACAATTGTTTTCAGTCCCTGGTCAGGGCACCGACCTAAGTTGCAGGGTTGATCCTGGTCGGGGAACAAACGGAAGAAACATTTAATGTGATCAATGTTTCTATCACATCAATCTCTCTCTCTCTCCAATCAATAAACATATCCTCAGGTGAGGATTAAAAAGAAAAAAAAGAACAGGATTTAGGAGTCAAATGACCAGATTGTAGAACTGGATCTGTGTGAATCTGAAGAGGACAACAAGTTACTTAACGTTTCTTGGTTTCAGTATCATCCTTACAAAAGTGAGAACAGATAATCCTAAAGTGCTTCCAATAAAATCAGTTTCCTTGCTTTCTAGAGAAAGACTCCCACACAACCACTCCTCTGCTCTCATTGCTCAGCATCGTTCATCTGCTTTCTACTCATAAGTTCAAAAGTCACATCTATAATACTTCAATGCCGAATTGTATTCAGTTCAGTAGATACAATACACAATAGTACCTCTCCATCCAACTCTTAGTTTCCTTCATCTCTCTATTCTCCAGAATAACACCAAGAATCAGATAAAAAGTTTTGAAACAAGGGGGAGGGGAGGGGCTCTGAGCAGTCCATTCAAAGGTTGGGAAATTTTTTTAAAAGAAGAAACCTATAGTCTTACTTAGGGTTAATTCTGGGGACATTTTACATCCAAATGCAATAAGATTAATTAGTTGTTCTCAAATCCCTGCTAGATAATGATCAGCAAATTAAAAGGTACATTGACAAACCAATTACAAGGGAAGAGATAGACAAATTGTAAAACACAGGTACAGCAAAATACAAATAATTCTAGTGTAGAAAATAAACTGTCCTGCACACAGGCTTTAATAGGTCCTGAGGGAACTGCTGTGTTGGAGCTAAGTACAGTCACTAATGCTCTAAGGGACAACCTCTCAGAGGGTCAGACACCCGGATGGTTCTCCGGAACGACTCGGCCTCTGACGGTTGTGGAAGGCCAGTGTCCACCACAGTGCATTTCACTTCGCCACTGTTTCCTACGTGTGAGTGTTGCATTCTCAACCACACTGCAGCTCGGAGGGAGGCCCGGTCACATCCCTCTCTGTGCCGTCCCTGCAACCTCTTCATCTGCATCATGAGATTAATGACACCGCCTTCACACGAATGTAGTTCAGGTAAAGGACTCAGGCATCTAGACAGAGTCCAGTGCTCAGTTATCACAGGTCAAATGAATGATGTTTGTGTCTTGTTACCAGGAAGGACTCAGATGATGGACTTAGGGTCCCTCCGCCTTCTTCCACGCTTCATTCCATGCTTGGGCTCCTGCTCTTCTGCCCCGAATTTACTAATCCTCCTCCCTGCACAATTAAAACAATCTCTGCAATCCTATCCATTTCCAAAGATTTCTGGAAGGCCTGACAGCTTCTCCTCAGCCCCATGAAAAGCGCGTTCCTGTAAACTTCACATTGTCCCTACGCTTTTCTCAATGCTCTTCTCTGACGCTCAAAATTTCTCCTATCTGATATGAGGAGTTTACAGATTGGGTTTAATATTTTATTTTATTTTCTCTTTTCTCCTATGTCCACATCAAACGGTTGTCTTAGACTACATATTTTGCTGGAACATATCTTTGTAACTTTTTAGTTTCCTGTAGGCCATTGGGTGCTTAAAAATACCTTAAGAAATACAGTGTGAATTAGGGAATTAAGGATTCAAGCTCTTCCAAGAGGATATTTCCACTGGATGCTTTTCTATGACAAGCTTTTTACAATAGAAAAAGGAGAGTATTTATTCGTGATGAACTCTTCTGTAATCTCCCGGGACAGGGCAACACGCCCGCTGTGTGCCTCTTACAGGGCTAATGTGGGGCTACGGGAGGTAGACGGTGCCAAAGCGATAGAAATCAAGAGTGCTTAATATATTTAATTTGTCTTTGCATAATTGTTATAAGCACATTTTTCATCTTGGAACATTAAAGAAAAAGAAGAAAAGGACCCACATTGCCACCCCGCTGATTAAGACTGCTGGCACAGACTGCAGAAGTGCTGTTGGAATAGCGAGCCTGTGCAGAGAACCCAGTGCCCGCTGGCGGAGCGTGAGTCTCGGTGAGAGGAGACCAGAGCTGCTCTGGGGACGGAGTTACACAGCTGGGGGGAACCATGGGCAGCCCAGTGCCAAACGGAGTACTTACAAAGGGGAGACAGTAAAGCCACACAATTTGTTTCCACAAGTGCTTCACGATACTATATCCAAAGTGTGAGAAAATGTAAAGAAAAAAAAAAAAACAAACTGTTTCAGTGACCTTCTAGTTGAGGAAATGTTCCTGGTCCCAGTAACACCCACTGGCCAGGTAGCAGACAAAGATTCTTAGCCCATCAACTGTGATGCAACCAAACCTTCAAATAAGGTGGGTTATGAGATGTTGCAAAGTTTCATTTTGATTACACCCCAGCTTAGAGATGGCCTGACACTTCTGCAGAGTCATGGCCAAAACAAACTCTAAGATATGCCTGGTCGTTTGGGCAGATACGAAAACACACACTAACCTTAAGCAGGTTAAGTCCTCGCCGTTCCTCCAGAACAAACGACAGCCTGAGAAAAGCAAGCAGTCGTGTGTATTTGTCGTGGGAAATTCTTAAAATGTGCACTGTATTTGTGCAAGGTATGTACCAAATGTCCCCACTCCGTGCAAAGCACTGCCACCCCGACGTTGGGCGGCATTGCCTTTTTGTGAAGTGGTGTGGGGGCTGCTTTTCATTCTAGTCACAAGAATTTTACTTAGGATTTTTTACATTTATACCTGCAGCTTCTAGCTTTGAATATCAAATTCCATGCACCTTAAATTTTTAAAAATATTTCTCCCTTTCTTATTTATTCGTTTGAGAGGGAGAGACAGAGAGAAGAAGGGTGAGATAGGAGAAACATAGCAAAACATTGATTTGTTATTCCACTTAATTTTCCACTCATTGTTGACTCTAGTACGTGCCCTGACCAGGGATTGAACCTACCGCCTTGAAGTACTGGGACAGTGCTCTAACCAACTGAGCTAGCCAGCCAGGCCTTAAATCTGATTTTCATCACTCAAATCAAGTTTAAAAATTAATAACTTCATAAATTTCCACTCTAATGTTGCTAATTCTCCGGCTTACTAATATCTCTAAAATATTTCCAAGTCACAAAGTTTATGACTTACTCTGGGATTCTCGAAAATTCAGTAAAAAGTGATTTTCTCTAAATACTTCAGATAGAATTGAGTCATAGAATATTTGAGCTGTGCAACCTGGGAGATTATTCAGTCCCATCTCTTCATTTTACAGTTGAGATTTTGAGAGATCAAAAGCTTGACAAATAACAGCTGACCAGTGGGAGAATCCCTACGCATTTCCACCTTAGCAAACACTCAGCTGGCATTTGTTGACGGTGTTGTCTGTATCAGGAACTTGTATGGTCTTGCCTCTGGATTTGCCAAGATGGAAAAACTTCTCAAGGAGTTCACATTCAAGGAGGAGCAGATTATTCATGGTTAGACCTTGGGAAAACATACAATATTTAATACTTTGGTTGGTTAAAAAACCCCAGACCTGCTACTCACACAACCCTCATTTTGCCTCAGCCAGGTCCATGTGAGAAATGCGGCCACAACTGTGCTTCAGATCCTAAGATCTAAAGGGGAACTCACCATCCCGATACGGGTTATCCAGGCATCCAAGCCATGAGGATGCATAAAGCAGCAAAGCTCCTTTACACATTTATTTAGTGAACATACGATAACGTCCACTATATAACTTTCCACTTAAAAACGCATGCCCTCTCACTCAGCGCTGTGTTCAGTTTCACTCTCTGGGTCTATGTCTCGTTGGTCAGTCTTTCCCAGATCTTTTTAAACGTCAACACAACTCGGTTGCCAATCAGAATGAAACTCTTCCTCAAAAAACTGATAAAGTCAATCAAATCGATGTGGAAGAACTGCCCGATCACAGGCCAGCTGCTGAAATAAGATGGTCAGCAGGAGAAAATGGCAAAAATGGGGGCATAAAAATTATTTCCAGAAAGAATGGTCTGGGTATCCTTGAAATAAGAGAACTTAAAACAAAAATCAATGAAGTTCTTGAATACTTTTCCCAAAATGACCCTTCGTGTAACTATAGAATGAAAGTCAAAAAAAAGCAGAGGCCGCTCTATTACGCCAGCGTATACTTTTGCCAGAAAAATTGCACACTCCAAAGAGAATAAATGTGTATCATCCTTTGTTCCTTCTAAGAAAAACACAGTTTTAATTTAAATATATATTTTATATACAAAATAAGAGAAGCTTATTTTTAAGAGTTTCCGTTAGATTCTTCAAGATATAGGCCCTATCTATCGACTTTTTAATATAGGCACTTGTTCCCAATTTCAGGCGGTTTTTGTAAGCACAGCTTTCCAAAAAGAGCTGACCTGTAAGGGTCGGCATGCAGGACAGAAAGGACAGCAGACGGTCTGTGTCACACAGCCACCCTGGCAGCCCGGAGTCCCTTGATTCTCAGTCACTCAGGATTGCTAATCTCTATGCAAAGAGGGAAGGAATGCGCCTTGCACTCAACATGGCTTTTCAGTCGAGGTAAGACTTTGACGGCAAGAGAAGAAGTAAAAGACACTGAGGGAAGATCTTAGGGAACATCAAATAAAATTTGTTTTCCCTTCACTCTAGCTAAAGAAATGACATGTCTAAAATTGATTGTAATCCGAAACGTACATTCCAGGGATAAGACGTGCCCATTTTAAAGTGTGTTCTGGTGCAATTAAGAGACACACTTAAGATGGGGATTAATCTTGATTATTCTGTTTAGGGTTCTTTTTTTTAAAGAGAGAGTACACAGAAGAAACTGTACACCCCGGCACCATCGCCCCTGCCGCCTCGCGGCTTCCAGCAAGTGAAAAATAAGGCCAAAAGGGGTGGGTTCCAAAGGGCTGTGGATTGAATGCTTCCCCCCACCCTGATTCATATAGTGGTGCCCTAACCCCGATGTGATGGTATTTCGAGGTGGGGCCCTTGGGAGGTGGTCAGGGTCAGAGGAAGGCATGATGGGATCAGTGCCATGAGAAGAACAGGAAGAGAGAGCACCAGTGTGCGCTCTCTGCCTCCCCGCCCCCTTCCCCACCAGGTCAGGACACAGAGAGGAAGTGGCCGTCTCCACGCCAGGCCGTGCGCCATGGCCAGGAGCCGATCTGCTGGCACCTCGATCCCGGACTTCTAGCCCCCAGCACTGTGAGAAATAAAGGTCTGCTGCGTGAGCCGTGCAGTCTATGGTGTTCTGTTGTGGCAGCCAGAGCTGTCTAAGACACAAGGTCTCCAAAGCAAGTTCCGGTTCTTCATGGAAGGTTTCCAGGAGGCCACAATATCTTCTTATGCAGCCGTGAAGGAGAGGGCAGGGTCTGGAACAAACAGACTAGAGGTGTCCCGTCTCACCGGAGGACAGGGCCTGGCCGCCTCTGCATCTCAGGGGACAAAGCATCCGCCCCATCCCACCCGGGCCATGCCCTTGGCTTTAGAGACCAGGAGTTGTGCTGCTTTGGGTCATTTCAGGGACTAGATGGGGGAGAGGGAGGGGCAGCCGCAGGCCCTCCGGCCTGGCTCAGGCTCCACCCCGCCTAGCCCTCCCGTCCACCCGACTTCTTGCTCCTCAGCACGTACCCTGAGGGGAGCCCACCCAGGTCTGCCTTCGACGGTGACGTCCTTGGTGACGCTGCCCTGGTGACGGAGGGAGACCAGGGTCGGGCATCGAGACTGCGTTTCCCTAGCAGCCCTTGGCTGGTCCACACGGAGCCCCGTCAGCTGTGGCCCCATCACGGTGGCCCTTCCGTCCTCCTGCGCAGCTGTCCCCAGCGGCCGCGCCCATGGCCGGTGGTGACTCGCGGCCGTGGGGCCTCTCTCCTGGCGGGCCTGTCCACCTCACCCTCGGGCCGTCTGGGCCTGGCGCTGGGCCGCACTGCTCTCTCGGTGGGCCACCGACGGCAGCTTCCCGCAGGGCCTCCACGAGAGTCCCGTGGGGACGGCTGGGCTGTTTGTCACCTTCTGTCCTTGCGCAGAAGACCCCACCAGCACCGAACACAACTCACTAGCTCACCCCTCCTCCAGCCCCGACCACTTGCTCCATCGATGCCCACGCGCCAACTCCCGCAGCAGCGAGCTCGGCCCCGCCCTCGCACGGGCCGGGCGCGGACGTCCCCACTCGGTCGGGATCCGCGCTCGTCGCAGTCTCCCTGGCCCTGCTCTAGCCAGACTATTGAACGGCGTCCTCGCTGGCGTCTCCGACTCCAGCCTTTACCCTCTCTAGCGTATTTTCCACCCAGCCTCATTTATTCGTTCTTCGCCATGCGCAGTAATCTTTGGCGATTCCCTATTATTCGCAGTTTTAAAACCAAATGCTTTAGTAAGACAGGTGAGACACTGCACCATCTCAGGACCTGACCCAACTCTCCCCACTCACCCGTCACTGTACTCTACCTTGTACCTCGCATTCAGGTCTCAGTGGGACACGCACAGTGTGAGTTCCACCTGTGCCCTCTCCTGGGCAGGCCCAACCTCTCTACCATGAGCGTTTGTATTCAAATTCAAGCTCAAAATTTATGTTCTGCAGTTAGCCTTTCCTCCCTCTTCTCAATCTGAATGCACGCTCTGGTTCCCCCATTCATGTGACACTTTAATAATTAATAGGATGACCCCATCTTCTGGTTTGCTTGGGACAGTCTTAGTTTATGCTGCATATTCCTGTTTATTTTTAATGATTCTCTCCTTTTGCCCTCAAAAATTCCAAATTAGGACAATAAATGATATGGTCACTCCACGTACCTAATTCTTCTATTCTAATTATTTCTATACTTAACACATAGTAGATGCTGGGTATTATTTGTTAAAGTGAATTCTAGTTGTGCCTCAAAGGCTAAGTATGATTTGAAAAGGCAGAGAGTAGAGACATTTTAAAAATTATTACAGCGATATTAGAGATAATACTAAGAGATCCCACTGGGAAAAAAATTAGCTAATTTCAAGACCATCCCAGACGCAACAAGTGGATTTCCTGATCTGATGAACAAAATGCACCCGGGAGGTTCCGGAATGTGAGTTTTGGGCTCTGACTACCGCTGCTCCTCAAGCGCTGAGCAGCCCGAGAGGAGGCCGGGCAGTCTGCACAAGGACCTCCGTGAGGATGTGCCTGTGAACGTGAAACAGACTCGGTGCATCGGAGGCAATGAAACAGCACTGCTCCTCCTCACAGTGAATCCGTCAGTAGACCAGGTGTCCATTCAGTATGAATGTTTTAAAGGTTAAGTCTGAAATAACCAGTTAGCATCTCCAACTTGGGATGCATAGCTCTGTAGCGTCGCCCCAGCTTCAGAACTCCCCACCGGGTTGCCGATGGTATCTGCTGGGACCACATCACAGCTCAGTGTCTCCTCTGCCCAAGTGCAGTTCCGTCTCCCCAAGCACCGCCTACTAACCCTTCTACCCACTAACCAGGTCCGCATCTGCTTCAGGGAGCCTAGCTGGCCACGCTGGTCAAAGAAACAAAGACGAGGTTCGTGATTTCAACACACAATGCAACTGAAATGATCAAATATATACTCACAGAAATAAATAACAACAGTTTAACACAGGTTATAAATGTTAAGTCTTGAAGGTAGACACAGCGTCTCACTCACCTGAGCCTCTCCAGTGCCCTCCAGCAGTCGTGGCCCCACGAGCTCTTTGTTGGTTGGATTCACAGGGGGTGGACCGCAATGATCGCACCTGAGACGGGCTCTGCGCCCAGAGGAGCCCAGGTCGCTGTGGGGTCTGGCTCCTAGGAAAGTCTTCACTAAGAAAGTGCCACGTCATTAAGGCAATGATATAAAGCAGAGAGACAGAAACACAATCCGATATATAAGAGAGAGATCACAAAGAATCGAGACCAGATGAAGAGAAAGGAAGTCTGGGCAGCTGTCTAACTTGCCAATGATAAGGGGTAAAATATCATCAGAAATACAAACAGGTGAATACTTGTCTCTATGTGTCCAGACTTCTCTCCAGGACAGTGTGAGATGTGAACGGAAGTAAAACTGCTGAACCATGAGGAGAAAGCCTGAAAGGCGCATGCTCAGATGACAACACATGGCCACTTACCTTTCTTCTGAGGAGGCAGGGCTGGGGGACGCAGGTTTGGGGGGACAGCTAAATTGTCACAGATGTTAAAGAGGTTGGGGGCCATGGCCACCACCCCCTTCTCTGACCTTCCCCCATGGAGCCATCAGCCCCTCCCCTAAATAAATGGCAAACATTTAAGAATACTGGTTTAAAAGGATCTCAACTTCTTGGCCTTCCCTGGGTGCCCACATGTCTCAGTCCAGCCCTAAATCTGCAGATAAGCAGTTAAGAGGATAAACCAAAAGAGGTATTCCAGAAGTTAGTGATGTGACCCATTAATGCACGTAAATCCTATTTGAAGCTGTTTGCATTTTTCCGAGCTCTATACGCATACATTGTGTGTGTGTGTGTGTGTGTGTGTGTGTGTGTGTGTGTGTGCTGGAGACACAGAGGGGAGGCCTAAGCTGCGCTTTCACTGCGAATCTAATGAGGTCCAGGTACTTGTGGGAAGCTGGTCATTATCTCCTGAGACTGACCCCCAGCCCTCAGGACCAAGGCCTTCTCTAAAAGAGACTCCCCTTGACTTCCCTGGAAAGCAAAAGGATACAAAAGGAGGAAACTGCCAGGAGAGAGGCGTGGTGAGGCGAGGGTCACGGCACTGTCTGGGGAAGTGGCTGTTCCTGGGGGAGGGGTGATTTTCATTTTAAGCAGTGCGAGGTTTGCATTTGGAGCGTGTCCTCTTGACGGGTTGCTAGGGTCACTGGTGGTTGCTCAGTCCCACTGCTCCCCTGGAGCACAGAGCTTTGCATACCTGTTCCAGCTGAAGGTTGTAAAGAAGGCAGTTCTACTCTTGCATTCACCTGTCAGAGCATAGAGGAAGGTATAATAAGGCCATCGTGCAGAGTATAGGTAGCTCCTCGCGATCCGGAAACACAGCGCTGCCACAGGACTTTGGGAGGGTATTATAGCAAAGATGATGAGGCCAGGGCCACCAAGGAGGAGGACAAAAGCGCCAAATCCAGGTGGCCATTCTTGAGCCCCTATGAGACCCCAGGAAGTCTGAAGGGCCCAAGGACGTGTAAGGGGTTGGAATACCCGAAGCTTGGAGGAGAGAGTAAGTCAGAGAAAGACTGCTTTGGACAACAGTGTGGTGAGAGCCAGAAGGAAAGGGGGTGGGCAGAGAGGAGGGGGACAAAGCAGGGACAAATGGGGACTGAAAGAGACTTTACTTTGGGCAACAGGCACACAATGCCATGTGTGGATGACGTTTTGCTGAGTTGTACACTTGAAACGTGCGTGGTTTTGTGAACCAATGCCACCCCAGTAAATGTAATAAAAAATAAATACTGCTTTGTTGCAAATACAATGACTCTGCTGTTCACTCCTAACACCAGATGGCCGTTCTTGGGAACACGGGTACGTGTGCGTGACTCGATCCACTGGGTTCACAAGGGGGACACGTTCACATCTGGACAGCTGGAAGTCCCTCCTCTCCTGGCTGCTCGCATCTGCCGTGGAGAGCGAGGTGGGCAGGGGGCTCACGGCGGGAGCGCTCACCCGCTACTCTGGGAGGGGCGCTCCATCGGTTTCCACATCCTGCGGTTCCGGTTCCGGTCGAGGACTTCCGGAATCCGCAGCAGGAGGCCGATGTGGAAACAGCCTCCCGGAAGGCAGAGTAAAGTGGAGACCACGTGATCGGAGGGGCTGAGAGCTGAGGGACCGCCGCAGGGCCAATGTTGGAAGTCCTGCCGTGACAGCCACACTCAGTTTTGGACGCTGTTTGGGGGGTTTTGGAGTATTTTTCTAGGTGGCGGGTTGTTTTGAAACCACGTCAGCTCCTTTTTTAATGTAATTATTAGAGTGGACACTGCACCCACACGGTGAGGCAGGGCAGGCAGGACGTTCTGCTCAGTGGCACACACCGCGCTCCGTCCTTCAACCCCGTTATTGTCGTCAGTGTTGCCTTCTGGAGCCTCTTTTGGACAGAAAAGCAACATAAATATATATATATATATTCTCACCCCCTTTCACCTGAAATAACATATAACACTTTGTTTTGGGGAGAAGGGCTCTTGTTTTTTTAATTTTTGTGTATTTTTAACTGTATTTTTACTTAAAAAATGGGTGTCTTCGAGACCCTTCCATGTCAGAAGTTTTCCTATTATTTAAAACTGGGATGATATTTCCTCATGTAAAGACACCATAATTTTTAAACATGTCCCTGTAATTGCAGTTAGGTAGGATACAGTATTTTGCTCTCGCAAATAATCTGGCAACAATGCAGCCAGGAGGAGGGTGTCGCATGGTTGTACATGCACACGTGTATCCAGAAGATAAATTCTTAGAAGCGGAAAGGGATATACAGATTTGTAATTCTGATAGATACTGTGTGTCTGACTGTGTGCCTGTGCGTGACTTATTTGGGATCATTTTAGATTTACAGAAAAGTTGTAAAGATGACGCTGAGTTCACATACCCCTAACAATACTGTATGTTTTTTATAGACATACACAGAAAGTTTTACGTCATCAACTCTGTTTTGCTTTGTAGTTTTAATGGCAGAAAAATAATGCATGATTTTGGTTTAGTTACTTTTTGCTTTCATCTTTTACATTGAATTCTTTAATTCATCTGAATTTATTTTGGTATGATATAAAGTTCAGGTAGTGATATAATTTATATTTTTCCTTTTTTAATGGAAATTTCCAGATATCTTAGCATCTTTCACTGATTCTTCCCTTATCTCCTACTTTGCATTTCTGCCTTTATTACATACAAAACTTTTATTCATATTTGGGTCTATTGGTGGGCTCTCTATTCTATTACATTGATCTGGCTTTTAAGTATTGATGTTTTGGGGATAATTTCATATTTTAATCAACTCATTCCTTTCTCTGTTGTTTTCTGAGCTGATTTTCTTGGTTTGATAGGCAAGCCATTATATTTGTTAATAGCGGTGACTTTGTGTCCTTTTAAAAGAACATTGATTGCGTTTGCTTTCGTTCCTTGTCTTCTTCCACCTGCGAGACCTGGCGCGATGGGAAAGGGTGGCATCAGGCGCGCACGCAAAAGGGCCTCGCCACTTGCTCCTCTCTCCCCAGGGGCAAGAGGGAAAGGCAAGTGGGCTCAGAGAAGGGGCAGATGGGAAGGCAGGGAGTCGAAGCCCCTCCCGTCTGATGACTCCTGTCTCTGTTGGGTAGGAGGCAAGTGGTCCTCTTAGTGCGGGTGCTGAGGTGGAGGATGGAGAGGAGCAATTTCCTCTGGGGAGGACTTCAGGGGAGTAAGCGTCCTCAGGATAAGAAGCGGCTTTTAGTTAAGATGAGACGGAAAGCAGAACAACGGGAGAAGAGGCTGGGGATGGGGTCTGCTGAAAGGGCTCTGCGGGAATGCTTAGGAGCAAAAGGAGCAGCAGAAGCGTGGGTCACGGAGAGAATCCTCCAGCATCATGGGCATGAGAGTGCTGGAGGGGGGTGCGTGGGCGGGGAAGCGTCCCCCTGGGGCCTGACCAGGGTCCGCCGGGCCGTGAGGCACGGGCAGGCTGGTTGGCGCAGAGTTCCTGAAAGGGGCGGTGACAGCGCCCCATGGCGCCTGGGCAGGTGTGGAGCTGAGGGGCAGCTGCCACAAGGGGCGCTGATTATCTTTCTAAAGGGGTCCTAATCCAGGAGAGAGGACCAGCAACAAACCCTCATCATGTGTTAAAACTCAGCACTCCCAGGGCTTCCGGCGCTGGCCAAAATGGGCGCGCTCACCATTGCCTATCTTTGCCACTCATCACAACAAAAATTCTATTCCTGGTCAAGATGGTGCTGCCGGTAACTAAGAACCTCCCACAGGCACATCGGTGTTACACCTAAACTACAGAACACCCATCATTCAGAGCTGCCTGAAATCTAGCTAAATGGAAATCTTGCAACTAAGGATATAAGAAAGAAGCCACATTGAGACTGGTAGGAGGGGCAGAGATGTAGAACAGACTGGTCCCACACCTATACGTGGTGGATAAAAATCAGGAGGGATATCTCAGCTGCAGAGATCCCCCTGAGAAGTAGTGATCCCAGCCCCACACCAGCGCCCCCAGCCCAGGGTTCCAGGGCCAGGAAAAGAAGTCCCCATGACTTCTGGCTGAAAAAACCAGCAGGGATTGAGGCTGAGTATGACACGAGTTTCTGGAGTCGCAGGCAGTTCATCTTAAAGGGCCCACACACGGGCTGACGTGATTCACTCTCTCTGAGCTCCAGCTCTGGGGCAGCAGTTCAAAAGGCACCAGGAACCTATGGGGCTGGAGAGACAGCTCCTATAGGAGCTGGAGAGACAGCTTTCTCCCAAACGGAAGTGCTGGCAGAGGCCATTGTTTCTTTCCTGAGCCAGCACAAATCCCAAGCTCACCATTAAACTTCATGACTGTGGAACAAATCCAAAGAGGCACAGTAAATTTTGTGAGAAATGAACTATGATATAAACTACTGACCAAGTCCCAGACTACACTCTGAGTCGCATGTATGTGGGGGATGTTTACATAGCATAGGCAAGACTTTGGATGCCAAACTGGCATTGGACCCACCACTCACAGTAGGTAAAACAAAGCTTGCAATCTGAACATAATCAGGTTGCTTGCCTGCTAAAACAAAGAACGAATGCATATATATTGACCAGAAGATTTTAATAGGACCCTCACAACATAATATTCAAAGTATTCAGAATACAAATTAAAATTACTGAGTGACCAGGGAAATGGGGCCAATTCTCTGGGAAAAAAATTACATTTAACAGATGCCAACCCTGTGATAACCTAGATGTTGGAATGATCAGACAAGGACTTTAAAACAGTATTATAACCAAACTCCATGAACTTCAGGTATACACTTTGGACAAGAATGTAAAGATAGATGTTTCATCAGAGAAGACTATTTTATTAAATCTGGAAAATGTAGAACTAAAACTAAATTATAATACATGGAATAAATAATTCATTGGATAGGCTGAATAGCAGAATGATGATGACCAAAAAAAAAAAAAAAAAATAGTGAGCAAACCTGAAGGTTGATCAATAGTAATTTTCTAATCTGAAGGACAGAGAGGAAAAAAAATTTTTAGAAAAAATAAATCAAACTTTAGGTACTTCTGGAATGATATCAAAAGTTCTAACATTCATGTCATTGATGCCTCAGACTGAGATGATACTGGTACACAAACAGTATTTGAATAAATAAAGGTAAAAAACTCCCAAATTTTGTGAAAAGTATAGATTTACAAATTCAAAAATATTGGTGAGCCCCAGGCAAGAATAACTCAATAAATCATAATCAAATTGACAAAAATAAATTATAAAGGGAAAAAAATATTGAAAATATCCAGAGAAAAACAACATATGACATACATGAGAAAGCAGTCCAATGACAGCAAATTTCGCATAAGGAATTGTGGAGGCTGGAAGTCAATGGACAGGACCTCTTGTGCTGAAGGAGAATTGTCACCTGAGGCTTTATATCCTTTGAATACAATTCTCCAGGAAAAATAAAGACATTTTCAGATGAAGAAAAATTAATAATTTTTTTTTACCAGAGGATTTACTCTTTAAAAAGAAATATTAAAGGAAGTTCTTCAAGCTGAAGGGAAATGATAGCAAAGGGAAACCTAGGACTTTGGAAGCACAACAGAAAGTAAAAAACCTGGATTAAAATAATACACCATTTTTCTTGTCTCACGGTCTTGAACACATGTATGATCGCTGAGAGCAGAAAGTATTTTACGTTGTTTAGTCTAACTGGAATTCACATACATTGTTGGTGGGAATGCAAAATGATACAGCCACTTTAGAAAACTATTTGGCAGGTTCTTATGAAGTTAAACGTACACAAGCCGTATAACCCAGCAATCCCATCCCTAAATATGTACCCCTACAGAAATGACACTTATGTTCATATAAAAACTTGTATGTAGATGTTTAGAGCATCTTTATTCATAATCATCAGGAGCTAAAAGCAATTTAAATGCTCTTTGATTGGTGAATGGATATACAAATTGTAGTACATCCATACAAGACAATAGTCCACAATTTATAGCACACTCTGAAAAGGGCAGAACTGTAGAGATGGAGAACAGTTTGTCGGGGGTCAGCAGGAGTTGATTACAAGAGGGCGACACAAGGAAACTTGGGGAGGGATGGAACTATCTTGTACCTTGATCACAGTGGAGTTTACATGACTTTGCACTTCTCAAAACTCAGAACTGAAAACTAAAGAACCTCGTTATTCTTTATGTAAATCTATAAATTTTTCAAAATTTAGCAGTCTGTTAATTTCCTCAATTTTACATGTCCCTCCCTAAGTCACTGGATATATTCCTAAAAACTGAATGCAACTTGGGTTCTCTTAAATTTAAATATTTAAGAACTCACCGAGGGCTTGCTTTTACAAAGAATCTGTGGATTTTTTTGCAACGTAAACAGTTAGGGTATCTGATACTTGCTGTTATTTGTGTACCCTGGAGTTTTGAATTTCACCCTCATCTAAAATGAAGTGAATATGCAACTCCGATGATTTTTCAGGATATTCTTTTTGGGGTTTTTTTTTCTTTGTTTTTGACAGCTCTGACCTAGAGAAGGGCAAGTTATCCTCACAGCTCCCCCAATGCCGTGTTGGGAAGAGAAAGAGTCAGAGCGCGGCTGGGCAGCCCCAGTCCCCCAGGACTGGCCACTGGAGAACCCCAAGTTCTCTGAAAAGTGAAGAGGACAGTGAGAGGTGGGGTCGGGGGTGCCCAGTGCACAAGGACACGCCCTTTGTGAGGCTGAGCTGGCAGCTAAAGGTCCCTGGGCCGGCGCCCTGCCAAGCCCAGGGCCGCAGGCCTCCTCTCACCCTGCCAGCCTCAGAGCTCCCTGAGGTCAAGGGCAAACAGCAATGCCACTCGAAGGAGGAAGTCGCCTTTGTCTCAGCCCGGTGCTCAGTGATGAATGTCAGCAATGACACCTGTTCAACAATCCTGGTAAACTCGGTGCGCCTCGTTCCGGCCGCTGCCTAGCCCCACAGTTAGCTCAGGTGCTCTGCTCGCCAGGTCGCACATCCTGGTTGCATTTCCTCAGGCCTCACTGTCCCAAGCTGTGTTTCAGGGTCAGTAATCTTTCAGAAAAATTGCAGACAGCTCTGCCTTTGCCCCTCCTAGGAAGGTGTTCCTCCTTTGCTCAATAACTTCCTGAAAAAACAATGGGTGCAAATCTCATTGTTACCAGTCACGGAACATAATAAATGTCCAGGGGAGTTCCCCAGAAAGCAGGCCCTTCTGCAAATTGAAGCCTCCTTTTGTAAAGGAGCTAATCCTCCCTTCCCGTCACACACACGCACATGTGCACACACACACAAACACACATGCACACACTTATCCAGTTGCCTGTTTCTCCAGCTATTAAATGCTTATTGGAGGGGATTTTTGTCTGCTGAGCACTCTCTTGGTTCCTAAAGTCACCTGTGATTTACAGCAACGATTCTGGGAGGCATGACTTGAACTTACCTGCTGGATGTCAAAACCACTCCGGGGAGCTCTAAGCTGCTGACGGAGAATGTCCTCTTCTTTCTGTAGCGCTTCTGCTTCTGCTAACTTCGCAGGGGCACCCGGCCCTCCCACCGTCACAGAAGGAGAAGGTGGCGCCTTAACCCAGCATGAGGGGAGGACAGACTTTAGAAAGCAAGCGGTTAGTAAACAAGAGAAATAGACTGTAACATCCGTGTCCTCTCATGTTGTCCAAATACATCTAGAGTTTATTTTCTTACCCTGGGGTTCTCACTTTGATTCAAAGAGATCTATTACTACTGCTATGAGTTTAAAGGAAAGTGTAAGTCAAACTTCAATTGTTAATTGCCTTATTACTGACAAGCCAAAGAGTACCCATTAATAAGAAAGAGTCCAGCAAACCCTGGTCCAATCCCTTCCTTGTTCTCCACCAAGCTCGCCCGATGCTACCTGATCTACCTGTTGAAGGAAAGTCACAGGTCAGCATGAGTGAGACGCAGCCCCAGACCGTGCCTCGCCTGGCAGGCAGAGCCAGGCTCAGCCCAAGGACTCCATAAGAGCACCAGCCATAGAAGCAGAATCAGTGAACAGCTGTACAGGTCCGAGTCCCTAAATCCAGCTCCCCCAACAAATCAAAAATGTTAAGTTTACCCGCATCCCACGTTAGACATGCTTTAGAATGGCAGCTGCCCCTCTGCAGGGCAGGACATGCCCTGGCTGACAACACGGAGGCCAGGATGGGGTTGGTCAGAGGACGAGCCTCTCCAAAGGGACGGGAACCTCCCACACTGAGGTCCTCCTCCAGCATCATCCCCAGGGTCACCTCCTGCCCTGGGGTGGAGATGAGGATGGGCCTCATACCCGGCGGCAAACTCTGAGGAACCGGATGGAACACTCCTAGGCGGTGCCCTGGCCAAAGGGGGCGGCTGCTGTCAGCCTGCATTCCCGCCCCCACGGTTAGCGTTGCCCTGGGGGGTGTTTACTCCTCCCACCCACTTTTGTACTTTCTGGTCACACCTGACACAGAGAAAGCCCTGAAGTAGCCAAGGGCTGCTCCTCGGACGAAACACGCACAGGCCACCAGACCTGCGGCGGTGAGCGTGTGCGCGCCATCTCTGTGCAACCGGACAGCGAGCTCCTCGGGCGCAGCGATCATACGAGGAGGGAGAAGGCGATGCAGACAGTTCTAACTGTGGGTTAGCGTGATTTTGACTAAAACCTGGAGGTCGTCTTCTCTTTGTTGTTTCACATGGATGGCACATGATCCATCCCTCACCCCCACCCTCTCATTGAAAAGTGAAGCCTTCAGACCACTTCTCTGACACAAGCATCAGATAAGGAAGCAATACAAGAAAAACAGTGGCCTTCCTTCGCTCACCGAGGCGGCAGCCATGCCGGTCCCATCCTCGGGCTGTAATAATCTACAAAATATGAGTGACAAAATCTTACTTTTGTCCCTTAGGTCCTTTGCTGGCCCTTGTTCAACCCGTCCTCAGTAAGCAGCGACCGACCAGAGGGCCAGGCTGGCCTCGGGCAGGTCACTTCAGCTCCCTGAGCCTCACCTCCCCGACCTGTACAGTCTAGAATGGAACTGCGCTGACGTCACAGGGGTCGTCTGAGCATTAAGTACCCGCTGTCTGGAAAGGGGCTTGGTAAATGGTAGAAGCTACTCATATGCCGTGATGTCAGCAGGCCTGGCCCAGGGGCTCCCTGCCCCTGAGGCAAGCCCCGCAGCCCAGCCAGCCAGGGGCTTCCTTCTCTGAGGCATCCAGCTCAGGCTTCATTCTGTCCAAGGGCACATGCCCCATGTTGTCCTAAATTAGTATTCACACTAAAAGTCCCAAAATGGCACCGTGTCTTTTTGGTGCCCGCCCCTGCCTTGCACTCTGCATTTTTACAGTCCGGTCAGGTGGCTGAGGCCTGGCTATGCCAGCACAGGCCTGCGGCTCTTCTGCAGGGCCCTCTGCCTGCCCCTACCGCTCCCCTCCCCCGAGCACCGTCTCCCCAGGGTGCCACATGCTCCCCATTGGACTTTCTCCAGCCCACTCACACCCATCACTCTGGAGCCGGCTTCACCTCGCTCTTCTGTGAAACTTTTCTAAGGCCCCTCCTCCCACGCATTCCCCAAGTGTTTCTTTCTTCTGTGTCTAGCAGGTGCCCGCCCTGTGCAAGGCGTGGGGGGCGCCAGGGCCAACCTGTCAGAGTTGCTCCTTCCCTCGTGGATCTGGAGACCTTGCTGGTAATAATGGTCCGGAGCTTAGACAACCTGCCTTGGGAGTTTTTCCTGCGTGGTTACTTCATGCACATACTTTGTGCAGACGCAGCCGGACAGCCAGATCTGTTAGAAAGGCTCTTTGCAGAACCCCCACCCCGCCCCAGAGCAAAATAACATGAGAATTTGTCAAAATAGTTCATGCCGCCACTCGTGGCTGTGAGGTGAAGAAATACATGGGGAAAATTCCCAAACTCTGAAGGATATTCAACACAATGATCAATTTAAAAATTAAAAATGCACGAGCAGGCCTTGATGACTTACCAGGTACAAAAGGTTTACTGCAAGGCTCCTAGACAAACATGAGTTAATGCAAGTTCTTTTAGAAACGTTTCCATTTGAAAAAAAAATTCTGGTACTGTAAGTGTCCAGACGCTGAGACTGACTAGTTTCCGGTTTGACAGGTGAGAGGAGGGGACTTGTGTATTCATGAAAATCAGATGCCACCTCGTGGACAGAAGTAGAAATGCAGGAATTTAGCTGAGCCAAAGACTGGATTGCTCTGGGAATCACATACTTGCACAGAATTACAGTCTACAAGCAACATGCTCCATCCCAGAGGGGACCGTGTATTTCCGCTTTTACCCTCAAAATCCTTCTTTTCCCTACCCTATGATGTCCTTACAGACATCGTCTTTAACTCACACTCACGACATTACAAGCCCACTAACGCCTGCCCTCTCTAATCTTAGGGCTGGCTGTCACCTCACCCTAAATCCGGTGTTGATTAACCCCGGAAAAGCCCTCAGATAAATTTTGATCTCTGAAGAGCAAAGGTGACATCGCAGATACTCTGAAGGGTATTAAGTGAAGCACAGTTTCATTTCATAAGCAAAGAAAATCCCAGAGGCAAGAAAATGGATGCTTTGGTAAAAGTTATTGAAGCATCAAAGAATTTTTACATGTTTTATAATTTGCAATATTTATATTTTGTGATATTTTATGAATTACATATTTCTATTTTACAATATTATTTTATGCTATTTATTTTTTATAACATTAATAATTTGCAATATTTTATAGTCACATATAAGTAACCAATTTTGACATCCCTGAAAGTCCAGCATTTTCCTCAGACTAAGAGTTATTCACTAGAAAAGGTCGATATAAACATAATCGTGCTTTACTGAAGTTATTATCTATTTGGATGTTTTTTAAACAAAAGTTTAGACGTGCACTATAGAAAGACACAGACTGTCAGAGCAGATCAAATAAGACCCAGTTGTAAGTTGTCTACAAGAAATCCCCCTTACATATAAAGACACAAACAGGTGAAAAATAAATGGATTGAGAAATAAATATCATGATAAGAAGAATTAAATGAAATAACCATATGAATTTCAGACAGAGTGGACATCAGAGCAAGGAGAATCCTCAGGGAAAAACAAGGGCACACCCAGCGATGAAGAGTCCATTCCCCAAGAAGGAAAACAAACCTTAACGTGGATGCACCTGAACACAGAGCAGCAAAGGCTATCAGGCCAAAACTGACAGGACTACGCGGAGAGGCAGATGGCTCCTCTATTGCAGCTGGAGGCCTCAGGACCCCGTCAGAAAGGGACAGGCCCAGCAGGCAAGACAGCAAGTATGTAATTAACACCACCGTTAATTATCTGATATAACGGACATCTATAGAGCACTTCATCCAGCAACAGCAGAGCAACATTCTTCTCAAGCTCACACGGAAGAGTTACCCAGGGGGACCACATTCTGGGCCCTAAAACACACTTTAGCAAAATTAAAAGAAAAGAAATCATATAAAGTCTGCTCTCAGAGCCCAGTGGAATTAAATTAGAAATTGGTAACAAGAGTTAGCTGGGAAATCCAAGCATACTTAGAAATGGACATTAAACATTTCTAAATAACATGCGGGCCAAGGAAGAAACTAAAAAAAAAACGTTAAACTGTTTTAAACTACATGAAAATGAAAACACAATTTATCAAAATTCATGGGATGCACTGAAAGCAGTGCTTAGTGGAAAATTGATGGCTTTGAGTGCTCACTTTAGAAAAGAAGAAAGATCTAAAATCCATCATGTAAGATTTCACATTAGAAAACTAGAAAAGGAAGAGCAAATTAAACCCAGCATAAGGGGGAAGAAAAATAATAAACATTAGAGCAGAAATCAATGAAATTGAAAACAGAATTCGTTAGAGAAAATCAATGAAACCAAAAGCTAGTGCTTTGAAAATTGTTAAACCTCTAGACAGGTTAAGGAAAAGAGAGGACACAAATTACTAATATCAGAAATGAAAGAGGGATTATCACTACAGATCCCATGGACATTCAAAAATAAAAAGAACTACTATGAAATTTATTATTTTTTTAAAAGACACATTTATTCAGCGTCATGACCAGACTATTACATTTAGCAATCAACAGCATGGGTGCCAAAAAAAGAAAAACTACATTAAAAACCTTTCGTTGGAATGCTTTACACTTTCCAAAGAACAGAAGCTACAATAACCTGTTACACAATTAGTCACAAATACAGTCCTTGAGTTTTTGCCCATTCACATGAGTATTGTCTAAAACGTGTCTTCTTTATGGCAGCTGGGCCCTGCCACCACTGTGCCTGGCTGAGTTCACAAATCTGTCGTAACCTGTAGCTTTCTTGTCACCTCTCTGCCTCTCCTCTCCTGCTAAGCTTTGTTTCCTGGCAGCAATTAAAACCTTCTGCCACTGCCGTAGCTACTGCTGCTGCTGGAACCACCATAGCCACCTTGGTTTCGTGGTTTGGCAAAGTATTGGCCTCCACCACCATAGGGGCCAGAGCATCTGCCTCCAAAGTTTCCTCCTTTCATGGGTCCAAAATTTGAAGATTGATTGTTGTAATTGCCAAAATCATTGTAGCTTCCGCCACCTCCAGAACTGCTTCCATCACTACCAAATCCCGTACAGCCATCCCCACCGCCACCACGGCTGCCCCCAAAGCCGCCTCGACCGCTGCGGTTTCCTCCACGGCCAAAGTTGTCATTCCCACCAAAACCACCTCCGCGGCACCTCCAGAGTCTCGACCTCTTTGGCTGGATGAAACACTAGCCATCTCTTGCTTAGACAGGGCTTTCCTTACTTCACAGTTGTGGCCATTTACAGTGTGGTATTTCTGAACGACAATCTTGTCTACAGAGTCATGGTCATCAAAGGTTACAAAAGCGAAGCCTCTCTTTTTGCCACTGCCTCGGTCAGTCACGCTTTCAATCACTTCAATTTTCCCATACTGTTCAAAATAATCTCTTAGGAGATGTTCTTCAGTGTCTTCTTTAATTCCACTGACAAAAATCTTTTTCACAGTTAAGTGGGCACCTCGTCTTTGAGAAACTTCTCTGAAGACAGCCCTCTTTGGTTCCACAACTCTTCCATCCACCTTGTGTGGCCTTGCATTCCTGGCTGCATCCACCTCCTCCACAGTGGCCTATGTGACAAACCCAAAGCCTTTGATCCCTTGGTGTTTGGATCTGTCATCAGCACACAGTCTGGGAGCGTCCCCATTGCTCAGAATGGCTCCTCAGGCTCTCATCAGTTGTCCCAAAGGTCAAACCCCTGAAAAAGAGCTTCCGTAGCTGTTCCGGCTCTTTGGGGGACTCTGACTTAGACGTGGTGACTGCAGGAGAGGAGACTTCACTGATGCTACTCAGAGGCATCCACCGGCAGAAAGGAGCTGAAAATTATAAACCATAAATTTGACAGCCTAGTTGAAATGGACCAACTGCTTGAAAGGAACCATCTGCCAAAAACTCACACAAGAAGAAACTACCTGAACAGTCCTGTATTTACTAAATAACTTGAACCAATTGTAACATTCCACATGGAAAGCACCAATCCCAGATGGTTTCACTGATGACTTTCTACCAAACATTTAAGGAAGAAATTACCAGTTCTCTACAGTCTCTTCCAGAAGACAGAAGCAGAGTGAATACTTCTTAATTCATTCCATAAGGCCAGAGTTACCCTAATAACAAAAGCCAGACAAAGACATCACAGGAAAACTGCAGATTAAAATCTCTCATGAACATAGAGACAGAAATCCTCAGCAAAATATTAGTAAATCAAATCCAAAAATGTGTAAAGAGAATTATATACCATAATTAATTGGGATTTATCCCAGGCACACAAGATTGGTTCAACATTTGAAAATCAATGAATGTAATCCATCACATCACCAGGCTAAAAGACCATATCAGGAGATGCAGAAAAAGCACTTGACAAAATCCAACATCCGTTCATGATTAAAATGCTCGGTAAACAAGAACAGAGGAAAATCGCTTGAGTTGATAAAGAAGATCGACAGAGAAGCCACAGCCAACATCATGCTTCATGGCGAGAGATTCAAAGCTTTCCCACGGTTTCAGGACCAAGGCAGGGATGTCCGCTGTCACTGATCCCTTTCAACATCGCGTTGGACATCCTGGCTAACGCAGTGAGACAAAAAGCAAGAGCGATACTAATTGGTAAGGCAGAAATAAAACTGCTTTTGTTCACAGATGAAATAATTATCTATGTAAAAAAATTAGAAATTGGCAAAAAAAAACAGGACCCTTCTGAAAATAGTGATTATATTAAGGTTTCTGAGTATAAGGTTAATATACAAAAGACAATTATTTTCCTATATACCAGCAATAAATATGTGGGATTTTAAAGTAGAAATACATACAATTTACACTGGCACCCAAAATATGAAATACTTAGGTATAAACCTAACAAAATATTTAGAAGATATGAGGAAAACTACAGAACTCTGATGAAATGAAAGAAACAAACAAGTGAATGCTCATGTATAAGAAAATTCAATATTGTTAAGATGTCAGTTTTTCCCAATTTGATCTATAGATTTAATACAATTCCAGTTGAAATCCCAGAAGGTAATTTTGTGGATATTGACACACTGATTCTACAGTTTACATGGAGAGGCAAAAGACCCAGAATGATGAAATCGATATCCAACCTCAAGATTTACTACATATAAGCTACAGTTGTCAAGATAGTGTGGTTGAGGCACTAGAAAAAAAAGAAAAAGAACAATGGAACAGAATAAAGAGCCGAGAAGTTTCATCAGCTACCAAATTTAAAATTTTGACTCCGTATACATTTCTAAAATTTGAGAATACGTCCAAGCTTACCCAGTTCTCTAGACTTGCCTCCTAAAAGTACCATTGTTGCGAGGAACATGGGATCTTTTCTTCCGTGATGGTGTGGATCTGAGGTGACACGTGAGGATTCCAGTGTCCTGTTGATGTGGCTTCTCTTGGAAGCTCTTCACTTGCTCTTAGTCACCTGTTGCAGTCACTTTCCATAGTGGAAGGGAAAGCTGGATTCAACCACCAGCACTCTGCTCAGAGAACACAAGTGCGGCCTTAGAAGGACGGCCCAGCCCACTGTAACCAGGGACTCATCTGTGAGAAGAAGAAAGGTAAACTCAGGTGGTACCGGCCGGGGTTTGGCCTTTGACCCGGGGCAATCGAGGCCTGGGCATTGCCTGCGAGCGCCTACAAATTTCTGCTGCTCCCAGGGACTCACTGCTGCCAACGCTGCTGCACAGAGCTGCCTGAACAGGCCGGGGCCCAGAGCTCTGTGGGTGTGTGTGGGTGCTCCGCGGTCTCTCTGGCCATGGTGGCTGCCTGGGAGGGCAGAGGCGGGTAAAAGAAGAAATACAGAGGAGTACCGGGAGCGTCTGCTCTCGCCAGCCTGTGGAAGCAGAGGCTGGCTGCCTGCTCAGGAGGGAGGGCACTCTCCGTGGGAGCCTTTGCGTTGGGAGGATAGGTGACAACACATATCCCAAGATTCCTCTTTTCAGCTGAATGCAACCAGGTGAGTTAGTGCAGCAAATCCTCTCCCTTCCCCTGACTGTATCCATGTAAAATTTGGAATAAAATAATGTGAACATTTTAATAAAAACAATTATGGATACCCCTAATGCCTGTTTTTCTGTAGCACTGGCCTTCTCGAGGTTTCAATGGGCTCGGCTTTATATTACAGCAGGCACTTCCAATAGTGAAAGCCCTTGACAACAGAAATACCTGAGGACTTGGGCCATGTCCAAATGTCAACGGTGCGTTAGGTCCACGACTAAACCACACCATCAGCCTGGTAGCTGGGGAGCCCCGAGAGCTGGCAGCGTCCTGTGGTCCTTTCTCCTTCTCCAGCAGTCCTGGTGATGGTATCCATGGTTTCATCTGCGACACTAATGGTGAAGCTCCACAGTCCGTTCACAACCTCTTGGCAGGATGCAGGGTCTGAGGGCCAGTTGCCCTGTGCACTCCCTCTCATGTGTCCCCACAAGGTCATGGTGTCAGTCACACCTGGGGCATCACGAGCAATGGTACTGAGAAGGTAATCCTACTGGGAGGAGCGGCCAGGAGGAACGAATGTTCTGAATGGAAAGGCTGGACCAAATCCTGACCGTTATCCATCGCGGTAGAAAGGCTTCCCACAAAGGCGAACCTGAAGTCTTAAGGCCCATGGCGTCCCAGGGAACTGAGGGGACCAAAAGCCCTCATTCGGAGTAAATGTCCTTAGATTCTTACTCTCATGGTTCGTCTGATCCAGCTTTCTATGTTGAAGATATTATTTTTCCTGCTTTGACTTGGATGGATAACAACCTTCGTTTATTGATGCTCTCTTGAATTTCCACCTTTGCCTCTTTAACATGAATATTTTGTTTTTAAGATCAGCAAGTTTCTAAAAGCCACGTTTGCAAAGCATATCTTACAGTGAATACCAACACAAAGATAACCATTTTGGGGGGGGTGTATAATGAAATAATTTCTTGTCTCTGGTCCATTTCACCCACTGAGCACCCAGAGACTAAGTCAGCACGCCCAGAGTCCCCGTCACTAGACCGGCTGGTCACTAACTAGTCCTGCAGGCCACTAAATGGTGAGGCAGGTCACTGCCTGGTGGGGCAATGAATGACCTTGGGCATATCCTTTGATCCTCCTGGTCTGCAGTTTCCTCATCTGAAAAATCAAAGGGCGGGGCCCGGTGACCTGTGACCAATCCTCCAGTGGAATTGCCTGTGATACTGTCTCTCTAGTTGCTAATGTGATTCAGGTACGCTTGTGTGTGTTTTATGTAAGAGTAGAAAGAATCTCCACAGACCTTTCAGTCTGCTTGCCGTGGAGAATCCCTCATTTTCCTTTACTTCTCACTATGCTACAATTAGAGATAAAAGTCCAGGAAGTTGATATAGGAAAATGATGGCTATCAGTGTATTTCACATGCTTTCGGTGTGTTTTTTAACGGCTGCATCTCTGTGCAATGGTGATTAAACCATTTGCCTAAGTGTCTGCCTAAATTCTGAGGGAGAGCAGTTGACCTGTGTTGAACTCCGGGGCCCAGGACAGGGCCCGGAAGACTGGGCCCACTGAGTGCCCGCAGCCTGGGAAACGTGATGGCAGCAATGGTTTTATCTTTACACTGGACACAGCGGGGTTTTTCTGTGGCATTTATTATGGTAGAGTCTATGTGTCTACACCATACACACACACACACACACACACACACACACAATTTTTGGACTAGCTTTTTGTTCACAATAAAGTCGAGAGGAAGGGACAGAGTCCCCACATACCCCTGACCCTCCACAGGCACAGCCTCCTGCATTATCAGCATCCCCCCCACACCAGAGTGGTACACTTGTTACAACCGATGAACATACATGGACACAGCATTATCACCTAGAGTCCATAGTTGACATTAGGGTTCACCCTTTGTGGAATGCATTTCATGCATTAGAACAAATGTGTCCACCAGCATAGTAACACACAGGGTAGTTTCACTGGCCTCAAAATCCTACTCACCCCTCCCCTCTAACTCCTAACAACCACTGATTGATTTGCGCTCTCTGGATTCAGGCTTTTCCAGAATGCTATATAGCTGGAATCAGACAGCATGTAACCTTTTCAGATTTCTGATCGGCTTCTTTCACATAGTTCTATGCATGTAGGATTCCTCTGTGTCTTTTCATAGCTTGACAGCTCATTTCCTTTTAGTGCTGAAATATATCCCATTGTCCGGATGTACACAGTTTATTTATCCACTTGCTCACCATAGCAATGAGACAAGAGGAAGAAATAAAAGGCATCCAAATTGGAAAGGAAGAAGTAAAACTGTCTATATTTGCAGATGACATGATATGGTACACAGAGAACCCCAAAGACTCCACCAAGAAACTATTAGAACTGATAAATGAGTTCAGCAAAGTAGCAGGATACAAAATTAATACCCAGAAATCAGTTGCATTTTTATATGCCAATAACAAACAGAAAGGGAAACTAAGAAAATAATCCCATTCACAATTGTTTCAAAAAGAATAAAATACTTAGGAATAAACCTAACCAAGGATGTAAAAGACCTACACCTGGAAAATTATAAGAACTGAAGAAAGAGAAGAAAATACAAATAAGTGGAAGCACATACTATGTTCATGAATAGGAAGAATTATCATTAAAATGTTCATACTACCCAAAGCAATCTATAGATTCAATGTAATTCCAATCAACATTCTTTTTTTTCCTCCAATCCCAAAGCATGTAGGTATGTATGTAGTATTTATTTTTGTACATTAAATATGGCATTTTATTGTTTTATTTTTTTCAAATGTACAATTTTTTCTTTTTTTAAATTTATAAATCATGTTTATTCTATTATAGTTGTCTCTATTTTTCCCCCTTTCCCCCCTCCACCCATCCCACCCCCACCCCCGCTCCCACCGTCAATTCCTACTCTGCTGTCCATGTCCGTGGGTCATTCATACATGTTCTTTGTTTAGTCCCTTCCCCTTCTTTCTGCCATTGTCCTCTTTCCCCATCCCCCCTGATCCCTTTCAGTCTGCTCCATGTTTCCTTGCCTGTGGCTTATTTTGTTCATTAATTTTGTTGAATAGAGTCCACCTATAGGTGAGATCATATGGTATTTGTCTTTCATCAACTGGCTTATTTCACTTAGCATAATATTCTCCAGTTCCATCCATGCTGTTGCAAAAGTAGGAGTTCCATCTCTCTCTCTCTCTCTCTTTCTTAAATGCAGATTGATTTTATTTATTTTTTAAATGTCAAAGTTAATTGTAAAATATTTAAATATTTAAAACCATTATAAAGTCTCAGCAATTAAACCAATATGACACCAGCACAGAAATAATCAAGTAGATCAATGAAATATAATGAGCATTCTAGAGACAAATGTATATATCTGTCCAACAATGTAATATATGATTAAGTTGATATTTCAAATCGATGGATAAAATAAGGCTTATTCAACAAATAAGGTGCATGGATCACTATTACTTGAAATAAAACAAATATAGAGCCCTATTTCACACATTATACAAGAAGTATTCAGGTGAGTTAAAAATCAATATGTAGTATCTAAGGAGTTTTAGGAGAAAATACAAAATTATATTTTTCTTACCCTGAAGTAAAATATTCAAACCCAGAAGCTATAAGGTAAAATATTGACAATATGACTATATTAAACATTTAAGACTCTACAGTAATGTACGTATAAAAAAAGTTAAAGGACAAGTAATAGAATAAGAAAGTATTTGCAACACATCTAAAAAAGGGTTAATGGTTTGTTTTGGTTTTTTTAGGGAAAAAATTCTACAAACATTTAATCAACAAATGGATAAAGAATACCAAAAAGTCATTTAAAGCTTTTTTAAAATAATAGAAATAGGCAAGAAATCTACAAAAACAGGTTTAGTTTCAACAAATAAAGGAATAATTAAAATAATACATCATTGTCACAATCAGATTAATATGTATTACAGAATATTGGTAATATCAAGTATTGGCAACTGTGAAAGGAACTGGGTATTCATAGACTCTTTTTCTTCATTTTCTTAAAGCAGTCCCGTTAGCATATTTTGCAGTGCTGGTTTGATGAAGTGTATTCTTTTAAACTTCTTTTGTCTGGGAAACTCCTTATTTCGCCTTCCATTTTAATTGAGAGCCTTGTTGGGTAGAGCAGTCTTGGTTGCAGGCCTTTGCTTTTCATTACTTGGGATATTTCTTGCTATTCCCATCTGGCTGGCAGTGTTTCTGTTGAGAAGTCAGCTGCTGGCTGTATCGGAGCTCCCTTATATGTTACTACATCTTTCTCCTTTGCTGCCTTTAAGATTTTCTGTTTATCTTTGATATTTGCCATTCTAATGATGGTGTGTCTTGGAGTGGGCCTCTTTGGGTTCCTCTTGTATGGGACTCTCTGTGCTTCCTGGACTTGTGTGACTTTTTCTCTCCTCCAATTAGGGGACTTTTCCATCATTACTTTTTCAAACAGGTTCTCTATCCCTTCCTCATCCTCTCCTTCTCCTGGTATCCCTATTATACAGATATTCTTACGTTTCAGATTGTCCTGCATTTCTCTCTATGCCTCTTCATGCTTTTTGAGTCTTTTTTCATTTTCTTGCTCTTTCTGGGAGCTTTTTTCTACCTTGTCCTCCAGCTCACTGATTCGGTCCTCAGCTTCATCTAGTCTGCTTTTGATTCCTTCTACTGTGTTCTTCAATTCAGAAATTGTATTCTTCATTTCCTCTTGTCTCTTATTGATAGTTTCTATGTCCTTTTTCATGCTGATATAGTTTGCAGTAAGTTCCTCATAGTTTCCCTGTAGTTTTTTGTATTCTCTCTGAGCTTACTGAGCTCATTGAGCTTCCTTAGAACCGTTGTTTGGAACTGAATATCTGATAGTTTACTTGCCTCTATTTTATTTAGTTCTCTTTCTGGGGATCCCTCCTTTCCCTTCAAGTGAGGGGTATTTCTTTGTCTTCCCATTATTTGTGAGACTCTTCTTTTTTGCTTCTGCTTCTTAAGTTGATTTGTCTTGATTTCCTGACTTTGTGGTGTGAACTTCTATGGTAGGAGACTGCTATTTTTACTTTCTGGATCTGCCTCTGATGGTGTCAGATGTCATTCCTGTCTGAATTTAGGCAGTCTGTTCGAGACTTCTAGTAATCTACTATTGGTGGCTGTCTCCTTCAGCTGTTAATCTATTTACTCTGCACTCAGCAGGCCGCCTTAGACAGCACAGAGCAGAGTAGAGTCCCTCCTGGGGGCGGGATTATTGGGTCCTCTCTCACTGCAACCATATGAGGAGTCAGGACTGGGATCCCGCTGGCCACTCTCTCCGCTCTCTCCCCAAAGCCTCTGTCCCCAGCCTCTCCTCAAGTGTCTCCAGGCCTTTCTGCGCCCCCTTTAGCCAGGGATCTACTGTCTGTGGCTGCTGCTCTGCACTCAACAGGCCGCTTAGACAGCACAGGGCTGGTGGAATCCCACCTGGGGGCGGTGCTATTGGGTCCTCTGACATTGGTGTTGCTCAGGGGGAGGGGTGGTCTCTGCCTGAGCAAGATGGCTGCTGCCGCATGGGTGAGTCAGCTCCGAGATCCCGCTGGCTACTCTCTCAGTTCTTTCCCCAAAGCCTCCTCCCCCAGTCTCTCCTCAGGTGTATCTATCCCACTCTGTCCCCGCCTTTGCCGGAGACCAGGGTAAGTGGCTGCAAATAAAAATTTTGTTTTGGCCCTTTAAAAGGTTCTTGTGTCTCCAGCCGCCTGTCTCTGGCAGAGAGCAACCCTGCCGCTTTTCGCAGCTGGCTGTTTTCTGTGTACTTTTTGGGCTCTGGTTCTATAGGCTAGAGATCCCCACTTTTGGCTAGACCCTGCTCTTCTCAGGGGTATCCAACTGGCCATTTCAACATCCTTCTGGTGCTGCCACTCGTGGGCGCTCCGCCTGCCTTCTCGAGTCTACCATACTCCTTACCAGTTAGATGGCGCTAAAGCCGATTCTTCTGTCTCTGAGGTTACAAGGCTTCTCTCTCACTATCGCTCAGTTTGTTTGTTCCAGGTGATTTCTCCACAATTCAGTTGTAATTCCAGGTTGTCCCTGGGAAAAGGTCAGTGTGACTTCCACTCACTCCTCTGCCATCTTGATTCCCCCCAATCAAGATTCTAATGACATATTTCACAGAACTACAATATTTCAAAAATTTGTGTAGAATCCATAAAGGCCCCACATAGCAACAGCAATCCTGAGAAAGAACAAAGTTGGAGGAATCACACTACCTAATATGAAAATATACTCCAGTCAAACTGGAGGCATAAGTAGACACAGCTTTGCCTCCTTGCACAATGATAAGAAGGATCACAACTAATCTCAAAACAAAGAACACCCAGAACTGCCAGAAAATCAAACTGTATGGAAGTCTGACAACCAAAGATTTAAAGAAGCCATATTTGTCCAGACAGGTAAGCGGAGGGGGAGACAGGGAGCTGGGGCAGAGAGGACGTGGAGTGGCAGCAAGGCAGCAGCAGCAAGGGGGTGGCAGTGGTCGGTGGACCAGGTGGTCCCATATTCATGCATGGTAGAAAAAAAAGGGAGGGGGTAGATAAAAAAAAAAAGGGAGAGATACCTGGGGAGCGAGAGATCCCAGCCTCAGGCCAGACCATGCAGCCCACGGCTCCAGCAAGGGGAAAATAAAGCTTCATAACTCCTGGCTGTAAAAACCAGTGAGGATTGGGGCAGCAGAAGAAACTGCAAATCTCTCAGGAGAATCCATTTAAAGGGCCCTTGTGGTCCTGGAACGTACACAAACCCACCCATTCGGGGGAACCACCATGAGGGCAGCAGGTGGAAAGGCAATAGTTGCATATGGGAAGTGGGTAAAGGGACTGGAAATGGAGTGAGTGCAAGCAAGCCTCAAGTAGCCAAGCAACGGCATTGTCCCCTCTCTAAGCGCCGCCCCCCCCCGCCCCGCCACACACACAGAGCCACACAAAGCAGTGAAGCAGGCCTCCCTGCCCTGGCGATTACCTAAGGCTCCGCCCCATACAACTTAACAGGTGTGCCACAACAGGGAGTCAAAGCAGCTCTACCTAATACACAGAAACAAACACAGGGAGGCTGCCAAAGTGAGGAGACAAAGAAATATGGCTCAAATGAAAGAACAGAACAAAATTCCAGGAAAAGAACTAAATGAAACAGAGATAGCCAACCTATCAGATGCAGAGTTCAAAACACTGGTTATAAGGATGCTCAGAGAACCCATTGAGTATGGCAAAAGCATAAGGGAATAAATGAAGGCTATACTAAGTGAAATAAAGAAAAACCCATAGGGAACCAAGAGTGAAGGAAAGGAAGCCAGGGGTCAAATGAACATAAGAAAGAAATAAACAACCAGAACAGAATGAAGAAACAAGAATTCAGAAAAACAAGGAGCGAATTAGAAGACTCTGGGATGTCTCCAAAAGGGCCAACAGCCAAATCATAGGGGTACCAGAAAGAGAAGAGGAAGAGCAAGAAATCGAAAACTTACTTGAAAAAATAATGAGAGAAAACATCCCTAATTTGGTGAAGGATATAGACATACAAGTTCAGGAAGCGCAAGGAGTCTCAAAGAAGTTGGGCCCAAAGAGGACCACACAAAGACACATCACAATTCAAATGCCACAGGTTAAAGATAAAGAGACATTCTTAAAGGCAGCAAGAGTAAAGAAGAGAGTTACCTACAAAGGAGTTCCCACAAGACTATTGGCTGATTTCTCAAAAGAAACTTTGCAGGAAAGAAGAGGCTGGGAAGAAGTATTCAGTCATGAAAAGCAAGGACCTACAACCAAGATTACTCTATCCAACAAAGCTATCATTTAGAATGGGAGGGCAGATAAAGCACTTCTCAGACAAGGTAAAGCTAAAGGAGTTCATCATCAACAAGTCGTTATTATATGAACTGTTAAAGGAACTTTTCTAAGAAAAAGAAGATCAAAACTATGAACAGTAAAATGACAACTCACAACTATCAACGACTGAACCAAAAACAAAAACAAAAACAAACTAAGCAAACACAACTAGAACAGGAACAGAATCACAGAAATGGAGATCACATGGAGGGTTATCAGTGGAGAGGGGAGGGAAGGGAATGAGGGAAAAGGTACAGTGAATAAGAAGCATAAATTGTAGGTACAAAATAGACAGGAGGATGTTAAGAACAGTACAGGAAGTAGAAAGTAGAGAAGCCAAAGACCTTATATGCACAACCCATGGACATGAACTAAGGGTGGGGGATTAGGGGAAGGGAGGGGAGGTACTGGGAAGAGGGTGGCAAAGAGGGAAAAAATAGGACAACTCTAATAGCATAATCAATTAAATGTACTTGAAAAAAATAAACTATACTATAAGGCCTTAATAATCAAAACAGCATGGTACTGGCACAAAGACACATAGATCAATGGAACAGAATAAAGAGCCCAGAAATAAACCTATACTTTTATAGTCAGTTTATATGCAACAGAGGAAGCAAGCACATTACAATGGGCTAAAGAAAGTTAACTCAATAAGTGGCGTTGGGAAAATTGGCCACATAACATGTAGAAAAACGAAACTAGACCACCTTTTAACATCACACAGAAGAATAAACTCAAAATGGATCAAAGACTTAAATGTTAGACCCTAAACCATAAAAATCCTAGAAGAAAACATAGGCAGTATAATCTCAGACATTGCTCATAGCAGTACTTCCTCTGATATATCTCCTCAGGCAAGGTAAACAAAAGAAAAGAAATGGGACTACATCACTCTCATTATTGTTTTATAATTTGCACTTATCTGGTGACATATGATGTAGAGCACCTTTTCATAAGCTTACTTGCCATCTGCATAATTCTTGGTGAGGTATGTGTTAAGGCCCTTGGCTTGCTTTAAAATCAGATTGCTTTCCTTATTGTTGAGTTTTAAGTGTTCTTTGTGTATTTTGAATAACAGCCCTATCTATATCTGATAGGGTTTTTGCAAATATTTTCTCCCAGTCTGTGGCTTTTCATTCTCTTGACCATGTGCTTTGTAGAGCAGAAATGTTGTATTTTGACAAAGTTACACTCATCAACTATTTGTTTCATGGATCATGCTTTTCGTGTCGTATCTAAAAAGTCATTGCCGAAACCAAGACCAGTCATCTAGATTTTGTCCATTGTTAGCTTCTCGTTTTATAGATTTGCATGCTCCATTTAGTCCTGTGAGCCATTTAATTTTTGTGAAGGGTGTAAGGTCAATGTCTAGATCATTCGGCATGTGGAAGTCCAGTCGTGCCAACGCCATTGGGTTGCTGTCATTTTCTCCCTTTAGTTCCATTCGTATTTGCCATATAGATTTTGGTGCTCCTGTGTGGGGCACTATGTATTTACAAACATTATCATCATCTTGCTGGATTGACCCCTTTATCATTATGTAATGCCCTTCTTCATTTTTTAACACAGTCTGTTTAAAGTCTATTTTTTCTACTATAACTACATCAGCAGCTTTCTTTTCATTTCCATTGGCATAAAATTTCTTCATCCCTTCACTTTGTCTGTGTCCTTACATCTGCTGAGTCTATACAGGCAGCATGTAAGGGCCGTCTGTATCCATGATGCTGTTTTATACTGTTGCTCTTTACTCCTTCACACATATAACTAAACTGGGCACTGGCATATGTAGGGAAGCCTATTCCTACATTCAATGAACAATGAGGGCCCCTTTAAGGTTTCGAGCAAGTAATTTCACTAGTCAGGGGCCTGACCCTGAGCAGGTCTGCTGAGGGCCAGCTGTCATGTGTGGGTTCTTGACTTTGTGTAGGAAAGAGTTCACAACATGAGTCCCGTGACTATGAGGACCCATTTATTAAAGTTGGGGGCAATGAAACTAGCAAGGGCTTAGCACAGAAGCAACAGAAGAGCCCAGGCTGGGCTGCCTTCGCTCACTGGGAAATCAGAGAAAAGGGGGCCTTGGGGACAGGGTCAGAGGATCAGCCTGAGACAACACACCCATGAAGAAAGAACCGGTGGGGGGTGGGGGACGGGGGGGCGGGGAAGAAGGGAGTGGCGCAGGCTGCTCCCCAGAGGGAGAGCATGGCCCTGGGTCCTTTGTCTTGAGGCTTTTCTCTTTCCTGCCAGAGAGAATCTTAGCGGAGGTCTTGGAAGGGTTTCAACAGAATATGCATCAGTTCTCCAGGTGCCCCCCTTCAGGGTCATGGTCTCCTCTCACTGGTCAGTGACAGGGAAGGGTATCTTTAGTCATTACAGTTGATTCTGGCCTCGCCCACCTGGTTTTGCCGCTTTTCTGGGCCTGAAGCCAAAACACAGCTGAGGCCTAGATGTTATCTCCAGGGAGGAAAGGCAGGGGAGGAGAGGGGGCCAGGCCCTTGTTCTCCTAGTTTTGCCGCCTGCCAGGCACTTGGGCCTTCTGCCCTGGGGACCACCAGCATCTGGCTATAAAATTTTCAGCTGCTGTGTTCAGTCATCTGTCTCTGTTTCCCTATTCCACTCGCCAAGGAATTTTCCTAGCCTCTCACTCTTCTGTCTCAGTAAGATGCTCAGTGGGCCTCTGGAAGCAAGGGCAGGAGTCTCTTGGGTCGGCAGGGGGTGGGGAGGGACAGGCACTGAGACCTGCGAGATGTCCACCAGGCGCCTGGACACTTAGATCTGGAGCACAGGAGAGACTTTGGGGTGCTCCGTCCACATCTAGGAAACATCCTTCCATAAGGCCAGTAGAAGCTACAAGGACAGATAAGCACCAAGAGTTGGTGGAGAGCAGGTCCAAAGCGGCACCTTCCTGAGCAGCCAGCCATCCCAAAGTGGCCCCGCAAGGTCTGAAGCTGGCAGGGGAGCCAAAGGGCAGGAGAGTGGACGCCAAGAAAGGGGAGCAGAAGAGGGAGCTGTTAGCTAAGGCCTCAGAGCTCCAGTGTGGTACATGCCCGAGGAGAGGCCACTGGGTTTAGAAACGAGGCACCCCTTCTCAGCCACCACCTGCTACTCCTCCCGACACTGCCACTCCTGTCAGACGGCTGTCACCCGCCCTGCCCTCATGCCCAGTCCCTGTTGATTCCACCTCTACACTCATCGGTTACACTTATTCTGATCCAGTGTCCCTGCCTTTCCCTTAGTCATCCTTCTGCTGGACACTTGCACTGTGACGCCAAGTGTCTGTCCCGCTCTGTGTTCCTTCTCCACTCCATCTTGTCTACTTCTGCCAGATGACTCTTCCTAAAGCTGAGCACCAGTCACCATGTCCTCTGCCGAAGACCCTTAATGACTCCCCGTTACCTACCAATAAAAGGCCAACCTCCTTACGATGGCAGTCAAGCTCATTTACAGCGTCTCACTGTCAAGGAGCCACGACAACTCTTTGTTTTCCTGTAAGCAGTACTAGCCCACCTCTACTCCCTCCCAGTGGCTGTGTCTCTTTTACCAGGTTGGCCAAAAATTTCGTTTGGTTTTATCTGTACGATGGCTCTAGTAGCACTCGCTTGTCTTTAACTTCATTCAAAACAATTGTGTTAGAGTGTACTGACAGCTGTCATAACAGCATGCATTAAAAAACTTATCAAAATCAGTGAATTTTTGTATAACTAAACTGAATATTAAAGATGGAAGAATATAAGCAACATTTTTGACATATTATGCTTTATTATTTCAAGTAAGGTAAAAACGCAACTGAAACACAAAAAATGATTTGTGCAATGTATGAAGAAGGTGCTGTGACTGATTGAAGGTGTCAAAAGTGGTTTGTGAAGATTTCTCGCTGGACAATCCTCCACAGTCGGGTAGACCCGCTGAAGTTAATAGCAATCAAATCAAGACATGAATTGAGAACAATCAATGTTGTACCACACAGGAGATTGCTGACATACTCAAAATATCCAAATCAATAAAGTTATTGGTGAAAATGGACAAGGGTTTATTTTACGTAATAAATCATACAGACTTTTTGGTCAACCCAATACCACATTGGGCTTTGAAAAGAGCCCTGATTATAGCACTTGTCTGTTTCAGCGGTCCTACGTCTGCTGGTTTCTAGCCAGCAACGTGACATTACTGAATGCAGACAGGCAAGTGAAGCTGGGAAGACGCGCAGACACGCAGCCCAGGGGGCTGCGTGGGGCTGCTCCAGCTCACCGCCCCGGCGACGAGATGTCTGTACAGTTCACGGCTCCAGTTCACCGCCCCGGAGCCGTGAACGAGATGGACAAGCCTGGCTAATGGCATCGTGCTACTCTTTTATTTCTAACAAAGACCAACTGGAACTTTAAGAAAACACAACCAGCCCAGAGAGTCTATGGGAAGAGCTAGGGCTTATGGAAGTCCCACTGGCAATTGCAACAGCACGCAAGCACTCTACAGGAAGAACTCGATGCTCAGTGTAAAGCTCTCTGGTTCAGCTTCCTCTTCTTGTAACTTCCTTTTCCTCTGGCTAAATACCCCTCCACCTTGGCAGGCAGGCCAGAGTGTGCACGTGGCTGACTGTCTGCATGCACTGGGTTGCAACTCTTTCTAATTCCTGAATAAATTCTTTCTGGTGACGAAACACCTACCAGAGGTGTCCAACCTGTGGCCCATGGGTCACGTACAGCTCAGGATGGCTATGAATGCGACCCAACACAAAATCATAAATTTACTTAACATTATGAGATTTTTTTTGTGACCACATGCCACAATGTATTTAATGTGTGGCCAAGACAACCCTTCTTCCAGTGGGCCCAGAGACGCCAAAGGTTGGACACCGCTGATCCTAGTTGGTACTAATTTTCTGTTGCCACTCCCATGGTTGCCTCCAACCGTCCTGGTGGGGCTGGATCTGGCTGCCTTAGGGAAGTCTGTGTTTCCCTTATATTCCTCCATTGGACTCTAAGGCCTGACAGGGTGAGAGCCACCTCCTGCAAGTGGCTCCTTCCCCACAGGACCAGGCACAGTGCTCTGCTCCTGGTAAGACTTCAGGTTTGTCGGCAGATCAATCTCGTGGGGGCGGGGGTGGAATGTCTGAATGGATACACATCCACTGAAAACAAGCCCTCCCACACCTGCCCACCCACCCAAGTGGGAGCCACTCAAGCCACAAGTCAGCTTTGAGAAGCACAGGTTGGTCTAGGGTAAAACTATGAAGCAGCAAGTGTTACCTCCAGCCTTGTTCACCCTCCAACCAGTACCCCTTCCCACCCCTGGCACCCCGGGCCCTGGCTGGCTCTGTGCCCTTGCTCGGGCCTCCAGTGCAGCAGGTGCTGTGACCTCTAAAACCACGTGGAAGACCAAGAGCAGTCCCTGGCCTCTCGAAGGGCTCCGAGACCTCCCCCAGCCCACTCCCAGCCCAGAAAAGGTTCTGTTCTCTGGCGTACGCTGTGACCTTTAGGAAGCAGGTGTGGGTTCTGGTTCCCCGTGGCGCCTCCCACGTGGTGGGACCCTGATGGACTGTCACAAAGGGCCTATCTGGTGAGTATGTGAGAGAAGCCGGTATGCGGCGTGCACCTGGGCGTGCACACCGTGCACCGCAACACATCACACTTGGACGCCCACGCTCGAAAGAACAGCTGCCACCCTCCCTGGCACGGGGAGCAAAGCAGGAGGCGCCCAGGCGCTGTCGTGGCGCAGTAACGTGACCTCTCCGGGCCGGCCGGCGCTCGGCTTCCATTTGATAAGAGGGTGGAAAGCGACCTTTCTGTCACTATCACAGATCGTGCTGCCTGCAAGCCTGGAAAAGGCCCAAGCCCCATGAATTGGGTTTTTCTCTCCATCCACCTTCCTCTTACTTCAGTATGCCCACCACAGAGCCCACACCACGTCAAAGACCAAGGCTCTATTTGTCTCTAGCTCAATGTCACAACTGTAGCAGCAAGTCAGAAACACCTCCCACACACAACATGCATTTCTCCCTTCCAGGAGCTGGCAACATGGGAGAGGCAGAATCAGCATTTAACAGGCACGATCAGCCTTAAAGCTACAGCGTTAGGTGTTACAGCGTTGGAGATGCAGCCTTCAGGGACTTTGGGGGAGAGGGCTTAGAATAAGACATCAGCATTTAAAAAAAGAAGCAAACCATACAAAAGGATGTAGGCCGGTAAATAGCTAGATTGAACGCAAAATTTTAAAAACATAGTCCTGGGTTGAACACTTATCCCATTGGAAAAAGAAATCAACTTTTTACTTGAAAATAAAACTCTGACCCACAAGAGGCTGACTCTCAAATCACGGCCTGAGCAGAGTTGTTCTCCGAGGCGCACGTGGCCGCGAGCGCGCACCCAGTGCCAAGGGTTGTGCTCAGTGGCATCGCCTGGCTGAGACATCCCCCTAGAGACACTAGCGGCCGAGCACACGCCAGGACCCTGGGAGGCTGTCGTCACTGGGGGTGGGGAGAGCGTGTTCCTATCTAGCACTGCACGAGGGCAAAGCCACCATCAACACCTGCACTGTAGTCTGCACAAGGCAACAGCACACACTTCGGGGCCCAGGGTGAGCGGGGGACATCAGTTCACCCACATGAGCGGCCACTTCTATTTGTTTAGTGTTCCTTCAGCCCCAGGGAGGCCCAGCGGGGGAGGCAGGGCAGGAAGCATCACCTAGTGTCCCAGCCGATCCATCCACTCCGGGAGAGGGAAGTCGGGAGCGGACTTTCCGACTCTGGGCCCACAGAACTCTGAAATCCACTCTCCACCGCTGCTTCCCGTGTCTCCCCACCCAAAGGAGTTTTCCCAGAGCAACCAACAGCTTCTTTTCTGAATATCAAAAACAAAATCCTGTAAGAAATAAACATTTTGCCACAATGCGGCAAGCTTAAGTGGACGAAAAGGGGCAGTGGGGTCACTATTTTAGAATCGGATCTGTTTTTTCTATTCGCAGAATGTACACTAACCTAGGCCACATTTGAGAGATGTAAACACTTCCCATGGCAGCGTGGCCCCCGCGGGCTTTTGTATCTCAAGTGGGACAGATGCTTGCTGCTCCTGGTTTCCACGGAGGGGTTAACCCTGAGGTGGGACAGGCCAGCAGCTGAGCCCCCGGCCCAGGAGAAAGACCCCCCTTCTCCTGTCCCTGATGAGACTCCCAGCACTGTGTGCAGGGTCCCAAGGTGCAAACTGTCCCAGTGCCACCAGAGTCCCTCCCAGGGAGTCATGGGAGCGGGGACTGAGCCTCAGGGAGACGTCCAGGAGTGTGCTTTCAACTCCTGTGCAAAGCCGGGCTCTGAGAGGGAGCCATCGCGTTGCCCCCTGAAGCCTGGCAGCCCAAGGAGACCCCGGCCGGACAGAGCGGGCGCGTGTTTCCTCTGCGATCATGTGGCTCGGACTCACCACTTCAGAAAAGAAGGCAGTTAGGCCTCAGGGTCTCAGCTGACGGGGACCCACAGAGGCCGAAGATGATCCGGGGGCACCCTGACTTGGGTAGGAGGGCTCGGGCCTCGCTTCAGCGGCTGGGTCCCAGCTGGGGGGCCGGAACTCTGTCACTGTGCGCTGAGATGCTCTGTGACGGGGGGTAGACAGAGGCCATAGGTACACTCGCTGTTTTTTAAAATCTCTAAAACTGCACAGGGAACCAGATCAGGAGATTTAGTCAAAACACACACAAACAAGAATAGCCGAAGTGCCTGAGTTAGAAGGCGGATGCAGAGAGAAGTCCTAGGAAAATAAGAGGACTTATCCCAACTGTCCACCCACAGGTAGCCAGACGTGGGCGTCTCATAGGCTTCCAAGTGCCGACCCAGGGAGGCTGCGTTCCCGTCCCTGGGGAAGGAGACGGTCTCAGTAGGTGTAAGCCTGTTTGCTAGGGGCCACCGTCATCGGGTGTGGTTCCTGTCACCCCACGTGTGCGTGCACACTGCAACAGAAAACGTCCCAGGGCCAGGCCTCAGGTCCCGGAATTTTAAGGAAAGACAAAGGCTAAAGGCACGTGAAGGTGACTGCAGGAATAAAAGAAAGCAGCTACAAGATCCATATCATTTTGATTTTTTCCAACGTACCTTTCCCCCCCACAAAAAGAGAAATTCAAAATATAAACTTATATTTATTATTTTACATTCAAGTGAAACTTCCATTTGGGGGCTCAACACAACTTTAGGCCACACTCAGCAACTGATTACTTTGGTGCCTTTTTCCTTAACCCAACGGAAGGATTCAGCCCTGTGTTTTAAAACAGCTCCGCAGTCCCGGCTGTCACTCTGACTCACACACACGCACAGGCTCACACACAAATCCAAAAAAAAAAAACCCTCCTACATAGAAAAATAAAGAATAAACATTATCCATCTATTTTATACTGTGTACTGGAACTTTTATGTACATAATCTTTTTTTTTTTTTTTTTTTGCTTTAATGTTCTCAGTCGCTGCACATTTTCTTCCCTCCCCCGTGACCTGTGATTCTAGGGGAGGGGCCGGCCACACTGAAGCAGAAAAGCTACATTCCCCTGAGGGGAGGCAGTGCCCTCCCCTTCCAAAGCCTCTCCCCATCTGCCACCACCTCGGACGTCCCTGTGGATGGCCTTCTGGGAAGCAGCTGCCCCATCCGCCCCTCTCTCTAAGGCGCCAGGGAGCGGAAGGCCCATCCTGAAAACACCCTGCAAAAAATACTCTCGGGGCGAGGGCGAAGGGACGCAAGCTGGCAGGGAGAACTTTTCAAAAACACGAGATTCTGGACTCACGGCCCTCGGCCTGCTCCTTTAGTATGGAGCGCGACTCTCCAGCTTGTGCTTGGTGATGAAGTACTTGAAAAACTCGTAGACGGACCAGGAGATGGCAGTGGAAGGCATCTGGTACAGCACGCGGGCCTGAATGCCCTTGAAGTAGCCGGGCAGGCCGTTGAGCTGGTACACCGTCCGGAAGGCGTTGGCCATGCCCGACAGCCGGCCGCTGATGTTGGCCAGGTTCAGGGCCATGTTCTCCTGAGTGTTGAGGAGGGTCTTACAGACGTCCAGGGGGGTGGTGGCGGCCGCGGCCAGGGCCCCGGCCAGCCCACCTGAGATGATGTGGGACTGTGGGTTGTAGCGTCGGTGCGGGTTGACCTGCTCCTGCAGGAACTCGTAGGTGATGAAGTGGATGGACTGGAAGGGAATGTTCATGGTCAGCTGCGTGGTGTAGCTCCGGTAGAAGGCCCCCAGGCCCTCAGTCCTCCAAACCGTCCGGATACAGCTGAGGGCCGACCGGTGAGGCGAGTTGTACATCTGCATGCGCTGCTTCACAACTGTTGGCGGCCACAGGGCACAACAGACGGGCGGGCAGTCAGGGGGCAGGTGGTTGGCTTGGCCCCACCCCGGTCGGAGTGAAATGGGAAGCCAAGCCATAAAGAGAAACAAGCAAGTTTAGACACGCTGGTAACAGGTCCCAGAGAGACAGCACACTCACAGCCCCAGCCCGGGGCCACACAGGGCCAGCTCCAGGCAAGCCCGACCCCGTGCCAGGGAGGGGACTCTTTCTTAAAGTTTCTGCGGCCTGAGTCTTGTTTACGTGGTCCTGAAACCAGGTCGCCACTTCCGATTCCCTGGCCGGACCCTCGGATCCTGGCTGCCTGGGGCATGGCACCCGCCACAAGTCTAACTCCTGCCCCGGCCCTTCTGCCCTCCTCTGTCTTAGCACATCTCCTGGACATGCGTCCTGTCTTGTCTTTTCTGGTCTGTACCCGACAGTGTCATTAGTTTCTGAATCACAGTGCTCTTGGCAGGGACACTAGAACTGAGTCCGCCCAAGTTCAGTGACGACCCCGCTTTAACACAAAACAACTGTGAGTCAGAGGCCATGAGGCAAGGGAGGGCCAACTCTGGTCCCCTGAGCTTAGTGTTGTAGTCAGCCCCATGCATTGCCCAAATGAACACATATGGTGTGTGTTTCTTTACTGTTAAAGGAATCAAGTCCTTAAATAAATATAATGTCAAGGAGAAGAGGTGGGAGTTGAATTCATTTTTTTTTTTCTCCTTTTAAAAACAAAAACAAAACTCTCACCTGGTTGGCCCTGGCTAAGTGGTCACTGTGCAGGTAGGTCCCTGTATGAATCGCTTACACACACGCAGAGAGAAGCCCCCCCCATGGGACCCACTACGTCCCTGAAGGACAGGACAAGCCCCCGTCTGGTAGGGCACTGGAGGCGCCTGGGTGCCAACAAGCAATTTTAACTTTCAAAGACAAAAACAGAAAAACTTGTAAGACAAGACTGAAAATGTTGACATTTTTACCTCTGATTCCCCCTTCTGGAAAGGGACCGGTTTACGGGGGGAGGTGGAGAGCGCTCCCTGTCCCCAGAGACTGACCCAGGTGCCCGCAGGCTGGGCCCGGGCCCAGGGGCACGGAGCAGGCCCGAGTCCACACAGCTGAGAGGGGGCCTAATGCTCCCCAAATTCAAAAGGACAAAAAGGATACTGTGGGAGGAGAACGCTAAAACAAAGCGGCCAGATGATCGTCCATGAAGCAGAGGGGAGGCACACATGGGGTTCGCAACGCCCTCGTCTCTGCATGTGCCTGTTTGAAATGTTCCATAAACCTGAACGGACGCTTTCAGGAAGGCCCTTTGACAGGCTCCCCCTAGATCTGTCTAGGGCTGAGAAAGGCCGAGCAGGGGCCAGAGGGGGCTGTGTGTGTGCATGTGTGTGCGCGCACGCGTGCCACGATTTCAGGCTAGTGCGAAAGAATCCCCAGGAGAGCTTGTTAACACCAATTCCCTGTCCCTACCCCCACCGTCGGATTTAGTAGGTCTGGGGTGGGACCTAAAAATTGGCACTTCCAATGTGCTCCCAGGATATGCCGCTGGCGGCTACTCCCCAGGTCACACGTGAGTGGCGCTGTGGGAGAGGGCAGGGACACCAAAAGCTCAAAGGCGCATGACCCTTCTTGAGGCCTTTAATAAAATGTGGTTAAAATAAATCCCCCTGCTTACTCTGCCTGGGGGCCAGGAACCCCCTCGCCCAACCTCCTGTCCCCCACCCCCACCCCCATCACTCCTGCCCCCTGATGTCCCTACTGCCACTCCCTGGGGCTGTGGAACATTACCTTCCGCTGGGTTCATTACTGCATCGTGGAGCAGGGTGGCCAGACTCCCAGCTATCCCTGCAAAACAAACTCCAGAAAATTACCCTCTGGGACCAGGTGCTCAGAGAAACTTCCTGGAACCTAAAAATTGGACAGAATCCTGGGCACAGCTTTCTAAGAAGCACACTTCACTACCAGATCCACCCAGGAGAGCGCTGACTCTTCAAACCCTAGAGGGATCATGGAAATACTAGATAAAAACAGGGAAGCAAGCACAGGTCCAGGTGCCCACTTTTCCATCCTGTAGAAACCTCATTTTCTCTGGCAGTCAACCCAGGGCAGAGGTTAGACCTGCTAACACGGGATGGCACCCAGAAAGCACATTCTGTGGCTTTTCCCACCATCTAGGTGTGAATTCTAGCTCGTCCCTCGCCTCTGTCTACAGACGAACTCACTCTGTAGTTATGCTGCGGCCACTGGAGGGGATGATACCATGTAAACGGCTGAGACGGAGAAAATGCCAGAAAAGAAATCTTTAGGAAAATTCCTTAATAACCAGGCACTTTAGAGCAAATGGGCATGGAGAGAGGACGCCAGGAAGCACCTGCACATGGTCGATTTTCAAGGTTAATTTGCAAAGATATGACTTGTCTGAGGGATGGCCAGCCCGATCATGTGGCTTCAAGAACCAGGAATTTCAAAAGCCTGACTCAGGCCTGGAATTTTGCTTTTGGATTTGGGTTTCTTCCCTCTGTGAATCACATGCCCAGTAACGTCGATTACCGCTGGAAGGCAAAAGGCATGAGGAACAGCAGGATAAGGCTTCCGAAATACACATACACCCCCTCCCTCCACACACACTTATGATTATCCCCAGAAAAGTCAAAGGCAGCCACCACACACACCACAGTGAAGCAGTCACAGTGCGGGCAAAACTGGGCAAAAACTGGGCACCGCCAAATCGCGGTCCAAGGTTCAGCAACCAAGGAGCTAAACTATTACACGGGCAGTTTCTGCCAACGGAGAGCCATGGGCTCAGCGGTGCCCTCAGGGGGCTCTTAGTGACCATCTCATTAAGTGCAACTAACGCCCAATTTTTAAAAAGCAACACAAATGTCTGCAAACCAGCCATGTATGCTTATGACTACCCAGGTTGGCTGATGGGAGGAACATGTTTGGGTTTTGAGCAGAACAGGAAGAGAAGGGGAAAAAATTTTCGCTGGTCACATCTACCTCTCAGCGGTTGCACGATTAATTCTGTTCAAATAAGAACACTGTATACTGCCACGCACAGTCCCATTTCACACCCAAACAGAAGCCCAGCCCCACAGAAGGAGCAAAAACAACCGCTCAGCCGGACCCGTAAGACGTGTCTAGGTAGGAGCAGCCCGCCAAACTCAAGCCCCCTCCCAGCTCCCTCAAAACAACAAAAGAAAACTCTTTCAGCCCTTGATCGCAGAGAGATGCAACTCAAACAAACAGAAGAGAATGGGGACGAAATTCCCAAATCCCCAGAAGCTTAAGGTGGGAAAGGTCGTCTGCGCTGGAGCAAATCCTTTGTCAGCCATAAAACTTCTTGACCTTTTAAAGCTTAGTTAGATCTTGACGTTGTAGAGACCTGTTGAACCAGTTTTTAAATAGTCTCAAAGAAGCTGTCCAGATAACATTTTTTTTTTTTTTTTTTTTTTTGGAATCCAGCATTCAAAAGTTTTTGTTTCTATTCAGGGTGTTTTTCCTAGATCTGATCATTAATGGCTTTGGAATGTTTACAAAAAAGAAAAAAGAAAAAAAAAAAGAAACGAAAAACCCACACAACAATGAAAACTGAAACCCCTCTGTCACCAATTTCCCCCGGCTTCCGAAAGCGAAGAAGGGGGATGGAAAAAGCGCGCGTGTGTGTGCGTGTGTTGGGTGTGTGTGCACACACAACGCTAGAGTTCTTTATTCACAAGCAAGCGCGGCGGAGGCGAGGCAGCAGGCTGCTGGGCCACAGGGAGGAGACCCTGGGGGAGGGTCTGCTGAGGACAGAGCTTTCTAACTCCAGACAAACGCTTTCTAATACCGTTGGCTAGGTGGCTGTTTCCTTGGTGGTGGAAAACGGCATTTAAAGTCCTTTTCATGTTCTCATAGCAGGCAAAATACAGGGCGTGGGCCGGCCCTGCGCCCATCATCATCACGTTGAGGCCGCGCAGGGGCCTCCAGAAGCCTTCGGTCCGAATGATTTTCTTGAGGGCTCCGTAGACGCTCGTGTACTGGGCTTTGGGATCTGGATTCAAGCTCTGCATCCGCGTCTGTGGGAGGCAAGAGAACAAGACACACGCGGGTGTTAGTGAGGGCGGTGAGGAGGGAAGACAGAGAGCCAGAGAAAACAGCCCAGTTTCATAGTGTCACAGAATTTCTGGGTGAAGAAAACACTGACTCTCTCTTTCCTGGATCGCTCATGTCTCCCCTGTCCTCTCTCCCCAGCAGCCCCCGCCCCCACATGAATTTCATCACGCCCAGCAAAGGAGGGAAAGAGGAGGGGCCCGGGGCCGGATTCGGAAGGGGAAGACCTCGTCGGGGCCGGTGCGGCTCAGTTGGTTGGGGTAGGACCGAAAGGTCACGGGTTCGATTCATGGTCAGGGTACATGCCCAGGTTGCGGGTTCCATCCCCAGTCATGGTGCGTACAAGAAGGCAACCAATCGATGTTTCTCTCACATCGATGTTTCTCTTTTTCTCTAAAAAGCAATGGAAAAAAAAAGTGTCCTTGGTTGACCGCTGATGAGTCCCTTACCCTCCCTAGGCTTTGGGATCCTCAATTTTAAAAAAAAGTCACAAGGATGTAAAGTCCAGCATAGGGAATAGAGTCAATAATATTGTAATAACTACGTACGGTGCCAGGTGGGCACTGGAATTATAGGGGGGTCCGCCTCACAAACTATGTGTCTATCCCTATGTTCTACACCTGAAACTATATGATACTGAATGTCAACTGCAACGGACCAATTTTTTAAAAACAGGGTTTCCATGAGCATCAAATAAAACAATGCATGTGAAGATCCTCAATAAACTCAGACACCTAGTCGACTGTAAGAACAGCGTATTACTATTGACATCCTGCGGTTGCCACTCTGGCTCTGAAGCCTTCCGTGTCCGCGCGGATCGGAGACCTCTGTGTTCTGAAAGCGCCCGCTCAGCCCAATCGTGAAATCTCCCCACAATCCTTGAGCCCATGGCTGGCACGTTCGCTATCAGCGTTTTTGCTGTGAACATCTTTGCCACCATCATTTTTGTGACACAACTACTTGGCCATGAGGCAATTTTGCCTTAAAAGCTAAAATAACAAAAATAAAGCAAGGGCATTAAAAAGAACACAATGAAACATGAAAAATTAAGAAGAGCTTATTGCAAAAAAATGAAAACACTTTGTCTCTGGAGTCTTTAGTATGATACGTTTATTGGCTTGTTGATTCACCTCCTCATTTAGCACTGTGCTTTTTCTTTCTCCCTACAATTTCTTCCTTCATTAAGGGATGGATCAGTTTCCAGCTACAGAATCAATAATGCTCTTGAAGACTGTCGTGAACTAGGCAGCAACCTCTTTGATATTTGCACAGCTTGGTAAACTTTTAGTGTTGCGGGGAGTGAGGGCTGACTGTGGTCCCCAAAGGACGCATCTGTCACGTGATCATTTTCTAGAATAGGATGGAATCTGGCTTTCCATGCAGTTTTGTGATCTGCTCTGAACGTGCTTATTATCATCCTGTGTTATCATCCGCTGTTTAAAGACCACCACATCCACTGGTCACTGTACAGACCAGTAGGAGGGCTGAGATTTATGTAATCTAAAAGTGGGAGTAACCGTGAGAACTTTGTCAATGGAGTAAGCAAACTCACACCAAGCTTAGATACGTGAAGTCTGTGGAATCGTAAACCAAACTGTCAACTAGTTGTACAGTGAAAAGTTTTATGGCAAAAATACCTAGAACGTCCCTCATTTCCTCTAAATCCTTTTTACATTTTGTCTTTACAAGATAGCATCTAAATAAATATAAATGGTCCTGTTCTTAATTTTTTCATATGCTGTTGTGACTCCGTGCGGCAGGAGCCGGCTTTGCCCGCCTGTGAGGGCCACCACGCTTCCCAGGCGCTGGAGTAGACGGGACGCGTAATCTTCCGTGTCGACCTGGTGAGGCCTTGTTACCCACACGGGCACCAGGTGTGGCCAAACACTAGGTGTTGTGAAGGTTACTTTTTAGACTTTGGGTAAAGCAGGCCACCCTCCACAGGGTGGGTGGGCAGGCCTCAGTGAATGGTCGGCCTGAAGAGAAAAACCCTGAAGCACCTCCCCCACGCCCAAGGAAGAAAGAATTTTGCCCTCAGACAGTCTTTGGCCTTGGGCTGCAGCATCAACTCTTCCCTGGGTCCCCAGCCAACCTGCCCTGCAGGTTTTCGATTGCCAGTCTCCACCATCGCTAACTAAAGGGTGAACCACTAGATAAAGATGCCTCCCAGCCTGTGCGCTATCTAATAACGACCTCCATCCAGCCTGTGCAGTGAGAGTCACCCGTGGTTATGTGGGGAGAGGGTGTGCGGGGGAGGGCAGAGAGTGTGGAGGGGGCAGAGGCAGAAAGCAGTGTGGCACACGGTGCCAAGGCTCTACCAGCCAAGCCAGTGCCATCACCTGAATTCTAGCTGTGGCACTTGGAGTAGGTTCCTTAATTGGTGGGGTGGGGGGAGGTGGGGGCTGTGAAGTAATGCCCCAGAGAGCCGTTGGCAGGCCACAGCAGCGATGGGAAACACCTGCAATGAACGGGCAGTCAACAAGGACCAACCCCTCTGCTACCCACCCTCCGCGTGTGCCAAGGCCTCAGGAGGGTCTCTCCCTCACAGAGCAGCTCCCATAAGCTTATAAGGAAAGCTTGGACTCATTTCTCACTTTCCCTTTTTACACTTAGTTGTGGGGCAGTGGGAGGAGTAAATGTTTCTGAGCCAAAGCGCACCATCCTCGCTCCCATAGGGAAGAGAACCACTGGGCGCCTGGGTGCTCAGGGGCTTCCTCATGTTCAGTGGGTGGCTGGCTCAAGGGCAGACCGCATTTCCCGACGCACACCTAGAGCAGAGGCCAGCGGCCCCTGAGTGCAGAGGACCCAGCCAAGGCCCCTCGGGACCCATCACAGCCATGTGGCTGGGTTTGGGGCCAGAGCCTCCTTAGCCCTGCGGCACCTCCATTTCGTCTGCCTGCCCGCAGGGGGCACCCACTTGAGGCCGGGCTCCAGGACACGGAAAGGAGAAGCCGACAGGGCGGAGAGGAAAGCGTGAGATATGGGGAGAATGACAAGGACTGTCCAGAGTGCCCGGAAGGAACGGAGCGGAGCAGCAGGGAGGGACCATGCCGCCCCCCTACCGCCACGGGAGCCTTTCCGTAGAGAGGCCGAGAGGGGCCGAGTAACGGGTGAGGCACGAGAGGCCGGAGCCAGAAAGGAAACCATCGGTTTAGTTTCCCTTTTTCCTGTTCCGTGACTCTGCCAATGCAACGTACAACTGAGAGCTGGGCGTTTGCTATCCACCTGCAGACCAGAGAAGAAAGAAAAAATCAGGGGTGGCTGCAGAAAACCCAGATGTTCATCAACAGATGGAGGAGCGGGCAGCACAGCGTGGCCCACCCATTCTGTGGGGTATGACCCGGCCTTACAAGCGGGGGGGGGGATTCTGACACCTGCGGCCACAGGGGGAACGTGGTGGACACGGCGCTCAGGAGAATCAGTGTCTGGTTCCCTTTACATGAGGCACCTAGAGCAGTCGCGTTCACAGAGACAGAGAGTAGAAGGGTGGTTGTCGGGCTGAGGAGAGGGGAGGAGGAGTTCGTGTTTAAAGGGGACGGAGCTGTGGTTTTGCGACCGGCAGTCCTACGGATGGACGGTGATGGCGGCAGCACAACGTGCATGGATTTAGGGACGCTGAACTACACACCTGAAATGGTTAGGGTGGTACCTATGATGTTATGCGTATTTTACCGCAATTTTTTAAAAGGCGGGGAAGAGGGTGGAGAAAAGGAAAAAATAAAGTGAATGAAGTAGGATGCACGGAGAGAGGGCAGGGCTGGGGGAAGAAGAAACAAAAACAAACAAAAAAACCAGAGACAGAGAATTTCACACAGCACCTTTCCGATCCTGAGTTTCAGTTCCTGCTCGAGGGCTCACTGCGTGGCTCTCCCACTTCCTTTTGACAAATTCCCACTCTTTGCATGTTAATTCTCCCTTCTTACAAATTCACAGAGCACACGGGTGTAAGAGGCGCCAGCCGGCCCTTCAGGAAAGCGGCCGCTGAACTTGGTTTCGTGAGGTACTTCTTACGTGTTTGTGTCTTTGGCAGGGGAAGCCCCAGCTCGTTGAAGAGCCAGCTCCACCTTGCAGAATGCACTCGAGAAAACACAGCTGCAGCCAGCGTGGTCCGGGACGCAGGAAGTACAGCGGTCAGCCCCGGGTGTCGGAAGGACCCCGGCGCCTGGCAGAGCGGCCGGCGGAGCAGCTGGGGGACAGGCCCGAGAAGGGCAGTGGACAGGAGCAGGGGGAGCCCCATGCTGTGTTGTCACCTTGCTCCACGCGCACGTTGCCTAACTGCTGTGCACCCTCCAAGGGGTGGGACAGAGGAAAGCGCCTTGGCCCAGCAACGAGGAAGACCTGGGCCAAGGTCTTCCTGCCACTCGCTGTGTGGCCTCACTGAGCAAGTCCCCGCCAGCTCCAGAGCGGTGACGCCACACCAACAATACGAACTCTGTACCTGCTCTGAACTGGCCAGCATGGAGTAGGGTTAGCAAGCCCCTTACTCAGACACGCCTCCAGGAAGGCAAAACGGGACGGGCCGGCCCTGTGGGACTGTCCCAGCCAGCCCCGCGGGCCCTTCCCCATACTGAGGAGAGGAAGGGAGAGTGGAAAATGCGCGTGCTGCCCTAGGTGAGCTTGCAGGATCAAGTGACAGGAGCCAAGAGGGCCCTGGGCGCAGAGCACATCTAGCTCAGCACCTGCCTTTTCAGATGGGACACTGGGACCCGAGCAGGAAAAATGCTTGCCCAAGATCATACAGACAAGGAAGCGCGGATCTGGGATCTGGGATCTGGGATCTGGGATCTGGGCCAAAACAGAAAAAGCGAAGGAAGCACACTGAGCCTGGCCAGGCGACCTCAGACCCCCTCAGAGGGCGCCCCCCCCCCCCCCCGCAACCGCGAGACTGGCCCCGCCCCTGCAGCCTCACTCCCCCACTGGCGTGCGCCCCCCCTCCCCCACACACGGCTGGGGATTCCCAGCTCTCCTTTCTGAAACTTCTCAAAGTAACAAACAAGTAATAGCATAGGACCTCCCGTGCCGAATGTATAATAAAGGTGGCACTTCAAGGACCAGGAGAAGGTAACACAAATCTGCCCACCAGCCCATTCGAAAGCACGTGCGAAGGGCCTATTCTGGGGCAGGTGAACCGGGGAGCCGGGGCAGGAGTGGGATCCCAGTTCCTGATGTGAACAAGCAAAGACCACGGCACAGGGAGAGGCACAGCTGCGGGGGCCGGGCTGCGCTCCGTGCTCTGGAGGGCTGGCCAGGAGTTTCTGTTCCAGACTTTCTCCCAGAGAGACGAAAGAAGGTTCAGGGTCCTAAAGAGTTCTAGAAAGCCAAATAACGTTAGCATCTGCCTCCCAGTATCTGCTTCAGAACCAAAAATCAAGTTGATAAGGTTAATTCTACCCTGGCTGCCAGCTGTTGCCAAGTAGCATTGGGTCATTAGGTCGAGCCATAGTAAATGTCTAAGCCAGACAGCAGGGCCCAGCCCAGTCACCCCACCAGGGTCACTGGCCTCTCGCTGATCCCTGCGGCCGGAGCTGTCCCAGTGCCCATCCACGATGGCACAGTGTGTCCACTGCGCAGGGGTCTGCTGATGCCGCCCCAGCTCCCACCCACGACCAGCCAGGGCAGAGCGTGCCGCACGCAGGCCTCCCTCCCAGAGACGCCACCCACAGATCACAGCTAGGCCGGGAGAAAGAGGCATTTTTGGCACAGTGCGTTGTGGGAGAGCACTGCCTTCCAGAAGAAAGCCACGGGCCCCACTGAGGGCTTGGAAAGCCTTGTCTCACGCTCCAGAATCCTTGGAGGCACAAAACCACATCAAGGAGAACTGTGCACAGTAAAACCTCCAGCACTCAAGTTCAAAACCACCGGTGCGGACTCGGAACCTGCATCCGACAACACTCACTACAGAAGGCGGACTCCGCGCGGTGCTTCCGCCAATCACGGCCTGGCCGCCTGAGCACACACGCAGAAAGCACCCAACACGAGGCGCCAGGACACCGTCCAGCCTCGTCCCCACACGCAGAGCGACCAGGAACGGAGCCACGCAGGAAGCCCTCCAAGGGGGACCGCTGCTCCCAGCACGCTGTGGCACCTCCAAGTGTCCTCACAAGTTCCCGTTTCCGAGTCACATCTCTTTGCATCCCCCAAAGTGGCAACAATGTGTATAAAGAGAACACACTTCCTGCTCTCTTTCCTTTAATTAAAAGGAAAAACTGATTCTCTTGAAGTTTCAGAATCAGCAAGAGAAAAATGATTCCCCAAAAGCAGCCCCTGCCCCCTCCATAAAAGGTGGGTGCTGGAGAATGATTACGTATCGGAAGCAGGTGGCAGGTGCGCAGCGCATTCCGGGCGAGGCGCGCTAGAAGCCCCTGTGGAACCACGACTTCAGAAGGCGCAAAGGCCAGCTCACCAGAAAACCAGGCAGAAGGGCTGTACAGAAAGGACAAGAGGTGGCAGCTAACTCACACCAGCGCCAATGTCCCTGCCTCCTCTAGGGGTCCCAGACACCCCTCAGTTTCCAGGTCACCCTGATGTCGGGAGGGTGGGAGGAAGTGGCTCACACGCAGGAGAAGAAACCATCAGGGCAACCTTTTCACTTGTGGCCCCCCCAGGGCCAGATGTCAGCGGTCACTACTTGAAAGGACCCTCTCCAAGGCACAACGTAGTTAAAATGCCAATCGTTAAAGAATCTTAAAAGCAGCAAGAGAAAAGCAGTTAGTTACCTACAGGGGAGTTCCCATAAGACTGTCAGCTGATTTCTCTCAAAAGAAACTTCGCAGGCTAGAAGGCATGGGCAAGAAATATTCAAAGTCGTGAAAAGCAGGGACCTCCAGCCAAGATTGCCCTGCCCAGCAAAGCTGTCATTTAGAATCGAAGGACAGATAAAGAACTTCCCAGACAAGAAAAAAAACTAAAAGGGTTCATCATCACCCAATCATTATTGTATGAAATGTTTAAGGGACTTATTTAAGAACAGAAAATCAAAACTATGAACAATAAAATGGCAATAAATACATACCTGTCAACAATTGAATCTAACTAAGCAAACAAGAACAGAGACAGAATCATGGACACAGAGAGCGTTTTGATGTTTGCCATAGGGAAGGGGGATGTGGGGGGATGGGTGAAGAGGTGAGGGGATTAACAAGTATTAACAGGCTGTGACAGAATAGCCACGGGCATGTACAGTACAGGAAATGGAGCAGCCAAGGCACCTATACGTGTGCATAAGCCGTGGACACGAGCAATGGGGTGGGGACTGCCTGAGGGGGTGGGAGGTGCTGCGTGGAGGGGGACACAGGGGGACAAACTGGGACAACTATAATAGCATAATCAATCAAATATAATAAAACAAAAAAAGAGTCCCACTGCCCCTCTGAACGGACCGGCCACACGCTCACATTCCTGCCACGGTCCTCTCCCCTCTGAGGGGAGAGCCTGACGGCAAAGGGCTCACCCCTGGGGTGAGCACTCGCCACGCACCACCCGAAACCTCCATGGCTCCCTGGGAGCAGGCATCAGGGGACACTGCTGTTTCTAGGGACAAAATGATAAAGTGAAGAGCCCTCATCATGAATTTGGTAGAAAACACAAAGTCCATCAACACAACCAGAACCCATTTCCTTGACACCCCTGCCCCAAAGAAGCCGCAACACCAAACACCACTCCTCCTGGGAAGAGGCCACAGGGGGAGGCGTCAGACCCCAGACCACAGGTGACCCGGGATGGGCGGCAGAGGAGGGGCATCTGGGCTGCCCCCAGACAGAGGGCAGACTGCAACAGATAAAGAATGGAGCTATTGTTACAATCCCTTCTGTAACATCGGGTTTTTTGACTGTGTGCCTGTGTTACTCTGGAGCCCCCAAAAGACAACGCGAGCAGAGAGAAGAGACCAGCACTGGTTGAAGGGAATGCAGATGTGCTGGCGGGTCGGAAGCAGCGGGGAGCGTTCCGGGGGGTGCGCGGGACGCAGAGGGGAGGGATGGGTGACCAGGGAGCCCTGGACTCCGGAGGGGGGCTGAGCAGGAGGTGACCAAGAAAAGCGTCCTAGGAGAGAGGCAGGTTGGGGCTGGGCCATGGAGGCCCTGCATAACTTGCTGAGGAGTTTGGAATTTCCTGTATGGTCAAGTGTGTGCCATGGTTACGTACTGCAAAGGACGTTGGGGGCCAGGAAGCAAGACCAGCGGGCTCTCCGGCGCCAGGGAGAAGGGAGCTGGTCTCCGCGACACAGGCCCTCCCCACGGGGCTCACTGTCCACGCTCTCAGGGCTGTGGCTGCCTGCAGGGCCACCGTGACACCGTGAGCCCTGGAGGTCCCCGTTCCCACCCCGGGCAGCAGCTCACCACCCGCCCGCCCGCGGGTGAACCATTTCCTCATTCCTTTATCCTAGGAGCCAACCCTGGTCACTCCTCCCCTTCTCTAGAAAATTCTACAGCAGGAGGAGGAAGAGATGAAACACTCTGTGCCTGGCTGTGGCCCCATGGACCCAGGACACACTCAGTGTGTGGCCTGCCCAAAGGATTAAATTATTCTGCTCTACAGGTGGGCAAATTCCCAAGCTCCCCAGTCACAGAGCGCACATGGCATGGGTGCAATCGGTGACCTCGCTGGGAGGCCAAAGAGCAGGCAGAGCTGAGCTGGAGGCGGAGCCGGAACCACTGCCATCACTCCTACCCACCTCGCAGAGAAGCAGGGGCCACAGGCCTAGGTTCCAGTCCCACGTCTGGCCACTCACAGACCGTGGGATGTCAGGCAAGCCGACCTGCTCCTTGGAGCTCCAATGCCTCTATCCACAAAACAATTATATGTAAAACAGTCATCTAAGCAGCCAGCTATCTCTGTTCACAAACACGGAAACTGAAGCCCGCAGAGGATAGCAACTCACCCCAAGGCCGCGGAGCGTGCAGGAAGAATTTGGGAGCCAGGTGTTTGGCTCCAGAGCCACGCCCTGCATCACCACGCAACAGAGCCTCTCCCGAAAGCGCGGACTGGAAGGGATCACAGGAGATCTCCAACCTCCTCCATGACCACACGAAGGTGTGTGCGTACCACCCCCGTGTGCTCTCTGCAGAGGGCGTGGGCCCGCCTATGTCTAAATCACTTCAACTCCTCATGGGTGAAGTTCGTGCCGCTCCGATGGGGCCTGTCAACATCCACGCCGCACACGGTGCGTACGCACAGGCAGGCCTAGGACCACGGAGGTCACACGGCTTCGCTGCTTCCAGGCCCCGGTCATCAGCCTGGCCACTGGTCCCAAATGGAACTGGCTCGTTCACCACACGCCCCTTCTCTCTCCTTGAAAAGTGCACGAACTGTTCGCCCCCTCAAGGGAACTGTCACCCTGTCGATGGAGGCCTGGCCCTGTATCGGTATTCAAAGGCTGAGGCTGCGCACTGAACGGCCAGGCTGCCTGACTTCACTGCCAGTCCCCTGGCCTCCCCGGGCCTCCCCGGACACAGCAGCCTTGGCCATGTCATTGGCTTATAAACACCCCACTGACATGCGAGGACAGGATGTTAGAGGCAGAACTGGAGAGACACCTTCTCAAAAGCCCTGCATTTTCCTGGCATACAGGTAAACTTGCAACAGCCTCATAACGCCACATGGAAGCACAAGCTCCACTACGAGTTCACGTAGAAGCGCCCTAGAGGCCTATGAAGCCATCCTGAGCACCAGGACACCTACAAGACGCAGAAGAACAGAGTCCAGGAAGGTTCCTCCACTCGGTGGCTACGGTCCCTGCTCCCTCTCCGACCCCAGCAGCCCTGCCCCCATCCGTCCTGCACAGGACGGCTCCCTGTGGCCTTTCGTTTGCTGCCATCGTTCTGCGACCCTCCTGGCCTCTTCACGCCAACCCTGCTTTGCTACTGAGGAAACAGTCATGTGACCGGCCCCGGCAGGCCACCGCTAAGCCAGGACCCTGGAGCGCTCCGACGGCCAGACCCACCCTTTGGACCATCCTTCAATCACATTTTGCTGAAAGTCCCAACCTCAGAATCTCTAAGAAACCGCATTCAACGACCCACCCAACCCAGTGCTCAGAGAGCCCCCTGGGCCTCGACGTTCGTCCGTTCACGCAACCCTCCCCCGGGGAGCTCCTGCTCCGTGCCTGAGGCCGCCTGAGGACCTGGACACAAAGACGGCCCCTGTGCCCAGCCACCTCCCAGCAAAAATCCTCTTGTGTGCTTTCGCTGGGTGCCCCTGAGGAAGGGGCTCGCCGAACTGCGGCTCCTCATCGGCGAAAACTCCTGCCCCACGTGCTCCCTGCGATGGAGGGAGGAGCAGCAGACCATCCTCCCGGCAACACCGACCCCCTGGTCCAGCACAGCACGTGCTCCGCAGATGGTCCCTCCTCGCGGTGAGGATTTCTAAAGGGCTCCCGTACGTCCCCTGAGCCACCGCCCGCAGAAATACAAGGGGCTTTGAGACATTAAGAACCACGACCAAAACCAGCCTGACAGTGCGTAGCCAGCGTGGGCTTTTTTCCGTGGCTCCCCGATAAATGGCCATTTGACACAAAGGGGCTCATTACAGGTGTGAACTCCATCGTCAGACTGCAGACCAGGACAGGCCCTAAACCGCACGGCAGACCCCAGGGTTCCAGACGGCAGCCACCAGCCACAGGGCTCGGCTTCCTCCTCCCGCCTTTGCGCCTTGCTCTTGCCTGGGAGCTGGCACTCAGCTGCTGCTGCTTTTATTTATGCTTTTTTTTTTTTTTTTGATAAACAGTGACTTCCTATGATGTGTCATGAAACTCCCCTTCCCTGAGAGTCGGCCCTGGCGGGGAGCAAGGCCCCCAGCATCTGCACACTGAGACCGGACGGCTGCAGCCATCGTCAACACCTCCTAGGCAGCCGCCTCTGACAGGAGGGAACCCGAGGCCCAGAAAAGCGAGGGGACTCTGTCCCCCACCCCTCCCACCACCGGCTTCTTCCTTGGCGACCTCTAAATGAATGCGCCTCGCCACACACATTGATCCTGCTTGTGTAACAAAGGAAACTGAGATGGCTGGAGAGGTCGGGGAAAAGTCGGCGGGGCCAGGCTTACGCAGGCACGAAGGATCCAAGATGACGGTGCTGCCGACGCTCGCTCACCTGACCTGACTGCTCGGCGCCGAGGGCAGCTCTGCAGACACTGCACCGGTGCCAGGCTGAGGCCGGGACAGGGACCTAAATACCAGGGTTCCCTGACGCTGCTGACTACACCCGTTCCCACGAGGTCCTGCTCTGGGCAAGGCCCGCCTCCTGTTCAAGGACTTGCTGGCCTCTACCCTGTCGGAAACAGCCCGATGCGGCCAAGCTGAGCTGCAGGCCTGGCGTGGGGAGCCCTGTGGGCTCCGCTCCCTCCCCCGCGCTCCAGTCAGCTGGCAGGACTCGGATGTGTCCACGAAGTGTGGCGTGTGGCTCGCTTTCCCGACAGGGACGATCCCCCACAGGGTGCACCTAAATGTACGTGAGCACTACAGAGCGCAGAGCCCTGTCCTAAGCGTCAGAAGACCCAAACTACCAGGAGCTCTGCCTCCGCACCCCGCAGAACTCCGAGCAACCCCTCTGCCCAGCCAGGCATCAACACGAGTTCCCACCAGCAGGTAAACCCAAGAGGGCAGGGGGCTTCTCTGTTTTGTTCACCCACCTAGGGCTATTGTCAATATTTGTTGAATGAATAAATGGAGTTAGCAGACTGTCCCTAAGGAGGTCATTTTTGGCTTCTAGCATTCTAAATCTATGAAGCCGGTAGAGAATTCTTCAAAGAACACGTCTGTGGGTGCATTTTATTTAGGGGGGAAGGGGAGATAGATCTACATAACCACACATCGACTTTAAAACATCTGCATCAAAAAACCCCAAAAAACGCCACAAGCAGCTGGAACCCTTGTGCGCTGCTGGTGGGAAGGTTAAACTGGTGCAACCGCTGCAGAAAACATGACGGAGGGTCATTAAAAAATTAAATACAGAGTTACCGCATGATCCAGCATTCACTTCTGGCTACACAGCCAAGAGAAGTGGCAGTGGGGACTCAGACAGCTGTACACCCACACTGACAGCAGCATTACTCACAGCAGTCGACAGGTGGAAGCAACCCAAGCGTCCCCCCGTGGGTGAATGGATAAAATGTAGTAAATATGGGCAGTGGACCATTACTCAGGCTCAGAACGGAAGGGAATTCTGACACCCACTCCAAGCCTTGAGAACATCAGGCAATAAGGCAGCCATTTTCCAAAAAGCCAAGTATATTGTAGGACTCCACTTACTCACAGAAAGTTAGGATGGTGGGTGCCCGGGACGGGGTGGGGCGGTGGGGGACAGCGGGCAAGGGGGGATTGTTGTAAATGGGCATAGCGTTCCAGTTTGAGACGATGAAAACGTTCTGGAAACTGCTGTCCAACAATGTACATGTGTTTAACACTGTGCACCTAAAAAGGTTAAGAGAGTAAACCTTAACCCTAAATCTAATCCACCGCTCCTGCCACACGCATTTCATAGTCTGAAACCCTGTCACAATGAAGTAACTTCCTCAGTTTCCTTTATCTCCTCAGTGTCTGTTTGTCTGTTTTCAGTGAAGGTGGCCAGGGGTCCCAAACGCGCCGTGCGATCCCCTGGACACAGCAGTATTTCTGGCTCCAGATCCTTCCTTGGAAGGAAGCCCCTGGAAGGTCAGCCCAGGGGCTCTTGGTCGGAAGGCCACGCTCTAACGGGAAGCAGAAATGCTTAAGATGCAGAGTTGGAATCCTTGCCCTTTCCCACATGCTGGCCCCGCGCCCCCGCGATGCACGCTGCCCTGTGCCACCCCAGAGGCACTTCCCAGAATCAGGGCTCCAGCTGCTCAGGCAGGGAGGTGGCTGCCGAAAACCAGCCAAGTGGGAGAGGCCACCAGAGCCGGAGAGCGGGGGGGGAGGGGGGGGGCCCGAGGGCCGGGGCCACGGCGCCCCCAGCCGCCCCCGCGGACAGGCCCAGGGAGCTGGGCCCCTCAGAGGGCCCAGGCACGGCGGGTTCTCCAGCCAAGCGCGGTCCTGCCAGCTTCTGCAAGCCCGCGTCCACGCCCTTCCCACAGGCCACACCTTCTGAAGCATGCCCCACCATTAGCCTATTATCCACAGGAAAAAAAGACGTTGTTCAAAGCAGGCCTGTCGCCAGCCTTCTATTGCTCATTCCTCTACTTATAATTACATCAGGTGACGTGTCTGCAGGCCTGTCTCCCATTAAAGTCTGAGAAACACAAAGGAAAGGACGGCCTCGTGGGTCGGCAGCCTCAGGGCCCCCGCACGGTGCTTGAGCTCCCGCAGGCACGGCACCAACAGTCAGGGGCTCAGACACGCACCAGACTTCACGCACGGGCATTTACAAAGCGGGCCCCAGAAGCCTCTCTCCAAACGCTACAGGCCTGGGGCGGACCTGTGTTCTGAAGTTTGATGCCCTCCCCATTTTCTGGGGTCTACCACCTGGCCCTAGACACAAGGATACAAGCCCCATCAGGGCCAGCTCCAGGGCTGAGGGTCTAAGTGGCTGTCCAGGTAAATTTCCCAGACGTTCGCGGAGCCCAATTTCCCGTCAACACGACTACTCAGTTACCTCCATGGAGCTGGATGATGCGTGGCAGCCAGGCCCACTCACAGCCCAGGGTGCGGGGGGGACATTCTCCTGCGTTGTTCACATACCTTTCCTACCAGACAATAAGAGGAAAGATGATAAAACCCCAGAAACACCAGGCTCGATGTTCCCAGGTCTGGGGCAAAGACCCCAAAAGGGAGCATCCCAAAGAGTCACTTTTCAGGCTCTGGGATCCACGTGCCCGTACAAATATTTGAAGGTACAGTTTCACAAGCTTTTGGGTGAGTCATTTTTAAGTTTTACTGGATGCCACAGGGAAGGGCTGGAGCCCTCAGTCCTGGGTGAGATTTCGTGCTGACTCAAACCTTCGACCTGGAAACAGGAACTGGGGCGCACGATCTAAACCACGGCCGTCTGATGACGGGCCTCCAGGAGAGAGAGAGGAGAAGGCCGCCGGGGCCGAGGGCCAGGCTGCAGCAGCCTCAGGTGGGTAAAGCAGGGTCATTCCACCAGAAAGTTCTCCCTGCTCCGTACATGTGGGGCGTCTTCAGGGGTGCTGCGGGTGAGCAGAGCGAGCACCGGTCCCTGCCTTCAAGAAGTCCCTAGTCTAGTCGGAATGGAAAGAGTAAACCAAAAATCATACAAATAAGTAACGGCCAACTCTAAATGTCTTGAAGCAAAGCAGGTAAAGGGGCTGCAACAGCAACGGCTGGGGACCTAGGTAGCTGAGATTTCGGGAGGGTCTGGAAGTGACTTTGAAACGGAGACCTGCACGGCTGAGGGGAGGCGGGCAGGTGAAACGTTGGCCAAAAAGGGGCTCCTGGGGACACAGGTAGGGCACATGGGATGCAGGCAGAGCCCTGAGGAGGCTGGTGCCACTGGCAGCCTGCTGAGCCCCAGGAGGGGAGGCTGGAAAGGGCCTGAGGACACGGAGGCCATGCTGGGCCCTGAAGACCCTGAAGACCGTGGCCTCCGAGCTGTGTGTCAGCCGGCCCGGCCCGGGCCTCCCGCCTTGGATTCGTGAACAGAGGAGAAGGACGGCGAGAAGGAATGAGGCGGGTGACACAGGAGGCTTCTCCCTGGGAACCCTAAGGGAGCACCAACCGTGGGGCGCGACGGTGTCCCTGTCACCAGGAGGGGGGATGCTGCTGAGAGCCTCCCCCAGCCTGTTACTCCCACTGCAGCAGGAGACAGTCAGGAAGGAGGAAACTCCAGAGATGCCCCAGGGCTGAGATAAAGAACATCCAAAAAGAATGTCGATAAAGGTTGGAGACCCTGTTCTAAGACTGGTAGTTCCTGCATCTGGAAAAGCACTGAGTCCCAGTGAATCAGGAATGCACCTGCGCAGAAGATGCCACCTGACCCCTGCTTCATTATACTAGCATTATACTAAATCAGCATTGTGGGACACTCCCCCTTCCCAGTGGCCAATCAAGGAAATCCTGGGAGACCACATGCACAGTAACTTTAAAGTAATAGAGCTACTGGTACATGGGCGACAAAAGCCCGCCAAAACTAGCCAGGAGAGACCCGCCCTACAGGAATAAAAGCCCTCTAGTCCCTGAGGTCTGGCTTGGAAGGTGCGGCTCAGCTCTGCTCTGCTCGAGAGTTGGCCTGCTCCCATGTTCTATGTGGCTTAATACATCTGTTTTCTCTCGTTTTCTACTATAAACTCTGTGTTCGGTTCAATTTTTTGGTCCACGACCACCGAGAACCTGGTTACCTGTGCCCACCTGTGACACCACCACCGCCACCCCGAAATGCTTGGGCGCCTGGGCTAGACCCCACCTGTGCTGCCAGCGCCGGCGGCTCTGGGTGTCTGGCCTTGGCGGTGCGGCAGACCCCCTCGATGACTCAGCTTCCTGGAAGTGAACTTGTAAAAGGTCCCCGTCAGGAAGGAGTCAGACAGCTATAAACAGGGCCTTCCAGAAGCATCTGCTCCCAGCCCCCCTAGATTCCAGGGTGGGGCTCTGGCCAGTCAGCATTTCTGGAATTGCCTAAACGAATGGTTTGCAGCCTTTAAGTGTTGTGGTTGGAGGTTTCAAAAGCTTAAACAAACGGTCATTTCTAGCCAGGCACTTTGGGGGCACAGGGTCCCCAAGTGGTACATGGGCAGCTGGGTCCTCTCCCTGCTCCTCAGCCCAGGCAGAATTCCAGGCAGGGGTCTTCTTAACTTCCTCCTTGGCTGGGGGGACGGGGGGAGGAGGGAGGCGCTTATAAGTCTATACATTCCAAATTGTTGTACTGATTTCTAGAAGGGCTCCAGGATTTCCCCTAAACCAAAGTCAAAAGAGGGCATCCCAGCCTGGCCAGGTGGCTCAGTTGGTTAGAGCATAGTCCCATGCACCAAAGGGTTGCAGGTTCGATGCACGGTCAGAGCACATAGCTAGGTTGTGGTTTTGATCCTCGGTCGGGGTGCATATGCCTCTCCTCTCTCTCTTAAAAAAAAAAAAAATCAATAAACATACCCTCAGGTGAGGATTTAAAAAAGAAAAAGAAGAAGAAGAAGGTACCCCAAAGGTATACTGCTCCACGGGGAAATAAGGAGTGAAAATTTTAGAACTGGAAACCTCCCAGGAGACCGACAAGTTTGAATTCAGCCTTGCCATTCCACAGATGAAGAAACTGAACCTTGGACCTGGCAAGGGCCCCTCCCAGGGTCACTCCGCTGGCAGGCCTCTGGTCGTCTGAACCTCATTATAATTCACCCTCACATGCTAATCCAAGCCTCACGCATGAGTGTGCACAGAAGGAACCTGCTCCGGCCCTGCCGCTTCCAGTTTCCTTCCCTGCCCTCCTCTCCCAGGACACCGGCGTGGCCGTTCCTGGTCTGACAAAGCTTCTCCCTGTCCCTTCAACTCCAGCTGCTCGGAGATCAGATATCTGCTCTCAGTTTAAAGCAGCTTCTGGTAAAGGCCCAGCTTTGTGGTAACTTTCCATTTTTAGGATCTGAAAGAGAATTTCAGAAACTGTCTCATGGTTGGTTGGATTATCAGAAAATACAAAAGACCCTTGGAAGAGACACTCAAGGGAGGTTTATTAAAACAGATCCCCCCTCCCGCCCCCGAGTCAGGGGCAATGTCCCTGGCCAGCCCCCTCTCCAAAGCCTGTGGCGGAAGGACACTAATTCCAAGGATAGATGGACCCCGAGGCCACCCAGGACTGTACCAATTCACACCCCATCACGACAATCTGCCGCTTTCAACCTTCTTCCCTACCTTCCTCCAAAACTTGAAAGACTTGTTGTGGAAGCAAATAAGGAGTTAACAGTCGTTTCAATGTGCCAATATATTCCTGGTTGTTATTCTATTGTTTTTACAATGAAAAGTCCTGCCTGAAGCTGGTATCCCCCAAGCTCTCATGGCTAACTAGGAACCTTCGGTCATTCTCAAAGCAAGCTCGTTTGCTGCATTACCCTTCCTGACCTGCATAATAATGTGCGTTAATTCAGTGACTGAGAAGCCCAGATACAAGGGGGAAAAACTGAAACCCACTTACACGCCAAGAGAGCTCTCTAGTCCCACATACACGTTAGGTTTTTAACCCTTTCCCTGACAATCCCTCTCCTCTAATGGGGCATTTTCTGTGGGTCACTTAGACCCAATCAAATCTTTGTTTCTCTTCTGTTTGTCCTGGTAACAGCTCAGTATTGTCTAATGAGACTGAAAAAGGCCCACACACGACCTCCTTAAAGCGTCCAGCAAACAGATTTAGTAACAAGGGCCTCCTGTGCCGGGGAATCCGCCAACACAGACACAGAGGGCTGGCCTTGGGGTCAGCCATCCTTGCCCGCATCACCAGAGTGGACTTTTGGAGAAACAGGGCTCCGTTTCCCGAAGCTGTAAGATCCAGGAGCGTCTCTCTGGATCCGGGACTGATACAGGCGCCAGCAGGAAAATCCACCAGAGCCCAGCTTCAGGCCCTTTATCAAAATCCGTGGAGACCGAGGGACAAGCGCAGGGGGCCGCGGCCTCTGCCTTTCACAGGAGACACCGCTGAGTGTCCAGAACGGTGCCGCACGCTCCAGCTCAGTCTCTGTCCTGCAGAAGCACCGCGGCCACTCACTCCGTCCGTCAGGTCTCTGCTCGTCACCTAGTGAACCTCTGACACGGACTGGGAGAGGCCATGCAGGCAACACCGGAACCCCCACACACCACACGGCTGCATCCCCAGCAGGCATGTGCCACTAATGTCACCCATCAATTAAGAACGAGCTAGGAGCAGAAAGGCTTTGACACAACAGCTCTCTTCCCTCCGTCCTCATTTCCACCCTCCCCTGGTCTTCGGCTCAGCAGTGAGTGTCCCCACCCAAGGAGGAGGCCGGGCTTCTCTGGAAGCCACCAGATAGTTGTTTGGTGGCCAAACAGGGAGTTAAAGTTCCAGAAAAAGGGGGAAGATGAAGAAATGTCAGGAAAGGAGGGCCAGTGCCCCCTGGAGTCCCCAGCGTGGTGACCCCAAACCGCAGGAACTTTCTCAGCGGCTTCTGCAGTCAGAAGACTCAGAGTAGACCCCCAAACCAGACTGTCAGGCAGGTGCAGGTGTCCTGACGATGACCAGGCACCTTGGGGACAGGCCGTGACATTCCGGGGGACAGGGCGAATCATACAGCTTTGTACGAACACCCACGTCCCCCTCAGTCTCGATGTGGATGGCGAGATGTCATTCCCTCGAGGAGCCCTTCCTGAGGTTCAGGTCTCTTTGAGGACAGGTTCATCACTGTCCTCCCTGCCAGACGGAGACCTCAGTGGGGAGGGGACCTCAGGGACGTCACCCGCCTGGCTCCCTAGTGCCTGGTACATGTGGTCACACCCCCATTTAACCCCACTCCTTGGTTAACTGAGTCATTCAGTGAAGCCCAGGAGACGAAGCTGGATGTTTGCAAATACCTCTCAACTCTGCCTCAGGAGAGAGGTTTCTGTGAGCCAGGCCGACACAAGCCCTCGCCCAGCCAACAAGCTTGTGGGGACAGCGAGCGACTCGGGAAAGACGGGCTTGGTTCTCCAACTGAAACACAGGCTGGGATCGCCCCCCACCCTCACACACTTGCACAAACGGAGGCCCCTCGGACAGGCTTTCCCACCTCTCCCGTCTGACTTCTCGGGCCTGATCATCAGCCGGCACCCAGCTCCTTTAATCCAGGCCCTCGCCAGCACCGGGTCACCCGCGGGACACCCTCTCTTCCAGGGGAGGGGAGCCAGGAGTCACAGCCAGTGCCCCGCTGGCAAGCTTCCTGGGGGCGGCCACACCCACCCGCACTTTCCTTGCCCGCTGCCAGGCCTGGGCCGAGGCCAGGAGCCAGCAAGGCCCTCAGTGTGGGCGGCATGAGGGCAGGAGGGCCGGGGACCCCAGGACAAAGGCATCTGTGTCCTGCCGCTGCCCCTCATACTTTTCTACGTCAACATCATGAGCAAACAAGGAAAACAGGCGGGAAGGACCAAGGGCGGACTGTCCCGGCCTCAGCTGCCTGGCACTCAAAGGGGCCGACTCGTGCAACAAGGAAAAGTGAACATATAATAAGAAGCCCACAGAGGTGACTGGGCCCGGGCTGCCCATGGCACACGGCTGTCCTCCCTGACGGGGGCCTGGTCCTTCGCTAGTCTTCATCACAGTGGCCATGTCCAGCTCCTCCCACTGCCAGTCCCACATTAGCAACTGTAAATGGACTTCTGAGTGCACTCACAGTCTAACTTGCTGATTACCTAACAGATGGGAGGCACTGTGTAAGGAGAGAGGGCAAGTACCCAAGGCCACGCAGCTGCAGTGACTCCTACGGGCCCTGGAATGGGAGCCTCTATTTTCCATTCCAATGAGCTAACCTCACCCCTTTAACAGGATCCAGTTTGATAATAAATACCATGGCCTGGCACCTACACAAAGCTTTATAATTTTTAAGCTGTGTTCGCTGCAAACCTGGCTGCACGTTCTTCCTGGAGGCAGTAAGTGGACCTGAAAGGGTGGCAAGACAGGCATTGTTACTCCTCCCTATTTAAGAAGAGAACACTGCAGCCTAGCCGACCGAGGAGCTCTGATTTAGAGCTCTTCCTAACAGGTCGTTGTTATGCTGTGATCTGGAAAGAAATCCTCAGGCCAGTCCAAACTCAAATCAGTATGCTGAGTCCAGAACTGGCCCCTAATAAAATGGGAAGGTGCAATAGCAGAGAAGCCAGACAAAGTCAAAAACAGTCTATGACAATAACCATTTGCCATCATCCCCTTGCCCTCCACACTGGAGTACCTGACTGAGAAACTCCTACCTATACGTTAGAACCCCGAGTTCCATGCCCTCCTCTGATTGCTTGCTGGCACTCCTTCCACTCCAGACCCTCCCTTCCGAGAATACAGCTGGGGCCCATGGTCTCCTCTCTCAGAGCTCTGCTCCAGAGCTCTGCTATCATTAAGGTGTGACTGCACACCCCAGCACCTCACTCGCTCGCTGGCTCTTACCCAATCCCCTTCCTCAATCCTCCCCTTTCAGCTCTGATGTAGCAGAAAGAGGCCTGAGTTGGCCAGTGCGTGTTATTTTGCTGAAGCTCAGTTTTCCCATCTATGAAATGAGACACCCTTTTCCCACCTTCAAAGGGGAACTAAGAGGATCAAATGACAGAAAGTAGGTTGAAACAATACAAAAATACTGCACTATACGACTGCAACAGCAACATACAAGCGTAATCAGGCATTCAAGTAATAACACTTTTAGAAATGATAATAGAAGCTAATATTAACTGAGTGCTTACCATGCACCTGACACTATTCTTAACATCCTAGGTGTGTCATAATTAATTCCCATAGCAACAGATGGGTACTGTTATTATCCCCGATTGACAGATGAGGAAAATAAGGCAGAGAGAGGTTTCGGTAACTCGCCCAGGCACCACCCCAGGCAGATTGGCCCCAGTGCCCGTGCTGCTATCCTGAACCGTTCTATTCTCGATCAGGAAGCTACTGCCTCTGACACGACCTGTCACCAGCAGGGCATGTGAAGGCCGACGAAAGCCATCCACAAACGTGATGCGATCCCACCTGAGCCTCTCAACAGCCCCGTCAAGCAGGCCACCAGCTGACAGTATTCTAGGAGACGAACGGTCCTCTCTCCCTCCGACACGGAGACACCAGCCCGGAGAAATAATTCGCCCAAAGCTTCAGAGCTGACTAATGGTGGGACTCGGACTTCAATTCATGGTCTTCCCCTCCCCTACCCAGTCTGGAGCCCATTCTAGAGGCCTCCACACTGGCGCCCGCCCGATACGCACAGGCCCTCCCCCCGCCCCCGCCCACGGGAGCACCCCGTGCAGCCATCACGGCCGCGCCAGGGCGCGAAAGCCGCGGCTGCAGGGGGCGATCAGGCCAGGGGCTGCTGGCAGCCGGGCCCCAGGGGGCCGCAGCTTTCTGAGCCTCCCACCGGGTGTGCCCAATGAGCGCGGAGGCTGCTGGCCCCCGAGGAAGTCCTCTCGGTGACACAAAGCGGCGGCCCCCACCTCGACCTGCAATGGCCAGACGTTTCCTAACCCGATTATGCAACAATGGCTTCAACCGAGCTGCTGCTGGGATTTCTCTCTATTTCAACATGTTTTGTTTTCTCTTCCAAGAGAAAACATGAATGTGAAAACCGTAACACCTTGTAGAAACCAGACAACAGCCCTTCCTGCCCGTCTGGGATTACTGGTAGGGTCGGGGATGTGTGCAAAGTCATCTTCTGTGAGCCAATTTTGGCTTCAGAGTGACTAACAGCCTCAGGAGTTGGGGGGGCGGGGTGCGGGTAGGGGGCAGATATACAACTGAGGCCACTGCCTGTCCCAGGAAAAGGAGCCAACGAGAGAGCCAGGCGACAAGTCCGGAGGGATGCCCCCAGCAGGCTCAGACCTCACAGCAGCCCGAGCACCCGGGGTCCCCGCAGCCGAGGCCTGGTGCCAGTTTGAAAGTAAATACCAAGTTGGGCCATTCTTCTCTTTAACAGGACCTAGTTCTGTCGCCTGAGCTCAGGGTCGAATCAGGGAGCACACTCTGGGATCAGGGACTGACTTTTGTGGCCCAGTGTCTAGCCCAGAGCCCGGCAGCGGGGGACTCCGTACAGGGAATGAATGAATGAAGTGGGCGGATTCAGCCTCATCAGGATATAGCTGTGGCTTGGAGCTTCTACCGCCAAAAAGGGACAGACAAAAGGGCAGGAAAAGTCCTTTTTGTGGCCAAGACACATCATGGAATCAATGAAAACAGCACAAAAAATAAAAATGAGCATTTGTTTAATAGCAGTTTCAAAGCCTTTTTCTTCACATCTCTTGGAAACAACAGCGCCTGCACTCATTCAGCCCCACTCACGGGGCGCCTTCCTGCCACCCACTCTAGGGCGCCGGCTGTGCTTGCTAGTGTGCGGGGGGGTGGGGGGCGGGGGGGCTCCTGGGCCTCTGTGCGCGCCCCCCGCGGTGGTTCAAGATTTATTCTGAAGTGAGCAGGGACAGCGAGGGGAGCAGCAGGTGGGGAGACAGCGCCCACCCCGAACTGCAGACCTGGGGCTGCTCTGCGCCCCCGCCCCCAACCCCCTACCGCCAGCCCCCTACCCCAGGCCCAGGCTGTGCCACACCCTGAAAGAGGGGCTGGGTTTTCCTTGAACAGTATCCCAGTTTGATAATAATCACCATGACCTGGCACCTACAGGGAGCCTGATCCTTTTTAAAGGCAGAAACGTTTGTTCACTGCAAACCTGGTGCATCTTCTTCCAGGACGGACGTCGTTGCTCTACCACAGAGATTTTCATCCTTTTCCATCTCGTGGCGCACATCAGCTAAGTACTACAATCCTGCGGCATGCCAAAAAATATTTTATATTTTTTGCCGATCTAACAAAAACATAGGTATAATTTTGATTCATTCACACCAGACGGCTACTGTTGTGTTGGCCGTTGTCATTTGTTTATTTTATTTGACAGTCTAAGGGAAAAGGGGTCCATGCCTCTGACTAAATAGTCGGGTAGGGCATGTTTTAAAAATTCTTGGGGTGCACCAGCTGAAAACCGCCGCTCTAGCCTGTCTAAGGAGAGAAAACCGCAGGCGCAGGACGCTGGAGCGCTCCGAGGCCGGAGCGAGCAGGACCGGCGGTGAGCGGCTTGTGGCAGCTCAGTGAACAAACACTTCACTGAGCAAGTGCTGTCGCCCGCTGCTGTTTCTGGCAAGGGGAATACGCCAGAGAGCACAAGACAGCGAAAATCCCTGCCCACTGACAGCTTACAGGTGAAGGAGGGGAGAGACACCACACGCAATATATATAATATTTCAGATATAAAATATATAAACAATATAAATAACATAAATATAAACGAAGTTGAAACAAAGCATATAAACAATGACTATAAGGACATGGCATCGTACTTTAGAAGGTAATAAACACCGTGAAGAAAACCAAGCAGGGCCAGGCCACAGGCCAGCGTGGGAGAGGCGCCGGCGCGCTGCGCTGGATCTCGGGTGGCCAGGGAGCTGTGGAGGAAAAGGAGGCGACGGGGTGCCCCGAACCAAGGCCATCGCCGTGCGGACAGAGAGAAAACAACACATTCAAAAAGTGTTACAGAGGCAGGAATGGCCAGCTCTGGGAAGCACGTGGTGGGGTTCGGGGGAGAGGGGGCAGGCGGAGAGAAACTGAAGACGACCCCCAAGTTTCCGAGACGGGCCCAGGCCAAGCGCAGGCCGAGGGCAGGCCAGGGTGTCCACACTGCACACGCCGAGGCCAGGCAGGCAATGAGGCAGCCACGTGGACACGCTGGTGAGGCAACTGGACACCCAGCTCCCGGACACACTGGACCCGACAGCCATCTGCGAGTTAGCGGGATCCCGGCGGAAACCGAGACGCGTATCCTGGGGAGGAAAAGAGGGCAGAGGACAGCGTTCTGAGGAAGACGGGGGCTGCGAAGGGACCGAGCAGTAGCCGGCCTCACAGGGGAAACAGGGAGAGCCACGGGGTCCGGGGGGCTCCCCTCACAGAGAGGCCTCTGGGTCGTGCAGCAGAGGGGCCAGGAGAACAACAGTGACTAAGCTCGTCTGGGAGATGGGGAGCAGTGGGTACAAAAGCCAAGGGCCTGGGGGCGACACGGGGAGGGGGTAGAGACCGGTGTCAATGATCCTTCCACAACATCTATTATTTTAATGACAAAAAAATTAGAAGAGCAACAAGAGTTTGTCTGTTTCCAAGAAGAAAGAGGGCGGCCCTTGGGGCACAAGGCGTCGAGGTAAGACGTCTGTGGCTGGTTCGTTCATTGGACGGGACGGGACTGGACGTGGATGAACGATTTTAAGAAGGAACCAATGGGCAGGGGAAGGCTAGAGATGCTGGAACTGGGTTCAAGAGAGAGGTGACCAAAATAACCATCCCTGCGGCCGTTTACGGAGAACGGGCGCCCCCAGACTCCGCATATGCTGCTTCATTTAATTCTCCCAACAGCCTGTAAGGCAGGCGTTGCTGTGAATGCCCCCGCTGTGCACACAAGAAAACTGAGTTTAAAGTGGTCAAGTTGTGTGCCCCAGGTGTGGGGCCAGGATGCAACTCCAGGTGTGAGGGTGTCCTTCCCTGCCCCCGATGAGTCACACGAGAGGAAGAAAGCACCCTCTTACCTTATGTAGGAGGAGGGGTGGGGGTCAGAGGGCAAGTGGGAAGGGCCGTGACAGGAAGGTGACTTTGCTTGGGGTTCTGGTCCCCTGCCTGGGCACACGACAGTCACCGACAGTCTGTCCAGGGTCGGGGTTGGGACAAGCCAGAGTTTGAAGAACCGAAGACAGAGAAACTGAGGGCCCAGGGGCAGCAGTGATGGGCCAGGGTTCAGGCCAGACGAGGACGACAGGACAGGATGGGAGGGGGACCCCAGCCCAGGGTGACAGTGAGAAGGCTGTGGCCAGGCTAGGAGGTGTCCCAAGTCAAGATTTCAGAAGCCGGAAGGTCTGGGTTAGGACCAGGCCCCAGGAGCTCAAGGCAGTCGACTTGAGTGGCGAGGAGATCAGAACGTGAGTCAGGTGGTGCCCGTAAGGAGAGGTCCTCGGCGTGACGACGGGACTCGTGGAGGAGCAGCCTGTGAGCCACAGCGAAGTGCGCAGGGCATGGAGGAATGCCAGTGCACCACGTGGGTGGCGAGGAGGGCGCCGCCGGGACCTGGAGAGCATTCCCCTCACCACAGGGCAGGTGCTGTGCTCACAGCTTTGAGGACGTGACCCTCACCGCCACTCGGGGACACCGCTGCCCTCGTTCTCCCTTTTTACAGCTGGGGAAACGGGGCGCAGCCTGGTGAAGAGGCCTAAGTGCACACTGGGACCCGGTCCAAGCCGTCTGGCCCAGGGACCATGCTGGAACCAGTCTACCTTTGCCTCTCGGCAGGAGGACGCAGGCTCTCAGGTGAGTGGGTGACAAGAAAATGAAAGTGGATGGCAGGAGCCTCAAAGGGAAAGAACAGGTTCATAGGAGGGCGGTGGAGTAACAGAGAGAAGGAAGCGGTCCACCCCACCCTGTCCCCGGCCAAAGGCACCCGGGCTTGGGCTGATGGGAGGCCCTCTTCCTTGGATTTCTATCCGGAAGGACCACGCGGCGCAGCAGGGAAGGAGCTCGTTCCAAGGACTCCCACAGGTACAGTGGGAAACGAGGGGAGAAGGACGCGATGGAACGCTGGGCCAAGGCGGAGAAAGCAGGAAGAAAATTAGTATCTGCACTTTACAGATAAGGAAATTAAAACTCAGAAAAGCTATGTGTCCTGCCCAACCAGGAAGTCAAAGGCTGGGTTCTGAGTGTCCCCAAGAAAGTTCCCTGAGGGCGAGAAATCCCAGCCCAGAAGGCACTAGAGGGAAGGATTACAGTTAAACAGGACAAAGTGATAGGCATAGCCCTCCTGCGAAAACTAACCCCTGTGAACACTCAAGGTGGCGAGGGGAGAGGAATGGGGGAGGGGTAGGAATGTGGGTGGGCAGCCTTGGGCGAGGCAGAGCTCCCTTGCGCCTGGAGTGCCCCAGTAAACATGCCTGCGGCCAGGGCCCAGGGGACCAGATAGTTCGTGGAAGGTAAAAAAAACACAAAGAAAATTCTTTTGAGAGGGAAAGGTTGGCTGCTAAGGGGGATAGGAAAAGACCCAGAAAGTTCTAGGGTTTAGCGTTCAAAAGAGACTTTCAAAGGCTTCACTCAACACAAGCCAGTCCGTGCAGTGGGGCAGGGAGAGGCAACCTCCTGAAGGTGAAAGGGGGTCAAGACCCAGGCCTGTCCTAACAGGGAAGCGGGACACAGCTGTCGTGAACGAGGTGGCCAGGGGCGGCTAAACCACACCCAACGGAACCCAGGGAAGGGATGGGAGTACAGTGCACAGAGCACCGCTCTCCTTTCCACGCAGCACCCTCGACACCCTCCTGCACGCCCCTGCCTGGCTGCTGTCACCTAAACCCCCCCACTAAGCCCCAAGTGCCTCTCTCCAGGGATGAGCGGAAGTCACCTGAGGCCACTTTCACCACCCACTACAGCGAGGGGCTTCCCTCCAAGCCCTCTGCCCAGCCCGCCCCTCCCCCATTTCCAGGCAGCTGGGCCAGCCGCCCGCAGGAAAGTGGCCTCGCGGGGCCAAGTGCTGACGCCGGGACTGGGCGGAAGCCCTGCTCCGTTGGCAGCAGGTGGGCAGGCCTTAGGTGCCTTTCTGGGTGCAGCACACAGCCTGGGACTTCTGACACAAAGGTTAGGACAAATGTTCAAGAGTGCTCCTTTTCCAGCTCCACCTCCCCCCCAAGTCTGCCTTTTAGAAAAGCACTTCCCAGTGAAGAACAGAAAAGGAGGGGAGGAATCTGAAGGAGAGGAGACAGGGAGAAGAGTCAGAAAAATCACTATAACTTTATTACAAGAAACGTGGGCTCTCACAGCCTCTTGAACTTTGTTTCAAAAGTGAAATGGGTGGGACAGGACTCTGGCAGCTGCCTTCCCGCGCTGAGCACCTTCTTCCCAGTCACCCTGCACAGTGCAGACCGAGAGGCGCAGGCTCGGGAGCCCAGGGATGCTGGGCCGTCCTGGCACCTGCCGGCTCAGCGCCGCTCCGAGCTCAGGAGGGCCGGCTCCAGCCTCCCGCACCCGGGGCCAGCCCCAGGCTTCCAGGTGGCTCAGCAGCCAGGAGAGAACGCTGTCAGCCATCCACCTGCACCCTGGCTGGGAAGGAGGGCTCTTCCCAGCAGAGCTCAGGGCAAACGTTTCCCTGACAAGGAACCAAGAGAAGGGCCGCGAAAAGGGTCAGCGGATGTTCCCTCACTTCAAATCTTTCCTGTTTCCTCTCGGCCCTGCTTTCACCACCGCGGGGCTCAGCTCGCTCGGCGGCCGTGTGCCTAATCTGGTTGGAATTTCCTCCTCCACCCACCTGGCGTTCTCCCCAAGTCTTGAGCGCTCCCGACTGGGGGTTCTCACATCCACCCCAAGTGCTGGCCTACCTGCCCCCTCGGAGCACCAGGAAGAAGGCCATGGAAAACCTGCTGCAAACCCCACATGGAAAGGAACAAGTACTTGCCAACCGTTTGGCAAAAGCCCTAGGGAGCCCCCGCGCTCTCGCTCTCGCCTCACTGCTGGGGCTCCGCACCCACAGGAGAAAACATGCAGCCATGGGTCCCCGGAGCCCAGCCCTCACAGACCAGGGAACATTCCCATCCCACCACGTGACACCAGGTGAGAGAGGGAGACACAGAAAGAAACAGAAAAGCTGCCAAAGGTCTTCCAAACACCCATGTAAATAATCACAAGCGGATGACAGCGGGAGCTCCTGAGACACCAGTGATCGTCAGGCTCAGCGTATTGCGCATTTTTTTGGCCATAACCACCGGCCGAAGAGGCCGTCACACAGCCATGCAGGCACATACACACACACACACCCCAACAGAGCTTCGCGGGGCAACACCTCCCCTTACTGCGTGCCGCACGTTGTATCCTGTGCTCTCACCAACCTGTCTTTTTCAAAATGACCCTGCTCATAAGTCATGACCCAAAGTTTGAAAAACTCAGGTTCTTTAAGTGACCTTGGGGGTGGGATGGGACTTTATGGGAAAGTACATTTACTATTATAATGTGGAACATTAACAAGGCTAGCTTTCTGCACGTAGGACCCACAACACCAATCAGCTTGCTTGCACTCTATGGTCTACCCTATCTAGGATCGAAAAGTTACAAAAAGCAGGCCCACCCAACACTCTTATTTAAAGTACAACATCAAAGTGGAAAACGTGTGCCTTAGAAACAATTAAAGAAAATTTTTCTTCCAAGATCCAATTTACACTGATGTCACTTCAGCTGACAGACTTATTTAAAATTTCGAGTGACATAAGAGAGGACAATGGGTGTTCTGTGTTCATAGAAAGGGGGGCAGGTTAAAATGGGGAGAAGTACTGAACTGGGCCGCAGCCCCCATTTTAGCTAAGTGGCGAGGCTAAGGGACAGAACAGTGCCTGAGGCATGAAGCGAGTTGGGGGCAGGGCCTGAAACCCAACCCAGGGCTCCTGACTCAATTACTCACAGTCTCCATCATCCAAAACATTTAAAAACACAGTCGCCGTCTCTCCAAGTGAACTCTGCCGTGACTGGGGCATGGACGAGCCCCTGACGCATCAGGCGGGGCACAAACAAGCCGCTGATCTGGGCAGGCCTGGGCACTCCGCTCAGCCCCGCTGGGGTCCTGGGAGGGGCTCACAGGCTTACCTCCGTGTCTTTTGATTCGGCTGAAAAAATATAAAAGAATAAGCCTTCCTATCCCTTCCAAACATGTAGCAACGAAAGAGAGGTGCTCTCAAACCAAGGCTTCATCCTTAAAAACAGAAGAACCCCTGCAAGTCATTGTATTCAGAGTCAGAGTTAGAATCCCAGAACCCAGAAGACCTTGCACATCAGCTGACCCAAGCCCTCATTTTCTAGTCAGGCCCCGTATGCTGACGGCCAGACCAGCTCCTTCTGCCACACACTGTGCTAACTGTCCACTGGAGAAAACCACCACGGAAAGTAACACTGAGCACACAGTGACATCTGGATCAAAATACACCAGCGTCTACGAGCCAGAGGAGAGGCCGCGAGGAAACTGAACACAGATCACACAATTTAAGCACGTGAGAGGCATGCCTCTTTAGAGCGTCCACAGGAGCTCAGCAGGCAGGACTGCTTTTTACTGATCCTCAAGAGAAGCTCAAGTGATGCTCTGAACCAAAGTTCTAGCACAGAGGCCAAGGGCCTCGGAAGGGGTTCGGCTCCCCGAGAGCGCGCTCACCGCCCTGACCCACTGGGTCCATGGCCTGCTCAGGTAACGTCTCCCTGCTCCTAACTTCCCTGCACTCTGCCCAAAGCACTTGAGACAACAGCTTCAAATATGCGAAATTTTACTACACGGGATGGATTCTTTCCTGTGCAAATGCCACCTGGTATCTGTCCACGGTGTTCCCTGAAGAAGCCCTAAAAAGCTAAGAGACAAGACCTCCCCCAACCCCTCCTAACCCTGGCAGGCAAAGGCCATTTCTTTAATTCCCCATGGGGACACTGAAGGGACAGAAGGGGTGACGCCCGGAGCCAGCAGCAGAGACGCAGGGCCTCCCCGTACTGTGAGTGCCCGGGCCTTTCCTCACGCAGCGGGTGCCTCTCCAGCCACAGCCTGCCAGGTCTGAGAGCTGCCAGGGCGGGGAAACCCTCTGAGCTGGACGTTCTGGCCTTCAGGCGGCTCACGCGGGGCCAGCCTCAGTCATACGATACAGCTGCCCGTGGCGGCTGGGGCGGGCTGGAGGGGGGGGGGGCCTGCATTTCACCATAACTGCCACCTAGACAGGCCCCCGATCTCCCAAAGCACGTGCGGCTGGAGTCAGAGAGAGGGGGAGCATGAGCCTGGGAAGGTTAACCAGTGCACCTCTCTGTGCCTCGGTTTCTGCACCTGTTCATTGCCAAGCTTGCTGTATGAATTAGACGAGTTATGCCCGCACAAACACAATGTGTCAATTGCAGTAGGACTTCCCTGCACTAGCTTGTCTATACCCTCGGCATTCGGTGTCCTGAACAGGCTGGCAGAGGGCAGCTGTCTGTCAGGCAGACAGTAGCTACCTGGCTAAAGCTGCCTCCTTGCAGAGACGCATAAAACAAAAAACAAACAAAAAACACCCCACAAAACAAAAACACCCTACCTAGGGAAGTGTCGGCGAACTGAGTGCCTATTACACAACCCGCAGTTAAGAGCTGTAGGCAGCACACACCCTCCCTGCCTGCCCATCTCCCTCCCAGAAAAAGAGAAGGCAAATGTCACTGGAGGTCTCACTGCCGCTCTGCTGCTCGGCTGCCCAAACTCCAGGGGAAGAGGTGCAGAAACCCTAAGGACAGGGGCTCACACAGGGCGCCGCCGAACCGACACCCTCAAGAGAGCTGCCAAGACCCAAGAGAAGCCCTGCCACTCTCACGACCCCCAAAACACCCAGGGAGCAAAAGCTACAGGCCAGGGCAGGTGGGCACGCGGCCCGTCGGGGGCCACGTTTCTAGGCGCGAGTGTAGTTAGCGCTCCCCGGCGGCCAGCTCCCTCGGAAGCGGCGCACGTGTGGGCAGCCCGCGCCACCCATCACCTCCCGCGGACTCCTCTCGCTGCGCCTCGGACACCGGGCGCGCCAGCAGGAGCCGCGATGAGCCAGGACGCCAAAACCCTCGAATCGCGTGGGCAGGCGTGGTAAGGACTGTGCAAAGCTGCACCGATCGCCTCCCTCGGGAACCACGCACGCACGCGCGCTCTCCTCTCTGCTCGCTCCGTCCCTAAAGTCTCCTCGCGCCTCACCTTCACTGAGTCTACCGGGTACATGACGGTGTGCTCCAGAATCCCGGCCATCGCTCCGGCTGTCATGTGGGTGGATAAGGAGGCGTTGGTCGGCAGGTTCTCATAGTCCTCCGACCCGGCGTCCTTGCTGCCGCCGCCGCCATCTCGGCTGTCCCCATCCATCCTGCGCCCCACAGTCTGGCTCCCCACGCCGCCGCAGCGCAGCTCCATTCGCCAGCTCTGCGGGCCGCGGGAGGCTGCAGGAGGTGGGCAGGGAGGGGGAGGGGGCGAAAAACTTCACTTCTTAAAGTGGGAACCACCTCCCGGGTGCTGCGGCGCCTGACGCCATGGCGGGCTGGGGTGGAGCGGAGGGGCCAGAGACACCAATCACTGGAAAAGAAGAGGCAGGCCGCGACCGCGCCATTGGTGTGGGAGCCAGTGGGGACCCGCCTCCCTGTGTGACGTCACTGTCCAGTGCAAATTTCCAAGCAACCGGACGGGGGCGAGAGGAGACGTTGGGGGTGTCCCGGGAAGTTGTAACACCTCGAGGGTGGTGCCGCCTCTCTCGGAGCAGGCAGGAGGGGCGGTCCCTGGAGAGGGTCAGCCGGGCCATAGACGGAGTATACATAAGGCTGGAGAAAGAAGGGGGGGCAGTGGCTCAGGGGAAATAGGTCCCCAGAGCCCAGGGTTTTGCAAACAGTATAGCTCAGCAGGCTTTGGCATTCCTAAGGCCTGGGGGTGCGGAGGGAGTTGCTGCAAATGTCACCATGAAGCAGTTGTGGCGGCAGGATGGGGGTAGGGGAAGAGGTAGGGTGGCACAGGGAAGGGGAGTTCTAGAGTTGACACCACGCTGTGCCATAGCCGTGGTGCACCCCTTTTTGTGCAACGTGAGGGCATATAGTCGAGGGGACAGCGTTAAAACTCAGGGTCCTATGGTAGGCTGCTTGGTAGGGGGGATACCAATTTCTTTGAAATTTTTTCTCTCACTGCAAACACAATAGAGCTAAATTTGTTCCTCCCCTTTTACTCACAAAGAGTTAAATCCACCCTGTTCTGGGCTGACCAAGACAGTAAGTAATGACCGAGATGGAGCCCTTCTGAGCAGGACCGTCCGGCTCATTTTCCTCGGAGCTGATACGCCCCTGAAGGTCTTCAGAGGCTGCGACTCACCGCGGGGCTGCAACGTGGCCCAGGGCACCATCTTACAGCCTTGCATCTATCTGTCTGTCTCCTAAGACTCTGGTCTCCTCGTTCTTAAACTCCTCCCAAGCTGACTTCTTTATTTCAACCTAAATAGTACTGTCTTGCTCCATCTGGGGGAAGGGGAAGGAATCGGAAAATAAGGGACTGACCTGCTTATGGACGTCGCCATGAAAGCATGGCATTTGCAAGTCTAAACATGCGTACATGTTCTGGGGCTGAAGGTTTGGCTCTAGCTGATCGACTTCTACCACACCAGACACCTTATCCAGAGAGAGCTTCTGGTCGGGAAAGCTGGGCCCCAAGATATGAAAGGGAGGAGACCCTGAAGATGCTGTGCCTGCACTTTTCCCTCACCCTGGTCCCAAAGTTCAGGTTACAGCAACCCTGGCAGCTCTCAGCAACTTGAGATACAGTGATATGAGCATCGTCAGTAGAGGCTTCAAGGCCAAGGGCCCCCATTGCCCCATTTTTGGTAGCTGCCAACAGTGACTCACAACAAGAGTGTGAGGATGTGATAGGCAGAAACAAGCCCTGTGTTGAGTGTTTGCTAGAGAAGAATTTCCCTGCTTTGGCCAAAAGCGGTGTGTTTTGTTTGTTTGTTTGTTTCTGGGGTTTTTTTTTTTTTCTTCTTTTTTAATGGCAGCAGTATGGTTGGTTACGTTGTGCCTTCGTACGGGCACTGGGGCCTGCGCAGAGTGCTCTGGGTGTACAAAGCCTGGATGTTCTGCCAGGCCTTTTTGAGCAATGATATGAGGAAATTAACAGCTGACTGGATGTTGCACACAAGCTCATCATCTGTCATCTTCTCGTGGCTAACAGCCGCTGCCAGGCGCAGCAGCTTCTTCAAGTGGAACAGATCGCGGATTTCACTCCGGCGACTTTGGCCACCATGTTCCCCCTGTGGATCAGCCAGGAAGGGAACCTGCCCGCCTCATTCAGGCCTGGGCCCAGGATTCCTGGGATCTGCTGGAGGAGAAACTCGGAAGCCGAGAAGGCACCACTCTTCCTGGCCAGCTTCTGCACCAGTTCCTTGTTCTTGCTGAGTTTCTTCAGCACCTTGACGTCCATGTGGGAGATGTCCACGGCCTTGACCTCGTCCCAGTGCTGCTGGTCCCCCAGAACACAGACTGAGGACGTGAGGCAGGGAGTGGACGTAAGCCTGGCGGTGCCTGGGAAGCATTTGTCCTCCCAAGGGTCACAGTTCTTCAACCTGATCGGCCGCTCCACCGTCGCCCAGAACTTGTGGCCACCTGCGCTGGTTCCCATGCAAGAGTTCCCACGCTGCCTTGCGCAGGGAGTGCGGGGTAACCAGGGCGTTGCGGGAGACTGCGCTTCTCCTGGCTCCTCACACCGCACGCACCAGACAAGGGCCTAAAGGTGATTTTTAAGAAACACTGAGAAAAAGCTGTTGATAGTCATTTAAAAATGGATACCCTTTCACCAGTACATATTAACCCATCATCCTGCTTCCAGAAAAGTGACCCAAAACTCTGAAAATGCATGAAGCTCTTCTTCAAAGCAGTGTTTATAGTAACAAATAACCGGAAGTGACCTATATGTTCAACTAGAGAGGAATACCTAAGTAAATTATGGCACATGTATTAGAGAAATATTATGGGGCCATTAAAACCTGTGGTTACATTTTGCAACAGGGAAATGGTGATGATGCATGTTAGGTTAAAAAAGCAAAACGAGATTTTATAAATGTTACCTTTACAAAAATGTAAATACGCATATCAAAAGAGTGAACTGATTACAGTGATGGTGATGTAGGATTACACATAACTATTTTTACTGTATTTTTTCATACTTAAAGGGTACTTGTATTATTTTCATAATAAAAAAATGAAAATGAATCATTCTTTTTAGGGTATAATCTCCCAATGGATGGGAAAGTCTCTGAACTTGCCATGGCGATATTAGTGGAGAGAAGTCCACTTCCTTGGGGGGGTAAGTGGACTCTAAGCAAATAAGAACATGCCCACAATCTTCAGGGAAATAAGATTTTGAAAAATGTTATTAAATAAATATTAATCCAGAACCGTTTAGACAACCTTTGGAATATATAAGCAATATTATAAACAATATTATTCCATTATTATTCCAAGCAATAATGTTCCATTATAAGCAATATTATTTTCTCACCATATATGGTAGGTATTGAGGTTTGGCACTCAGCATCCATCCTAAACCCCACCTTGTACGGCAAGGTCCAGAAAATTTTAAACTACATTTCTCAGACTCCTTTGCAGCTAAGAGTCTACAGTGAATTCTATTCTGCCAATTAGATGAACCACGGAGATCTGGGAGGTAGAAGGGAGATAGAGGCCACCTCCCCGCTGCTTTGCTATTCTGTTGCCTAGCAACGTCATAGGCACATCCTTGGATCAGGAGCAGATGAGGTGGTCAGCGGCTTCCCTATTGCAACAACACTACAGGGTCTGGTCACCACAGCGAAGGCCACGTGGCCGTGGACGCGGCAGCAGTGATGGCAGCAGCCTCCTGGTCCCTGCGCCAAGGGCTTCAGCAGGTGGCTTTCCTCACCTGGGTGATGGAGGTTCCCGTGGGAGGCCAGTTTGACCCTATGGATCTGAGAGTCACCCTCAGCGGCCCCGCGGAGGTTCAGCTCCTCGCCTATGCCAACGATGTTGTGCGCAGTAGACACAGCCTGCTTAGAGACGGTGACGTCCCAGACTCTGTGTGGCTTTGGCCATGCTGCCAGCAAGGAGGGAGCAGGGCAGGGACGCAGGAGCACAGCAGCGATCCTCTCTGAGGGTGGAGCCAGGAGACTCAGCGATTTGCTGGTTCCCCCGGGGTCTTCTGTTAAGTCCCTGAACGTTGACACCCTAAAGACAACACTATCCTGCCCTAGACTCACTGGGAGCCAAGCTCCCCAGGGAAAGGGGAAGCTGCGGAGGGTGTCAGGTGAAGAGCACTGGACTTTGAGCCATGGGCCCTCCGAGCCCTTCTGCCATTTGCTGGCTGTGTGCCTCTGGCCCGCGTGGTAAGCATGCTTTCTTGTCCGCTGAGCCTGGGCACTGATACATACTAACTCAGGGCGAATAAAATACAGAAAAAAGTAGAATAAAATCTCATGATGAAGTGTATGTGATTTGGAGGTATTGTGGGGAAACAACACAGAAGGGAGTTATGGATGCAGAGGGAAGAGGCCCAGGCTGTCTCCAAAATCCCATCTTTTTTCCAGAGGAATTGCTTTAGACCTGACATCTGCCTGGCCACACAGGTATCTTAACACCCACCTGGAACTTAGCCACCCTGTGGTCTCCCACGGCCCCGCATTCCTCTGCCTGGAGCAGCTGCAGGGGCTGCGCTGCCCTGACCAGGACCACCACGGAGCAGCACGCGGCCTGGCCCCAGGGCGGGGGGCGGGGCTCTCTGTCTCTGTTTTGCTCCAGGAGGCTACCCTCATCCCCTCGAATTTTAAGTCAGGTTTCTGTGTGGGGAGGGCTTCGAAGGCCTCCAGACAGGCAGGTCCCTCCCTCCTATACCACCCTGTGCTGGAATCCCAGAATCCCTTCTTCTCCAAGGACAGCACTGCGTTTCCTCAAAGCTCCTCTGTGATTCATAATTATGCACGAGTCTCCCATTGAGAAAAAAAAGAAACAGAGGTGAAAAGCTAGCCCCACTCTAGAGTCCCAGGGCAAACAAGGAAGGGTGGGGGTGGCCAGAGCTCACCTCACCAGGCGTCCCTTACAGCGGCTGCTGAGCGGCAGGGCCAGAGCTGGGAGCTGAGAGCAGCCGCCGCCGCCGCAGAAACCAATCGTCCCCTGTGACGTGGGCCGGTCCCGCTGCTGCTGCCCGACGGGCCTCTGGCTCCCAGGCCGTCCTCCCGCAGCAGCCCTCGCACCTTCACCAACGAGACCCAACGCGACCCCGTGATCCCAGCTGCCCCGCAGCACATCAGGGGCTGCCCTGTCCCAGCACTGCCCTCGTGTCCGCTCTTAGTCACGGGTCTGCCCCCGCTGGATGGCTCAAGGCCCCAGAGGGGGAGAAGGGGTGGTGGGGGAGAGCTGGGGCCCGTGGAGGCAAAGCATGGCTAACACCTGGGCGGGGCGTGAGATACCTGCGTGTTGGCACAGGTGTGCCTTGGGCCATCCTTAGCCACCCACCCCAAGAGCTTACCTCTGTCATTTTCTGCTCTCCTCACCTTTCCCACAAATACACTCAGTTCTCTAAAATAAAATCCCTCTTCCCTACTGCATACCTTGAGCTACGGTCCTATTTCTCCCCTGGTCCTGAAGCCCCTGTAGGAACGACCTCCCCTTGCCCCCGTCTCCTTACTCAGGGTGCGCTCAGTCCTGAAGGCTCGGTCTGGCAGGTCCTCACGCCTGCTCTTTTTTAAAAGAAGCTCTTGACAAGGTTACTCTTGACAGGAATGCTCAACCGGCCCCCTCTCCCAGGGGGACCCGTGACCTGCGCCTCCGCCGGAATCCCTCTCCACGCCCCAGCCCACATTTTCGTGGGCCTCCCAGACAGCTCCACCCCCATGCTCCAGCTGGGCCCAGAGCTCAGACTGTGTATCAGTGTCCTGGGGCTACCGTCACAAAAGTCCGCAAACTGGCTGTCCTGTAACAACAGACATATGCTCTATTGTGTTTCTTGAGACCAGACGTCCAAGATCAAGGTGCCGACAGGCCCGTGCTCCCTCCAAGGCTCTCGGGGAGGCCCCTCCCTTGCCTCTTTCTGCCTCCGGCGGCTCCCCGCCGTCCTCGGCATCCTTGGCTTGCAGATGCGCCACTCCAGTCTGTTATCTCATGGCCTTCTCCCTGCGTGTCTCCGAGTCTATGTCCAGACTTCCCTCTCCTTATAAGAACATCTGCCTTTTTAGATTAGGGGCCTACACTATGCCAGAATGACCTTAACTTTATTATATCTGCAAAGACCCTCTTTCCAAACAAGGTCGCACGCACAGGTTTCGTGCAGACATGAATTCAGAGGGGCACTCTAACCCACTACCGTGAGGTAAAGACGCAAAAACCGCCAATGAGCGGGCAGGAGGCCTGAGCCCCAGTCCTGTCGGACGTCTCTGTCTGGACCTCTTACCTGCGCAAGGAGGGCTTGGGCCCGCTGGGGCGCAGGCCCCTACAGCTCTGTCTTTCTGATCTGAAACTGAATTCATAATCTTTCTCTGTAATTGGCAATTTCTTGTTGTGACATTTTTTTCCCCTCTGTATTTACCTCTGTTTATAAGGCAACCAGCTGCCAGGCTGAGAGTCATTGCTGCTTCTCAGGTCCTGTTAGCCATGCATAGATGCGGCCTCCGGGAGAGCATCACTTATGGCTACGGTGACTATATAATTCATCCAAACTGGGGTGCTTTTTGAGAGTGAAACGGGCACTGTAGGTAATTCCCCCAGGACAGAGGGATAAACTGAGGCTGTCTCGGGGAAACGGTCACACTGTCGATAGCCAGCCCTTACTGTCCACCCTGATACCAAATTCCTAGATCTTGGCCCTGTCGCCTCTTTGTGCCCCCCTCCAGGGGAGGGCTCCCCATGCCCCCATCTGTCGAGATGATACGCGTTTCTCAGCTCAGAGGGTTCCCCTCCCAAGAAGCCTTCCCTGACCCAGGGCCTGAGCTGGACCGGCCACTCCTCCCCCCGCGTGGCCCTCAGCACTGTCCACCGCAGCCCACAGTTCTAGAAGCCCCCTCTTTCCCTTCCCATTACACTTCAAGTTCCTTGAGGATGTGAACTGGGGAAACAGTACATATTTATTAAAGAAATAAGAGGGCTTCTGGTCAAGATGGCAGAGGAGGTAACTGCAGGATTGGAATCCTCCCAGGACCACATCAAAATTACAAGTAAACCTCAGAGCAACCATCATTCAGAACCACCTGAAGTCCTACAACTAAGGTCATAAGGAAGAAGCCACATTGAGACAGAGGAGGGGCAGAGACTCAGAATGGGCTGGTCCCACACCCACACCCATGTGTGGTGGTTAAAACCGGGAAGGCTATTTCAGCCGTGGAGTTCCCGCCCGAGGAGCGAAGGGTCCCAGCCTTACCCCAGACCCCCCAGCCCAGGGTTCCAGGACCAGGAAGAGAAGGCCCCCTAGCTTCTGGCTATAGAAACCAGCAGGGATTGAGGCTGAGTGAGACAAATGGCTTCTGGAGGCCAGGGAGCTCCTCTTAAAGGGCCCGCACACAGACTTACACGACTCACTCCCTCTGAGCTCCAGCTCTGGGGCAGCAGCTCCAAAGGCCCCAGGGACAGACGGGGAAGAACTGAACTGCCTGGCGTCAGAGCAAGAGCTGGGGGCAGCTTTCTCACAGACAGAAGTGCTGGCAGAGGCCACTGATCCTTTTCTGAGCACCCCAGCACCGCCCCCGCCCCACTGAGCCTGCAGGCAGGCGCCATATGTGAGTCTCCATCAACCTGGCTAGCACTGGTCACTCAGCCCTGGTGATTTCCTGAGGCCCTGCTCCACCCACCTTGCGGCCCCACCCAAGCCACTTCCAGTGGCTTTTCCACACAAATGTCCTGTCTTGGTTCCTGGCTCAGACTTTCCTAAAAGCTTTCAAAGTTTCAGAAACCCCACACAAGCAGCTTCTGTCCTCAGTGTACCCTATGTGTCTTGTTAAGTGGCCCCAGGCCTGGCGTTAGCAGCAGCCAGACTCTGGTCACAGCTTGACCTCTCCCGGGCACCTCCAAGCCCAGCACAAGCAGCAGCCATCTGCACATTGCCTTACAGCTCATGCCAGGTAGGCCTGGGCAGGGCACGGGAGGCAGCTGACCTTAGCCTGCACGTCCCAGGAGGCCCCACAGACAGCACACCAAATGGACAGCTTCAGACCATGACAGAGAACCACCAAACCACCTCCACACGAGACACACGCAAGGGGCAGACTCAGCAGGCACCAGAGCCCCGCTGATGTTCTGTTCCGTGGGGTCAGCCCGTGCATAGCAGGGTCTGCTGTGGTCTCAGCCGGTCCTCACAGCCAGTCAGCCTGGGGGTCAATCCCTCCTATTGGCACGCCAACAGCAATGACATCTCAGCTACAACAGGAGGGTGCACACAGCCCACAGGGGGCGTCCAGCTAGAATGACCAGGGAGACTGCGTTACTGGGCCCTACGGGACGCCTACTACATAAGGTCACTCTATCAAGACTGGGAGACATAGCAAGTCTACCTAATACATAAAAACAAACAGAGAGGCAGCCAAAATGGGGAGACAAAGAAACGGGTCCCAAATGAAAGAATCTCTAAGCCTTGGCTGGTATGGCTCAGTGGGTTGAGAGCTGGCCTGCAAACCAAAAGTTGCTGGTTCAAGTCAGGGCACATGCCTGGGTCATAGGCCAGGTTCCCAGTTGTGGGCATGTGAGAGGCAGCCAATAGATGTTTCTCTCTGCACGTCAATGTTTTTCTCCCCCTCTATCTCCCTCCCTTCCTCTTCCGTAGAAATGAATAAGTAAAATCTTTAAAAAAATAAAAAAGAAATATCAATAAAAAGAACTAAATGAAATAGAGACAAGCAAACTACCAGATACAGAGTTCAAAACAATGGTTATAAAGATGTTCAGGGAACTCAGTGAGAACTTCAATAGCATAAAAAGGACATAAAAACCATAAAAAAAGTGAAATGAACAATACTGAAATGAAGAATATGCTAGAAGGAATCAACAGCAGTACACGAACCAGAGGATTAAATCAGTGATTTGGAAGGCAAGGTAGCAGAAAACACCCAATCAGATCAGCAAAAAGAAAAAAAGAATTTTGAAAAATAAGAATAGTTTAAGGGACCTATGGGTCAACAGGAAACCTAACAACGTCTGCATCATAGGGCCACCAGAAGGAGAAGAGGGAGAGCAAGGGATTGAGAACCTATTTGAAGAAATAATGACCAAAAACTCCCCTAACCTGGTAAAGAAGAAAAGACACACAAGTCCAGGAAGCACAGACAATCCCAAAATAGACGGACCCAACATGGTCCACACCAAGACACATCATATTAAAATGGCAAAGCTTAAAGACAAGGAGAGAATCTTAAAAGTAGCAAGAGAAATGCAGCTTATTACCTACAACAGAGCACCCATAAGACTGTCAGCTGATTTCTAAATAAAAACTTTACAGGCCAGAAGGAGTTGGCACAGAATATTCAAAGTGGTGAAAAGCAAAGACCTACAACCAAGATTATTCTACTGAGCAAAGCTATCATTTAGAATCAAGGGACAGGTAAAGAGCTTTCCAGATAAGAAAAACCAAAAGGAGTTTATCACACCAAACCAGTATTATATGAATGTTAAAAGTTCTTCTTTAAGAAGAAGATAAAAAAATATGAACAGTAAAATGGAATAAATGCATATCTATCAACAATTACTTTAAATGCAAATGAATTAAATGCTCTAATCACAAGACATAGGATGGCTGAATGGGTAAGAAAAGAAGGCCTTTACAGATGTTTTACAAGAGGCTCACTTCAGATGAAAGACACACACAAGAGACTGAAAGTGAAGGAATGGAAAAAGATACATTATGAAAATGGAAACAAACAAAAAAATCTTGGGTAGCAATGCTTATATCAGACAAAATAGGCTTTAAAACAGAAGCTATAACAAGAGACAAATAAAGACCCAGCTATTTCACTTTTGGGTATTTATCCAAAGAAACTCAATACACTAAATCAAGGAGACATATGCATCCATTTGTTTATTGCAGAATTATTTACAATAGCCAAGATATGAAAGCACCCTAAGTGCCCGCTGATAGATGACTGGATAAAGAAGATGAGGTGCATGCATACAATGGAATATGACTCAGCCATAAAAAAGAATGAAATACTTCCATCTGCAACAACACGGATAGAACTAGAGGGCATTGTGCCCATTGAAATAAGTCAGGCAGAAAAAGAAAAATGTCATATGATTTCACTTATATGTGGAATCTAAATAACAAAATAAATAACAAGCAGAACAGAAACAGATTCATAGACACAGGGAATATTTTGATAGTTGCCAGATGAGAGAGGGGCTGGGAAGATGGGTGGGAAAAAAAGGCAAATGAACGAAGAAGTACAAATTGGTAGTCGCGGAATACCCATGGCTGTTTAAGTACAGCACAGGGGATATAGTCAACAATATTGTGATAACTAGGTATGGTGGTGGATGTGTATGAAATTTATCAGGATGGTCACTTCGTAAGTTATACAGATGTCTAGTCACTGGATTGTACACCTGTAATTTATATAATATTGTACATCAACTGTAATTAAAAAATAAAAATTATTTTTAAAAAAGGAGTAAGAGTTTCCTTCAAAAGATCTCCATACTGCTCTATAATAACATTATAATAATATAATATACAATATTATGGCAGGCATGCATAATCTCCAAGAAATTAAGACATATTGCACCTTCGGTACCCAAGTTCTGGACACAGTGCATGGGGAAGAGAGAAAAAAAGTGACATTTTCTTTCCTTCCAAAGTGCATGTCACAAACAATAAATTAGGATGCATCTTTTCTTAGGGATACAGAGTTGCAAAGCCCAGGCACTGTAAAAGACATAGAACATGATGTAGTCTGTAAATCCCATCTCACAGGTGAGCAAAAAAGGTCCAAGGGATGAAGTGACTTGTCCAAGGACACAAAAGTGGTTAGTGGCAGAAGTGGAATTAAAAAAAAAAAAAAACGCGGAAGTTTCGTTCAGTACTCTTTCCTTCACCTACCTTTGAAATAAACTTAAGGCTGGTAAGACTCCTTTATTGCTGTCATTAGTGTTATCTCAGCTGCCTGCTCTGTAAAAATAAGTCGTCATCAATCATCCACCTTGGCCGGGTTCACCTGGCACAGCACGTTAGCACAGGTGAGTTTTGCACCAAGCTGCACGCAAGAGTCCGTTGATCAGGATCCTTCAAACAGCACAGTTGCTGTGTGTCCAGCGCCTCACGTAGACAGCTCGGCACGGAAGAGGCTCTCTTTAGGAGAATGGAGGTGACTTTGCACAAAGGTAAAAAGCATGTGCTTTGGAGACAGAGCAGGATCCAATAGCTCAATGTCTGTTCCTTCCACGGGGTGCCTTGTCAGAAGCAGCTCCTGTGTGACCTGGAGCACCAGCCACTGGCCTGTTCCACTGAGGTTCCCTCCGGTTTCTCTGTCCACAGCATCCTACTATGCGTGGAATGTCTCCCACGTGTGGCCCTCAGTTCTGGGTGCTGTTGGAGGTGCCCAGGGTCATTACTGAGCAAAGCGAAAGCTGAGCTAGCAGTGGGCATCTCTCAGATGAGGGAGAAAGCTAACCGAGGATCACCGTGGAGTTACCCCTCCCCGCAGCTCCCTTCCAAACGGATGAGAGCCGGGGAGAGTTCTGCCAGTGGCCACAGAAACAGTCAGGTCTTCCCCCTTTTCTCAGGCTCCCAGGCTGCATGCCCAGCTGCTGTGCTGAGAGATGAGCCCCCATATCCAAGGCTCTCAAAGCAGTTACGCTGGAATAGGCCGGACATACCTCTTGCCTAACTTAAAGGACCAGGCTCTGGGGAAATCCTGACACACGCAGACTGTGAAGTCCTTATCTCTGCTTTGTTAGTTACCAGAGTCCCATCTGATGTAAAAAATACGTCCTTCTCAGTTTAGCCCAAATGTGGTCATTCACGAAGCCTGTCTATGTTAGTAGCGTGCGACATAGCGGCTTGTCCCAAGAAATATGCACACCTGGGACAGGTTATCAAAAACCAGGGTATTCGATCAGCATAATCAGAAAGAGTATTTTTAGTCTGGTTTTTAAAACTAACTGGCACTGACACAACCAATTTGGAAAACTGTCCAACAAAGTTCACTAAACCTGAACATGCACATAACCTTTGACCCAGCAATTCTATTCCTAATGTGTACCCAGTGGAACTGCACACTGTGTGCGCCAGAAGGCATGTACAAAACTGCTCATGGCAGCACAATGTGCCCCCAATGGAAACCACGCAGATCTCCATCGGCAGCAAAACAGACAGTTGCACTGGAGTGCACAGCGGAATGTTCCGAGGCAATGAGGACGAGTGATAGGTTATCATCGACAACATGGCAACAACGTGGACGCACCTCACACACATAGTAGTGATCAAAAGAAGCCAGCCACAGAAGGTAGGCCGAATATAACTCCTTTTACATAAAGTTTATAAAGAGACAGAACTACATGTCAGTGTTAGACGTGAGCAGAGCAGCTATCCTGTGACAGCAGGAAGCACTTCTGGGATTCTGGTTGTGTCTGGTTTCTTCACCTGGGTGCTGGTGACACAGGTGTGCCCACTTTGTGGAAAACATAGTATTTCCTCATGTATTTTTTTTTAAAGATTTTGTTTTTAATTTATTTAGAGAGAGAGGGTTAGGGAGGGAGAAAGAGAGGGAGAGAAACATGGATGCGAGCGAGGAACATGGATCAGTTGCCTCTCGCACACCCCCAGCCAGGACCTGGCCCACAACCCAGGCACGTGCCCTGACCAGGAATTGAAGCAGTGACCTTTTCGTTTCGTGGGACAATGCCTAACCCACTGAGCCACACTCATCGGAGGCCATCTCCATGTGTAATGATGAGACTTGTAGTTGACAAATCCAGAACTAAATTCCCTGCTCGTTCTCTTTCCTCCCTCCACGCAGACAAAGGCGAGGAGCCTGAGGATGCAGGGAGATGGAAAAGGCATTGAAGAACTCTTCTTCCCCTGACACTTTCAAATCAGATCCGAGTGACCACCACCTACCCCTCCAATATCATCCCCTCGTGGGGAACAGAGGAACCCTCAAGTGCCCGGCACACACCTGTCCTCCTCCTTGCTCTCCCAAGCCTCTCAGTCTTCAAGGAGCAAGCAGCCTCAGCGGGATCCCATTTTCCTAGGATCCAAAGCCACACTTTCCAAAGCTGAGCCCTCCCGAGCCCTGCATAGTCCAGCCCTGGCCTGTCTTGTCCATCTCACCTTCCTCACTCTCCAGGCCTTTTGCTCAACAACAGGCTCCAGCCGCACGCTCTGCCTGGCTCCCTCCCCAGGGCTCTGGGCTTGCTGTTACTCACACTGTGCCAGCTCTCCCATAGCCGCCTCTTGTCTCTCAAATATCAGCTCAAAGTCAACTTCCCCAGAGAAAACAATTTAAGCCAGTCCCCCATCGTTAAAAATATTTTTATAGCATCCAGTGCTTTCTTACATTATCTTGCTTGTTTATTTTCTCTCTCCCTTACCCCCACCTCTCCTCCTGTCTCTCTCTCTCCCCTCTCCCTCTGACTCTCTCTCTCTCTCTCTCTCTCTCTCACACACACACACACACACATACACTCACACAGTAAGTTTCCAGAGAATAGACATCAAGTGTCATATCTTTACAGCTGTGTCCCCAGTGCCTAGGGCCGTTCATGGTACAGAGTGGGCTGTCACAAAAAAAGTGCAAAAGAATAAATAAAATGTCACTTCCTCCAGGAAGCCTTCCCTGACCCCAAGAGTGTATACACCTCTCTCCACAATGAACTTCTCCAGGATATATGTGCTGCATCATGCACATGACAATTATCATTTACTACCATGTACTGTGGCTTTTTTCAGCATATGCTTTGGTCCCCTTTCTAGGTCTTAAATCCCTGGAGAGCAGAGTCTCTGGTTTATACTGGTTTGTGTCCCTAGAACCTAGCAAATGGCAGGAGAGCCAATAAACCTGTGTTGAATTGATTAAGAAGGAAGCAGAACATAATACACATGGTGAACTTTGAAGCCAAAAGTCCTGACTTACCACTTCCTACACAGCTATAGATCCTTGGAAAAATTACTAAGCATCTCTGAGTCTAGTTTTTCAACTATAAATGGCCACAGGAATTATTCACAGGATTAAAAGAGAAGTTATTATATATAATATATGTATATATTATATACACTCACGAAGTTATTTTATACATATAAATATTAAATATAAATATATAAACACATATCTATATCAGTTCCCCTTTAGCATTTGACAAAGGTTTGTCACCTCTTATATAGCCATGGACATATTTCATAGCATATTTATGTTCACCAAAGATTTTCTGTCTCTTAAGAAGCAGTCGATTCTGCTTTTTTGTGCTCTCTTCCCCCCACCCCTTCCTCTGAAAAAGTGCAAGTATGTAAAATCAGGGCATGAACACAACTTGCTCAACTTAGTTTCATGTTATAATAAAAAGGATCTATTCAAATTTTCACCATTTGTTTCACGTCCACAAAAGTAACTTCAAGAGCAATAGCAATCCCTCAGAGCTGGTAGGTTTGGTACACACACGGTATATGACAATATAGCATGGCCCCTCTGTTCTACGACAATAGCGTGCTCACTGAGTCCCTGTGTCTCTCTGTGCCTGGTGGCCAAGTGATAGTAAATAACGACAATTTGTGTAACTCTGGAGAACTTTCGAGCACTTATCTCATCGATTCTCAGGGCTGTTATTAGGGACTGAGGTGGAGAAAGGCAGGCTGTGCACTATTATCTTACCGTTGGCTTGATTTGCGGCTGTACCCCGGGAGGGCTGGTTAATGGGGCCGGTATCAGCAGGAAGGGGGGTGTGACACAGGACTCCGTCCTTGACCAGGTTTGACTCAACTATTTTTTTTTTATCAGCTACTGGGAAAACATGTGGAATGCAGATTTATCAACCTCTTAGAAGACATAATACTAGGAAGAACAGCTTCTTGGAATGCTAAATTCAAGGTTGTTTTTAAAGTCTTTAAAAACAAAAATTTTCCCTTAAATCCTGGGTGTGCTAGAGAGGACAGAGCACTCCTGAGTGGGAAAGACTTCACAGGACCCGGCAGTGCCCGTAAGCTTGGTACAAGCTTGGTACAAGGTTGCAGATTAAATATCCGGTCAGGGCGCATGCCTGGGTTGCAGGTCGAGTCCCCAGCCAGGGAGGCAGCCAATCGATGCTTCTCTCTCACATCCATGTTTCTCTCCTTCTCTTTCTCCCTCCCTTCCTCTCTCTCTAACGTTAACAAGCATGTCCCTGGGTGAGGATAAAAAAAATCATGCCACCTCTACCATCTAGGTAGATGGTAAATATAATTGTATTTATTATGTATTAATATATACGATAATTTTTATTATTCATAGTTTTATTTATGCTTTTGTCTGTCTCCTGTCAAGAGAATGTAAGCTTCTTAAGAGAGAGAGATTTGCTTGTTCTACCGCTACCTGCCAGAATCACCAGCAGTAACTAACACGTGGCGGGAACCTAGTGAGTATTCATTTTTCACGAATGAATGAATGAATACATGAGGGTGAGTCAGATACCCCACTTTTGAGCTCCCATATCACCCTGTAAATCTCTCATCCTAAGACTTAATACGCTGGAGTGTAATTGGGGCTCATTTCGACTTAAGAAGGTATCTTTTAATTATACGCTTGCCCATGAATGAATTCTAGTTGTCATGTAATGGTTTATTTGCCCAACCACTTCACTAGACTGTAAACCACAGAGAGCCCCCAGCCGGGCTGCCGGGCTGCCTGCCGGGCCTCGGGCCCTGGCACAGAGTCCTGCCCAGGGAACAGCACATGTCTTGAGTACCAGGCGCTCTTCTATGTTTCTACAGACATTCATTCAATCCATCCTCGCAACAGCTCAAAGAGGTGGACTCTGGTATTATTTCTGTTCCATAGATAAGGAAACTGGAGGTGTGAGGAGCAGGGTATGTGCCCAGCGGCACACAGTGAGGGATGGATTCTGGAACCTGACCTTGGGCAACTGGCTCCAGAGCACAAGCTCTAGGCTGCTGCCCTGGACCGCCTCACCTTAATGAGGCACCCAATAAAACTTGATCAATACATGAATCAAAGAAATACGGCTGCCAAAAGCAGGCAGCGTGTTCTCAGCCCGTGTGAGGAAAGGGCTGAGATAAGACAGGCTGTAGTCCCAGACGAGAGACCAGGTCGGCTCCATGCAGGATAAGTCCTGTTTAGAAGGAGATCAGTACGTTCAAGTGGGTCTGAAAACCTACATCCTAATGCCAAAGGCACACTCAGGACCTCCCTTCCAATCCAGGCGCCGTGTGGGAAGGGGGCCGGGCTGATGCTGTGGCCCCAGGGCAGAGCTGGCAAACCTGTGCGGTGTTGGGCACAGGAGGCAGGTTTCAGCTCGCCGTGTGCAGGAACCGACAGAAGCTTTCAAAAACCAAGGGTCCGTCCGCGGATGGGTGGATAAACAAAACGCGGTCTGGTCTGCACACACAATGGAATATCACTCTTTCTTAGAAAGGAAAGAAATTCCAACACATGCTACAGTGTGGGTGGATCTTGAAGACGTGATTTTAAGTGAAATAGGCCAGTCACAAGAGGACAAATACTGTAGGGTCCCAATAAGTCAAGATACCTGGAGTCATCAGAATCGTCGGGACAGGGAGAGCAGCGGTTACCAGGGCCTTGGGACACAGGGGAACGGGGGTCGCTGTTCTGTGTAGTGAGTATAGAGTTTCCATCTGGGATGATGCAAAAGTTCTGGAAATGGATGGAGGAACCGTTGCCCAATAATACGAGTACACTTAATGCCACTGTGCAGGACACTTAAATTGGTTAAAATGGTAACTTTCGTGTTATGTATATTTTACCACAATAAAAATAAATAAAACTTAACACACACGAGGGTCTGGGGCGGCGAGCTTTTCACCACAGACTGTGAACAAGCAGAGCCGGATGGCAGGGAAAACATACGGGCATCCCTGGGTTTGGCTGAGAGCTGGACTGGAGGGCCCTTTCAGCTCTAAAGGTTTTATTTGTTTAACATGTATTGAGACTCACGATGTGTGGATTATCTCACTGAATCTCCACCTGTCTGTAAGACATCACTACCATGGTGCCCATCGAGGAAGCCAAGGCTTAGGCATCTCAAGTAACTGGCTCCAGGTCTCCCGGCCCCAGAGTAAGGGGAAGAATGGGGACCGCAGAGACGTGCTGCGGAGGACAGGGTGCGCCCGGGAGGGAACGCGGAGGGCGCTGCAACCGTCAGGGCCTGGGTGCCCGACGCTGCCTGGGGCCCCTCCTGGAATTTATGCTGCCTCCCCGCTCTCCTTCCCACCCCGCGTGGGCATCCCTGGTCGGTCACAGAGGGCCCCGAGCTGCCCTCGGGCCGGCACACCCTCAGACAGACAGCTTCTGAGCGTCTGATTCTGGCCGGGCTGTCCTAGGAGGGACGTGAAACCTGCACCAGCTGGGCTGCATCCTTGTGGTACCTTCAGGGTCGATTTTACTGGTTAACAAGCAAGTTACTGTGTTATTTCCATCATAATTTCCCACGTCGCAGCCTCTGTGTTCCCTTTTGAAAAAGGTGGTTGTAAATGATGGTCTGGGAATACAAGCTCTTCATGGACTCAAAGCCCATTTTACTTTTATGAGCATTGTGCTTTATATACGATATGGTCTTTCAATGCTTTGAAGCAGAGGCTAGACCAGCACCGCCCAGCAGAGGTACCGGAGAACGCACACCACATGGGTGATTTTAAATTTTCTGGTAGCCACATTAAAAATGTAAAAAGAAACAGGTGAAATGAAGGTTAGCAGTATAGTTTCATTATCTCGATGTATTCAAAATAATTCTTAATGAAATCTTTTACGTTCTTTTTCATACTGTCTCTGAAATGGGTGTACGTTCTGCGCTCGCGGCACGTGTCGGCTCAGACTGGCCACCTGTCCAGTGCTTCCTCGCCGCGCGGACCTAGGGGCCAGCGCACTGAGCAGCCCAGGTCTCATCCCCTTTTTCAAAGAGTTTGTTGGTGAAGAGTCAGAGAGAAGTAAGGCCATGTTTTGAGGTGAGGTGGGTCTAGTGAGGGTTTTATGGATGTGTGATATGTGATCAGGTAAGTTGACTATGGGGGATAAAGAGAGGAGAAAGTGAAGATAAAAGCAAGAGAAGATAAATAATGGTGGCTTGTCTGGGAAGAACCCGGATGGAAGGGGAGAGGGATGAGAGGGTGGGAGGGTGGTGGTATCAAGGACCCAAGACACTGAGGTTGATGCGGGTTGGGTTCTTCTTCTGTAATTATCTAAAATCATTTTACTCTCTTTTTATGAGTCTCAATTTTCATTCTTACCTCTTTCTCTCCACCCCTGCTTTCCTTGAGCGGAGACTCAAGTCCCTTACAAGCCCGTTCCAGGTGCTATCGCTCAACTGTGTGACTCAGAATGAATCAACGTCCCCGGTGACTCTGGTTTCCTCCTTGGTAAAAAGAAGCCGTTGGACTAATCAGACCAGTCAGTCGGTCAGTCAGACAGTAAGTATCGAGTACCTAATGAGTACTGAACACTGTTCTGGGTGCCACCTGAGTGTCTTCCTTCTGATTCTAATGTTTCGTGTTCCCCATGACTTCTGGGTGCTGCTTTCTCTGTGGCCATGTGCTGGAAGTCACAGGCTGAAGATCTGTATTCCCAAAGGAAGCCAGTGGCTCCTTGGGCAGGTTAGAGAGTCCCTACTAGTGACAGAGTCAGGGAGGAGAGAAATGGCCACTAACAGGGTGGGCCAAAGTTGTGCCCACTCCCCGTCCTCACCCAGCGCCGCACTGCGGGGGGTTTCCTCAGCATCATGGCTTCCTTACCTGGCACTGGAGGTTTTGACCGCCATCTGTCTAAGCTCTTTGTACTTCCTCTACACCACAGCACTGAGAGGGTAGGAGAGACCCAGGTCGGACAAGAATCCCTGTGCTGATCTGTCCAGGAGCCTGGTTAGTAACTGCTGCCCATTAGTACCTGAGGGTACCATGTGCTCTTGTACGCGGAATCTAAAAAAAACCAAACTTATAGAAAAAGAGATCAGATTTGTGGTTACCAGAGGCCAGGCTGGAGGTGGGGGAATTGGACGAAAGTGGTTCAAGGGCACAAACTTCCTGTTACCAGGTAAATAAATGCTATGGGTACAGTGCACAGCACGGTGACTACAGTTAATGCTGCCGGATGGTAATTTGAAAGTGCTAAGAGAGTAATTCCTAAACGCTTTCATCACAGGGCAAAAATGGTTTTATAACTAGGGGAGGAGATGGGTAGTGACTGAGCTTATTGTGGTCATTATGTCACGGTGTGTGTACATCAAGTCATTATGCTGCTACTTTCAACTCAGAGAGCGTTGTATGTCATTTGTATCTCCATAAAACTGGGAAAAAAGAAAGGGTTATAAAGTCAACCAGAAAGCGTTATAAAGTCTAGGAGTCAAAGGAGAGGCACAGGTAGAAACCTGCCGGGGCAGAAGACAGAGGCAAGGCCGGGATGGCCGGTCCTTTGACAGCCTTGACGCCAAGTCACGCGGGTCGTCGGGGCCAGCGGCACGCCAGCGCTTCGCTGCCTCTGCCTGGGTGACAGTATAAAGCCCCTCAGTCATCCTGATGCCAAGAGACGTCTGGTTCCTATAGTTCCCTGCTTCTGGCTCTGCGTCACCGGGTCACCACCTGGTTTGGTTCCGAAGAGGACTGCCGGCAGACAGAGAACGTGCCAGGGCTCGGCACACCTAACCCTCACTGTAAGCCCGGGGGGAGCTTGGCGTCCCAGGCCCACGTGTGAACCCCGAGTGCCTGATAGAGACAGAACAGGCCCTGACAGCAGAACCCTCTCGGGCTCCAACGGACTTGCGTTCTGTGTCTGGACGTCTTCGGCCCACACCCGGGACACGTGGTCAGCCGTGCCGGTGTTCATTAATGCCACCAGCAGGGCGTGGCTGTCCCCCTGATGGCCATACCCAGATAGTGGCTCATCCATTCAACACCTCATTTTTCAGCCCCTCGTTACTGCTGGACACCGGGCTGGGTTGGGGAGACACCAGTGCCCTGCTCTCTTGGAGCCTCTGGTTTTGTTTGCCAACCGCAATTTTCACAGAGATTAAAATAGCAACCTCTTCCTCCTGTTTCTCAAGCCCAGAAAGCTTCATCTTTCTAAAAAATATAATAAATGCAGGCCGAAGGAAACGTCTGTAGCCCTGTCCTACCTGCCCTGAGGTCTTGCTGACGTGAATGTTGTCTTGGAACGAGTGGCTTCCCCTCAGAGGGGCCTTCTGGAAAGCCAGCTCCGTCTTTGCCGGACAGACCATGGGCAGAGAGCGGCAGAGGCTCTGGAGTCAGGTGGGGACCTGCTGGGAGGCAGGTGGGAGTGACCAGATGCTTGGCCCCCACAAGACAGACCCTCCCCAAGGTCCCAGTCATCACAGAGTCCCCGGGGACCCAGCTGGGGTCAGACGTGTTCTCTTTTGGTTTAACTCTGTTTGGAAGTGCTTGCTGAGCACCGCTGACCAAGTTGTGCAAAGGGCCCTTGGCATGGCCCTCGGCATGGCCCTCGCTTGTCCACATGCCATGGTGAGCCTCCTAAGACATCCCCACAGCGGGGACCCCAGTCATGTTTATCTCTGGGAGACTGGCCGGGTCCTTTGGGTCGATTAGTGGAAGGGTGGGCTCAGTCTCGTGTCAGAAACCATCTGCTCTTGGGCCAGAGACACATGTATGAAGCAAGATGTGTCCCAGAGGTGGCAGTTATGGGGAGATAAGCAAGAGCGATCTGCCAAAGCCACACGCCCATCCCAGAATCCCAGGCAAGGAAAGCTTCTTAAAGGGGCCACACAAGTATGCTTGTTTCCTGTTTGCTTAGACTGTCCAGAATATTTAACTGTATGATTGTGGCTTAAAGGTCAGGAGCTAACTGTCCTACAGCGTAGCTAACTGAGGGCATGGCGTTTTTCAGTGGCAATAATAGCATGTGTTCTTTTTATGTTCTCCAGGAGACAATTTATAAATGGCAGCTACTCTACATGGATCATTTAGAAGCAACGCTCGAAGATGGTGATGAAATAAAGCAGGGCTGCAGAAGAGTTGCTCGATGCTAAAATACAGAGTCCAGGGTACCACTCCTGAGAGACTGATTCAGTAGGTCTGGGGTAGGACCCAGGGCTCTGCATTTTAGCAACGCACCACAACCGCCGTCGCCCCTGCACCCCCATCCCTCCCCCCAAAAGCACACACTGGCTGATTTGGACCTGCACTAGCAGAGAACCCCGCTTTGAGAAAGTCTGGGTAAAGGGCACTGGGCTTCTACACCGAAGGCTCGGGTCTGAGAGTAGCCGTGTGACCTTGGAGAAGGCCCTTCACCTCCCGGGGCCTCCATCGCTGTATCTATACAATGAGGGAAGTGCTCTTCAGCCCTTCCCAGGACCAGTAATCCAGGTGTGCAGGCCCATTCACAATACCTACCCGGGGCTGTGGGCTTCCAGGTCTCCGCGAATGGGAACCCACCCTCCAACTGCACTTTGTCCTAGAGAGGATCAGTGGACAAGCCCGAGGGAAGGAGGCAGGAGGGAAGGGGAACGGGGAGGAGAGGAACGGGGAGGAAAGGGGAAACACAGCCTCTCCGAAAAGACTGCAGACGCCTCGCTCCTACCCCAGCACAGAGGCCAGCTCCGGGGCACTTGTGCCTGAAGGTGTGCTCACTGTGAACCAGCGGCTGGGACAGGGGTCAGATGTGACCTGGTTTACAGTCCAGCGCCTTGCCCAGCTCCAGGCCTGGAGGAGAGGGAACAGAAGCACCTGACAGCGGCGAGTCCCCGGTGCTGCCCGGCTGTGCCACCCACTCCTGCGGCCGCGGGTGCCCTGCGCACTGACAAGAGCCTGCAAAGCCCGGGACCAGGCAGGCGGCGCTCTCGGCCTGGGCGGAGTGTGCTGAGGCTGTGCCCACCGGCGCGGCTTGAGACACTAAGGCGCCTGCAGCCGCAACTCTGCTCCACTTCCTCGAGCCTTCAGACCAAATCTCACTTCTTTTCCTCAATGATTATACCAATTTGTCTTAATTTTAACTTTTTTCAATTACAGTTGACATTCCATATTATATCTGTTTCAGGTGTACAGCGTAGTGGTTAGACATTTACACAACTGACAAAGCGCTCCCCTGGTAGGTCCAGTCCCCACCTGGCACCACACGGTCACTACAACACTCCTGACTGCGTTCCCTACGCTGCACTTTGCATCCCCGTGGCTGTCTCGCAACTGCCAATTTGTATTTCCTTAATTCTTTCACCTTTTTCACCCAGCCTCCCAAACCCTACCCCGCCCCCCACATCTGGCAACCAAAGACAAAATAAACGAACACATAAAACCAAATTTTTTAAACAAGCCATCTAGAACAAAATAAATAAATGACAGTTATTTCAAAACCAGCAACAAAAGTACACCCTACGCGTATCTTTCCGTGTGATTAACTGCGCTTCCACACCTGTAATGGCTCCGTAGAACGTGTCAAAATTGAGCTAACCAGTCACTATTGTTAGACGTTTGGATTGGTTCCAGTTTTTGCTCAATGCTAGAACAACATTCCTACAGCAAACCCCTGACATACAATTTATTTCTTTAGGGAAAAATAATCCTGTAAGTGGAAACTTTCTTTGTCAAAGAGTCTGAATATTTTCAAGGCTTTTGAGATACAAAATATGTTGTATATTTGCCAAATATACCTCCAAAAAGGTTGAATCAATTCATGGACACATAAGAGTCTCTTTCCCCAAACTGGAGCCAACATTACATGTTTATATTAAATAAAAATAGGTTGTCCACTGGCTAGACAAAAAAATGGAATCTCATGGTTTTGATTTGCTGTCAGTCACAAAGCTCAAATGCCATGTGTTAATGTGACATTTCTGATTCATGGACTTTGTTCTGTCTTCTATTGAAACATTCCTCTTATTGATTAGTAAGAGCTTCTTCCTTATGATAGTAACTCTTTTTCATGTATGTTGTTAATACTTTCTTTTTTGTTTTGCCATTTTGCCTTTACATTTCATTTATTGTGTTTTGATGTACAGATATTTTAATTTAAATATATTAATATTTCTCATTTCAGATTCTGTCTTTGGTGTTTTTTCTTCAAAATTAATATAAATGGTTGCCTATATTTTTCTCCAATATTGTCTGGTGTTATTTCTGAAATTTTTTTCTAGTCTGAAGGCTGAGATGAGACTCTATTTTTCCCAAAGTTAGTCACTTCATGAATAAGGCATCTTTTTCCTACTGATTTTAAATGGGACTTTAATTATATACTGAACAGAGTCTGTTTCTGAACTTTCTTCTGCTTTAATTGATGTGTATTCTTTTGCCAGCATTATGTTAATTATTGTAATTATGGTATATGTCATTTCTAGTATTATGGAAAGTCTTCATTATTTCTTTCTTTTCTTTTTTTTATTTCCACATCAGCTTAGTTGTACTTGCATGTGTACAAATCCCTCCGGAATCATTCTGGCAATCTTCTTTTTTTATTTTTTCTTTGCATGTAACAGTATGAGCATTAATGGTTTTTCTCCTCTTTCTATCTTCTAAGCCCCTTATCATCCATTCATTCATTTTCACTATCATCAAGAGCCCCCCTTGTGCCATGTCTGGCTGAGAAGGAAGGGTGGGGACACAACAGTGAACAAAAACTAAGCACCTCACAGTCAGGGACGGACAAGGGCTGAACCGGCAGAGGGCCCTGGGCAGCTCGGAGGCATGCAGGGGCTCTCCATTAACGGGGGTTCCTAAACCCGGCCACGGTCTTGGCCAGAAGATGTGGTTGGAGGAGAGAGAAAAAGTATAAAGAAATACTTACCAGGCTAGCCAAGACATTAGAGCTTTTTTTTTTTCCCTCTAATCATGTTATAAATAGCCAGCCTTTAAACGGCTCCAAATCCATACCATCAGAGGCATGAATGAAAACCTCCTGTGTAAACAGAGAGCTAGGGAGAGAGATACTATAATAACATATGGGTAGAAGTAAAAGAAAGAAAACAGAATCTAAAAATTTAGAGGAACACAAAGATACATGAAACTGAGTACTGAAAGTAACCTAAAAAACATTATCCATGGTTTTCCTTTGCTCACTTTCATTCCTTTCTTATTTCTGTAAACACAAAAGCTAAATGTTTCTAAGCAAGCAGTGAAATTTCTCAGTCTATCCCCTTATCGAATGTATGGTGCCCAGACAGAACTTGCATTTCAGAGTCACGGGACAGCAGGGTCCTAGAGCTGGCCTTGGCGGGTGCGTCTTTGCAGGCTTTGCTGCCTGACCAGGCCCGCTGCCTCACCGCCTCTCTGAGCTCTTTCCATGTTTAAACAGCCGAATTATTAGAAGCTTCTCGCAGCAATAAAGTCAGAACCTGTCTCCTAGCGTTTCCCCGCTCCACCCCGCGCCTCATTCTGCGCGCCGGAGCTGACACAGGCCCCCGCTGCTTTGAAAGCAGCTCTCGGGTCCTCTTCGGCTTTATCTCTCACAGGCTTGTCATTCCTGAGTTCTTCAAACTAGTCCTTTTAGGACACAGTCTACATTTCTCAACATCCTGCTTTCTCCTCTGGAAATGCAGCTCAAATAGCCCACATTTCTTTGAAAAGTGAAACTCCAAAGTTCGCATAAGCCTCTAAATTCCATCTAACTGTGCAGTCGATTGGAAGAAGCTCACGCCTCCTGTTGAGATGAACGCGCCTAAGGTTCCCTTCTGTTTGAGGTGACAGACCCCGGCCTCAGCTAGCTGGCCTTGTCATCACGGGAAGGCTTCGACCCTTTTCACACTAGCCAGAGGACACGCCTCACAGGGAAGAGGATGAACTCCTAACAAGAGGCTTTGGTGAAATTTGGGAGGAGGCTTCAGAGCCAGGAATAAGAAAACAAAAGACGTTCCCATGTAAAAACTCAAGAATCCTTGTGGTGCAATGTGCTATGGAAGCCTCTGTACTCAGGGGCGACCGGTGCTGTCGAGAGGGAACCCCGGGGAAGCTTCCAGCCAGGCTTTAGTGAGCTCCGGCCGGAGAACGAGGGAGGCGGCAGGGAGGAAGGGAAGGGCCTCCGAGCTGGCTGGGGCGGGCTCCGTTCGGCTTCCGTAAGCCGGGGGCACAGTGGGCTTGCATGAAAAGGTGGGCTTTCTAAAAAATGCGGCTTGCTGAATTTTCCATTTTAGGGTCAAGTGACTTCACTTGGCAGCTGCATTGCTTGGTGACTCTGCTTGGCACCTGGGCTGCGGGGACAAGATGTCTGACTGCTCATTACCGCCACCCCAAGACGGTCCTGCAGGGTCCAACCTTGATCAGCGCATCTGGGTCAGGAGTTCAAGCAGGCAGTTAGAAGGGAGATAAAAGCAGCTGCCTCCAAGTTTGTAGGAGGAAGCGGAGCGGGGTGGCGATGCCATTTCTGCCCGAGTTCCTCCTGACCTCCTGGTCTTAACTGGGCTTGCTGGCCCCCGGTATTTCCCGCGCCCGGGCCCAAGTCCCTGTGCGGTCCCACGGGGCAGCTGCGTGCCTGCCGTCGGGTGAAGGAACCCCTGCACCATCAGTTCCGGGGGCCTTGTTCCAGCACGGGCCTCCGCGCAGCAGACGGGGCGCTTGATAACCCCACTGTCGCCACTATTCAGTCTTCCCATTTCTCAGGACTGGTCAGGGGCCGTGACAGCTGACATTTCTGTCTTGTTTATGCCAGTGTGTGTGCAAAATGGACACTAATACTCAAGACTCCAAATACTCTGTGTCTAGCTCCCTTGGGATCCTGGAGAGCTTCTGACGAGCCCTTCTGGAAGCTTCCCTCTGATTCACGGAGATCCTAACCCTGGGCTCCTCTCGCTTTGGAGCAACGCCCTCAGCGGCCCAGCGGACTCCCGGGTGCGGGCAGGTGTGGCAGGGACTCCCCGTGGAGCCGAGCTGTGGCCCCAGGGCACTTGACAGCAGTGGGGTGGTTTCAGAAACTGGTGGTCTCTCCTGAGCCTGATTGGCCATCTCCTGCTGCCTGCAGACAGGAAACATCAGGCGTATTCCCACATCGGCCCTGCGAAAAATCTAGGCCTAACTACAGAGCTTTGGACCTCGGTTTCCTGTTACCCTAATTCCTAGCATCAACCGTAGTGAGTGAGGTCAGGAACTAAACACTGGTGTGGGGGTGGGGGTGGGGGGCGGGCCGGGGGTTGCACCCTCATTGAGCTTCTATTGGTAAAGGAGGAGCTAGGATCTCCCAGCACACGGATGTCTCTTCAACTGCTTTATTGTCAGTGGGCCCTGCCCACCTCACCTTTTGGGGGGCATTGTTTTCTGTTAATCTATCTCTTACAATGTAAAGTCTATTTTGGAGTAAATTACATATATCGCCTTACACAGCTATTCTTCTTCCTGGCGAACTAAGTCACTGAAGAAATATAAAGCAGCTCAGCTTTTGCTGCCACGGAAGGCAGAGAGAAGGTGTGGAAAAAGAGGCACGTTCTCTCTCTCTGCTTCAGCCAGCTGGGCAGTCGTCTCCCTTCGCCTGTGCACAGCCAAGCCCAGGCCTATGGTTATAAAGCAGAGAGGGAGAAGGGACGGTGGCAGCGCCCTGAGCCCTGCCTCTGACCCGGGCTTGGTTGGGAGCCCCAGGACCCTCAGATGCGAGGGGTGGGGCGTGGGAAAAAAGAAACCAGCCCCTTGCGCAACCCCTTCCCCGCTCCCCCCCGCCGCGCCCCCCCCCCCCAGCTTCCTTCCCTCAGCTCGTCCCTTTCTCCAGAACTCTAACCATCGGTCAGAGGACACAAGCCTTGCTCTGCTCCCTTGTCACTTCCAGCCTCCTGTAACGCTTGAGACATTTGCTGAACTGTTACATTGTGCTGCTCACTTTTTGTTTCTATACAGGCATACGTTGGAGATACTACGGGTTTGATTGCGGGCCACCACAATAAATTGAGTATCACAGTAAAGTGAGTCATAATCTTTTTTAAAAAGATTTTATTTGTTTATTTTTAGAGAGAGGGAAGGGGAAAGAGAATGGAAGGGAGAGAAACATCTATCGGTGGTCCCTGGCCCACCACCCAGGCGCTTGTCCCAACTAGGAATCAAACCCGCAACCCCCCTGTTTATAGATGGCACCCAACCCACTGAGCCACACCCGTCACTGTGTGAGTCATACTCTTGCTGGTGGAGGATCTTGACTTCCATTTGCCCAAATCTGCCACATCTGTGAAGCGCAATAAAGCAAAGCGCAGTAAAACGGGCCTGCCTGTGTCTTATCTCCCAAACTCAGTGGTGTCCGACCGAGTTATCCTTGTGCAGAAGATGAAAACGAACAGTTCTTAAATGAATAAACAAACCTCTAAGGTTCCCGCAGAGGAGCTGGGCCCATAGGGGATGTTTCCACGCACTGACAACTCTGGGGAAGAATTTTGGAAAGCTGCAGCCACGAGTTGGGTTAGTTTCCGTGTTCTACTCTGAACATTCACACTCTGGGTTGGAATAGCCCTGCAAAGGGCATTTGTGAACTAGCCAATGATTTCAGATTAGAAAAAAAATGCTTTAGCATGGCACATTCCAGGCAAATACATACACATATCCACCTCCGTCCTTCAGCAAATCCAACTCACAGCTGACTGTCACTCATGCTGCATGCGTTTGTTACGCCCCCCTCGCGCCACCATCATTTTGAAGCAGACAAAACACATCCTGTCATTTTGTTCCTCAGTATATGTGTGTCTCTAAAAGAGGACGACCCTTGATTTTAATAACGAACGACCCTGGATTTTAATAACCACCTCTGTGCTGCTATCAGAGTGCTCCATCTTCGGGGCAGAGCCTGGAGGCTGCCGAGCTCCTTTAAGATAAACCTCTGTCAGGCCCCTATTGGCAGCGCACGGGATGCCAGGGGAGCGCTGAACCTTCGCTTCCTGCCCACCCCGCACTCTCCTGCCTTTTCCCTGGGGGCAGGCGGGCTGGCTTCTTCAAAAGGCTCCCTTGCACACAATAGGCTTGCAAGCCAGACTGGTTTGGGATTCCAGCTCCATTATTTCCTAGCTCCATGGCCTTGAGCAACATACCTAACTCCTCGGTGCCTCAATTCTCTGATCTAAAAGCTAAGATAATTAATAGTTCATACCTCATAGGGTTGTTCTAAAGATTAAATGGGATAAAAATAAAACAAAGCTGTTGTAACAGTACATGACACCTAGGAAGTAGCATGTGTTTGCTTTTTTGTGTGTGTGTTAAATCATTCTTTACTTAGTACATGTACCACTTCCGGAACACCAACTATTTCCTGAATTAAATGACAAATAACAATAACTCCTCAGATATGCAGAGCAATGTGTGTATTTCTCAAAGCCCTTTCACGATTAGGAGGTACAGTCTTGCCGTAGTCCATGAGGGCACCGGGCCAGGGATTCAGAGCGGTAAATGCAAACAGGGCCATGCAAGGCTGTTGCTCCAATTAGCCCACTTTATGATGGGAAGAAATTAGAACCAAATCAAAGTTCCACAGCTGGAGATTGGCTAAATAAAACGTGGCACATCTGTCTGTGTGTTCTGCCGTCATAAATAAGGCAAAAGACCATTTAATGATACAGAAAACATCCATGCTGAGTTAAGTGAAAGAGGGAAGTTACCAAAAAGTAATTAGAGGATGAACCTCCTTGCTTTTTTCCTCCTTGAGGTATATTAATACTCATTAAAAAGACTAGAAAGTTAACATCAGAATATTAACGTTTGTCATTTCTCAATGAAGGGACAAGAAGTCATTTTCTTTTCTTTGTGGTTGAATTTCCTGAACGCCGCCTAACGAACATGTATCTCATTTACAATAAGGAAAAGCCATTGTTTTAAAACAGGATGCGTACTTGTATACGTGGGGTGACTCAGTTATGTAAAAGATATGTGAAAACAGCAAGATGCTGATGGGAGAATAGAGGGTGATTTTTTCTTTCTATTTTTCAGGCTTTTCCAGATTTTCTACTCTGAGACCAATACGCTATTTTTAGAAAGGTGGTTCAGCTAGGGACACGGAGGCACGGGTGGGCAGGAAGGCTCTCTGGTTCCACACACGTCCTGCCCAAACTAGAGCAGGTGTGCTCAGTCCTCCCTAGAGATGCCCTTTGGGGTTCACCCTTGACCCGTGACTTAAGGCTTGAGGCTGTAAGTGACTATCACATAGTTTGAGAGTGCAGTCCCTGAGCCTCTCCTCTCATTCTTGACCAAAGAACAGCAAGAAGAAGCCACAGGAGGAGATAAGAAACCGGCTGCCAGCCCCATGTGTGTCTGGGACAAGGGTGGGGAGGCTCAGCACCTGGCCGTGGGGAGGGGTGGGAAGCCGGCCGCAGCTGGGCCACACTGCAGCTGCACCTCTGCAGATTGCGCGGCAGCCGCCATCTGCCCGCTCCAGATGCGACTGTCAGGGAAGAGGCAGCCCTGCCAGCAGGTGTGGCCAGATGTGATACTGGGCAGCCCACCCAGGTCAAATATTTTGGACCTCCCTGATCTACTTCCCCAACAAGTGTGTCTGGAACAAAACCAAATAGAGGCAGGGATCAAAAAAGAAAAGGGAGAATGAAAGACAGCATGTTTGCCAGATAAAGCGGTTGGATTGGACGGCAGCAGCAAGCAGGGTGGTGGGGTCTCATGGGCGAAGCTGAGGGTTAGAAGCCACGGACCAGGAGTGCCTGCTTCCCCCACTGCCTTCCACTGTATGATCCAAAGCACGTAACCCCTTCCCGGGCAGTGCCCCTCCTGCAACATCTGTCACTGAAAGGGGAAGACGGTTTCCTTGCTCTTGGAAGGGGGCTTACTGGCGCCCGTCTGCCTGAGACCCACAGAAAGGGCGCTGGGCACGGCCCTCCCGCACAGGCCGGTCTGGAGGCGGCTGTCAGGGCAGCTGGCTGTTGTGTCAGACTCGCTGCTTCCGGATCTGCAGGTGAGATCCCACAGGAGGCGCGGGCTGCACAGGCAGATCTAGCCTGGCCTGGCTGCGTGTGTGAGAATGGAGGCCTGGCCCTCTTCCGCGCAGTCCACTCCAGGGGCTCAGCGGCCCACGGCCGCCCTCCAGCAGACCCACGCTGCCCAGCAGGACAGTCATATACCTTTCCATTGGCCTTGGAGTAAAATGAACTTTAGGAGTTTTTTTTCCCCCAGGTGGAACATAAGCAAAAAAAAAAAAAAAAAAAAAGTATCAGTGGCCATGGCCATTAAAATTTTACCTATGGCCCTGGCAGCTCTAGAGATGTCCCCAGTCTGTTTGAAGGTAATTACTTACCTGACTTTGGACAAAGGGGGGTCTCTAACAGTGATTTCAAGACAAGAACATAAAAAGAGAGCAACCATGAGATTTGGATGGTAAGAAAGAGCCATTCTTACCTATTCGCCAGCTTTCTAAGGTTTCCTTCATAGGCTGTTATTATTGTATAATCCCACCAAATCCTTCTACTGGCATCCATTTGGCTTTGCAGATTGACTCGGGTTTAGGTGCAGCCATCTGGGCCCGACATGGGGCAAGGTGTGGAGAAGGATACAACGGAAGGACAGGACTGGGTCCTGGTGACCCCAATCCAGAGGGGATGATAGAAGTCACACCGTGAGCCGACCCTGACGAGGAGGCGGCCCTGTGCCTTAGACGGCAAGAGGTGCAGGGCGGCCACCCAGTGCCAGACCTGGGCAGTCTGGGCGTACAGTGATGTCCTCCTCCGGGCAACATCAGCTGGGCCGTCTCAAAGTGTACCTGGCAGTGTTTATATGTGTCCTACCCCGAGGACAGCACAGCGCACAGCAGGTGTTTACAGGGACCCAAAATTCGCGTCGGCAGCAAGCAGCTGCTTCTGGCAGGGTGCAAAGACAGGCCTCGCCCCTCACGTCCACCTCTCATCTGCTGCGTGCAGGCTCAGACAGTGTTTCTCTCTCTTTCCAAGGTCCAGTTCAAGCCTCACATCTTCTCCTCAGCCCTGTCTCCAGCTGCTCTTCTGATTCCAAGTCAGCATCGCTACAACTAGAACTAGTTAATAACTTGCATTCTATGTTTCATACGGATGTTTCTATTGTAGTCCAGAGGGTGTAAGAGGTGATACTTTTTTTGAGCCCCACCAAGGAGCCTCCACAAAGCTGACAGTCCTGCCACCAGGAAAAGAATGTTGAACACAATTCTAAGTATGTGGTGATTTTCCATGGTCTGTCACTGAACTTCCTATTAAACGAGCCCCAGTGATCATTTGCTTAGCTGCTTTGCAAATACCTAAGGAGAGCCGTGACATGCACAATAGCCTAGGCCAACTAGATTTTTATATTGTATTGTTCAAACCAATGTTCACGGGCAAAGGTGCCAGATAGGATGAGGGCCTCAAGGTCTGAGCAATTCTTGCTAAATGTTAAAATGCCACATGGCATTTTGCAGATGCAGCTGTAAACAGGATGAGCTTGACAGGAACCCAATAGGATTAAGTGTAGCCGACTGTAAAGAAGAAATCAATGTATAACTAACCAAATAGTGTATATGAGTAATGTCTAAGCCTCCCTTCCTGGAGACATTGTTGTGGGTATGAATCTTCTGTCTCCTTTACTTGCTGCAAGTAAATAAAACTACCTAACAGCATCCACGTGTCTTTTTTGAATAGAAAACCCCAGGCAATGAACCCTTTGAGTTCAGCAACAAAAGGATTACAATTAAAACAGCCATTATTACAAACAATAATTTGCATAGTCGGTGGTAACTCCAGCCAGACAATGTGTGAAATAAACATCATCTTTGTGCATAACAATTATACAAAAAAAACCAGAAACACATCCAAGAGAGAGCACAAGGCTGAAATCCACATGCTAACTTCTTCTGGGAGAAGAATAAGCAAGCCATGAATTTTCTTTCTGCTTACATATCTGGTCCCAAAAGTAAAGGGTTGAAGTATTTGTCTTGCATAGTATTTAAAATAATAAGCTATTAATATTATGCACATGAAGCTTAAAAATTACATTGTGTGCCAAAAAGACGCATTTCTATGTAGACCTCATCACCCAAGACAGAAATGTATAACTGAACAAATAATTCTTCATCAGAATAAAAGTGAACTCAAAGGTAAGTTGCAAATTCTTTCCTCCTTGCCAAGTATATCCGTCTTTGTGTTCCATGTACTAAGTGTACTTCCTTCTTAGATCCACTGAGGGGAGGTCAGCCTGAGCTGGTAGAAGTCTGATACAGAGTCTTTAAAATTTACTTTCAGATGCATAAACAAAAGTTCCATATTCTCAATATAACATTAGGTCTTGCCATACCTAGCCTAGTATAGTTTGGGTTTATTAGTAACTTAAAATTATTTTAAATTCAAATATCCAGGAGCCAACCAAGTGAAGCAATCATGGCTTCTGTTCACAGTGAATAACTGTAGATTATTTACATGTTAAATGCTTTAATTTATTTTCTTAAATAGATGAATAGTACTTGTATTGTTTCCCGTGACTGCTCTAATTCCCCAAATTGGCAGCTTAAAACAACACACACTTATTCTCTTAGTGGAGCTATGGGGGCCAGAAGTCTGAAGTCAGTCTCACTGGACGAAGTCAAGGTGCCCGGGCCAGGAGGCGTCCTGCAGGCTTCCCGGGGCCTGTTCCCTTGCCTTCTGCAGCTTCCGGAGGCTACCTGGACTGCTTTGTCACCCACCTGCTTCCTCCCACCGCCACGCCCTCCTCTTACGTCCTCACATCTCCTACCTCCTCTTCTGCCTGGTTGCCTCCTCCTTGGAGGATGCTCGTGACAGTATTTAGGGTGCCTCTGGGCGATCCAGGCTAATCTCCCCATCTCAAGCTCCTTCAGTCACCACACCTGCAAGCCCCTACGACCATAGAAAGTAACACTCCCAGGTCCCAGGGATCAGGACATGGGTACCTTTGGTTGGGGGGGGGGGGGGGGTATTATTCAGCCTGCCACACTCCGCATCTAACCTTCTCTACAGGCATCTCTTTTTAGAGATGGATAGAGCTGACTTCGGAGTGTGGAGCCGTAAGCATAGCGTGAGTCCAGGTCGGAGCCGGCGCTGGGCGCGCAGCGAGGAGTCCTGAGTTTGGGTCGTCCCTGCCGCCGCGCGGTAGGGTGGCTGGGGAAAGGTCGGCCGTGCTTTGAAATCCTGGTTCTGACTTATTAACCGAGTGCCCTCGAGCAAACTGCTGGACTCAGCTGCGGAACAGCCACGCTGCTGGGCCCGGCCCCTGAGAGGAAGCGACTGGCGACCTATGAGTGGAGCGCGCGGCAGAGCCGGCGCCAGGAAACGGCTGCCGGGCCCCCGTGCGCTGCCCACTCCAGCCCACAGGGCGCTGGAAACACGGGGAGCTCGAAACCACGGCGTGGGTTGGCTTTTGTGTTTAATCTCTAAAAGTTCAAAGGATCTTCCAAATATAAATCCATGCGCCCATCGCAGACGAGGTCAGTTCAGCCGGTCCTCTGACCAGTTTCCTCCTAAAGGGGGAGCCAAGTGTGCGGCGCGGAAAACAGTCTGTCTCCTCCGTCTCTGGACGGGTGAGGGAAGCTCCCGTAGAGGCCGGCTTTGGGGTCAAGGATCGAGAAGGAAGGAAAAGAAGTATGAGAGAATACGGGCTTGTGGGGTTTAAGGAGTTAGGAAGGGCTACCCGAACCCACGGCCGCTGCCCCGGGTGTGCCCGTGGGCGATTTCAGCAAGGCCAGCCCTCTGAGTTTCAGCGTCCCCGTCTGTGAATTGGACCTTACAGGAGTATCCCGTCTGGCTCTGATTACATACAAACAGCAAGTACAGACAAATCGAGATAATGTTTCTGCAGCGTCGTCAGTGGTATTGGGCCCTACAAACTTCAGGTGTCAGGAGACCCGTCCAGAGGGGCCGCACAACAGGCGCCACGACTAAGAAAAGGAATTTGCAACCAAATCATGTAAACAAGCCACTCAGGTCTCCCAGCCTCGTGTTTTCCCAAAGAACCCTTGCAAACACTTCCTCCTTCAGGACGCCCCAAGCGGTGTGCGTTCCTCCCCAGCCGCCACCCCCAGGCGAGCCTGGCCCTCCGCCTCAAACCTCCAGGTGTCCCATTTCAGTCGCTGCTGCAAACACCAGTTCTTGTTGTTTCTGAGGAAAATGGCTTTGAAAGCTCTGCGGTCAGGGCACAGACATGAAAGGATCAGAGGCATCCAACTCATTCTGCCCGGAGCCCCGGGACTAAGGCGAAACCCCCCCAGGGTGAAACTCTCTGAGCTTTGCCAGCTCCAAAGGGCTGAGGGCCTCTTCCCCTCCCGCTGGGCCCCACTGGGCTCATTCCTAGGTGTCAGTCCCCGGCTCAGGAACAAATCAATGCTCTGCTGAGGGTCAAATCTCTTGGTTTGCTTTTCTGGCTGTGCTCCAGCTATTTTCTGAGGTGATCCTCCCCCCTGGCCTCGGTGTCCCCACCTTCTCATTAAGTGGAGTATGCAGCTGAACATGAATAACTACTTGCACTCCTCTTTCTGCAGATAAGGAAGCTGAGACCCAGAGGAGGGAAGGGACTTGGCAGAGGTCGCCCAGGTGGTTATGTGTGAATGCTTGTGTGTCTTTGTCTCCTCAGCCAGTTCTCCGGCAACTCAAGTGTCCCAGCCCAAAGACACGTGTAGATCGGGGAGGGCTGACGAATGGGACACAGGCCTGGTGGGTTTGGGTTGGGCAGAAGCTGTCAGGTGTTCCAGGCTGTGAAGCAGGTGTGGGTGGGGGCTCTGGGCAGCTTGCTTACCAGCCTGTCACCTTGGGCAAGTTTCTTGACTTCTCTAAGCCTCCATTTCTTCAACTATAAGACAGAGCTGACAGTACCTATTCCCCCCGGGTTGGAGTTCATAAGATTTAATAAGCCTAGTAGGCTCAACACCAGCTTCTTTTTGTGGCAGTTGTTATTGTAATTAGGTGGGGCAAGCACAGGGTGACCAGGGCAGGCAGGAAACAACGAAAATGTAATGGAAAGACGTAGAAAATCAGGAAAACCAGTCCCCTGCTGCGGCACTGGAGGTCAAGGATCATGGAAGAACTGGAGGAAGCTCCAGTGGGTCTGGCGGAGAAGGGGAGAGGGTGGGGAAATGAAGCAACGCCGGTTCCCGTGCTCAGAAGACCTTTGGCTCTGACACCCATAATTAGCCTGGGAGCCCCACCCCATCGCCCCAGTGGGCAGGGCTGCCCCTCCTTGCTTCCACTCCCATCTTCCGTGGGGGTGACCCTTTTAGACACCTCTGTCACAGCGCCCAGTGTTTGTGCTGAGTGGGGTTCACCTGTGTACAGGGGGGCAGGGCCACACTCAGTGTAAGTTCCATCCTAGAATGGGAGTTCCCACTCTAGATGAGTTCGACTCTGCCAGCGCCGGCAAGACGCTCGGAGAACGGGAGGTCCACAAGCCCCAGCTGGGCCTTGGAGATAAGACGGGCTGGGCAGGCAGCTGGGTGGGCCACCCCCCATCAGTCCATCCCCCGTGGAAGCGAAGGGATGCCCACACACCGCAGCGGCAGAAATCCCTTTTCACCCTGCGAGAACGCAGTGGCAGAGTGGTTGGTTGCAAGGAAATTTTTGAGGAAATCTCATCTCTGGGCACAAAACTTAGGTGATAAAACCTAGGTCATCTCAGAAAACCGTTTCCCAGGTGGCCCTCGCTGACACGGGGGTGGTTCTTCCAGAAGTGGGGCCCTCTCCCCAGTGTCAGTCCTGTGACCAGTCACAATGGGATTGTGTTCTCAATAAACCTCCACTTATCCCTGCAAAAGTATGAGCTGATAATTAAGCAGAGGCAATGACCAAACCAGAGGGATCTGCTCTTTTAATGGAGACGGAATGAAGAGGGAGACCAGTGAAAGCCAGGAGACCGGCTCTGAGCCCGAGGACCAGGGTCTGAGCTCTAGCTGTACCACTGCCTTGCACAAGCTGCATTTCTTTTCTGGGACTTAGTTTCCTCATCTGGGAAGTGGGAACAGCGATCTTTCTTGGGCCCTATGGTTGTGCTGAGGCTCAAGTGACATATTTTCTGTAAAGTTACCTGGGAAACTACAGAATGTCGTGCACTCGTAGGAGGCTGTTATTGCCAGCTGTCTCTCTCACAGTTCGTTTCACCTTGTTCCGAAGTTGGGAGGGGAGTTCTCAGCTGGGCCTCAGCTGACAGAGCTCAGGCCCCCCACCGCTGCCGCTTCTGGGGGTCCGTGTGCCACCACAGTCCAGCCAGCACAGCGCTTCTCAGTTCAGCAGCTGCGCGCTCGCTGGGAACCGACCTGACTCCCTCTGACCTGAGGGAAACCGAGCCATCCTGGGCATCGGAGCTGGCCTGCTGGAGACTGTCCCTCTGGGCCAGTGGGGTGGGGAAGCAGCTGATGGTTTGGTCCCGGGCCGGCCCTGGGCCGCTGAGCAATCCCAGTGCCCGCACGCCCTGCCGGGCCCCTCTTCCCAGCTGTACAGCTATAAGCCTTGAGGATTCTCTAAATGTGGGAGCAAAATAAGAGAATGACTCTACTAGCTTCTTGAAGGTGCTGTGTTGGCATGGTGGTGCACGTGGCCAAAGGGGAAATTGTGTGTGTGTGTGTGTGTGTGTGTGTGTGTGTGAGAGAGAGAGAGAGAGAGAGAGAGACAGAGAGAGACAGAGAGAGACAGAGAGAGACGACTGTATCTAGAGCCTGTGGTCAAAAAGGAAGATGGGGAGAGAGAAGAGGGGCAGGAAGAAAGGAGAGCTGGAAAGCGAGGCTGTGGGAAAGAATACCCAGAGCTGCAGATTCCGGTCAGGAGGGAAGGAAAGAGGCCTTCCCCCAAGGACTCTTGTGGGCGGCTGTGTGGGCAACCTCTCCTGTCAGGCCACACTGCCCCCGGGGTTTCCTTAACCAAAAATGTGTATAAAACGATTAAAGGGGCTCTTGCCTAAAGATCAGCAGCAGCCCATGCCAGTTCCGGACCCTTAGTAGGTGCTCAGTAAATAGTAAGCGAAGGCCAGGGTGGTTCCAGGAAGCCATTTCCAAAGGGAGCTGGATCTAGGCTGGACCAAGTTTGGTAGAGTCTTGAAGCCCAGCTCAGCGGCCTGGGACCCCCCAGGACAGTGATGCACACATGCATGTGCACGGAGGCTGCTGAGTGGCTGCTCCTGACCTCAGGGAGTGGCCGGGGGGTGGGGGGAAGGATGCCCAGAGAATGACGTAAGAAAGCCGTAGTCCGTGGAGATAACAAGGGGGCACCTGCAGCAGGAGGGGCAGCAGGCGAGGCCAGAGCAAGGGCCGGGCGTTCAGCCGCACCAAGGCGTTGGCTGCCAGCATGGGCTGGAGACAGTCAGTGGGACCTGCCTTTTCCTCGCTGTGTGATCTCAAGAGAATGGCTTAGTGGCTCTCAATCTCCATGACCTGCAAAATGATGATAGCCATACATGTCTCATAAGGTGTGTACAGAGTCACTGAAATACTCTGCTATGACTGGTGTCTCAGTAGGCTACTGTCCTCTGGCAGAAAGATCATTGTTATGGTGAACATTAATAAACAGAAACCTCATCTAAAATGGAAGCAGGAAGCTAAGGGAACTCACGCATGTCGCTCAACCCACACCACGGACCTCATCCGGAAATGGTGTACCTTGCACCCCCAGCAGGAAGTGACAGTAATTCACGACTTCAGCAGGAGAAAGCAGAAATTCCTTCCCGCCAGAAACAACTCCGTTCAGGAAACAACTCCAGTGGGAGACCGCCCTAATTCAGCCAATGAACCGTCCCTATACCTCCAATGTCCATTCCACGCCCACGCAGTCTTCCTTTAGGACAGCCCCTCCCACATCCATAAAACACCTACATCGCCTGTTTCTCTGGACTTGCACATAGTTTCCCACTAGACCACACGTCCCGAATTGCAACTCTTTGTTGTTCCCAAGAAAACACATTTTGCTGGACAACTATTTGGCTGCCTATTTGTTTAAGGTCAACATTAGCAGAAGTGCCCCAAGGAGAAGGTATAGAGGAAGGTGACAAGAAAAGCACAAGGGGATTTCCCTTTTTCTTTTCTTGAAGTTTAATCGACAAACAATATCCTATTAGCCTCAGGTTTACCTCACAGTGACTTGATATTGATATCCATTACAAAATGATCCCCAAGGTAAGTCTAGTTACCACCTGTCACCACATGAAGTTATTACAGTATTATTGACTATATCCTCTGTGTTGTACATTACATCCCCATGACACTTATTTTATAACTGGGAGTTTCTACCTCTTAACCCCCCTCACCTGCGTTGCCTGCTCTCCAACCCCTACCCCTGTCTGGCAACTACCAGTTCGCTTCCTATGTCTATGAGTCTGTTTCTGATTTGTTTTGTTTTGTTTTGTTTTGGGGTTTTTTTTAATAGATTCTACATGTAAGTGAAATCATACAGTATTTGTCTTCCTGACTCATTTCACCTATATATTACCCTCCATGTCCATCCATGTCATTGCAAATGGCAAGATTTCTTTTTTTTTATTGCTGAGTAATAGTCCATTGTTTATATGCACCATACCTTTACCCATCATCTATCAATGGACACTCACATTGCTTCCATATCTTGGTTACTGTAAATAATGCTGCAATGAATGTAGGGGTATATATATGTTTTTGAGTAAATGCTTTTGTTTTCTTTGGATATATACCCAGAAGTGGTTTTGTTGGATTGTCGGGTAACTCTATTTTTAATTTTGGAGTTGAATATTTAATTTAACTCCATACTATTTCTTCCGTAGTAGATGCACCGATTTACAATCTCACCAACGGTATTTAGGGGTTCCCTTTTCTCCACATCCTCGCTTGCACTAGAAGAAGGGGGTTTTTCTGGCTGGGGTTAGTCTGAGGAAGAATGAGTGGGTAGAAGGCCCCCTCCCTTCTCTCTGGGGATTTCAAAGAGCCATGGGAGAGACCCACATCCTGGGCTGGACTTCTGAGGCCCAGGCTCCATCCCGTGGGAGGGACTGTGTTCCATCTGACAATGAGTGACCAGGCCTGAGGCCCCTGCTCTGGGGGCGGGGCCCTGGGGCCCTTGGACGAGGATAGTGGTTTATCAGCCTGGCTCCCGCCCCCGCCCAGGAGGTTCCCCAGAAGAGATAAGCGTGACTCATCAGTCTCCCTCCATAGACCAGGTATTTATTTTAAGACAATTGTACATTTTTTTCTATTTACACAAGTAATAAATGCTTATATTTGAAAAGTATAGAAAAATAAAAATAACATTTATAATTACCCTGAGTCTCACAACCCAAAAAAATTTTAGTGCATTACTTTTTGCTTTTTTAAAAAATGATATAGTTGTAATCACAATATAATTTTATTCTGCTTTCTTAACATTGATTCATAAGCTTTTGTTATTACAGACTTTATATACACAATTTTAAAAGTCCGCCTTCATTGTAATTAGATCATGTGCTTTTATGTAACCTTTCCTGCTCGTTAGACTGTTTACAATTTTACCCTAATATAAATTGCATAACACTAACATCTTTGTATGCAGTATATTCTGTTATTTGAATTACCTATTTAGATTAAATCCCCAAAGTGGAATTCATATAGTTAAAGGGCATGAACATTTATAAAGCTACTTACATGTGTATTAACCATCTCAAAATGTTTTCCAGTTTTTTTTCTTATGAGTAATACATAAAACAGAGAACTAAGTAAAATGAATGAAAAAATGAAAAAAATGATGAATAATTCCACCACCCCAAAATAACTACTTTGGGCACTTCATATACTTCCTTCCACATTTTTCTGGGATTATGTTATAAATAAAATAGCATTTTTTACTTAGTTTTCCATATATTAAAGAAGCATTCTAAAACATGATTTTCAAATGCTGTACAATGGCCATTGTGTGTGTGTCATAATTTATACCTTCTTGGTGGTAATTGGGGTATCTCCCCCAATGCTTCATTATTATAAGTGACATGAGAGCAGATGCTAAAAGGCCACTGCATTCACGAGAAGGGTTCTGTCACCGTGGGAGTCACAGAATGACAGACCTCTACCACGCACATGCTCCAGGGAGTCTCTCATCTGCCACACCCTGCAGCTAGATTTGACACCTTTATATGCTCATTTTACCGAGGAGGCAGACTGCACTGAAGAGAATTTGAGTGGTTGGTCAAGTTCATAGATCAGGAAAGTTTCAAAGAAAAGAACTGAAACCTAATGTGCTGGGTCCAATGCTCCTTCCACACATGATTCAATTAGATCACTTTTAATTCTGAAACGTTCTTGTTTTTTTAGTGTTTTGAGAGCCAGAAGTGCCTCAGATGATGATATGCTCAGGGAACCCTAGGGGCTTGATCTTTTCCTCATTATCAGCCTGAGGGAAGGTCTCCTTCCGTTCTTTTCTTTGAAACTTTCCTGATCTGTGAACTTGACCAGCCACTCAAATTCTCTTCAGCGCAGTCTGCCTCCTCGGTAAAATGAGCAAATAAAGGTGTCCAGCTTTCTGACCTGGACTCTATCCTGTCTAACATTTTCAAGAAGACAGACAAAGCAGGATTCCAAAACTTGCAGGTAGCACATACCTAATATGCTGAACGGCAGCAGCGAGGTTCTGAACTTACCAGGCCTAAAAGGTGGACCAAACTTTTCCTATGAGGAAACTTTATGAAGATTTCCCTTCTAAACAAAACAAAAAAAAAATTTTTTTAAAGAAAAGGAAACTATACACTGAAAGGAGGAGAACTGAAATTTTTGAAAGTGCAGCTAACTCCCCCCACTCAGCGCTGGGAAACCATGTGGCACGGGGAGCCACCGGGGCACAGCGTCAGGGGGCACCAGTCACGTGTGCTTCAGCAGGACAGCCTTGAAGACGACTTCCAAGGAGCTGCTGCGATTTTAGGCTGTAGTAATAGAATGTTAGGGTTGTTAAAATTTTTTCACAATACCTGTTACAGACAGCAAGGCACGCTTTATTCAAGGGGAACCACCATAATGGGGGGTTGTAGTAGGGGAAAGGGAAAGGCTTAACTCTGAACACAAAAAGGACAAGTGGAAACATATAGTCAAGGAGCAGGGTCAGACTTGAAAAATTACTACGAGGACACATTGTGGGTGTGGGTAACAGGGATCCCTGCTAAACCAACCCAACAGCAGTGCCGTGGAAGGCGGGCCTGGGCGGCAAGACACTGAGGGGTACGAAAGCTGCTCAGAAATCAAGGCTGAGGGATTGTCGCTCAACTGACCCAACAGAGTTCTTGCTCAAATTAGACGAAGCAGAGATGAACGCGGAAGCCCAAAAAATCAGGGCCTAGTTGAGAACAGAATTGGGAAGAGGCCAGTTAGAATTAGGACGAGCAGTGCTGGCTGGTGTGGCTCAATGGATTGAGCACTGGACTGCGAACCAAAGGGTCACAGTGCAGGGCACATGCTGGGGTTGCAGGCCAGGTCCCCAGCAGGGCGTGCGAATTGCAACCACACATTGATGCTTCTCTCCCTCTCTTTCTCCCTCTTTTCCCCTCTCTAAAAAGAAATAGATAAATTCTTTAAAAAAAAAAAAAAGGAATTAGGACAAGCAGAGAATCTTTGGCAAGGTCCATATTTGTAGAGGGATACTGACCAACTTGAGTACACCAAGAGAAAGCTAACCTGGTTGACAAAAGGCCAGGGGAAAAATGTCATGTTTATCTTTCAAAAGACATTTACTGAATACCTACTGTTTGCCAATTGAACAGTGTGGACAACAAAAATTAGATTCCCGTCCCAAAGAACCTCACATTTCAGTGTGAATATAGGAAGAGACTGAAAATAAGCTAGTACCTGAAAAAAAAAATAAGCAAGATCATTATAGTATGAAAGAAATAAAGGAGGGAAAATGGTGGCGAGTTGGATATAATCTTTAGAGCAATTAACGAGGCAGAAGACAAGCAGGAGTTTGGGGTGTCAATGAAACAGAGAGGAAACTTAGAAAATGAGAGAGAGCTTGGTTGTGCTGGGCGCTGCTGAGAGCACAAGATGAGAGCAGAGAAGAACCACAGAACCTGGCAAGATGGATGCCACCCGTGACCGCAACCCAAGAGCGGCTTCGGTTGAAGTACTGAGAATGGACGCCCAGTGGGAGTGGGTTGAAGGGGGAATGGGAAGTGAGAAAGCAGAAACAACCCTTCCCAGAAGTTTCTCTGTGAAAGGGGAGCCAAGAGTAGGATGGCAGCTACTGGAGCATATTGAATCAAGGAAAGGTGTATTTTAAAAAGTAGACGGCATTAGGGCACAATTATGTGCTAATGGGAAGGATCCAGTAGAGGGAAGAAAAGGGGTGATGAGGTAGGAGACAGGGAAGTTAAATGCAGACGCATACACCTTGAGACAGCAAGTGGAGGTGGGTGCGGAGCACGGGTGGGAGCTTGGCCTTTGATAGGGGCAGGGAGGCACAATGCTTACAAAGAAAGCATTGTAACTGGAAAGAACAGAAAATGTGAGTTCAGTTGCCAGTAGGCTTGTCGACTTGGTGATAGGAAGATGTCAAATGCTTCCATATTCTCGAGGAAGTATGGACTGAAGCTTGGTGGGGCAGAACGCAGGTTGGAGAAGAGAGGAAAGATACAGATAACTCTCTTGGAAGGTGGAAGTCCATATTGACTAGGGCCAAGTAGCAGGATTGTTGGGCACAGGAGAGTGCTCATTTAGGGTTTGTGCAAGTCTCAGACATCGGCTCTGGCTAAGTGAGCAACAAATCTAAATGGACAGAACAGAGTTTACACGGTCACAGGAAAAACTGAAGGAGCCAAGTAACAGGGACGAGCTTAGCCCCGTGGATGTCAAGCAGGAACTCGCACATGGCAGTTCTAGAATGCGGCTGTTGGGATTACTGAGTTCTAGCCCTCCACATTCAAATCGCAAGGAGAGTGCATCTGATTGGCTAGATTGGAGCAAAGAACAATTAGATCGAAAGTCTCACCAAGGCTGTTCAGTGAGGGGTGGATACTTCATCCAGCAAGGTTGTAATATTATTATACAAAGAGGAAAAGGATTCTGGACAGACGAAATCAGATGACTAGTACGTGCCATGAATTACAGTGTAGCCAGTCAGTAGGTTGTGTTTTTTCTCAAGCAATATTCATCCTCTCTGGGGCAAGCTCAAAAAAAGCGGGTCATGGGCATTGCGCTAAGTAAGCATTGTGGATTATAGTAATTAGACCTCTTATGGGCTTACACAATCGTGGGAGGGGCAGGGTAAGTAAAAGTCCAAATCTGGAGCTAAAGGATCAGAGAAAAACCACTAACCAGCCCTGTCATGGGGCATGATCGGGCATTTGCAGGAATTCTGGAAGCTCGCCACGTCCAGCTGCTGCGGGAGGACCACAAAGGGCCAGTGTAGGAGTCCATGGATCCGTGTCAGTTCTCCATAGCTACCGCCTCTGTGTCTGGGGTGGGCCTGGGGTCACTGCTGGTCAGCAGACCCCGCAGGTGGGCGGAGAGACCCAGAGAGAGGAAGAATAAGTACAAAGTGGAACCTCTGGCGCTTCTGTGTCCGCCCCTAAGTTCCCAATATAGTCATCAATATAAAATTACGGCATGGTAAGCATAATGGTCGGAAAGACCGACAAAGGAATTTAGGGTATTTTCAGGAGAATGACTATAATGATGGACCATAAGATCCGGAATATGAGGATCATATGAATTGGAGTCTCAAAGTCAAAAAAAAATGTGTGCACTGGGGGTGCTCGCGTAAGCGAGCTGTAAGGATGGATAAAGATGCTAAAAGTGGGAATTTGAGATTTCAGATGTGGTGTGGTAGCAAGATAATGATAAGGAGGTCTCAGGTGGCTGGGGGTGATGGAAGAATCATTCACGTGGATGATGCACTTGCGAGGGTGGCGGCTGGGACCGGGCCACAGAGGAAGTCCGTGGGCCTGGAGCTGAAGTCCTCACGGAGGGTGCGGCCATGGCTGGCTGATCCGTAGGCACAGCAGGAAGGGCAGGTGCAGACCGAGCCTGAAAGAAGCCGGGGAGTTTGAAGCAGGAGGAAGAGGGTGGTTTTTACGTGGCAACAGGGAGCGGAGCAAGGAGAGCTCCTACCCACCTGATGGCTCCGAAGGTGAGGCGAAAAGAGGGACTGTCCCGACGGCCCCGCAGGGGAGCCCGCGTCCTGAAGGGGGCGCGAGATTTTACTCAGTGAGGCGGGAGGTGCCTTCCGGGAAGACAGGGGGACCCAGGAGAAAGCACCGATCGCTCCACGTGTGTTCCAAGAGGACACTGACATAAATGTGCTCCCAGAGGCAGGGGTAGAAGGTGAAACAGGTTAGAGACTATATAAGGACTTTTCAGCTTCGAATGTCGGAGACCCAACTCCAACTAGATTAAGCAAAAGAAAAGAGAATTCAATTGCTCCCGTACCTGGAAACCCAGCGGGGCTGCGGGCTTCAGTCCCGTCTGCATCAGGGACACAACGTGTGTCCTGGGTGCTCTCTTTCGGTCACTCTGTTCCGCTCTCCTGGTTGGCTAAGCTCTCGGACCGCCTCTCCCCACACAGCCGCGCCTGGCGCCCAACAGCTCCAGGCGGACCTGGGCGTTCGCCCCTGCCTCTTCCCTCAGCTCACCGGTGAAACCCCGGCGGGACCCTGCGGTTACTGCGGCGGAACCGCTCAGTGGCTGGGCCTGGTGGGCAGAGCCACCTGTTGGCACGTAAGGGAATTGCCCTTCGTGGGAAAACTGCGATGCCGTCATCCAGAGCACCAAGGCAGGGTGCTGGACAGGCAAGGGCTCTGTGATTCCCTCAGATACACACAGAGCAGATGGGGGCGGGGTTCGGGGTGATGTCGGATCACTGCGGAGGCTGGGATTTAGACTTCTGGTGGTCGCTGAGGGAAACAGTCATGCGAGACGTGATGGCGTTGGCAATGATACCTTCTTAAGGGAAGTGGGCAACCTTTGGGAGTCCTGAGGACCGAGAGCACCAGAATCGGCCGTGGCCAGAGCGCCCCCCAGCACTGTGTCACGGCGTAGCGGGAGAAGCCAAGGCGCAAAGTCGCCTCTCACTAACGCTCTCCTGAAGTCTCACGAGATTTGGAGCCAGCGCTCAGGAGATCTTGGCCCCACACTTCACAAACTCCACCCAAAATACCGAGATATTTGATAGCAGGTCCGAAGAACTGGCCTCCGGGAGAGGCAGAGACGTCATCCACGTGGCTCCAGCCTGGAATCGGTAACGATGCAGAAGCTAGAGGAAAGTTTTGAGCTAATGATTACAATTAAAACTGTCTAATGAAGATGAAAGTGTTTATGCAGTAACTTGAATGCCTCTAGTCACAGATAGTATATAAAGGCTTCAATTTTGGCTGTGAGATCACAGAGTTTCCAGATTTAAATTCCATGACTTTATTCATACTGGGGAAGAGGAAATGATCATCAGCTGAATAGTGCAGTGGCAAAATGTTATCTTCAACATCGTTTCATCTCCCTTTTTTGACTCTTTTTTTTTTCCCTGTCTCCTCCCTGCTCCATCCCATCCCTACGAGCACAATGCTTTTGACAGGGGAACTCAAGAGTTAAAAGATTTTAGCTCCCGTCATAGTTGGGAGGCTGAAGTGATTGATACATATTCCAGGAACTGGAATGCAGGACTACTGACTCCAGGGGGGCTGAGGAACAGTTCAGCCTTGTGCCCCAGGGACTGGGGGAGCGATGGAGAAGGTATCTGAGTCCTTGTGTTCCAAGGAGGACTCAGATAAAGAATTGATCAGCAAATAAAGGAGTACTAAGGAACTCACCAAGGAACTGAAACTCTTATCCAATTAACCTTTATTTTTCTAAACCATTTACCTGCCATTCCCCATATAAAAAAGCTTGGCTTGAGATGAGATGTGAAGGTTTTGGGGGGTACATAACCCACCGCCTTCTCAGGTCCCCGGCATCTGAATAAAACACCCATCAAGATTCAATCCTTGTCTTTCCTTGTTGGTTTTCGTAGTGACAGGCAGTACAAATGCCAACTTTTCTAGTTTTACTTTCATGGATACCCACCCAGACCTGCCCTTGGGCAAAATGTCCCTGCTGCATGACTCTTCTTCCTCATCAAAATGTCCAGGATCTGCCAAACAGCCCACTGTCAGCAAACAGCACAATGTGAGCTAACCCCGTGAATGTCAGATTTTGGGAAACCGAACCCTGTTGAAAGAACTATAAATGTAATTATAAACAGTCGGTACCATACATTTTTAGTCATTTCATTTCTTAGCTTCTGTGTTCACTGTTAAATGTGTTTTGATTAGTCTTGTCTCCTCCAGTCAGATTGTTAAGAACCGTGAGCAGAAGTTTTATGTTATAATTCTCTAAATTCTCCCCAGTTTGGTATTTCAGTAATAGGAGATTAGTCCATTTCAATCAAGGTGAGTAAGCTCTATTCGTGAGCTAATTTCTTCATTTGTTCCAAACACTACAGAGAACCACCTATTCGTCAGGCACTATGAGGCTGACAGTGTATGGAGGTGAGTAGGACAAAGCCCCTGCTCAGCCTGGGGAAGATGTGAAATAGAAAGTGCCTACGAGGGCTGGGCACCATGGCACACACATTGCGTCATTCCCATAGTTTACCCTCCCCCAACCACACCAGGCAAGGATGGTTAGATTTGTTTTGGAAGAAAACTCAGGACCCAGAAAACGAGAGCCAAAACTCAAACCCAAGTCAGTATGACTCTGTGCCGCCCCTAAACAAACAAATTGCAATCACAAAACCATTTGATTTTCATTAGGAAAGGGACGCTTTTTCTTTTGGGAGACTCAGGAACAAAAGGATTCTTTTTTACCTGTGATTGGACGCAGAGAATAGAGCAAAAAGTTTAGTTTAAAAGGATGCTGACATGAAATTCAGAAAAATCAAGGGTAGGTGTGGCTGTGTGTCTCATCAGGTGGAGCTCTGAGTGGCTCTGTCCAGGCGTGTGCTGGGCCCGGCTCAGTAGAGGTGTCTCAAACCACCAAGGGCCTGACCTGCGGGCTGCACTGCGGTGGCGAGCCAAAGCTCGGGTGCCATCTAGTGGTGAGCACGAAGCCTCGTTGTAGGGTTGAAAAGGGGTCTGGTGCCAGCATACCTTGTTGGTGGGTGAAGAGCTAAGATTCAGAGTCAGCTGTAATTGGGAGGGGGGTGGGGTGTGTCCTGAATCCTAGGCCCAGAACCCATCATAGCATTCCCACCACCCAAAAAATTATTTGTTGCCTCAAGATCTGTATCCCTGAATTCAGTGGCTTCTCTCAGCCCACACCTTCACCTCGCGGGCTTTCAGGAAAGAAATGTGAATGCTTTCTATGCTCTCCTTCCTATTTCCATTGGTGTTAATCTCCCCCTCCACACACACACCCCACCTGTTATCAGGATCACCTATCGGAGTGCCTCTCCAGGGAGAACCTTTCCTGAAAACAAGATCCAGGCAGGAAAAATCCAGCAGGCTGGGAGGGCAAAGGGATGAGGACGACCAAGGAAGAAAATGCATTTCTTGCAGAAGGAACCCCTTAAACAGAGCCTAGGAAGCTGGGCATCCGCAGCAGCCTCTCAAGGTACCAGGCCACCGTCAGGGCCTCCTTTCGTCTCTCCTGTGCCCTCTCTTTGCCTGGGGTGCCACACCTCAGCCCCAGCTCCACCTCCCCACAGGGCAGGCAATTGTGCAGAGCCTGGCCCTGGAAAGGAAGGGAGACGGGTAGTTCCGATGGTCCAGAGGCATGGGCTTGACCTGGTGACAGAGGCAACGGAGAACGTGCGTGGCCTACCAGAGGATGCTCTCTGAACGCCGCTGGGTGATGGAGCATTGTCTGAGCTCACACCTACAGTTACACTTGCGTCACTCAATCCAGTCATTCATTATGTAAGTGAATGAATAATGCTGCATGTTTTGGGAATGCGTGTATTTTTAAGTTAAAATACATCTGCATTTTTGATCTTGTGGTTGGCACCCCTCCCTCCAAAAATGTCCCCATCTTAATCCCCAGAATCTGTGAGTGCATGACCTTCTGCGGCCAAAGAGACTTCACAGACGTGATCTAGGTTAAGGACTTTGAGATGGAGAGATTAGCTTGGATTATCCAGGTGGATCCAATCTAATCACATTAGTCAGGTAAAACCAGGGAAACTTCATGGCTATTGACCTGGGGGGGGGGGGGAAGGTGGGAGAGAGCGAGAGAGAACAGTAGAATATTCCAAGAGAGATGTGATATTGCTGGCTTTGAAGATAAAGAATGGGGTCATGTATGAACCAAGGAATGTGGGCAGCTTCTGGAAGCTGGAAAAGGGAAGACAGCATTCTCCCTGGAGTCTCCAGAAAGAATGTGGCCCTGCGGATATCCTGAATTTAGCCCAGTGAGACCCACGTCAGACTTCTGCAGAACCGTAAGATCATTTGCATTGCTTTAACCCACTAAAGGTGTGCTAACTTATTAGAGGAGCAATAAAAGCTAATACAGGGAGTAGGTTCTGAGGTCTCCAAGTCTTGTTCAGCATCAAAGCAAGAACTGCCTGGAGCGATGCTGCCCCTCAGAGACTTCGCTCTGACCACGCTTTTTGGACGTTGCTTGAGGATCTATTTTACTACTCAGAAACCAAAAGATCTCCATCCCACCTAGTGGGCCTCTGATGAATGTCTTCAGACACCTCTAAGAGCTGCATTAGGGGGCTTTTGGGAGTAGCGTCTGTGCCCCTCATCACTGGCTTGGACACACTCTAGAAATAGATATACTCGTATGAGTATGAACTACAGAGAGGGCACAAGTGGATTGTCTCTACCAGGAAGTATTGGCTCCTAAAGGAAACACTCATTGAATCATGAAGTTGTCCAAACCTCTTTAACGCATAATTCCATTATTAGAATTTTTTTATTTGAAACCAATTCCAAAGCCGTTAAATACAATGTGCATAGAAATTTTTATAAAATTATCTATTATAGTAAAAGCAACAGCAAAGGAAACAGTCAAAATTCCAACTTAAGGAAACCTTGAATAAATTACTATTCTGTGCCAAATACAGCACCATTAAAAATTACAATCATTCATAAAATGGAAACATAGGAAAATGTTACTATGCAAAATGGAAACAATATATTATAAAATAGTATTTATTGTATAATCCTTTACTGACCACATGCTATGTCTCAGGGATCGTACCAAGTGCCAAGTAACTACGGGACGCCAAAGTACATATACTCTCTGCCCTTGCAGACTGAGGTTCCCCATGACTGTGAACTTGTGAAATGATCTATGCCTGTGGAAGGACACACAGCAACAAACGAAGCAAGGCGTTACGTTAGGGCATGGTAAATATTCTACTCAACCTTCTTAAACTATCATTTCAGTTAATAATCATTCTATGAAGGGAAGGCAGGAAGAAACGTAACCCTCTGGACCCAAGTCCAGATGCAGAGCCAGAGTGGTAGCGGGCTGCTTGCTGGGGACACCGGGTCTGAATATCCTGGTGAAAATACAGCAAACGACAGGGTGGCAGGTCAGAAGGCCAGGCTCGTCCCCAGCAGGGGACAGGAATCCATCTGTATGTACACACAGGTCCTTCCCAGGTGGGGCCACACTGGAGCCTCACACCTGCTGTGTGTTTGGGAAAGTTTCACTGCACGTGGAGTGGCCCTGAGGGACAACACCCGAGTCTACCTGCCCCCTCAGCTGCTGAGGGGTTACCTGTGAAGCAGAGGCTGTGTGGCTCCCAGTTTCCTGCTGCCGCCGCCATGGCTAGGCCCTACTCAGTGTTCCCGAGGGAACAGGGGACGGCAGGGCTGGTCAGTTTCTCAGGCACCTTCTGAAGACCACAGCGAGGGGAGCTGTGCGGGCTCTCGGCCAGGCAGAGGACAGCTAAGCGAGCGTGGCGCTCGGCCGCTAGCGTGGAGTCCGAAGACCCGCGCCAAGAGCACTCGGAGGACTGCACAGCCACCGAGGCCTGCGGGGAGCGGCGTCGCTGTCCTTGCTCACTTCGCGGTAGCTCTGCTTCCTCCCTCGTCCTCCCCTCCTTCCCTCCTAGGGCGAAAAAAGAGGAGCCAACCCCCACACTACAGGGAGACCCCAACTCACAGTCTCAAGACAGCGGCTACTGAAAAGAGCAAGTGCGGGCGAGGACGCAGAGACCAGGGCCGGCGCTCCCGTGCGCTGCTGGTGGGGACGCCATGTGGCGGCTTATCCAAAAATTAAAAGTGGAATTACTCTGTGCTTCAGCGACCCCGTTTCCGGGTGTTTACCGAAAAGAACTGACAGCAGGGTCTCAAAAAGATAGCTGCACATTCATGTCCATTGTGGTATTATTCACAATAGCAAAAACGTGAAAAAAGTGAAAACGAACAGATGAATGGATGAACCGAATGTGCTATTTGCAGAGGATGGGATGTCATTAGGCCTTCACAGGGGAAGACGCAGAGACGTGCGCTGCCCGGCGACGGCCCTTGAGGATGGTGATCGATCGGCGAAATAAGTTAGTCACAGAAGATAAATATCGGAATCCCCTTCTGAGAGGTACACAGAGGAGTCAAATTCATTGAGCAGAAAGTAGGCTGGTGGTTGCCAGGGGATGGGGGTCGGGGGGATGGGGAGTTGTTGAAGGAGAGCAGAGCTTTAGTTTTGCAAGAAAAAGAAGTTCTGGAGCGTGGCTGCAAAACAATGTGAAGATACTTAACACTACGGAACTGTACACTTAAAAAGGTTAGATGGTAAATTTTATGTTGTGTGGTATTTTACTACAGTTAAATAAAAATAAGAAGTCTTTCCTCTTCCTCCCACCAGCTCTTCTCTATACCTCCTCAATCCTATCTCATGCCTCCTTTCCCAGGAGACTCTCTCTTTTGTCTTCTGCCGGGACTGCCACGAATATTTGTAGGGCGAGGGGAAGGGCGCATGCATATATTTAGAGATGTTTAAGATTATAAATCCAGATAGCACACAGATAAATAAAATGTATCATTCTAACTTCAAAAATGTAACTTTGTAGCAACAAAAAGCTAGAGTGTGAAGCCGGGCTTTCCATCCTCAGTAACCTGCCAAGGCCCTGGCCGTGTCCCTGAGCCAGGCTCCTTCCCGCACGGGCCATCTCTGTGGCCGCGCAGGCCAGGCCAGGCCAGGCCACCCCACGCTCTCGGGCCCAGCAGAGGCTCCCTCAGGCCAAGGCCGCCTGAGCCCCCAGTGGACTTCCCGGCCGGCAGTGGGCCGTGGATCCCTCCAGTCGCTGCCGGCACAGCTGCGCAGAGCTGTGTGTTCCTCACACGGGCCTGGCACTGAGCCCTGCCTTTGGTTTCAGGTTCTGCTGCCACGCTTTTGAAATTCTTAATAATTTTCTAACAAGGAAGCTTTCATTTTCATTTTGCGCTGAGTCTGCAGGCTATGCAGCTAGTGCTCGGTAGCCATGCCCTCCTGGGAGAGCGCAGAGCCTCAGCCTGGGACAGGGCAGAGGGAGCTGGGGGGTGCTCCGCCGGCCTCAGGTCCTTCCTGTCCCCTCCCCGCAGCCTACAGGTAGTAACTGCTTTTCTGCACCGGCTTCTTCCAGGCTTCTCTGTGAAACCTCTTCTTTTTTTTTCTTTAACCTCTTTTAGTAGTGAACAACCTTCTACTTTACATTAAATTCTTTACATTAAAATTTTAAATACTAAATTAACAAATCTTTACCTTAAATTTTTCTTGTTCAAATAACCTGGATGCTTTCTGCTTTCTTACTGATACAGGGATATAAACAGTAAACTAACAAAAGAAATAGATAATGATATATGCTAGCGAAAAAGTTAAGCAGAAATGGGCGTAAAGAATATGAGGTCAAAGCAACAGCAGAAAGATGTTGGACTGAAAATTTACATTTGACTTCTTGTCCCCCATTACAACTGAAAAATGGCGAGGAAATGTAAAAGTGAGGGTTCGATTTGCCTCATCTAAGTGGAAAGTGCTTCATCTAAGCCCCCAAACTTAAGGCACTTCCTGCGAGGCACATCAGGCGAGCAGGATCAGGTCGCTGCGAAGAAGATGCAGCCCCTCTCTGGACCACCCCTCCTCTCTCCCCCTCTTCAGGCTCCTCCCTACAGTGGCTTTGCAGGGTAGTAAGCAGACAAGTGACCTCTCTTGACAAGCTCTATGTAACTTCATTAGTGTCTCCTCTGATCAAGAAGGAAAATAACAGCATTCACTCACTCATTCATTCATTCATTCATTCATTCACTAATCACTTAGCAAACATGTTTCAAGCACCTCCTATGTACCAGCTCTGTCCTAAGCACACTGGAGGGTATAAAGTAGAAGACACAGTCCCTGTCATCAGAGAGATTACAGTCCAATGGGAGAGATAATGGAAGACTGACATACATGCAACTAAGTATTATTCAAAGCTAAGAAGAATCATAAGCTGGTTAAGAAAATATGAATTCCAGAGATTCTGACAGATGAAGCTGTTAGCCTTACTTGAACCAGATAACCTATTCAATTCAGGTCAAGTAGACATTATTGAGCACCTATACAGTGTGGATTTCAAACAGGAATGAATTTGGAGACAGGGCAGAGAAGCATGGCAGCAGGAGGGGTAATGCCCATTTCTGCCTGTGGAAGGCAGGGAGCTAGAGTCTCCTTAGTTCTGCAGGGCCTGGGAGGAACAGGTCACCGGAACACAACAGGTGTTTGTTGAATTGAACTCACATTTGCTCCGTGCAAGCAATACATGGGGGGGATAAGACAGCAGCAAAGACCAACAGCAGTTAAACCAGACAATGGCTCGTCATGATAGAGGAGACACTCTTTTGCCAGTGGAGGTTAGGGACAACTTGACTGTAACACGACTGTGGAGGGGCAAAGGGAAGGATGAGTAGAAATTTTTTTTAATAAGTTAAGAAAGAGGAAGTTATTTCAGTCATAGAAAATGTGTAAAGACACTAAGGCATTAAAATAAGGAACAAGGGGGAAAATTGGGACAACTTTAATAGCATAATAAAATATAATTTCAATTAAAAAAAGCTGTTTTCACTGGAAAAAATAAAAGTAAGAATAAAATAAGAAAGGAGGTGGGAGCAAGCAAGTAGTAATGTGTATCAGAACACAGGGAATATATGGGGAAGTGTTAGGACGTGAGAGTAAAAAGCCGGAGGTGTCTCGGTCGTGGCCTTGGAGTGTCTAAGGAGGCGGGTGTGAGGGCAACTGACATCTAATGAATAGAATGACGTCTAATGTTAGAATGACATCTAACCGCCCCACTGATCCCCGCCATTGATTTGCTAGGAATTTCCACTCCAACCTAGAGGTGAAGGATGCTAAGTAGAATGGTATGTTAGCTGGGGGGGGGAAGGAACAGAAGCATCGGATTCAAGGGGAATGTCCAACCAACAACCTACTGCTTCCTGCCCAAGTCTGAATGATTTGAGAAAGGAAATAAAAATGGAATGAAAACCAAAATTTCTTTTTTTGCAGATGAAGCTGCTATTGAAAAATGTGGCTTATATCTAATCTGAACAGCACGATTCACGTTCCAATCTCAGTGGCCAGGGGGTGAAACTGCTCCGCCTAACCAGCCCAGGGGGTGCTTTGTGATTCAAATGGCTGAGTGCGAGATGGGGTATTCCTTTGGAAATGTAAGGCGCTGCTATGAAAACCAGAAGGTGTGCCCTCTCCTGTTCCTGAGTGTGAGTGCATGTGAGTGTGTGTGTGTGTGTGTGTGTGTGTGTGTTTAATGTTCCATATCCCATGCGACCCCTTTAGGGTGCAGCTGGGCCGAATTTAGGGGTTTAAAAAAACCCTATCCTTTGAACAAGCCACTTGCTCTTTCTGCATCTCAAGTGCTTGCTCTCCATAACAAAACACCATAAAATAAGACTTTTCATTGGCCCATTCCCTGCCTTAGGAATGCTGGGCTCATAAATGACATTATATCTGTAAAGAGCTATGATCTCCTTGAAGACAACTGCTGTATAAATATATATGATTATTAGCTAAGTCGCTCAAAAACGAGTCTATGCACGAGTGCGTTGGAAGTCCAGCAGGACCAGAAGAGGACGACAGGCCTCCTCATTTCCCAGGGCCACTGAATGCCTTTGTTTCCGGGACATCTAGCACCTCACAGTTACCTCCTCCCAGCACCCACATGCTGCCCAGGGGGACAGTGTAGCCAATTAGGCTCCCTGGAATGATGGGTTAAAACATTTGGAAAGTAAAGCCAGCAGAATTCCAAGCAATTGCCACTTTGGGGGTTTTTTTAGAAAGATAATTAAAAAGAAATCCTGTTTAGGTTTTAAATACTGATGGTTGTTCATCTCCCCTAATCCATTCATCAAGGTTCCCACATGCAGTTTTAAAGGAACCTGGAGTTTAATTTTAAAAAAAATTTTTTTTTAACTGTGGGAGTGAGGAGTGGGGGTGGGATGGGTGGAGGAGGGTAAAGGGGGAAAAATTCAGACAACTGTAATAGAATAAACATGATTTATAAATTAAAAAATAAATAAAATTTAAAAATTCTTTAAAGGAAAGGGTTCTTCTATCTTATGTTTGCTTTTATAAGGGGAAGAAGAAGGAAGAGGAAGGAGGAGCAGAAGGGGAAGAACAAAGGTGGAATGGGAAGACCTGTCTCTAGTTTTTCTTTTGTCTTTTAGATATCATGGATTTTAGACCGTAAAAGGAACCTTAGAAGTCAATCTAGCCACAGGAACCACTTTGGGTTTTGGGGGCTCCCCATTCCCTTTTTAAGATTATATATGGATGGTGAGAACCAATGAGGTAAACTCAATTTCCTAAGCTTACGCAGTCAGTCAGTAACGTAGCAGGGACTAGGATTCGTTTCCACCTCCGGTTTGGTTCTCTTCCCATTTAATCATCCTGTCCCTTTCCCAGGTTTGGGAGTTGAGCAAGTCACTTTGCTTCTGACCTCAGCTGTCTCTTCTATAAAATGTAAATGAGGCCTAAACTAACTGAAGAAAGACAGCCGGAAAATATGCCCCCTTGAAGTCCCTTCTAGTTTTCAATCAACTAGTCAACAAATATTTTCAAAGACTAACAGCAAGTAATGGACTATCCAGCCAAAAGTAATTTAAACAAATAAGGGCTTTCGTAGCTGGTATTCATTCAGTGCCTTGGTAGACATGAGTAACTGCATCTGCCTATTTCATCATGTTTAGTATTAGCTTCTCACATGCATTGCCGTTGCCTCATGGTTGCAGGATGGCTTCTGCAGTCCAGGTGTCACATTATTTTCCAACCTTTCATTTAATACCTTAAAAATAACAAACATGTAACGAGGTACTTCGATCTCATTCTTTTGTAGACATCCTGTCAAACTGAAGAAGGTCATCTTTGATATAGTTGATGAGAGCCTTTTTGTGTTTTTGTTTAAATTGTGAATGAGCCCTGGCTGGTGTGGCTCAGTGGACTGAGTGCCAGCATGTGAACCAGAGGGTCGCTGGTTCAATTCCCAATCAGGTCACATGCCTGGGTTGAGGGCCGGGTCTGAAGCAGGGAGTGCATGAGAGGCAACCACACATTGATGTTTTTCTCCCTCTCTTTTTCCCTCCATTCCCCTCTCTCTAAAAATAAATATATAAAATCTTGAATGATTAAAAAGTCATGAGTGTTAAATTTTGTAAAATGTTTTTTCTACATTGATTGAGAGGATATGAATTACATGATTTATCTCCTTTATTCTGATTTTAAAGTGTTGAACCAACCTTTTACTTCTTGCGAAAATCACATTTGGTTAAGCTGTCTTACTTTTTGTGGATATTGCTGGATTTGATTTGCCAAATTTTATTAGAATGTTTGCATATATGTTTCTAAAGGATACTGATGTATAATTTTATTTCTTTGTGTTGGGATTATTCTGACCTTATAAGTTAGAAGGTGTCCCCTTCTCTATTTCTCTGAAATAATTTATGTGAGATAGATATTTCTTTCTTTCTTACATGGTTGATAAAATTTACTGGTGACCCATCTGGGCCTGGAATTTGGGGGTGAGGAGGAACCTTAAAAAACATAGGCCTACTCAGATGTTCCATTTCTTCTTGTGTCAGTTTTGGGCTATTATGTTTTTCAAAGAATCTTTCCATTTCATCTAAATTGAAATTATCAGCATAAAATTGTTCATAATATTTTCTTATTCTTTTATTTTCATAGAATCTGTAATGATGTTTCTCTTTTATTCTTGATATTCATTGTGTCTTCTTTCTTTTTTAGGAAAGATTGTAACTACCAGAAACTAAGGAAGGGTCCTCCCTAGAGTCTTCAAAGAAGCATGACCCTGCCAACAGCTTGATTTCAGACTTTTAGCATCCAGAACTGCAGAAAAATAAATTTCTTTCATTTTAAGCCATCCAGTTTGGGGAAATTTGTTACAGCAGACCTAGGAAACTGATATACCATGTTACATGTTTTCCTGATCACTCTCACTAGGAGTTTATCTATTTTATTAATTTTTTCAAAGAAATAACATGTGACTTGTTAATTTTGTCTAACTTATTTTAAAAAATTATTTTCCTTTCTTCTATTCACTTTGGGTTTCATTTTCTTTTCTTATCCTAACTTCTTAAGGTGGAAACTTAGATCATTGATTTCTAATTTTTTCTTTACTAAAATATGCTTTTAAAGCTATAGATTTCTAGGTAAGTACTGTTTTATCTACATTCCATGAATTTTGATGTATTTCTTTATCATTCCTTTTGAAATGTTTTCTGATGCTCTTAGACCTGTGTCTGGCATAAAGCACTCAATAAGTGGTATTTCCTATTAGCTTAGTTTTTTTTCTCTTGTTAGTGAGGATAAGTTGATGGATCACTCTGCCAGTTGTATTCCTTTCCTTCTGAACCTCTGCTGTTTCCATTGCCTGAAGCAATACTCCTGTATGTAGGCCCAGACTTCATGCTTCTTCAAGTTAATTTCTATTTGTCTTGCAGGTGTGACCACAAACATCACCTTCTCAAAGAAGCCTTCTCTGATAACCCAGACTGAGATGGCCCTCTCATGTGCTGGGTTGAATAATGTCCCCCTAAAAGTTTATGCCCACCCAGAACTTGTGCAAGTGACCTCATTTGGAAATATGGTCTTTGCAGATATAATTACATTAAGAGCTCATTCTGGATTAGAGTAAGTCCTAAATTCAATATGACTGACGTCCTTGTAAGAAGGGGGAAATCTGGACACAGAGACACACAGGAGAACATCATGTGACAACAGAGGCAGAGATTGGAGTGATGTGTCTACAAACTGAGAAATGTGAAAGATTGTAACTACCAGAAACTAAGGAAGGGTCCTCCCTAGAGTCTTCAAAGAAGCATGACCCTGCCAACAGCTTGATTTCAGACTTTTAGCATCCAGAACTGCAGAAAAATAAATTTCTTTCATTTTAAGCCATCCAGTTTGGGGCAATTTGTTACAGCAGACCTAGGAAACTGATATACCATGTTACATGTTTTCATCTGTCTTTATACTTTTCTTTCCTATCTCTTACCAAATAATTATCACATATAGATTATCAGGAAATACTGACGGGGTAATAATACTAGTCTGGCATTTTAGCGTAGGCCTTCTTAAGAAACACTGCCATAATCTAAAGCAGTATGTCAAATGGTAAGGACTTTGAAGGTCACATCCTTTTGAGGGAGCATGTCAGTGGCCAACTACTTCAGCCTCTCAGAGGTAGCCCTAGGCACATGGCACAGAGGTTTCTAATGTATAAGCCTCCAAACTGGTCATTTTTAAAAAGAGCAACAGATTGCCATAGAAGGGCCGTGAGGTAGGGAGTCAGAGCCATTGGTCCTGCTTTCCTCTCCGCCTCCAGGGGTTCTGAGCACAGCGCTCAGCCTCTCTGGGTTCCAGGTTCCTTCACAGTGAAAGGAGGTGGCTTGTATTAGACAGTTCCTACAGTCCCTTGGGCTGGAATATTCTGTGGTTTTATGATTGGGATGTGGCAGGAGAGGAAAAAGACAGTATTCAGTTCTAAAGCACAAGGCTCCAAGTCACTGCTAGCCTTCTTCCACGGAGAGTATCTGAATCCAGAGATGAAACATTTCCACGAGTAAGAGATGACCCTGTCTGGTGCTGGACCAGGAAGCATTCTGCTTAAAATGTTTACCAACTAGTTCTTTCCAAGCTTGTTTTACTTGACAAATGCAATGGAATAGCTCTGGTCAGGTGGATCAGTTGGTTGGAGTGTCGTCTGTACACCAAAAGGCTGCAGGTTCGATTCTGGTCAGGGCACATACCTAGGTCGCAGGCGGTGGGTCCTGTACTGATTGATGTTTCCATCTCTCTCTCTCTCCCCCTCCCCCTTCCTTTTCTCTCTCAAATCAATAATAATATTAATAATAGAAGTAATGGAGTAGACCTTTCTAGGGCTTTCATTAAAAACATTTTTTAAGTGGCTACAATGGCTGGTCACTTCATTTTTCTGGAAAGCAGTTTATTCACCTGTAACAAAAGAGGGAAAAAAGGATAAAAATCATGATGACTGGTCACGCGGTCAATCTGAGGAACCAGTTTTGTTCACCTTACTAGCTGTCACAACCACGGCCTGTCTTGGGGCCATCTGTCTTCCCTAGCATAAGCGTTGATGTCCGCAAGTTTAGGCTCTTCCTAATTATGTGGGCGTTAAGAGATTCACTGAATGAGTGTGCCTCTTAGTTTCCCCATCTGTAAAGTAGGTACAGCTACTGGCGAAGTTGTAAAAAATGCCGAGAGTTGGGCAAAAATGCCTAGTTTTTGTTAGGTTTTCAACTGGTATTTTTCATCATCCTTAGGACCACAAAGTAAAGCTAAACTACTGCGTCATAAGCACACTGCGGCTCCTTGAAAACCAGGCGGACTAGCACCCGCGGTAACCGAGCTACGGTGCCAGTTACTTCCGAGACGCTACTCCCACTTTGGCCGTTCCCAGAACCGACCGGCGCTCGTGCGCTTACGCGGAACCGCGCTGCAGCGACGCCAATCCCGGCAGAGCCCCCGCCCCGCACGCAAGCCACGCCCCTCAGCGCGCGCGCTCCCGGCGCGGCGGTGACGCAACGCAGGTGAGGGCGGTGGGCGGTGTGGCTCCCGGCGCGGAGCGGCGCCTCCCGGAAGCGAGGCCCGCGTTGCTGACCCCGCCGGCTCTCCGAGTCGGCCGTGATGCGCTCGGTTCACGGCTCCCCGCCCTCGGGAGCCTTCACCGCTGCGTCAGGCGCTGCAGAACAGGTGAGGCCGCCTGCTCGGCGCGGTGGTGGAGAGGGCGGCCGGCCGGCCGACACGGAGACAGTTGGACCGTGGGGCTCGGCCGGGCGTCGAGAGCCGCCGGCGAGCCCTCCTACCGCGAGCCTCCCGGCTCCTGCCTCTTGTCCTACCTGCGCCCTTCCTTCCCGGCCGCAGGGCCACGTCCGAGAGTCCGGGCCGTCCGTGCCCGTGACCCTGGGTGACAGGTGCTCTCCCCCAGCCCCTGGGAGGAGAAGCCTGGCGGTCGTGCTGTCGCGCCGGCTCCGGTGACCACGCTGGCTTTTCCCCCTAACACGTAGTGTGGGTGGATCCGTCCCACACCGGGGAGGCACCTGGCCAAGGAGAAGGGGGATGCCGCTCCGAAGACCAGTGGTTTTCGCCTGGCGCCTTATCATAACGTTTGCACGTTAAGCGTCGTATTTGCTTTGCTGTTTTTACTAAGTTTCATGTTGATATCTCCTTGGAAAAAATGGGCGATAAAGTCATGATGAGAGCAGTGTTTCTCAGACTTGAGTAATGTGTGGACACCATTTAAAGAAACAGTCATCTTGTTCTCTATAAAATGTCCCAGAACCCAGTTAGATGAACACCGGTGCAGAGCATTTTCAGAGAATGTTTATCACTATTAGGAAAGGAAGGAGATGCTTTGCAATTCAGCAACTTCTGTGCTCGAAGATAAACTAGAGGTTATTAAAGAATTCTAAATTAGTGACTCAAATCCCTAGTTTAATTTCACTTTGCAGCCTTGACTGTGTCCTGTCTTGTGTAATGACAGTACCTTATACTCCAGCCCTGGAGAGACCTCAAAGAATCATATTCTTTGTGTTATCTTATGTTTGATGTTATCTTGTCTTTGTGTCAGGTTAGTCGTTTGACACATTAGCAGAATTATAAAATGGAATACTAATTTGTATGAGTAGTTTGTCTAAGTAGTTTGCTTATTTCTGTGTTTACCATCTTTATTTCTGTGTTTACCTCATTTCTGTGTTTCTGTGTTTGTTGCTTATTGAATTTATGGTTTACATTCTTCTAGCCCTAGTGGGAATGCATGGTCTCCACCCTTGTGTGTGCAGTCTGGAAGGAAGAAACAAAAATGGGAGTTCATCTGAGGATTTACATGATATGTATATTCTCTGCATATTCAGCATGTTTCTTTAAAAAACGAACAAAGATTCGGAGTGTGAGGAACTATTGGAAAGTATAATGATTTCAACTTTGCAAAGAAAAATACTGATCTGCGCCTTGAAGGAAATGTTATGTTGAGAGCAAGACATACTAGGAGGAAGTGACATTAGTAAAGACCTGAAACAAAAAAGAGAACAGCTTGTGTGGGAGAGAAGAGAGCTACCTCGCTAGACCAGAACGATGCTACCTGGGGCTTAGGGAAGGGCAGGCTGGTGCAATACGATGGATCAGTGGATGGACGGAGGTTTCGGGCAGCACACAGGAACATTGGTGTTGGCCCCATAGACTCCAGAAAGTTCTTGAGCTGGTCGTACGTTGAAGGTAGTGTTTTACAAGAGTTATTTTGGAAGGGTGGTATTCACAGTGGAGGCAGAAGATTGGTGACCTGCCTAGAGATCTGTCTGGTCATGTCTTCTGTGATCATGTTGGATGCGTGGCTGCTTTGAGGACACTTTGATGGGACCTGATGAATGGTACCATGTGTCGCACGCAGATAAGTGGGAATCAAAGTTAAGAACCAGGCGAATCCAGTCGGTGGTGATACCAGTCTTGGACCCAGTGAACTTGGGGAGTGGTATTAGATTGTGTCAAAGACTGACTGCAGACTTAGACTAAGTACGTTCGTGATGACAGCCATCAGGAAGCTCGGGGTATGGAACTGGAACTTGAGGAAAGTCAGAGCTGCAGACTTGGAAAACTACACAGGTGATTCCGAAAAAGTGTGACTAGAAAAAGATCTCTTAAAATGGGAACCAGAATTTTGCAAATGAATAGTGAGAGGAAGATGTTTGGTTAGGACTTGATATTGAAAAATAAATTTTTTTTATTTAAAAATAAACATTAAAGAAAATATTGATCATAGATGCAACTATATGCATTCTTAAAACAAACAATGAGTCAGATTGTTTTGATATATTTTTCCCACAACTGAGTGCCAGAGTCTCCTTCACTTCACCTTGGCCTCTCACTCTCACAAAAACAGTTGCTTCTTACAAAATTCAACCTAAGTGTTTTTGGGTATCTTTGACGTTTCAGGGTCCCCTTGTACCCTTTGATACGCACACCATTCTTTCTTAAAGCGCCCACTGTGTCATCTCACCGTTTCTTACTCAGAGGTCTAGCTCTTCCAGAGTCTTACTTGTCGGTGATTTTGTTTGCCTATGATTTGAGAATTTGCTAATGTCTGTTTTATCGAGTTACACATTTTTCATCACAGGAACCATTTCACTTGGCAGTTGATTTATATTGTTTTCACTGGTTTCCTTAGGACTGTCAGTGAGAGAGAGGGGCGGGACTCCGCTAAGGAACATTCAGCTAAGGAGGGCCGCACTGACTGAAATTGTAATGCAATAAATGCATCTCTGATGATTGGTCTAACACAATTTGGGCCTTTAAAAAAAATGTGGCATTTTTATGTAATATTACTAGGACTTTGCATCCCTAAACTTTGGTGCCAAGATTCTCAGCTGCATATACAGTGGGAGTTTACATTTTAAGGTCAAATTACCATATTGTTGATTGCTGGGTAATATTCAGCCATATTTTTGTCCTAAATAAAAGTAATTACTTCAGCAGTTTTGTAAGCTGTCCTATTTTCTGTGTGTCTTTAAACACAAGTTTTGTAACTTACAAAAATATCTATTTATCCTTTTTGTCGAAATCCTCACATACCTCAACAAAAAGTCCTAAGACAAACACCAGATTAAATTAACATTTGCCAAGTTTGCTATGATCATTCTAACAGTGCATCTTCTCTTTGGAAATGCATTCTCTGTTCTTCCCCTTCCAAAGTTGGCTTCTGACCTTCAGAATCTGTTCCTATTTACCAGCCTTCATTATACCCCTCTCTCAGCAGTTATAGTCTGAATAATTTAACATTGCCTTCTGTTATACTCTTGATTATCTCCTGGGTATTAGTATTTTCTCTGTAGCCAGGTTGCAGGCTCCTTGAAATCGGGAGTCAGGTTTGCTCCTCCTCAGTGCCCTTCATATCACTTCACAGCCCTCGTCACGGAATCGCTAAAGGCCTCGCTCCCCCCAGGGACCTTGACTTAAGGCTGTTAACCGAAGCATTTTTTTAAAAAAATTCAGATCAACTATCACACAAAAATTTCCTAGTTGGAATTCCTATGTCATGAAGAGTTTTTAAGTTAGACTTTCTTTATCTATCCAGAAGAGGATTTGATGCTGGAAACTAAAGATATCAGTTAAAGGTAGCTTTTTAAAAATAGTTCTGTTGTTGCTTCTGATAATAAAAATCAATATATGCCCTTTAAAAAATATAAGCAAGCCTAGGGAAGAAAATGAAGATGATCTATTATTTCACTACTCAGAAATAACTAACCACTGTTAACATTTTGGTTTCTCTCCTTCAATTTAGCCCTTTCTTATGTACCGTGTAATTTTTTCACTTAATCTATCATGGACATCTTTCCATGTCAATAAATATAGAGCTGCAAGATCACCTTTAATAGCCACATTGTATTCCATCGCATAAGTGGCCATGTTTAATTTAACTCATCCCCTGTAATACACATGAGTTTAGAAACCATGTTTTGCTATTATATACAATACTAGGATGAACGCCTATATACATATTTTGGTTTTACCCTGTTTTCTAAGGATGAATTTCTGGAAGTGTGACAGGTTGAATAGAGGGTAAGCATGTTAAAAATTGCTGTATCTGTTACCAGTATGACCCCAGAAGGTCAGTACCTATTTAGGTCTCCACAGCTGTATTGGTGGCCTTCCCCTCCACCCCCTGGGTAGCAAAGTATCAGCAGACTTTAATCTCTGCCAGTCTGATAGTGGTAAAGTCTTGTTTTCATTTATATTTCTCTAAATACTATTGAAGTTATTTTATCAGCCATTCATATTTCTTATTGCATTAATTTTGTATCCTTGCTCACTTGTTCTAGTGTTTCTCTTATGTATTTATTTTATAAACTTTTTAATATGTAAGCAGTATTGACCTTTTGTCACATATGTTACAAGTAATTTTCCCAAGCTTTGTGTATTTGTGTATTTTAAACAGTCCAAAGCCTTTAACTCAAGTGTAGATGTATTTTCTTTCATTTATGGTTTGAAACACTGATACCATTGTAGAAAAGCATTACCCATTCCAAGATTATGTAAAAACTTACCTACATTTTCATCTTATATATTAATGGATATTTTTAATGTTTAAATCTTTGAGGCATTGGAATTCTAATAAAGGTAGAATGTAGTAATTTCACAATATTCAAATGCTAGAAGGTAACTACTTTATAAAAACACATTAAAATTCCTAAAGTAATTGACATTTTTTTCCTCTTGGCATAAAGCTTAAGTCACAAATATTGTCTGTCCTAAGTTTTGGGTCTATGGTACAATGTGGACGCCTTATTAAAACCTGAACTAATTAAAGTTATTTCTCCCATTTGCCAGGCAGGCCTTACTAACACTCTGTGTGCGTGGGTGTGCACACTTTCCCCTGTACTGCATTATAAATTTAAGGGCTGGATCCACGTCTGATTCACCTTTGTGTCTCCCATTCCCAACCATCCATGAAACAAACAATGGTTGTTCATCACTTATGTGATAGGCACTGGTCACTGGAGAAACAGAAGACTAAGGGGCTGTCCCTGCCAATGAGGGGCTTGCCATGTGATGAGAAAGTCAGCCAGCCCCAAGTATAATACTGCAGCCCACTACAGTGATGAGCACATACTCTGGGGAGATGAGGACTAGGGACGTCCTCACAGAGGAACTGTGGTTGACGTGTGTCATGAGGATTACATAGGAACGCCAACAGATGGACCAAAGAGGTCCTTCTAGAAATGCAGTGGAATGCAGGGCATTGCAGTGACTTGCAGCATGTGTTTAATATGGCTGGCGCATAGGGTAATAGCTGTCTGTCTGTCTGGGGATAAGACTAAAAAGATAGACAGGCTAGATCAGTGCTAATGCAGAAGCTACATGCTCAAAATAAACCCTTCTTGACAGCTTCAGTGCAAGGATTAGGTACCAGATTTTGTGTGGTTGGATTTAAACATACAGTTGACAAAGACCATAGGTATGTCTTGGGTTGGGCCTTCTTTGTGATTTGTCTTACTTCTGGAACAGGAGGGCTCTGGCTGCGGGAGGACCCCCTTGTTTTTGTGATGGCGGATGAGGACTGACTCCCAGAACACTGGCCAACCTCTGACCCGTCAGCATGGGAAGGTGAGTAACAGTGCCCGACCACTGCACTGGGAAACCTGAGATTTTGGTGCCACTGAGACAGGTTTTGAGAGGGAAAAAAATCTAAACCCCAAGCGAAAAGTGTTCACAGTTGTGCTACACTTTTATTTTATACCTTTGTTCTTACAGAGCCCCAGGGGGCTCCTGTTGCAGACAGAAGGTGATAAAGCCAAGTGGGTCCTACAGGGGTTAATGTGGTGTATCATAAAGGGCATGTGTGTCAGAGTCTGTGAGGGTTGCATGAAGCCCAGGATAACTGTCTCTAAGTCCCAGAGGTGTGGGGGCGTGGCGGTGAACCCCACAGGCTGGCCCAGGAGCCCACATGGAGACTAGAAACAACAAATGGAAAATCCCATTGGGCTAACAGGATGCCACCTCCTTCTGTGAGTCCATGAAGCACTTTTTAAAAGGAAGAGTATAGAAATTAACTGTAAAACACTAAAATATATCCTAATGTTAGCAAGGTGGTTTTTGTTTTGGGTTTTTGTTTGTTTGTTTGTTTTTGTTTTAAGCCTAATAAAGCCCCTCACTCCTGACATAAACTGAGAAGAAAAGTTTTTATGTGCAAACATGTCTCAGGGATGTTTCTAAAAACACAACATACATAACTCATTTATTGACTATGTAATGAGGATGTTGTTAAAAATACTATTTTCTCACATAATCATCAGGGAGAAATTTGCCTTCAAATTCAGTGTTAAGAAAAGCTTACTCCTTCTGAGCTATTTCTGTGTTTCCAATCTAATAGGCAGTATATGGGCCATGAGGATGCACAACCACCTTTGAAGGCCTACCCGATTACATACATTCCTATGTACTAAATTCTCTTTGGTTTCATCGTCCTTAAACCTGATTTTATTACAGATTTTTATATGTATGTTATTGAACTTATTCTTGTAAGCGGTCTCTAATATTTTGGAACAAAGCAGGGTACAAATAACAATCTGCATAATTCTGTCAAGAAGTGGGAAAACACAGAAAGGCTTAATTCTCATTCATCTAATTTGATAGTACGTTCATGTGTTGCTTAACAAGGAGAACATGATGGGGATTTCGTTAAGCAATTTTGTCATTGTGCAAGCATCACAGTGTGCACTTACACAGGCCCAGATGGTGCAGCCTCCTACACGCCTAGGTTACAGGTTATATCTTGTTGCTCCTGGGCCATGAGCCTGTACAGCATGTTTCTGTATAAAACAGCAGGAGACTGAATCAAGCACAAGAGAAAACAATGCAAGCAAGGGATGCAGTAGACACAGGATGGATGGGGCTGCTGTCTTTATAACATGGGGTACTTTTTTATGTAAGTGGAAAGAGCACACTCTAAAGTAACAGTGAAGCCCTGACTGGTGTGGCTCGGTTGGCTGGGTATTGTACCGCAAAGTGGAAGGTCGCTGTCGATTCCCGGTCAAGGCACAGGCCTGGGTTGCGGATTCGGTCCCCAGCTGGGGCGCATAGGAGAGGCAACCGATCGATGTTTCTCTCTCGCATCTATGTATATTCTCTCCCTCTTTTTCTTCCTTCCCTCTCTCTCAAGATAAATAAGTAAAAGTATTTTAAAAAATAACGATAAAAAAATACAGTACAGGAAATACATAAACCAACAACATAGTCATTTATCATCATCGTGTGCTATGTACTGTACGTACTTGCATGTGCTTCACTTCGCTATGACTGGCAGTGTAGTAGGTTTGTTTATACCACCATCCCCACGGACATGAGTGATGTGTTGCATGCGACATCACTAGGTGATGGGAATTTTCGGCTTCATTATAATCTTATGGGACCACCGTCACATATGCAGTCCATCGTTGACTGAAACATCATTATGCAGTGCATGAGTGTAATGAGTTACAAGCAATACAGCGATAAGGACGATGCTGGTATATAGATACCTGTTGGCGGGGGAGTTGGGGCAGCTCAAACTGAATGTCTTGCTTTTGGATCATTTGAGGTGAGGTTCGGAGCAGATTGCTTTGAAATCTGTTTTTCGAAATTTCAGGATTGGAATCTCCTGTCTATTTCCTGCTTCCTGGCATTTTAGCATCTCTCCAGTGGGATGTCCTCGAATTTTGAATACCAATTTACGCCAAATTATTGTTATTAGTATTCTGGCTGCTGCTGTTTCACTTTTATACTTTTCTGTCATCATAATCCGAAATAAGTATGGGCGACTATCCAGAGACAAGAAGTTTCAAAGGTAAGAGAAAAAAACATTTATTTTCACGATGGGATGCTATATCTTCATTTCATGGCTTTAGGAGTTTGGGATTAGGTGGAATTTCAGGAGCCTGTGGCTGTAGGGAACAGGTGCCATGCTGAATACAGCATGGCATGAAAAATTAAACTGTTTGAAACTGTTTAATCATTAACCACCAAATCCACATAAGAGGATTTAACATCAACTGCTTCTGTGATATCTTGTCAGCTGATTTTTCAGTTAATGGTGATAGGTTGGAAGTAGTTTTGCTTTTGAGAACTCGGTTGAACTTTAAAGGAATAGTGAGTGTATATCTGATTTATATTACCTTTATTGCTATTGTTTGTTTTCTTCTGACTCTTTAATCATTTGGAGATTGAGAAAATGGTATATTGGTGCTACTGCACAGCTTAGAAATCACTGACTTAGTATTTGTTTATTGCACTGACCTGTTAGGTTTAGGATGATATCCTCTGTTTCAAGAGTATATATTTGTTTTTCTAAACAAGGTACTTGGCACGGGTTACTGACATCGAAGCTACCGACACCAGCAACCCCAATGTGAACTACGGTGTCGTGGTGGACTGTGGCAGCAGCGGGTCTCGGGTGTTTGTCTACTGCTGGCCCAGGCACAACGGCAATCCCCGTGACCTGCTGGACATCAGGCAAATGAGGGATAAACACCGAAAGCCAGTGGTTATGAAAATAAAACCAGGTATGTCTCTGATAACCAGGTTCTGGCCTTGCCGCCGCCGTGATGTCTTCCACGTGTTTCCCTTTCAGCCCCGCAGTCACCCTAACTCAGAGCTCACAGGGACCCAGTTGGTCTCCTTGTTTTACTTTTTTCACTTCTTTCTCTCTTTTTTATCCTTCTTGCATAAGGTGACTAACACCTTAATAAAATATCAAAACACCATGTCTTTCTTTTGTTTCCTGCAGCATTTACCGTAGCTCCTTATTCATGGTGCCTGCTCACGTTTGCTGGTTGACATTGATTAGGGAGGGATATTTTTTTTTCTGGTCGTTTGCCATTGGTCTTCATCCGTAATGACAAGATCATTTCAGATAATTCATAGAAATCTATATTCTAATAAATTGGTATATATTTATCCTTTTAAAAATTGCCATCCCAATATATTTCTAATCATATAGATTATTTAATAAGGATGACCATAGAACTTTAAAGAGCTGATATCATTATGTTCAGTTTTTAAAGAGACCACAATTTCTAAGTGTGTTATAGAAAAATTGGGATGTGCCTTACCAATTTAAATCAGTAGTTTTCAGCCTTTTTTCTATATCTACATCATTTCCATGGGCAGTGCTCTACTACCAGGAGCATTAGGAATAGAAGGTATCAGGAGTACCTTGAAATAGGCATTTTATGTCTTGCTAAATTGATAACCTCTAATTTAAAACAATGAACCATACCTCTTACGGATTCAGCACTTTAATTTTATCTTGCCAAATGTTTTAGAGAGTAAAATATTAAATCCAAACAATCCAAGGAGATTATCTTTTAAAATATTAGAGAATATTGGCAAAAAATAATTATCATAACTTAATTATCTGCTATTTCAAAAACAAGGGAAAAGGAGCTTCAGTTTTAACCTGACAGAATAAAACAGTTCCTAACCACACAGACTATGGACGCTCGCGCCCTGCGTACTCTTCACTGCGTAGCTCAGGCCCCACTTCCTTCTCCGGGCGGCCCTAGTGGTCAGGCAGCTGGGCACCAGCATATTGCTCAGAAAATTCAAAAACTCTACTTCATTTTTCAGGATAAAGAGAGGGAACTTAATCTCAGTGTCTTATACAGGCATTATTTTGGTATCATAATACATTTTTGTTAACAAAGACCATTTTTTCTCTAGGTTTTAGTGAATGACTTAATTTTTACTTTTCTATTCTTCCATCCCTGGAATTTTTATGTATCTAATCTTTAGAAGCATTTTCAGGATTAAAGTAATATTGATCAAATAAAAAATTCACCAGGATTTTAAAAACTAAAACTCTCTAAAGCACTTTGGGTTTCATCTACTTTCACGTACCAGGTCCCATCAGTGATTAAACTGCTCTCACGGAATAGGATGAAAACTCCCACACCTTGGAGTTTACCTTTGAGAGCAAAGTGTCAGCTATAGCAGCAGCCCAGAGTGGACACCAGACTCTCACTAAAATGAGGCTTAACTTTGTTCTCTCTGGTGTTCCAGAAGTTCTGTAAGTAGAAATTCAAGAACCTTTTTATAGCTTTTCTCTGTCCTGAAGCATGGCCTCTCATGTATAGCATTACCGCAACTCTCAAGAAAGTTCCTTAATAGGTTCTAGATAGCTTTGGGCTTGTTGTCCATTGAAACAGTATTGTATGTGAAGTCAAAAAAATACTGGCATTTAGTCTGTTTTTTACTCAAAGCTTTGACAAATTACTCAATCTTTCTGGGCCCACAATTTCCTAGTCTGTGAAACTAGGAATTTTTGGACTTCTAAAATTCCCCTCATCTTTAATATTGTAGGCTCAGTGACAACTAGAAATACTCATGCACTTATGCATCCATTCAGCAAGTGTTTGCTGAGCACCTACTTGCCAGGCCCCACGTTAGTGCTGAGAGTATAAATTTGAACCAGACACAGTTTGTGCCCTTGAGAAACTTGCAGTAGAAAGGAGACCAGCAAGTAAATGGGCGATTTGGACAAGGCCGTGAGTGCCACAGCTAGAGGAGAGCATGGGGGCAAAGAGAGCTCGTCTTCAGGGTTCTGTTGGGGAGACCTCCCTCCACAGGGAAGAACTCCATGGATGAGGCGGAGTTAGCCAGGTGGAAAGAGGGGAAGTGGGTTGGGAGGCAGTGAAAGAGAAGGCTCTTCTGGTGGAGGCAGGGGCCCTAAAGCAGAGAGGGATGCATTACAGAAATTCTGTTCAGTATGGCTGAAGCCAGACGGAAGGAGTGCAGGAAGACACAGGTTGGGCGAGCATGCAGGGCAGGTCATGCCATTCTGGAACTGAGCTTTATCTGGAGGGCATTGAGGGGCCCCAAGAGGATTTTAAGTCAAGAAGAGACACCTTTGACATAGGGAATGGTCAGGAAATTTCAAAACCAGAGAGTAGGATGTGTGGGCCGGCAGAGCGTAGAGGTATTCAGAAGAGATGAGAAGTGGAAAAATGTGAGAGGAACCAAGGAGAGGCAGGTGACGAAACGCAGAACACATGCTGGAGGGAGGGAGAGGGATTTTATTCATGGGCCATTGGGCAGCTAGAGAGAGTGGTCACTGAAGTAGGTAACTGGCAGTAAGAGTGGGTTTCTAGTGGATGTTGAGTTCAGATTTGCGTATGTTGAGTTTTAGGGGGCTCTGAGGACAAGCACATGGCGTTGTCGGGTGGACAGTTACCACATACTGCTCTGCAGGTTGGGGAAGAGATCTGGGTGGCTGCTGATAAGATAAGTCCGAGACGTACTGATGGTGATGGCAACCATGGGAGTGAGGACGCTTGCCTGAGGAAGGCGGGGGCACGTTTCCCAAGGGCAGGGGTGTGCTCCAGTGTAATCGACTCCGGGTGTCTGACATGTAACAGGTGCTCGCTCAGTGAGGTCTGTCACTTTTGATGAGTGAGAATAAGAGAGCATAGCACTGAAGAAAGTACCATCACTTAAGGAAGAGAGACTGAAAGGTGTTGCCAGGTAGATAGGAAAAGACTAGGAGAGTATGGTGTATAGGTTGAGTTGCTCTCACATTAGCCACAGTGAAGAAGTGTAACTGATCAGCTAAAATATATACTTGTTAACAGAGGTGTTCTTTTTCTGTAGGCATTTCAGAATTTGCTACTTCTCCAGAGAAAGTCAGCGATTACATTTCTCCACTCTTGAACTTTGCTGCAGAGCATGTGCCGCGGGCAAAACACAAAGAGACACCTCTTTACATTCTTTGCACAGCTGGAATGAGAATCCTTCCTGAAAGGTGATCCTCCACCCACACAGCGCAGTCCACGCTGGTGGCGGTGGTTATTTATTTTCCTCCTTATTTCCCTCTGTTCCCCCAGTCCCCTTCCTCCTCTTCCGTCATCATCATCAAAAAGAAGACATTAAAAATTCTTTTTTTCAAATCTGGAATAGTATCAGAACTATTCCCTTAGGTAGAACTCACCAAATATCTTTTAATGTATTTGTTTATGATTGTAAGTAAATAGTAAACTCTAAAGTTGTCATTAAAAAAACTGTGATTTTCCATTTTATTAGTTTAAGAATTTATAGTTTTACATCCAGGAATTGAATAATTCACACAACTCTTAAAAATTTCTTCCTAAAGTAAACAGTCTTTTCAATGAATTGCTTTGGTTTTAAAGTTTTTCATTTTCATATAGGATATACCAGAGTCAGAGTGGGTTTTTTTCCTTTTTAAAACAAAAGTTCTCCGTACAATATTTTGATATGTCAATTTTTGGATTGTCTTACAGCCAGCAGAAAGCCATCCTGGAAGACCTTCTGACTGACATCCCTGTGCACTTTGACTTTCTGTTTTCTGATTCTCATGCTGAAGTAATTTCAGGGAAACAAGAAGGTTGGTATACTGGTCTTCCCTTAAAATTTGGGAAACTATTGCTTTAAATCCTCCATTTCCACCATGTATACTTTATTAAATTATTCCTTAAAATTTAGAAAACCATAGCCTTGAAATAGTATGATTTTTAAATAGCAAAATTAGTTTCTTATATGGCTGGCCTTTACTATCCAACATTAATCCATTAAAAATATAATTTAGTTTGTATTCACCACACTTGGGAAACAAATTTTGGACTCATTGTGATAGAAAAGTTTTGTGTTTCTTGCGTAAGATATACAAGTTTCTGGAATTATGATAATTACTGAGCTGATGGAGCCTCCTGTTGACTTTTTCTCTAGGAAGGGGAAATTATTCTTGGCTTTGATATACTGAGAAAATATTCTTTTTTTATTTCTCAAAGAAATAATTCTTTTGAGAATTAAATGACAAATCAATGATACTATTTGGTGAACAACTTGCTAGAAATGGAGAACAAAAAAAAATTTGAAAATCATCTAAAATTTTAGCAAAGCCCTCCTCTTTGAAAGACACTGTGGAGAACTCAAACTTGGGTTAATTCGGATAATGCCAAGTAAAGTACGCAGTTAACCGCTTTGTGAGTACAGTTTAGGTACTGAAGGAAGATAAGGAAAAAGTATCGTGGGAGTTTGAAAGAGGAAGACATTTTTCTAGCTAAGGGCATCATGAGGAAAATGACATTTGACGGTACCTAACAAGTAGTTATAAATGTGACATACCAGAGCATGGTATAGGTTGGGCTCTGAGAGATAGGAAGCACATTTCAACCAGGAGAAATTATTTGAGTCAACACAGGTGAAATTATTTTAGTTTGACTGGATTATGGCTCTTTTGAAAGGTGTTAATAACAGTATAAGTTGGACAGGTTTTGGTGTCATCGTCATAGCAGAGTCACTCTCGTTTTCTCCCTTTTGATTTATAATAAGACATTAGTAACAAAAGCAAAAAAAGAAGCACCTCTGCACAGCACACCAGGGCACCTGAGAGACCTATTCATTTATTTACCCAAAAGTGAGTGGCTTGACCCTTAGAGGAGGCTGTGGAGCCAGGCGAGCGCGGCAGGGGTGACAGCAGGACCTTCCTGGCAGAGGAGGTGGAGGACGGTCGTGAGCAGGGGTCTGCCCGGACCCGCATGCTGCAGCTGGAAAAACCTGTTCCTTGTCTCTGGGAAGACCTCATGGTGACTGGGGGAAAGGAAAGGGAAGGACTGGCAAAGACAACTGAAGGAATGAGTTGCCTGCTGTCTGCCTTAGGATTCTTGCAAGAGGACCACTCACGGACGGACACCCTCTCTGCTCTGTGGACACACCCAGAGCACGGGAGCTGAGCACACACCCCCCCGAACTCTGGGCACCGCTTTCTCCCCTCTCCAACAACTTTTTTTTATGAGCACGCTCCCGGCCTACTCAGCTCTGATAAGAGAAACCAAGAACTTGTGCAGTAGTGCCACCTTCTGGAAAATGAAAGTCTCCTGCTTACAAACCTGTTGAATTGTTAGAATCAAAATAAACCAAGCTTTACCTAAATGAGAAAGGTCTTCACTACTTGGAAGGCGTCAGCAGAGGCACTTTTCATCAAATGCTATGAAAAATCACGGTAATGTATCACAAAAAGAAGACGACAGTTTTCTAGTAATTGAACCCAAAGACATGGACTAGTGTGATCTGATAAAGAATTCATTAAAACTGTTGTGAAGAAATTCACCAAGCTACAAGAAAACTCAGGAAGGCAATGAAATGATCTCAGGAATAAAATTAAAGAACAGAAGGAGTGCTTTACCAAAGAGATTGAAATTCTAAAAAGGAACCAAATTCTGGAGTTAAAGAACTCAATAAATGAGATGAATAAAGTACTAGAAATAAGTCATATCAGATGGAAGAGAGAATAAGTGAGCTTGAAGATACGAATATAAAGATGTTTCAGATGGAAGATGAGAGAGAACTAAGATTTTTAAAAAGTGAAGAAATCCTATGAGAACTATAGACACCATTAGAAGAGCCAGCATAAGATTAATGGGTATACCAGAAGGGAGGGAGAACAGAGCAGAGTGTGTTTAAATCAGTAATAACTAAGAACTTCCCAAACTGGGGGAAAGAACTGAAATTACAGGTCTGCAAAGCTGGTAGAATACCCTGTTATCTCAAGACTTGGAGAAAAAGTCTTTCTCCAAGATACATTATGTTAAAACTCAGAAACCAATGAAAAAGAATTTTAAAGGCATTGCGGGGGCGGGGGAGGAGACAGAAGTATAAAGAAACAGTGGAGAGACAAAATAACCAGAAGGCAGAAGATGAAAATGGCAGTAATAAATCCTTACATGTCAGTAATCACCTTAAATGAAAATGGTTTGGACTCACCAATCAAGAGACACAGAGTGACTAGATGGATTAAAAAATAAACAAGACCCAACTATATGCTGCCTGTAGGAGACTTGGTTCAACTCTAAAGACACTCATAGGGTAGATGAAAGGTTGGAGGGTGGTGGTCACAGCAAACAGAAACCAAAAGAAGGGAGATGTAGCCGTACTTAGACAAACTAGACTTCAGACAAAAAGGATAAGAAGAGACAAGAAGGTCATTATATAATGATAAACGGATCAATGTATCAAGAAGATACGACAAACCTGGCTGGTGTGGCTCAGTGGATTGGAACACAGACCTGCAAACCAAGGGATTGCCGGTTCGATTCCTGGCTAGGGTACATGTCTGGGTTGTGGGCCAGGTCCCCAGTTGCGGGCACGTGAGAGGCAACGAATCTATATGTTTCTCTTGCACATCAGTGTTTCTCTCCCTCTCTTCCCCCTTCCTTCCCCTCTCTCTAAAAATCTAAAAAAAAGTAAAACTAGTTTAAAAAATAAAACAATTTTAAAAAAAGCTATGACATAAATACATATGCTCCCAACACCCAGACACCAAAATATGAGGCCTGACCAGAAAAAGGCCAGCCGTTGTTAATATAAACAAAATGGTTTGTGCATCATTGCTGTAACATGGCAGCCAAGGGGAGTGTACTGGAATGCGCATGTGTGAACAGTGACAGCTTCACTGTACTTGTCAGTGGAGGGTGGTAGAAGCCATTGAGTAAGCATGTGTACTGTGGAGCCCTCACATTGAAAATGACTGAATGAGTAAAGTGATGAATCTGCATCAAATTTCGCGTTAAGCTTGAACATTTCTGTGTGGAAACTTGAGATGATTCAGAAGGCCGCAGCTCTGGGCAGCTGGTGGTTGGGCTAGGGCACAGTCACAGCAGTGCTTCTGCTCGTGTGTTATGTCTCATGTAGAGTCTTTTGGGGAAACATCTAATCACCCAGGTGACTCAGTCCCTCTGCAGCCCAGATTTGGCACCCTGCAACTTCTGGTTTTTCCCCAAACCAAAATCACCTTTGAAAGGGAGGAGATTTGAGACCATCAGTGAGATTCAGGAAAATCCAATGGAGCCGGTGGTGACTCTTGGGAGAGCTCTGTGAGTCCCCAAGGTGCCTACTTTGAAGGGGACTGAGGTATCATTGCCCTGTGTCCAGTGTTTCTTGTATCTTGTGTGTTTTTCAATAAATGTCTCTATTTTTCATATTACATGGCTGGATACCTTCTGGACCTGGTATATTAAGCAAGTATTAGCAGATCTTAAGGGAAAAATAGATAACAATACAATAATATTAGGAGACTTCAATACCCCACTATCAGCAGTGCATAGATTGTCCAGACAGAAAATCAACAAGAAAATGTTGGAATTGAACCACATGTTAGAACAAGTTGACTTACCAGGCATATACAGAACATTCCAGCCCACAGCAGCTGAATATGTATTCTCAAGTGCACATGGAACCTTCTCTAGGATAGACTGTAGGATTTTTAGCAAATTTTAAAAAGAATGAAACCATACCAACTATCTCTTCTGACCACAGTGGCATAAAATTAAAAATCAGCAACAAGAGGAAAGAGAAAATCTACAAAGATGTGGAAACTAAACAATACTTCTAAACAACCATTGGTTAAAAGAAATCAGTAGGGAAATAATTATCTTGAAACAAATGAAAAGTGAAATACAACTTATCAGGTATTGTGGAATGCAGCACACTTCTAAAATATCAAGGTGGAGGGAACACTCCAAAACTCACTCTACAAAGCCAGCATTATCTTGATAAAAACAGATAAGGATACAAGAAAACTGTAAACCAATATTTGAGATTAATATAGATGCAAAACTCAACAAAATATTAGCAAACTAATATCAAGAGCACATTATATACCAGGACCAAGTGATGTTTGTTTCTGAGACAAAAAGGATTTAATACATGCAAATCAATAAATGTGTAATACATCACATCAATAAAGTGAAAGATGAAAATCACACGATCATCTCAATAGACACAGAAAAAGGCATTTGACAAAATACAACATGTGTTTATGATAAGAACCCTTGACGTGTTGGATATACCTCAACATAATAAAGGCCATGTCACAGCTAGCATACTTAATGGAGAAGAATTGAAGGTGTTCCTCTAAGGTCAGGAACAAAACAAGGATGTCTACTGTCATCACTCTTACACAGTATAGTACTGGAAGGCCTGGCCAGAGTAAATTGGCAAGACAGGAATAAAAGGCATCCAATTTATAAAGGAAAAGGTACAACTGTCCTTATTTGCTGATGATCTATATATAGAAAACCCCAGAGTCTTTTAAAAAATTGGTTAATCATTAACAATTTTCATAAAATGGCAGGATACACAATCAACATCCAATAATCAGTTGTATTCCTTTACACTAATGATGAAGTATCTGAAAAAGAAATAATAGCATCAGAACCAAAAACATTTAGGAATAAATTTAACCAAGGAAATTGAAGACCTGTACAACAAAAACTACAAGTCTTTGCTGAAAGAAATCGAAGACAAAGGGAAAGACATCACATGTTCATGGATCAGAAGAATTTTTATTGCTAAAATGTCCATGCTTCCCTAAGCCATCTACAGATTCAACCCGATCCCCATCAAGATACCAAAGGCATGCTTTACAGAAATAGAAGAAAACTGTTCTTAAATTTGTGCAGAACCATAAACCTGAGTAGCCAAAGCACTCCTGAGGAAAAAAGAATAAAGCTGGAGGTATCACACTTCTGTATTTCAAACTATACTACAAAGCCATAGTAATAAAAACAGTATGATACTGTTACAGAAAAATATGTCAACCAAGGAAACAGAATAGAGAGCTCAGAATTAAATCCCTGCTTATACAGTCAGCTAATAAGGGAACCAAGAACATCCAGTGGGAGAAGATGGTCTCTTCAACAAGTGGTTCTGGCACCCTGACCAGTGTGGCTCATTGGTTGGGCATTGTTCTGCAAAGCGAAAGGTTTCTGGTCAGTCAGGGCCCATATATGGGTTTTGGGCGAGGTTCCGGTTGGGGATGTGTGCGAGGCATATGATCGATGTTTCTCTCACACATCAATGTTTCCTCTTTCTCCCTCCCTTCCCCTCTCTCTCAAAATCTTTTTTAAAAACGATGCTGGGAAAACTGGGGGAACACACAGAAAATGAAATTGGACCCCTATCTGATTTCACTTACAAAAATTAACTCGGTAGATTCAAAGACTTACACATAAGGCCTGATACCATAAAATTTCTAGAGGAAAAAGTTAGGGAAGAAGCTCCTCAGTATTCACCATGGCAATGGTATTTTGGGCATGACACCAAAAGCACAAACAAAAAAAAGCAAAAATCAAGAAATGGGACTGCATCAAACTTAAAAACTTTACAGCAAAAGAATAGAATGAAAAGAGACCTACAGAATGGAAGAAAAATTTTGCAGACTGTATATCAGATAATGTGTTAATATCGAAAATATGTAAAGATCACATACAACTTAACAACAACAACAATGCAATTAAAAAATGCTCAGAAGAATGAAACACATTTTCCAAAGAGGACATCATAATGGCGAACAGGCACATGGAAAGACTGCTCAGTGTCTGCCACCAGGGAAATGCACTTTAAAACCACAATGAGGTATCACCTAACACCTGTCAGAATGGCTGCTGTCAAGAAAATGAGAGAACGGGTGCTAGTAAGGATGTGTTGTATAATATAAGGATTTCCTTTTTATTGTTAGTGGGAATGTAAATAGGTCTAAATACTATGGAAACAATATGGAGGCTCCTTAAAAAATTAACAATGGGTCTACCATATGATCCAGCAATTCCACTTCCAGGTATTTCATTCCCAAAGGAAATCAAAATAGGACTTTGACACAGTGTACGCACCCTTAGGTTTATCACAGCATTATTCACAATAGCCAAAATATGGAAATAATACAAATGCCCATCAACAATCAATGGATTAAAAAGATGTGGTGCAAATGCACAGTGGAATGTGATTTTGCCATGAGAAGAAGGATATCCTACCATTTGCAACAACGTGCGTGGACCTTGAGCACTTTATACTAAGCTAGATAACTCAGAGAAAGACAAGTACTATATAATACCACTTGTTTTTGGAATCTGGAAAAAAAAAAACAAACCCTGTAAAACCAGAGTAAAATGGTGGTTACCAGAGGATAGGTGTCAGGGCTAAGACTGATGGTGTTTAAGGGTTCAAATTTGGGACAAGTGGTAAACAAGCCCTAGAGATCGAATGCACAGTACCTTGGACATTGTGAGTTTGAACTTTTCAGGTGCATATAACAGATTTAAATTCAAATGTATAATGAATATAGGCGATAATATACATTAAGTGTAATATAAATATTACTATAAGGGCAATGTATTACAGTATACAAATGTATCAAAGTAACCTGTACACCACACCTACAGAATGTTATATGTCAAAGTCAATAAAAAATACTGGACAGGTCTTGAATTTTCCGGCTGTGAAGTTTGGACTTTGTTCTGTAGATCCATTCAGTGGCAGAGAATAGAGTGGGTTGAGTGGAAGAGTAGGGGCTGGAAGATTGATTAGACCTCTGCACAGCTTAAATCAAAACGGTAATGAAAATGGGTAAAGACTGGTTGTAGGAAATGTTGTAAAAACAGAATCAGATGTGGTAAAGGAGTGAAAGTGAGGGACAAAGGAAATAGAAGAGTCCAAGTTGTTTATAAAATCTTGCAATTGATAAGTTTAACTTCATAAAAAATAAAAACTCTAGGATATGAAAACAACTTGGGAATTTCTAAGGAAAACTAGCCCATGCTGGTTGGTGTGGCTCAATCGACTGAGCACCAGCCTGTGGACTGGAAAGGCTGGCTGATGGGAATTAGACCTCTTTACATTCCCACAAGTCGGCACATGCCTGGGCTGTGGGCCAGGTCCCCAGCTGGGGGCATGCAAGAGGCAGCTGATCAATGTTTCTCTCCTTCTCTTTCTCCCCCCACCTTTGTAAATAAATAAACTACCCCTATGTGAATGATATGAAACTATAAGTTTTAGAATTGAGAGTTCTTGGAAAGCCACTAGGAAAGGTAAAATATATCAGTAAAAAAATGTTATTCCAGATGATGTTCTCACAGGTCGTCGGGGAAAAAAAAATGAGATATATGCACAGACAGCATTGACCAGAGTTATACAAAATATTTTAAAATCCTGTTCTTATCTTTACCCTGTGCAATGCCTATAGGTGTGTATGCTTGGATCGGCATTAATTTTGTCCTCGGACGATTTGAGCATATTGAAGATGGTAAGTAGCATGTTTCCAGCTGATGCATCTGACTGGAAGTCATGGCTTTTTCTGTTTATTCTAAGGGCTAAAAAGGCGCTAAGTTTTGTGACACAGCTGAGTGTGTAGGACAGAGTGAGAGAAGCTGCTGTCCCACACAGCTTGATTGTAGTTGGGAAGAAGAGGCTGGGTTTGCTTAGAAATGCTTGAAACGTACCATGGAAACAAGATGGCACTTCCCCAGATCCCAGTTCTCTGGGTTTGTTCCGCGCCCATGAGCGTGTCTCGTTCTCTGCAGATGACGAGGCTGTGGTGGAAGTGAACGTTCCTGGGAGTGAAGGCAGTGAAGCCATTCTCCGCAAAAGAACTGCCGGTATTCTCGACATGGGAGGCGTGTCGACTCAGATAGCATACGAAGTCCCCAAAACTGTAAGCTTTGCCTCCTCACAGCAGGTATTATCTGTACAAGTTTCCTTCTTTTTGATTTGGTTTCGTTTAACATGTCTCCATCCATTTCTGTTTTGTTTTCTGAGTCTGAACACATCTTTACTGTGCTTGCTGAGGTACCACCTTCTCAACCAGGAGAAAGGAGACAGGAGGAAGCCAAGGCAAAGCCCCCCTAAGCCGTTTGTGTGTTCATTGAACTCACCCGGTTTGTTTTCTGAACTCACATGGAGTTTCTCTTTGGTATACATGTCAGTCACATGCTTGAGTTTTGTTTGCATTTTCTCTTCAATTCTTTTCTCAACAGAGATTGTAAAACTTAAATAGAATAGCATCAGGTTTCTTAAGTTAAAATTGGGGGATACATGTGTATATATGTCGTCTTAAGTGGCTGGTAGCTTTTAACTTTCCTGGAAAGGACTGCTTTCGCGTTTCTGAACTTCCAGTTCACTCTGTCTTTCTCCGTCCCCTCGTACTCCCTGTCACTGCATGTCCCAGTCGGCTGCGGCCTGTGTGGAGAACAGCAGAAGCGTTTCCAGAAGGGCTCCTCAGTTGCCACACGGCTTTATCACTCTCTGTCCATTCTGCTGTACACTAATACCAAAGTCTCATTCCTGCGCTTCCCCCAGCGTAGTGTGGTGGTTGAAAAAGACTGGTGCACTGTCAACCTTCTTCACTGGTTGTGTGGCCTTGGGCAAGTCACTTAACTTCTTCGAGCTGGTTTCCATCTATAAATGTGACTGCAGAGTTACTATAAACTTTTAATGAGATAGTGCGTATAATATATCTAACGCATTGCTAGGCACCTAGTGTTCGCCCAATAAATGGTACATTATTAAACTCCTTAGAAAAATGCTTGATAAATTCAAGTATTGCAGTCTGCGTCTCCTACTTCCCATCCAGACATACCTCTGGACACTGTCACACCCTATAAAAAGTCATGTTATTCCCTTCAAAATGTAGTAAAAATATATATATAAAGCAAGCTTGGAAAAAAATACTGAAAAATCAGGATTAAAAATTTCCCATGGATGCATTATCCAAAGAAATCCTTGTTAGCATTTTGATGCTATTTTTTCATTTTTTTCCTACTTACAGTTTTTTAAAATGTGGTTTTTATAATCTTACTGTTTATGCAGTTTTGTGCCTTTTATTTAACAGTACATAAGTGTGTTCCTCCATAAACTTGATTAGCATAAATTACTAAACCCTCCTAGGAGTTGGATATTTAGATGACATCCAGCTTTTTCTCTCCCAGGATTACAAAGGACATCTTTGTGTATAGAGACTTTTCAGTATTCAAGATTATTTCCAAAGCATAGGATTCCATAAATAGAATACTAGGTTAGCAGATGTGAACTATATTGCCAACTTCCTTTATCAAAAAGTTGTGACGATATCACAGATGGGCAGCGCATCTGAAATTTCTCAAGTCAGAATTGTCATACTGATTTAGGAGGGACATCTAGAAGGAAATACAGAAGCAGAAATTCTTGCTCCATTTAGATGAGAATCTTCTTTGGTTCTTTTTAAAGAAGATAATTGTTTTTATATTGCTCAAAATGTTAATTTTGTTATCCTTACATCATCAGGAAGAAGTGGCTAAGAACTTGCTGGCTGAGTTTAACCTTGGATGTGATGTTCATCAGACTGAGCATGTGTACCGAGTCTATGTGGCCACATTTCTTGGGTTTGGTGGCAATGCTGCCCGGCAGAGATATGAAGATAAGATATTTGCCAACACAGTTCAAAAGAACAGGTAAAGCACCTTTCATTGCCCAGCAGGCAAGCTCAGATCCAGGTCTCTGCTCATAAAAACCCACCCTGGCAAAGCAGTAAGACTTCAGTCAGCAGAAGCCTGTCAGCACTGTTGGCTTTTTAGTCCCCTGCCTGCTGAGCTGGGAGAGGCAGTGGAAGGACCCAGGGGTCCTGCCTTCAGCCCCGCACCCCGCCAAGGGTCCCAGGGAGGCTCACTGTCCCTCACTCAGACCCACTCCTCCCTGGTGGAAGTGTCCCTCTCAGGACACTGCCGTAGTTCTGAGCCCCAGATAATGCATCTTATTTTCACTGATGGGTTCATTTGCAAGTCTTTCGCGCTGGGCCAAGGTGTTTTCAGGCTGCCTCCGGCATTTCTCAGACATGCGCTACGCCCGGTCCACTGGAAGTTGTTTTGGCTTAAAGAATACCAAGAACTTACAGGCATTTGTGAAGAATTTGATATCAAATCCGTCTGGTTTTTACTCATTTTTCTAAATTCTTTTTTTCCTCTTTAATATTTTTCACCTAACTTAAATAAAAATGCCACTAAGTCCTTTTATACTCCCCTTCCATCAGCAGTCACCACACTGTTGTCCACGTCCATGAGTCCTTTTTCCTTTTTGCTCAGTTCCTCCCCCTCCTCACCCCCACCGTCTGCCCTCCTGCCCTCCATCTGTGAGTCCCCATTTTCCTTGTTTATTCAGGTCATTAGATTCATTCTTTGTATTTTTTAAAGATTTTATTTATTTATTTTTATTTTATTTATTTTTTAAAATCTATGTTTTACAAAAATTTTCAAATACATTTGTCTCCATTTACCCGCCACCACTTTCCCCTGCCCAACCCACCCCCTAAAAATATGTTTTAACTGAGAGTAAAATAGTATCTACCTTGTAGCACTGTTGGGAGGATTAAATGAGCTGATACATGTACAGTGCCCCACAACAGTGCCAGGCTCCCAGGAAGCATTTGCTGAACCTGCTGTTAGCATTTGTCAGGGGTGACTGGGAATAAACATGAGATTTTTCATGAAATTCTACACATGAGTGAAATCATATGGTATTTGTCTTTCTCTGATTGGCTTATTTCATTTAGCGTTATGTTCTCCAGATCCATCCATGCTGTTGCAAAGGGTAAATTTTTCTTTTTTACAGCCAAGTAATACTCAGTCGTGTGAATGTCCCATAGTTTTATCCACTCATCTACTGATAGACACTTGTGCTCTAAATTCTTTTTAAATCTTGCTAACATCAATTTGACAGCAGTTTTCTAGCAACTCACCTTTATCATATTTTTCTAAGACATCTAATTTTCACAGGACACATTTTCACTTGTTACTTCTTTTCAGTCGCATTTCATCTGCATATAATAAAAATCACAAGCACTAGTGGCAGAAGTGAGGCTGGAACACACAGTGAGTGGGCACTCAGCAGCGGTGAACTGGGACGCAGAGGGGCTCCCTGCCCAGGGGCACTCAGCGGGGGGGACACGAGGCTGCGTGCAAGGAGCGGAAAGGTTGCGGTCACCAGACCACGTGTTTCCCCAGATTCTTTTCAGGTGTCTGCTCTATGAAGATGTATGTCATGAATCTCCAGGTGGGGCTCAAGGGTGTCCTTTCCTAACCTAATTATCCTGGAACCCTCTGTGCCCACAGAATGCTGGGCAGGGCACGTGGTCCACAGAACACACTTGGAGAGGCACTGACTTCAAAACACAGTTTTCTGTCAGTCTCATGATCGAGTGTCTTTTTGTCCCATAGGCTCCTGGGGAAGCAAACTGGTCTAGCTCCTGATACTCCGTACCTGGACCCCTGCTTACCCCTAGACATTAAAGATGAAATCCAGCAGAACGGACAGACCATGTACCTGCGGGGAACGGGAGATTTTGACCTGTGTCGACAGACTCTCCAGCCTTTTATGAACAAAACTAATGAGACGCAGACTTCCCTCAATGGGGTCTACCAGCCCCCGATTCACTTCCAGAACAGCGAATTCTATGGCTTTTCTGAATTCTACTACTGCACTGAGGACGTGCTGCGAATGGGAGGAGACTACAATGCTGCCGCATTCACCAAAGCTGCGAAGGTAGCCTTCCGAGCAGCCTTCTCCTGTGCACTGTGGGAGGCGGGTGGACAGTGGCAGGCCTTGTCCTCCCTTCCACACTGGAGGCCCAGGCCAAGAGAAGGGAGATGGGGGGCAGGGAGGGTTCTCCTGCTGCACGTTGGGGATCCTGTTCCCCAGCCGGGCGAGAGGAGCGGTCAGGCAGAAGCTGGAACTCCTCTGTGAGCTCACTTCTGCCCCGCACTCCACGAACAGCCCTGCTCACCAGTGGCTCCCGGTTGTGCTCCTGTGTACTAATGGGCATATCATCTGACACTTCTCGCTGCCGCCTTCCAGGACTTCCGTCGCTAGTTCCCCCTGCCTTCTGAGTTTCTTTGGGTCTTTTAAGGGTTCCCCTCTTCACACCCATTAAACCTTGGTGATCCCAGACTCCCACTCTTGGCCTCCTGACTTGCAGGTTCTCAGGTGGTCTCACCCCTGCTCATGATTTGCTGTCAGCTGTCCTGACCCCACCCAGCACGTGCTAGCTGCTCTGACTCCAAATACACCCACTATTTTCTCCCTGCTCCGTTCTGTCATATGCTCAGTCAGCGGCAGCACTGACGATCCTGTACCCTGTCATTTTGTTCATTCCTCGCTGGACAACCCTGTCTAATCAAGCACATTACTTGATGTCATAGATATTTCTCAGGCCCCTTCCTGCTTTCTGTCCCAGTGCCTTTGGCCTAGTCCACGCCTCTGTCGGTCACCTGCACTATTGCAGGAGCCTCGCAGTTGGTGTTTTTGCATCTGGTCTTCTTTCATCATTCACCTTCCAGCTACTCTTAGACTGTTCTGTCAAAATGCAAGTGCGTCACCTGCCCTCCTGTTGAAAATCTTACGCAGCTTCTTTTTCCTTCCAGGATACGTTTCACATCCGCGCCCTGTGGCGTCATCCCCGCGCCCTGTGGCGTCATCCCCGCGCCTGGCTCTTCACTCTGTAATTGTACCAGACAACTCTGTTTCCCTCACACCTGTGCCACTTCCCACCTCGTCCTCGTTCTTGGCGTTCCCTGGGCCCAGAATGCTTGTCCTTTTCCCTCTTCTTTCAGGCTGAGTGCTGTTCCTGTTCCTTTTTGCAAGTTTCTCAGCTTCTCTGAGCCTCCGTTTTTCACCCTTTAAATAGAGGTTAGAATAGTAGCCATGTTGAGGAGTCGTTTTAAGTGTTGTGACACCTCTTTGTCTTCTCTTCGTAATCAGCTTTGTGTCCCAGAACCTTGCACTGTGTAACCACACGCAGGCTGCTCAGTCTGAGCTAGCTCAGTGCCAACTCGCTTATCCACATGCCTGTGCCTGTCACAGGCAGTCACGGAGGGAGAGACTAAGCTGTTTCCAAGAGGTTGGTGTGGGCAGTCAAATTCTAACAGTCACTTTGGCAGAATTTTAAGACAAAGAAAAGCATTCTTGTCCTGACCAGTGTGGCTTAGTTTGTTGGCCATCGTTCCACGCTAAAAATCACCGGTTCAGTTCCCGGTTGGGGGCACATGCCTGGGTTGTGGGGTCGGTCCATGGTCGGGGCACTTACAGGGCACATACAAGAGGCAACCAATCAGTGTTTCTCTCTGGCATCAGTGTTTCTCTACTTCTCTTTCTCCCTGTCTTTCCCTCTCTCTGAAAATAAAATAAGATCTTAAAAAAATAAGAACAGTACTCTTTGCTCAGTAATACTCACTGAGCGGTTATGTGTCTTGTCTTGGTACACGTCTAAGTTATGCTTCTAACTGGAAGGATATGTTTGCTTCCAGTTAGGAATGAATATGAATTTGATAAACACTTCTTTAAATGAAAAAACATTGTAATAAACCTTGACCAATTATTTATTTTGGGCAAAATTTCTTTCAGGATTATTGTGCAACAAAGTGGTCGATCTTACGGGAGCGTTTTGACCGAGGACTATATGCCTCTCACGCTGACCTCCACAGGCTAAAGTAAGTCGTGGGCGGCCAAGCCCGGGGAGTCTTCAGGAAAGCACGCAGTCACCGTGGGCCCTGGCTTGCCACGCCCTGGCCCCAGCCCCCCTGTTGACCCTCCTCCCCCACAACTCCCCCCTCGTCTGTCCTGGCCTCCTTTCAAGCAAGGTGGCAAATCCTTGTGCCCAAACATACATTGCTCCACACATATCTGTGCTCAGCTTCGCTGTTCTTTCCACCTGGAATTCCCCCAGTCATCCTTTGCTGCTGAAATCCTGCCCGGGCCTCGGCATCAGGCTGGGAGCTGTCTTTTCTGAGTAGTCTTCTGCCCTTTCAGCTGGCCCCTCCCTTCCTGCTGAGTCTCCAGGGCCCTCAGTCTCCCTGGGGACATTTATCGTTTCTGCTTTGTTCATAGTTGCTTTTCAAAAACCCTTCCATTATAAGTTATTTAAGTGCGTTGACCATTTTATTTTTTGTTATTATATCTTATACCTTGCTTAGCCCAGTGCTTTGCCAAAAGTAAGCCTCTGATAAATATTTAGAATCATAGAATAACAGAGCTAAAAGGGACCCTCCTCTTTTCTCATTTTATAATAAAGAAACTGAATTTGAAAAAATAAATTAAAATAAAATTAAAAAAAGAAAAGAAAAAAGAAACTGAGGTCCCAAAAAGCTGGAACTTGCTCAGTATTTATTGAATGAATAAAAGATGGCATGCCAGAGGGAAAAGCTGGCATGGCACTGTGCTAAATCACCCTGAGACCAAGTTTCACGAACTGATTGATTTCAACAGGTAAACAGTTTCATGTTGTGGGACAAGGGACAGAAACCAAGTAGATCAACTTGAAATGCATGTGATTGGTTTGGCTGCTCAGAGCTCTGGCCTCAGGAAGCCTGTCTACGCACACTGGTCACAGGGGCGCGGGGAGGGGAACGTCTGTGGACAGTGTGACCAGTGACCCAGTCCCACCTCTGCCTGTGCTTCGTGTCTGCAGGTATCAGTGCTTCAAATCCGCCTGGATGTTCGAGGTGTTCCACAGCGGCTTTTCGTTTCCCGTCACCTATAAAAATTTAAAGACCGCCTTGCAAGTTTATGACAAGGAGGTTCAGTGGACCCTTGGAGCAATCCTCTACAGGACCCGCTTTTTGCCCTTAAGGTACGAACATGAGTTTGGTAATAAGAATCAAACATGAGATGCTCTTCTTCCGTTACAGTGCCTCGTGGCAGCTGCGGCTTGTGGGCGTCTGGGGTGCCTGGGTAGCGCTGGCTGCGGGCAGAGCCGCAGAGTCCGTGCAGTTTGACTGTGCTGTTCCCCGCCCTGCCCCGCCCCAGCGGTGCCGCACCAGGGCCTGGTTATTCTCGAGTGTCAGTCCTCCAGCCCCGCATAGAGCGTCAGCTCCTGGGCTCTTCCCCTTTGCGGCCCTGGAGCCCTTCTCAACATGCAGTCTGTAATGCTGACACACAGGAAACCCTTGTATTGAAATATGTTTATCAAAATAACTACAGGAAGCACATTTTGTGATGTAGTAACTGTGTTCTTTATTAACACATGAAATAACGAGGTCTGGCAGCAGGGATAGAGCCTTCTGGAATTTCAGTGTGGTGATGTGTATTAATATTTTAAGACACCTGCAAAGTACCACAGTGTGTTATAAAAAGTCTGTGAGTGTCCCTAGGAGCAAAGTCACAAGTTCTGCTGATACCATAGTGGTTTGCCGGCTGCGTTCATGTTCAGTGGAAACCCTGTGTTATAGCCAGAGACGGACGCAGGTTTGCAGGCCTGCTGCCCGTTGGCCGCCATGGAGGAACCCTAGCTCACTGACAAAGGAGGCCTGAGCTTTTTCCCCCTTCATTTAGCTGAGCATCTCCCAGCAGTACATGTAGCTGGGTTCACTGCAGAGATTGTGAGTAGTGGGTATTACTGCTCAGAAACGTGGCTTGTTCCACACTGGCTTCTGAGTAACTGGTGAAACCCTCACAGTTCTAGATTTCTCTCATTTTTGTTATAACCCAATTATGATGACGGTAACTGCCTCCTACTAATGAAGATGCTTTCACATTCCCTCGTTAGCACTTACAGCTGCTCTCTGTGAGGCCATATTATTTAGAAAAGGAAGCAAAGTCTCGAGACAGGGTTCGTTTTTGTCTGCGGAGCTGCATCCTGACCCGTGTCCTGTGCACTCCCGTGTCACACTCCTTGCCCAATCCGCTCTCTGTTAACCTCTCATCTGGCTTGTTTGTTTTTGTTCCCACTCGGGCAGAGACATCCAGCAGGAGACCTTCCGGGCCAGTCACGCTCACTGGCGGGGCTTCTCCTTTGTCTACAATCACTACCTGTTCTTCGGCTGCTTCCTGGTGGTCCTGCTCGCCATCCTTCTCTACCTGCTGCGGCTCCGGCGCATCCACAGGCGGATGCTCCGCAGCGGTTCGGCCGCGGCCCTCTGGCTGGAGGAGGGCCTTCCAGCCCAGAAGATTGCGGGCCCCTTGTGAACACAGACAAGAGGGAGAGAGCCCAGGAAGACTGTCTAAAGGAAAAGCCATTTTTGCCTCAGGGTTTCTTCTCTTTGTGTTTGGTTTTATTTTTCCTTTCTCTTTTTGTTTTTTGAAACAAAAACGAATTACATCGTTTATAAACTCTGCTGTCCTGGAAGAATTGCATTTAGCCCTGTTTTGTACACAGCTTTAAATTGAGTAGGGAAAAGGGAAAATCACTTCATTTCTGCTGCATAGGACATTTACCAAAAATTATGAAGATTTTTGGTTTTTCTTTAAAGTATGTTTAATTTTAAACAGATGCACTTTGCTATTGTAGGGAAATGGTAAAGGTGTTTTCTATCAGTGGAGCCAGGACTGAAGGGTGATACTTTTAAAGAACCAAAAAAACCTACTGAATGAAATTAAAATGCTTTTCTTCCTCCAGGAAGCTAAAGAGGATGATGCTTAGTTTTAATTTATTGTTGAAGTCTGTCCTTATAAGTTTTCTTTGCAGATTTAAAAAATCAAAACCTTTTATATCCAAAATAGAGAAACGTAATATCCAAAATAGAGAATACTAGTTACCAAGAGGTAACTACTTTTAAAATGGATAGTGAAGAGACCTGAAAAATGTGAAATAATGACTAGAGTTGTGTGTGTGTGTGTGTGTGTGTGTGTGTGTGAAAATGCTAATGAAGGCGAATAAGGAATACAGTGTTCTTTTAGAAACACTTCAGAATTTTCTTTTTAATTTATTCAGAAAAATCTCTTTTACTATCATCTTGTCCTTTGACCACAGGGAATTACTTTCTTCATCTTATCTTTCAGTGGCCTTAGAACACTCTTGTTTTAGGATGAGCTGGAAAATTTATAAAGCTTCACTGGTTTCAAAATTATTAGAACTTGAGCTGATGCCAGCCAACATGCACACCTGTGTTTCCTAATAGCGCGCCTTTGCCTGTTTAACCGCACTCCGGTGTCTCTGACGGAAGGTTGGTGCCCTCCTCCCCATTAATAAATTGTCTCGGTAGTTTTAGTCTGAAGAGCCCACCCTCCGCTCAGGTTTTCACCGCTGTTGTGGCTCAGGCCATGTGGACGACACCCCTGTGGCCTACGCTGAGAGAAGGGTCTGAGTTTAACGCCAAAAAGAAGCCCACGTTTTGGAGAAAACAAGTTTGACATTTTAAACAAAAACCTAAAAAAGACAAATGGATTGTCATATGTGAGGTCAGTTGTTTTTCACCTGTTCATTTAATTTGGAACCACTGGGAATTCTTAGGGTTTTTTTTAAGTTCTTTTGGTACACGAGTGCGCGCATGCGTGTGTGTGTGTGTGTGTGTGTGTGTGTACACACGTGTGGTATATGTGGGCACCACACATGCATGCTGTTTATCTCCAGAGGAGTTAAATTCGTCTAGTTGGTAGCAGATGTATATTTTGAGAGCCATCAGTTGCTTTAAAAAAAAAAAAATATTGATTAGAGAAAGAATTTAGGTTTTGAAGCCCTTATTTAACCAAGGGAGAAAAAGTGGAGTTTTTGTCTTGTTAATGACTTACAACCATGGCATACTATATGTTGATGATTTAAAAGATTACAAAATATTTTTAAAAGATTTTATTTATTTATTATTAGAAGGGAATGGAGGGAGAAAGAAAGGGAAAGAAACATTGATGTGGGAGAGGAACGGCAATCAGTTGCCTCTGGAACACGCCCTGAATCAAACCAGCAGCCTTTTGGTTTATGGGATGATTCCCAACCCACTGAGCTACACCAGTCGGAGCTAAAAGATTACAAATTCATGAAAGAAATTCAGATTATCTTATTCTGCTCTTCAAAGTGAATATTCTAACAATGAGGAAATTATTGGTAGAATATTTGCCTATCACATATTCAGAAGGCCAGAGGAGCTGTGTGGTGTTACAGCAGTTAATGTGGAGAGTCTTGTTTCAGAGAGGGTGGTGGAGATAAACATCCCCATGAAAAAGCCCGCTTCTGAAACACTGGTCTCCAGATAGTAAGTCCTTGGTCCCTGGCAAACACTGTTATGAAGACCTGGCTACAAATGAGCTGTGTCACGCATACGTGGACATAAGATGAGGTGGCGTGCTTCTTGAATTCTTAGATGGGTTTGCTCTGTAGACTGGGTGGCATTGGTGGAGAGGAAGTAAGTTTACAGTTCACCTTTTCTTCCACCAGCCATTTGGAATAGTAAGGCCCTTCAACTGTGGAATGAATTTTAAATGCCTCGAGTATGTGACTTTGCCTTTTAGATATAAGGCAAGGATAAGCCAGCACAGCCACAGGTTTAAATAGACCTTAATTAAGACTTCCTACCATAAACAGCTACTTTTCAAATAAAGGAGGTCAATTGGGTCCAGTTCTGTACTGTCTGGGAGACAAACCCAGGGAAGCCCTGCTTTACCCCAACGTAGGAATCCTCTGCGAGGACCTGCCCACTCTCCAGAGGACATCCCCAGATCAGGGTCCCAGGGACAGAACAGCCTTCGGCCTCACTCAATTCCATGCCACCCTCCCCTCTCAGAACTCCCTGCAGCAGGCAGTTGGACAGACTTGGCCACAGGGAAAATCTAGAGGCTGAGGTGAGAATGGTGTTCGAATTTGTAAATGATATTTAGAGACAAAAAAGATGAAGAATATGCAACAGAGGCTGGCCTGTAGAGCCTAAGCTACTTACTGAGTGTACCTGTGCAGGAGATGTTTGCTGACCCTGTGCCAGCAGTGCCATTCGAGAAAGGCTGCACAGTAGCACCCTCTTCGTTCAGGAAGGGAGTCCCCATTCACGCTGCAAAGAAGGCAAGAAAACTGAGCAGGCTTCAATTTTAAAATATTTGGTTATGCACCAGAATTTCACTTCCACATTATTTTCTAATAAACCAGGAACCGCCCCCCCCCCCCCCAAATAGTTTATAAAGTGCTATTCAGGAGGGCCCACTGTGTCGTGCTGAACCATCTGCAGTCAGGAGATCTCTCCTTGTGCTTCATCACCTTAAGCCGCAGGAGAGAAGAAGCCAAGCACCTCTTGGTGGTGCCAGGGAGGAGCTTCATTTGAGAGAAGAGTTCATGTCCACCAAGGGCTGGCCAAGAGGGCTGTAAACTGAATACTTAGCCCAAAACAAAACAAAACAAACATAGGGGACTTGCTGAAAGCCTTGTCAGAGAGGAATGTCAGTGCCGGGTTTCGGCAGAAGTGCACAGCGGGCCGAGCCCCTGCCCCACCTTCGCCTGCGCTCCTGCCCAGGCCCCCAGAGGATGTGCCTGAGCCTAGCAGTCTGCTTAGGGAAACTGCAGGAGGACAAACATACTGTTTTGTACCAGTGGTTTTTGCACATCCTCACCCTCTAGTGCTGGCTGTAGGCAGCACCCCCCACCTGGGGTCATCTGAAGAGGCTGCTGCTGCACAGCCTGGCCACCCTGGGACAGAGGAGACCCTTGTTCATCACCCATTGTCCCCACCTGTGCAGTGCACTCAGGTTGGCAAGCTCTAGAGCAACAGGTATTTCAATTCTAGACCCAGGTCTACACAGAATAGTTTTCCTTACAAGAAGCATGCATATCACTTAGCAAGAAATGCAAAAAGGCAAGTGTGTTTTCCAAGCTTTAATTAAAAATCAGCTTTAGTATTTTGCGTGGTAATGTGCAATGCAGCAAAACTACCTACAAGTAAATTATTTCAGTGTTCTGTTTTTTTATGATACTGAATTTTCCCTCTCAGTAGTAAATGATGTGACCGACCAAGGACAGTTCTTTGTCTGTTAAAATGATTATGTTTTCCAGTTAGGAATTACAAAAGCGAAGGGAGCCTAAATGTGTTTTATTTAAATGATGCTTTCCACGGAGGGAAGAAGAGTTACCTTTAGGGGGCTGTGGTGTCCTGGCACTTCCCACTGGTGGAGCCCCACCTTGTCACCCTTGCACATCAGTGGGTGTTGAGGATTAAAATGAAAGTTCTTCAGTGGCCCACAGGCTTGTGTGAGCTCGCTTTCTTGTGATTTAAGTAGATTTCCCTCTGATGTTTGAATCTTGTTACCTGTTAACAGTGCGTAGTTAACTTGATTCTCAATTTGTAAAATAAATTGTCTGAGTCTGACCATGCTCTGTGCATTTGCTGTGTCTCATGTGCACGTGGCAAAGCAGCACCGCACACGTGGGCTGGGGGTGAGGAGTCTGTCCCTCCTGCGGCCAAGAAACCAGATGTTCCGCAAGGAGGAATACTTACTGGGGGTGTGACATGAAGCCATCCACCACAGTAAAGGCCATACCTATTAACTATTGTAAAAACCAAAAAAAAAAAAAAAAAAAAAAAAAGAACCATCTTCTATGTTTTTCTCCTATAAATAGTAGAAACAAAAGCTTTCTATTACACCTTTTTTCATTTCAATCTAGGCTTAAAGCCATTGGCTTATTTCCATAGAAATATGAATCTTGTTACTAATAACTCAGAAGCTAGAGCTTTCTCAGCTGTTCGGGAATATATAAATAGAGGTTTTCCTGGCGGAGGGAGGAGGGGCTGAAAATAGATGATGGAAGCAGATAGAAAGGGAAGGGGACCGACTGTTAAGAACAACAAAAACGACTGAGAAATGTGTGTGAGGTGGAGGGCAGGCCGACAAGCCGGGGGTGCGGGCAGCGGAGGGAGCACGAAGAGCAGTGCACGGCCGCTGGCAGCGGGAAGACTTGGGGTCGCGGGTCAAGTGAACTTGCTTAACGCAGGACTTGGTGCTGGAGGGTCAGGACGTACCGAAGGCATCTAAGGACACCTAAATTTTACTTCACTTGATTGAATAGGGAGTGCCTGTTACCAACGGTTACCTGTGTTGACAGATTGAAAGACAGTGGTTCTGGTTTTTTGTTTGTTTTTGACCAGTTTCCATGTGTCCCATGAGTTCACAAATGGATCCTTTTTCTTTCTTTCTTTAGATCCAGAAATGCTAACAGTTCCACAAAGGGGTTTGTGGTCTGGGAGCAGAGAAGTGACTGTCCTCTCTATGAGAGTCAGACTGTCTTATGGAAGGAAAGGTCTTAAAAAAGGCAGGAGCCACCTTTAATGCCAAATCCCAGCTTGTCAGACTCAGCAATTTGCCTGGGGCTTAAGCATCAGGATGAAACTCAATACCCTGAAGTGTCCTCCCAGCCCCAGCTGGCCTGGGAGCCTGGCTGCCTCAGTCTGCGACCCAGCCTCCTCTTGAAAGCAGACTTGATCTGTTAAGGCATTTTCATTTGTTTCTTAACAAGGTTAGTCCCCCACCCCCAGGTGTGTTAATATATCCTCTTTCTGTTAATATATCCATTAAGGTTGACCAAGACCAGCTGCCCCGGGGGACTAGGGCTGCTTTGGCCTTCGATCCGTGCCCTTCGCCCTTGATCCTGTTTGACAGGTGAATTGCATCTGGGCTCCAGACTTCATGGCCACTTAAAGTTTCTCTCAACAGCCTGTTGTGTGGAAGAGGCCCAGAGAAGAAACTCGGGCCCTAAGAAGGGTTTCTGCTTTGCGAGAAACACTGAAAGCTCCCTGCAGAACACAGTGGTGACAGGCACTAAAGCAGGCTTCGCGTTCAAATACGCAAACTCAAGGAAAGGGAGGGGAATGGAGGTTTTTGGTGTTTTCTCCTGCAAGAAGGAGTGGGAAAAGTTAGTTTGTGGCCAGGCCATCAGAAGACAAGAATGTCATCCTAACCCCAGCGTGGGACGCCCTCTTTCATTGTACTCATTCCAGCCAGTACCCATGCTGCCTTTTCTCATTCTTCTCCGAGGTTTATAATCAGTAGATTTACTACCACCTTTCACCCTTTTTTGTCTTTGTAATCATCAGTTGGAAATGGGCATTTTGGGGGGAAAACTGAATCATCCTCTTATCGCCTGTGAAGACATGACTTCAAGTCCAGGAACCAGACGCAGCACCTTCTCCCGAGAGTCTGTCTTCTCCACCTGGCACACGCTTTATTGCCTAGCTTATAGATTCAGAAAGACCGAAGTTCTTCAGTGTTTAATGGGCTCTACTCAGCCTTGTAATGTCCTTTATTTGGATGATGACAGCACAAGAGAATTTTCCAGAATCTCCTGGATGTTCTCCATAAGGTTCAAATGACATTTTTAAATCCTCTTCAGCTTTCTGTGTGGCCCTGCCGTCCATTGGTATCTGCTCCATCCCTGAACCTTCTTGAGCAAGGACCGTGGCATGCTCACTTTCTGTGTTCTCTATATATAAATAATCCAATAAACTCTTTTGTAGCACACAGAGCTTCATATTGATTTGTAGTAATCAAAACCTGGCTTCTGCCCTGACTGGTGTGGCTCAGTGGGTTGAGCGTCATCCCGCAAAACTGAAAGGTCACCAGTTCGATTCCTAGTCAGGACACGTGCCTGGGTTTCAGGCCAGGTCCCTGGGTAGGGGGTGCATATGGGAAACAACCACTCAGTGTTTCTCTCTTCTCTCTCTCTCTCTTTCTCTCCCCTCTTCTCCTCTCTCTAAAAATCTTTTTTTAAAAATCTGGCTTCTTTGTCAAATCACCTCTTTTTAGGTCTCTACAGTTTATAAAACAAGTACTTTACATTTTATTCTCAATCTTCTTTCCAGATGGCAGAGTTTTTTGCAGTTTTAAAACCATGTACAGTTGTGATGTGAACAGTGAAATGGAATTCCCGGCCCCTCTGTCATCTGTCCGCTCCCCTCCCACCATAAAGTTTATTAAGAGAGTGTTGCATTTTAAAGCCGTATTTAGAAAAAACTTAGAAGAACCAAATTTACTTCACGTGTTTTTCTTCTTAACCCATTCAGTCTGGAAAAAAAGTAGGGGGGAGGTGCAGAATTAGGTAGTCTATGCATACGAGCCGCGTAAGACCGGTGTTTTCTGAAGCCTAGCATAGAGAAAATAAGTTCTGTATGTCGATCTTGTTTTAAGCATAGCTTCAGAATTTTATTCACTCTAATTTATCCTTAAAAGTTATTTTTGGAACCTGGCCCCCAAAAGCACCAAATGTAGGGTGAAAGGATAGATTTAGCTACATCAAAAATTCAAAAGCCATCACAGTCAAAGCTCACAATGACAGGCCGAAAAGGTATTTGCAGTGACTAAAACGGAAAAGGGATTAATAAATACTATACTAGATTTCTTGCAAATCAACAAGAAAAAGGAAATCAGAAGAAAAATGGGATATAGGTGTTGCTAGCGTCGTCCGTGATGCAGGCTGTGAAAGAATTCACCAAGAGAAGGAGATGCAGAGAGCTAAGTTTTATTTTACTTTCCCAAGAGAGGGAAAGGGCTCGGTGCAGAGAAACGCCCCGGCGCCCGCCCCGAGGGGCCTGTGGGCTTTAATCGGGCGATGGGGCAGCGGCAGCGGGGTGCCAGCTGGGCCGCAGGGTGTCTCGATGTCACCTTCAGTGCAGGGTGGGTCCAGTGGGGGTCTGCTGTGTCCTGTTTCGAAAGTCGCGGAGCCTCTGCACCTTCAGGGCGCTTCCAGTAATTTTTTTAGTCCTGAGAATAAAGGCTCATAAAATAATTAGGGTCAGTCATGCTTTATGGGGTCCAGGCAGCTCTGGGAAAGAGGGCCTGAAAAAGGGGGCTTTTGTCCTATTAGGTATTAATAGGTGATTCAGAGAAGGACAGGTCCAAATGCTTCACAAGAAGCTGTAGAGGAAGAAGTGAAACTGAGAACTTGGCTGCTTAGAGTCACTTTTATTGATATGGGCAGTAATAAATACACAACCTCTATTTAAAAAAAAAAAAAAAAAGATAAACCGAGAAAGCCAGAGAGATGCGAATGATACTAAAGAGCCACTACCTTATGACCTCGGAATTGCGAAACAGTGTTGTCAATGCTCTGGGGACAGTCAGTTATGTGCTCCTGGTGGTAAATGGCTAAGGCACTCCGGAAGCCAGCCGGCAGCGCTTTGAAGTTAGCTGTGCGTGTGTCCAAGAGCCGGTGCTCCCCCGAGCGATCCCTTCGGGGTCCATGGGGCCCTGCAGGAGGACGCTCCGGGCAGCGCTGTGGAGGAGGGCACTCTGGGCATTGCTGTGGGGGACGCTCTGGGCAGCGCTGAGTCACTGTAGTTTGGAAGCAAGCAAGCTCTTGGGGACGTGGAAGGTAACAGATGCATAGCATTTAAAACTGTGCAACCTTCGGAGACAATGAACTTGAAGTCAAGTTCAGCAAAATGAATGAATCTTAAAAATAGTGTTGAATGCTTAAAGAAATAGGATCTGTAGCATAGTGCCATTTATATAAGTGTAAGGCACACAGCACGGCAAGTTAGGAGGATATGTATATTTCAATCATCGAACATGAGGAACGCAGACTGGTTTTGAAAGAAGGACGAAAGATGAAACTGGTGTTGTTTTAGGCTGACCACTCATACCGATTTGCCTGCGGCTTTCCTAGTTTGGTTACTAAAAGCATCAGGTTCCAGCAAAGGCCTCAGTTCAAGGCCTACAGGGAGGGCTGATTACCCCACCCGCAGCCAGGATGGCAGCCTTAAAAAACCTAATTCAGATCAAGACACTTGTTCCACAAAAACCCATCCAGTCATCTGTCTATTGCACTCAAAGGAAGATTCCGTGACGGCCTAACATGCCTCCACACCTCTCTGACCGCACCCCATTCTTCTCCCTGGCTGACGCCGGGTCCTCAGTGACTGGCGCTCCCACAGAGGCCCACCTGGCCTCCTCCTGAAAACCAAAAGCACCTGCTTGCACTTCTCTGCCTGCCCAGCTGTCCTCTGGCGCGCTCGGTGCTCATTACGTTCCTTGTAACCCTCTCTCCCACAGTGTATCCCCAGTGCCTGGCTCAGGGTCTGATACATGGTGAAGGCTCAATAAATATTTGTAGAATGTAAGAAAAGTACCTGGAAGTAAGGGGTAACAGTGGGCTGAGAACCAAGGAGTAGGCTTAAGTCCACCCTGGGCCCCGGGGGCTGGAAGCAGTGCCTTCTCTTTGGCAGGAAAGAAAGGGCTTCTCAGGCAGTCAGCAGAGTAGCATAAAAATGGCCTTTGAGGTGCCAGCTGGGCTGTTCTCAGGCTTTATTCACGTACGTAATCCTGAAGGCGATATCTTGGGGTAGTGCACCCAGTATTCTCACTCTGCAGGTGGACAGACCTGGAGCGGCGGCTGCACAGCTGGTGCGTGGTGTGGCTGGCAGCCTGGCTCAGCTCGGCAGCTGCTGTCCCCATCCAATGTGGCTGGTCCCTATTGCGATGGGCTGTAAGTGCAAACTGCACACCAGATTTCAAAGGCTTAGTACCAAAAACAATGAGTAAAATACCTCAATTTGTTTATGTTGGTTACATAGGATGATAATATCTTGGCTCTATTGAGTTAAATCTTATTAGAGCCCTGCCATCTGTTGGTTTTTTTTTTTTACTTTTTTAATGTGGACATTAGACTTCTAAATGATCTGTGCACTCTCATTGCATTTCCACTGGACAGCGTGGCCCTTGGACCAGCAGCAGCAGCAGAGTTTCCGAGGCCCAGTGGAAATGCCGAGGCTCAGAGCCAGCCCCAGGCCGGAGCCAGGCTCCTGGCTGCTCTATCTCGGAGTCGGCAGGGTGTTTCCCCAAAGGGCCAGATAGGAAACAATGTAGCGTGGCAAGGCCATATAATTTAAGTTTGAAACTCACTTCACTCCACTTTTATAGTGAGAAATTAGGTGGAGGTCATATGCAAATGAACAAGCGTGGCTTTGTTCCACTAAAACTTCTTTTTCTTTACAAAAAGCAGCTCATGGGCCAATTCTGCCCACAGGCAGGAGTTTGCCCACCTGGACCCTAAACCACTACCCAAATGGGGCCTAATGTTAAGGAAGGAAGGCCCCCCGCCCCCAAGATTCCCTTCTCTGCCTTTCATTTCCTCCCAAGCCCTCTTAAGAGTTCCAGACCCTTATTTCTGTTTTGTACTGGATGTTACTTAGATAACCACAGAGGATCCTAAACCTCTTGTCCAAACAGGAACCCTCCTTGCGCTATGCCTTCTCTCCCTGTGCACCCCCAGGCAACTGAGACCAGAAACCTGGAATCCATTCCATAGGATTTCTTTCTTATCCCACTCTCCATTTAATCAGTCACCAGTCCGGTGTAAGATCTGCCACTTTTTTGGATACACCGTTCCAGGTGCCCCTCAGCCATTCTGTCTGGATAGTTGCCCCCCAGAGTCTGACCCAGGGCCTGAGGGGCAGATCTTCAGCATCCCCTCATCAAGCTGACCGGGCCTGCTTGTCCAGCTGCAGAAAGAGATGTCGCCACCTAGTGGCTGCATGTTGCTCCGGCTCGGGCGCTTTCTGAACTTGAACTAGATGCAGTCCTTGCGACAGCTGTTGGTGTCCACAGAGCGCAGTCAGGAGGCTTTGGCTACAAATAAATAACCAAGATTTGTTCAAGGGTGTTAGGGTTTGCAAACCAGAAACAAAACTAAGCAATATACAGAGTGTTCTGAGGAAGAAAGAAAAGTTAAGAGTTCTCATGGTAAAAAGTACATTCTTGGAAAGAATCAGCCTTGCATTGTTAGCCTGTGTTTGGCCCTAGATGGGGACCCTGTAGATGGCCAGTGGTCTGGATAATGGATGTCACTGGGTCTGGATATGTGACCATTCTTTCCTGAGTTCCTCAGAGGGTTATCCATAGGGTGTATGTAGCTCTCCAGGCATGGACACGCAACAGGAAAATTCCAGAGCTTAAGCCCTCAGGCTAAAGTAAAACAAAATCTGTTCCCCATGCTTCAGTCTATTTGCTCTGAACCAGTTTTGTCAGCTTTACAGACTCCACTACAAGTCACCTTAGCTGTACTGGCTCCATTTTGTTTCCTTCCCTCATTCCTCAGCATGGAGCCAAAGAATGTGATAACACAAGTTAGCTCCCCTGAATGACGGACCTGTGTCTACTCCCAGGCCCACCTTCTAGGCACTTCCATGGCCTGCTCACCAAAGCAAGAGAATAGAGCTGAGGTTCAGCATGACAGACTCACTCATCCCTCCCTGTCACACGGATGGGTCCTAACCCATGGTAGTGAGGTATGAGCAGCATAGAGAACAATCACTTCAAATCAACAAACTGGAAGCCCAGATATATTCGTTTCTGAGGCTGCTTAACAAATTCCCATGAACTGGGGCAGAGGAGGGGAGGCTTAAAACAACAGAAATCTATCCTCTCACAGTTATGGGGCTAGAACTCCAAAACCAAGGTGTGGGCAGGGCCACGCATCTTCCTAAGGCTCTGGAGAAGAACCCTCCCTGCCTCCTCCAGCTTCCGGGTGCAGCCAGCACTCTTCCTCGGCATCCTTGGCTGTGGCAGCATCACTCCAGTCTCTGTCTCCTTCTTCTCATGGCCTTCTCTGTGTGTCTCATTTGTGTCTTCAAACCTCTCCTTATCAGGACACCAGTCATTGGATTTAGGGCCCATCCGAACCCAAGGCAATCTCATTTTAGGTCAACTACATCTGCAAAGAAAAAGTCACATTGACAGGAACTGGGGGTTAGGACTTCATATCCTTCAGGGGACACGATTCAGTCTGCAACATCAGGTGATCATGTATTAAGCACCTTAATACTAAGAAAGGACAGAAGGAAAAGGGAAGTCCAAGAAATGTTTTTATATAATTCAGTACCTCAGTATTGAGAAAAACCATAAAAACATCACTAGACATAGGAAACATATGTGATAAAAATTCAACATACCTGTAATAATAAAAGTCTACCTGCAATAATAAAAATTAGAAGGGAACTCCCTGACCCTGTTAAAGGCAGCATTGGAGCAAAGTCTTGAAGGAGGCAAGGGAGGAAGCCCAAGGAGACCCAAAGAGTTTCAGCATGCGGGAACCTGTGCAAAGGCCCAGGGGCACTTGAGGAACAACAACCTGGGCAGTGGAACTGAAGCAGAGAAATCAAAGAGGAGAAGAGGTCTGAGAAGTATGGGTTTGGCAGCAGAGAATGTAAGCATTTGTGGGCTGTTGTAAAGACTTTGGCTTTCACTCTCAATGTGATGGGAAGCCACCGCCAGGTGGTGATCATGACGGGGCAACTCAAGAGTAAAAGACTTCAGATCTAGTTATAGTTGATAGGCTTATTGCACTGTGGAAAGCAGTTATTCCAAGAACTGGGATGCATGACCTACTTGAATCCAGGAGGTTGACAAGCAATTCAAACCTTTGTGCCCCAGAACATCTGAGCCATTGTGTTCCAGGGAGGGAACATACATGAAGCAAATGAAGAATTATTGATCAGCAGATAAAGAAATTCTAGAAAAATCGCCTCTGGGCGGCAACTCTTATCTGATTAACCTTTTTCCCAAACCCCTTACCTACCCTTTTCTTCTCCTTATAAAACAGTTGGCTTGAGATGAGACATTAAGATGGTTTTTAGAGCACATAACCTGCCACCTTCTCAGATCCCCAGCGTCTGAATAAAGTACCCAAAGAGATTCAATCCTTGTCTCTACTTATTGGTTCTGGTAATGACAGGCAACACAAACTCCCACTTTTCCCATTTTAGTTAGAGGAGTGACAGATCATGACCAATATTTTCAAAGTATTACTTGGCTTATGGGCTTGAAAATCAACTGTTGGGGCAAATGATCTGCAAAGAGATAGTTGGGCTTTTCCCGTTACCTCAGTGAGATGACAGGGGAGGATGTCAGAATGGTCGGATTCTGGAAAGGCTGTAAAGGCAGAGCCGATTAGCACTGGAGCGAATCGAGAATCAAACAGCAGGAAGGCTGGCCGAACCGGGCAGGTATTGGCAAGAGGATCGTGAGCATAGTGTGGGACAAAACACAGCTGAGGTGTCGCTTAGATCCTCAGTGGTGAGGTTACGTGTAGACTTGGACACAGCAGTTTGAAGCGTATGGGAGAGGGCAGGCTGGAGACACACAGTTGAGAACTGGCAGCATGTAGGAGCAGTTAGACCCAGGAGCCTGGGTGGGGTCACTCACGCTGAGCCCTGGAGTTCTCCAGACGTTAAGAAGTCATTGCCATAAAAAAAAAATTAAAAAAAAAAATTACCTCTAGGACTGAGAGGCAATTTGGGAAGAGAGTTTGTGGTTTGTGGGGATGCTTCTGGGATGGCAGTCATATTCTAGTTCTTGAGCTGGATGGTAATTATATGGGTGTTTGCTTTTAATTAGTTCATAATGCTCATATTTATATTTTATGCTCTTTGGGAAAATAGGTTATATGTCATAATTTAACATTTTTTGAGGTAGATAGATATCTGCCTAATAAGGAAAAACCAGGAGAATGAAACTGAGGGCCAGAAATTATTTATGTTGAGCCACAGGAGCTGCCTTTTAAAAATTTTATTATTATTATTTTTTACTTCAGCTAAGGAACATCAGTGATCCTTTAAGAGAAACTGATTCCAATTCTCAAGGTAGAAGCTGTGTGGAGAGAGGGGCCACGTTCAAAGACAGATGCTGCATTGGCTTGAGCCGCCCCACTACGGTCTCCTAGCAACCCAGGAGGCGGGCCGCCCCTGACTGCAGTATTTCCCTTGGGCTGCTCCTCTCTTCATAGTGACACCGAATCCCAGTGGAGCAACTTCTTCTCTTAGAGCACCTGTGCATTTCACTTTTACCTTCTCAACAGCTCTGTGAGGTAGGTGGGGAAGATAGGATCGTTGAAGGTACAAGAAAGAGCATCAAGACACAGAGCTGGGAGGGGACTTTGTTATCTAATCCGACCCTTGTTTCCTGAGGAGAAAACCTGGTGCTGGAACCCAGGCGGCGGGGCGTTCCTGGGGGTCCACGGCAGGAGCCTGTCAGTCTGGAGGAAGTGTCTCAGGAGACTAAAGCCAACCGAGCTTGATGTTTCTCTCCATCCGTCCTCCTTAACGTGGTCAAGAGGAAAAAAAAGAAAAGGAAATCTTGTCTTCTCTACAATTATTAATAATACTGTTTATGTGTATGGTAAAACAAAAGGACTAATCTCAGTTTTCTTTTTTCAGGATCATGTGGTCTGGGAAAATATTTGATATTACAGCTGGCTTAAATTTAAATGATATCTTTTAAAGTTATTCACATAAAATATATGTCTCTTTTGCCTGAGTTGGCAAAAATAAGTCATGCTATTTAGCTCTGTCACAAAATTTGTCAAGAAAATGGTTTGGGGAATAATTGACTTTAAAATTTCATAAACTTGTTAAGAACTAATAAATAGATGTCACTAAAATAAAAAGTTTTTGATAAGACTTTTCAATAATAATTATGAATATACCAAACATAGTTTTCCGAAGTCTTTGGTAACTCAGAACTTCGGAGTTTCGTTGGGTTAAATGATGAAAATTATTAAATATCTAGATAGGAGTATTTTAAAATAACAAGATACTATAATATTAATTGACCCGAGTTTGCCTACTTTGGCTTCTTATTGCAAAGAAGTTAGAAAACAGATTTAGATCTCTAATGACTATATCCTGTACTTTAGTTAAAATATGTCTCTTAAAATGTGAATGTGTTTGCCAATGGTGGAAAACCTGTTTCTAAAAGTTATAAAATATATTCATAAAATATCAATCTAAAGAATGCTAATGTCTTACTTTTAGTTGTCACTTACAATCAAGGTTTCTAAGAATTAAGAATTCTAATTAAATTGGAAAATTTATATAATTTGATAATATAAAATATAAAAACACTTATTGAAAATAAGAAAATAACTTATCCTAAAATTAATTATTTCTAAATGAGTTAATAAAAAACAAACTAAAAGAAACTATATAAATTTCAGAAAGATTATGTAAGTCACAGAGGGTTTCTGTTGATTACAGAGAGTCTGTGCAGTTGAAGAAGGTTTATAAAAAGAGATCTTGAGAAAAAATTATAATTAAACTAAAAAATGAATTTAATTAGGTAAATCAATCAAAATACAAAAATAACCTAATACAGACTTTGTTTGCTTCTTTTTTTCTATCTGTTAAAAGGAAAAAAGATTTCCTTATATTTGCCTAGAAAGCAAAGGTTCTTTTTAAAAATATATATGATATGTTATATTAAGTTAACCAGGCCCTTGATTACTTAAAAACCCATTTTCTTTATCCTAAAAACTAAAGTTTTGGGGGCTCTCGTTTAGGTTTGATATTTTTATTGTCATTTTAGGTAGATAAATAATTTAATATTACTTCATAATGATATACAAACTTCTGCTCAAATATGTTTGACAACCTTCCCAGGGTTTAAATTTTAAAAGACTTTTTCTTGACCTAAAATTGGCTTTGAGTCCTTCCAATGGGTCCCTGGAATGCCTCCAGGGTTTGTTCTTTCTCCTTATGAAGACAAAACTTTAAACTTATCAGGTCTGTTGGTATGCTTAAAGTAAATAGGAAACTTTATCAAATAAAAAATAACTATGTTCTATTGGTATATACATATTTTATTATTAAAATGAGTGTTTTAGAAATTATGTAAAAATCTCCAAGAGCCTATGAAGTTCTGATATGCTTTCATTTTATAATTCTTACTGTTATCTTAAAATGTTGTTTTAAGAAAGCAAATTCCTCTGCCAATTGCATTATAATCAGATCTATAACCATGACATTTTAAGGGTATTTTTTTTTTGTCTTTCAGAGACAGTCATTGTTTTACACTAACACATTTACAGATATGTTACATCTTTGAAAACATGTATGAGAAGGACTCAGACTTATTCTACATTACATATTTCTGAAAATAAATTTTCAAATCATATTTTTTTAATTGGACAGATTACTAGAACTCTATGGAATAACTGGACTTATAGAAATACTGACAAATAATCAGGAAAAACAAAAATTGTGAGACAGAATAAACAAGGTGATTTTAATTTTTGTAACTTTTTATTTAAAAAAATTTCTACTTTTTAATCTTTTTGTTTTTCAGACATAATAGAACTTGTTTTTTTAAAGCAATTTGGTAAATTATACTTTCACAAACAATATTGAGGCATTTATATTTTTCTATTTGATCCCTGTGGCATTTAGAAACTCTTAATAAGTAAATAATATTATTTCCATGACAATATCTTTGCTTACATAAATCCAAAAGGAGTGTGATTTCTTCACAACAGGACACATAAAGCCAATTTCCCACTGGGACTTTATTAGGGCTTTGACTGAAATGTCATGTCTTAGAGAGACATGTCTAGACTCTACATGCCAGCAAAAGTTTTAAAGAATGAAGACTGACTTTGAAACTGATAAAAGCTCCTTGGAAAAATGGCCTGGTACCATGCTTATTCATAAGGTTCGTGACAGCGTTACCAGCTCAGGAGCAAAGGTTACTTTCCTAAGAGATGGCAAGGAAGAACCTCAAGACATTTTGGGGACCTTGAGAACTTGGGAAAAACACCCAAAGTTATAGATACTGCAGACATAGCCTGGTGACAACTGGGTGGCTTGGCTTCTCTTCTGTGTGGGACTAATTAAAGCTTAATCTGAAAATTCCTTATAATATTCCAGCCAACCACATTTAAGGAACCTCTATGATCAATTGTTATTCCTGTCTTTTTTATACAAATATTCAGGCCGACTTGAAACTAGACTTAATGCAGTAAATAAATTGGTCTTGATTTGGCTTTTTAATAAAAATGAGGGTCATTTTAAGGGGAGAAATTGTGTTTCAATAAATTCCATAATACACAGTTACATATATTAAACTCTATCTCAGTTCATTGCTTCAAAGCTTTATTTTTCACTTATGCACACACAAGATCAGAACAAACACAATAGACCAGGTGCATGAAAGTCACCAAGGCAGAAAGCTCAGGTGCCTAACGACAGACATGAGAAAGAGAAATAGATATAAAGCAGCACGTAGGCCAACGGTGAAACGGAAGAGAGACTCAGATGATGAACGAGGGCCCAGGGGCTCCTCCGGGTACCTCCTGACCAGTCATTACTTCCCCACAGGAGCCTCAGATACAATTGACAATGGGGAACAAGTTAATTGACTTTTAATAGACATGGGAGCCACATACTCGGTATCAAACACCAAATTAACTAAAAAATAATAAAAACCCCACAACAGTCTTAGTCATAGGAGTAACAAGACAAGTGCAGCAACAAGCTTTCCTCCAGCTTCCAGGTTGCCATCCCTCTGCTGGGACAGGACTTGCTCTACAAGTTGCCCACCCAAGCAGCAACTTCACCTGCAGGTCCCACCAGAGCATGCACTCCAACTCCAGATGCTTTTAACCTGTTCAGGGAACTCAGAGGAAAACTATTCCCTCCTACGGTCTACAAGCAGGTAAGTAAAACTTTGGACAGATGGGACTTCAGGGAAAGCAACCGATGTTCATACAAATGACCTGAGCTCTTCCTGGAGAAATCCCAGATGGTGATGAATATTTCTTTAGATGTATTCTATTACCCTGGGGGGAATAACTACACACCCACTTATACTTCAAAATCTCTCCAAGACTTTAATCACCATAGCCAACGAAAGTGCCACCACACTTGTTAATATTCAAAAATATCAGGACTCTGTAGCTAAAGTTGTCTTAGATAGTTGAATTGCCTTGGACTACATGCTAGCAGAACAAGAAGTTTGCATGACCATCAACTCCTTTTGTTGTACTTACACTGACACCTCAGCTCAGGTGAGAACAAGCATCACCAAAATTGGGCAACAGGCTAGCTGGTATCAACAAACATTGGACCATCACATCACTCTCTTTGAGAGAACTAAAGACTGATTGTAAGTCTCTTTTCATGGATACCTCAAATACTCAAGTCCATATTAGGAGAAATTTCTAATTTGGGTTTAACTATTCTTTTCTTTATAATGCTTGTCTTTATTGTTTCAAAGATCTTTATGGCTTGTTTTTCACACACCAGAACAGTTGTATCTACTCAACAGGCACCTCAAAAAATATACTTTCAACTCACAAGATTTTGCTTTACAAAAGGCTCAAGTTTTTCATTCCCCTAGAAAATTCAGAGGGCATCGATAATTCCATAGATGTAGAGAAAATATTAACAGTGGGAAATTGTAATGGAGAATAAAAACTTTACTCTGACTTACCATGAAATGGAATTAGAATAAACTGTACTACCAAACTGGTAGAATATTCATCTACTAAAAGTTTCCTTGTAAGTATTTTGTAGACATCAGCAGTTGCAGCACCTGCTTAAACCAAGGAATAACCTTGACCACAAGAAACTGGGCGAGCACCAGGGACTCATAACAGAACCAGCAGAAACACTGTCCTGTTCCCAGATGTCTACGGTAAAGCTGCAGATGGACTGATGAATCTAGATGGTGATGCCCACAGGAGATAACATGGAAGCCACCCAACAGCAGAGCTGAGAAACGGTATGTCACCAGAAATTCCTTAGCCCCTCCCTCTCTTCCCATGGTTCTCCTATATAAATTAGCTAGAGACATGTATAGCCTGAGACAAAATAGCCTGAGACATTAAGATGGGCTTTGAGATGACAAGCCCCCGTCTTCCAGGTTGCCGGCACCTGAACAAAACCACTTCTCTTTACATCCGCACCTGCCTCTCAAGTACTGGCTTTTGAAGTGGCAAGCAGCAGGACCTGTGTTTGGTTGCTTGTGCAGAAAGGCAGGCTTGTGAGGGGTTCAGAAAGCGGAATTTTCCATGTCAGAGTGGGATTACTTCCTCCTCCTGCACCTGTACTGTGGGAGCAAGATGGTGGCGGTGCTCATTACCACCACCTCAGAAAGGTGGTATAGTGGCCCAACCCTGATTAACTGCTCATCAAACAGTAGTTTCAACATCTTCTACCCACCTGGTCTTGACTTGGCCTCCTGGTCACCTGATATGTTTCTATTCCTGGGCCTAAATCTCTATATTGTCTGAAGCTCAGGCTGCCGACACAAAATACAATAGATTGGGTGACTTAAACACCAGACATTTATTTCTCACAGTTCTAGAGGCTGAAAATCCAAGATCAAGATGCCTGAAGATTCAGATCCTGGTGAAGACCTGCTTCCCAGCTTGCAGGTGACAATCTTCCTGCTGTGTCCTCAGACAGCAGGCGGAGAGAGAGAGAGAGCTTTCAGTCTCTCTTCCTCGTCTTATGAAGTCACAAAGCTCATCATGAGGGCCCCACCCGCAGGACCTCATATAACTCTTATTCCCTCCCAAGGGCTTTGTCCAGATACCATCACACTGGGGCTCCGGGCTTGAACATGTGAATTTGGGGAGACACAATTCAGTCCACAACGGTGTTCCTGACATTTCAGTGACTAGTTCTGTTGGGTTTGGGGGACTTTTTTCTGAACCATAATCCCTCTGGACCTCTTATCCTCTCCAGATACTTACAATAAGATAACGGCCCTGTGGGCTTGTCCTGGGCCTTCTCCCTCAGGACTGGGCAGGCAGAGCAGGACTTGCACCTCCTCTGCCTCCCCCAGGGTGCTGAACCGGGTCTGGGCATGCAGAGCCTCATAAATGCCCTGGCTGCAGCGAACAGTCAGCCTGTGTCCTCAGCCAACCCTGAGTGACCTGGGCAGGCTGCTCAAAGGCTTTCTGAGAGACGGCAAGGCTTTGCTGGGCTGTGGCCTGGAGCGAGGGCCCTGCCAGGTGCCAACACATCGTTGCAAAAAAGCTTCCATTTTTGTCTGCGCCCCGCTCCCCGCCCTATTTTGGCTGCACCTTTAAGACAAGGTGGTCAGAGCTGGCAGAAGCCAGATGTCTGGAAATGTGATTTGGACCAGTTTATTTTCTTAACTTGTTTTCCTCTAAATGACTGTGCTAGGTGAGTCTCCCTCTTAGCAGGAGCCTTTCCTGGTGGAGGGGCCAATGGGAAGTGAGACGAGCCGACACCTTACGTGGGCAAAGCCTGTCTGCAGAACCTGCCCCATGTTCTGCGCCTTTGCCAAATGTCCAGAGCCTGTTCTATGCCCAGCCGTACGCCACCTGTTCCCAGATGTCCCATGGCTCCTCCCTGAGCAAGGGTTACAACGGTTTCTGTGTCTCTCTCTTGCCACTCCTACCCCCACCTGGCCCAGCCTGGAAAGGACCGCCTCTCCTGCTCCCCTCCGCGCCCACCCACCCCCAGTCTCATGCCCCTCCCCCGCTCTCCAGTCCCTCTGATCTCAGCTCACTGCCCGATGCCAGGAATTTTGAAGGGAATCTCATGTGACTTTGTATTGCTATTTACTTTCTATGTTATCTTCTCTCCCAAATCACAAAGTAAGCCCCCTGAGCACTGCACTAAGTTTTATTTATTTCTAGCACGCGCACAGAGACAGGAAGGTATGATGCTATTCCAGGTGCTTGGTGAACACTGCTCAGAAAATAAGAAGACAAGCCACACATGGGAAGAAAATCTTTGCAAAACACCCATCTGATAAAGGACTGGTTCCAAACTATACAAAAAACTCAAAACTCAACAATAATAAAACAAACAACCCAATGAAAAAGTAGGAAATGTCTGAAAAGATACCTCACCAAAATAGATAAGCAGATAGCAAACAAGCACACAAAAAGATGCTCCACACGTTGTCACCAGGGAAATGCACGTGAAAACGACACTGACACACCAGCAGGGATCTCCCGGAAGGGCCGAGCCTGGAGCACTGACAAAACACTGACAGCACCAAATGCGGAGGAGCTTAAGGAGCGACAGCAACGCCCCTTCACTGCCGGTGGCAATGCACAATGGGACGGCCACTTTGGAAGACGGTTTGGCAGTTTCTTACAAAATTAAACACTCTTTTTTTTCTCACACACAATTATTCTGCGTTGTGACTTTTTCTAATTATTTTTTAAATTTGTATTTTGAAAGATATTATTTATTTATTTTTAGAGAAGAGAAGGGAGGGAGAGAGGGAGAAGCATCCATGTGTGGTTGCCTCTCCCATGCCCCCTCCTGGGGACCTGGCCCTCAACCCAGGCGTGTGCCCTGACTGGGAATCGAACCAGCAACCCTTTGGTTCACAAAATTCACTGAGCCACACCAGCCAGGGCTAATTGTTTTTATTGTGGTAAAATGCATATGAGTTTTACCATCATGTATTTTTAAGTGTACAGTTCAGTGATATTAAAAACTTTTGTAATTTTTTTAAGTGTACAGTTCAGTGATATTAAAAACTTTTGTAATGTTGCGCAGCCATCGCCACCATCCCTCTCCAGAATTCTCTGTGACATCTCCTAACTCCGCCTCCTTCATCTTGTGAGACTGATGCTCCAGACCCATTAAACAGTAACAACCTGTTGCCCCTCTCCACAGACCCTGGCACCCACCACTCTGTTTTCTGCCTCTATGAATTCGACTGTTCTAAGTACCTTAAATAAGTGGAATCCTACAATGGTAGTCTTTTTGTGTCTGGCTTATTTCACTTAGAATAATATCCTCCGGTTTCATCCATATTGTATCAGGTGTCAGAATTTCCTTCCTTTTTAAGTCTGAATAATATTCCATTGCATGGATAGACCATGTAAACTAAACCTACTCTTACTATATAACCCAGCAACTGCACACTCTGGTAGTTTGCCAAATGAGTTGAAAACTTCTATTTACACAAAAACCTGCACACGAATATTTGTAGCAGCTTTATTCATAACTGCCAAGACTTGGAGGCAGCCAAGATGTTCTTCAGTAGGAAATGAAAAATAAACTGTGGTTCATCCAGACAATGGAATATTATTCAGCAATAAAAAGAAATAAGCTATCAGGCCATGAAAAGACATAAAGAAGCTTCAAATGTACATTACTGAGTGAAAGAAGCCAACCTGTAAGGATCACACTCTCCACGATTCCAGCTTCGTGACATTCTGAAGAAGGCCGGCTATGGGGACAGTGACGGGGTCAGTGTTTGCCAGGTGCTGGGGGGAGGGAGTGATGACTCGGTGGGGCACAGGCGACGCTTAGGGCAGTGAGGCCAATCTGTACAACACTGTAATGATGGACACAGGTCATCACACATTTGTCACAACCCATATCAATTGTAACAATGTGCTACACAAATGCAAAGGTTAATAAGGGAAATTCGCTGTGTGAAGGGGGTACATGGGAGCCCTCTGTATTTTCTGCTCCATTTTTCTGTCAACTTAACACTGCTCCAAAAACAAAAAAAGGAACTAGAACAAAACGTAGTGAACTTGAAGTGATATTTACATCCCCACATAAACTGACTTAAAGCTAGAACTTCCCGTGTCTGAACTCATTTCAGCCTTATGAGAAACCTGTGAGGCATCTCTGCATTTTACAGGCGAGGAAACTGAGGCCGGGACAGGTCAGTGACATGCTGGGCTCACACAGCTACTCAGCGTGGAAGTTAGGGCTCAGACCCAGGCAGTGGGGCTCCAGCCGCTGTGCCGCGAACCCCAGGTCCCCTGTGCCGCTGGCCTCCGAACTGCTTTCCTTGTAAAGGAAGAGGGTATGGTGGGGGGTGGGAGGGCTGTTTTAAGTCAATTTCATTATGCAATAATTTACATAAAATCAAATCTGCCCATTTTAAGTGTCCAGTTTCTTGAATTTTGGAAAAATGCACATACCCATGTGAACCCCACCACAGTGAAGACACAGATCATTTTCATCCCCCCACGAAGTCCCCTCTTGTGCCTTCCAGGCAAACCTCAGGCCCCTTCAGCCTCAGGCCCCACCTGAACTGCTCTCTGTCCTGTCTTTGAGTTCGAACTTTCCTAGAGTTCCATATGAATGAAATCATGCAGTATGCTTACTCTTCTGTGGCTGGCGTGTTTTTTCCTCAGCATAATATTTTTGAGATTCGACCATACTGTTGCATGTATGGGTGGTTTATTTGATTTCTAATGGCAGGATTTCAGGAGTGACAACAGGCTCCTCAAACCACACCTGCCCTGGTCGAGCTGCTGGGGAGAGGAGGCACCGAGCAAAGTCAGCTGCACTGGACCCTGCATAAGCTGTAAGCACCGGAAGTTGCTGCAGAAACCTGGGGCTTCCAGCCCAAGCTCTGGTCAGAAATGGCAGGTTACCGTGGAAAACGGACCCCCATCTCCCTTTCCTAGGCCTAGCTTTCCTCTGTGCGGAAGGTAAAGGATTGCCTTGCCCTGCTCTCTTCCTTCCGAAAGGAAGGCTAGAAATCAGAGAAGGCTACGAGAGGCTTTGAGCTCCCTAAATGAACTGTTTTGTACCCTTGAACAGGTTTTTATGTTTATGCTGTTAAACATAAAAACACGTGCCTCCTGGAGAAAAGGCCGATCCTGCCGGCGAGGGAGGGCACACCTGCAGTTTGGCCTTGTGCCTTCTGAGCGGATGTGGGCTTCTCCCATGGACCGGAAGACCTTGTTCTGGATCTGGTCCCAGCACTGCTGTCAACCTGCCGAAGGACCGCCGTCTAGTCGACAGCTTCTCTGGTTTCTGCTTCCAGGTGTGTAAGCAAAAAGCTTAGGCAGAATGTTCGTTTAAAACCTGTTAGTTTTGTGACTTGGCCCTGAAAACTGCAAACGCGCCGTGCAGTGTGAGACGTGGGCCACGAGGGGGCGCTGCCTACCAGGAGAAAGTGTGAGTTGGCCCCAAGCACTTCTAAAAAGGGTCCACGCCCATTAAGAGGGGTTGTGATAGAACACAACTGTCATCACATCCTGGAATGCGTCCTAACGAAGTCACTCCTTGGCCCTGCGCGGGCCCGGTGCGGGCCGGAGGCTGATGCCTTCCCCCCAGCTTGGCTCCCCCAGTGCCGCGCCCTCGGGGGAGTGGGGTTTGCACCCAGGTCCCATGACTGCGCCAGCTTGCTCTGAGTCCCCGCTGTGGCACAGGACCTGGAAGGTGGGTGGTGGCGCTTCCGGACTGACAAGACAGACAAGCCTACGGCCATGATTTTATCTCATCTAGAGCAGAGGCCTAATGCCTTTCCTCGGGTGATCTCCCGGGTCTTCGGTTCAACTCAACAACACGCGTCGATGAACCACCCTGAACAAGCGAAGCTGAAAATGCCCATTTTTCTCTCGGGATGGGGCACGGAGAGGCACACACGGACTTACCGAGGCTGGCCTCCCGGGTACAGCCACTTAGCACGTGCGGGGGGGCTCGGGCGCCCTCTAATCAACGTCCCCCCGCCCTCCCGCCCCCCCCTCCCCGCTTGACTGTTTACCAGCTTTGCGGTTCAGCGAACATTACCCCGTGTCTCTGAGTCTTGGCTTTCTGATCTGTAACAATTAGTAGAAACCATATAATAGCCGCTCAATTAATATTACTCTCTGAAGGACAATTGTTGGTATTTTATATTGGTAAAAAGTTGTAAACTACTTGCTGTCTGACAACAGGGAAATGATGCCCTAGAACATGGGAGTTTCAGACCTTGGACCATCTAAAACCATTAAAAGCACAACGGAAAACGGACACAAAATGAAAATAGTTAAAAATTGAAAAAAATGGGTACTAAAACGACCTACTTTGGTTTAAAAAAATATCCTGAAGGAAATACTCCAAAATGTTATGTGTTTGTTTATTTATGAATGTTCCTCAAGGAGTTTGCTTTCTTTTTTTCCTAGAATCAGACAAAACATTATTTTAAAAGTTTGTTTCATTTTATGCCTTATTGGTTAATGCTTTAGCAGGAAAGATAAGACAAAAGTGTGAGGGGAGAGAACAGAGCTCAGTTTCATTGGCATTTTTTTTAACTTTCATTGTTATGGCTTTAATTTCCTTTTTCAAAAAATTTCCCATAAGTTAAAATTAACATCTTCATAAATACTAGCAGAGACACCAAATGTTAAGAGCAAAACAAAAAAGATGATTAATGAAGAACGTGAATGTTTCATTATTAAACTTTCTTGTTTTCCTGCAAGGCAGATGCTTCACTGTATAAAAATAGCACCCGCAAATTTAGTATATTGCTAAATTAAGATAGTTTTGTTTATCATCTGATACCGTAACAACTTACAAACCCTTTTCTCCACTGCCAATTATTTCCAATGTAAATCTGATTAAGTGTTTTGGCCCAAGTCCAGAGACTGATGTAAGCAAGCTACAGTATTATATAAGGCTTAAGATAACATTGCTATCCTTGAAATACCAGTACATAATTTTCATAAGTAGATCTCACCACAGATAATTTCAGGAATTCTGAGTATCATAACAGTATCCTGGCCTAAAAATTATAGGGTGTTGTAAAAAAGGTGCAAATCATGTTTATCAGCAATCATTAGAAAGTTAAAGGGTATTGTCTTCCAATAGCATTGCTGTAGTTTCTTTTTTTCCATTGGTACGACTAAAAGTTGCTATTTTAAAACTTCTACCCACCACCGATTTAAGACAACTATGCTAGATTAAGTTGTTTCATCCTGCTTCGTTTAGGGGTCCTCTTTACACTCCTCACTCGCTTTTAGGTCTATCTCAGATAGCCCTTCACTCATCGGCTCATCGAGCTCCGAAGGGCACTCAGTTCTGTCCTGATCAGCCAGCCATCCGTGTGACGAGATTTGTTGACAGATCCCAGATGTTCTGCAAGAGCTTCATTAATTTCAGTTACTTTTTCTATTAGAGGGGAATAGAGTTCACTTGCGGCTTTCACTTTCCGAAGCACCAAACGCATCTTGTTTGTTCAATTTTGTCCCAGTTTCAGGCAGATTACAGTGAACAACATCTCCCAAAACTTCCTGTGCCAAATTGCTGATTTCCTCTATTCCAATACCATTTTCTGTTGTTAGCCATTCATGTTTCTCTGTGAACTTACACATGGAGAGCCGATGGGGGCCAAAGCGCAGGCCCCAGGGCCCCGGCGGGCAGGGCTCAGTGGGTGCCGAAGCAGCTCGCAGGCTGCAGGCGTGGCCCGTTCGCTCTGCACCATGTTCACCGCTGCACTGGCATTCGCTGAGCATTTGCTGTGTGCGGACTCTCTGTACAGTGCTGACAGAAGGCCGGGTAGGGTCTCAAAGAACAAGGCATTGCTGGGCAGACAAGGCAAGGCACTGGAGTGTGCGAAGACACTGGGGTGGGAAACAGCAGGCTTGGAGAACGGGGAGTAGAGCCTGTGGAGGGGAGGAGAGAATGTGGCTGGGAGACGAGCAGGCCGGAAAGGGGCTGTCAGCTGTATCAGAGGGGTCAGATTCCATTCCGAGGACCCTAGAAGTACTGTGGGGGGTATTTTTTCCGTTGAAATTTTTATTGCGGTAACTGTAGATTCACATGCAGTTGTAAAAAATAATCCCTCGTACACTTGGCCCATTCCCCTTGATGGTGATGTTACGCAGAACCACAGCCCAATATCACAACCAGGATATTGACATGGATGCCATCCACTGATCGTACTCAGATGTCCCCCGTTTTTCCTGTAGCTGTGCATGTGTGTTAAGTTCTGTATAACTTTATCACCTCTGTAGGTTCTTGCATCCACCGTCGCAGCCAAGGTATGGAACGATCCCAGCCCCACAGGAACTTCTATAATCTCACCCGCCACCCTCCTGCCTGTCCCTCCACTGCCCGCTGGTCCAGGGGATCGATTCAGTGAGCCGGCTAAGGCGGAGGGGCCTGAGAAGACCCTGTTTCTGCCAGACACAGTTCACAGGGCCCGGGGCGGGCTGTGAACTGGGCGCCAAGAGTGTGGCCATGAGGCTGTGCGCAGGGCCAGGCGCTTCCAGCGGAGTGGCTCACCTAGGGTGAGGGGCGAAGTCTGAGCTGAGGCTGCGGGTGGAAGTCCGCCTACCACCCGCGGGGGTGTGGGTGTGCTAGAGAGGGAGTGGAGTGAGGGCAGAGGGCCGAGGGAGGAGCCAGAGGAGGACACAGACAGCGGCTGTTGACAGTGCATTCCTGGGTTCTGTCCACACAGAGGCTCACAGACTATAGCCTTGCTTTAAAGCTGCCTCTGCCCCCAAACAACCTCCACCTCCAGTGGCTGGGACTGGTCCTAGGGATTGTGCCTTATTGGTCACTGTGGGTCTTGGTGGGCCTGGAGCCAGGAGGCAACTACTGTTCTCCCCTCAAGCCACCCCATGTAGGGAGGGAGTGGGGCTTCCGACTCCGGTTCCCCGCCTCTGCCCTCTTACTCTCAAGCCTCCTTGGGCCTGGTGGAGGAGGGGGTGGCCAGCTTCCTGAAACCAAAACCTTTAATTCACAAAAGAGAGAACAGATCCTTGGGGCTGGGGAGAGGCGGGGGGAGAAAGAGGGGCTTGGCAAGGGCCCGAGATGCGATCTGCTGCACTAAACTGCTGTTTAGTGTGTGGAATCCACTTTCCCCTTCGAGGAGAAGCCCAGGAGAGATGGATGCAAGTTTCTGAACTCCTTCATTGGTCAGTTTTTTTAAAACAGATTTTATTTATTTATCTTTAGAGACAGAGGAAGAGAGGGAGAGAACCATTGGTTGCTTCTTGCACACTCCTTCCCCCACAACCCAGGCATGTGGCCCCGCTGGGAACCGAACCCACCACCTTTTGGTTTGCAGGTGGGCACTCGATCCACTGAGCCGCACCAGTCAGGGACATTTGTCAGTTTTAACTGAGTGTCTACTATGTACCAGTCAGTGCTTGGTTCTCTGGACAGGGATCTGGATTAGTCCCGGCCCCTAATGTTGGTGAGAACCAGCATTAGGTTGGTTAAAATCCAGCAGCGTTAAGAAGTTGGGGAGTAAAGGAATCTGTTTGAGAAAAGACCCCCTTCTAGCTTCTCAGGCTTCGGAAACACGGGCAGGAAGAGCCTCCGAGGGCAGAGCCTCCGAGGGCTGAGCCTGCGGCGCACAGTCTCTGGGTACATCCCTCCGCCCGGGGAGTCGCCGCTCTCGGATTACAGCAGGCCGGCCAATGCGGTGGCCGCCCTCAGGGAGGGGCTGGGCTCGGGGAGGGGTTTGCTGTCCGACTCCAGCTAAAAGTACCGGGAAAAGAGTGAAGGAGGTACTTCAGCCCGCGGCTCCCTGAGCTCGGACCTCGCTCTCTCCAACCGCCCCTCTGCTCTGGAGAGAGGCGAGGAGGCGTGGGCGTGGACAGGGGCCACCGTGGAAAACCTGGCACCAGCCAAGCCAGAGCGGACCCTTGTACCAAGTAAGAGCGCTCCCTGCGGCCTCCTGGGAGGGCAGCGGTTCGAGGGGAAGCGAGAGCGTCCACGCGGGGTTTGTAGACTCCACTCCCCGCGAGGCCGTCTCCTCGCTGTGCTTGGTGTTCCGAGACCGGGGCGGCAGCAAACACAGTGAAGGCTTTATGCTTTGAGAGATTCGGGACGTGCAGGCCAGCGGGTGCCCCTTCCGACTCGAACGGACCCACCCAGCCCCACCTCGCTGGAGCAGGGTCAGGCGATGCCGCTAGCGCGCTCCGAGGAGTGGGGTGCTCGGTTCCTTGCGCGCCTGGGGCGCCTGCAACCAGGCAGGGCAGTGCCAGTCGAGGCTCAGTGTGCAAGAGGGGCGCAGGGGGAGGCAGCGAGGGGCTAGGGACACTGGGACTGGTGCTCGAGCTCGAAGTTCTGGCTCTGAGGGGTGTGGGGTGCGCCGGGGACGGGGCTTGCACGGAGCCACAGCTTTGGAAATGTTGAGCGCAGCGGACTGGAGCAGAGTGGGGGTGGGGTCCCTGGGGCTGAGCCTGGGAACTCCAACGCCCATTGCTTGGAACCGGGTTTTCTCCTCGGCCTTCCAGTAAGGTCTCGGTTGAGCGGCCGAACCCTCTGAGTCCTCTGGGAGGAGAGGTGCGCTTCGCACGCCAGATGTTCACTCCCAAGTCACCCTGGCTATTCCGGGGACTCGGAAACCTCTCCCGCCATTATGACAGAGAGGCCCTGGTGTAGGAAAGAACCAGCACAAACCAGGCCGCAGGTCGGGTCGGGTGTGCAGGGTCGCCGGGGTAGAGCTACCCCGAGTCCTGCGGGATTCTCCTGCTGTCCTCGGGGACGGCAACTTTTACGCAGGCGCTTTGGCCACTGCGCTCCGGTTCAGGGGCTTGCCCGAGGGGTCGCTGTACCGCGGCGCCGCGCGCGGAATAGACCTGATTGGAAGAAACGAGCGTGACTGAGATTCCTTTCTCTCTATCACCACCCCCTCCTCCAGTAAACGTCACCAAATAGCAGCGTCGGCGAGGTGAGGGGACGCGGCGGCGGGGTGCCGCTGCGGAAGGGGACGGACTACTCGTGTCTAGGGAACCTCAAGTCCTGATGAGAGGAGAGGTATGCGTGAAAGTCGGATACATCCCCCAAATTAATTTCGTCGTCTAAAATCTTGGAGCACTGGAGATCAGTTCAATCTTAGCTTTTTGCGGAAAGGAACAAATGCCGCAGATGAAGGCCGCTGAGGTAGTCAGTGTGCGTCTCGGATTCCTCTCTCTTACACCACCCCTGGCCTGTCTGTCCTGGAACACCCCCGCCCCCGCCCCCACCCCTATTTGTCACTCTTAGTGGAATTATTTAGTATTCGTTATGGGGTATTGTGAACTTTATGGTTAGGGTTGGAGTTTGAGGGGAAGAGGGAGTGTTCATGTCTCTGGTCAGTTCGCAGATGAAATGACGGGCTCCCTGACTGATGTCTTAGCTAAATTATCCATCCCCCCGACCTACTTTGTCCTATTCCCCTTCCTGGTCCCTAGTGTCTGTCCCGCCGGTGACCATGAAACTCGTGGCAAAAGGCACACATGCACCCCGGGGGCCCCGGGGGGTTGAGTCCCTGTGGGGGGGCGGGTGCGCGTGCGCACACATCTCTCTCGCTGTGACTGTGTTAAAATGTGACTTGGCCGAAGGCCACCTAGCCATGAAGTGGCACAGCCGACTGTGAAACTTCGGTGCGGAGCCGGAGCCTGCACCTGCCGTCTCCTGCAGCCCAGGCAGAAAATCCCGCGCTGCGCGGCCCTCCACCCCTCGCAGCCGCGCTCCTTGCAGGCTTCCTTCCTGCCGTCTCCCAGGACCGTGGATGGCCGTCCGTGAAGCTTTCTAATGTCCCAGAAAATTCTGCATTGTTTATTTAAAAATTAGTTTTCTGAAAAATTTCAAATATGCACAATAGTAAAGGCTTCCAGCGTCAACAGTTATTTTTCCACCCTTGCTTTACCCATCCCTTTCTCTTTTTTTTTCCACTTAAGTATTTCAAGGAAAATCCCAGACATCAAATCATTACATCCCTATGCATTTCAGCCTGCTCTCTAAAAATATAATATTAAATAAACATTATGCCATTATTGTACCTCAGAAAATTACCAATCATTCTTTGGTATCATCTAATGCCCAGTCCGTATTTAAAATGTTCCTCATGTTCCCCAAAACGTCCTTTTACAGTTGATCTGAGTGTTGTTGATTTTTTACAATTTATTCATGTTGTATTCCTTATTTGGGTTCCTCCCATCCTATCATTCAACAGCAGGACTCAAAAGAGGCAAAACATTAACCTTAAGGCACAGCGCCATCCGGCAACCATACATTCTCTTCCCCCTTAGCTAACGGGCTGTCTCCATGGGCGTGAATTTCTAGATGAGTCCACATCAGCAGCTTCAGTAGCTTCTTTCCTTCTATAGTTTTGGAGCATTAGGAGGTCTAGTTCCCGTCTCCTGGGGCCTGCCTGCGTTCAGAACAGCTGGTAATTACAACTACAGTTACTATCGTTCATTTCCCTCTGGGGAAAGACCTCGCGGTCAGTCTGCACAGCAGCGCCACACAGACCCACCTGTGCCCTGGACCCTGGGTGGGCCAGGAGGGTCAGATGGCCCTGAACCAGCGGGACCGACGACTGTGGGCAGAAGAGGCAGAGCCAAGCAGGTGTCCACGAGGCGCGCCCGCAGCAATGCATCGTCTAAGCCTCTGGCCGTGTCCAAGTTGAGGCGAGTCTTGAAGCAAGTCTTCAGACCTCATCCTAGGAACTCCAGCTGTTCCCCTGCTGGCGAGCATGGTGCATGGGTGGCAAGGAACACACCTGGCCAGTCTTGCCCTGCTACCTGTGCCAGAGAAGCCTTCAGGCACCAGGCCCACCCTTTCAGAGTAGCTACTGGTCCAAGGGTGAGAAAGCATGATGGTGGCAGTTTAAATAAGATTTCTGCTCAGAGTTTGAAAAATCTTTTGCTTTTCCCTTGGCAGAAACAATCTACCTGGACACGTCTTGTATGGCAAGTACAGGTGTAGAGTGAGAACTCACTCAGTGGCTAATATTAGGATCACGGCCAATACATTCTTCTTGCCCAAGGCTTTTTGATCCCCTCCCCCAGGACTCCCTTTAATATTATATTATCATTTTATATGTGACTGGTGATAGTTTTTGTTTGTTTTTTTCATTGTCAAAATCTCTGTCAGACAAGCAGACACAGCTGGCCACGTGGATGTCCCATGGCAACAGCTCCCATATGTCCCCTTGATGTGTTGCCAACGTAAGACTGAGTGTCCTCTGAGGAAATCCTGTTGCTTGCCTGTAAAGCCTGTACTTTATGAGAAGTTAACTTACATCGATGACTTGTGAACAGCTTAAGTTGTTCCGTTTCTTTATAGTGTCCTTGAACGTGGATCCATGAACTTTTGTTTTTATCCATGAAGAGAAAAAGACTATTCATCATCAGGTTATCTGGAGTTACTCCAGCATGCCCATGACGTAGTAAGAATAATCTTTAAAATCCTTTAAGCTACCTTGAATCTAGGTGGTCTGTCTGAGAGTGCTCTGCTGAACATCATGTTGAGGTTCCGTTTTAACGACTAAGAAGAAAAAAACTAAAATTTAGACGTCAGGGTAGCCCAGTGAGGTCCCTAATTCTTTTCAGAGGTACCGTTGGTTTTCTTGAATTGCTATTCCCATGTTTCTTTCCTTCCGGGCGGCTCTCCAAGCCGTGCCCACCTCCCCAGCCAACAGCCACCCCCTCGGTCAGCGCTCACCACCACGCCGCGCCCGCACCCAGAGCTGTCCGTGGCCTGCAGCGGGGCTAGTGCCCTCACAGCCTCCTTTCCCTTGGTCTCAACCCGTGTAAAAGTGGCCATAGATAAGAAGTAAAGAAATGAGCTTAGCTGTGTTCCAGTCAAACCTTATTGCCAAACCTTTATTTCTAGATTTGGCCCTTGGGCCTCTCTCCTTTCACTGGCTCTGTCTTCATCCCCAAAGGGGAAACTGGACAGTCCTCAGCGCGCAGTCCCTTCCCTCACCATCCCCTGCTCGTTTCCCAACCTCGCCGCCTCCTCCTGCCCTCGCCGCACCTGCTCGCGCCGCCCCTTCGCTGTTCATCTTGCGGTTCCGAACCACACGGGGCTCCCAGAATGCCCTGCTGCCCCCATCCCGCGCCCCACCGACCTGCCAAACGCAAACTTTCCTTCAAAACCTGCCCGGGTAGGGACTGTCCAACGCTTCCCGGTTCCTCACGCCCAGTCCCAGTCACCGCCTCCCAGTTCTACCCGGTGCCTCTTTCTGGACCGTCATCGTGCCTCCGAGGACCCCGTGAGCTCCTCGTGCACTCACATCAGATTCGTCTTTGAATCCCCGCTGCCACACACCATGCTTGTCACGTATAAGGGGCTTAATAACTAGGTACCACTAAAGTGTCATTTGAGTAGATTTTTTAATAGCTAAATTGAGATATAATTCACATACCGTACAATTTCACCCATGTAGAGTGTTCAAGGCAGTGGGTTTTAGTATATTCACAGGTATGTGCAGCCATGACCGTGGTCAATTTTAGGACATTTGTTTCATCGCCACAGGGAGAAACTTGGACGCTTCCGCCCTCACGTCCTTTTCCTGCAGCTTCCCAGCCCCACTCTTACCCAGCCGCTGATCTACTGTCTGTGTGTATATTGCAATTCTGGATATTTCATGGAACCATTGACATGAAATCATATAATATAGGGTCTTTTGTCTGCCTTATTTTTTATTTCGTATAATGTGTTCATGCTTCATCCACTTCATTCCTTTTTATGGGCACGTACTATTCCATCGCACACATGTACCACATTTTGTTTATCCATTCATTGTTGATGGACATTTGGGTTGTTTCCACCTTTTGGCCATTATTAATAGTGCTGCTATAAACATTTGTGTAGAAATTTTTCTTTGAACATCTGTTTTCAGTTCTCTTGGGTATATAATAGGAGTGGAATTGCTGGATCATATGGTAATTCTGTGTTTAACTTTCTGAGGAAATGTTTTTGTTTTTCATAGTGGATGCACCATTTTACATTCCCACTGTATGAAGCAATGTATGAGGGTTTACATTTCTCTGTATCCACGCTGACTTTTTCACACTTAAAAATAATTACAGAGACTTCCGGTCAAGATGACAGCATAGGTAAACATGGCTTGCCTCCTTGCACAACGACATCAAAATTACAACTAAACTATAGCACAACCATTGTCCAGAACTGTCAAAAGTCAAGCTAAAGGGAAGTCCTACAACAACAGAATTGAAGAAGAAACTATATTGAGACTGGTAGGAGGGGTGAAGATGTGGAATGGACTGGTCCCACACCCACGTGCAGCAGATAAATATTGGGAGGGATATCTCAGGAGCAAAGGGTCCCAGCCCCACACCAGGAACCAAAGCCCAGGGTCCTAGTTGCAGGAAAAAAAAAAAAAGTCAGTGTAACTTCTGGCTGTAGAAACCAGTGGGGATTGATGCTGTGGAAGACAGAAACCTCTGTCTCGCTGGAAGTTCGTCTTAAAGAGGCTGTACACAGACTTTCTCAGACTCACTCCCTCTGACCTCCAGCATGGAGGCAGCAGAGTGAAAGGCATAGGAGACACATGGGGAGGAACTGAATTGTCCAGCATCAGGGCAAGAGCTCGGGGCCAGCTTTCTCCCAGACATAAGTGCTGCCAGAGGCCACTGTTCTTTTTCTGAGCCCTCCCTTCACTGAGCCAGAGCTGGCTGGTGGACACCATATCTGAGACTTCCCCAGCCTGGCTCACGCTGTTTCCCCCACCCAGGTGATTCCTTGAAGCCCCTGCTCCCCAAAATTTTCAGGCCCACCCAAGCTGTTTCCAGGGGCTTTTCCATATGAGTACCTTATCTTGCCCCATGCTTCAGACTTTCCTAAATTCTCTCAAACAAGCAGCACCTGACTTCCATGAGCTTCATACCTCTTGCTAAGTGGCCCCAGGCCCAGCACTAGTAGTAACCAGCCTTGGTTCACAGCTTGGCTTCACCTGGGTACCACCAATTCCATCACAAGTAGCTGCCATCTGCAGATTACTTTGTAGCGTATGCTGTGTGACCCCGGACAGAACACAGGCAGTGGCTGACTTTGGATGTGCCAGCAACAATGATAGCTCAAAACAGTAGGAGGGTATACTCAGCCCACACAGTGGGCACACCTCATACCCAGCTTGGGTGATAGGGGAGGCTGTGCCACTGGGCCCTACAGGACACCTACCACATCAGGCCACTCTACCAAGCATGGGAGACGTAGCAACTCTACCTAATGCATAGAAACAAAGACAGGAGGCTGCCAACAAGAGGAGACAAAGAAACATGTCCAAATGAAAGAACAGAACAAAACTTTGAAAAAGAACTAAACAAAATGGGGACAAGTGAGTTACTAGATGCAGAGTTCAAAACTGGTTATAAGGATGCTCAAGGGACTTAATAAGAACCTCAACAGCATAAAAAATATCCAGTCCAGTCAGAAACAAAGGATGCACTAATTGAAATAAAAAACAGTTTACAGGGAATCAACAATACAGTGGATGAAGCCTAGAATCAAATCAGCAATTTGGAATATAAGAAAACAAAAAACAATCAGCACAAGAAGAAAAAAAGAATCCAAAAAATGAGGATAATGTAAAGAGCCTCTGCTATAAACATTTGCATCATGGGGGTGCCAGAAAGAAAAGAGAGAGAGCAAGGAACTGGAAAACTCTTTGGGAAAATAATGACAGAAAACTTTCTTAACTAGGTTAACGGAGTAGACATAAAAGTCCAGGAAGAAAAGTCCAGGGAGGCAGAGAGTCCCAAACAAGATGAACCCAAAGAAGCCCACACCAAGACACATCATAATTAAAATGCTAAAGTTTAAAGACAAAGAGAGAATCTTAAAAGCAGCAAGAGAAAAGCAGTTAGTTACCTACAAGGGAGCTCACATAAGACTCTCATCTGATTTCTCCAAAGAAACTTTGCAGGCTAGAAGGGATTGGCAAGTAATATTCAAAGTGATTAAAAGCAAGGCCCTACAACCCAGATTATTCTACCCAGCAAGGCTAGCATTTAGAATTGAAGGACAGATAAAGAGCTTCCCAGAAAAGAAAAAGCTAAAGGAGTTCATCACCACCAACCTAGTATTATAAGAAATGTTAAAGGGTCTTTTTATAAGTATATTTCATCGATTATTCTATTACAGTTGCCCCAGTTTTTTTCTCCCCTTTATCCCCCTCGACCCTGCAACCCCCCAACCCTCCTGCATTCCCTCCCTCCTTAGTTCATGTCCATGGGTTGTACATATAAGGTCTTTGACTTTTCCATTTCCTATACTATTCTTAACCTCCTCCTGTCTATTTTGTGCCTACAAATTATGTTTCCTATTCCCCGTACCTTTTTCCCCCATTCTTCCCACCCGCTCCCCACTGACAGCCCTCCATGTGACCTCCATTTCTGTTATTCTGTTCCTATTCTAGTTGTTTGCTTTGTTTTTGTTTTTTAGGTTCAATTGTTGATAGTTGTGAGTTTGTTGTCATTTTAGTGTTCATAGCTTTTGATCTTTTTTTTTCTTAGAGAAGTACATTTAATTTCATATGATAATAGTTTGGTGGTGATGAACTCCTTTAACTTTACCTTATCTCAGAAGCCCTTCCATTCTAAACGCCCTTCCATTCTAAATGATAGCTTTGCTGGATAGAGTATTCTTGGATGTAGATCCTTGCCTTTTGTGACTTCTAACATTCTTTCCAGCTCCTTTTTGCCTGAAGGTTTCTTTTGAGAAATCAGCTGATAGTCTTATAGACACTCCTTTGTAGGTAACTCCCTCTTTTCCTCTTGCTGCTTTTAAGATTCTCTCCTTATCTTTAATCTTAGGTAACTTAATTATGATGTGTCTTGGTGTGTTTCCCCTTGGATCCAATTTCTTTGGGACTCTCCTAACTTCCTGGACTTCTCGGAAGTCTCTTTTCCTTGCCAGATTGGGGAAGCTTTCCTTCATTATTTGTTCAAATAAGTTTTCAATTTCTTGATCCTCCTCTTCTCCTTCTGATACCCCTATGATTTGGCTGTTGGAACATTTAAAGTTGTCCCAGAGGTTCCTCAGTCTCTTCTCATTGTTTTGAATTCTTGTTTCTTCATTCTATTCTGGATGTTTATTTGTTTCTATTGTTCCAAATCATTGATTTGAGTCCCAGTTTCCTTCCCTTCACTGTTGGTTCCCTGTATATTTTCCTTTATTTCACTTTGTATAGCCTTCATTTCTTCCTTCATTTTGTGACCGAACTCAGTCATTTCTGTGAGCATCCTGATTACCAATGTTTGGAACTCTGCATATGATAGATTGGCTATCTCCTCATCGCATAGTTCTTTTTCTTGAATTTTGATCTGTTCTTTCATTTGGGCCATTTTTCTTTGTCTCAGCGCACCTGTTATATTGTAAGGGGTGGAGCCTTAGGTATTCACCAGGGTGGGGCAACCCATGTTGCTGTGCTGTGGTGCCGCCAGTGGGGGAGGGAGCAAGGAGGGAACACTGCCACTTGCATGGCTCTTGCCCCACTTTCCATCACTTCCCACAAGTGGATTGTGCCCTTTTAGTTGTTGATTCCCTGGTGGGTGGGGCTGTGTACATTTTAGGCTCTGCAGGTCTCTCCAATGGACTCTTTGGTGAGACTGGGAGTTTCTCCCACTGCCGCAACCCCCGCAGATTTTTACAGCCAGAGGTTTTGAGGTTTTAGTTTCCTGCACTGGACCCCTGGGTTTCACAGTCTGTCTCACTCCCTAGTTGTTCCTCCAGGTTTATTTGCACATGAATGTGGGACCGCCCTGTCTGCCAGCCCCCGTCTCGCCTGTGTGGTCTGCCTCCTTGCTGCACGTCCTCTTCTCCCCAGCTGCCTGTCTCTACCCCTCCTACTGGTCTGGATGAATGTTTATTTAACTCCTTGGATGTCATATTTCCATGCAGTTTGATTTTGAGGCAGTTCTGATTGTTTTTTTTTTAAATTGGTTATTGTCCTTTTGGTTGTGCAAGGAAGCGAATTGTTTCTACCTACGCCTACACCTTGGCTGGAAGTCCTCACAAACAAAATCTTTTCTCATCCTAGAAATCCTCTCTCCTCAATATAGGTGCAACTGGAAGTCAATGATTCCCCGCTCCTGATGCCTGTTACTACTCAGCCAAACTGCCTGAAATATTAAAGAGTCTTCTTTAAGAAGATCAAAAATATGAATAAGAAAATGGCAATAAACACATATCTATCAACATTGAATCTAGAAAACAAAATAAACAAGCAGAACAGAAACAGAATCATAGATACAGTGAACATTTTGATGGAAAGAGGTTCAGGGGGATGGGCAAAAAAGGAGAAGAAATTAAGAAATACAAATTTGCAGTTACAGAATTGTCACAGGGATGTAGAGTACAGCACAGGAAACAGAGTGGACAAGGAACACCAAAGCATGACCCATGGACATGAACATGGTGTGGGGACTGCCTGAAGGAGTGGGGCAGAGTTGGGGGAGGGAGTTAAAGGGGTAAAATTGGGACAATTGTAATAGCATAGTCAATAAAATGTAATTTAAAAAAATTGTAGCCATCCTAATGGGTGTGAAGTACTATTCCATTGTGGGTTTGATTTCCATTTTCCCTACTGACTAATGATACTGAGCAACTTTTATGTGCTTCTTGGCCACTTGTATATCTTTGAGGAAATGTCTATTCAAGTCCTGTGTCCACTTTCAAATTGTTTTTTCCCTTGTTGACTTGTAAGAGTTTTTATATATTCTGAATACTAGTTCCTTATCAGTTATATAATTTACAAATATTTTTTTCCCATTCTGTGGGTTGTCTTTTCTTTTTCTTAATAGTGTCTGTGTTTTTCCTCAATTCACATCCATTCACTGCACATTTACTATCTTCTAGGCATAGGCAGTCTGAGATGTATGTGCCGCCGGGGGTTCACCATCTAAGGAGGAAGACACATAGCAACAGCACAGTAAATACTTGAGTAACATACCCTTGCTGTCTCTACTACTGCTGCGCTGGCTCAGAACCATCTTGACAGGGCCTTTGATGCATAGAAGTTTTTAACTTTGATGGAATCATATATATATTCATTTTGTTGCCTGTGCTGTAGAAATTGATCTACAGATTTATCACAATCCATTTCTTATCTAAGAAACCATTTCCAAATCCAAATGTAACAGTAGGGAATTGTAATGGTGGGAAATTGTAACCCACCCCACCATTCTTCTGACCTTGTTTCTGTAAGTGCAAACTCTGACTAACAAGTAGCTTGTGGATAAACAGCATATTTGTATGAGAATCCTAGGAACTAATTTTAAAAGATACAGACACTGACCTTCAGGCATCCCAGCTCTGAAAGACTTGCTGGCCTTCTACCGCAGAACCAGGATGACGTGAAGCCAGGATGACTAAATCAGGATGGCACACATAGCCTTATCGGAAGGGACCGTGCTCATTTGCACGTAGAGAACTTTGCAACCCCCTCCCTTGATCTCTTTGTCCTCTTCCCCCTCCATCCTTATAAAAACCTCTGCCCCCACTGAGAGGCAGAGATGGGCTTTGAGATGTGAGTCCCCCACCTTCCAGGCAGCTGGACCTGCATCTGGTTACACAAAGTCATGAAGATTTACCCCTGTGTTTTCTTCTAAGAGTTATTTCTAGAATTTTAGCTTTTATATTTAGGTCTTTGGACCATATTGAAATAGTTTTTGTAAATAGTGTGAGGTAAAAGTCCAACTTCTTTCTTTTGCATGTCGTTATCCAGTTATTCCAGCACCTTTTTTTTTTTTTTTCTTTTTGGCAAAGAGTATTCTTTCTCCCATTTAATGGTCTTGGTTCCCTTTGTCCAAATCAACTGATCATAGATATCTGAGTTTATCATGGGACTCATAGTTCTGTTCATCCATCTGAACGTCTGTCCTTGGGCCAGCACCACAGTCTTGATAACTGTTGCTTTGTAGCACCTTTTGAAATTGGGAAGTACGAGTTCTCCCACTTTTTTATCTGTTCTCAGAATTGTCTTGGCTATTCTGGGTCCCGTATGAATTGAGAATCAGCATGTTAATTTCCACAAAAAAAGTCAGTTGGGATTCTAATAAAGATTGTGATAAATCTGTAGATCAATTTCTATTCTCATTTTAACAATATCAAGTCTTTCAAAGAGAAAGAAACAAACAGTATGGTCTTCTAATCCAGGAACGTGGTCTGTTTTCCCATTTATTTAGATATTCTTTAGTTTCTTTCAATGTTTTGTAGTTTTCTGAGTATAAATTTTGCATCTCATTTGTTAAATTTATTTCTAAGCAATTTATTCTTTTTGCTGTGATCGTAAATGGAATTATTTTCTTAATTCATTTTTAATTGTTTTTTGAAAATGTATAGAAACAGTTAATATTTAAATATTGATCTTGAATCCTAGGACCTCGCTGAATTCTTCTATAAGTCCTCATAGTCTTTCAGGAAATTTCTTAGGATTCGTTATTTATCCATGTGAGCAGATTCTTGTTTTTGAATTTTATTTTTAAGTTAACTTTATTGGGATGACATTGGGTAATAAGATTATACAGGTTTCCAGTGTACATTTCTGCGATACATGATCTGTACATTGTATTGTGTGCCCAGCATCTAAAGTCAGACCATCTTCCTTCACTATATATTTGGTCCCCTTTACTACCTGTCACAACATCCCTTTACTTCACTATATATTTGGTCCCCTTTACTAAAGGGAAGTAGTAATCCCTTTACTATTTCCTCTGGCAATCACCATATTATTGTCTGTATCTATGAGTTTCAGTTTTATATCCCACATATGAGTGAAATCATATGGTTCTTAGCTTTTTCTGATTGACTTATTTTGCTTAGCATCATATTCTCAAAGTTCATCCACATTGTCGCAAGTGGCAGTATTTGATCTATTCTTAAGGCTGAGTATGGACCAATCATCTGTTGAAGGGCACTTTTGTTGTCTCCATGTCTTGGCCACCATGAGTAGTGCTGCAATGAACATAGGGATATATGTATCTTTGTAAATAAATGTTTTCAAGTTTTTCAGGCAGATACACGGAAGAGGGATTCCTGGGTTTGCTGGATCATATGGTAACTCTATTCTTAATTTTTGAGGAACTGTCATACTCATGCGATTCTTAAACAAAGAGCAGGTGTTCAGAAGGTGGATATGTGGTGTCCTAGACCAGGAAACAACAAGCCCAAAGGCAAGGTAACATGGAAGCAGGTGTCTTCTGGGAACCACATGCACTCAGGTCACTTTGGCGAGAGCTCAGTGTAAGGGGTTGAAGCTAGTGAGCGTCATGATGAAGACAGCAGAGGCAAGCGGGAGCCATGCCATGCCATTCTATTAAGAATCTTAGAATCATTCTTAGAAGGAAGCCCAGAAAAGCCTTGTGATCAGCATGTATGGCATTGATCAGGCCCAAAGGTAGCTGAGAAAGTCTGCTTTCCTTAGTAAAAGCGAGAACTTACACTGCTCTGTATCTGTCGCTGCTCTCTGGATGCCATTGTCTCCTGGAGCGATTGCCAGTGACACAGTACCAGCTGGCACTGTGCAGCCGAGCCCGGCCAGCTTTGGTGATGTGGCGGTTGGTGCCTGCTGCTATTGCTCGCTGAGCTTCTGGAAGGGAGACGGTGTTTCTGTGGACAGCAGCATCTTAGTTCACAGGCTCTTCACATACTTTAGGGCGACACCACTGCCCCTCTGCTGTGTAGCCAGACTTTCCGGACAAGCCTAAGGAGTGGCTGTGGCCTCTATACCACCTGCTCCTTCCTTCTCTGGGTCCCCGGGTCTAGGTCTCATCTGAGGGGCTCAGGCCTGAACAGTTGACTGTAGGCCCAGGTTGCATCACGTAGACGAGAGTCTGGCCTGGACAGCTCTGGGAGCACAGCAGGTGTACAAAGCCAAGGGTGAGTCCTGCGATGACTAACGCTGTCTGAGGCACGAGAAGGCTAAACAGGAGGGGCCTGCAGAAACCATCACTTAAGAACTGTTAACGCCATCTCTTTAAAAAAATGGTTGTATCTCCCTCCAGTCCCCTCCCATCCAGGATGCTCTTCTTGTTACCACACCCGTGTGGGGGTTTGTCTGCCCACCACTACCAATAGGCAAGTTCTAGAGGCAGAGGCTGGCGATAAAGGAAAGGGGTTTTTATTCAAGTGCTGCATGATCTGGGGGAAGAGCAAACTCTTGTCTCAAAGCCCATTACTTCTTGGAAACTCGGAGGAAAACCCAGCCGTCCTCAGACAGACCAAAACCGGAGGCAGCACGCAGAGTTCCTTCTCCCACTACACGTACCATCTCTGGGAAGCACAGGCGGCCACTGAGTGGTCACCCAGGCAGCTCAGCTTTTCTCCCAGCCACTGTCAGGCCTCACATTTCCTCCTGGAACTCACGTGTGGGCCTGGTGTTGTCATTGGCCACATGGCTTCCAGGGTCAAAGGTCCCATAAACACACCAGACAGCATGTTTGCAGGGTGGGTAAGAGAGCATCCTTTCCTTCCCTTGGGATTATATTAGCTTTGGGTGTGCAAAGGGCCAGGTGTTTCCTCAAAAATATGCCCAGTTAACTTCCCAAACTTCTGGACAGTCCAGGAGTCCCCCACCCCGGACCAATCCCTTCTTTTCGCCGGGATAGAGTGACAGGCCTCTTTCGTCCAGGACCTTCCCCTGCCGCCATCCTGACCTCTATGGTGCGTGTGCCTGCCTTCCCATGATCTCACCCCCAATCAAGTACCGGAAGGGGGTAAGAGGGCTTTTCCGCCATCCAATTAGTTTGTTAGCTTTGCACATGCTCAGTGCAATGCTTCCATCTGCCGCCTTCTTGCCCAAGGGTGGAGGACCTGCCGCCAGAAGTGGGACTCTCCACATTGCTGGCAGAGCTCTTGCAAGGCAATGGCTTGTCTATCTGGACACCACAACCCTGTCCACTGCCCTGGGCGACCCCTCCTGTGTCCCTGCCCCCTGCCTGCTCTCAGTGATCTGGCCAGGTGATCGATATCATTCTTACCCATACAGTTCGAGTGAGACTCCCCTCGCCCCCTAACCTAGGTGACTGCCTGGACCAACCCCCTGTAGGAATTGGCACAGAAGGGACCCCATCACTAACTCTGCTTCCTCCCCTGGAAACAATGATTAGATTGCTTGCTAATTTTGCATACCATTCTCACTCTAACTTCTGTTCTCCTGCTGCTACCTTTATAGATTTTAGTATTTCCTTCAAAGTGGCACAGAAATTCAGACCAATTTAGCTACCGATTGTTAGCTCCGAGAAGCATTGTGTCCAGAGTGTCTGGGCTTGTAGCAGGGGGGGAGCACAGGGAAAGAGTGATTAAAACCTGTTATCCAAGTGGATAACAGCTGGCTCTGTTGGAGCGTTGTCCATATACCAAAAGGCCGTGGGTTTGATCCCCTGTTGGGGGCATGTTCAAGAGGCAAGCAATTGATGTTTCTCTCCCATTGATGTTTCTCTTTCTCTCTCTCCCCCTCTTCTCGCTCTAAAATTAATAAACATATCCTCAGGTGAGGATTTATACATTAAATAAATAAATAATTTTTTAAAAATAAAAGAGTAGTCGATGGGTGAAGTGACGCCCCTCCTGAAATTTTTTCAGGTTTTTGAGATTTTATAGTTTAAATAGCTACCACTCACCGAGCATTGGTATCAGCGGGTGACTGCGCTGGGCCCTTGGGACTTCTTATGTATAAGCAGTATCAGCATGACCCTAAGACCGTTCTCCATTTGCAGAAGCCAGATTTGAATCTGAGACCATCATGTTCTTTCAGTTACCATATGTTGCCCTGTAGTCAAACCATGTCTCCATTTTTAAAAAAGATTTTATTTATTTTTAGAGAGAGGGGAATGGAGGGAGACAGAGGGAAACATGGATGTGTAAGAGAAACACGGATCAGCTGCTCTTTGCACATGCCCCAGCCAGGGACCAGGCCTGCACCCCAGGTGTGTGCCCTGACCGGGAGTCGAACTGGCAACCCTTCGCTTTGCAAGTTGGTGCCTAACCAATTGAGCCATGGTGGTCAGGGCCATGTCCCCATTTTCTTAGGGGTTGGGGTTGGCTAATTTGAACCAAAGGGCATCCTCACCTCTCTCCGTTTCCTCTGCTGGCTGTGGTAGTATTGCCTTTAAGCAGCAGCACCGATTTTGGATTTCCCCTGCCACTGCTTAATGGGCTGTGTGCTGTAGAGATGATAATTAGCTGTTTCTTTCTGATCCCATCCAGGAGTTGCCAGCAGGCACATTTTAAAGTGTTTGAAATAGTATCTCCAGCCTTGTAAGGCAACAGCCTGGTCAGAATGAGATTCCACCCAGAGGTGGAGGGCGATTGTGGGGAACCCCCGTCCTCCCCCATCCGTCACAACAAATTATTCCTGACAAAGGCCACTTTCTGGAAGCTGAAAAAAAAATTCAGCTTTGTATGCCTACCTTACCATTAAACTCTGTGACCAGAAAGAGACGGGACTGAGGTGGAGCCTTGGGCCAGGAGGCGAATGGACCAGCCCTGGCCAAGCATGGTGTCAAAGTTGGCGATCTTGTCTGATGTGGTTCAGAAGGGCCCTCTCGTCTGCCTCCCTGTTCCCTCATTCCCTGAGCACACCCCATTCACCCCGGACAACCTTCCTCCATAAAGGAATGTGGGCCATGTAGGGTCAGAGAGCGCCTGGACCACAGCTGGGGAGCCCCTCTGAGGTGCACTCTGGCCCTGAATGAGAGCCATTCATCACTGCTGCTGGTGGAGCAGGTGACCCTGGTGGCCTGCAGGGGGGTGGGGAGCCTGATGGGGGAGACAGCTCCCACCTCACCCCCTGACCCCACATCGGAATGCCTGCATCTGGCCCAGACAGCTGAGCCCTGCACGCCACTGTTGAACATACTAAGCAAGTGTCCTTGGCATCTCAGCCACTGCTCCTGGCCCGGGAGGAGCACGGTTGTTTATGCGATGCATCCCATGTGGGATAGCAAGCCAGTTACTGGGTGCTCCAGAGCACAGGGTGCGGTGAGGAGCAAGTGATGGGAGGAATGAATCACTTCCTGCCCAGCAGGGGCCTCAGAAGCAGCAGAGCTGTCACGCAAAGCTGGAGCTGGAATCAGGCCTGCTTCAGGACAGCCCTGTGCCCCAGAGACTCCTGTTGGTGGTCGTGTGGAGGGGGAACAGGGCTTTTTGCTAAATGCATAGAATGCACTATGCACAAATAGTGTACAATTTTTACAATGTGTGCCCTTGTTATTAACTAGGATTCAGTTGGTCATGTTGGGCCTTTTTTTTTTTGATCCTCACCCAAGAACATTTTTTCATTGCTTTTAGAGAGAGAGGAAAGGAGAAGAATAGGGAGAGATAAACATTGATGTGAGAGAGACACATTGATTGGTTGCCTTCTTGTACACGCCCCAGCCAGGGATTGAACTCACAACCTGGCTATGCGCCGTAACTGGGAATCGAACCTGCGACCTTTCAGTCTACGGGACAGTGCTCCAACCAACTGAGCCACACTGGCCAGGGCACATTGGGCACTTTTTGGTGTTTTTTTTGACTGGGCCACAGAGCGAGGTGTCAGTGGTAAGAGGCCGCGCAGTTGGTGATAATGTTTAAGATTATCCTAGGGAAGTCAACAGTCATTTGATTTTCAGAAAGTTTTGGTAGGCAGGCAAGTTATACAACACAGAATGCCTTCTTCAGGTAGATGATGAAGTGATTCAAATAGGATTGCTTTTGGGGGGAAGAAAATCATTTGAGTAGCTCAGAAAATATCTTGAGACTCAGATATTTTGGGGAGCACGCCTTTCGCATTTGTTCCTAGGTAGAATGATTCCACTGTCAAACTAGTATTTTAAGAAAAGGACACTAGAAATTCCCATTGTACATGTTCTCCTTTTCCTTTTAGAAGCTTGTTGGGTCAAAATTAAATAAAGGATTTTCAAATATTCACCCATGATCAGTACAATGCCACTCCTGGAATCATAGAAATTATTTCTAGAATGCACTAGAAAATTCCTTGGGTAATAAATGCCTCAAAAGATGTCCTCCAAGAAACGATGTTAATCAGATGATCACTGTTCATGATTGACTGAGAAACTTGAGTAAAATCCAGGTTTAGAACCTCTTTCTCCTCCTCAGCCCCAAATCCTCACAAGGCCAGAGAGAACATGTTGATTTACGTCCTGCTTTAGTCTTATTTGCAGATACTGTAAACACCCTGGAGCCCACCCTCCCATTGAACTCTGCACAATTTAGCACCTGCCTGGTTTATATAGTACAAGTGAAGACATCTTTTTATTTAAATAATTGAGCTTTTCTCCAATATTGTGTATTATTTGGAGCAAATATTTTTTTCTAGCTTTCAAGTATGTTGTTGCAAGAGATGGATCCAGAAGGAACTACCTAAGCTTATCCTTGGGAGTTCCCATGGCTTGAACGAAATGCAAGAATGTCTTCAACTGCTTAGCCAGAGCCCCGTGAGAAAATACTGGGAGAGATAATTGACCACTTTCCGATAAGCCATAGCCCCCGCCCTCTGGCGCCTGCTGGCTCTTATTCGCGTCAGTCAGATACTGTAGCCCTTGGGTGTGATGGCCCACTCCCGAGCTGAACCCTGTAAAAAGTTAAGACCCTCTGCTGCCTTGGCTCCTAGACTTCGCTGGGATGCAGTTTTCACAGAACACCCTCCCAGCGGGCCCTCCTCCTGAGGATGGTTCCTCCGCAGGCCTGGAGAGGGCTGGTGACCCCTGAGCTCAGTCTGGCGTGATTGCAGGGGCTGCGGAAGTGCTGGCTGTGGTCAGCGTAGAGGGTGGCTCTGGGATGTCCGTGACAGGTGGTAGTACCGTCTCACAGGCATAGACTCTTCCCAGGTTGCCGATGACCTTGGAGGTTTTCAAAGGTGAATGTTGAGCCTCGATCTTCCTGTCTAAAAACTCTCCCAACTGTGGTATCAGATAGATGTTTCCACCAGGCTCTTCGATGTCTTTAGAGAAATACAGCACTCTGAGAGAGGCCTAATAGCGCATGTGTGAAGAGGAGAAATGCTGTGTCTTTTTGTAAATTTAAAATTGAAAACTGGTATGACAACCTTGCATTCTGCTTTTTTATTTTTATTTCATTTTTCAATTACAGTTGACATTCAATATTATTTTTTATTAGTTTTAGGTGTACAGTGGTTAGACAATCATATACTTTATAAAGTGCTCCTCCTGACATTTCCAGCACCCACCTGGCCCCATACATAGTTATTACAATATTATTGACTATATTCCCTGTGCTGTAATTTACATCCCTTTGACTGCTCTTACCAACCAATCGGGTACCTCTTAATCCCTTCCCCGCTCCCTTCTGGTATCCATCAGTCTGTCCCTGTTTTTAATAAGCGCCTGACATGTACTAGACCTGGGGTCCACAGCAAACCACCCGCCACCCCTCGCAGCAACTTTAGCAGAGAGAGAGAACATCTTCAGCCACCAAGAAACAGCGCGATCTAGCCTTTTCCGCTGGCGCCAGCTTTGGGCGCAGCTCCAGCACAGCTGGGACAGCGCCCGCCCTGGGCGCGGCTCCAGCACAGCTGGGGCTCTGCGGAAAAGCTAGGCACAGAGTCAGCAGGCTTTTCCAGCGGGGGTGGGGAGACCTGGTCACGTAAGTCATGCGCGCTGCCTGCGCGCGGCGGGCTCACGTGTGCGGCTGGCGCCCCAGACACGGGGCCCGGGGCTCCTACTACGGACTGGAGAGTGCATCCCGGTCCCGCCCTCCGCAGCTGGACATGACCTGGCACTACCCGTCTCTGCCCGTGGCGCTGGGGGCTGGGTTCTAAACGCGGTCACCCGAGTCGCAGGCGGCCCAGGCTGCCAACGCGCTGGTGAACCCGAGGAGCTGCAGGGGTGAAACTACCCTGGACAGATTTCCTACAGGCCCCTCCCAGCAGCTGGGGTCTTGGACCGAGGAGGGGCTGAACCCGAGCTCAAGCTCCGAACTGGAACTGGGGCTTGAGGGAAGCCGGCAAGGCCTCGGTTCTGCAGCGGGTGGTAGAATGAAGGCCCCTCATTGAACGGGGCGGCTCGCATTTTGCTCTCTCTCCATCGACCCACGCTCTGCTTTGGACGTTGGCTTCTACCCCATGGTTTTTGCCTCTAGAGGGCTGCATGAATGCCCGTGAAAAACATGAATTTGATAGAGCAGTAAGGGAAAGACAAACATTTAATTATTAAAAAAAAAAAAAAAGGGATAACAAACAGGAAGAGGTCATTTCTCAAGATAGCAATACAAGCTACCAATGAGCATGGGGGAATAAAAGCTCAACTAGTAATAAAAAAGAAAAACCCAGTTATTTAAAACAAAATACCTTTTTCTGCTTCAGGTGGGGAAAGGTTTGAACACATGGCCATAGCTAGAATGTCTGAGGATGTGGGGAACCTATAGCCTGCTGTTGACATTAACGTTGGCAGTCTTTCTGAAGGGCAGTTAATACAGTTTTGCAAAAGTGTTCACTTTTTACCAGCCCTTTGACCCAGCAATTTTACTGTTAGGAATTTATCCCAACATTATGGACAGCTTAGCTATACAGATATTCATTTCAACCATCTTTATAGCAGTGAAAAAAATTTAGCGGTAAGATTATAAGATTGGCCCTGGCTGGTGTGGCCCTAAACGCGATTGTGGATTGAGTGCTAGTGGATTGAGCGCTGGCCTGCGAATCAAAGGGTCGCCGGTTGGATTCCTAGTCAGGGCTCGTGCCTGGGTTGTGGACCAAGTCCCCACTTGGGGGTGTACGAGAGGCAGCCACACATTGATGTTTCCCTCCTCTTTCTCCCTCTTTTCCTCTCTCTCTAAAAAATAAATAAATAAAAGATTATAAGATTGAATACTATACAATAAAAATATTTTGAAAGAACAATGAGGCATAATGTTTGCAATATACTGTGAAGTGTGAAGAGCTGTTTATAAAATACTATGTCTAAGAGGATTCTAATTTTAAAAAGCAAATATGTCGGTACAGGGAAAATGCCAAAAGGAGTATTCACTACTGTGTTGTTAACAGTTACCTTTGAGAGAGGGGTTGCAAATTATTTTCTTTCTTTTACTTATGGCATTCTCCACATTTTTATCACCAGCTTGTATAACTTTGGCAATAAGAAACAACAACAACAAAACCCCATAAAAGTTATTTTTAAAAGAGGAGAGAAGCAGCTGGGTCTAATCATTTACAATTCCCCTGCGTAAGGAGTGGGAGAAGGCCCTACTAAAGAAGCAAAAAAAATCCGGAGCACTTTCCTAGAAAGATTTAGGAGTTGAACACTGGCCATTCCCACTGATGGGAGACTCCAAGGAGATGGGTGGAGCGGTTTGTAGGTATGCAGATATGCAGATCCAGAGATTAAGATTTCTTTTAAAAAATGAAACACTTTTTAAAAAGTTCTTTCTAAGATAAGGCTCGGTGACCTGCAGGCCTCTGCACCTCCCATGTGATGGAGACCCTGGGAGGTAGTGTCACCAGACCAAAGTGGGACTTGGCGGCCCACTGCTGCCAGATGGCAAACTCTAGGGGCAGAGGCTGGTGAGACAGGAAAAAGGCTTTTATTCAGATGCCGAACGATCTGGAAGAACAGGAAACTTCCTGTCTCAAAGCCCCTCTCCTCCACAAAACCCAGACAAAACCCAGCCGTCCTCAGCAAGACCAAAACAAAAGGCAGTGTGCCCAGAGCGCCTGCTCCATTTTAAAGTACCGTCCTTTGGACCCTAAGGTGGCTGCTAAGTGGCCATCCAGGGAGCTTAGCTTGTTTCTAGCTGCTGTCTGGTTTCAGGGTCCCTCCTGGAGGCTGCGTGTAGTACCAGCACTGCCATTGGCCACGTGACTTCCAGGGCTCCAAGATTCAGTGCCTCTGGGCCAGAGAGTGCAAAGGCAATGGCGAATGTTCCGCTGGGTCAAAGAGAGAGAGAGAAAGAGATTGAGATATTTCCTCCTGGAGGCCATGGGGCCGCATGACTGATAAGGCCTCATTGTCTGCAGAGAGGACCAGCTAGTTCACCATCTGGGTCCTCGGAAGCTAGCAATGAGCAAGAGAGCATCTCTTTGTTCCCCTGGGTTTTATATTAGTTTTGGGTGTGGGACCAGGTGCTTTCTCAGAATGACCAATTACCATACTTTGCTGTGTATGGAGTGCACTGTTTTGCCCAAATTTTTGAGGGAAAAAATAAGGGTGCACATTATAAATGTTTAATTCTGTATTATATATAGTAAAACGAAAGAATTTTTTCCTGAAAGTTTGGCCCACAAAACGTGGGTTTGCATTGCACATGGGAGCGCAAAGCTTTTCACATGCTTTGGGTGGATCCACCTCCCAACCAATTCCTCCTTTCCCCTGGCTAGACTGACAGTCCTCTTTGGTCCAGCATTCCCCCCCACCCCGCCCGCCCCGCCGCGCCCCCGACCACGGCTGCCGCCATTTTAACTTCCGTTGTGTATGTGCCTGCCTTCCCCTGGTCCCATCCCCAGTCTGGTACTAGCAGTGGGTAGGAGGCCTTTTCCCTCTTATCTAATTATCTTTCTAGCCCTGTGCATGCTCAAGGTAAAGACTTCGACTGTCGCCATCTTGCCCAGGGGCAGGAGAGCGTGCGCTTGGTTACCCAGGCAACATGGCCCCACCCAGAGAGACCTGGCTTGCGTCCCCCTGACTCTGGTGGGGGCAGGAAGCGGTTTGACTCTCCCCCAGTGGCCGCTGAGTTCCCCTGCCCTCAGCCCACTCCCAGGTCCAGACGAGCAATGAGTGTCGGTAGTAGGCATGGGCGGGGCAGTGGGGAAGCTCCAGGGCCGTGGAGCGCAGCGGTCAAGGACGCAGCCCAGGTCAGCCCGCTGCCCTCACTCAGTTCCTGGTTTGCCACTTACCATCAGTGCGGCCTTAGGCACCTTGCCCAGCCTCTCTGTGCCTCCTCATCCTCCCGAGGATAATAATGGTGTTTATTAAGTGAGTGAAAGCAGTAGTAGATTGTTTTCCTTTTTATCTCATTTCCAGATATTTGTGGGGTTTCTAGGTATTCTTTTATTATTGGTGTATAGCTTAATCCTACTATAAGGCAACACAGTCTGTGTGATTTCGTTGAACGTGGCGAGACCTGCGTTATGACCCAACTTAGGGTCCATTTGGGTCAGTCTTGCATGGGGACTGGGGGTGAATCTGTCTTCACTAGTTGAATACAGTTGATAGAACCTTGTCAATGAGATCATTTTGTTAACCATGTCATTCACATCCTTGGAGCTAGAGTATTTTTGCCTGCTTCTGGTAGTTACTGACAGATGTATAAAATCTCCCCCTGTGATCACAGATTTATCGATTTTTTCCTCTTAAATCTGTCAATATTTATTGCATACAGATTGAATCTATGTATACAAATTAAGAATAATTACATCTTCTTGGTGAATTGACTCTTATGTTATAAACTGTCCCTTTTTGTCTACAGTAATGCTTCTTGTCTTAAAGTTGACTATCTGACTGTACCAGCTTTCTTTGATTAATGTGTACATAATATATTTCTCCATCCTTTTACTTTAAACCTCTGTGCCTTCTGTAAGAAATAGAAAGTAATATTGTTTTATTAAATCCATTCTGATAATTTTTGTCTTTTCATTGGAGTATTTATTTCATCTAATTTAATTCTTGATATAATTGAGTTTAAATTCACCATCTGACTTTTTTTAATTGTGACAACTGTTCTATTTTACTTTGTCTCTGCTTTCATTTTTTTATTGGAGTAATCAATATTTTTTACAATTTCATCATCCCCACTTCCTTGTATTAACCCATTCATTCTACTTTTTAAAAACTTTTTATGGTGATTCCATATAGATTACAGCATGCACCTAGTAGACTTTCTGAAGTATAATACAAAATAATGCTTTTCCCACTTCAGTCAGCACAAGAACCTTGAATCACTGTCTATTTAACCCCCTCCTGCCTTTTGTGCTGTTGCTGCTATGTTTTTAACGACACATATACAGGAATGGGCAAAAGTAGTTTTACAGCAGTGAGTATGAGAAATGGAGTTTATTCCCTTTTTTATTGTTGGCGCTATTACAGGCGCCCCCCATTGGCCCTCCCTTCACCCCGCTCCCCTGGCCTTGACCCCGTTATTGTGTCCATCGGCCACCTATGTATGTCCTTTGGCTAATCTCTTTATTCTTGTGTACGGTGTAAGTTGGTCGTCTAGTTTCATTTTTTGTGTACCTGTTCAATTTTCCCAGCACCATTTACTTATATAATTACTTTTTTTTATCCTCACCCGAGGACATTTTTTCATTGCTTTTAGAGAGAGAGGAAGGGAGAGACAGAAACATCAGTGTGAGAGAGAAACAGCAGTTGCCTCTCATACGCACCTGGACCAGGGATCATATGCACCAGACTAGGGATCAAACCTGAAACCTAGGTATGTGCCCTGACTGGGAGTCAAACGTGCAATCTTTTGGTTATGGGACAATGCTCTAACCAACTGAGCTACACCAGCCAGGGCCCCAACACCATTTATTGAAGAGACAGATTTTACTCCATTGTATGCTCATGCCTCCTTTGTCGAATATGAATTGACCATGCAGGTGTGGGGTGATTTCTGGGCTCTGTTCTGTTCCATTGATCTATAGCTCTGTTTTAATGTCAATACCATGCTGTGTTGATTACAATGGCCTTGTAGTATAGTTTTATATCAGGCATCGTGCCATCTCCAACTTCGTTCTTCTTTTTCCATGTTGGTGAGGCTATTAAGGATATTTTTTGGTTCCACATAAATTTTTGGAATATTTGGTCTAGATTTGTGAAATATGCCATTGGTATTTTAATAGGAATTGCATTGACTCTGTAGATTATTTTTGCATAGAATGGATATTTAATGATGTTAATTCTTTCAATCCCTGAACAATCCCATAGTCTATGCATCCAGTTGTTTGTATCTTCCTCTTCAATGTCCTAAGTTTTCTGAGTACAGATCTTTTACTTTCTTGGTTAAGTTTATTCTTAATTACCTTATTTTTTTGTTGTTACTGAAGTAAATGGGATTGTTTTCTTAGTTTTTCTTTCTGATAGTTCATTATTGGTATATAAAAATGCAACTTTCTGAATATTAATTTTGTATCCTGCTACTTTGTTGAATTCATTTATTATATCTAGTAGTATTTTGGTGGAGTCTTTAGGGTTTCCTATGTACAATATCATGTCATTGGTAAATAATGACAGTTTTACTTCCTCCTTTCCAATCTTTTATTTCTTTTGCCTTTTATTTCTTTTTCTTGTCTGATCATTGTGGCTAGGACTTTCAGTATATGTTGAATAAAAGTAGTGAAAGCAGACATCCCTGTCTTGTTCCCGATGTTAAGGGAAATGCCTTTAGCTTTTGGCCATTGGCTTTAATATGGCTGTAGGTGTGCCATATATGACCTTTATTATGTTAAGGTATGATCCCTCTATTCCCACTTTGCTGAGAATTTTATCACAAACGGGTGCTGAATTTTATCAAATGCTTTTTCTGCATATATTGATGTGATCATGTGATTTTTATCTTTCATTTTGTGTATTTGATGCATCACATTTGTTGATTTGCAAATATTGTACCAGCCTTGCATCCCTGGAATAAATCCCACTTGGTAGCAGTGTACTATCTTTTTAATGTATTGCTGGATCCAGTTTGCTAATATTTTGTTGAGGATTTTAGCATTTATATTCATCAGGGATACTGGCCTATAGTTTTCTTTCTTTGTAGTGTATTTATCTGGTTTTGTAATTAAAATAATGCTAGCCTCCTAAAAAGACCTTAGAAATCTTCCCTCCCTTTTAATTTTTTGCAATACTTTGAGGAAGATAAGTGTTAGCTCTTTGAATGTTTGGTAAAAATTGCCTGTGAAGCCATCCAAACCAGGATTTTTGTTTTCTGGGAGTATTTTGATTACTGCTTCAATTTCATTAGCTGCTATTGTTCTATTTAAGTTTTCTGATTCTTCTGAATCCGTTTGTATGATGGAATCGGTCCATTTTGCCCAGGTTATCCAATTTGTTGGCTAAAGTTGCTTATAGTATTTTCTTACAATCATTTGTGTTTCTGTTATGTCAGTGGTTACTTTACCTCTTCCCTTTTTGATTTTATATATGTGGGTCCTCTTTCCTTGTTTCTTGATGAATCTTCTAAATGTTCATCAGTCTTGTTTATCTTTCAAATAACCAGCTCTTGGTTTCATGATCTTTTGAACTGTTTTTTCTAGTAGTCTCTACGTCATTTATTTCCATTCTGATCCTTATTATTTTCTTCTTTCTACTTACTCTGGGTTTTGTTTGTTGTTTTTCTAGATATTTTAGATTGCTTATGTGAGATACTATTTGTTTCTTGAGGTAGGCCTGTAATATTATAAACTTCCCTCTCAGGACTGCTTTTACTATGTCCCATAGATTTGGGGTTGTTGTGTGTTCATTTTCATTTGTTTCCAGGTAATTTTTTATTTCTCCCCTGATTTTATTGGTAACCCATTCATTGTTTAACAACATGCTATTAAGCTTCCATGTATTTGAATGTTTTTGAGATTTTTATTGTAGATGATTTCTAGTTTCATGCCATTTTGGTACAAGAAGATGCTTGATAATGATTTCAATCTTTGTGAATTTGTTATAACTTATTTTATGTTCTCATGTGTGATCTATCTTTGAAAATGTTCCATCTGCACTTGAGGAGAATGTATATTCTACTGCTTTGGAATGAAATGTTCTGTAAATATCAATTAAATCCCTGGTATATAGTGTATTATGTAAGGTCACTGTTTCTTTGTTGATTTTCTGTCTGGGAGACCTACCCAGTGATGACAGAGGGGTGTTAAAGTCCCCTACTATTATTATATTACTGTTGATCTCTCCCTTAGAGTTCACCAAGAGTTTTACTATGTATTTGGTTGCTCCTATAGTGGGTGCATATGAGGTCTGTCCTGAAAAAGTCCATTCATTGTTAATATAATGAGAAAAGTTTGCACAACATGAGTGTAACCTGGCAGCCAAGGAGAGTGGACTGCAATATGCATGAACAATGGCTCCTTCATGACATCACTTCAACGACGTACTAGTCAGTGGGGGTGGAAGATGCTGTTGAGTGAGCATGTGTACTGTGTGGCCGTCGCATTCAAAATGATTGAGAGAGTAGAGCAATGAATCTGCATCAAGTTTTGCTTGAAGCTTGAGCATTCCTCCGCAGAAACTATTCGGATGGTTCAGAAGGCCACATCTGTGAGTAACTGGTGATTGGCAGCTTCAACATGACAATGTGCCCACTCATATATCATGTCTTGTGCAGAGTGTTTTGGTGAAACATCAAATCACCCAGGTGACTCAGCTTCCCTACAGCCCAGACTTGGTGCCCTGTAACTTCTGGCTTTTCCCAAAACTAAAATCACCTTTGAAAGGGGAGAGATTTCAGACCGTCAATGAGATTCAGGAAAATATGACAGGGTAGCTGATGGCAATTGGGAGAACTGTGTGAGGTCCCAAGGTGTCTACTTTGAAGGGGACTGAGGCGTCATTGTCCTATGTACAATGTTCCTCGTATCTTCTTCAATAAATGTCTCTATTTTTCATAGAACATGACTGGATAGTTTCTGGGTAGACCTTGTATATGTTTACCAGGGTTGTATTTTTTTTTAATTGATCCCCTTAGTATTATGTAGTGGCCTTTTTTGTCTCTTGTTATGGTCTTTGTTTTGAAATCTATTTTGTCAGATGTAAGTATTGCTACCCCAGCTTTTTTTCTTTTTTCATTTTCATTTGCATGGAAACTTTTTTCCCTATCCCTTCACTTTCAACCTGTATGAATCATTTGTTATGAGGTAGGTCTTGGTAGACAGCATATGTATGGGTCATGTTTTCTTATCTATTCAGTTACCCTTCGTCATTTGATTGGAGCATTTAGTTTATTTACACTTAAGGTTATTATTGACAGGTATTTATTTATTACCATTTTTTTGCCTATGTTCCTCTCTTTATTATTTTCTGTCTCCTCCTTCTTTTCTTCATTATTGATATTAGAGAGAGAGGAAGGGGGGGAGAGTGGGAGAGAGAATCATGGATCAGTTGCCTCCCGTACATGGTCTGACTGGGTATCGAACCCACAACCTAAGTATATGCCTTGTCCTGGGATCGAACATGCAACCTTTTGGTATACAAGATGATGCTCCAACCAACTGAGCAATCTGGCCAGCGCTATTTCTCCTCCTCCTTGGTCTTCTCCTCTTCTTCCTCCTCCTTCTTTTCCTCCTCCTTCTCCTCCTTGTCCCTTTAACATTTCTTGCAATGCTGATTTAGTGACAATAAACTCCTTTAGTGGGTTTTTTCCTTGTCTGGGAAGTCTTTATTTTCTCCTCAATTTTAAGTGATAGCTTTGCTGGATAGAGTAGTTTAGGTTTCAGATCCTTGTTTTTCATTACTTTAAATACTTTATGCCAGTCCCCTCTAGCCTGAAGTGTTGCTGTTGAGAAATCAGCTCACAGTCTTATAGGAACACCGTTGCAGGTAACTTTCTTGCTGGCTTTAAGATTCTCTCTTTGTCTTTAACTTTTGCCATTTTAATTCTGATGCACCTTGTGTGGGTCTCTTTGGGTTCATCTTGAACTTGTGTGATTTTTTTGTGTGATTTTTACCAGGTTAGGGAAGTTTTCTGTCATTATTTCTTCAAACAGGTTCTCTATCCCTTGTTCATTTTCTTCTCCTTCTGGTAGCCCTAGGAGGCAGATGTTGTTTCATGTTGTCCCAAAGTTACCTTAAACCATCCTTATTATAATTATTATTATTATTTTGCTGCTCTAATGGGATGTTTTTTCTACTTTGTCTTTCAACTCACTGATTCGATCCTCTGCTTCATCGAACCTACTTTTAATTCCTTCTAATGTATTCTTGTTGTCAGATATGGTATTCTTCATCTCTACCTTGTTCTTATTCATGGTTTCTCTGTCCTTTTTCATGCTGTTCTAGTTCCCACTGAGTTTCTTGTAATTCTCACTAAGTTCCTTGAGCATCCTTATAGCCATTACTTTGAACTCTATATCTGATAAATTGTTTGCCTCCATTTCATTTAGTTCTTTTTCTGGCGATTTCTTCTGTTCTTTGATTCAGGGCTTGTTTCTTCGTCTCTCCATTTTAGCTGACTTTTTGTGTTTGTTTCTATGTAATAGATAGAACAGCTATGACTCCTTTATGAGGTAGTCTTATGTAGTAGGTGTCTTGTGGGACCCAGCGATGCAGCCTCCTTGATCTCCTGAGTTGGATGCTGTAGGGATGTCTTTTGTGTGGTTATGTGGGCCCTCATGTTGTAATTGGGTTTTGCTTGTTGTTGGCTCCTTCGTGGGTGGGATCGAACCTCAGGCTGGCAGACTGTGAGGATCAACCCTGACCACTTTGTGCAAGCTGTTGTATTGGTGCAGACAGACCAAAACAAGACAAATGCAAACAAAACAAAACAACAACAATAGCAACATAAACAACAGCAAAAAAAAAATCAAAAAAGGAAAGAAAAGAACAGAAAAAAAAGAATAAGAAAAAAAATTATGAAAGAAGGAAGAAAAAATAAAGAATAGGTAAAGAAATATGGGGGAAAAGAATACGGAGAGAAAAAATTGAATAAATGAAAAAGAAAAAAATGTGAAAGAAAAAAGAGAACAAAATAATGAAATAGAAAAGAGCTTTCTAGACAAGGCAGTTGAGGAGGAGGGAGTGATTGAAGGGGTCTGGCCCCGGCGTGCACTCTGTACCTCAGGAACGTAATGCGTATAGAGTGGCTGGCTTTGGAAGACTATTGCCCACAAGAAAAGATGTTTGGTTTTCAGAAGCCAAAGATGTACCAAAGCATAGGAGGCTGCTGTATTTGCAGAGCTGTCTCCAGTTCCTGATTCGCTCGCAGTAGACACTATGCGAAGGACTTCCAGAGCTGTCTTTGTTTGCATGATACGTGGTCAGGAAACATCTGTAATGCCTGTGTCAGGCTTGTGAAAGGATGGAAGAAGTTGCCAGCGGGATCAAAGCACAACAAAATTGGAATCGTGGTACGCGCAGGCGCAGGCCCAGTCTAAAAACTGCATTGAAACCGAAGAAAGTGAAAACTCTACTTGAAACACGATAAAAAGCAACCAGATCAGCCAACTGCAGAAAGAAGTTAAACATCACAACTCTGATGCTCACAGGCCCACCTCAAGGGCCTCCCAGCTCAGTCTCCTTGTTCTAGTAGCCAGACAATGGCTCAGATACAGCCATGGCTCGGGCTCTGACAGAATGCCAGTTGTTTTTTTTCCTTTTCAGATCTCACATGCTGGAATAGACAGAAAGTCCTCATTGCTGCACATCTATTCAAGCCTTGCTGCAGCGACAAGAAGGCAGAGGCTGAGAAGCCAGAGGAGCGGGCCCGGGCCTCTGCCTGGCCCCACGCAGGAGTAAAGACTGAGGTTTCTGTAGAGGGGAGCACAGAACGATCTGCATTTTAGAAAAAAAGTTACAGCAACAAAATAGCCCTTCTATTTTTCACTCACATACTCTGCCAAAAGACAACTTCTAGACTAGTTCCGAATGGGTTATGTTTCCTCCGTTTCCACAAGTTCCCAAACTCTGAAGCTGGTGTTTAGCTTCCTAAAAGAAAAAAAAAAAAAAAAGACGTATACATAATATTTAAGATGCTGAGTATTTCATAGGAAAGCTGAATGCTGCTGTAAAGTGCTCTTAAGTCTTTGCCTTTGAAGTCCCCTTCTAACGAATGAAACTAGGAGAATTTCAGGGGACAGACATGGAATGTGTTGTATGATAAACGTGTAGTTATAGCCGTTCTATATTCAGAAGCAGTGGTTGGTACAATTTTAAAGATGGCTGACTGCACCTGCTTTCCTTCATGATGACTAATTTGTCATAACTCATTAACCTGGACTTGCCCCAAGAGGTAGTTGTTAATAAATTTGAAATATTAAGGTCTTACCAAGGTTCTGATGATTCAAAACTATACTACTGAATATTTAGCAATAAAAACTAAGCTCCCTGGTATAAATACCTTGATGGAGAAGTTTCCAATAAATATACAAAGAGGTAACTGGGCTGTATGTGTTGTATCCTGTGTCACCTCCCTCGTACTGACATTTGATGAAGATTTTAATTTATATGAAACTTCTAAAGCAGAATCAAAGCTCTGCTTAGGGAAATGTCATGTCTCTATGCTAAGCAGTCGTATATGAATAGTAGCAAAGTTTTACCACATGGTAGAAAACACACTCTATTATGTTAAATTATCTGAGAAATAAAATGTGCAACCCATTAAGATGGCATAAAAAAATAACAAAGGTTAATGCTTCTCTGGGCACATTACTCAGAGGGCTCGCCGCCTGTGTAAATAACTGCCTTATTTGTGTTACGCGGCCAGAGACTTACTTGGAAGTCAGCACAGCGCAGTTGCAGCTCTGGGTCACTTCAGCTGGCCTTTGTGGGGGCTTCCTCGGTTGCAGAGTGATTGTTCAACATCCTTGACCCAATCAGGGCTTGGGGTTTTCCACCACAGGGTCTGGCAGAAGTAACGCTGGCTCAAGTGGGGTTGGTAGGGTGATAATATGGGTGTAATGATTTACCATTTTCATTTTGAACATTTCCCCTAAAATGTCACATGGTGTGCTCGAGTGTGATACTGTTACGTTACAGAATGACATGCTTATGATTTTGTAATAAGAAGGGGCACTGTCTGTGCCGGACGCTGGGCGTTAAAGTAAAATTCTAATAAAGGAAGAGGGGTGTGTTGATGCCGAGCGGGCTGGTTTGGCTCTGGCTCCTTTTAGTCTGGATGCTGGGGCGCTGGGCGATGAACCCCGAGCGCGGGGCCCGTGCACTCCAAAACTTTTAGGAAGAGCCAGACCAAAGTGCTCTCGTTGCCTGTTTCCTAAATGTTCACGAAAAATATTACCAGGTCACGCTTTCCGTAGTGAGGATTATTTACCTACCTTATAATAAAATGATTCCATGCTTATTTTTATTTTTAAAATTTTTTATTGTTCAATTACAGTTGTCCTCACTTTGTCGCCATTACTCTCCCCTGCCCTCCCCACCCCCTCACCTCCCCCATTCAGTCCTCCCCCAACTGTCTTTGTCCGTGAGTCCTTCATGCATGTTCCTTGACTTCACCCTTCCCCTTCTTTCCCCCCCCCCATTATCCCCCTTCCCCCTCCCCTCTGGTCACTGTCAGTTTGTCCTTTATTTCAATGTCTCTGGTTCTATTTTCCTCGCTTGCTTGTTTTGTTGATTAGGTTCTACTTATAGGTGAGAACATAGGGTATTTGTCTTTCTCTGCCTGGCTTATTTCACTTAGTATAATAGTCTCCAGTTCTGCGCATGCTGTCGTGAAGGGTATGAGTTTCTTCTTTCTTTCTGCTGTGTAGTATTCCATTGTGTAAATGTACCACAGTTTTTCAAGGTGGATTTTAAAAATTGGATAGTATAAAGAACAATAAAGAGAGCCACTTTTTATCGCACCCTGTAGTTTTGTAGTTTTTAATCTAAACTTAAAATTTCATATTCTTTTTGGAAGAAACTATAAGTCACCCTCTGTACACAGACTCCACAGTGAGCTGGATGGTTCTCCCGCAGCCTCTGATGTATATCGCATGGGTCTCGGCCATTGTCATCTTCCTCCTGAGTTATTTTGAAATGGTTCTTTTTTTGTACCTTTTGGCTGCAGTATTGTTGGTAGAATAATAGGGCTCATCTCTATTTCTGTCTTTATTTATTTATTACTAGGCCTCAACCCCTTCCACCTCTCTGTACCTATAGGATGTATGGTATGTAGTCATGTACTTTGTATTAATATATTAGAAATCTATAAATCTGTTTTGTACTTTTTATGCTGTTGGATACTTATAATCAAAACTTTTATTTAGGTGCCCAGCCGGTGTGGCCTGATTGGTTGGAGCATCGTCCCATGCACTGAAAGATCACGGGCTTGATTCTCTGTCAGGGTGTTTCCAAACAGAGAAGGGGTCCTACTGCCCACCATCCATAGGCAAATTCTGGAGTTTTGGTTAAAAAGGAAAGGAGTCTTTTATTCAAGAGCTCACATTTTGGAAGAATGGCAGGCTTCTGCCTCAGAGCCCATCCCCTCTAGGACACCCAGAGAAACCCCTTTTACCCTCCGCCAGGCCAGTTCAAGGCTGTGCCGGAGTTCCTTCTTCTCTCTCTTTCTCTTTCTCTCTCTCTCTCTCTCTCTCTCTCCCCCTCTTTCTGGAATATATATACTTTTACTAGATTATTGAATAAATTTAGTCTTATTAGAAAAGAAAAAAAGAAAGAAAAGAATAAAAAAAAGTGCAGTTCACCTCAGCAGAGTTTAGTGCCTGCTGTGATCTCTCTTCGGATATGCTGGTTGTGAAGCTTGTTGGGACCTGCTCCAATGTTGTCTGCAGCTGGCCACTTGGTGTGCTGGTTCTGAGCCTCCTATGAGGTTCTCTGGTGCAAGCCAATGTCAGATACTGCCCATGTCTGGTCTTCGGCAACCCGTCTGAAGCCACAAGTGATCACAGTCTATGGCTGCCTCTGCTGGGCTTGTCTGTACTTGGGAAGGACCAAGCTGTGCTCCAAAGCCAGCTTTTACCAGCACAGGGCCCAGGGGTGGGTCAGTGAATGTCCCAAGGCACCTCGGGATCCATCTCCGCCTCCGCCTGCTGGTCAGCTGACAGGCTTAGTCACAGGATGGACTCAGTCTCTAAAAGAGCCTCTGGTTGAATTGGGAGGGTGGGGCTACTGTATCTCCCATGAGGGGGAGGCATCATTCAGACTTCGGGGAAGATGGTGGGTATGTTCCCTCCCCCCTGGAGCCACACCTCTGAATCTGTCCTGGATTTTTTCCCCAGACCTTGGCAGGCCGAATCCCTAGTAGTTTGGCAGGCGGGGCCTCCAGAGCCCAGAGGATGGGTCTGCTGTGGGTCTTGCACTTTGAATGTCCCCACTCTGAGCCACACTCCCTTCCCCCACGGAATTGCTCTCGGCAACTCCAGGACTTAGCAGGGCTGATTCAAACAGCCTCCCATGGGGGCGGTGTCCGCAAGCAGTAGGAGGGGGTGCGGACACTTGTCCTTCCCAGACAGTGCAGACTGCACTTGCCGGGGAGCTCAGATCTGCCTCCTCCCACTGCAGCCACAGAGCCCAGCACTCACCCCTCAGACTCCCAGGTAGAAGCCTCCCCGGGAGGAACAGTCCCCAAAACCCAGCTTTGCATGGCTCCCTGGCCCCCCATGCCACCAAACCAAGCAGGAGGGGGCCCCAAATCAGCCCTGCTTGGCGCTCTGATCTCTCCATGTGGCTGGTCACTGCAGAGCGGGACTGAAATTCCCAGCTCTACCTGGGCCCCAAAGGGCCAAGAGCCTGGCTCCCCTGCACCCTCAAACTGAGCAGGGCAGGTGGAAAATGCCAGCCCTGTAACACTCCTCTGTGCCAGGAGCCCAGCAGGATGGGGCACACTGAGCAGTTCAGCAGGCGGGGGAGGGCACTGTACTCTAGGTGGGCCAGATGGACCCTCTTTCCCAAGCCACACAGTTTAGTTACTGACCGGCTCTCTGCCCAAAGCCTTCCCACGGAATAGAGGGCTCCTTAAAGTCACTGCTGGGTGTCATGAACAGAGCCCCCCAACCCCAAACCCTAGAGTGGCAGCATGGCCTCTCCAGCAGGCATAGGCCCGAGCGAACATCCGCGCTGGCGCTGCAGCAACAGGAGCGCTCCTTCACGGGGACGGTGCGGCCCGAGCCTTCCGGGCGGGCAGAATCCCCACTGCCACTATGAGGGCTCCCTGTGCCCCCTTCCTGTCTCTGTTGCTCTGGGGTGGGGATCCCCGTGTGGGGTTGACCCCATGCTCGAGGAGGAGGGAGTTTTGCAGCCACAACATCCTTCTAGCTTCTCGCCCACTGCACCTGCATGCCCTCTCCCCGTATCTGCTCATCCTGCCAGTCCCCTCCTGGCTGCTTCTGTGCATCTTGGTTATAGCATTCAGATCAGATACACTTCAATGGGTTTTTTAAGTTGATTGTTCTGTAGTTTAGCTGTAGGTCCAGTCCAGGACTGGGAGCAAGCGTGTGGAGCTTGCAGGTACTCTACAGCCATCTTGGACCCCTCTCTCCGCATGCTGAGTTTATTCTTGTATTCCTATTATTTCCTAATTATTGTATTATTTATTTGTATTGTAACTGTACACCTACTTTTGCCCATTCTGTATTTTAAAACCCACAAGTCATTCTTATCCTTTTTACAAGGCTGATCTTCATTTAGATTTGCCTACGTAGCTGTCCCTTCTGTACCTTCGTTTCCTCTTCTCCACACAAACATCTTGGGTCAGTTTTCCTTTGGCCTGAAGAGCTTCCTTTACTAGTAACATCTTGTGGATCCTCTGATAACAAATTCTTTCCATTTTTGGTTTGTCTGAAATGTCCTTGTTTTACCTTCCTTCTCTCCAGCAGTTAAGGAATTCTAGGTTGACTATTTGAAAACATTATGCCCTTACCTTCCTTGTTTCCTTGTTTTCCGTTGAAAATTCAGTTGTTGGTCTTATTATTGCTGTTTTGAAGGTAATACTCTGGCTGCTTTGAAGATTTTCTCTGCTTTAGATTTTCCACAGCTCAGATGTGGCTTCTATGTAAACTATACTGCTTGGATTGATAATCTGTCATCTATTTCATATACCTCTTGGCCATTATCTCTTCAAACAGTTCTTTCCTACGTTCTTTCTTTCGCTCCTCTCTTGGGGAATTCCAAGAATGTGGCTGTTAGAGCCTTCCAACAATAGAGCACAACTCCTGCTCTAACTTGAGAGAGTGAGTCCTTCCCGGGCTCCTTCCTGAAAGCCCGGGGATAATCAACAGAGCCCTCCCTCCTGCGAGCCCACTCTGAACTCTATTTCAGTTTTCCAGTCCCCGGGTTGGGGGAGGGGGAGAGGGTGGGCGGTGCTGCTGAGCGCTCTGTTTAATTAGCTTCCCAGCCGTATTGGCCGCTGTCTTGGGACTCACAGCTGAGTCTCAAGGAGCTTCTTCAGGGGAAAAGCTGCGCTTCCTACCTCTGTGGATTCTTGGCCCTTGGCTCCTTGCTTCCTCAGGAGCCCTCTGGTGTTTTCAAACATATGCTTTTAGAATTGTATCTACCTTTTCCGGTTGTTCTTGGCAGGAAGGTCTATCTCATTCAAGCTAGTCTGCCGAAGCCAGAAACATGTGATACTGTGTGTAAACAAGGGAGAGATGGCCTGTGCCCCCTGGGACTGCATTTGGTAGAGCCCAACCTGACCACGGTGCAAGGCACAGGCAAAATGCTATTTTCCAGGGAATCAGAGACGGCATTCATTCTGAATAGTAGGACCAGGGAAGGTTTCCTTGAACAATGGGAAGGATCGTGACACAGGCTACTTGGAGGGAGGGGGTAGGGTGTGGGAGGAGGCACAACTGGCCTTGGTGGAAAAAGTTAAACCAAGTACAGGCGTCGGATATGATGGGACAGGTGACATGTGAAGCGCTGGAGGCGGGGCAGGGAGAGAAGTGTCGCGGGAACTGAAGCTAGGAAATGCAGATACGTGCCAAATGGAAAGGCGTCCCTGTCCGAGATGGAATCTGGACGTTTCTGTACGTGACGATGAACTGCTGACGTGTCGGTAGCTTGGCAGCAACTGGCTCTGGCTTTGCCTGCACTCACGGTGCAGCTCTGGTGAAGCCCTTAGCCTTCTCTGGTTCCTAATTTTCTCTTTTGCAAGATAAGAATTGTAACCATACCTTCTCCCACCACGCCTCAGGTGCAGGGAGGTGCAGATGAGCTTATAAGCCAGATGTGCTCCAATGGGGACCAAGTGTGGCCAGGGGACCGTCGCAGGAACCCCAACGACTTTCAGGCCCCGTTTGTGAATCGCAGGAGAAGGACGGCTAGGTGTTTAGTGAGCTGGAGAGCTTTCCAAAGTCCTCCGCCTGCCTGTCCCCTGAGCCCTGTCTGCTCCACCCCAGCACCCACGCTCAGGACTGGGCACGGCCTGGCCATCCCACCAGATGTGACGCTGCCCCTCTCCCAGTTAGATCATCCCTCCTGGGCAGCTCTGGGCAGTTATCCGGTCCTTCCTTGGCGGTGCTGGGCCGTGGGCTGAGATGTACGATCAGCCTAGCCCTCTGGGCCCGGTTAAAAGGACGTGCATTGTATCGCCCTTCTGTTCCACCTCCCGGTCCTGCTCTTGATTTGGGGGGCCCCACAGCCCTAGTCTATTTCCTTTCCCATGAGACACACCTGCGGTCCCTTTAAGATAGTTCTTCCCTCTCTCTGAATTATGAAAGGGCCAAAGCACAGGGGCTAAAGCCTTATCTCTTTTTATACAACCTGACTCGGGAATGCGGAACCACGCTCTACCCGGGGATGGTCCATGAACCTGTGATATTCACTCTGTGGAGGAGCCAGAGAAAAAATTCTGACCCTAAGAAGCTTGTGACCTCCTTGGGGACATGAAAAGTTCTGGGAAGGGTGAGAAGAATGTCTAGATAATAAGCCCACCTTGGAAGCAGGGAACCCTGGAGGCCGCTTCAGCAGGGATGTCGCCTGAGGGGGTGGGATTTGAGCTGGGCCCTGAAGAATGACATGTAAAGGATGGGGAGAAAGAGGAAGTGCGCTGGGCGCCCCACCCCGCTTGGCGTGCCCTGCTGCCCTCCCTCCCCACTGTGCCCTCGCCGGAGGCCCCCGGTAGACTCTGTCCACGGGCTTGGGTTTGCCCAGGAGGGGGCAGCAGCAAGGGATGGGGGACTGCAGGAGAGAGGCCTCAGGGGTTTATGGCCCCCACCTCTGTTGCTGCGGGGTGGCTCTGAGGCCCTTCACTGAGGCCACAGCTCCAAACAGGCAGCCCCCTGAGCTCAGCCGCTCCCTCCCCAGCCCGTCCAGCCTCGGGGTGGTAAAGGCTCTTCTCTATGGCCTCATAGTCTTTTAAAACACTCTCCTTACATTAAGTTTCAGTGTGCTTTGTTTCCTACAAGGGACCCCAGTGGGGGAAAAATGAGCACTTTAGAGCTTAGAGAAGGTGGTGGGCAAAGAGGTGGGGGCTCACAGGCTTTTCTGGCTGAAGCAAAAGGTGGGAGACAGAGGAGGTTGGAGTCTAGAATGCGAAGAGCTTTAAATACCAAGCCAGGGAGTAGGAAATCCACGGTCATTGTGTAGATTTCTGTAACCTGCATCTCTCTTCTCTTCCAGGAGACTCCTGCCTGTAGCCCCGAAGCACCCACGGGCCCCTCCGCGGGGTCCTGCCGCCCAAGGATGGGCACGGTGAGGTGGGGAGGCTCCTGCCTTTGGAGCTCTTTGGCTGTGTTCCTCTTCCTCCTCTTCAGCCAGAGCACGGCGCAGTACCAGGAGTACCCTGCGGGGAGCTGGCCCTACTACCCGGAGTACTTCCAGCAGCCCGCTCCCGAGTACCACCAGCCTCAGGCGCCCTCCGGTGCCACCAAGATCCAGCTGCGCCTGGCGGGGCAGAAGAGGAAGCACAGCGAGGGGCGGGTGGAGGTGTACTACCAAGGCGAGTGGGGCACCGTATGTGACGATGACTTCTCCATCCATGCCGCCCACGTCGTCTGCCGGGAGCTGGGCTACGTGGAGGCCAAGTCCTGGACGGCCAGCTCCTCTTACGGCAAGGGGGAAGGTAAATGGCTTGTGCTTTGAAGCTAGTGCCAGTGTCCTCTGGAAACCCCAGGATGGGCCCGGTAAAGGAAGCTGCAATTACTATCAAGTATGAATTCCTCATAATACTCCATCTGGGCAGCCTCCTCTGCTTGTGCAACAAGGCAGGAGCGGAGGAGTGCTGGGGATGGGGCTGGGACCGACTGTCCTGCGTTGCCCAGACCTTCCTGGATTTGGCCCCAAAGTCTGGTATCCGGGGCCCGCCCGCCAGGCTGAGGACTTGAGGAGGGGGCTGCAGCCAGCCAGCCTGTGCTCACCTGCCCCGGCAGGCGGCCTGCCTGGGGGCTGGAGCAGCCGGGAAGCCGGTGCCTTTCTCCCCAGCCTTCCAGGGAGTTCTTCTTGCTCTTTCTCACAAAGGCTGCCCATAAGCTGCCCTCTGACTCTCCGCGCCCTCCCGCCCTGTCCTTCCACATCCACATGCTCTTCGCAGCCTGGCTATAACAGGAACGGGCTTTGGGTTTTTACTTTGGTCGGCCTATTCTTTCCTGCCTGGTTAAGAGAGAGAGAGATATAAATTTTTTTAGTAACACCTTGGAGAGGAGGCAGGCGTTAGAGCCCAAAACCTCGAGCTCAGTCCTGTTGCTGACCGAACTAACCCAGCCTTTAGAGGAAGGCGCCTGTCCCCTTTGGCCCCAGTTTCCAGTTTGGAAGTTGGGCTCTCAAGACTGAAACTTCCTTCTCTCCTTCTCTTTCTCCTTCCCTTCCCCACTCTCTAAAAATAATCAAATAAAAAGTGGAAGGAAGGAAGGAAGGACGGACGGACGGATGGACGGATGGGGCCCCGACCAGTGTGGCTCAGTTGATAGGAATCGTGCAAAGCGAAAGGTCACCGGTTTCATTCCCAGTCAGGGCACAGGCCTGGGTTGCGGGTTTAGTCCCCTGCTGGGGCACATACGAGAGGCAGCCAATCAATGTTTCTCTCTCTCTCTCTCTTTCTCCCTCCCTTCCCCTCTCTCTAAAAATAAATAAATAAACCATTAAAAAAAATAAGTTTTGAAACTTTCATAGTATGTGACTTTAAGTGGGAAATTAGATACAGGTGAAGAGCATTATTTTAAAACAAAAAAAAAAACCAAAAAACAGGAGCTGAGAGTTGCCCTCCCTGAGTTGGTAAAGCAAGTTTGCTGACTGGACAAGAGAGGGGCCCGAAGCCCCGCTCTGGGCTATTGGAGTGATCCCGCATTGTCAGCGCACGAACCCCCAGGGGACTGACTCAGGGTCTCCTGGGTCAGGGCTGGGCTGGAGTCTAGGACCTTGTGACTTTTGGAAGCCTCCCAAGTGATTTTGGTGACGTAACCAGGTTTGGAATTCGTTGAGTTAGATCATTGGTATGGTCCCTTCCAGCCCCGGCTTTCTGTTATTGTAGAAATTACAGGAGAATGGAAATCCCATATCACACATGTCCCGCCTCTGTGCAATTGAATATATCCTGTTGGAGCAACCACAGTCAAAGTGAAGTGTTTTCTGACTCTGCCTCTGGGTTCCTCAGCAGGGATGAGAGTTCCTCAGCAAAAACCTGAGTTAACAAATGCTGGGCTTTTAAACCCATGGCCTGCCTTCTTAACAAAAAATTCCAGGCGCTTCTCCGTATTCACACCTCTCTATTTATTCTGCTAGTTGAGTGATCTGGCGATAAGGTTAAATTTATGTTTTCTATTCCAAGCTGTCTTATAACAAGTACTTTTCAATGACTGTGGGGTTTTCTCAGTGACAAGTTTATTTTATTTCTACCCAAATGTAAAATTTACCTGTCATTAGACAAGAAGGGTGTGGTTCCCCCTGACTCCTCCCTCCACTCACCTGCCCAGGAGGGGACATAGGGTCACTGGAGAGGTGCTAATCTGGCTCAGATAGTGCCATTCGGGGATGACAAAGGGAGGAAAGTTCGTGGGAGTAGAGAAATTAAGATCATGGTCCAGCTGATGTTTCTCTCTTGTCTCCTTCTTCTGGGTTTAGCCCATAAAGTCTGGTACCCAGGGCCCACCAGCCTGGCCCCGGATCAGAAGTAAAAATAATAATTGTAAAAGCCCTGACCAGTATGGCTTGGATGGGCATCATCCTGCCAAGTGAAAGGTGACCAGTCTGATTCCCAGTTGGGACACATGCCTGGGTTGCGTGTTCGGTCCCCAGCTGGGGCACGTACAGAAGGCAGTCAATCAATGCTTCTGTCTCTCTCCTTCTCTCTCCCTTTCCCTCTCTCTAAAATCAAAATTTTAAAAATAAATAAATAAATAAAATCATGGTCCACGGAAGGTGCTGCATGGAGAAGCTGACAGACAGTAAGTAGCATGCTAGGATCCATGGACTGTGGATCAGTCAGCTCTCCGCTGAGCCTGCAGTGTAGAAGAATTATGCTAGAAGGATGGGGTAGGGACGTGGGCGCAGGGCATAAGGGCACACACGGGGGTGGGGGGGAGTGATTATTGGTAATGACAAGGTCTAAGCGATGGCCGTGGGATGGTAGCTGACGAAGGGTGAGGGGAGTGTCACCGGAGAGAGAGGACGAGTGAGGAAGAGGCCAAGAGGACTGGGAGGGCCATCTCTGTGGCTGTTGAAACCGTCAAGACATAGGAAAGAAGTGTGGAAGAGCGGAAGGGAGAAACAGATGCTAGAATCATTGTAACTGTCGCATCTCCAGGACTCTGAGGGTCATGCTGTCCACACAAAGTGGTACTTGGCTTACATCATGAGAGCCCTTTTAAATATAAATGTATTTGAATTTCATCAATGGAGGCTTTTTAGCACTGGGTTCATAGTAGGAACTCAGTAAATAGTAGCGGATTGATTTATGTTGGTTTGGGAGACTATGAAGAATAGTTGGCAAACAGTGCTTGGCATGGTGACCAGGGAGCGTGAGCGAGGCCCTGGGGTGCGCTCCCATGGGGCTCGGCCCGAGCAGGTGGCTCTGTGGGTGAGCTGGGAATGCCGCAGCAGCGCCGCTGTCAGGCTGCCCCTCCAGGAGCGCTCACTGTCACCTGTTCCTCTCAGGTTCAGGCTGTAGCAATGAAGGCAGGGAGAGTGCCCATATCCCCCCGGGGTTTCCAGCCTGGCCTGCCAATGGGTCTTCTCTCCCAAGGTGTCTCTGAGCTCAGAAACCTCATGAGCCCCTTTAGAAGGTTCTAGAGGCGACAGCTGCCCCACTTGTCACCCTCTGGATGGGTATCACAGCCACCTGTGGCTTTCTTCTGCCTGTCCTCGGATCTGAGATCAGATCTGATTCCCAAGGCACCCTGCACCCCGAATTCTTCAGATCAGAGTGACAAAGCCAGCAGATGACCAAGCGAGGCCCTGAAGGTTCTAACTTGTCTCTTTCTCCCTCCTTTTCCCTCCCTCCTCTTCCCTCCCATAAATAAAAAATTAAAAATGAAATGAAATCAGTGTCCACGGAAGGCACCACTCCCCTGACAGAGCCCGGGGGAGCGCTCCGGCATTCTAGCGGAAATTCACTTACGGTCTTTCTCTTCCAAATGATCCGTTGCTTTGTTTATACATCTCCTTTCATCAGAAGCATTTCCTAGAGTAAATGAGTGGAAAGGGTAAAATGAAGTTTTGCTTCCAATTGACTGGCTTTTTGTGTCCAAGGTTGGAGCCTCAGATGTGTCCCAAGTGTCACAACCTTAGCAGCTGAGACGCATCTGTGCCCTGTGCCCAGAATCACCCTTCCTTCCGGGGGGCAGGGCCAGCGCTGGCTGCTTTGCATCAGGACAGCCTGGTGGACAGACACCGAGCACACAGGGAAAAAATTGGCATGAAGTCAGGCCGTGTGGGAATACCGTGCGTGGGGATGCTGTCTTGGGCTACGTAAAACTTTACATTTCCACCATCTAAGAAAAAAATAACCGGTGAGAATATGCGCTGGGTAGAATGATAGAGGGTGAACTGAAGCTCCTTGCAAGAGCAGTTCTTCAGGGTAGGTTAGTTTCCATTTGCACTCCAGGGGCTAATTGCAAACGCTCCTTATGAGAAGTTAAGCAGACCCTGGGGGATGTCTGTCAGCCCTTCACGCGGCCTTGGGCCGCGTTGTCCCGCTCCCCATCCCCCTGGTGCGGGTAGTTCTCTCCTTGAAGATGGAAAAGGGCGCTTCTTCTCCACACCACCTCTGTCCCTGCGCTGCAGCTACAGGATGTTCCCAGGAGGCCCGTGTCCCGTGTGGAGGGTCTCCTCTGTTGCTGGTACTTAGCAAGACAAACATTGGTTTGTTGTTGAAACAGCAATCAGTTAGGCAGCATATGTTTCAGTGGAGCTTGATGGCTTGCAAACCAGGCCAAATTGAGAAACCAGTTGGAAAACCTCAGCCCAGATGTTTTCAATAAGCTCTTTGTTACCCTCGATGCATCTGAAATGCTCTTGTAGGAGCCCTGACCTGTCATGGGTCACAGTGGACACATCTCAGCAGGGGCTCAATGCGGATGTCGGATGTCGGAAGACTGGCCCTGCATCCTCCCTCACCTTTCAGAGCCTCAGGGTGTTCTTGGTTTTCTCATCTCCACAGTGGAGTGTTTTTTCTCTCCTTCCTTGCCTGGTGGAAACAATGGTATTTCCATTGTTTTTCTGACTTACTGGGAGGAGGAAGGGAAAAGGGAGTTTGAACATGTGCTAGGAACGCAGATTATCTCATTGCATATCCATGGCAACCTGTTTGTTGGATATCGTTGTTTTCACTTTAGAAATGGGGAGCAGGCCTGTTTAACTGGTTGACTGAGTCACATAGTCCCCGAGCCTGCGAGACAACTTGACCCAGATTATCTGACCCCATTATATCACAGAGTTCTGTATAGAGCCATGAGAAACGTGACAGGTTTGATTCTGTTTCCTTTCATTTTGTAGTAACGCTTATGAAAATCACTATTTGAAAAATGCTGTAGCACTTTAAATTTTTTTTTTTTACTTTTAATTATGGTAAAATATACATGACATAAAAACGTGCCTTCTTTGCCATTTTCCACTGTACAGTCTGATAGTGTTAGTGCATTCACATTGTGGCACAACTGCTATCCAAAACACTTTTCATCTTGCAAAACTAAAATCCAGTCCCCGTAGGCAGCCACTCCCCGTTCCCGCTCCCCCAGCTCCTGGCAGCCACCACGCTGCTTCCTGTCCCCATGAATTGACTCCTCTGGGAACCTCATGTAAGTGGAATCCCACAGCGTTTGTCTTTTTGGTGAGTGGCTTATTTTGTTTAGCCTAATGAACTCAAGATTCACCCATGCTGAGCACGCACGTGTGAGAATTTCCTTCCTTTTTCAGGCTGAATAATATTGCGCTGTATGGATATACCACATTTTATCAATGGACACTTGGGTTTCTCCTACTTCTTGGCTATTGTAAATAATGCTGTAAGGCACATGAGTGTGCAAATATCCCTTTGTGGTCCTGCTTTCTATTTTGGGTAGATAACTCAGAAGTGGGAATTGCTGTATCATATGGCCATTCTATTTTTAATTTCTTGAGCAGCTACCAGGCCGTTTTCCATAGAAGTTGCACCATTTTACATTCCCAGCAACAGCGCACGGGGCTTCCAGTTTCTCCACATCTTCGCCCACACTCGTTATTTCCTGGCTTTTTGAAAGGAGCCATCCTGATGGGCATGAGGTGGTGTCTTGTTGTGATTTAACCCTGTAGCACTTTGCACACTGAATCCTCTGCTTAGTGCAAATCAGGTGAAGGCCCGGGAGGGGAGCCCCCTCACACAGGGCCTCCCAGGCAGATGCCCTGCTGCAACCCAGCCCTGCCTTCACCCGCCTCCGGAAACATCAGAGGCAGCTCTGTGGGCTAGTCTTTGAGTCAATGGATGGAAACTTCAGGAGGTGAGAAGAGCACTGAGTGGCCCTGGGTCCCGGGCTCAGGGGGTGCCCTTGCAGAGTGAGTTGCTCTGTCTGAGCCAGAGCCTCGTGTCTGTGAGGTGTGAATAGTGATGTCACCTCATCCTCTTCCCTGAGGGATAGGAAGGTCAGGGAAGGTAACATATATGAAAATGCCTTTATTAAAAGCCTCAGCTGTGGGATAGCTTAGACTTTCCCCAAGGGGTCCAGTTCAGCCTTTGCTACAGATGGGAAGTGAGTCTGGCCCCTGCCATAGTCAGTGTAACTAAAATTGTCATCATTACTACCTTTTTTGAGTAACTTATGGGCTGACAGGAAACTAGGCACGTGCCATGTATTATCTCTAGCCCGCGCATGCTCCTGTGATTCAAGTGTCGTTAGGATCGTCACTTTACCGATAAGATAAAAGGTTATATAGCTAAGGGGCTGAGGCAGATCTCAAATGTAGCTTAGTATCCAAAACTTCCACTCTTCCCTCTCTACCACGTGACACCCGGGTGCAACCTTGCTTTCTACCCTGACCACGTTCAGTCAACCTACCGTGTCCCTCTGGCAAGGGAACCCAGATAGATGGTCTAGAACTCTCTGCAATATCTTAATGTACCAAAAATCAATTGATGACCACACACAGCTGCTGAGATGAGAGAAAATCTCTTTCTATGTGCAACATTGGTACTCGCAAAGACCCAAACTCACTTTGACAGTGTGCTTGGTTTCTCTCCCCTCTGCTCCCCACAGGGCCCATCTGGTTGGACAATGTCTACTGCACTGGCAAAGAGGCGACCCTCGCAGCCTGCTCCTCCAACGGCTGGGGCGTCACTGACTGCAAGCACACAGAAGACGTGGGTGTGGTGTGCAGTGAGAAAAGGATCCCCGGGTTCAAATTCGACAATTCGTTGGTCAACCACGTAGAGGCAAGTCATGTGCGCCCGATGACTCCTCCATATGGATGTTTTCTTTTCTCTGCGTAACTCACTTTTCACTTTCTGATTCTAAGATGTGCGTGCCAAGCCCCCCTGATCTGGTGGGGGGTACAATTGAGGGGGGATGCCATCAGTGGGGGAAGGGGCACCAGTGGAAAATGGCTTGGGCCAAGGCACAGAGTCATGGAGCTGTGAACGGGAGATAGGCAGGTCAGCGCTGCTGAGAACGTGGATCTGTGGGCCGTGTGAAGCGCAGCTAGAAAGGAGGGTGGGAAAGGCCTTCTGTGCTCTGTTCAGGAGCTTGCCCTTTGGACTAGGAAAATGTATTAGTTATCAATTGTTGTGTAACAAGTTACCCACCCACCCCTGGAAAGTTCAGCTTCACACAGCAAACTTTTATTATCTCCCATAGTTTCTAGGGCCGGGTGTCCGGGGGTGGCTCCGCTGGGTGATTTTGCTCAGAGTCTCGCAGGAGGTCGCGGGCGGCTCTCTGCTGCGGCTGGGCGAGCCCTCCCCGGGTTGGCTCCTGTGGTTGTTGGCAGGCTTTGCTTTCTCTCTGGCTGTCAACTCCTTCTGTCGCTGCCTGAGCTTCCTTAAGACACGCAGTTGCCTTTCTCCAGAATGTGTGACTCAAAAGAGAAAGAGAAGGAGCAAAACACGGGAGCCACAGTCTTTCATAAGCAGATCTCAGAAGGGCTACCCCATCATTTCGGCTGTGTTCTATTCGTCCCACGAAAAGACTGTGCACAGTGTGGGAGGAGATTGGGCCCAGGCTGTCGAGACCGGAGGGGGGTCACCGGGGCCACCTTTCTATTCTTTTGGGTAGATACCTGGAACAGTTGTTCCCAAGTCCAGCTGGGGATCAGAATCCCTTTGAAAATGCAGATACTGGGTAATATTTATAATTGCGAAATCCTACGCCAAGCTTCATGTTTAAATTTTTAATTTAATGTTATATATCATGGAAATTTATATTGTTATCGAAGACTCTCCAAGTCATTGCTTTTATTAGTTGCCAAATATTCTATCTTAGGAACCTGCTGTGACATAGTTAAACTTTCTTGCTTATTGGACAGATATAGATCAGTATATATAAAATTAGAATACATATCATTGTTCATAATCTTTGACTGCATTTTTGATGATGTCAATAGAATTTATGACAAGAAATGGAATTATGGAATCATGGTTTTAAATAGTATCTATATTTTAAAGTTTCTTGATATGGATAAACAATTAGGGAAACACTTTCTAAAACGCTCATTCTCATTGTAGATAGAAGTGCAATTCAGTCTTTGTGACGAGGCAGGCACTGGGTCTGAATCAGAGCCTCCCGCGTGGGGCCAGGCTGTTCTCTGAGCTCCCTCACGTGATTCTGATCTGGGGCAGCATCTGGGAATGGTGAAAGGCTGGAGACCCTTCTTCTGCATGTGTGGCTTCATTTCCGATTTATCTTTTCAACAAATTCTCCACTTAAACAGTGAAATTAGCAAATACTGATAGTTATTGCACTAGTCATGTGCAGGGAACGTGGGGCTTAGGGCCAGGGGGCAGGCAGCCGAGACGTCCTCCTGAAGGAGCATGCTGGATGTCAACCCCAAGGGGCAGTGGGAGCTGCCAAGAGTCCAGGCCAAGAAGCCTTCCCCGTGCTAACCTCCAGCTGACCATGAAGCTAATGCTGAGGGAAGGTGACTCCAAATGGCCCTGTTTGGGCTCCAGAGGAAGCTCGACCCAGACTTGTCTTTATGTTTTCCTCCCATGACGCACACTGTCCTGCTCTTTTTCATACGCAGCGCAGAGCATGCTGGGAAAGGATCTCCAGCCTTTTCTCAGCTGGCAGGATGAAGCTGACAGTCTTCATATGCAGCTGTTTTATTAGGGGTAACTGGAAGGGACTGTTCGTTACAGAGTGGATGTCCTTTAGTTAGTGCTCCAGTACTGATGACAACTTTGCTTTACTATGAAGTTTATGACGTGAACTTTTCCAACCCAGTTTCACACTTTTCATCTCCACTCTTTATAACCTCATAGGGAATAACTGGCACCCACGTACCTGTATCCCATCTTCCCGATGAGATCGGAAGCTCCTGAAGGGCAGGAGCTCTATCTAATTCCCCATTTTATCCAATAGAAATAATGCCAGGTACCTAATGGAAACAATATCTCTGACTCCCAAATTTTCTTCTTCCCAGGAATGTAGATCAAAGATCATTATCCCCTAAGGTATAGAATCTCCCGGGGTAAAATATCAAACTAAACAGCGGTGAGAGGTACACGGAAGCAAATTTTTCCTTTACAGCATCGCCCTGCCTACTAGGACAGTGAGCTTATTTATAACATCTTTAATGGAATCTCAGGATAACCCACTTTGTCAAGTGAAGATCCAGGCTTCTGGGCATAAGAAAGTCATTGATGGTTTGAAGCAAAAGAAGGTGGGCCAACATGTCAGTAGGTTTTGCCACTAGGAAAAAATTGATTCTAGGAAAGGACTCTGTGGGTATCCCTTCAACAGACAAGTTTTGTTGACTTCCTCTATGCACAGTTCCCATGCTGAACATTTGAAGGACAGATAAGATGGGTCTTATGAAAAGCAGAGCCTTAATTGTGCAGCATAGGCAGAGGAATGACTGAAAGAATATGCCGAGGAGTGCTTTCTTCTTCTGGAAGGGCTGAGAGTCCACGGCAGGAAAGCTTGGTAACAGTCTTTGTCCCAGACACTTGCTGGGCATTCACTGCGCACACATCACAGTCCAGGACACCGTTAGGGAAAGAACACTTGGCCCTTGTCTTCCAGCCCTTATAATCTGAGAAGACAAAATACATGAAAACTTGGAAGGTTATTCTAAGGCGCGGAGCCTAGATCCTAAATGAATTTCCAGTAACCCAGAGAGGACTACCTAGGGGGTGGTCATCTGAGTTGAGGGGGTGCCAATGACTTCCACGGTCTTCCAAACTCCGAGTTTTCCTAGAAGGCCCCCTCTCACCGTCATGCGAATCTGACTGGGTCCCGTAAGACAGCCCGGCGCTTCCGTGTGCAGCCGCCAACACTGAGAGACTTTCAGCTGATGAGCAGTGCCCAAGGCCTCTTCCCTGTGGCATCGGATGAAAGTAGGTCACGAAAGGGCCCAGATCCAAGGATGTCTGAGGAGAGCCTTTGAGGGTTGCCAGAGGCTTCTTCTGTCCAGGACTTCGTGGCTAAAGCCCGTGCTTACTGCAGAGCTGGCCTGATGGCCGGGGAACCACCCAGACCACCTACAGGGGATTTTTGTGGGATGCTGAGAAGTTCCTCTGAAATACCTCATGTAAATAGCCCGGGTCAGTAGCTGAAGTCATGGAATCACTCCTCTTGACTAACGGAATGTCTTTTATTAGCGTTGTGGACGGGAGGACGAGGTGTAGGTTTGGTGGACGTGCCGTTGGGGGGAGTCACGTGTACTGATCGATGGTCCCCAGGACTACCGCTGGGTGGTCAGCGTGAACTCTGCGCGTGGGCTCTTCCGTGTCTCCCAGCGCTGCGCTCCTGCGCCTCTGTCAAGTATCAGAAATTTGCATGGAGATTAAAGTGAGTACTGACCAAACTCATAAAAGACACAAAACTAGGAAGGATTGCTGGAATAGAACACTATGGAGAATCAGGAAAACCTCAGTACGTTGAAGTAATAGGCCCAAACTGTAACATATTAGGGATGAATAGAAGGTCCTCCATGAAGGTTCATGGGGGGAAAAAATCAGCCACAGAGCAAAAGCTAGGGAGAGTGACAGAAAAGTTTTGCTTATACTTAAAATACCCCCGAAGGCTGACTAACAACTCAGTAATAAGCCACGGTATGATATGACTGCTCAAAAGTGAATTAAACCAATGCGTCAATAGAAGACTTATTTTCCTAAAGTCTTTGTTTTTGGGACCAAGAAATGAGTGCAGGGTTCAGTTCTGGGGCCATCTCTTAACTGGGTCACCCAGGGGAGGGACTAGCAGGATGGGAACAGGTCTGGAAACCATGTGATACAAGAAATGAAGATACTGTGTTAAGAAAAGTGATATGTAGCGGGGGGCATGGCAAGTGTCTTCAAATGTTTAAAGTGCTACTGCAGAGACGAGGCCTATGATTTGTATTAGCTCCCAGAATTAAGATGGAAGGGAAGACAATGGGATGTGGATTTCAGCTCAGCGTAAAAACTCCACCACACTGAGGGCCGGCCCTGTGCAGTGGGTGGGGTTGCCCCATTCGTTAGCGGTGAGCTCCCCGTCCCTGGGGCAGTTCAAACAGGCAGGCATGGCATGGCCCCTGGCCAGGATACTCACAGCCAGACTTCTGCACTGGGAAGGAAGCAGGATAAGGTGATGGCCACGTTTTAAGACCCTTTGTTATTCTACATTCATGAAAATGCACCCAGCCCATGCAGCAGACGCTGACAGCTGGTATTGGCAGTGTCTACCATTGTGTGAATCAGTCTCTCTCTCTCTCTCTCTCTCTCTCTCCCCCCCTCTCTCTCTCTCACACACACACACACCACAGAAGCGATGCCAGTAGTGTGTGTGCTAGGTGCTCACCTCTCTCCCTGCCTCCTCTCTGGCTCCTCATGACCTTGGTCTTGAAAGCAAGTACAAGCTTCTTACCCTCACCCTTCTATCAACACATCAGTGTGTGAGAGCCAAAGCCCTTTCTTGAGTTCCCCCAGTTTGGGGCCTAAACATTCAAAAGTGGCCAAGAGTGGGGCGTGGTGAAAGTGAGGGGTCAGTTCACATTTTCTCTGTCTCGGGAAGCCAGGTGTCAATGACTGGACTAGTCCAATGAATGTGATCGGGACACCCCATCTCTTCACACCTGGACTGTGAGGGGTGTGGCCAGCTCTGTAACATCCTTCCTTGACCCCTGGAGATGGGAGACAGATGACAGACCATTAGAGAAGGTCCTCATAGGTGTGGCCCTTCCCAGGAGCACACTGGAATTTCTGAAGCAGGGAGTGGAAGAACACTGTACATCAGTCTAGACCAATTCCATCCTACTCAGGGATGCCAAAGGCCTGAGTCACTAAGCCCTGGGCCCTGGCTGACGGGATTTCACCGAACGAACTCACTGCTTCCGGTGAGCCCCTGCATCCTCCCGGGGCGTCCTCGGGGCATCCTCGCAGCCCCGTGGCACTCCATAAATTCCCTTCTAAAGAAGAGAAAGAGCACCCTTCTTTGTGTGAACGACCCCACCCAGGGAAGGGTCGCAGGTGTGGACCCTGATCTGCCCGTTGGCCAGCAGCTAGGACGCTGGGCAAGTCCACTGTCGCCTTGAGGATGAGTGGGATGAATTCAGTCCCTTCTAGCTATGACGGCCTGTCCCGAGTGGCAATGGCTTCCCCATCAGAATGACACAGCAGGCACTCATCATGTGTAAAACAGTTTTAAATATTCTGTAGGCAAACAACAACAACAAAAAACCAGGTGATTTCTGTAAAAGTACTTGCAGACTGTGCAGTTATTCCTACCATCGCTCTACCAGCCTGCATTCATTTCATCCAGAAAATCAGCCGCACGGAGTCCTGGTTCTCCCTTGTCGGACACGGGCTGCACTATCGCCTCTTGCTGTGCGTTTTAAGGTTCAGACCTCAGAGTTGCACGCAGGACAGCTGAGTTCCAGCCCAAGGGGAGCCTGAGACTCGCAGCCGTCTGTCCGGAGTGACTGATCCTTCCGAGGTCTCCGGATACCTCACTGTAAAATAGCATTTTTGTAAGAACAATGTGTCTGAAACCTTAAAACCGCAAAACCTTACAAAGAAGAAAGCAGGAGCATTTACAAAAGAAGAAAGCACTTACAAAAAAATAAAATAGGAAATACCGTAGGTTTCTAAGAAGACATCTGGTTTAAACCTAGGAAACAGAGCCCCAACCAGACCTGCCAGGAGTCAGAGGTTCTTTGGTCGAGAGGCTTTGTTTCCTGTGTGTGGCGGGTAGACAAGTCGGAAAAAGCATTAGATAAGGAGAGATGACAAACCCAGATGCCCTCGGAGCAGAGCCCTCGCTGTTCTGCACATGGTAAGTCCTGTGCTCCCAGCAAGGCCTGCGCCTGGGTCCCTGTGCAGCGGCATCAGGAAACAGCCGGGGTTTTCTTTCTCTCCACCTCCCCACCCCGCCTTCCTACTGACCCACTTTTTTAAAGGCTCTTCTGCAAAAGCAGTTAGGTTACCAGAACTGAGGGACAATCCCTAGGCTGTGAGATTAAGGGGTGGCCTCTGCCCCGGGGTCCCCGCAGCCTCAGGGTCTCCCCTGGACAGCAGGCAGCCCAGGCGGTCCGGAGGGTCCAGCAGGGGAGCGAGGGGCGGGGCGGGGAGAATCGGGGCCCCTGGCCTCCACGCCCCGACGTCCTTCTGCAAGGGTGCTGAGACTTGAAAAAGCTTTTTCTTTTCTGTCTCTTTCTCTTTTTTAACCCTTACCCAAGGACATGTTTATTGATTTTAGAGAGAGAAGAAGGCAGAGATGAGAGAGAGAGAAACTTCAGTATGAGAAGGAAACATTGATCAATTGCTTCTTGTGTGCGCCCCAACCGGGGATCCAACAGACAACCTAGGTACGCGCCCTGACTGGGCATCAAACCCACAGCCTGTTGGTGTATGGGACGACAGTCCAACCAGCCGAGCCACCCAGCCAGGGCAAGCTTTTCTTCTCTTAACCACAAGAGTGAAGCTGTTGGGAAAATTTTAAATTCTAGGAATCCAGGTTTTTGTTAGTCAGAGACAGCTGCCAAATGCTTCAAGTTTTGTTTTTTGGATTTTTTTCCCTCAGCAGCAACCTTATCTCACCAGCATCTGGGGCTTCTGGGGATGGAGGCCCAGAGTCCAAAAGGAACTAATCAACGCTGCAAAGGCCCCAGCACCCCCAGCCAGGAGTTTGGTCCTCCGACCCGAGAGGAGGCACAGCAGGTCGCACTGGGCGGTTTAGGAGAGAAAAGGAGGCTGTGCTCTCCTCTGTGCTGTTTAGACGGCGGTGGTCCCTCCAGGCCTCAACACAGACCCACGTCCCCCCAGGCCCGCAGGGCAGCTGATGGCCCGCCTCTGCGGCAGGAGGAGACGCGGTCCCAAGTGGGCAGGCTATGCTGGGCTCTTCAGCAAGGGAGCGAAGAGTTACTTCAGGAGCCCGCAGCCTGGGAACCCCGGCCCTGCCCAGCTGGCCGGCTGTCCAGGGCCTGGTCCCTCCAGCTCCCGGGGGAGCCAGCATGACATCCTGTCTGGGGCGGACGTCCCCGTTCATCGAGGGCCTCCGTGGGCTCAGCCTGCCAGCTGCCACAGGGGTTCTGAGATGGCCCATTTCCCAACTCAAAATGGGCCACAGCATCTGAAAAGCAAAAGGGCATTTATGCAGCTAACACAACAAAATGTGTGAAATGACGTACTTCCTGGCAAACCTGGGAGCTAGGCAAGGGCACGCCTTTCCAAAGCATAAACGCCATTATCACTGTCTGTGAGGAGAAATAAATGATAAGTAGCATTAAATATTGTTGTAGATGAAATACAAGTGGACAGTATGTACTCACACTTTGAACTGTGTAGGGTAGATGGTAAATTGAGTGGCAGTTTAGAAAGGGGGGATTAATGGGGAAAGAGAGTGTGAGGGACGCTCCATGGGGGGAGTGGGGGCGGGGCGGGGCGGGAGGAAGCCTCCCTGTCCCGGCGTCTGCTGCCGTGACTGAGGCGGGCGGTAGTGTCCGGTCCGGCTCTGCAGTGGGCCCCCGTGGTTCATTTGATCACCTCAGCCATGGAGGGGTCAGTGCTCAGGAATCTACCCGCCCCACCCCCATGAGGCTGTTGCTAAGGCATCTGGATGCCATATCTGTTCGCTCATTCATTCAGTACATTTCAGTTGAACACAGACCCTATGCCGGGCCCTGGGAATAAGGGGATTAATGAAACGAATGGACAGCCTTATCCTGTGGGAGCTCACTGTCTGGTAGCGGAGAAAGATGATTTCACACCTCATTCCTCTGTAACCACGGTGATGATGGCTATGAGAAGCATCACATGCCCCACCTGGGCGTGTGGTGGACCGTGGGGCCTGGCCCGACGCTCGCCCTGTCTGTGGCCTCCGCACCCCTGCTGGGTCAGAGACTGGTCGCTGGAGCAGGTGTCCTGCCAGCTTCCTGCCGACAGCAGGGCTTGCCTGTTCTCCAAAGAAGCGGCCTCTGTTACCTTCCCGGGGCTTTCGGCTGGAAAATGAAACAGAGCGTTCGATTTTCCAGCAACGTTGCAAAGCTTTTGATTTATAGGAGGGCCTGCACAGACTGCGCTTTTTCCTCTGGCGGCTCAGTGTGACCTCCCCAGCCTGCCCCTGCCCGCCAGCCCCGCTGGCCTCCATCGGCGAGCTGAGGGACAGGCGTCCTGGCCAGGCCTCCCCTGTCCCCTGTCATCCTCCTACACAAGTCACGGGCTGGAGAACATTACAGGCCATCGTACCGTGAGTTCCCATTTTGATCATCAGAAGGGGATGATTGCAGCATAGCCAGACCCTCCTAATACGACAAGCCTCATATGCTTGGCAAACAATACCCACTTAGCTAACTGTCCACATGAGTGCTGACGGTCAGACCCGCTTTGAATTCAGTGCAACAACTATTTATTCCCATCAGATTGCAAGGGGGAGAAGGAGAGTGTTAAATCGTTCAGGCGACAGGGGAACGCCTGGGTAAGGGGCAGACACCCTCCTTGCCCACCCATAAGTCACAGGAAGTGTGTGTGTGCTGTGACGGGAGGCAACGCTACCTCGCTGTTTATTTTGCATTAAACAAAGAATAAAGGGACTCTTTATTGAATTTTTGGCTTGGGAACCCAACGTTTGTAGCTAAGCTGAATTCCTGTCATTGGATTTTTAGAAATTATTACAGGTTCATTCCAAAAATATTTGAGGACCCACTATGTGTCCGTAATACAAAAATGAAGGAGGCACAGTCTGTCCTTGAGGGACTCACAGTCCGACAAGGCAGCAAAACGCACGCAGAGGTAAAGAGCAGAATGAGATAGCACAACCCAGGGCTGAGTGGGCGACCCGGAAAGCAGGCACTGGGGGGATAGAGGAGGAATCAGATCTGCGTGGAGGAGATATTCGGCAGAGGGGGCTATGAGGAGGAGGTGGGCTGTCTCTTCCCATCCCCCACTCCCCTGGTCAGCAAAACTGGCCTAATCGGTTGCCCTGCATCCCAGGGCCTCCAGCAGTGCCGGGACATCATAGCCCTCAACAAATATTTTTTGAATGAATGATTGAACTTGCCCGTGAGGGTCGGCAGGATTCTGATAGGTGGAGAGGAGAAGAGAGACGTGCAGGAGCTCAGAGAGTGACTTTGGAAGGGCCGTGGGAGACCACTGGCTGGAAAAAGGGAAGGGAGGGAATGAGACAGAAAGATCCAGGCAGCTGTTAACTGCAGCGTGCGGCCTGGGGAGTCACGGGAAGGTTCTGAGCAAGACCCGTGAAGTCACAATAGTCAGGCGCCCCCAGACTGACAAGACATCCAGGGCCCTCGTGAAATGACCGAATGATGATGCCCTTCCTCTGCCTGCAGGATTCGCGCTGCACCCCTGACCGGGAAACAGAGGCGGGGCTGGAAAGGGGGTGAGAGACAGAAAAGGCCTTGCCGGGCAGGCCGGGCTGTAAGGGCGGGGAGGAGCGCGTGTGCGGACGGCGCCCGAGCTTCTGGTCTGCCAGCTGGACGGGCCGGAGCCCCACGCAGTGAACGCAGAAGCGACCGAGGGCATCCTGGGGGTGTCCGGTTCGAGGTGAGGAGGCAGGTGCCACGCTGGCCCTCAGGAAAATGGACCTCTACCTGGAAGGCCATTTTAAAAAATAGGTGAATAAAACAAGCTGCAGGCTTTGAGAGCAAGATGCAGGAACCTTCTTAGCAGCAGTGGCGGGGGCCGGGGGGCTTGCCAAGGGAATGGAGGGTGTGCAGCGCTAACCAGTCGTGCGTCCTGGTGGGGTGATGGAGGACGGTCCTCCCACCCCAGCGCCGCTCCAGGGAGGACACCCTGGGCGGGCCGGCTGGGCTGATGTTAAATGCTGACTTCCAGAGCAGAGAGGACCCTTGGCGAAGACCAGGTCCATGTGAACGTGCCTCCCGGGGCGTTCAGTGAGTGACGTCAGCATGGCAGTGGGAGAAGCTCACCAGCTGGAAAAAGGGAGGAGAGAGAATGAGACAGGAAGGTCAGGGAGCCCCTTGACCGCCTAGGGCCTGGGGAGTCCCGGGAAGGCTGTGCTTCGCAGGCTTGCTTGCACTCTTGCTTGCACTCTTGCCTTGCCCCCTTCCCCCGCCCCCCCCATATCTTTCTCCGATGCAATCTCCAACTGGACTTTCAAAACTAGTGACTTTCCCTCATTGCCAACAGCCCTACACTGTCACATTGAGGGACTTGCAAGTCCTTCACAGAAGCTGTGAAGTATGGTCGGGCACGGCACTGGGAGTCAAGGCTCTCCACCAGCCCCTGGCAGGCAGGGCCTGGCCTTGCTGCACCTCGCTTTGCCATTTTGGAAGCCGGTGACTCTCTCCCCCAGGGCTCAGGCCCACCCTGGGGACGTGATGAGCGCCGAGTAGGACAAATACAGAAGGTTCTGTGGATTCCCTGGAGGAAGACCTATTGGAGAGCTGGGTGACCTACTGTCTCTGGCAAGAGGGATGGCATCGGAACTTAAATTTTAAAATGTGCCAAACGCACTACCAGCTTGATGTAAAACTAGCTTGATATAAAACTAGCAAGTCTAGAGAGTCCTTTGTTAGAAAAGAAACACGCGGGTATGTTTTAGTGTTTCAAACCTTTTCTCCTCTTTCGGAGTTAAACTTCTGGGGGGGCGGGGAATCTAAACCCCTGCGGTTATGGAAGGGATTCCACAGCAGTGAAATCAGCAGGAAGTGATGTGAGTCTGCCTGTGTTTTCCTACGCCAGGGTCTCTCAGCGGCCTACGCGGGTTCGCGGGTTCGTTAACCAGCGGTGTGCGCCGAATCTGAGCCACGCAGGGTTCCCCCGCGGCCCCGCCTGAATCAGGGGCAGCTGGGAGGCTGCTCTGCCGCCCAGTGCGTGCGCTCGGGTCTGACACACGGCTCCTTCAGGCGAGCGCAGCGTGGACTTGGAGTGGGTCCGGCACCGGGCAGGCCCCTAAGAGACCACCCGGAAGCCTGAGCCCCAGGTCCTGGTGGGGGCGAAGTCAACACGAGGCGGTGGACAGGGCCCAGGTGGCGGCGAGGACTGCGCAGAGACCAGCAGTCAAGAGCCAAGAGCGCGGGCTTGGTCAGAACTCGGCGCTCGCCCTTGTTTGCCTACTGATGGGCCCTGCGGACTTTGAGGAGTGGCAAAACCTCGCCAGATTTTCTTGTTTTCCCCCTGCGATGTGGTGTAGCATGAGCCATCTCACAGGTTGTCCTAGAAATTGAGCAAGGGGATGGGCGGAAGGCTCCGAGCAGAGGCCCTGATGCCTAATAACTGAGGCCCTCGCAGTCATTCTCATGCGGAGGAGAGGCGGGGACCTGCGCCTGGGAGCAAGTCTGGCAGGGCCCATGAAGGGGAGAGAGCGTATTTTGTTGAATGAATGAATGAATGAATGAGGTGGATTTGAGCCCAACATAACAGGAAGGAGCTGGTTCCATGGAGGGGGAAGAAAGGCATTCTGTTCTGAAGGAACAATGCATATAAACCTACCCGGACTGCTGTCCTAAGGCTTTGGAGGAAGCCAGTCCCCTGGACCTGTCCTCCACCGCATGGGTGCACAAAGAGACACACGCTCCACACGCACAGAGACCGATCACGCAGCCCTGCACATGCACGTCGTCACTCTCACAGACATACAAAAAGCCCCATCTCACAGAGGCGTGTACGGATACACGGACACACACACACACACGCTGACCCCACCCCACCCCAGCACACACACGCAGCGAGAGCTGGTGCAAGAACAAGAACAATGACACTTGTTCTAGCGCTTTCGCTTCTCCGAGCCTTACTCTCACATCTTAGAGCCCACCAGTTAGTTACACTCCTGCCGATGGGTGCTGTGCTCCACCAGGACAGGGCTCAGGGCTCTGCTGGGCGCCCCCACCCCCAGGCCTGCCTTCTCCCGTCGTCGGGGCCGGGAGGCTGAGGGCCATACTCCACGTCCGCCCTTGGCCGCCTGTGCGCTTCCCCACCGCAGGCGTGTGGGGTGGGCTGAGGGGGGAGATCTGTGAATGCAATGAGGTCCTGTCAGGAAGCCGTAGGGCTGGTGTTACCACGGTAACTTTCCTTCTGGGCATTACGCATTATGGGCTGGAATTCCAGCAAGGCTCCTGAGGTGGGAGGAGGCAGGAGGGGCCGGCCTGGGGCTGGTTTAGACCTCAGCCCTTTCTTGGCGCTCCCCTGTCCACGTGTCTTGGTGGCACGGGTCCTATGGCCTGAATGGAAGCTGTAAAGAATCTAGCATCCAAGCGGGCCAACATCAGCTTGCCCCTGGCAGCTTTCTTTCCACACTGTGTGGAAAGGAACCGGGGCCAAATGCCATCACCGCCAGCCGCATACTTTCCGCCGTCCTGCAAGACTGGCGGAACAGGGCCTGGTTTTGCACCCGGAAGCCAGTGGCAAGGAGAGGCAAATCCCTGGGCACCCAACTAATGGTCCTGTTCACCCTCGTGGTTCATTGCACCTAGCTGGCATTTGGGTTGGGTCTCCGGGTGCCCCCTGCCAGCACCCATGCCTGACCCTACTCCTTCCCCTCCTTGCCCAGCTCAGAGAGCTTCTCACCACGTACCTCGGGGGCCCCGCCCCTAGGCAGTCCTGGAGAGATCTCTGGAGTCAGCCAGCTCCCCCATCTGGGTAATGGGAGGACAGTAGCTATAAAGCTCCTAGCTCTGTTTGAGGACTTAGGGAGAGAAGGCACACAGAGCTTCACTGTGAGGCTCCACTCCATAGCTGTTAATACATTGCAGTTCATTGGATCTGAGTGTAGACTTGGGGCTGGGGACAGCGAGGGGGCTACGAGGGAGGCGGAATTGGTCATGTCAGGCCGTGGGCACCTCACTAAGCAGTTTGGGCGTTACTCCATGGGCAAGAGCGGGAAGTCAGGGGACACGATGATGAAGAGCTTTCTGGGGGCTGGCCCCGTGGCAGGCGGATGGACGGAGGCAGGGACTCAGTTAGGGAGCACGCAGGAGCTGGCAGTGGCCCCCTGGGGCAAGGGCAAGGGCTGGGGGAGAGTCAGGGGGAAGCTCCCGTGGTGTCTGAGGTCAGGTCGGTGAGGCTCGGAAAAGCAGAAACTCCGAGGTAGCCCCCCATTTCTTTCACCCAGCTTGGCCGCTCGAGGCCTTCTGTTCTCCTACCAAATCCCTGGGACCCGGGAGGGGGCATGGGGCAGGGACATGGCTGCTCAGTGTCAGGGTGCAGGTTGGAGAGCCCGCCCTGCAGCGAGCTCCTGTCCCCCCCCCCCCCCCCGCCTCTTCTGCCTCCTCCTGCCGGGTCCTGCGTATCTCACTCTCTCACTCGCTGCCTCAGAAAGACGGGTGGGGCTGGGGGGGAGGGTGGGGCTTTCCAAAGGCCTCGAGGCATTCAGAACCTTCCCTTCCTTGTCACGACGGTGTGTCCCCCACCTCCTGGTCCCTGGGACATGTCCCCCCCAGGTGTCTGCACACACTCGCCCACTCCTGTCTCTCTCCAGGCCCTCTCCTAGGCCCAGGATCCTAGGTCGTGTGCACGGGGCCCCACCAGCTGAGGCTCGTCTGCCTGAAACTTCTGCCTTAGGAAGAACACACACACACACACAGAGCCACCCCCACAATGACACACATGCATGCACACATGTGCTTAGGAGTGAAATACAGAATCCAAATTAGCTTCTCCGGACTCAAAGAACACGATCTCTCTTCTGCTGTAATCCTGAGACCCTCGCAGGAGGAGCTGCTGCCCTCTGCTCTCCCGGCTTTCCGGGGGGACAGGGCAGAGGCTGTGGGGGCCCTCAGAGCTTCTGGTGGCCCAGGTTACCCTGCTCTCTCTCTGTGGGTCCCCGCGGTCACGGTTCCCCTATGCATAGTGCTGTATAACGGTGGCCTTGTGCTCTGTGCTCCTCGGGGTTGCCCGCCCATGGCCTCTTGCAGGGCCCGGGGGTGGAGGCAGGCTGGCCAGGTCCCCTCTCCACGGCTGGGCAGCAAACTCACCTGCGTCCTTCGGTGCCTCCTCCTTCCCAGAACCTGAACATCCATGTGGAGGACATCCGGATCCGGCCCATCCTCTCCATCTACCGCAAGCGCATCCCCGTGACGGAGGGCTACGTGGAGGTCAAGGACGGCAAGATCTGGAAGCAGATCTGCGACAAGCACTGGACGGCCAAGAACTCCCACGTGGTCTGCGGCATGTTTGGCTTCCCTGGGGAGAAGACGTACAACACCAAGGTGTACAAGTAAGAGGCCCCCCCAGGCGCGTTGGCTGGGCTGCAGCCCGCTTTCTGAAGAGTACGTTCTGGCGGCGGGCGCCAGGCAGAGGGCCTCCACCAGCCGATCTCCCGGGCAGGTCTCGCCTCTGGGGAGGCCATGCTCCTGTGGGAGACAGACCCCACGTGGATGACAGAGGCAGAGAGCGGGGAGAGTACGGCAGAGGGACGTGCAAGTAAAGCCCCACCTCTCAGCGCTGGCAGCCAGCTCAGTAACACAGGGATGGAGCCAGGATGGCACCAACTTAAGAAGAAATGTTTCTTTGCCCTCACTAACCAATTAGTCTGAAAAATCTAGAATTCACAGAAACCATTAGGAAATTCAATCAGTTACACCAATCCCAATGAAATCTTACAATTGTGTTATGATTTCCAAAGGTAATACCTCCCAGGAGGCAGTGGGGGGAGGTGAGAGTAGATACTAACGGGTCTGAGAGTAATCTCCCCAGAGGGCTGTCCAGTGGAGGGGCTGTCCCTGGTGACAAGCTGGTGGCTGGGGTGTGCACGTTAGTGGCGGGGACTTCCTAACTCCTTTTAATAATGACACCCGTTTGCCGAGTGCTTACCGTGTGCCAGGCTCTGTTCTCGGCCAGCCAAGCCTCACAGCATTAGGAAGTAGGGGCTGATTTTAGAGTTGAGGAAACAAGTCAGAGAGGGAAGTGGCAGACCTAAGGTCCGAGCATAGCCGTGGGGTTCACGCTCCGACAGCGTACGGACTCCCGGCTCCTTCCTTCCAAGCCAGAGGAAGCCAGGAGACCCAGCGCCCCACCAGGTCCCGGGGCTTAGCACGGTCGTTTTGGGTTGGAGCCCCCAGGCCACCGTGAGGCTGAGTGCTGGTGGCTGTGCTGCTCAGCGGGGCAGGCTCCCTACACCCCCAGGGGAAACCTCAGTGGTGATCCCCGCCGCAGGCACCCCCAGACACAGCCCAGACCTTCCTGTTTACCCCGGGGTCCCCGTCCTCTGAATACTCTAAAGAACACCCGCCAGCTGGCCAATTCCTTCCCCTTCTTAGCTTCTCCTGCCGTTGGAGCCAAGAAAAGCAAACCACCCCCAGCCCCAGCCCCGGCAGACTCCCACCTGTCTGCCTCAGTGCCCCAGGCCAGCAGCTGCTCTGGCCTGGGAGGCTGCCCTCAGCCCTGCCCAGGGCAGGATGAGGTGGCTAAGGCTTAGGGAGATTGGAAGCTTACACTTGTGGACAAAAAGGGGCCGCATGCGAAACTTGACAAGCTCAGGGGAGGCCTATGCGGCGGACTTACAAACTCAGACAGCTAAAGTAGCTACATAGGAGGGTCTGAAATTAAAATTTTCTAACTAAAAGCGCATCCTGGCGGGCAGTCACGTCCTAGGCTGGGATCTTCCCTGGCAACAGTCGATCATCACCGTAACTGAGCCTGTCTGCATCTAGGATAACACACCTGGTAAACATGCCTTTGCAACAGCAAAGTAATTTCCTTTTTTCTGGACCTTTCATTGTTATTGTTATCACGTTCATTGTTGCCTGTTAACTAAAGAAGTCGCTTGGAGCTGCCAGTCAAGATGGAGGTGAGCCATAGGTAGACATGCCTCACCTCATTGCACAATCATAAGTAGGAACACGGCTAACTTATATATGAAAAACACCCAGAACTGTACAGAAGTCTGACAACCAAGGATTTAAGGAAGCTATATGCCTCCAGATGGGTAGGAGGGGCTGAGACGGGGAGTCGGGGCAGAGAGGACACGGTGGGGCCGCGGCGAGCCCGGGCCTAAGAGGCAGAGAGGCAGCAAGGAGGCCGGCAGAACGGGCAGCCCCACATTCACGTGTGGTGGATAAAAATCAGGGAGACACCTGTGAGCGAGCCCAGCATCAGGCCAGATGGCCCAGCCCAGGGCTTCAGCGCTGGGAAGAGAGAGCCTCATAACTTCTGGCTGTAAACCCAGTAGAGGATGGGGCAGCAGGAGAAACTGCCAGTACATATGCAAACCCACCCAACCTGGGAACTACAACCAGGACAGCAGCTGGAGGGTCACCAGTCACATATGGGAAGTGGGTAAAGTGACTGGAAATGGGGCAAGGGCCAGCAAGCCCCCAGAAGTCAGCCAGCAGCGTCATTGTCCCCTCTTCGACCCCTCCCCCCCACACGGAGCCACGGTTGCCCCACCCTGTCAAATACCCAAGGCTCCCCCTCATACGACTTAAGAGGTGCACTAAAATGGAAAGAAGGCATCTCTACCTAGTACACAGACACAGGGAGGCTGCCAAAATCAGGAGACAAGGAGTATGGTCCAAATGAAGGAACAGAGCAGAACCCCAGGGAAAAAAAAACTAAGTGATGTGGAGATCGCCAGCTTGTCAGACGCAGAGTTCAAAACACTGATGGCCAGAATGCTCAAAGATCTCACTGAATACAGCAAAAGCATAAGAGAAGAAATGAAGACTCTACAAAGGGAAATAAAGAAAACCCACAGGAAAACAACAGTGAAGGGAAGGAAGCCGGGATTCAAATCAATAATTTGGAACGTAAGGAAGAAATAAACATTCAGCCAGAACAAAATGAAGAAACAAGAATTCGAAAAAACAAGGAAAGAATAAGAAGACTCTGGGACGTCTCCGAAAGGGCCAACATTCGAATCACAGGGACGCCAGAAGGAGAAGAGGAAGAGCAAGAAATTGAAAACTTAGTTGAAAAAATAATGGAAGAAAACTTCCTAATGTGGCAAAGGAAATAAGCATACAGTCCAGAAAGCACAGAGTCCCAAACAAATTGAATCCAAAGAGATCCACACCAAGTCACATCATAGTTAAAATGCCAAAGGTTAAAGATAAAGAGAGAATCTTAAAAGTAGCAAGAGAAAGGCAGGGAGTTACCTACAAAGGAGTTCTCACAAGACTGTCAGCTGCTGGCAAGAAGGGGCTGGCAAAAAGTATTCAAAGTCATGAAAAGCAAGGACCTACATCCAAGATGACTCTATCCAGCAAAGCTATCATTTACAGTGGAAGGGCAGATAAAGTGCTTTCCAGATATGGTAAAGCTAAAGGAGTTCATCATCACTAAGCCCTCATTATGTGAAATGTTAAAGGGACTTATTTAGGAAAAAGAATATCAAAACTATGAACATTAAAATGACAACAAACTCACAACTATCAACAACTGAATCTAAAAAACAAAAATAAACTAAGCAAACAACGAGGACAGAAACAGAATCATAGATATGGAGATCATTTGGAGGTTACTCAGCTGGGAGGGGGAGGGGGAAAATGGGGGAAAGGTACAGGGAATAAGAAGCATAAAATGTAGGTACAAAATAGGCAGGGGGAGGTCAAGAATAGTGTAGGAAATGGAGAAGCCGATGAACTTCTATGTACAACCCATGGACATGGACTAAGCGGGGTTGGGGGGCAGATCACAGGAGGGAAGCAAGGAACTGGGCAGAGGGGAACAAAGAGGGGAAAATTTGGACACCTATAATAGCATAATCAATAAAATATACTTTTAAAAAAAAGGAGTCTATCATTTTACTTTTTATCCAATCCCAGGGGTTTCGCCACTTTTTCCTGCCTCCCTAATCTCTCACCAATGGATGTCACATAATCCCCTTACGTGTTCTCTTTTGATTGTCATGTATACAATACGGTGCAAAAATGCCATTTTCCAGAGCATTTTCTCAATCCATTGAGGTTTTGCTTCCCAGCAATTGTTGTCAGTTTGGCTCAAATAAACTCACAAAAATTCTGATGGGTTTGGATGTTCCTCACGTTGACACAGTGGGTTTGTCACTTGAGACTTACTCCCTGTCACTGACCAAAAAGTTGTATGAGGGGGGACCCCAAAAAACCCGGAATTTATTTATAAAAAATTGTGTATTTATTCTTACACGTTTAAACTTCAGTCCTTCAAATTACTCTTCATTTGATGCAATACACCTATGGAGACTTTTTGAAGCCTGGACTACAAGGGTCCCACCCTCCAAAAAAAAAATTCCATTTTTTTTGGTCCCCGCCCCCATATGTGGTATATGACTGTAGACAGAAAGCCTACTAAGTTCTTATTTGCTCTGTATGAGCAGAAAGGTAATAGACCAAGTGAACAAAAGTCTAACCTGAATCATGGAAACAGCCCTCAATCAGTTCCCAGTCTGGAGCAGTTTTCAGCCCGGAGCTCGCTAAAGGAAGAAGAGGCTCGGTCCCCTTGAGGACAGACCCTCGTACGCTGCCCGGAATTTATCCTGTTAGCCTTCCTCCCAGCCTTCCCCAAAGGGACCATGGCACTTTGACCAGGAAAACTGTGCCCTGGGGGAGCGGAAACAGCAGAACTTCGGGCCTCTCCCGGGCGCTGGCTCTGAACTGAAACACACGGGAGATCCACATGTCACTGTGCACCCCCGTGAGAGCAGGGGGTTACAGAGGCCAGGCGGCCAGCTGAGTTTTAGCTCACGTCTGTCTCACAGTGGGTCCCAGACCCCACTCTGTGTAATTCCCTTGTGTCAGCGTAAGAAATGTCCAAGCCTGTAAGAATTTTTATGGATTTATTTGAGCCAAACTGACAACAATTGCGATAGGATCTGTGGTCTCTGCTCAGGTGGTTGTGCCCTGAGGGGTCTGGAGGGGAAAAAAAGGAAACTACCCTGACCTTCCAAAGGTAGGTTACTGTAGATTAAAAAGCAGACAGGCTCAGTTAAGGGGAAGACTGACCTTTGTCCAGGAAGGTCCCAGACTAGGGCATGACTGCCCGCCATGTCGCGCTTTTAGTTAGAAAGTTTTAGTTTCAGACCATCTATGTGGTTATTTTTAGGTCTCTGAGTTCGTGAGGCCGCCGTGCAGGCCTCCCCTGAGCTTGCAGGTTTAGTACGTGGCCCCTTCCCCGTCCGTCCACACCTACTTCCAAAATCTATAATTAGAACAGACATGCTCAGCAGCTGGCAGGGCTCCTACCAAAGCAGGGTTCCCCTTGGCTCCGCGAGAGAGCGAGCTGATCCCTATAGTTTTCATTACATCAGCCCAGCCTGGTGTTCTTCCTTCCTGCTACACAGCCACAGACCTGGACTCAGCGTTCCCAAGCAGGGTTTCCATCCATGCCAATGGCTGTCCCTAACTCCGTCCCCCTCCAATCACCAGGCCTGGAGTGGGCCGCCCACCCGTCCTCCCCAGCGCTCCTCTGCAGGCCCTGGGGCCTGTCTGGCGTGAATCACGGGGCGGGGGCGGGGGTTGCGCCTGACAGGAGCCCGCAGCGGGTCAGGGGGGATTCCTGTGGGCTGATGTAAGAGGGCGGCAGGGCAGCCTGGCAGCAGCGATCTGGGCTTGGTTCCTGGCAGAGCTGCTGTTCTCTGAAAGCTGAGAGCAGAAGGCTTCTCCGAGCTCGTGACAGCTGACCGATCCTCGCACAGCCAGTTCCCCGAGCGCACCCTCTGTCCTGACGGGGGCAGGGGGTGTCACGGGGAACACACTGGAGGCTGCAGCTCCACGTGGGGAGGCCAGCGGTTCCTGGAATCACCCTCAGTCCCCCTGGAGAGCTCTTCATTCCGGGCTGCCACTCTGGTGATCACATGGCCTGCATCTTCCAGGACAGGCCTCTTTTCAGAGGTTCTGGGCCACTGCGCCCATAATTGTACTAGAAAGATATTGATGTTGACTGTGTTCACATCCCATTCACTTGGAGGCAAAGCAGAAACTCCCAGGCCTGCGGGGCCAGCGGGGACAGGACCTTGCTTCTGTTCCCTGCAGGGGCCAGGCTGCCCCGCAGTGGGCAGCCAGCGGTGGTGCTGCCTGGCCCCTCCGGCAGCTCAGTGGGCCCCGCCCGGCTGGGACAGGCACACAGACCCTGAGGAGCTAGGACAGCCTGCGAGGACAAGGTGTCATTCAAGGCCCAGTTCAAACCCTACTCTTCTGTGCAGTGATCCTTTGTCACGGCATGGGATCCCACTCTAATCTCATCTCTTCCTTTTCTCCTTTACCCAATTCAGTTTTATTTATTGACCTTCCAAGCACATGTCTAGCCCTTCTTATGTGTTGGACACGGTGCTCAGTGCTTTACAAGTAGGAACTCATTGAACTTTCCCAACACTCCTATAGAGTAGATCCTAATGCTACTTCTAACTTGGAGATGGGGAAACTGAGGCACAGTAACCTTTCTGTTAACCAGCTCAGTACTCATTGATTGATTGTTTTGGAAAACACTTTGACTCACCTTGATCCATACTCTGCCTTCCATGGAAGGAATGGCCACACAGGGTCCCCTGGGACGCGGTGTGGAGACAGGCTCAGCCTCGCTGACTGCCGCCCGGGTGACGATTTCACGAGGGCTGTGGCTGAGCTTCATCACCATTATGATTTTTCCTTACCAAGCAACCGACACTTTAATTCAGCAGGGGGTCACTTTAGACCGCTCCCAGCGCCTGGGCACCCCTGGGAGCCCTGCGTATCCTCGGGAGGGAGTAACGACCCAGCTGTACCGCTCATTGGACAAGAGCAAACATTTACATTTTCGGGAGTCCAGGTGACGCTCCGCTGCGGTTTGCCCAGCCAGGACTGAGGGGTTTCCTGGGACCAGGGGCCCCATCTCTCTCAGATCTCTTTCTGCATTTTGTGTCAATAGGCTTTAGTATTATCTCAGCACATTGAGTTAGTCCCTTGTCTCCTAGAATGGAAGCTGCCGGGGGGCAGGAGGCCACATCCCCGTTCCAGGCCCAGCGCAGGGCCCGCGTGCCAGGCGCTCAGTGAGGGCTGCAGCCGTCCGCGCTGGGCAGGTCCCCGTCTGTGAGCCCGACGGGGCTCTGGGTGCAGAGGCTGTGCCGCCCGGGTCCAGCAGCCCGTCCCCAGGAGCCGGTGCAGCGGCTGGCCCAGGGCAGGGGCCCAGCGCCTCATCGTGGAAGGAAGGACGGGTAGAGACCAGGACACTCGGCTCCCCTTCCCCTCCCGCCCTCTGCAGGATGTTTGCCGCCCGGAAGAAGCAGCGCTACTGGCGGTTCTCCATGGACTGCACAGGCACGGAGGCCCACATCTCCAGCTGCAAGCTGGGCACACAGGTGGCGCGGGACCCCGTGAAGAACGTCACCTGCGAGAACGGGCTGCCCGCGGTGGTGAGCTGCGTGCCTGGCCAGGTCTTCAGCCCCGATGGACCTTCGAGGTTCCGGAAAGCCTACAAGCCGGAGGTGAGGATGGGGCGGGCATCTGGCCACGGGCCCCCGGGAACAGGCAAGGCCCCAGGAGAGAGTGAGGAGAGCCGGCCCCAAATCAGACCCCGTTTCTAGAGGACCGGGAAGTGGACAGCACCTATCAGGGACAACGTGACAAAGAGAGGCCACCCCTCGGGTGCGACAAGCAGCTGGGTCCCCTGTCTCAAATCATTAGCACCCCCTTCCACCACAGCTGCTTCACTCTGAGACCAGGGTCCCCCCTGTGGAGGACAAATACCCAGGACAGGAAGTGCCTCATTATCAACATTTCCTGTCTGCTGGATCAGAAATGGGGGCGGGGGGCACCTTATGCTTCGGCACAGTTCCCAGAGGACAAAATGTTCTAGATTTTCTGGAAATGCGATACAACTCTCAAAAGTACATGAAGTCAGCTACAAGGGTTTCAAGCATGTTTTGGTTTCACTGTAACGAAAAGGGTTAAATTTTTTTTAAGTTTTCACAAAAATAAAAAATGAAAACTTGTCATTACCATGTCACCGGTACTAGTCACGTTTTATGTGTGGACATGAGCCCCTGTGCATGCGTGCACATGTGTGCACAGGTATGCATGTATTTGGGAGAGGTCAGTGCACATCTGCAGCATAAATGAACACCCCGCTTCACAGGCTGACCTCCCAGCCCCAGGGAACCGTCCCAGCCAGTGCGGGCGTGAGCGGCTCCGAAGGCAGTGTGCTGCCTTCCCTCAAAAACCAGGAAGAAGCTTTCCTTTCTGCTACTCTCTTTATATCTGTCCATCAAAGGGTCTCTGGGGTTTGCATTTTCTGGAAACTGCCAACATGGGGCCAGTGGGTGGGAATAGAGGTGGCAAATAGCACATGGGAGAGCAGAGGGAGGCGCGGGAAAGATCGTCAAGCATTTCTTAAGGAGCGATTCCCTGTGCCAGATGAAACTTTGGGCCCTCGGGATCGGCCAGCTGGCAGGGGCGGGCTCCCAGTCAGCCCTGAGCCCGGCAGGGTACGCGGAAGGGGAAAGGTTGCGGTGGCTGTGGATGGTGTGTCCAGGCGCAGGCGGTGGGCAGAGTGGCAGACCCTCCCCAAGCCTGGCAGGTTCTGTGCGGAGGCAGAGTCCTCTGTCTCCTTTCCCGCTCCTTGCTCGACCTCCGGCCTTTCCCCTCTGCCCTCCCCAGTCACCCCTCCCCACCAACACCAATGACCTGCTTTGGGAAAGGGGGTAACAACACTCATCCATCAGACCAGGACATGAGGCAGAAAAACCACACTGGGGGTCCCTCCCAGACTGGGGTCCCTCCCACACTGGAGGCGGTGTATTTAGACAAAGAGGCCTCAAAGGCAAGGAGCGACGTGGCTGCTGCAGCCCCGCCACGGAGCAGAGGGTGTGGAAACTGTTTGCAGTGCCTTGTCACCCAGATCCCAGGCCCTACTGTTTGGAAATTCCTCTTACTGTGCGGTTTAAAGCAAGGGAATCAAGTTCATACCAAGCCAATTAAAAAAGAAAAAAAGGAAGGGAGCCTGACATCATATTTTCCCTCGGTGACTCTGCCGGCGCTGCAGGCTGCGGCGCGGCTCTTGGACGGCCCGCTGCATGGGGAGGGGCCCTGGCCTCGGCCACACAGCCTGGGAAGGGAGGCGGGAGGAGGAGACAGGCCGGAGCTGGCCGTTTTGCTTGTTTTGTCTTTTAGAGCTGGAGGCGGGCTCCTGAAGCCAGCGGGCCTTTTGCACCTACCCGTCCCTATCTTCTTCTCCCCCTAGTGCCAGGGTCTGAGGCGTCCCTGAGATCGGTAGAACCAGGTGCTGCCACAGCGGATGGGGGAGAGGCATGTGGCCAAGGGGGACCCTCAGCGGAGGATAGAGACACAGGGTCTCGTTTGATCCCTCGGCCCTCAAGGTGGCTGATACATGTGAATGTTTAAAAACACCACCTCCAGCCTGGCCTGCTTTGGCTGGACCATCCATGGGGTGGGGGATGGGTGAGGACTACACAGGCAGAGTAGGACAATGGCCGGTCTGATGCAACACACAGTCACCCCTCCTTCGTCCCTCTGTGTTGAATCAAAGGAGAGTCAGCCGTAACTCAGAGGCAGGAAGCCTTCGGAGTCCCCCACACCAACACACATGTGCACACGTGCACGAGTACACACGTAAGCACACCAAACTGATGCAGACGAGGTATGTGGGCAGATGGAGTCCAGAGTCCCGGGTCCCCCCAATACGACATGATCCAGTGGGGGTCATGATTCTGGTGGAGCGGGGGACGGGGGGGTCTCAAGCCTGTGCGATGGAATAGACCCAGAGGGGACAGGGCTGCCAGGCTGTCAGCAAGCAATAGGGTGTTTAGACTGGAACCGCCCACCCTGTGTGCACCTGCTGAAGAGCGGGGCCGACTTGGATTTGCAGTGGAGTCAGGGGCGACAAGAGCAGAGCGGTGGCCGGGCAGGAGCCCTGGATTCACAGCGCCGCAGTAGGTCAGGGAGGATGACGATCCAGCTGGAATCTGCAGACTGGGGTTGGGAGCTTCTTCCTGTAGCTCTAAAGGTTCTTGAGATTCTGGATGAGTGGGTGGAGGGAAAGGCTGGTGGTGAGGTCCCTGAGCCAGGCATGGGTTGGGGGGATGAGCTGATGACGCGGAGCAAGCGCCCCTACCACAGGCATGCACGCATGCATGCACGCACATGCACGTCTGGTATAGTTCTAGCTCCTGGCCTGGGGTCCGGGCTGGGAGTGGGGGCGGTCGGGAAGGGAGGGCAGTAGACGGCGGCCACCCGCTGAACACGCCTCAGCGCCTGCACTCAGCAGAACCGTGTGTCTCTTCAGCAGCCCCTGGTGCGGTTGAGAGGCGGCGCCAACATCGGGGAGGGCCGCGTGGAGGTGCTCAAGAACGGCGAATGGGGTACCATCTGCGATGACAAATGGGACCTGGTGTCTGCCAGTGTGGTCTGCAGAGAGCTGGGCTTTGGGAGTGCCAAAGAGGCCATCACCGGCTCCCGGCTGGGTCAAGGTAAGGAGTGGGGGACACATCCCACGGCCCATCGTCCTGGGGGGCTGGCCCGCCTGGGGCTGTCCTCGCTCTTCCTGCTTTTCCTCCTGCCTCCAGCAGCTCCTTCCCTTAGAGAGTCTCAGGCCTCTCCCCGGGCAGTCGGAGCTGGAAGGGCCTTGGAGAACACTGTGTCCCCATTTTCCAGACCTGGAAGCTGAGGCCCACGGAAGGGAATAGATTAACAAGATGATTAGCAGCCAGTGTGTGCTTTAACGGGCTCCCAGCTGCCCCACGGAGAAACTGAAAGTCTCAGGAAGGTCCCCAAGGAGAGCCCCTCAGACTCATCAGCCTGTGGCCCACCCTTGGCACAAAGGAGCCCCAAATGTGCTCTTACTTTTCCCCTCTGGCGCCGCCCTGCAAACATCCTCTCCCTGCCGCCAGAGCCTGGGAGCGTGTTGGCCCTCTCCAGCTGTCAAGAGATGCCAAGGAGAAGGGGGTCTGGTTCTTATTAAGTGTCCTGAACAAATCTTCCACTTGAGCAAAGAACCAAATATGGGTCACTCCGTTGAGAGCAATGTTGTGAACGTGACCTGACAATGGCGTTCCCTCCCGCCAAGCCAGGGAAAACCACCGACCCCGCGTGAGCCCTGGGCCTTCAGAAGGAGGCTCTTCGCCCCAGACCAACCGCAGCCCCGTGAGTGCCCAGCTGCTCCTGAAGAACGTGGGTTGCGCAACGGATCCGTCCCCTCAGTGATGACCAGCAGGGAGGCGGCAGTGGCCCAGGGCCTGCCTGGCTGGGACGGGGTGGGGAGGAGGGAAGGGGGCTGCGGATGAGGTGTGCGGTGTCCGATCCGGTGGGCAGAGGGTGTTTCCACTCTGTCCGACAGAGGGCCATCGCCCCACAGAAAAGAATGCGGTGAGGTCATAGATCACAGCCCAGAGGAGATTGTGGCCCAGGGGGCTGAGAGAGAGTCCCAGGCCATCTGGTCCAAAAGATGAGGGATTTGAGAACAAGCCTGAGGTCATCCCCATAGTTAATGGCAGAGGAAGACTGGAACCCCAGTGTTCTGACTCAGACGAGGACCCCTCCCTTTGCGCCCAGCCTGGCCCACATCCAGAATGCCTACCTTCCTCCGCAGTCCCTCAAACTTCCTGGGCGTGAGCAGACGTGTGGGGTCTAGGGTGGACTTTACCGTCACAGAGTGCCACTGGGCAGCCTGACAGCCCACCTTCCCCTGGTCACAGTGAGCTCTCCCTCGGATCTCGAGCTTTCCTACAGGTTCATGTTCCTGGTTGGCTGGTGCGACGGTTCGTGCCCTCCCAAGGCCAACAGGACAGCTCATTCCAAGGAATAAACAAGCATTGGGTGGCATAAACTTTCCGTGTCTCCTGGCTCTGTGCTGTTGGACGCAATTATTTCCCTGCCCAGCAGCCACCGCTCCCCAAGGGCCTGCGGAACTCTGGGGAGAGGAGTTTGACATTTGTGATGCTGTCCTTGAAAGAACCATTGGATGATTTACTATCTGCTGCTGCACTGGGTGGGCTCAGCTCTGGAGGGCAGAAAGGGGAAAATCCACATTCAGTGTCCAGTCATGGGGCAGATGGAGTCAGTCCCTCAGCCCCGGCTCTGGCTGGTGGACCAAGTGACCACACCCAAGCGAGGGCAGTAAAAGGGCAATGGCTGGAGTCGGGACATCTGAGTCCCGGCCCCGGCTGTGTCCCTACTTACGCGGTGACTTTGAGCAACCTTCTGGGCCTCCGAATCTTTCCTGGATTCAGGATGTCTGAGGTTCTGCCTGGATGCAGTCCTCTGTGGTTCTCTGGAACTTTCCCCCGGGATGGGAGCCAGGTCGAAGCCTGGCACCGCGCTTCATGCCACGAGGCCCCTGCACACACCTGCGCCCCAGCCGTCTGCACCCCCCAGCCCAGGCGACCGGCCGCGTGCGGGGAGGGCCTGTGTCTTTCACCTCTGCGCCCTTAGTGCTGAGGCTGTGCTCAGCTCGTGGGGCTCCAGGAATATCCATTTTAAGAAGAGCGGATGGACGGATGAATGGATGGGTTGCAGTTGCATAAGGAGGGTTGGCTGAATGAGCCCTTGGTAAAGAAGTGTCCACGTTCAAGACTCGCACTGTCCCGCAGAAATACCACGCAGGCCACATACGTAATGTTAAATGTTCTAGACCTGATGTTAAGTTTTCTAGTAGTCACGCGAAAGAAAGAAAGAAAGAAAGAAAGGAAGGAAGGAAGGAAGGAAGGAAGGAAGGAAGGAAGGAAGGAAGGAAGGAAGGAAGGTGAAATTAATTTTAATAATATATTTTCTTTACCCAGTACATATGAAACATTTTGATGTCAATATGAAATCAATAGAAATGCTATTGATGAGCTAGCTGACATTCTGTGTACTAACTCCTTGGAACCCAGGATGTGGCTCAGTCGGGACTGGCTACATTCCACGTGCTCAGTGTGGCCGGGGCTGCTGTATGGGAGCAGGAAGCTCTAGGGCAGCGACTTTCAACCAGTGCGCCGCAAGAACTTTTAATACATGCAACACCTGACTACTTAGTCAGGGGCACAGACCCCTTTTCCCGTAGATTGTCAATGTAAAAAAATGACAACAGCCAATACAGTCACAGCTGTCTGGTGTGAATGAATTAAACCTATACCTATTTTTTTGACAGGTAGGCAAAAATACATTTTTTGATGTGCTGCAGAACTTCAGTAAGTAGTTTATGTGTGATGTGAGATGAAAAAGATTGGAAGTCGCTGCTATAGAGCATTGGCCCTAAACCCCCTTTGTTTACAACCCCCAATCAGAAATACACGGGACGGCACGTGCTACACATGTAAAGCCGAAGTAAAGCTGTGTGAAACAATGCTAATCTTTACAACATGCAAGACACTCTGCGATGTCTGATTCTATTCTTCTGGGCTCTTAAAATTGTGCTTGCAACCTGCAGAGTTGATGGTGGGTTCAGAGTCCATTCCTTGCCCCAAGGGTCGGGGGTGGCTTTATCCCAGCACCTTTCCCCTGCCCAGAGCGCTGGTCACCTGGGGCCAGGGCTTGTACAAGGAGAAGGAGCAGGGCCAAGATGGAGGTGGGGAGCAATCCAGGGTCCAGTCAGAACCCAGGAGCAAGGGAAAGCCGGGGGTCAGAGTGCAGGTCAAACCCAGGTCAATAAAAGCAGCCAGGAGCCCGCCGAGCGCCCTGGGCGAGCTGCAGCTGGACACCCAGGCCAGGGCCCCCGTCGCTGCCTCCTGCCCTGCGCAGCCCACCACGAGACCGGATGGTGTGGGGAAGAGGGGGGCCCACCCTGGCTTTCCCACCTCTGTGCGCTGCCGCTGGGTCCCAGGCGTGTGCGCGCTTCAGGAGAGTCAGTGAACATCAGAGGCCCTCATCAGCACCGCCCTCAGCACCGCCCTCATCACCGCCGTTGCCATCCTCGCCCTCACCCCGCAGGCCTGTCCGATCGAACCGGAGCCCTAGGTGGCTGCCCCCTCCTGTGCCCCTCTTAGTTCATGAGCCGGGGTGTCCCCTCGCCCTGTTGAGGCTCTGTGTTGTGTCTCCGCCTTTCCGCTCCGAGTCTTTGGATGCGTCCAGCCATAGCCCCTGATGTATTTTTATTAATTTTGTAAAATTCCAAGGAATTGGAGGCTCCATCATTTATGAATTTCCATGGAACTAGAACTTGGCTCTTACCTTCTCTCATGGGAGGCTCTTAGAAGTTCATCTTTGGTCTCAGTGAGCCTAGATACCAGTGTCTCCAGAACCCCCTGACAGAGCCAGGGGCCCTCCCTTTGGGTTCAAAACATAGGTAGTCAGGTCCACCTTTGACCGCATCGTATTACAAGTCTTTGCGTAAATGCCTGCCTCCGCTGTGAATTGGCTGTGACCCTTCGTGACAGGGCCTGGCTTCTTCTTAGGAGTCCCAACACCTCACACAGGGGCCGACACACAACAGCTTCTCAGCGCAGTCCACACGGCCGTTCAGACACTATTTGCTACACTCCCTATTTGCCGGGGCCTGGCTGGGGATACAAAGGAACGCAGACGGGGGGTGCCTGCCCTCGTGGCACCTCTAGCCTAGCAGGGAGGCAGGCAGACGTTGAACGTGAAGCGGAGTGCTCCGTGGGAGGCTCCCTGAGGAGACCCAGCTTAGGTGGGGTCAGAAAGGCTCCTCGTGGAAATGGCATGGAAGCCGGGCACCCGAAAGACGAGCAGGAGTTAGCTGGTGAGGACTGGGAGGAAGACCGTCCAGGTAGGGGGTCCACATGGAGGGAAACATGTGGCTCAATGGAGCAGCCAAAAAAGGCGGTGGTGGCTGAGGGCCAGGAGCTGGCAGAGCCGGAAGGCAAAGTGGGGTCAGACCCCCCCAGGGCCTGCTGGGCCTTTTGGGGACCATGGATTTTGCCATGAAGAGCAGTGAGAAGCCATTGCAGGGATTTCAGAGGAGACGTGACATGATTCAATTTGCATTAGAAAACCTCTCGGGCTGCCGTGTGGAAATATTTTTGGAATAAGCAAGCGGGAGGGAGACCAGAGGCTGTTGAATTCGTCCAAGTGGGAGATGGCAGGGGTGGACTAGTGTCGTGGCGTCAGGAGTGAGAAAGCAAAAGCACTCGGCTTTGGGGGAGTGAACAGAACGTGGTAATGGATTGCTTGTCGGTGAAGAGAGGCGGTGCTACAGATAACCTGGGGGTTCCGGTGAGAATCACCAGGTGGGTGGATTTTCTTGCCAGTTGCAGAAACTTTCCTTCGGAAGCATTCGTAGGAATGCTTTTCTTCCCACGTTTGCTTTCTTCCCCAGGGATAGGACCCATCCATCTCAACGAGATCGAGTGCACCGGGAACGAGAAGTCCATCATAGACTGCAAATTCAATGCTGAGTCCCAGGGCTGCAACCACGAGGAAGATGCTGGTGTGAGATGCAACATCCCTGCCATGGGCTTCCAGAAGAAGGTGAAGAGACCGGTCACGCAGAAGGGACTGTAGAGACCGAGCGGCCTCACTCTGAGGGTTTCTAGCGGGTGGTATGAGGGGCTCTGGTGCTGATCTCAGGAGGGGCTCTGGCTCTGCCGTCATCACTGTTAATGACATGGCCACCCAGCATTTGTACCTGAGCCAAATGAGAAAACCTACGTAACAGCGCCGCTGTCTTTACTGGCAGATGTGGAGCATGTCACAGCCTGCGCTGGGCTGGGTGTGTGGGGTGATCGCATTTCAGTCCTTTCTGTGAGGGACACCCTTGGCAGCGGCCCTCTCCGAGGACCCAGAGGGACCACATTGACAGCAGGTCTGCAAGTCACACAGATGTGAGCACAATGCAGACAGTATCTGGGGACAGAAGACTGGCTTTTGGTAATTAGAGGGAAAGAAAAGGGAACCTTAACAGCATTAATCCAGAGACATGCCTTCCTGTTTTGAGACAAGGGTCTCGAAAAACCTACACTGTGCCTCCTAGCTTGGGTGGCCTTGCCCACAAGGGTAGCCAACAGATGACTTCCTCTTTGCTGGGAGGTCTGTCCAACCTAACCAGAAGACCCCGTAAATCCTATTTAATGCTCTTCATTATGCCCTGAATGTGGTCAGGTCTGTGCATCATCTGGTGGGAGGCACGTAGGAAGAGCTTCTTGAGTGCTTATTTTAAAAATGGCAAACGCAGACACAGCCGGGTGCAGGATGGTTCCCTAGCCCGGTTCCTGCTTGCACAGTGGTGCCTGACCTCGTCACCAGCACTACTGGATGGCCAACTGCAATAAATCACGTGCAACTTGTTGCCCAACAGGCCAATGATGTGAACCCAATAGCACCCGGCAGCGTCATACGTTTGCTCGTGGGGGAGCGGGGGTGTGGGCCACCGCCCCACAGCTGCGGGAAGGTGGCCATCTGTGATTACCCAGCGGCATTCTAACAGCCATAACGGAGCCATAAAACCCGACGTGCTCTGAGCTGGTGTGCTGCAGCACCATGCACTTCAGACAGATTGGAGCTGGGTGGAGTGGGGTTTTCAACCCAAATGAGAGATCTGTTTTATGGTGGGAATTGCTGAGCCAGGCCCGGCAATGCCAGCAGAACTCCCGACACAAACAGCCCTCCCCCTCCCACCGGCCCCCCTGATCCGGGAGGTGGCCTCTGCTCTCAACTGTAGAGCAGGGGAGAGTTTTACACCTGGATCTGCTGTTTCGGTCCCCCGGGAAGGGAACGGGGGTCCTCCGGAAGAAATCCCTGTGGGCGGCACCAGTTCGCGCCACGGCAGGCGGTCAGGCTTCCGCAGGGCCAGGCTTGGGACCCCACGGGTACTGGCAACAGCGCTGGGCAGCAGAATCGAGACTTCTGAGTTTTATTGTTGTGTTAGTGAGCTGGGTTGGCAGAACAAAATGCCACAGAGTTGGGTGGCTTAAACAATGAGGATTTATTGTCTCATCGTTCTGGAGGCTGGAAGTTCAAGATCAAGATGCCGGCTGGGTTGGTTTCTCCTGAGGCCTCTCCTTGGCTTTCAGATTTCTCACTGTGTCCTCGCCTGGCCTTTCCTCCTGCTTGTGCGTCCCTGGTGTCTCTTCCTCTTCTAGTAAGAGCACCAGTCATTGTGGATCAGGGCCCCACCCACATGACCTCATTTGACCTATTTATCTCTTGAAAGGCTCTGTCTTCAGATACAGTCACATTGGGGATTAGCGTATAAATTCAGTATATGAATTTGGGACACAGGTTGGTTTATAACAATCACTCAGTAGTTGATTCCTTAATCTTTTTGAGGCTTCAGTTTGCTCCGCTAGTAAAGGAGAGGAGAGAGCTGATCCCTAGGTGGATCAGGAGACTTTGCGTTGAGTGGCTAATGAAGGCCGCAGACCTGGAGCTGGTCCTGTCTGTCCGGTCACGGCAAGGCCAGCGGCACTCGGGAAAGCCACGTTGGCCTCCTGAAGGCCAGGCCTCTTGCCTGCTCTGAGCCCTTCTGCCTGCTCTGAAGAGAGTTCTGTTTTCTGACGGGACCCCCAGCTAGTAATGATCGTTGCTGTGCTGGTGTCCGATATTCCACGAGCAGTTTCCTTGCCTGAGCACTTTCTGTGAACTATCTCATTTTACTTATGTACTCAACAGCCCTGGGAAGGAGATGAACATCCTAGCTGTCCTTGGCTTATCTGTTTGCCCGCTGACCTCATTGAGCCTGGCAGCCCCTTAGTCCATAACAGGAATTGAGATGTACCCCAAGGGTCATGCTGTTGCTAAGGACTGGTCAGCTATTGTGTTGTTGCTAAGGACTGGTCAGCTATAGTGCTGTTGCTAAGGACTGCTGACCAGACCCCTTCAATTCCTGGAGGGGTCATGCCTTATCCCAAAGGCAGGAATTGTTAGGAGCTTAAGGGGTAGCAAGGTGAGGTACCCGGATTAAGGTTTGCGGTTTTAGAATCCTTCCCCAAATTTGAGATCTCCTTGCTTGAGCTCATAAAAGTTGATCCATGCTTTCATTTGGTAGGACTGATTATTTACTCATTCGTTCCAGAAATAGTTGTGCATTCTTAACATTCCTGAGGCGCTGTCTTTGAGGCTGGTCACACCGAAGAGCTGACAAATCCAGCACTGCCCTTTGGAGCTTATATTCTAACAGAGACAGATGTTAAACACATTGTAAGGTCGCTCAATTGTAATTGTCACAAATGCTAAGGAGACGTATAGTTGTTTTGTGCTGGGCCTTGTGGCTCTTATTAAGATTGCAAGATGCCCTTGAGCAACAGCCATTAGAGAACTTAGAAAACACAGACTTATTACTTACAGGACTGAGATTACGCAGTGCGCCCGGGCCACGCACTGAAACCACAGGTAGAGAGCAAGAGCTCAGGGCTGGGGTTCTGCTCTTACTGTGGCCAAGGGTGGGGACCTAGGGTTCTGTGGGCTCACTTTTTATTGCTGAATGTAAAACATAACAGGGAGGGGAAAACAGTGGCCCGAGTGGCAGTTATCAAAATCAACCCAGATCTCTAAAATAAAGGACCCTCAGGTGGGGGGCGGCAGGGGGCGCTCTTTGTCCAGCCGAGTGGCCGCCCATGTGTTTACCTGAGGCAGATGCCTTGAAAGGGGGTGCCTTGTAATCAAAGCTGAAGTCAGGCGCGTGCCTTACGCAAAACAGGAAACACGGCTGTCAGGGCTCCCACCACAACAGGGAGCCGTGGGGTGTGCGGGGGCGCTGACCCCAGGGGCGGGGACCGTCAGCGGGTGTGAAACTGGCAGGAGGAACAAGACAGGCCAGGACAGGGCCTCCCCGTGGAGTGGGCTTCCATGCGAAATGGGGGACTTACGGTGGGACGTGGTCAAGAAGGCCAGGCAGCCACAGAAGCGGAAAGGAGGCCCACGTGCCCGGGGGCCGGGGAACAAGGATGAGGGAGACACACGACAGGCGGCAGAGGGGAGCATTGGGGGCTGGGCAGCCACTGGCTTGTTCTAAGCAGGGGAGTGGCCGGTCAGGTGCTTTTTAAAGACGCCTCTGGCTTCCGAGGAGAGAATGGGCTTCTCTGGATTCATGAGTTTGCTTCCATCTCACGGATACTGTGAATTACATGAGCAAACAGGTCTCCCACTTTTCTTTGAAGGAGGTGAAGGCGAGACTAGAGGCCAGAGATGGTGGTGCCCGGGAGAAGGAGGGGAGAAGCGCGGTGGCCGGGGGTTGGGAGAGACCTGCGAGCTAAAGTCCACAAGGATGTGGGGGATGAAGCGGGGGTGATGTTGAGGATGGTTCCCAGATTTCTGGCTTGTATAACAGAATCGATTAGGGATGAGCAGACTGCAGCTTGCAGGCCACACCCTCCCTCTGCCTGTGTTTGTAAATACAGTGTTATTGGAGCACAGCCATGCCCAGTCATCAATGTGTCACTGTGACTGCCTACACACTGCGTGGCAGAGCTGAGTGCTGACAGCAGAGGGGACATGGCCCACAAAGCCCAGATATTTACCGGCTGGCCTTTTATAGAAAGTTTGCTGCCCCGGGAGAGATGGTAGCGACTTTAGCTGACATAGCACAGGTTTAGGGGGAGAGACAGCACAGGTTTAGCTGGAGAGAGAAGAGAGGGCAAGTTCCGATTGGAGGTCTCTGAGGTGCTGAGTGTAATTATCCAGTAGGTGGTTGGCTCTCTGGGTCGCAGAGGAGAGTTCTGGGTAGAGAGGACAGCAGGGGGCGCTGTGGGAAGAGGTGAGATCGGGAGCTGGAACAGCCAAGCAGAGGGCGTGGGCATTTTAGAGACCCTGGGTGCATCCTACCAAGTGTCTTATTGTAAGAGCAGTCCCCCGCTGGGGACCTCGTGGGGAGCAGAGGCAGATGCTGTGTGGCACTCAGTGGCGGTCGGGGGGCCCCGGTTACCTAGGCTCGAGGGCCCCGGGATGCCGGGACCTGATATGCTAGACCAGGCTGGGCACCGCGCCAGAACGCAGTAGGCTCTCGGTGCCGCTGTTGGATCTGACGGTGTCCCAGGCAGGACCCCGTGGTGAGGGAAGATTGGGACTGATGGCAATACCGTGGGACTGCTCCTCTCTGTCCCCTCCTGGTGACCGTGCCCACCTTCTCTCCACAGCTGCGCCTGCACGGAGGCCGGAACCCCTACGAGGGCCGGGTGGAGGTGCTGGTGGAGAGGAACGGGTCCCTCGTGTGGGGCACGGTGTGTGGCGAGAACTGGGGCATCGTGGAGGCCATGGTGGTCTGCCGGCAGCTGGGCCTGGGGTTCGCCAGCAACGCCTTCCAGGTGAGACGCCCCGGCCTCAGACCCCTCCCAGGTGCGGGGGGCTCCAGGAACCGCATCCTGACCTCGGTTCTGCCCCTCACGACTCTGAGTCCTCGGGCGGGGTTCACACACACAAACCCCACCCACCCACCCTCCCATTCCCTCATTACAGAGTGAGGGCCAGTCCACTCAGCTCTGTGCCCTGGGATTCACCCTAGGACGAGGGCTAATCTTGGGGTGTCCTGATGTGCCCTTGGCAGAGGGAAGCAGCTCAGTCCTGCACGGTAGTAGAGACCGCCCAGGCCAGGCCCCAGCACGCCATGTGCCCCAGCGCGCCCCGTCGGCAGCCCCCCGGCCAGAGCGTGTTCACAGCGGCCGTCCGTGCTCACGCACTGTCCCGCTGGTCGGCTGCTAAGTTGCTAAGCCATCCAGAACCTCATCACAGCAGCTGCGCCCTCCTCACCCACTTTCCTTCCTCAAAGGAGGAAGGGCAGCCAAGCTCCCGCCCCCACTGAAAAGCAGCAGGAGACAAGTAGCTTTTGGCTTCAGGAATTATCCCCTCTGCCCTGGCCGGTGTGGCTCAGTTGGTTGGACGTCATCCCATGAACCAAAGGTCCATAGGTTCAATTCCCAGTCAGAGCATATGCCTGGGTTGCAGGTTCGGTCCCCGGTCAAGACACATAGGGGAGGCAACTGATCGATGTTTCTCTCCCTTCTCTCTGTCTCCCTTCCCCTCTCTCTGCAATTGGTGGACTTGTCCTCAGGTGACGATAAACAAAAATTATTCCCTCTGGCCCCTGGACGGCGGGGGAACAGGCACAGGCAGGGTAGAACAGGGTCAGAAAGAGGCCGTGGGGAGGGGAGCAGGAGACAAAGCTCAGAACGTCTTCCCAGCTGTGCTCCCAACAGCCCACAGCACAATGGTCTGGGGCAAAGCAGCCACCTTTCCAGGCCTCAGGTTTCCGCCCTGTGACAGGGAATGAATCCCAGGTCCACAGGATCCTGGCTCTAAACACTGCCCTCAGCTTCTCAGAGCAGGAAGCCAGCTGGAACCCCGCCACCCCCCCCCCCCCCCCCGGTTGCTCGGCTTTGCTAACCCTGCCTCCAGTTCCTGTGCCCAGGCGGCCCTGCTTGGGACGGGGGTCTGAAAGGGTGAGACCTGGAAGGGCCCTGGTGGCCTTGCTGGGCCTGAGCGCCTGCCGAGTGCAGGGTAAGCGGTGTGGCACCCGCAGACGCTGCCCTGTGGCCTCTGACACTGCTGCCCACCCCCTCGGGGAGCCCAGCTGCTCAGGGCAGCGCAGCGTCTCTGCTGATACGGCTCCTGACAAGCCAGGGTCCTCTCCATTTCTCTCTGGGGAGCAGAAAAACTGCTCACTGCAGCGTAACAGTGGCCCAGCTGTTCCTGTTCCTTGTCAGCCCGTAGCCAAGGCGTCTGGGCCACGGCCTGGCTCGCAGACTGGGCCCGCGCCTGACGTCCGTCGCTGAGCGCGAGTCCTGTTGCTCCTCCAGGCAGGGGCCCTGTTTTCTGTCTAGAGGTGACAGATGTATAGTCAGGGTCTCTAGAGAAACAGAGCCAGCAGGATGTATGGATATGAAGCTAACTACCGCCATATACACTTCTTCTCTCGTGCCATGTCTGATCAGTTGGTAACATCTCCCTGCAGCACTGGGTCGAGGATGATTCTGAGGTCACAGTCAGGCTCAGAGAAGTGCTGTGGTTGATTAGTGATGTCTGCCCTGGGCTCAGGGTGGGTCAGTGGCAGCACGGGTTGCAGGCGCCTGCTATTCCTGACCCACCACATTGAACAGCTGTTTGGCCAAAACAACCAGATTCTCTCCAGAGGGAGGAGTGACTGAACCCAAGTCCCACGGTCAGAAGACCAGGATTCTCACTCATTCTGCCACCAACAAGCTGCACGACCTGGGTAAATGATTCTCTGTGCCTCTGCTGTCTCCATCTGCAAAATGGAATCATAAAGCTCTGAGACGTTGGTGAGGCTGAATGTCGGTAGAATATGAGAAAGTGACCGTTCAAGGTAACATGCTGACCATTCCTTTTGTTGATTCTCCAGGAGACCTGGTATTGGCATGAAAACATCAATGCCAACAAAGTGGTCATGAGCGGAGTGAAGTGCTCGGGAACGGAGCTGTCCCTGGCACACTGCCGCCGCGATGAGGACGTGGCCTGCCCCCAGGGCGGAATGCAGTATGGGGCTGGAGTGGTCTGCTCAGAAAGTGAGAGTTCCCCGAGGGTCGTGTGCACCCCCTCTCCCTGCTGCCAGGGTCCAGGAAGGGGCCGGAGCCCCCGGTTATCCCCCCCCTGCAAGGCCCTGGGGCCTCTGCCATGAGCCGAGCAAAAAAGGGGAGCAGAGGTTAATTCTTGTTAAGTGAGAAGTTGGGGGCAAACGACAAAAGGGATTCCCCCAACCCCAACTGCTGAACTTGCCCAATAGTGGACGGGGTTCAGGGTGGAGGTAAAAGAAAGCAGGAGGGAGCAACCTGGGTGCCTGGGGGGCCTCAGGTTCAAATCTCGGGGTCACTGTAGACTATTTGAGCGACCTCGGGCAGGCTGGGAACTCCTGTTCTTAACCGCGAGCCAGGAGCAGAGCGCCTTCCTGGGAGGACGGTTCCGAGGCGAGCGAGCCATGCAGCTCATGGCCTGTGCGTGCTAGCTTGCTTTCTTCCTGCCGCCCTCCTCGGCAGACCATTTTCTGTTCCACACCCCGGAGGTGCTTCAGCTTCCCGGTGAGCCCTGGGCACTCTGGAGAGACTGACGATACAGAAAGGGAAGCGCCGCCAGGGTTCAGAACGGCCCGGCTGGTGGTGCTTCCCTTCCCGGCTGTGGGAGGACAAGAGGCCGGCCTGCAGGCGGGCCACTCACCTGGTCCCCGAGCTCCACACTCCCCACCGCTGGCCGTACAAAAACACGCCCTGGTGCATCAGGGAGCAGGAGAGGCCGGAATCTGGCCCAACAACCTGAGAACAGACCCTGCAAAACTAGTTAACGGCTGTCATCTGCAGTTGTTTTTTTCTAGAAATTGAAAATTTTAATACGACAATGACTATCTGCAGGTGCTTAATAAACAATGATGCACCATCATTTGCCGTCACAGAGAACTAGGGAGAAGACTAAACCTTGAGCTCGGTCAGGTCGATTCTCCCATCAGCCCCTTCTAGACGCACGCAGCCTCCCCGACCCTGGAAGGCAGGGCTCTGGCTGCAGCGCTGGCTCCCGGGGTGGACGCCGCAAGCTGCTGCATCCTGCCTGAGCGGAGGCCCCAGATCCTCACCCTCTCCAGCCCCCTGGGGGGGACACCCAGGCAGAGGGAACCGGTCTCACTGCTGTCAACGGCCTTTTCTTGGCGTCATAATCCATTTATATTTGTAATATACCATTTTTTCCAAAAGAAAATTTAGATAACATAAACCTAAATAAAATTAAAGGTAGCATCAAATAAAAGCAGGTGAAAGGAAAGGAGATATGGCCAAAAAGTTAGTGGCTGCAGGGGAATCCAAGAGCGAGGTGAACTAAAAATATGTGCTGTAGAGCCCTGTACATTTACTACCGAGAGGTTGTAAATTTCACAGTGAGCTTCCTAGCAGCCAAAGGAAGGAGGAAAGCTGTTCATTAACATAATCCACAGTATCCATGAGATAGAAGCAAACCCATGAATCGAGAGAAGCGTGAAGGAAATGTGCTGCAAGGGCCGATGTTGCTGGGCACGCAGTGCCCTGCACGTCCTCGTGGCAGGCAGGCCCGCAGCGGGCTCCGCGGGGCTGCTGCTCAGAGAGCCCTCCACTTGGGCTGCCAGCGGTGTCACCCCGAGTCTGCAGGGGAGCGTCAGCCCTTCCAGCCAGAAGCACTGATGTGCCTGAATACTTGATTCAGAGAGAGAAAGTCTGTTCTTCAGGCAACCCTTTGTCATCGCTTTTTCTCACCCTGCCAGTTTCACGTGCCCCAAATCTACAAGTCCTCCTCCATCTCCCTCATCACTCCCACATCCCGTCCACCTTGATTTTTCCCTGTCTGTGGCCTCTCAACCCCCTCTACGGCCTCCATCCCACCGCCTCCGCCTCCGTTCCGGTGACCGTGTCCCACGCTGCATTCCCGCAGGCTCTTGCCTGGGCTCCCCAGTGACATGTGCCCCCTCTCCCTCCCCTCCCGGAGCTAAGCCGGAGCTGAGCTTGAGCTGAGGTGCTGGCCTCCCAAGGGCGCTCCCTTCTGCTCAAGCCCCACCCAGCCTCCCCCGCTGAGCTCAGGGAGCGCGGCAGGGCGAGCGCGAGGCTCACAGCGTCCAGCCTCACTCCAGGCGGCCTCCCATCACTGCCCTCCTTAGCGTCCAGACCACACGCCTTGCCTCGCTTCAAGCTCAGGGACCTGCCCTGTGCCACTCATTTTGCCTGACATGCTTTCCCTACCCTCACGGGAACAGCTGGAATGCGGCTGCCTCCAAGGGCGTCTCTGCTGATTCCCCCAGACCGGCTGCCCTCGCTGTGGTCCCCAGCACGTGGCCCGTTTCTTCTTCAAGCTCTGGCCACAGTGTCATTGTGTCACACTGCTTCTGTCTGTCTCCCTGCGAAAACGTGAGGCCTGTCTTGTCCAGCAGTCTCTTATCACTGGCATGGGCGGCTGAGCGGATGCGGGCCTGCCTCCGTGAGCTTCTGGCGGGTGCTCCCCATCTCAAGGGGCCTGGGCCGTCCTGTGGCCGGCACTGAGCGCGCAGCCCCGGGGCCAGCCGAGCGCAGGCCACACTGTGTTAAGACTCCTGAGCTGGCCTCCTCTCAGAAAGACGTAAGCAGGCGGCTGTCCACTGAGCGCTGCCCAGAGCACAGGCAATGAGTAAGAGACTTCAGCACCCCCCTCAAAGTGCCGGGGACACCCCGCACAGCACCTGGTGTGTGTCCTCCAAGGGGAAAGCGCTCCCAGCCAGGGCGAGCCTCTGATCTCTGTCCTCACTCCCAGCCCCACATCCCACCTGTGTGCCCTTCCACACGCACTTGAGAAACTTAGAAGCCACGTGTCAGAAAATAAAAGATTGATGGCCCTTGTTATAAATAATCCATATCTAATATTTTTTTGTGAAATGGCATGTACTAGAAATGTTCAATGGAATCTCCCTTATAAAGGGAAACTTACAGTTAATCTTTTTGTAAAGAAGTGGATCCTACTGCAATTATACAGTTACTATAGATTGTAGCCATCAGTAATTTTTTTAAACACCTGCTATGTGCAATGCACTAATTGAGTAAATCCATCCTGTTTAAAAGATGCCCTTTTAAAACTCAGCCCTAGAGCCACTGTTAGTGGAAACCAGGAGAACTTGTCCAGGGAATTGACGCCATGATAAGCATCAGAGCCTTGAACATATGCAGCTCTTCCCCGAAGCAATGTCGCTGATAGAAACATATTCTAAAGAAATCATTTAAGTTATATACACAGAAGATTTACTAGAGGATGTGTATTGCCGTTTATCTTTAACTGGGAAAAATTCCAAGCGGCCAATATATCTAAAAAATATGGGCTAGGGTTATGAATTAAATATTATGTGCCATGTAATGAATGTTGTAATGGATATTTATTAACAAGGAAATATGTCAAGATATATTTGAAAAGGAAACAGTATAAGCAGACAATAAATCTACATACAATATTATACACATTGGAAAAGAGATCTATATCGCTCCCAGAAGAGTCAACCCAAGGAATTAAGAGGGTTCTCTTTCTAGGTAGAGAGATCATTGCTATTGTTCGCCATTGTTCTTGTTATTGTTTGGTTTTTATTATGGAAAATCTAAAGCCACCCAAAGGTAGAGAGAATGATAGAGCAAACCCTCATGCGCCCACCACTCAGACCGCACAGTCTCCAGCGTGTTGCCCATCTGCCGTGATACCTGCAGCAGGGCCCAAGGGGACACCCAGGGAAGGGGAAGAGGAGTTTGGGGTGGTGTCCCTCAGGAAGGTGGCCTCGAGGGGCAGATCATGAGCCAGGTCCAGAAGGCAGCGCCAGGCAGGGACGGGATGCGGGGGTGCCCCACTTCAGGGATCACAAGCCAAGGACTTGGGCGGGCGTGCCGGACCTTGCATCTGGCCTGAGCACCGTGCCGCCCCCCCCGCCCCGCAGCCGCCCCCGACCTGGTCCTCAGTGCGGACATCGTGCAGCAGACCACCTACCTGGAGGACCGGCCCATGTTCATGCTCCAGTGCGCCATGGAGGAGAGCTGCCTCTCGGCCTCCGCCGCCCAGACCGACCCCAGGACAGGCTACCGGCGGCTGCTGCGCTTTTCCTCCCAGATCCACAACAACGGCCAGTCCGACTTCCGGCCCAAGAACGGCCGCCACGCGTGGATCTGGCATGACTGCCACAGGTAAGGCCTCTCTTCCATCATCCCCAAGCTGCCCCAGCCCAGGGTCCTGCAGGCCCCAGGTGGCACTAAGAATCACAGGGTCACTTGGATGGGCACGCGGTCCAGGGGCGGGGCTTCCCTAAGCTGGAGGGAGTCCGTGAGCCGCGCTGGCCTGCCGCTCTCCACTGCAGCCGCCCTGGCCCGCCCCCCTGCCCCGAGCCCGTTCTCTCTCCTGCCCCCACACGCGAATGTTAGGAAACAAACTTTGTCTGTGGTTTCCAAGTGTGTCCACAGGAAGTTTGTGCTCTGCAGGGTGCTTGGAGTTCTGCAGTGGTTGGACTCTGGCTCTGAGTTCACTTAAAAATATACTTTAGCCCTGGCTGGTGCGGCTCAGTGGATTGAGCGCTGGCCTGCGAACCAAAGGGTCGCCGGCTGGATTCCCAGTCAGGGCACGTGCCTGGGGTGCGGGCTGGGTCCCCAGTAAGGGGTGCACAAGAGGCAACCACACACTGAAGTTTCTCTCCCTCCCTTCCCCTCTCTAAAAATAAATAAATAAAATCTCTAAATATATCTATACACACACACACACACACTTTAAATACCAGCATGTATTTTGGTTCGCAGGCACGTGCACAGTCCACTGAGCCACACCAGCCAGGGCCCAGCACGTAGTTTGAATATTCCCAGAAGACGGGGGGTTTGGGGGCAAGCGTTCTAGCCCCAGGAGGCAGGGGACCCGGTGTCTGAGCCGAGCTGTGCCTCTAACCAGCTGTGTGATGTCAGGAAGCTGGGCCACATCCCCCAGGACCTCTCCTGTCCCATCCAGGCCTCTGTTTGTGGATCTGATCCCAGGGCTATAAACCCGGGACGGGAACAGAGTGAGATCCCAGAGCCAGCCCCAGCTGGAGCCCACAGAAGCCACCCCGTGCACCTCCGGCCTTGCCGTTTTTCCTATGCCTTGATCCTCTGACCCAGAACCTGTGGCCCCTGCATGTTCACATTTTTCTGCCGGAAATGGAAGCGAGCACATCTGTGAAAGGGGAGAGAGGGAGGCCCCAGCCTTCTGACACGGCGGCCGCAGGCCCCCCAGGGGTCCACGGACATTGGTCACGCCAGAGCTTTTCCACTGGGTCCCTGCTTCTCAAAGCGAGGCCATGGGCCGGCGCACCCACCGTCCGTGCTGCACCCCAGGGCCTGGGGCCGACTTCACATTAGAATCTGTGATTCAAGAGGGCCACCAGGTGCTCGTGTGACCATTGCAGTCTGAGACGCCCCCGTCCAGCTCACCGCTAGGCCTCCCCGGGCTCGAAAATGTAGGGATCACTGTGAGGGACACCAGAACTGATGTTTCCTCACCCTCTCTGAGTGCCAGGCACGGGGCACCCGGGTTTTCATGGGGAAGGAAATGGAGGCTTGGTGTTTGGCGGGGAAACTGACTCAGGCCTGTCTGAGCCCAAAGGGTGTGTTCTGCCTGTCACCTCCGCTGACTCTTCATCACACGTCCCTCTGCTGCTTTATCATGGAACATCTTATGGCCTAGACACATTCGAGTCCGTTTGGGGGCAGAGTTGTTCAACTTGTTTCAAAAGACAGGACTGTGATAGAACTTAGTGGTGCTGATTTTCCTTTATAATGACTTTCTGTGTGTTCTCAAAGTCCTCATCACCCAAAGAATTTTTGCTCTTTGTGTAGAAGCATGTTGGTCGCCTGCAAGGTGGAAGTCAAGGGTAAAAGGGAAGTCACGGCCATACTGGCGCCTGGCTTCCGTGGGGAGCACGTGGCAGGAGCCTGGGCCTGCGGGGGCTGACGCTGCCTGCATGTCTACAAGTAGAAGGAAATTGCATCTGTGCCCCACAGGACAGTCCACCCAGACATTACACGGTAGGAGTCTCGGTGTGGCATGTGCGTGCTCTCCCAGGAATGGGCTCTCCTCTGAGAATACACATGGTGACATCATGGAAGGGTCTTCTGACAGCCCGCCCCTGCTTCTCCTGTGGCCTGTTTCATTTCTGGGCTTGCAGATGTTCCAGTAAACGGTGTGGGAGGGCTGTGCGGGAAGGGATGTGTGGCCGAGCATATGGCCCTTCAGATCCCCCTGCCGGTTTGTAGCTGAGACCCTGTGACCCTAGCAACCCAGGCAGCGGAGCGAGCTCCCACCCAGCCTCCAGAGCTCTCGGTACTTCTCCGGGCTCTGTGGGAGGACCTTTCAACAGGACTCCTGGCCCCCAAACTCTGTCGGGTCCCTTTGGGAGTCTGATGAAAGCTGGCCCTTCTTCCACTCAAAAAAATTATTTTTTTCTGGAATATTTAACATCCTGGTTCAGCAGATTCTGAGCCCATCTGTGGAGCCGAAGTTGAGAATCCTGGCTTAAATTAGTGCAAATGAGGAAAACTATCCCTCCCAACGTAATGGGTGCTACAATGAGGAACAGAGCCCTGTTCTTTGAAAGCCCCCTGATGACACTGAGAGTGACAGCCGTAAGCGTCTCCTCGCCGACCAGGCATAGAGGACAGGGCCCTGCGTCTTTCTCTCTCACACGATGATCCTGATGAGGGCCCCCTTGCTTTTTGCGCCCCCGGGGAGGGGGGCCACACCTGCGCACCTGGCGTATCGTGTCCCAGCTTTGATGGGCCAGATGAAGGCGGGCACAGACACACCACAGCACACAGAGCGGTGTCGCAGGGCTGGCCCGCCCACAGGGCGGGGGGCGGGGTGCAGCCAGGAGAGGCGCTGGGAGCTGGAGCCGCGAGGAGGTGGGCAGCCAGTCCAGTGCCGGCCCTCCCGGTCAGGCAGGGCTCTGCTGCAAAGGGGAGACTTTTGTTTGCTCCACCCTGCCTCCCCCATGTGTGGAGCAGCCCCCGTGTAGGGTGAAAGCCCCAGAAATGCGGTGTGGACTCTGTGAGCAAAGTTCAGGCCCTCGCCACACTCGCGGGCCTTTGTTCTGGCAGGGGGCTGCCTAGCCGTGGGGAAGGCAGGGTGGGGTGAGCGGAAGGGCTCCTGCCTGTGCGGCAGCACCTCCTGAGACTGGAGCAGGGCTCGCCGTGGGGGCGGAGCCCTGTCCCACCCCAGCTGAGGACCAGCCAGGCCCGGGATGGGGCCCTGGGGGCAGGCGTGGGAAAGACGACAGCGAAACATCTCCTCTACAGCACGCACCCGTTTTTTGCCTGGAGGTTCCATTTGGGACCCCGGGGACCTAGGATAGTGAAGAATACACCTGAACCTCTCGCCTTTCTCTGGTCTAGTTTTGTTTGTCACGGCTTGTGCGTCCCTCACCGTCTTCCTCCACGAGCACCGTGTCCTCGAATGCGGGGCTCTGGAGTCTCTCGGTAGAAGTCCTTCCTCCATCCAGATCACAGTGAACGACTCCATCAAACGTCGGGTCTCCTTAGCGTTCTGGGATTTCTTCCCAAGTGAAGTTGTCCTGTCTCTGCCCCGCAGATCTGTCCCTGTCTTAAACTTCCAAAGGTCAGGACACGGCATCCTGGAGAGAGGAGGCAGAGGGGTGGGGGGCGGGGGGGCGCGCGGTGCCCCAGCCTCTCCAGCCGACCAGTGGCGGGGCACACGTGGCCCCGAGGGCAATGCCGCACATACCAGAGAGGGAAGCTGGGAGGCTCCAGCCAGCCATTGTATTCCCGGCATTTGCAGGGGAAAAACCGAAGTGCTGTGGAGACTCTTAAATCAAGTTTGCAGGAAGCAGGGGAGCGGGAGGAGGTCAGCCTTACAACAGTTGGTCTGCGGCTCCGTCTGAGCCGTGTTTAGACAAGGGAACATAAACCCATTTCTCTCGGTCTGTCAGCTGGTAAACATGGTCACAGAAGCCGTTCTCTGAAAGATGCAAACATGGTTTAGGTCATGAGTCAGACCTTGCGCCTCATCTTGCTCCTTCAAATAGCGAAAAGGGACTCTTTCAACATCATCACTTCAGCTGCCACAGAATGCGTCCTTGTGAATGTTCTTGGTGGCCCCAGCTCAGCACCGTTTTACCCAGAAACATGAGGGAGCTGGGAAAAGCCCAGCATAGGAACTTATGACATTATTTTTAGCCAAGGCAAACACTGGAGGAAGAGGAAAAGAACCTCTAATTTCCTCTCTGAAAACCTACCCTTTTCATTCATCCCCCTCTTCCCTCAGTCCTACTGCGCGTGTGCCAGCGAGGGAGCCTGAGCCAAGCAGGGGAGGCCTGGGAGGCTTGCGAGGCGAGGAAGCTGCCCTGGGCCTGGGAATAATCGTAGGAATGGTAGTAATAACCCAAATACTCCTCCTGTTACCACGGGGAGGATTAGGAATAAAGAGAGAGTTGACAGGTGCCGAGTACCCCTCTGTCACAAGCCCTGTCGTAGGTATTTCTGCAATTTCTCCTACCAGACGCTTTACCACATCACTCCCTCCCCCCTGGGGAGGCGACTCAGGTCACACAGAACAGGCGGCTCTGCTCCCAGGCCGTGGCGCCCGGCCTTCCGTTTTCCTTGTTTTCCAAATGTCCCCTGGGATGAGAGAGACAGGTGCGATCCATAGTCACAGACCTGTGACACACACGTTGCAGCTTAGGATGGCCCGCCAGCCCAGTGCTGCGGGCGGCCCCACAGCAGCCAGGTGTCCCTTCTGTGTCCTGAACCAAAGACATCACTTTCCAAGAATCGCCGTGTGTTCCCTCCGCCCCCGCCCCGCTCAGTGAAGAGAGGGCACCTCGTGTAAACATCAATCAGCAGGCGCTCGCCCCTCCGCTTCACCCCTCCCCGCAGGCCTCCAGAGCTGTCTCCCCCTTTCCTATCTGCTCCCGGGGCCCAGCACAGACTTCCGCCGCCGCTCCCTCAGCTGTGGCTGACACCCCCACCCCCTCCCTGGCTCCCGCCTCCTGCCTGCCCTCGCCTGCCCTTCGGCCTCTCCCCCTCAGTGCACAGACCCTCCCCCATTCTCTTTGCCTTCCCTTTTTACTACATTCCCACTTTAAAATTTTCCAAAGACATCAAAAAGTGGGCTGTGAGAGCCACTGTAGCGCACAGGAGGTCCGTAAAAGCACCGGGTACAAACACCGGTCATCTATTGAGCGGGTTGTGTGCCAGGCCCTGTGCTCGCTGGTTCGCCTCACTGATGCGCACGGCACCTCCCACCTCCCACGTGGCGTTACTCTCGTGCAGCTGACGGGACAACTGGCCGGAGGCGAGCTGCTGCCGGGCCCTGGAGCCCACGGCAGCAACGTGGTTCCCCCTCGTGCCTTCGCCCCTCCTCTCCCACCGGCCACCCCTTTGGACCACATGACTCAAGGTGTCCCCAGAAGCGAGTTGCCAGCCAGGCAGCTGCTCGCAGGCGGCAGCTGCTCCCCAGACTGACCGCCAGGCCCTGTCTCTCGCCCCAGGCACTACCACAGCATGGAAGTGTTCACCTACTACGATCTCCTGAACCTCAATGGCACCAAGGTGGCAGAGGGCCACAAAGCCAGCTTCTGCTTAGAGGATACCGAATGTGAAGGAGGTACCTTTGGGGGGGGTGCTGGGGGCTGCAGAGGGACCCAGGTGCCCTAACAGCCGTGCCCGCCCAGCCCAGAGCCCCGGTCTGACGCTGGATGCTGTCGCTCTGGCCACTGCCGACACTCCACGTGACCTTTCTCTGCGGGGGTTCCCATGGCCATGCCCGGGGCCGGGGGTGTGGGCGAGGCCTGCCTATAGAGGCGCCCGGACCCCCCACAAGTTATGCCGATGGGCAGTTTGGGGTCCTTCGTGGGAAGGGCGGCACAGAGGGCAGACGCACCAGGCGTGCGTGGTGACTGGGGTCCCCTCCGCACCTGTCTGCAGACATCCAGAAGAACTACGAGTGTGCCAACTTCGGCGAGCAGGGCATCACCATGGGCTGCTGGGACGTGTACCGCCATGACATCGACTGCCAGTGGGTGGACATCACCGACGTGCCTCCGGGGGAATACCTTTTCCAGGTGAGGGGCGGGGGACGGAGTTCCAGGCCCCTGCTGATGGGAGGAGGGGTCTCTCCCCACGCGGGGCGGGGGGTGGTAGGCAGCCTCCTTTCTGTTAGTGCCCAAGCACAGAACACGTGCGTGGAGGCCAGGCTGCCTGAGTGCAGGGGACCTGTCCCCAGAGGCCTGTGTGGCCGGGCCAGTACCCCAAGTGTGTGAGGCGTGCAGGCGGGGCGGGGACAGGTGGGCTGCAGACCCCCTGAGACACATGCACGTAACCTCCGGTGCTCTCACATCAGAGGCATCTGTGCCAGGTTTGGTCCTCAGGCCGGGACTTTGTCCCACGGACGCTAAGGCCGCCTACCCCTTTTGCTTCCTTTGGGGCTCTGCCCTCGCCACCTCCGCCCGGGATCCCCCCGCTGCCCTCGCCCTGCCGTGGCCTGCGCTGTCAAGGCTGCGAGCCAGCTCAGAGGAAGGCAACCACCCCCAAACGTCCGCACCTCACGTCTCCCAGAAACGTCTGCCCATTAAAGGGGGTCTGCAGAGGGGTCGATTCTCCATGCAAAGAAGTGACTCGATAATGGCAGAATGTCCGGCACCAGAGGCCGCCTGTCTGGGGCCGGTGTGGGGCACGGGCCGGCCTCCACGCCCTCCAGGGGTGGAAGGCCAGCCCTGGGGAGGAGCCAGGGGGCCTTGGCTTCCCCCCTTGGCCAGTGGGCCCAGCCTGGCGGGGGAGACTGGGGCGCCCCCTTGTGTCCCCTCCTGTGCACAGGTGCCCTTGTACCTGCGGAGGTCTCCCCACATCCCCCACGTCTCATTTATCCCATGTCCCTATCCGGCTCGCTTTCCAGCCTGCCCTACAGGTGGCAAAGTAGGGGACCAGAAACGTGTCATTGTGCCCGGAAAGCCAGCCCGGGGCCTGGCCCGCAGTCCCTGCCCTACAGACAGCCCTAGGGCGAACCGGCACCTGCCCAGCAGCAGCCGCAGAAGGGCTTTAGGAGCCACCCCCAGGCAGTGTCAGAGGCTAGGGATCAGCCAGCCGGGCACTTCTCCACCCACAGTCCGCAACGGCAGACGCGGAGAGGCCCAGCCAAGGGGCAGAGCCCTGTGTTTTAAAAAAAGGAACGTCTGTATCGCTGTGCACGTACACTACGGAGGGCGGTGTGCCTTTGAGGCCTGCAGTCACTTGGCTGGGTGCATGTGCACCCTCGCGTATTGTGTTCCGACAGACGCCACCTGCGGAATAATTACGGCTTAACCGAGGACCGTGGCAGGCCAGGCCCTGCGGTCCCCGCATCCAGGTCCTCGCGCGAGTTAGAATCGTAGAATGAAAGTCAGATGGGATGGCGGAGACCACACCTCTCGGCCCCCACCCCTGCCCCAGGTGGGTCACGCTGGCCCGGGCGGCCCCTGAGATGAGCCCGAGCTGCACCTGCTCCCTGGGGCGCAGCTCTCGGGGGCAGAGAGCGGCACAGGCCTCAGCGTGCGCGTTTGTTGACACGGCGCTCTGAGCCAAGCATGGGCTGGGGACAGGGGACAGGGCACAGCTAAGGCTGTTGGGTAGAAAAGAGATCAAAGAAATGTGAGGCCATCCCAGAGGGGGATGGTTACCAGCCTTAGCAGAAGAGACAGCGTCGAAGCGGGACACAGCCTAGGGCGGATGTGGCAAGCAGGGCCAGGTGCGGCCCCAGAACGGCCGGCGCTGGGCTGGGGCTGTGCCGCCTCCGGCTCCCGCAGCACCTCTGGGAGGCCCGGCCAGCCTGCTAAAGGGTCTGCCCAAGCTCTCCTGCAGGGAAGGGTCCCTGAGGCCCAAACCTAGAACCTCACCTGGCAGGAAGCCGCTTCCCTGTCCCCCAGACCCAGGGCAGCGCAGCCCCCTCGCGCAGGGCCCTCAAGGGGGAGATCTGTCATCTGTCCCCCGTGTCTGGCCCACGGCCCAGGTGCAGCTTCTGTCTCTTGCCCTTCCCCCGCCCCTTTCTCCTTCCTGCTGGGCTCCTCACCTCCAGTCTCCCTTTTCAGTCCACCCACTGAGACCCTCCCTCTGTCAACAATGACCCTCCCTCGTCCTGCTCTTGTGGGCCCCGCCCCTTGAGCTGGGCCTATCAGAGGAAGGTGTGCAAGGGCGTGCAGTCCCCAACAGAGCCCAGGCCCTGGGCTGGCCGAGCCAGGAGGCCTCAGGGACGGCCTAGAGCAACACCAACGGCGGGAGGGTCAGCTCCAAGTCACTCCGCCAGGAGCAGTGTCCAGCCTCCCACGCTCAGGGCAGCCCTTCTCCCACCTCCCACGGCGCCCGTCCTCGCCCCCACCCTCTCTGCTCGCCCTGCTCCCCAGCTCCCTTATGTCCCTCCCACAGCCTGTCCTCTGTGCGTCCCCCGGCCCCCGGCCCCCGGCCCCAGCGCCTGCCTCTCTACCGACCCCAGGCCTCCCGGGAGAGCCAGGAGAGGGGAGCCCTCTCTGAGGGCTCGCCTCTGGTGGGGGCTGCGTGTGAACTCCACTGAGACAGGCAGTGAAATGTGGACGCTGCACCCCTCCACCTCCTGGACCTCAGCTCTGGCCAGTCCTGCCCCCGCTTGTCTTGGGGCACTGGAGGCGGGACTGGTCTCCGCTGGGGCCTGGGCCTGGGCCTGGGGGTGCTGGGGTAGGGGGCGGAGGCAGGACTCAGCAGACGGTCGGACCTGACTCTCCCCCAGGTTGTCATCAACCCCAACTACGAGGTCGCGGAGTCCGACTACACCAACAACATCATGAAGTGCAGGACCCGCTATGATGGCCACCGCATCTGGATGTACAACTGCCACATAGGTAAGACCCCGGGCAAGCACAGCAGCCCCAGGACTGGACCCCCAGCCTGCCAGGCCCACCCCCGCAGCCCACCGTGCAGGAGACAGGCGAGAGCCTCCCTCCTTTCTCAAGGGGCCAGAGCAGCTTCCTAATTTGGGTCCAGAGCTCAGGGAACACAGCCAGCCTCTCGTGCCCACACGTGGGAAGGGTGCCGCAGACACTAACCTAGGTGCTGATTGGGTTTCGCAGCCAGCTCTGGCCACGGGGGTGGGACCCGACCGGGGGCCCAGCACACACTCCGAAGCTATTATTTAAGGGTAGGAGCCAAGGCCACCGCCTCCTCACACACACAACCTCAAAAATGTGGGCGTCGGCCCTTTGCAGCTCTGTGGATCATTTTCCTCTGTCGAGAACTGGAGGCTGGTGCACCAATGTGGCTTCTGGTCGCCAAAAAGGAAACTGTTCCTTGCATTACACGGCTGGGGACCCAGAAGGGGAGGCAGAGCTTTCTCTTCTGCAGGAAACGCGATGGCCCTCACTCTTGGTGGTTACTCACCGCTCTGCGTAACTGACAGCGCACCTGACCTGTGCCCGGGCCCAGTGGCTGCCCTGGTGGCATCACAAAGAGGTGGCCCTGGCAGGCCACCTGCTGGGGGTGGTGGCTCCAGGGCCCTTGAGGCCGACCGCCCCCGCCAGGGCAGGGCCTGAGCCTCTGGTCGCTAAACTCTGCCTCCCTCGTGCTCGCCCCGCAGGCGGTTCCTTCAGTGAGGAGACGGAAAAGAAGTTCGAGCACTTCAGTGGGCTCCTAGATAACCAGCTCTCCACGCGGTAGGGCCGCCTCTGTGTCACCTCCCGCCTCCGGGCCACAGCGCATCTTCCCCAGCTGCAGTCTGACCGATGGATCGCCATGCCCTGCCTCACCCAGTCCAGCCCCTGCTCCGCCCGGGCGCCCTGCGGCCACAGCCAAACTCAGGGGGAAGGGGTGTTCCCGACACTTGCGGGGGCTGCTGCACAGAGTGAGGCTTGTCCGCAGGGCCGTGGGAGAAGTGCCACCAGCCATCTCGTCCAGGGCCCCAGGTTGTCATCCACTTGTCCCATCCGAACCACAGTTCCCCCGAGTCTGACACCACAGCGCTCAGCTCACCACTGATAAAAGGGGGCCATTTTCTCCCCAGGTGCCTTGTCGGCGATACCAGCTTATCAGCCTGGGGGAGTCAGGCTGAATCCCAGTTCCCCTCTTAGGTCACTTCCAGCCAATCTGAATGCCTGGAACACTCTTCCAGTTAAACAAGCTGCCTCTGCTCTCCTCCGTTCTGTTCACCAATAGAAGTAATGCTGCCACGTTTTCTGAGCTCAGAGTTGGTGCTTCTCCCCAGTTTCTTTTGTGGTTCCATATACATTTTTGGAATATTTGGTCTAGTTCTGTGAAATACGTCATTGATATCTGGATTGGAATGTCATTGAATCTGTAGGTTGCTTTGGGTAGTGTGGATGTTTTAATGATGTTAATTCTTCCTATCCAATGAACACAGTATGTATCTTCTTATTGAAGATGCCACTTATTTGTATCTTCCTCAAATTCTTTCTTCAGTGTCTTATAATTTTCCTAGTACAGGTCTTTGGTTAAATTTATTCCTAGGTACCTCATTTTTTTTTTGTTATTGCCATAGTAAATGGGATTGTTTTCTTAGTTTCACTTTCTGATAGTTCATTATTGATGTATAGCGATGCCATCAGCTTTCCAACTGGCCGCAGCCATCAGGTAAGCCAAGACGGGTGCTGGCGAGTACGTCCAGGGGCTGTGGAGGAAGCAGCCGTCCAATGTGACGCGCTTCCTTCTCAGGGCGCGCTGCGGGCGTACCGCCAGCTTTCTGCGCGCCGCAGGGCTCCCTGCCCCTCCAGACCCAACAAAGCGTGGAGGCTGGGCTACAAGGCCAAGCAAGGCTAGGTCATATTTTGGATTCGTGTGTTGTGGTGGCCGCAAACGCCCTGTTCCTGAGGGTGCAAGCCTTCGGTCTGTTGCCAAGGAGCGAGCGGGGTGCCACTGTGGGGCTCTGGGACTCCTGAACTCGTACTGGGTTGGCGAAGATTCCACGTACAGATTCTTTGAGGTTATCTTCACTGATCCATTCCATGAGGCTCCCAGAGGGAATCCTGACACCCAGTGGATCACCAAACCGGTCCACAGCACCGGGAGACACGAGGGCCGACACCCGAGGCCCCCGAGAGCCGTGGCCTGGGGAAGGGCCCCGAGGCCCGCCACGCTGTCGGCGGGCCTCACCGTGCAGCCTGGAAAAGGCACAATACTCTCCAGCTCCACCGTGACCTCTAGTGTAACGTTTGTAAAATTCTTACCTAATAGACAATTTAGGACAGTCAAAAAGTGCCATCAATTTCCGAGTATTGATTTTGTATCCTGCTACTTTGCCAAATTCGCTTATTAGGTCTAGTGGTTTTTTGGTTGGTGGGATCTTTAGGGTTCTCCATATACAGTATCGTGTCATCTGCAAACAAAGGCAGTTTTACTTCTCCCTTTCCAATCGGATGCCCTTTCTTTTCCTTGCCTGATGGCTGTGGCTAGGACTTCCAGTAGTACTCTGTTGAATAAAAGAGGTGAGGGTGAACATCCCTGTCTTGTTCCTGGGCTTAAGGGGAACACTTGTAGTTTTTGCCCATTGAGTATGATGCTGGCTGTGGGCTCGTCATACGTGGCCTTTATTATGTTTAGGTATGTTCCCCTCTATTCCCACTTTGCCAAGAGTTTTTGTCATAAATGGGTGCTGGATTTTATCAAATGCTTTTTCTGCATCTATATGATCACATGGCTTCTATCCTTCATTTTGTTATTTTATTTTCATGGACTTGGAAACACAAAGTAGTAGTATTTATGTTGGCAGTCTAGGCCTTTGAGAATATAGCGCAAAAGGAAAACTCGGCCACCTGTGTAAGTGACTCACGCTTCTGTTGTTGATTCTGGGGTAACTGTTAACGGTGCTATAACCAGGGTCCTGGGTGACGAGGACACTCACCGAACACCATGTGTCATCACAGACACTTACACATACTTGAAACTTGGAATAAAAGGTGTGCGATACGCGCCTGTGTCTCATTTGGAACGCCGCACCCAGCCCCGGGCAGCAGCGCTCCTGCCCGTCGGCCTGAGGCAGCCTCCGCCGCGCGCGTCCACTTCGGCAGAGCCGGGGTCCGGTGTGGCCACAGCGGGCCTCCTTCCACACGCCGCCAAAGGGGCAACTCCTGCCCGCTGAGAGCAGTCTAAGGAGGTCACAAAACTCAACAAAAGTCAAAGTCCCGGCCTTTCCGGAGCTCTTGCTTTTGACTGAAATTTGTCAGGAGGCACAGCAGTTGCATTAGGACCAGAGGGACAGTTAGACTGTCCCAGGGAACCCCCACAAGGCAGGGCCTGGGCCGGCTGAGAGGGATAGGGTGGGGCCGCAGGGTGCGCGCGTCTGCAGAGCGGGGTCCAGAGCGCGTCCCAGCACAGCGAGGGTGGGCGGCCGGCCAGCCAGCCCCTCGCCCAGACCCAGGCTCCTGCTTGTGCCAGGCCCGTGCCAGCAAACTGCCCCCACAACGACCTCAAAGCAGCTCCGCTCCAACTCCAAACAAACCAGAAGTACCATGGGACCTGAACCCACAAAGGGGCCCTTGCATCTGTCCCTGTGATGGAGGCAAACTCTCTAGCCATCTCAGGTCCCACCTCTCTTGGCTTTGCTTGTGTTTATATCACAAGAATCCGTTCTGGGGCGCAGGGCCGTCAGCTCCGCGACACCCACAGCCACGCTGCAGCTCCCGGTGGCAGGTAGGACACCCCACTTGTGAGGGGAGACAGCGCAGGCATCATACACTGGGCGCGACCTGCCTCCCGCCCCCCAGCCGGGCAGGCTCTGTGCAGTAAGCCTCGCAGGCCCAGCGGAACCCTCCGGGCCAGTCTCCCCAAGTGACCAATTTCTTCAGCGCCCCCAGGTCTAAAATGGGAGACAAACAGCACCCCCTGGTGTCCCACGGTAGATCATTATTTTGAAGCAATCACATTATAACATTTTATTTTTTGTCTCCATTTCTGAAACTAAACTGAAGCCCACAGCGCCCCAGTGATGCCCCACACTCCCGTGGGAGCACAGGGCTGTTCTCTCTGTACAGGCTGTGGCATCGGGGCGCCAGCAAGTCCTGGGGAGGCGGAGCCAGGCCGGCCAGGCGGGCTGGCCGCTCAGGGCCTCGCGGAGGTAGGAGACGCAACAGCAGGCCGCTCTCTCTGCTTGTGCTGAAGCCCCAGGGCCCGGGCCACCAGCCTCCGCGCCACTGCTGTGCTTGTCTGTGGTCTCTCCTTTGCCAGACGCAGGAGCTCTAAAAGGAACAGGGACTTGAATTCAAGGCCATGGCCACCTCTCCTCCCAGAGACACAGAGGCCATCGGAGCCAACCTCGCTGTGCCTGTAGCATGGTCAGGCGCTAGTGAGGGGCCACCTGGGGCTGCCAGGTCCTGCCCTAACGCTGCCACTTGTCTGTGGCCTTCCTGTTTCTGCACCTGCACAGGGAGGGGGAGGAGTCAACCCCCTTCACCTCCCTACTTTGCAGGGCCATTTGGGAGGGAAATCAAGTCAGGACCGGGATACCTAGAGCTGGACGACCCACAGGATATTTACTGTCCCCAAAAAGAATGGGACAAAGGCCACACAAGCCACAAGAGTGGATGGTGTCAGCAGGCTTCTTTTGGGCTAGTTTTGCTGGCCACTACTTTGCAGCCACAGAAAACTGGCCTCCGAAAGACCCCTTCACGCTTCCCGGAAGGGGAGGGGCTGCCATCTATTTGGCACCTTTCGGGTGCCGCTTGCCTCCCCTGGCGGGTCTGCCACTCTTTGACCCACGCCCCCGGCACGCTCTATACGCATCTGCTTGCTTTACAGAGAAGGAAGCCAACTCAGACATCAGGTGACTGGCTCAAGGTCAACCTAAGTAAGTGACAAAGCCAGGATCACACGTCCTGTGGACTCTTTTTAACCCACTGAAAATTGTGGTTCCCATGGGCTTGCAGAAAAGACCACACTTATCCCTGAGCAGCGCCCAGCAGAGGGGCGAACAGGAGGGCACACCGCCCTCCCCGCTGGGCCCTGCCTTCCCTGGGCATCCCCAAGCCCCGGGGGCGGAAGGAGCACCACGGAGCCCGGGCGCCACGCAGAGGGCCTGTCCCTGAGCAAGGGGGCCCGAATCGCAGGAGAGGGCCCGCACATAACCGCGCGCGCACGGCCCCCAGCGGGCGCAGCCCCTCCCGTACTTGGCCTCTGCAGGGCTTTCAGCTTTGACTGCTTGCTCCCCTGCGTGAGGGGCCGGATCTTGAGCCCTGAGAAATCCTTGGTCAGGGCTTCAGCAGCTGTGGAAAGAAAACAGAGCTGGAGTCCCCCTCGCCTCTTCCTGGCGAGGCCCTCAGGGCCCAGGAACACACAACACCAAACCCAAAATGAACGCAGCCACTTCGTGCCCCATTCAGAGCCCAGGGACAGGGCCGCCCAGATGCCACTGTGCCATGGGCCCGCCCCGCCCCCAGCCCCGCATGCCGCCAGGGGCCACCTGTGCTCTCAAAAGGAAAGCCTGCAGAGCCAGTGTCCACCCTCTGCCCCGGCCTGCTCAGGGGCCCCCGTCTTCTAGAGCCTGGGAGCCTCAGACAAACTCTACCCTCTCCCCAACTCGAGACCCCGCTGGGGCGCACGTGCTCCCTGCTCGGCGTTGTGCCTGAGCTACCTACAGACACAGCATGTCAGAGCCGGGGCGGGGGACTCACGTCCAAGCCTCCCCCCGTCACCTTTGTAGGTGAGAAAACAGGCCAGGACGCGACGTGCTGGTGCCACGCAGCCTGGCAGGGCACAGAAGGCAGCCGCGGCCCGGCCAGGCCAGGGCTCGTCCCCTCCACTGCACCGGGCGGCCTCCCGGCCTCCCCTCCGCCTCCCTCTCCGTCGGCGCTCTCCCTGGGGCTGCAGCCCCCACCGGGCCCTGGTCCCCTGGCCCCAGGTTCTCCTGAGAACTGAGCCCACACCAGCTATGGCCTCTCCCAGCTCGTGTTCAGAAGCCCAGCCAAGAGGGGAGGGGGGTCACTCTATAAATACACCCGAAGTGAACGGTATGAGAGGGCAGCTCAGGGAAGCGACCGAGGGGGAGAAGGAACCTCCTGGAGTTCCAGCCAGGGGGCTGGGCTGAGGCCCCAGCTTTGACGCTGAGAAGCTTCATGACCCTGAATGGACCACTGACGCTCTGGGAACCCTGGCCTCCCCATCTGCAAAAGAGAGGTGCCCACTTCTTGAGGCTGTAATGGAACTGAGTGAGAACGCCTGTGTTTGAGCCACACAGTGGCCAGGATCTGAATACTTTTGACCTATAAAAACTGCACATTCACGCAGTTTCACTTACTATGTGGAAGGACCGGAGGCCTGGCTTCTGACATGGGTCCAGTGTCCCCTGAGCCCTAATGTGAGCAGGAAAGGCTGTGTGCGGCCTGACACAGAGCCCACCCTGCTCCCTGGGCTTCTCAGCTCGGGGGGCGGCCATAGGCCCACTGCCCGGACAGGATGGTCTACACCCGGGAAACCAAGGCCGCCCCCCTCAGCGACGGAGAAAGGGCCGGGTCCACCGCGAAGCCGCGTTACCTGAGGCCACACAGGGGAAGACGCCAAGGGCGTGCGTGTCGTCCACCCACTGGATCTTGACCTCCTTCTCTCTGAGACGGGGAATAGGACACAGAGTGACTACGAAAGCAAATGGACAGAGCCCGTCCTGCTAAAGGAAGTCCCCTCCCACCTCCAGCCTTCAACCACTGTGAGCCCAAGCCACGCTCCCTCTCCTCCGGGAGAGAGACGACCGCCCGCAGCCGACCCTCTCTGAGGACCACGTGCGTAGCTGCAGAAAGACACCACCTCCCCACTGGCCAGGCGGGCCCTGATTCCTGGGTCGGAAGAAGCCAGGCCCCAGATGCACAGCACGACCAGGGGTGAGGGAGGCTCCTCTAGGCCCTGTCAGAGCCGGGCCGAGCGCGTGGGGCGAGGCTGGAGACAAGAGGGTTCTGCGGCTGGGACAAGGGATAGAACCTACAATGTGCATGGCGCTGGTGCTGCTCCTGGTCAGCTTCCTTCCCACCGCTCAGGAAAGCACCGCTGGGTCGGAAGGCCACCAGAGGCCAAAACGGTCCCTCCCCCAAGCCCAGTCCCTCTGCAGACACTGACTACACTGGTGGCCCCAGGCTGGCCACACCTTCGGGGGACGGGAGCAAGTGAGCCCCGCGTGCCCCACCCCCACCCCTTCCTCTCTCCTCCAGCTCAGAGTCCGGAGGACACGGAGGGTGGCAGAGCTGTCAGAAAAGGGGCCACGAAGACAGGGACTGTTAAAAGCCTAAGCGGGGAAAGAGAATGGGGCTTAGACAAAGGGAAGTGAGCATTCAAAGAAAAAAAAAGGGAAAGGGAGAAAAGGCGGGTTGGCGTTAAGGAGTGTGGGGGAACAGGGGCAGGCTTCTCCCAGTATGTGCCTCCATCGCCACCCCGACTCTTCCCCAGAGCTCACTCCCCTCAGGGACGCTCCTGCGTGGAGGCAGGCGGCCCCCCGCCTGCTGACTGCCCCACTGGGAGGCTGGCGTGCGGAGCAAGGGGGTCGAGGGCCAGGGACGGGCTACCGGCACCCCGCATCCCGCAGCAGGGTCCCACGGGGGCCTGGCAGGCATGCGGACGTGCGGGGGCAGGCGGAGGAGCTGCGCGGGCCAGCAGAGTCAGGTCTGGGGCGTCTGGAACATGTCGACGACCAAAAATCGCTCTCCTCTTCCCTCCCGTCACGGCCAGTAGGCTGAACTGCCCGGAAGTATGGAGCCCCAAACAACAACATCCACTTTCTGCCTTTCCTTCCAGAGGGCTGGGTGCCAGCGGAGGGGCAGGCAAGTGTACCCAACAACATAGGGACGCCCTAGCTCCTCTCCGGATTCTGCCTCCCGAAGCCTCGCCCACACTCACTGGAACTCGGAAAAAGCTGCCAACAGGTCCTCGGTCTTGAGTGCCGGCTCAAAGTCGTAGATCTCCACCACGTGGGCAAAATCCTGCTCTCCGGGCAGCTCCTCTACGAAGGGGGATGTGTCCACATGCACCTTCTCTACCTGGATCTCCTTCTCAGTCAGGTTGTCCGTTATCTGGGGAGAGCGAACCCGTTAGTGAAGGGCTCCCCATGACTGCTTGCAAAACCACACACAGGCCTGCAGGCTTCTGGCAGGCAGGGGGTGCGTGCTGGGGGGCTTCCCATGGGAGCCGCACCCGGCAGGGGTCTCAGAGAGGCAGCATGACAGCACGTTGGCCTGGAGGATGGAGGAGGCTGCGTCCTGGGGGAGGGAACTTGCTTTACGGAGTCCCCACTGGGTGACGCACTCACACACACTGTTTCATGGAATCCTGAAAACTACTTACTCTACGTACCCCCTTTACACCTGGGAACACTGTAAATCAGAGCTAAATAATTCTGCCCGAAGTTGCACAGTCAGTAAGAGACAGAGCTGGGTAAGTCCAGGATCTTTCCTTCCCTCCTTAATGATGTGACATTAAGCAAATCTTTCTGGTCGTCCTTCACCTATAAAATAGCAATAAAAGGTGCCGGCCCTCCCGACTGAACACGACAGCCAGTCTCAGGGAGACACACAATCCGGGGGGACAAGATTTGTGAGACGAAGCTTCAGGCAGAAGAGTAGTTTTCATGACCAACATCTGTAGCCCCTTACAAGTGAAATAAGCCCGTTGGTGACAAATACCACATGATCTCACTTATAAGAAGAATCTAATGAACAAAATAAACTAACAAGAAAAACAGAACCAGAGACATGGAGACATGGAACCAACTGACAGCTGTAGGAAGGGAAGAAAGAGGGGGAATGGTGGAAGGAAGGGGAAGGGACTAGTCAAAGAACATGTACAACTGACCCAGGGACATGGACAATGGTGTGGGGACTGACTGTGGGCGAGACAGGTGGGCGGGGTGGAGGAGGGCAAAAGGGAAAAAAGTTGGGACAACTGTAATAGAATAAACAATAAAAATAAATAAATGAAAACAAGCCCACATACATCCTATCTGTGTTACCTTGTGAAGGATGTATTACCATCTGCCTCTCAGGTGAGGAAACTGAGACTCAGAAAAGCAAAATGACTTTTGAGCCCATAGTCTAATGGCTCCTAGGTGGCTGAGCTAGGACCCAAATCCACACCCCTGACACAGCGTCCTTGACCTTTCTCCCCTCCACTGTGTGAGGCTTGACTTCTGTGGACAAGACTGCCGTGCACGCCCCCCGTGTCTCCTAAGGACCCTGTCACCCCGCTCCCAGCCCTGCTCCGAGAGCACGTGCCCCACACACCATGACCCTCGGTCCCATCCACCCGGAACGGCACCCACCTCACTTCCGCCCTCCCTTTTCCGGGCTTAAGAGCCTCATCACCTCCTGCAGCAGCTCACTGTACTCGTCCTCGGAGCAGCCGCCGGGCCCCGCCTCTTCCACGTCTTCCTCTCCCTCCTCTGCCGCCAGGCTCTTCTCCAGCTCGCCCCCACTCCCCTCTTCCAGATCCGGCTGCAGACCGGCCGAAAGCTGTGTGGCCTTCTCCAGGCTGTCCCCCGTCGCTGGGAGGCTCCCAGGTCCCGAGGGCTGAGCGTCCCCTGGGTCCAGCAACTGCTCGTTCTCACAGCGCTGGCCCGGGCCCTTTAGGTCCTCTGTTGCCTCAGTCATCAACACAGGGCATTCCTGATCAGAGCTGGGGTCCCCAGCACCGACATCCGCAGGCTCTTCCAGGCGCCTGCCAGCTGGGGCATCACCCTGGAGCCCCGGGGCAGGGGCCAGCGTCCTTTCTTCTTGCCTGCGCAGTACCCGAGGCACATATAAAGCCTGGTCCGGCTTGCGTCCCCGTTGCCCCCGACCTGCCCGTGCCCCTCGGGGTGTAGAAGCCACTCCCTGGTTTGAGGTGAGCCAAGGACCTCGGTACTTGCTAGGGTTGGAGGCAGGAGGGCGGCAGGGGCCAGAGAGTCCATCTGAGCTGGGTAACCTGAAGCAGAAACAGAAGGGGATCTGAGCACGTCTGGGCCCCAGGAACATGATTTACTGGAGCTACCTGCCTTCCAGGCATGAGGCCCTCAAGTCAGCATTAGGCAAAACCAATGCCAAAATGACCCTTGAAAATCGCTTAAGGCATCATAGCGGGGGCTGAATGCTATCTCTGAACAAGCCCACAGCAGCCAAGCTCTCCCTCCAGTGTTTAAACTGAATTAGAGATGGCTGAACCTTCGAATATGTACCAGGTAAATACTTGCATTTAGGGATTGCGTTACTAGAAAAATATTGAATGTGGTTGGATCCCAAGTTCCCATGCGCGCGCGCCCGCGTGTGTATATAAGCACGAGGCTCAGAGTCACTATAAGATCCTGCAGGACACACGTGGAAACAGAGGTGAGTGAAGGCTCAGATGAGCTTCCCACAGTCATTCCTGGCCTCTGGGGCACATGCTCCCTGAGTCACAGGCCCTCAACTGCTCTCTCTCCTCCTCTCTCCAGGCCCAACATGCAGAGTTGAATCTGCTGAGTGAATCCCACCGGCAATGCACAGCTACTCCACTGCTGGAACAAAAGGCAGCGCTGGCTTTAAGCAACTGAGGCTGAAGACAGAGGCAGCAGCATCGGGGCTCCCCGCCCTGAGTTCCCAACAAGCTCTCCCCTCCCAGGGACTGACTCGATCCCTCCCTGCCCACCCACCAGAGCCACAGAGGGCCCTCAAAGGCAGCAGGATACACACCTGACGTCCAGGTGACAGACGACTGTCCTCCTCTTCCAGCCCTCCCCAACAGAGAAGCTACTCAAAAGGTCGAAATGCTCTGCTGTTCTATGGATCAGGTACCGAAGGCGACTGGAGAGTGGGGGGAAAAGCAGCACCCTAGGGAGGGGCAGAAGGAGTGCTGAGCAGGGGCTCCCGGGGCGGCCTCTGGGGCCTGACCGCCACCAGGTGCACTCCCAGTTTAAAGGTGGCTTAACATTAGGCTCCTTCTGCCCACTGGAGTCAGGCTGACGGCAAAGGACCTGAGCATAAGGGTTGTCACAGGGAGCAACTGGTCCGGCCCTTCCTGCCCCCAACCCCCGCCATTCCTGTGTTAGGCCCCATTGAGGCTGGAAGTTAATGCTCAGAATGACATGGGAAAAAATGTAACTGGGAGAGGCCAGAAAGCAGATCGTTAGCCAAAAGGCCAAAGTCAGAGTCAGCTGCAGGCCTGTTACCCGGGGTGCACCACTAGGGAAAGGGGCAGAGGGGGCGGGGTGCAGCTCGCCTTTCCTAGCAGCAGGGCAGGCCCCTCCAACACCCTCGCTCCAGCCTACTTGGACAGCTGCTTCTGCAGCAGGAAGCGGTCCAGCTCCTCCTGGACGCGGTGCACAAAGTCATTCTCGGTAGGGGAAAGGAAGACGCCGTCCAAGCAGAGAAGGGCCAGGATGATAGGAGGGAGGGCCTGTGGAGCAGACGGCCAGGGCCTGAATCAGAGCACAGATCCCGAGCCACCCCAACCCCGCAGTGCCGGTGCTGCAAGGGCCTTGGGGCCATCGTGGTCCTGGTCTCTCCTCCGACAAAAGAGAAGCAGGGACGTGCCCAGGGCCGCTGGCACAACAGCAGATGGGCACCGGAGGGGCTCCAGGCCCCGCTGGCGCCCGCGGCTGTAGGGCCTTTGCGCCCGGGCTCTTGGCCCGGGGGGTAAGAGTCAGAGAGGCCGGGGCCGCCTCGAGCCTGCTCAGCGGGCGCGGTCGGCCCTCCCCAACCCAGGTGCGAGAGGCTGGGAGGGCCCGGGCGGGCCGCGACGGAGTTGCCCGCCCCAGGCCCGGCTCCCGCACTCACCCGAGCCGTCCCAAGAGCCTCCGCCGCCCCGAGGGTACTCAGAAGCCCGCACGCCCTTTCGCGCGGCACAAAAAGTTGGGACTTGGCGGAGGCGCAGCGCCACCGCGCGACCCGGGGGAGACATCGCAGAAGAGACAGAGGGCGTGTGATTGACTTCTTTTTTTTTTTCTTCTTTTTTCTTTTCTTTTTTTTTGCCCGGGAGCGCACGTAGTGTCCTAGGATCAATTACATCCAGTGAAGACTTTGAGTGGCTCCTATTTATGAGGTCGTGCGGGTACCAGAGTTTTGTGCTTCACTGTCCTTCCTTGGCCCTTACTGATGGAACCTGTAAAGAGGTCCAACCCTCATTAAAGGGTCATTAACCAGGGGCACCAGCCTTGTGGATAACAGGCCAGAATATGGCTTGTTGATTTGCAGGCCATCAATTATACTGCCTTACTACATCCAGAAAAAACTCTAGCACCCATCTTAAATAGGGCTTGTAAATCTGGCTATGGAACAAGGGCTACAATAATCTAGGAGACCAAGGTTGAAATCCATCCTGCTGTGTCCTGAAAGGTGCTGAACTGTAAGCCCTTGAGCATCCTGAATTCAGAATTTGAGAGCAAGCTGGGCCCGAGTGACCAGCACCGAAGGCCCAGGTCTTAGGAAAGGAGTGGGAGAGTCCAAGTGAGGTCTTTCTAGGATCTATGGGTGAGGTCAGGGGAAGAGGACACCTCCCAAGGCCGGCTGGGAGAAGAGGCCTGGGGACAGAAAAATGGAGGAAGATTAAGATACACTTTGCCCTCTTGCCATTTTTCCCAGAGTATTTCTTAAGAAGATGGTGGTATTATATCACATTTATGAAAACTATCTTTCCAATGGTTTTTCAAGAATAAAAAGGACCCTGACTGTTGTGGTTCAGTGGGTTGGGCATCGTCCCACAAACAGAAACGTTGCCGGTTGGATTCCCAGTCAGGGCACATGCCTGGGTTGCAAGCCAGGTCCCCGACTGGGTGTGTGCGAGAGGCAACCTGATGTTTCTCTCACACATCCATGTTTCTCTCCTTCTCTTTCTCCCTTCCTTCCCCTTTCTCTAAAAATAAATAAATAAAATCTTTTAACAAAGAATAAAAAGACCTTGACTAAAGACAAGACCAAATGCAAAGAGAACTCAGGGAGCCAAGTAAGTCGTGAGCCTCGGGGAGGGGGCATGACTGTGAGAGGAGATTCTGAGGGCTTGACAGGTCCCCTGCCCCAGCCTGTGGCCTGGAGGAGCGTCCAACCCCGGGCCGGGGTGGGCCAGGGGGTGAGAGGGCAGCAGGACAGACAGGGGACAGGGGTCCTGACTTTGCCAGCCCCCTCCCTCACCCCATCCTGGCTTAACTGAAGTGGGAGCAGACCCAAGAGGAGGCTGGGTGCCCGTGTAATGGCCTTGTTTTGTCTGACCAGACTTTCCTGACTGGCGGTGGGAGGCTGGGAGGCAAGCCCACTCAGCAGCTATGGGACCAGACACAACCTGGGAGAAATCTGCCTGCTGGCTGAAAACAAAGGCCCAACTTTCTCAGCAAAGTCCCCGTCTCTCCTCAAAATGGAGGGACAAACCAAAAACCCGGGGGACAAGCTGCACCTCCACCTCTTCGAGCTGGTTTGTGAGAGAGGGATTCAGAGGAAAGCCGCTCCTGAGCCCCGCTTCTACCACAGCGCCTTCCAGTAACTCAGGCCGAAAGGAAGAGAAGCGTCAGCATGCAGGCCTCTGCCGTGCGGCGCGGAAATAAATGGAGCAGGGGCCCAAAGTTTGTCTACCCACTCTCTGTGATGACAAATAGCAGATGAGGACAGAATGGTTCCCATTCAAAGGAAAATAAACAGAACAAAAAGCAGCACAAAGGATATGCAGAATTTCTACAGCAAAAAATAAAACATAGCAGAAAAGAGAGGATAAGAGTGTATTGGAAGATTCTCTTGGGGACATAAAAAGAAGAAAATTTCAGTTAATAACTGCTTCATGTTCCCAAGGAAATCAACGAAGCCTGATTTCCATGTCACAATGGATAAATCGACAGACTGAAATGAAAGAGAACTGCCAGAGCCGCGGAAAGATGTGAAAGAGGCAATCACGCTCCTCACAGAAGCAGCAAAAACCACAGCCCGCCATGCTGCTAACCAGTCAGTGGCCCGGAGTAAAGGCTCGTGAAAACAAAGACAGCTACTGGCTCTGTAAAGCTTGCTGGGTAAACTGCAAGTGTTTAAGCTTCACGGCAGGCCCTGCAGCTGCAGCTTCTCACCCGGAAGAACCACCTGAGGGCACCCAGCTACTGAGGGCAGAGCTGGAACTCACTCAAATCCAGGTCTAGCCTGACTGCCACCGAACACCCCAAAACTAAGATTTTCCTTTTTTAGGACAGCCTTCGAATTGCCTCGGTGGCGTGGCCAGCAGCCCAATACAAAAGTCAGGAATTCAATAAATTAGATGGATTGGTCAGTGGGAGAAGCGAGCTAAGTGTGTGCTGTAGAATTTTACCTGAAACAGAAAGTATGATTGAAAGACCATGAAAAGACTGAATGCAGGGGCATGCATTGCAAATAGTCCTATCTGAAGGGATGGACCTGCTGCCGTAGTGACAGCTATGACCTAAATCATAGCCCAGTACAGCTTTCCTTGCCATGGGCAGGGTCACTGTGGGCACCTGTAACTCGGGAGCCTTTGTCCCAGTGTGTTGTGTCTCCTCTAAGTCACCTCAACCTGCCTGAGATGGTAATACAGGAAGTGAACTGCCAACCTGTGACTGAAGAAAACGGAAGTTCAGCTGCCTGCTGCAACAAAAGCCAAAATCACCAGGCAGGTGCTGGTGCAGAAGGAAAGAGGTTTTATTCAGGTGCCACATGACCTGGGAGAGGGGTGGACTCCCATCCCAAAGACCATCTCAACCTCTCTGCACAAGCCCAGGTTCTTATAGGGAGGGGGAGAGGGACTTTCTTCCTATCCAATTATCTTTCCAGCTTCTGGTGCTCTTGGCGCCCTATCCATCCATCTTTCTAGCTTTTGGCACGCTCAGGGCGAGAACCTCCCCCTGTTGCCACCCTGGCCAGTGGTGGAGACCCCCCAGCTCTCTGACTGCCTATAGTATTATAACAAACCCAGGCGCCTCAGCTGGCTTAAGGTGATACACTATTCTCTTCTCTTCGTGTTTAATGTTAAGTTAATGAATATCCATTCATGGCTGTTATTAAAGGCCTTTGTAATGCTAACATAGTTGTTCCATATTATATAATCTCACACATTAGGTGGCAATTCTAATTAAAAACTGAAATAGATCTCTGACTTACAATTATAAATAGGCAGATGTAGGAGTTTGTAAACAATATTACAGTGTTAAAGAGAGCTGAGCCACATTGGCCAGGGCTAGAGAACTGGATTCGCATTATTTTAAGGTCAGTAAGAGTTGTTTAAACACAGCACAGAGGAAGGTTTGCTTCAGAGCCTGCTGGGCCATCCACTTGGAACGTATAAGAAGAAAATCATGAGTTCGGGGAAGATGGAGTAAACATACATTTTCCTGTTCCACCCACCCACTGCACACAACTAAACACCCTGGACATTATGTGTAAACAAACAAGCGGACTCTGAAAAGTGGAGAGAAGAAAGCAGACCAGCCAAGGACCTCGGGTTACAACGAACAACGGAGTGGTAAGTTTCCTGGGTGTTTTTTATGCCTCAAATTCCCAGACTTGGATCTTGAAGAAGCCAGCAACCCAGAAATATCAATGGACAGAAACCCAACAAAAGCCTTTTTTCCTTTAGCCAAAGGTGCAAGCTAGCATGACAAAACACTGTCATACAGTAACTGCTCGACCACAGCCAAACACTTTCCCCATCACACCAGCACAGGGCAAGTAGGGGCCTAGGCCGTCACCCTCACCGGGTTGTAAGAGGAGCCACAACCTTCCCACCAAGACGATGCCTGAGAAGGTCAAGCAGGGAGCTCGGACTTCCACGCATTCCAAGCAGCCAAGAGCCCTGACCCTGCCCACAGCGTCAGCAGAGACCGCTAGGGAACCCGACTTCCACCCCCACCCAGCGAGAGGAAGCCACCCGCCCCGCACCCTCCCCCGGGAGTGCTGCCAGAGGAGGCCTTGTGGGCAGCCACCACCCAGAGATGAAGCGGCCACCCCCACGCCCATGGTGTCAGCAGAGACCACATTGGGAACAGCAGCAAAGCACTTCTATCCCTCCCACTAAGGAAAGTGCCCACGAAGGCCTAGGGGAAGGCCAGGACCCCCACCCCACCCAGCAGATGAAGAGCCCCCACTTCAGGTGAGGGAGCTAAATAAACGTTAACCTCCACCTGGCAGTCACAAGGCAGTGGCCCCCATTCCCCTGCTGGCGTGGTGGCAGAGAAAGGGAGCTAAACCGGGCATCAGTAAGATTCAGAACCCCGTTAACAGAGCACCCAAGATGTCCAGGATTCGATAAAAAATAACTTGTGATACCAACAACTAGGAAGATCTCAGACTCCATGAAAAAAGACAATCAATACATGCAAACAACAAGATGCCAGACATGTTAAATTATCTGACAAACATTTTAGAGTAGCCATGATAGATATGCTTCAACAAACCATTATGAACACACCTGAAATAAATGAAAAAAATAGTCTTGCCCTGGCCAGTGTGACTGACTCAGTTGGTTAGAGCATCATCCTGTAATCAAAAGATAGCGGGTTTGATTCCCAGCCAGGACACATACCTAGGTTGTGGGTTCGATCCCTGGTCTGGGCACCTATGGTCCCTGGTCTGGGCGCATAAAGGAAGCAACCAATGACGCTTCTCTCTTACCTCAATGTTTCTCTCTCTCCCTTTCTTTCTCCCTTCCTCTTTCTCTAAAAGGAATGAAAACAAAAGTTCTCAGGTAAAGATAAAAAAATATATATTTTCAGTAAAGGCACAGAAGTATATAAAAGAAAATTTTAGAATTGAAAAAATACAATTCCTAAAATAAAAAGCTCAGTAGCAGAATGGAAGGGGGAAAGAAAAGAGCCTGTGAACTGGTAAAACAATAGAAATTACCCAAACTGAACACCAAAAGAGAAAATAGGCTGAAAACAAAAGTGAACAGAGACTAGGGGATCTATGGAACTAAAACAAAAAAAATTTAACATTTGTGTAATTGAAGTCCCAGAAAGAGAGGAGAAAGAGGGTGAGGCTTAAAAAGTACTTAAAGAAATGATGGCTGAAAACTTCCCAAATTTGAAAAGAGACATAAACCAAGAGATTCAAGAAGAAAAAAATAAAACAGAAAAAAACCATAGCAATCCAAACTGAGACACATCATTACTAAATTTCTGAAAACTAAAGACAAAATTTTGAAAGCAGCCAGGAAAAAAAAAACAACAACCTTACCTATAGGAGGAAAACCATTTGAATGACAGTGGATTTCTCATCAAAATCCAAAAAGACAGGAAAAAAGTAGCACAACTTTCTTCAAATGCTTAAGGAAAAGAATTGTGAACCCAGAATCCTTATCTCGTGAAGACATACTTCAGGCTTTGTTGCTAGGATAGCTAGCCCAGAAGAATGGCTAAATAAAGTTCTCTACGCAGAAAAGAAACAATAACAGGAAGACTCTTGGAACATTAGGAAGGAAGGAAGAACTCAGGAAGCAAAGATGAGTACCACAATAGACTTTCTTTTTTTAATTTTTATATATTGATTTTAGAGAGAGAAAAGTGGAGGGGGAGAGAGAGAGAGAGGGACTGATTTTTTGCTCCACTAATTTATGCATTCATGGGTTGTTTCTTGTATGGGTCTGACCAAGGATCAAACTTGCAACCTGACATATCGGAATGACACTCTAACCAACTGACCTCCCTTCCAGGGCCAACACAGTAGACTTTCCTTCTCCTCTTGAATTTTCTAAATTAAGTTTGATGGTTGAAGCAAAAACAGAAACAATGTGGTTCTAAATGTATGTGGAGAAAATGTTTAATACAATAATATTATAAATGGAAGAGGGTAAAAAGGACATAAAAGGAGGTAAGATTTCTATACTTCACACTAGTAAAGTGACATCAAATGAATGTTATAAGTTGTGTGATACCTAGAGCAACCAAAAAAAAAAACCTATATAGATATTAAAAATAGAGATAAATCAAAATAAAATTCTAAAAATTGTTCAAATAACCCACAGGAAGACATGAAAAAGAAAACAGAGAACTAAAAAACAGAGAGAACAAACAGAAAACAAAATACAAAACACAAGACAGCCCTGGCCAGTGTGGCTCAATTTGTTGAAACGTCGTCCTGTAAACCGAAAGGTCACTGGTTTGGTTCCTGGCTAAGCCACAGCCCTGGGTTGCGGGTTCAGTCCCTGGTCAGGACATGTATGGGAGGCAACCAATCGATGTTTCTCTCTCTCTCCCCCTCCCTCCAACCCCTTCCTCTCTCTCTGGAATAATTTTTTAAAAAAAGACTTAGACCTTAACATATCAATAATTACACTAAATGTAAATGTTCTAGATATTCTAATTAAAAGACAAAGATGTCAACTAAAAAACATGATTCAGGATTCCGGCCAAGTTGAAGGCATAGGTAGATACACTTTGCCTCATCACACAACCAAAAGAAGGGCAAAAACAAATTTAAAAACAAAAAATAACCAGAACTGCCAGAAAACTGAACCGTATGGAAGTCCTACAACCAAGGAACTAAAGGAGAAACGTTCACCCAGACCAGTAGGAGGGGCGGAGACCAGCAGCCATGGTGGAGAGGATGCAGGGCAGGACAGAGGCTGGCAGTCCTGGCAGTCCCACATTTGCATGTGGAAAAACTGGGAGGAACAACTGGAGAGCGAAACAGACCGTGCAACCCAGGGCTCCAGCGCAGGAAAAGAAAGCCTTGAAACCTCTGGCTATAAAATTCTGTGGGGGTTGTGGGGGTGAGAGAAACTCCCAGCCCCACAGGAATGTTTGTTGGAGAGATCCTTGGGGTCCTAAAACATACACAAACCCACCCACACAGGAATCAGCACGAGAAGGGCCCAATTTGCTTGTGGGTAGCAGGGGGAAGTGACTGACGTCTCACTGAGAACGAAGCAAGTGGCATTGGTTCCTCTCAGACCCCTCCCCACATATAGCGTCACAATGCAGCGACCTGGGTTGCCCCGCCCTGGTGAATACCTAAGGTTCCACCCCTTCCAACATAACAGGTGCACTGAGACAAAGAAACATGGCCCAAATGAAAGAACAGACCAAAACTCCGGAAAAAGAACTAAGCGATGACTAGAGAGCCACCCTATCAGATGCAGAGTTCAAAGCAGTGGTAATCAGGATGCTCAGAGAAATGGTTGAGTGTGGTCGCAAAATGGAGGAAAAAGTGAAGGCTATGCAAAGTGAAATAAATAAAAGTATACAGGGAACCAACAGTAAAGGGAAGGAAACTGGGACTAAATCAATGACTGGGAGCAGAAGGAAGAAATAAACATTCAACCAGAACAGAATGAAAAAACAAGAATTCAAAAAAATGAGGAGAGGCTTAGGAACTTCTGGGACAACTTTAAATGTTCCAATATCTGAATCATAGGGGTGACAGAAGGAGAAGAGGAAAAGCAAAAATTTGAAAACTTATTTGAAAAAATAATGAAGGAGAACTTCCCCAGTCTGGGCAAGGAAATAGATATACAAGAAGTCCAGGAAGCTTGGAAAGTCCCAAAGAAGTTGGACCCAAGGAAGCACACACTCCAAGGCACATCATAATTACATTACCCAAGACTAAAGATAAGGAGAGAATCTTAAAAGCAGCAAGAGAAAAGGAGCAGTTACCTACAAAGGAGTTCCCAGAAGACTCTCAGCTGATTTCTCAAAAGAAACCTTGTAGGCAAGAAGGGGCTGGTGAGAAGTATTCAAAGTCATGAAAGGCAAGGACCTACATCCAAGATTACTCTATCCAGCAAAGCCATCCTTTAGAATGGAAGGGCAGGTAAAGTGCTTCCTAGATAAGGTCAAGTTAAAGGAGTTCATCATCACCACGCCCTTATTATATGAAATGTTAAAGGGACTTATCTAAGAAAAAGAAGAAGATCAAAAACTATGAACATTAAAATGACAACAAACTCACAACTATCAACAACTGAACCTAAAGAAAATAAAAACAAAAGCAAACTAAGCAAACAACTAGAACAGGAACAGAATCATAGAAATGGAGATCAGAGGGCAGGGGGAGAGGGAAGAATGGGGGGAAAGGTACAGGGAATAAGTGGCATAGATAGTAGGTACGAAATAGGCAGGGGAGGTTAAGACTAGTACAGGAAATGGAGAAGCCAAAGAATTTATATGTAGGACCCATGGCCACGAACTAAGATGGGGGGATGCTGAGGGAGGCGGGGTGCAGGGGGAGGGGGAGAAAGGGGAGAAAAAAATGGGACAACTTAATAGCATAATCAATAAAATATACATAAAAAGAAAAAAACACAATTCAGCTACATTCAGTCTTCAGGAAGCTTACTTTAAATATAAAAATATAAGCAGGATGAAAATTAAAAAATAAAAAAGATATCATGTAAACATTAATTAAAGGAAAGCAGGTGTAGTTGCAATATTAACTTCAGATAAGTAGGCTTCAGAACAAAGAAAATTACCTCAGACAAAAAAGGATATTATATAATGATAAAAGTCTACAGTGATAAAAGGTTCAACTCACTAAGAATATATAGCAATTCTAAATGTGTACACACAAAACAAAAGAACCGCAAAATATGTAAGGTAAAAGCTCATAAAACTGGAAGGGGAAATAAATCCAGAATTACAGGTAGAAAGTTTGACACCTCTCTTTCTCTCTCCCCTTCTCCTTCTCTCTCCAATCAGTAAAACTTGACAGAAAGTCATCAAGGATATAGAACTCAGTAATGCCATTAATCAATGGGGTCTAATGGGCATGTATAGAACACTCCACCCAACCAAAGCAGAATACACCTTCTTTTTAAATACCCACGGGACATGGTCCAAGAAAGACCATATTCTAGACCACAAAACAAAACTCAGCAAGTTTAAAAGAATTGAAATCACACAGTGTGTTGTTCTCTAACCACCGTGGAATGAAACTAGAGATAAATAAGAGAAAGTTAACAGGAAAGTCCCCAAACATTTGAAAACTAAACATACACTTCTAAATAATTCATGAGTTCAAGAGGAAATCTTGAAGGAAATGGGGGGAAAAAATACAATGAATGAAATAAAAATTAATAGAACATATCGGAATTTGTGAGGCTTAGGTAAAGTGCTGAGAGGGAAGTTTATAGCACACGATGGGTACATAATGAAAAGTAGAAAAGTCGCAAACCAAAAGAAAAAGAAGAGTGAAATAAACTCAAAAGAAAGTAGAAAGGAAGAAAATAGGAAACAAGAGTATAAATCAATGAGACTGAAAACAGAGTAAGAGGAAATCAATAACACAAAGAGCTGGTATTTTGAAAATATCAATAAAATTGTTAAGTCTCTAATAAAATGATATGGAAAAAAGAGTGAAGACACAAATTACCAACATCAGGAATGAAACAGGGTATCACTGCAGACCTTACAGACATCAAAAGTGTAACTAGGAAATACAACAAACAACTTTGCACGCATAAATTTGACAACTTAGTGAAAAAATCTAATCCTAAAAAGTTACTTCATCTATTTCATTCATGTAAATTTTTTGTAAGGATAGGAGTTTTAGAAATGGAGAATAGATTAGTGGTTGAGGCGGTTAGAAACAGGAGGGGAGGAGTGGAGAGGAGTGGGGAGGAATGTAGGTGCAACTGAAAAAGCTCTAGGAGGAATCCTTGTGTTCTCTATCTTGATATGGAAATTACGTATGTAATAAAGTTATATATAACTATATACATGGGTATAAGTAAAACTGAGAAAATCCAAATAAGATTGCATCAATGTCAGTGTTTTGGTTGTGATATTGTTCTGTAGTTTGCAAGATACTACCATTGGGTGAAACTTGGCCAAGTGTATGTGAGATTTCTCTGTATTATTTCTTATAATTGCATGTGACTCCACAACATGCTCAATAAAAATTTGCAATTAATAAAAAAGAAAATCAAATATTTCAATTTATAAATGCAGGTTAAATATTTAATAATAAAAGTATGAGTAAAACCAGAACTAAATATTTAATGGAAATAAATTTGTTCTGTTATTTTTCAGGTTATCAAAGTTGTTTTTATTTTTATAAAATATATTAGGTATGTAAATAAAATTACCATATCTATAAATTGAAATTTAAAACAATGAAATCTGGATATTAAATGTGATCTCATAAACTAATATAACTTAAATCTAAATAATTACAAGAAATCTTTAATGAGCAAAAAGCCACTTTCAGACATGTAAAACTGTGAAATTCAAAGGAAAAACCAAAGAGGTTAGAGCAGTTAAAGAAAATAGAAATGTGGGTGCCTGCGCTAGAGATCTCACACGCAAATACTCAGTGCACCGGAGGAGGAAAACAAAACTATTGGAACATTTAAAAAAAATTAAATTGCAATAATATTTTTGTTGAAGCACACAAAAATGTGAATCTACAGATTAAAGTGGTTTATTGTGTTTCAGAAATAGATAAAATGATAGAAAGGAAGAAAGAGGGAGGAAGGAAGGAAGGAAGGAAAGAAGGAAGGAAGGAAGGAAGGAAGGAAGGAAGGAAGGAAGGAAGGAAGGAAGGAAGGAAGGAAGAAAGGAAGGAAGGAAGAAAGAGTGAGAGAGAGAGAGAAAGAAAAATGGCTGCTGCATATCATGGTACAATTATTTCCCCTGGACATGGAACAAAACCCCTATAATTGTAGCAGCGTGGGGTTGCCACCCCCCACACCATTCTTTTGACATTGTTTCTATAAATGGTGACTCTAAGATGTAGCTTATAGATAAACAGCATGTTTGTATCAGAATCTTAGAAACTAACTTCAGGGGAAACAGGCTCTGACCTTCGCCCGTTCCAGCTCTGAGGGATTTGCTGGCCTTCCATCAGTTATCTGAACAGGCTGTGTTGGCTTGCACGTAGTCCTCTCAACAGAGAACTCTCAGCCCCCTCCCCTCGATCTCTTTCTCCTGCTTTCCCCTCTCTCCCCTTGTAAAAATCGCCGCTTGTACCGAGATGGGGAGAAGGGCATTGGGACAAGAGTCCCCATCTTCGCAGGTGGCCGGCACTTGAATGAACCGCTTCCCTTCCCACCAGCCCCTGTCTCATGAGTCTGGCTTTCTCCACTGCAGGCGGCCAAATCTGGGTTTGATTCTGTGATGATTTAGGCAGAAGACTAGGAAAAAAGCAAATGTTTTGTAGGTTTCCCTAGCCACTCCTATGCCAGAAGAAAAGGTATCTGCAGAATTTTAAAGGGAAAATCTTATGACTAGAAAAGTCTATAAACTGCGAGGGCAACAGGAAGCTGTTTTCAAGCCTGCTCTGACCGTGGAAGTCGGCCTCCCAGAAGCTCTGCTGAAGGAAGGGAAAGACCTGCCTGCCTGCCCTCCGGGAGCCAGCGGGAGGGACATGGGCGCAGGCTGTTCCCAGACAGCCTGCCACATGGCTGGCACAGCTTCAATCTTGAGACATTTTGGAAAATCCACAACGAACCCAAGTTGTTTCTCTAGTGACCTAGTCAGCCTGTCGCAGAATAGATTGCCCAGACTGGCCGCTGACAGCTTCCGGCTAGTCACCAAACAAAATTCCCTCTTCCTAGACTGGTACCTTTCCCCACCTCTCGCCCTCCCCCAACTTTCTCATATAAATCCTTCTCTCCACCGCCCCCCCTTTTTTCACTTTGTTCATTGGTACACTTGAGAGTTAGTGATAGAGCTTACTAAGTGTTTCTACATTGTGTTTGGACCTTCATTATCCTCCCTGGGAAGCTACTGGAAAGCATAACCCAGACAACCAAGAGGTGAATCAAACTGAAGGGCTCACACGCTGGGACGTCGTGAAAGAAAAAGCTTCATGATGAACATTTAATTTGCTTAAACATTCAATTAACTGAAACAATTACGGCAACAAAATGCTACACAAATGTATTTCTTGCAAGGATGGCTACATGTTAAAAAAAAAAAAAGCATTTTTTTAAGAAATCACAAGAGAGCAAGACAGGCCACATGGCATTCTGGAACACGGAGGAAAGGGGAAGGGGGGCATTGGTCGATAAAGAAGCACCCACCACATAGCAAAATATTACACAGGGGAAAGAAGCGCTTAAAAATCAGAACAGAGGTGATAGAAGTAACATTAAAAAAAACTTTTGTGGAAAACCATAAATGGGACAGATTCGATTATATTACAGTCATTAGAACTGATTCAAAAAGCAAAATGTCACTCCACAGTCTTTGCCAAACTCACATCTGGAACAACTCTATGAAAATTCCTTTCAAGATCTAAGTGAAATAGTTGAAACAACACATGAAGCTTTATAGGGGAACATTAGAAGTGAGAGGTACCACCTTCATTTCAGGTCAAGACTGGGATGTCCACTACCACCTCTAGGATTTACCATTTTTTAAAAAGGCCCTAGGAAAAACAGTCCGGGGAGGGGATGGTGAAGAAAGAAAAAGAAATGCTTTGGAAATTTGTTGAGAACAAAAGATCATTGTTTGCTGAATATTTTATTTTTTCCATCTAAAAATCTAAAAGGAATCAACGAAGAAACTCCTAGAAGCAAGGACCGGCTCCAGAAACCAAGGCCGTCTGCAGCAGGGGCCGTGGGAGCGACAGCGGAAGGGCCCAGGCAGGCGGGGAGCGGGGAGGTGGAGAGAAAGGTGGGGGGAGAGGCGGGGCGGGGCGGGGCGAAGGGGCCAGAGGAGGAAGGAACGAGAGACCCACCCCAAGTCCCGGCTCAACCTGACCGGCCTCCGGCGCGCGGCCCGCTGCTGAGAAGGGTCTCCCTTTCCCACGCCGCCCCGCCCCCGATCTCCGGTGCGTTTGCGCTCCCTCCGTTCCCAGGAGACCCCTGCATCGGGCTTGCCCAGGGTTCCAGCTTCCATAAAGGGCCAGAGGAAGGGCGGCCAGATGGGGTTTGGGGGAAGGGAGGGTCTCCAAGGTGGGCTGCAGGGCTCAGGCCTGTCCCCATCTCAGCCTCTGAACTCCTGCAGGGGCTCCTCAGGCGACACGACTTTGCAGATGTTTGCGCGCCCACCTCCAAACTCAGGCCCGTTTTCCCCGGTCCACGTGCGACCTCACGGCGGAGCCGGTTGCTGCGGTGGGTCTGAGGGGCGTGAGGAAAGGTGAACATTAAGAAGTTGTAATGGCACAGGAAACGCTCCTGTTTAAAGAGTTCACGGAGGGGGGGGGGGGAGGATTGATCTCCTCTATTCCAAGAATGACAACAGAAACATTTATTGGAAGAATACACACTATTGTGGTCAGTGGCTGTCTCTGAGTGGTTTTATTATGAGCCGTTGTCTTCTTTAGACTTCCGGACTTCTCATACAAATTTTTTTACAATATATGTGTAATTCTGTAACGTGACTATGAATGTATGTTATATTTATAAGCAGAGATAATACACCTATTCTTCAGTTTTCCCAAATCATTCAAAGTGGTACTACCTGCACATTCAGCAAAATCTTTTAAACTGAATAGCTCAGCAAACATCTTTAAAATGACCCTCCCTTAACTGCAAACTTCACAAACTTCCAGCCTTCGTGGGGGGCGGGTACAGGATTTAATCTACATGAACTAAGGCAGTGTTTACACGGAAGGAGGGCCTGGGGAATTCTGGGCTTGGCGTCTTCATTTATTGGGTTCCTGCTGCGGGCCTGGTCCTTTCAATACGTGTGTGTGTTGCTTCTATTGCAATCCCGTGAAGTGGTGGTTTTCACCCCCATTTTGCAAACATAAACTTGGGCTTCTCACATTCAGTAGATGGGAGGATGGTCTGCTACTAAACGGCAGACGAAACACAGGGGAATCATCTCCAATCACGTGCTCCGGCCTCTATTCCAGTAATTTTCCAACAGGCCTTAGCTGTGGAGCCCTTGGTTCCAATAAATGCCACCTTAATGTACAGTTTGCTAGGGGTGCCGTACTGAGGTACCGCAGCCTGGGCAGCTGAAACAACGGGAGACTGAGTCTCACAGCTCTGGAGGCTGGGAGTCCAAGGTCAAGGTGCTGGCAGGGCTGGTTTCCGCTGAGGCTCTCTCCTTGGCCGGCAGATGGCCCCCCTCTTGCTGCCTCTCCACGGGGCTGTCCCTCTCTGCGCGTGCCCCCTCGTGTCTCTTTGTATGTCTAGATTTGCTTTTCTTATAAAACACCAGCTGTGGTGGATTGAGGTCCGCCCTAATGGCCTCATTTTAATTAATGACTACTTCAAAATCCCCATATCCAAATACTGAGGTACTAAGGGTTAAGGCTTTGACATATGAATTTCGAGGGGACACAACTTAGCGCGTGACGTCTGGACCATGATGTGTAAACGCGGCCTGTTCCAGTTCAAGCTGGTTGCGCCCTCGGAGCCCAACTCTGCAGCTCATCCCCTAGGGCCCCCTGAGCACCCTTTGCGGACTTGCGGGCTAAGTATTAGGAAATCACCACTTTTTATGGCTTTGAAGAAAGAGAAAGTACTCGAGGAAACTCAGTAGAATAAAACACCGCAAATGAGCTCATTTCTGTGAAAATACAGATGGAGCCACGAGTGAATTTAATATAAAAACTGCCACATGCCATCTGATATTTTCCTCAGCTCGACGTTCAAAGTCCCTCTGCACAGGCCAGGAGAAACTGTGACCTTTTTTCTTTATTAATTTCTCACACTGAAAAGCTAGAAACCACCGCAGGAGGTAGTAAGCTTTGTCTTTGTATATTTATATTCAAAGATGACATATTGAGTATCTGGTGTCACAACTAGCTTATGTGACCCCTGGGGAGTGGCTTATTTTTCAACGTCTTTCTTCTCTGTACAACAAAATTATGTTTGGTAATAGTCACAGGGTAGTCAGTATTAATCATTATTATTGTCTTGATTTGTTCTTTAACTTAACAAAACTTTACATTTTTTAAAAAGAGTAAATTTCAGCTTAAAGATATTTGAGTTCAGTAAGGTATTGCACCCATGAACTAAATGTGCACTTATCAAGCCAAAATACTATACCATCTACTTTGTACACTTTTCATGGTTTTAAACACCAGTAAAACTCCAGTTGCTCACACGGAATGACTTAATTACTGGAACTCATGCTCCGATTCTCCTGTTTTCACAGTTACTACGTTATCTTGGCTGGTTTTGAATCCATTGTTTAAACATGGGAATTGTGCTACTGTCAGAGTGAGAGAACGAACTCACCGAAAAGGGGCTTTAATGATGCTGAACCACTAAGAACTTTCTTTCAAAACAAATGTGTGGCGGCCCACTGTGTCCCAGAGTTCCCGGAAGGAACGTCCAAGTTCAAGGCTTGTTACAAACGTAAGTAGGAAAAATGTGCCTACTGGAAGCTAACGTAACCGCAGAGTTATTTGGAACTTAAGCCAACAAATCATTTTTTCAGAGAGGACATTTTATCACCCACATCGTTTAGGGCTGCCAGCACACGGTGATCAGGAAAAGCACACTGTGTTTTACCGTTTTTATGTTCTCTTCCAACAAAGCCCCCCTTCGTAAGAGCGGCTTCCCTCCGCCGGGTCTCACTGGAGTGGGATCCCAGTGAAGGTCCGGTCCAGACTAGGAATCAGAACGAGTCTGAGAGCCAGGAAAAAGGAGCAACAGCGAAACTCTGGGGCTGGCTCTTCTCTCCTACTTTCCAAGGTGCCCTGGCTGCGGCTCCCGGCATCCTCGCCGGCCACGTGCAGTTTCCTTTGGGCTCCACTGCTCCTCGCTAACCTCTCAGGTCTGAAAGGCCTCAGGGCTCCGTCCTGGGTCAGATCCCAAGTTTCCTCTGCCCTCGGTTTTCAGTCTCTCGGTAAATGGCAGTAGCATCCACTCACTTGTTCAAGGCACAATGTATTGGTTATCTTTCCTTTTTTTAAAAGATTATATTTATTTATTTTTAGAGAGAAGGGAAGGGAGGGAGAAAGAGAGGGAAGAAACATCAGTGTGAGAGAGAACATTGATGGGTTGCCTCTCACATGACCCCACCTGGGGACCCGGCCCGCACCCCAGGCACGTGCTTTGGGAATCAAACGTGCAACCTTTCAGTTTGCAGGACAACACCCAACCCACTGAGCCACACCAGCCAGGGCTGTATTGCTCATCTTTTAGTCTCTCCTTTCCTTCCAATCTTATCCCAAGCTTTTGGGAACTTGTGGGCTCCCTCTCCAATGTACATCTGGAAATGGTCTCTTCTGACAACCCCTCCTTTCGCTAAGTGAAGCCAAACCCTCTGTTTTGGGCTGAGTTGTCCCTTTAAATTCACATGTCGGAGCTCTAATCCCCAGGACCTTAGAATGTGACTACATTTGGACATAGGGCCTTTAAAACAATGATCAAGTTAAAATGAGGTCAGCAGAGTGGGCCCTAATTCAGTATAGTGAGTGTCCTCATAAAAAGAGAAAATTTGGACACAGATGCACACTTTATTAGGTTAAGAAAATTTCCTCCTAGTCTTCTATTAGTTTTTAAGTTGTATTCATTTATTTGTTTTATTAAATCATAAATGAGCGCTGAATCTTATCACATGCCTCTTCTGCATCTATGGAGGACTTTGTAAAATAATCTAGTTTGGTCTGTTAATGTGGGCAGAGCCGTAGGTAGCCCATCTGATACCTTTATGTGAGTGAGGAGAAGGCGCTCCTCCCTCCAGGGGGACAGAGCTCCATGCCGGCAAAGCTTGAACGGAATTTCAGCCCCGTTAACCCTCCAGCAAGATGCCCCCATGTTGACCGCACCTTGTGAGGAGCCTGACTGTGGGGTGGGGGGTGCCAGAATCCTGTGTGTGGTCCTTCTGGCCTGGCAGTGAGCAGTTACAAAGGCTTTGCCTGGCAGCCCTCGGCGGGGAAGCTGCCCTCCCCGCAGGGGACCTGGTGCACAGCTGAGCTCTGCAGTCCGGACCCCTCTTTGTCCAGACTGGGCCAGGCTCTTAGCAGGGGACTTGGTGCACAGCTGAGCTCTGCAGTCCGGACCCCTCTTTGTCCAGACTGGGCCAGGCTCTTACAGCACCTGCAGTTCCTGCATCCCCAGCCTAGACCTTCACTGCAAAGGAGGGGGTCAGCTGAGACACCGCCCAGATGCCTCTGCATCTGCCCTTCCTCTTCCTTCTCTCTAGCCGCGCCCCCCCCACCCGCCCCACCGCCCCCGCCGCCGGCATACAACAAACGGCAAGAGCCTTTCGGTCAGGGCTCCCTGTCACACTTCACTGATGCTTCTGACCGTCACCCAGGGCCGTTCCCTGCGGGGAAGTGGAACATGGGGAGCCTACGTCCCTTCCGTGTAGCCTCTTGCGTATACCACTGCAGTAAGCTGGGCTCCTGGCTGCAACTGGCCGCCTTGACACCTGGCAGCCCCGCCCTGTGACGACCTGCGTACCCATACCTGGCGTACCTGGCGGCGTGGTGGTCAGTGATGTTCGGAGATTTTCTGATAAAACTACTGCTGGAAAGACACAGCCCAACTTGGGAATACAGGAATTAAAAAAAAAAAATACTTTGCTAAGATTTTTAAAGGCTCGTTGATTTTCAGTCTTTTTTTCCCTCATCTTTTCATTTTTCAATAATAGCAGGTAAGGCTATAAATCCCCCCTGAGTGTTTCTTTAGCTCCATTGTATGAATTTGAATGAGTCGAGGAGGCAGCCTGGACGTGGGTCCTGAGGTGGGGGCACTCCCAGGGAATTCAGGGCCAGCGAGGGCTCCTGTGGCTACATCGTTTCTAATTTCCAATATCACTTAGTCTCTGACCCATGAATTATTTAGAATTGTTTTTTAATGCCCAAACGTATGTTTTAAGTTATCCCACTGCTGTAGGTTTCTAGCTTAACTGCACCATGATCAGAGAATATGGGCAACGTCATATGATCTTTTAGCATTTGTTGAGACTTGCTTTGTGTCCTAGTACATGGCTGCCTCTTGTAAATATTCTATGGATACTTTAAAAAAAAGAATAGTCTCTAATCATTAGATGTAGAGTAGCATATATTTCTACCTAGATCAACATGTTAATTGTGTGCTTCAAATCTTCCATGGCCTTCTAACTTTGGTCTATTTGATCTATGAGTCAATCTTATACTATTAGAATACAATGTATGAAAATTTACTACTCTGTTATTTGTCAATTTCTCTTTGTAATTTCATGTTTAAGTTATGTGCCATATTACTGGAAGCTATATTACTGGATGCATAAAATATAGAAAAGATACATTTTTCTGGTAAGTTGTTCATATTATTATTGGGTAATGACGATCTTTAACTTAAACAATATGTTTTTGCCCTGAAGTCTATTTTGTTTATTATTAAAATAGATACACCAACTTTTTCTTTTAATTTTACATTTTTGTGTGACCTTATGTTTTAAATAGATCTCCTTTGCAAGCAGTTCAGAAGTAGATTTTATTATTTTTTGAAAATCTGACAATATCTGTCATTTATCTGACAGATTTCATTCATTCACTTTTATTGTTGATCACTGACATTGCTTTTTACCATCTAATTTTGTACTTTCTATTAATAACAATTTTTCATGCTTCTGTTTTTATGTATTTTCCTATTTTTCTATTGGATTAAGTTTTCCTTATTACCTTTATACTCTAATGGTTTAGAAGTTATTCATTCAACATCTGGTCTTTTAGTTACCCACATTGTAAAGACTTGAGCTATAACACACACACAGAAAAGGTGTCCTCCACCTTTATCCTTCTTCAAGGCTGTCTTGATTAGTCTTGATCCTTCACTTTTCATATAAATTTTAGAATTTGCTCTTTAATTTGTGTTCAAACACACATAGACACACACTCATCCTGCTGGGATTTTGATTTGGTTTTTATTGAATTTGGAAGAATAGGTGGGATATCTTTACAATACTAAGTCTTCCGATCTATGAACATGGCCTGTTTTTCTCTATGATATTTTGTGGTTTTTAGCATAGAGCAGTGATTCTTAATTATGGGCAATTCTACACCCCCTTTTGCCACCTCCCTCCCCACCACCATCCAGGGGGCAATGGCTGGAGACATTTTTGGTTGTCACTCTGGGGGAGGGGGTTGCTACTGGAGTCTAATGTGCAGAGGCCAGGGATAGCTGTAAACATCCTACATGTACAATTGCCCTGTTATGGACTCAATGTTTGTGTCCTCCAAAATTTATATGTTGAAGTCCTAAACCCCAACGTGACTGTATTCAGAGATAGGGCCTGTGAGCTGGTGATAAAAGTTCAATGAGTCCTAAGAGTGGGGCCCTAATCTGATAAGACTGGCGCCCTTATAAGAAGAGGAAGAGACAGCAAGCCTCTCTCTTTCCTGCCGCGCAAGAACACATCGAAAGGCAGCCATCTACAAGCCAGGAAGAGAACGCTCACTAGGAACCAGATTAGTCAGCACCTATCTAGTCTTGAACTTCCAGCCTCCAGAACTGTAAGAAATGTATTTCTGTTGTTAAAGCCACCCTGTCTATGGTTTTTTGTGTTTTTTTAAAAATAACAGCCTAACAAATAAAAAATTATCCATTCCAAAAATGTCGGTAGAGCCAAGGCTGAGAAACTCTGGTGAAGGAAGGACTATTCAACACCTTTCATGAGACCTTTTCCCCGGAATTTGTTACTTTGGGGGCTACTGCAGATAACAAGTATCAAGACCCATTTACTGCTTCCTTCACTGGGGAAATCCCAAGGGTTTTAGGAGCTCATGCCAGAAACGAGGAAGAAGAGCAAATATGTGTCTCTTACTATAAATCACAATATCACAATTACCCGTTGGTAACCATGGACAAATTAGGTACCATTTCTAAACCTCCATTACCTCATTTACGAAATAATAGTAACCATCCCATTGGAAAGATTAAGTACATGCCAAGGGCTTAGTGGGAGCCACGGAGACGCACCTCCCTTCAAGGCCTCCCTTCAAGGGCTCGTGGCCGGCGGTCAGCAGCCAGCCCGCTGCCGATGCCAGCTCCTTCAGGGGCTGCCTCAGCCACAGAGAGCCACCCGAGCTGAGGCCGCCGCCTTCACAGGGACACCTGACAATGGAGGGGGAAGGGTGGGAATAGAGCCTGGCAATTCTGCCTGAGGTGGGACGGCGCTGGATAATGGGCATGCTGGAATTCCCCACCAGGGCGGCCAAGCGTCTCGGGGGCCTGCTCTCAGGCGGCCTTCTTCCTCTCCCCATCCTGCGTCATCCCCCTCTCCCTCACAGGTGGTGATCCCGATGCCCCAGGTGACCTTCGGGTCTGCTTCTGGAGAACCGCCCCCCACAACACAGTGGTCAGCAGACAGGAAGTACCCAGTCCGTGTGAGCTCTTGTTCTTTCTTTGTTGTGGTTCTTGCATTAAAACGGGAGCAAGAGTCCAAGACTGGGCATTTTGTTCCTGACCCATCCAGCCCCTGCTCTGCAAACGTTAGTGCCGCACTGATCCGTCCTTGTGCTGACATCTTGGAATGGCCCTTGTCGTGGTCTGAAGGCCTGTGTTGTCCCCCACCTCCACCCACCAGGTTTACACGTTGAAATCCTAACCCCTGATATAATGGTATTAAGAGGTGAGGCCTTTGGGGGATAATCAGACCATAAGGGCAGAACCTTCAGGAATAGGATTCGTCCCCTTGTAAAAGAGACTCCAGGCATCTCTCTGGCTCTCTGTCCACCACCAAGAATGCGAGACGGGGAACCAGACCATGCTTGGTCTCCGATCTTGGACTTCAGCCTCCTGAACTGAGAGAAATACGTTTCTGTTGTTTAAAGCCACCCAGTCTCTGGTATTTTGTTGTAGCAGCCCAGATTGACTAATACATCCTTCGTCTGACTTTAAGTTCCTGGAGGGCAGGAACTTAAACTTCCTCAAACTTCCATCCTTCCTCTGCTGATTTGTTAGCTCACACATACTGCGCACATTTGTTAATTTTTAACTTTCCTGGATTAGGACATCCAGCATGATATTTTGAATAAATAGCTGAATTTTTTTTCAAAGTGCATAATCTAAGTCCATTTCTTTTATGCTGGGCTCACCCCTGATGCGATACTCCAGTGAGCCAGCCTACATGCATTATACCTTGCAGAGGACTAGAAGTCCTTTGGCTGAGGTTTGATCTGCGCTGCACTTCATGACATGCTTTGGGGGTATCGCGTCACCTCATCACAGCACTGGTTATCTCATGAGGGGCCTGCGTCTGGCCCTTTCAGGGAGTGCTGTGCAGCCCACAGCTGCATTTTTTTCCTGCATCGTTGATGTGCTTGCTACAAAATCTAAGTCAGGAAGGTTACCTTCGTGGTGCATATCAGCAAAGGAGCAGGCTGAAGACTGTCCTTGGTTTCGCTAAAAATGGGAAACTGGCCAGCTAGTTGAGCGGCAATTTTCAATCCAGAGTAAGCTATCTGCCAACTCAAGGCAGTGACACCGACCACCAACCACCGAGCACCAACCACAGGAAGTTCTCTTGGAGTTGTGTGGTTTTTGAGGGTCTGTGTTAAGAGAAGCCAGGGGTGGCAGGTCCTCTTAAAGGGCCCACGCACAGACTTACTTGGACTCGCTCCCTCTAAGCTCCAGCATTGGGGCAGCCGCTTCAAGGGCACCAGGGACAGACGGGGAGGAACTGAACTGTCTGGCTTCAGGGTGAGAGCTGAAGGGGCAGCTTGCTCCCAGACAGAAGTGCTGGCAGAGGCCACTATTCTTTTTCTGAGCTCCCCCCATGGGACGCCATAGCTGAGTCTCCTCCAACCTGGCCCTCACTGTTCTCCCCACTGGACCTGGTGAGTCCCTGAGACCCCGCCCCACCAACTTGCAGACCCAACCAAGCTGTTTCCAGTGGCTTTTTCATATGAATGGCCTGTCTTGACTCACACTTCAGACTTTCCTAAAATATTTCAGATAAGCAGCTTCTGGCCTCAATGCACCCAGTACCTGTCACTAAGTGGCCCCAGGCCCAACACTAGTGGCTCCCAGCCTTGGTTCAGAGCTTGGCCTCTCTGGGGCACCTCCGTGCCCAGCAGGAGTAGCAGCCATCCGCAGATCGCTTCATAGCTCCTGGTGGGTGGTTCCATCAAACACAGCTGGTGGCTGACCTTGGCCTGCACCTCCGGAGGGACTCCAGAGCCAGTGCACCCAGTGGAAAGCTTCAGACCACATCAAAGAACCAGCCAACCACCTCCACAAAGCAGCACTCTCAAAGGGCAAACTCAGCAGGCACCAGAGCCCCACTGAAGGAAGTTGGCAGATGGGAGGGGGCAGTTGGGAGGATGCGTGAAAAAGGTGAAGGGATTAAAAAGTACAAATTGGTAGTCACAAAATAGTCACAGAGATGTAAAGTATAGCATAGGGAATATAGTCAGTAATATTCTAATTACTGTGTATGGTGTCAGATGGGTACAAGATTTATTGGGATGATCACTTAGTTATACAATGTCTAATCACAGGGTATACACCTGAAACTAATATAATATTGTATGACAACTGTAACTGAAAAATAAAAAATGATTTAAAAGAGAGGGAGAGAGAGGGAGGATTGGGGTAACAGATACCAAACGAAATCAATAAATGAAAGTTCTCCTGCGAGCTCGGTCGCCTAGACTTCAACGTCTTCCCCAGTAACATGGAGGCTTTCCCTGCACTTGCTGAGGTCCTTGCGCCCTCATGTTTGGGCATCTATGACCACATATTGCTGGTGTGCTGGAGGAGATAAGCAAACATGCTTTCCCCTGAAGAGTAGCTGCAACTTGAGTAAAAGTGAGATGCTGGTGAGGAAACAGTAAAATACCTCAAAAGCAAAGCGGCTGCCAAGTCTGTCACGAGCCCCACAGCCAAGCTTCGGGGGCTTCCTGTGCATCAGCCATGCTGTCTGCCGCCTTGTCCTTTGAACGGTTGGGAGGCTTTCTCTTTCTGCCTTGCCTTGATTACATTTCCAGCAGACTGAGCCAGAATGTCTCAACCACTTGAGGGTGGGGGTAGGGCGGGGGAGGGTCTGCTTAACCCTGAACTCTGCCCTCCAGGCAGGCAGTAAGCAATGGCTGCAGCGGGACGTGTAACTCAGAGGCCACCCAGGGCCCAGGCCTGTGGCTAAGAGCCCCTTTCAGGGAGGCCCAGGAGGTTCTGAGGCTTCTCCCTTCCTCCCACCTCCCCTAATGCACACTCTCTCCTCTACCCCCACCCCCCACCACATCACCCCGCTCCCCCAGCCAGCAGTGACTGGGGACTGTCCAGCCACCTTTCCAGGCCTGGCGTTGCTGCAGTAGTGCTCTGTCATGAGGTAGCAGGGATTCAAGAGAAGGGAGGAACATAACAGGGGGACACTAAGGCAATCAGAACTTCTGGGGTCATCCTGTTTGCTTCACTTTGCAGATGGCATATGAGGGACTGGGGTCTCCAAAGCCACACAACCAACCAGCGGGTGGCTGGGATGAAAACTGGAGCCAGGCTTCCGACTCCCAGTCGGGACCAGCCCCCACCTGGTTCAGTACATGATCTCCCTACTTGATTTCAGTGGAATCATGCACAGGTATTTTAAGACTTGCAGATTGCTTCACAAGGTTTTGAATACCCAAGGAAATAGCCAGGGGAAATGACAGTTTGGATGTCCCCTCTCAATGAAGATGTCGCTGGGCCCCCCAACTTCAAGTGCTCACCCTCTAAACTTTCTTACATCTGTACCCTCTCAGGATACTTCTGTTTCAAAAAGGCAATATCTGAACCTGGTCCCTTAGTCTAACCCCTCCCCACATATAAGAAACCCACCAGCTCCCTTAAAGAACCAAGTCTGTTCCTTCGGCAAGAGCACCCTGCCCTCACCAGTGCAACTCGGTTGGAGCGTCGTCCCATGTGCCAAAAGGCTGCAGGTTCTATACCCATGCAAGGCATGCATTGGAGCAACCACCAGACTTTCATTGATGTTCTCTTTCTCTCCCTTCCTCTCTAAAATCAGTAAACATATTTGCAAGAGAAAGAGAGAATCCTGGTTAAGACTCTGCCCCCCTCCCCACATGGGGATCACATGCTAAAAACACAGCCACCACCAGACGGCAGCTCCTTATTCCCAAGTGATCCAACACAGGATTGACGTCTTTCAATTCCTGTAGCACAGCGAAGAACCAGGCCAAGACATCGCAACAAGGACCCCTCAGCAGCTCCTATCCACAAGGGAAAGAGCAACAGGAGACCAGGTAAGAGGCTCATAAAGTCCAAGTCCTTTGCTTTTAGTGGGGGAGAGGGCAGGGTAAAGGTAGAAGTGGTAGGGGCTGGGGGATTGTGTTCCCCACTCCCTGGAGCCTCCGAGAACCCGGCCTGTCTTCCGTCCAATTTGCCTGCTCTGGGCCTGCTCCCAATGCCATTTCCTGCTTGGCTCACCTCCTGACTCACCTGGAGCTGCAAGCCTAGTGCCGTGGCCGCTGTCTGAGCCTGCCCTAGCTCTGCACTCAGCTTCAAAGCCTGTCCCTGAGGCTTTGCTAAACAATGCCCTGAGTAAACACTGGTGCCAGACTAAAATACGCAGGGTCCCATGGCCAGAGGAGATTGGGTCATTTAAACAAAGGCGAAGGAAAAGCAAATGATGGCACAGTCCTATAACCAAGGAGGCCATTCAAAGGACGTGGGGCCTCCGCCAGCATCAGCGTGAAAGCCACCAGGGAGACTGGCCAGCTTTCAATGCAGCTCAGCACCTGAACTATGAAGCCGCTCAACAGCCTCTGTGGCCCCCAAGTGAGAGCAAGTCCACGCAGAGCTGGGGTGGAGAGGTACGAAGGAACCGACACTTGATGCAACCTAAAGAAGAGACAAGGACAAGTACTCGGGCTTTTAATTATTTACCAGATAAAAAAGAAAAAATAGTGATTGTTTCTCTTCACCCCCAACATTTCAGGTGACCCAGCTTCAGTGGGAAATTTGTTGAAAGGCGACTGGAGCTCCTGGCCTGGAGCAGACTCCTCCCCTCCGCGCACCCCACCTCGCGGGGCGGGGGCGCCCGGAAGGGCTCCAGGCAGGAGTACTTGCGCTGTGGCGGCAGTGCAGCCCGGCAGCGATCTCCTCTCCCTGCTGCCACAGCGCTCCCTTCTCCTGTCCGTCCCGCTGCGCCATCCTCCCCCATCAAAGGAGGCAGGGAGACGGGGCTCAAGGACGCAGGGACAGGTAGAGAGCAGGACCGGGAGGCACGCAGCAGATCCGGCAGCAGACCCCGATCTTCTGCTTCTATTGCACAGCCTGGCTTAGGTCATCTGCCCTGAGCGGTGGGCACAGAGCAAAATGCTTCTGAAATTCACACGAAGAGCCTGTTGGTGTGTGCCTGGCTCAAGGGGAGGTGTGTTGTTGTGTGGCTTGTTCTGATAATATACACTGAAGGTACGTTTAAGTTAATTCATGATGGGGCAAGGCAGCGATTATGCCTCTTTAAAAAAAACATACGGGTTTGGACACTTGGGGCCCTGCAGTCAGTCACATGGGCTTCCCCCCACCAAGTTCGAAATTCCAAGAATATCCCTTTCTCCAGTCAGATCTTCTGCATAAGATGGAAGAGGCAGCAGCGACCACCAACCACACGAGCCCCCTCCAGATGTCATGACTCTGAGCCACTCAGGGTGACCTCTTTTTCTGAACACCTGGAGAATGTGACAAATGACCCTAGAGAAAAACCTTTTACACTGTCTCTTTCTGCATAAAGTGGCAGCTGTTGGATTCTCATTCTTCTCATTACCAATGACAGTGGAGTGGGACTGGGACAAGCTGTTTAACTGGCTGTACAGACAGAACACATCCCTCTAAGAAACAGTGGGGTGGGGAAAAGGACTGATTTTGATTTAGCAAAGTTTCAAGTCTTTCACCTCCATTAGCTGGAACAAAGCTGGCGGGTGAAGACAAACCTAACTGAGCCAATGGCAAGAACTGCAGGCTAAGGGACGACAGGTCACACACAGAACGGTGTAAATTGTGGCACTATGAAGATGAGCAGTCTGGAGCACACTTGCAGAAGCTGTGTCTGTCCCGTAGTGAGTAGTAGCATCCAGAAAAATCTGAGTGGTTCTCCTTCCTCCTCTTCCCAACAAATTCAGAGAGCTTCTCCTTTAAATAACTATGTACACACTTACAAGCCTGGTCTCTCTTTTATATAAGGGTCCTTCAATGGCTTTAGAGAGTTGGTTCCAATAGCCTTTTTGGAGATTTACTGCTTGGGACCAAACCTGCAAGGAGAAAAAATGATGAACACGGTACCAGGCAGATCTTTAAGACGGAAGCATCCCACTGCTGAAGGCACTGAATCTTAATATAAGTAAGTAAGGAGCCCACACATCCCTTCCCGGCCTCTGGTACCCCGCAAAGTCAGTCACTGGACTGGGACTCATCAACTCTGTGCGGCTCCCTTCAGCCAGAGGGCCACGTGGCCACCAGCAGCCCGGGGAATGCAGCTCCATACCTCCCTCTGATAAGGACAGTTTCTCGAGTTCAGCTTCAAGCTCAGCGTCCGAGATCCTAGGGACAGGCACACTGTTGATATAAAACTGGCGATTGGGATGGTCGGGCCGATCCAAAGGCTCTTTGGTGGTATCCTGAAGAAGGATGTCCAACTCCTTCTCTAGTTCCTCACTGTCAAAATCTGGAGAGAAAAGACGATGTGAGGACACAGAAGGCCCAGGGAAGGAACACATTTATGAGTCAAAGGTGGAGGACAGCAAAACTCAGCTCAGCTTAAAAAGCACGTGGCTTGGAAGGCAGACGGCACCTTCGGGCAAACACTCTTTTTTGTGCGTGGAGCTAAGTTGTTAAAAAGATGTATTTTGCTAACTCCACAGAACTGACCTGGCTTCCTCTTGCCCTTAAAGAACCATCTTCCAGTCAGAAGCCTGGTCAGTAAGGAATGCTGGGGCGCAGAGGGAGGAAGTGACAACTGCTTCCCAATACTCCTGAGAGTAAGCCCCAGAGAGCGACTTTACCACAGCACAAGGAATGGGGGTGGGGGGGAGACCACCTTGTCAACTCACCTAGGCCATTGGTTACCCCGCCAGCCAGAGTCTGAGAAACTTCATCCTGGGTGTCACACAGCTGTAAGGGAAAGCGCTGGCCTTGAACTCTGAGTGGTCTCCACGGGCCTCCATCTTTGTGTCTCAGCGTTACATAGCACTGTTACCCCGCCCGGGAACCAGAGGCAGCTTCCTCAAGTCCACAAGGTCAGCAGTCCAGTTTGTGAAAAGAGGAAGTGCGACACAGTCCCACCTGTCCTCAGTGACCTCCTCCTGGAGCCGCCCTCCCGGCCCTCCCCGTACCTCTTGGATCTGATCCACGAGGCTCTCTGCCTTCTCCACTGTGACGTCCTTCATGGAGAGCTTGAGGGCTCCTACCCCGGCCTGATAGGCATTGAAAACCTAAAGAGAAGGCAGTTATCAGTGCCAATGGCGAACACTGGGCAAAACACAATACAATACTGTTTCAGCTCCAAAAGGCAGCTTTGGGGGGTTTTTTTGTTTGTTTTTGTTTTTGTTGTTTTGCAATCCATGCTCAAGTCACCCCACGTCCACTGAGGCCCAAACTTCCCAACACAAGAGGCTCAGGCAAACGGCAGCACACATCCCAGGCCTCGTCCAAGCAGAGCCACGCGGGGGCGGTGGGAGGTGGGTGCCGGGCAGACCAGACAGGAGCTGAGCGGAGGGGCAGCGGCTACCATTTGATCTGTCTGCGAGGCATAGATCCGGTCCAGGATGCCTTGAACAGTGTCCAGCTTGGCATGCAGGGCCTCGATGCGCTTCTCTGTCCGCTGTTTGGCCTTGAGAGACCTCAGTGCCTGGGGGGCATGGAGACTTGGTCAGGGTCACACTGGGCAGAACCAAGGGCCGGAGGGAGACAGCCTTCCCAGACGCTAAGACCATCCCAAGCCTCCCTCTGCAGTGCCTGGGCCACCAGCACGCTGCTCCCCTCGAGCCCCAAGTCCCTCCCTGAGCTGCTGGGGCGCCTGTCACCGCCCGCCCAGCACGCAGGCGCACGGCTGGAGGGGAAGAGCGATCTCACCAGCTGCTTCTTCCCTGCTCGGCACGCCCGGCGGGCCTCTTCTTTACACCTGTGAGACGAAGGGACAGATCGGGATGACAGTGCCGTCAGACTGCGTGGCAGGGTCCAGAAAAGTCCCTCAGAATAGCACTAGGTAAAGCACCTCCAGATCCGAAGATTGAATCCATCTCCCCCAATGGCAAGAAAAAAGGTGCCCGACAGCCGCCACCAAACTCTCGCAGCGAGCTGGGATGTACGCTTGAGAACCCTCAGGGAGAGCCTGCCACCAAGGCACCTTAAAAACGGGCTCCCGTTTGGGGAGCCAGGGGATTGGAAATCAACTCCTAACATCAACGATGACTTTGGACACATTGCTTGGATTTCTCCCACTCTGTGATGGAGTGAATAAGTACATTTTAATCTAGCCCCGACCGGTGCTGTTCAGTGGGCTGGGCATCGTCCCATAAATGAAAAGGTCTCTGGTTTGATTCCCGGTCGGGGCACATGCCTGGGTTGTGGGCCAGGTTCCCCTGGTTGGGGCGTGAGAGAGGCAACCACACATTGATGTTTCTCTCACACATCAATGTTTCTCTCCCTTTCTCCTTTCCTCCCCTTCTCTCTAAAAATAAATAAAATCTAAAAAATAAACAAAAAAACAAGTACATCTTAATCTAGTGCCTATACATACTACTCTGTGGAGAAGTGTTCATGTGCCTTTAGCAGGGACACCTTGTATGGCCGTCCACAGGGAAGAGCGGGGGTCCCTCAGGGACCTCTTGAAGGCAGAGACTTGTCGTATTCACTACCATATCCCCAAGTCCCCACGACAAGGCCTGGCTCAACCAATATTGCTGAAGTGGATACTGGTGTGGGAGAGCAGGAACATAACGTTAATGGTCGTAATAATTAAAATTCATTTTTCTCCTTGGTGATATTCTATGCTTTCCATGGCTGCTGTATTGAGCAGCGAGTAGTTTTGTAATCAGTAAAACAAACACAGACTTTTTTTTTTAAAAGAGCCCACGGACACCAATGCTTTGCCGACTCTGAGGGCCAGCAGGGAGGGGGTGGGGGAGCTCGGCTCTGGGGTAGTTACCTCTCTGCTTCCTGGGATAAGGACTCCACTTTGCGCGAGAGCAGCCGCTCACTCTGCATCAGCTGGTACACCCCAACATCTACGTCGTTGACAGGAGAGACCTTGGCATGTGGCCCCCGGGCAAACTTTACAATCTAAGGGACAGGGACAAATTACTGCTGTCCCTACCACAAGGCTGAGACACCCCCAGGCAGGAACGCTGATGGGCACGTCAGTATATGCTCAGTAAGTTACCGAATGGACAGGCGAGCTCGCGTACCTTTTCCCCATTCTGCTCAAGGACTGTGACTCTCTTCTCTTTCTGCAGCTGCAGCAACACCAAGTAGAAGGTCCTCTCGTCAGGGCAGGAGCCAGCACAGAGGGTGCTCAGCTCGGACAGGGCCACCACGGGGTGGGAAGAGAGAGGGGAGTTCTGATACAGACGATACACCTCCTCAGCCTTCTCCTGCAGCGAAGGCAGAACATGCTCACAGGCCCTGACCACCACCCCGAACCCGGCAAGCCCCGACCCCTGCTTCCAAACGACAATCATGCAGCGCAAGAGCAAGGGGCGCCGACCCACCCTCCCTCAAGTGGCAACTTTGAGAAAGAAAAAAGATCTGTGTTTTGTAAATGCTGGAGGAGTTTGGTGGGAGGGATAAAATGAGGTCCATGACGTGCTGGAAGCCAGTTGTGCTTGCACTTCCATCTGGGACTGTGTGTTTAGGCGTCTCCCTGGCCGACAGCTTTCCTGAGGGAGGGAGGAGGCGGTGCGGGGGGCTGGAACAGCCGTGGACGGCAGCTGAGGCTGGCTCTCAGCCTGGCCTGGGCATCTCCGAGCCGGCCCGTCTCACTGGTCCTCGGCTCTCTCTCTCACACTGCAGATATCGACCTTCCCTTCCAGCCCTTACTCTGTCCACTTTTATGTCAACTGGCAATGCTGCAAGCGAGAGCACTACTGTCCTCAGGAGAGAAGCACGGGATGAGCAGGCGGAGTGGGGTTCTTATGCGAAATCTAAGAAAGAAAGATTCCAAGAAACAAGGCCACTGTGTTCCTCCTACATGCAAACTGCTCTCTCAGTCTTTGGAAAAACAGAAATATTTACTGAGATATGCACAGAACACTGGAGACACCGGGAAGATACATGCAGGAGTTCAGAGGCTGTTTGGAAACAAATGGCTGTTGAGCAGAATTCGGAAGGGCAGGGAGTTTATGGGTGAGGCAGGTGGGAGGGCGTCTCAGGCAGAAGGGCCATCAAGAGCAGCAGCATGGAGTGTGAGTCAGCGCGGTGTCCGCAAGTCAGACGGGAAGGGGAAGGCGTAAAGCTCTTCCATCTGGTACAGAGCGCAGTGTCTCCTATGCTGTCCTTCGTTCGGCAGATGGCGGGGAGCCACTGAAGGGAAGTGACATAGTTAGATTAACAGAGATCTCGCTGACAACTGGGCAAAGATAGATTGTAGGAGTCAGGCTTAGAGGCAGGGAGACCATTCACGCTAGAGGATATTCGGTTTGAACAGGGCAATGGTAATGGGGACAGAGAAGGGACGGACTGAAATGGCATTTAGAAGATAAGGCTGGCGGTCCCTGGTAACTGGGTCTGGAGTCTAGCACGCCTCCTGGGTTCTGGCCTGAGTGATACTATTGGATGGATGTGATGCTATTGGTTAATAGCAAGAATACAGGAGGAAAAACATATTTTAATTGAAAAATAAAACATTACATGTTGGACATGTTGGTTTGGGATGCCTGGGGTACATCCAAGGAGATCCGTACAGCAGGTAATTGGACATATAAATCTAAAGCTCAAGGAGACACCAGGACTAGAGACAGAAGGCAACTAAATCACAAGGAAATTCAGAGAGCAAATAATAAGCTGAAGAAACACTAATGTTTTAGAGATGAAGGAGTTCACAAACAAGATCCAGAAACACTGCTCACGGAGAACCAAGGAGAAGCAACAAAGTCAAGGAAATGGAAAATTTCAAGGAGTGTCAAAGGCAGCAGAGGAGTCTAGTAAGATACAACCTAAAGTTTTCCTTAGATTTGACTGCCCTGCCAGATAACAACACTTACTATTAAAGCTACTATAGTGAGAACAGGATGGTATCCATACACAAATAGATTAATGGACATAACATTAGTAAGTGATGTTAAAAACAAATAGCTATCCATTTGGAAGAAAATACAGTTTCTCCTCTCTACATATATAGAAATGAATACCAAATTACTGACATTTAAACTGAGAAAATAAAAATGTAAAATAATTTGAAGAAAATATTTTAAAAATCTGATGAAACTTAAAAGAGGGTATTTTCCTAAGCAATAGCAGAAATTCAGTAGCCATAAAGGAAAATTTGAGATGTATGACTATAGAAATAGGAAAACTTGTCTAAATGAAAAGACATGATAAATGAAAAATGAAAAGCAAACAAGAGACTGGGAAACAGTATTCACATCCCTATTCCTACACACACACACACACACACACACACACACAGACATACAGATATAAATATACATTACACATAGGGAACTCCTACAAATTAATATAAAAGATAAATAATCCACTTCTGGCCAAGATGGAGGCATAGGTAGATATACTTTGCCTCCTCGCACAACCAAAAGAACAACAACAAATTTAAAAACAAAAACCATGAGACCTGCCAGAAAATCGAACTGTATGGAAGTCCGACAACCAAGGAGGTAAAAAAGAAACACTTATCCAGACCAGTGGGAGGGGCGGAGATGGGCAGCCGGGGTGGAGAAAACACACAGCAAGGCGGTGGCTGGCAGACTGGGAGGGCAAGGTGGTGGCTGGTGGACCAGGCAGTCCCATATTTGCGTGCAGAAAAACCGGGAACAGGTGGGGAGCAAGAAAAATTGTGTAACCCAGGGTTCCAGTGCAGTGGGGAAAAAAAGCTTCAAAACCTCTGGCTGTAAAAATCTGTGGGGGTTGCAGCAGTGGGAGAAACTCCCAGCCTCACAAGATCATCCACTGGAAAGACTCGTGGGATCCTACACAAACCCACCCACCCGGGAATCAGCACCAGAAGGGCCCAATTTGCTTGTGGGTAGTGGGGGAAGTGACTGAAAGCTGGCCAAGAACTGAGCAAGTGGCATTATTCCCTCTCGGCCCCTCCCCCACAGACAGCATCACAACATAGAGACCTGGGCTGCCCCGCTCTGGCAAATACCTAAGGCTCTGCCTTTCCAACATAGCAGGTGCGCTGAGACAAAGAAATATGGCCCAAATGAAAGAACAGATCAAAGCTCCAAAAACACAACTAAGTGATGAACAGATAACCAACCTATCAGATGCAGAGTTCAAACACTGGTAATCAGGATGCTCACAGAAATGGTCACAAAATGGAGGAAAAGTGAAGGCTATGCAAATGGAAATAAAGAAAAATATAAAGGGAACCAACAGTAAAGGGAAGGAAACTAGGACTCAAATCATGATTTGAAACAGAAGGAAGAGATAAGCATTTGAAAAGAACAGAATGAAGAGACAAGAATTCAAAAAAAATGAGGAGAGGCTTAGGAACTTCTGGGACAACTTTAAATGTCCCAACATCCGAATCATAGGGGTGCCAGAAAGAGAAGAAGAAAAGTAAAAATTTGAAAACTTATTTGAAAAAATAATGAAGAACTTCCCCAATCTGGCCAAGGAAATAGAATTCCAGGAGATCCAGAAAGCTCAGAGTCCCAAAGAAGTTGGACCTAAGGAAGCACACTCCAAGGCACATCATAATTACATTACCCAAGACTAAAGATAAGGAGAGAATCTTAAAAGCAGCAAGAGAAAAGACAGTTACCTACAAAGGAGTTCCCAGAAGACTATCAGCTGATTTCTCAAAAGAAGCCTTGTAGGCAAGAAGGGGCTGGTGAGAAGTATTCAAAGTCATGAAAGGCAAGGACCTACATCCAAGATTACTCTCTCCAGCAGAGCCATCCTTTAGAATGCAAGGGCAGAGAAAGTGCTTCCCAGAGAAGGTCAAGTTTAAGGAGCTCATCATCACCACGCCCTTATTATATGAAATGTTAAAGGGACTTATCTAGGAAAAAGAAGACCAAAACTATGAACAATAAAATGACAACTCACAACTATCAACAACTGAACCTAAAAAACAAAAACACACTAAGCAAACAAGAACAGGAACAGAATCACAGAAATGGAAATCAGAGGGGAAGGTGAGGGGGGAGGATGGGGGAAAAAGGTACAGGGAACAAGAAGCATAATTGGTAGGTACAAAGCAGACAAAGGGAAGAATAGTATAGGAAATGGAGAAGCCAAAGAACTTATACGTACAACCCATGTACATGAACTAAGGGTTGGGGGAATGTTGGTGGGGGGGCATGTGCAGCGGGCAAAGGAATAAAGGGGAGAAAAAAACGGGACAACTGTAAGAGCAAAATCAATAAAACATATATTTTTAAAAAAGAAAAAAAGATAAATAATCCAATATAAAGACAGGATATAAATAGGTAATTCACAGAAGGGGACATGGAAAGGGCCAGTAGATAGGGGGAAAGATGCTCAAATCTTCTGATCTGATGAAGTATCATTTTTGCTTATCAAACTGGAAAATTTTAAAAGACCACTGTTATCCAGTGCTGACAAGGATGGGGGGAGACGAGACACTTTAATGTAGTCTTGATGAAAGCATAAAGTAGTACACACTTTTTGAAAAGTAATTTGGTAATTTGTTAAAATGTAAAATGTACATATACATTTCTAGAAATCAATTCCATAAAAATAAAAGTAGAAGTACACAGATGTGCGAACAAGACCATCGGAAAAGTATTTTTTTATAATAGAGAAATTGGAATGACTTAACTGTCTGTCCATGTGGTATCTACGGCATACACTGTGGTGTATCTGCAAACTATCATGCAGCCGTCCCAAAGAAAGAAGGAAATCTCTGTTGTGTAGGGGCCTGGAAAGATGCTCATGATATATTAAAGTGAAAAGAACACAAAGCAGTTTGCAGACCAATAGGTAAAAGAAGATTCCATTTCTGGAAAGAAGAAAATGGAGTGTGTGCGTGCGTGTGTGTGTATATATACACACACTATATCTATATACACACACACACACCTCCATACATACACACAGGTACATGTATGTGAATATTCATTATTTATTCAACAAATATTTACTGACTCCGATCCCAGGGTCCCAAGTCCCAGGAAGTTCTCCCTTCTGGTAGGAGAGACAACAAATAAATAAACAAGTAAATAACATTTTCAGGAAGTACTGAATGCTAGTAAGGAAATAAAACAGAAAGTAATATAATAGCGTGAGGCAGAGTCAGTAAGAAAAGATATGTCTGTGAACACACACACACACACACACACACACACACACAAAGGGGACATATGCAAAGAGAAGGAAATGGGATAAACAGAAGGGAATTTTTCATATCTTTGCATAATTTTTTTAAATAGCAAAATCTATGGGCAACTTCTTTTCTGTACTTTCTTCAAGTAAGAAGTTATTGGCTGTTTTCTATGTCCAGACCTGAGAAAATATCAACTGACCTCAGAAGGAGGTTTTCTTTGTTTTATAAAATATCCAGGTAAGAACCTTTAGTTCCAAGGAGGTAAACGAGTCTCCATCCCAGGGGAAAACAGTGAAGTCACCAAATATTAGAAAGCGGATGTCACTGAACAAGACTGAGTCTTACACATTCTGTCTAATGACACAGACTGGGTACCGAGTTAACAGCACCATGAGCCTCCAGAGACAGGACTGACTTGTCTACCTAAACAAATACCACCACTGGTTTTGGAAGACCTGTGTGATTCCACCCCCATCCCTTCTCTTCCTTTGCTCTCCAAAGACTGAGTCCAAAACCACACCTGTGGGGATAAATGGACCCCCGTCTCTCTGCTCTGGGCTGGAGAACACAGGAGGTCAGACTGCACAGTGGGGCGGGGCTTGGCCCAGCGCCACCCAAGTCATCCTGCAGTTTCTCTGGGGCCCTGGCTGAGCCTTGGAGGTCAGGGCGCTGGGTCGGGGGATAACCATGAGGGAGGGGGTGGACAGCAGGTGGGGAGAGGCGTTCCCTGAAGAAAACGTGTGCTGCTCAGTCAGAAATCCTGGGGGACCAGGAGAGGTGGTCGATTTTAGAGACCTCCCTCTCAGCCTGAGGCGGAGAGGGCTGGGGGTCTGCTGAGGGGAGGAGAAACTGGAGCTCTTCTTGGGGTGGGGAAATGGGCATTCTGAGCTGGCTCCAGCTGGCGGAAGCTTCCAGGGCCATGCATGGACCCTGATGCTGGGTTTGGTCTGGGAGTTTCAAAAATAACCGCTGTCTGCCTTACACTTCTGCGAGCAGGCATTCTGTCAGCTCTGTACATTCGCACACATGCGCTTGTTCTCTCCAAGATCGCTGCAACCTTGTCCACAGCAGCTTTGGAGGAATGGTGGGGCCGAAGCAGGTGTGTGCTGGGCCAAAGAGAGCGCGGGAGGTGAGGAAGCGGTGACAACAAAGCCGGAAGAGGAAGGAGAGAGACGGAGCGGAAGTAGGCAGGGGCCCAGGTCACACATCGGCAATGAGTGGGTATAGAGGCTGACAGGGGTAAGCGCCAAAGGGAGGTGGAATATATGGAACAAGGGGCTAACTGATGGGATGGGGCAAGCAGGACAGGGACAGACTCAGGAGCACTTGCGGCAGAGGGGAGGGACGCTTCATCCTCCCAGGGGTGGCCAGGGAGAGGGGCTCAGAGGAACTAAACTGGAGGTGGAAAGGCAGAAACCTGCAGGCGCTGACTCAGGAGGTCCTACCTTCTCCACGAAGTGTCTGCGGAGAGCAGAGAGGGCAGAGCGTGGAAGGAGTGTGTGAGGGGCTGGGAGAGGACGAGAAAACCAGGCTGTGGGGGGCTCTGAGGGTCCTCCTAAAGCTTGGGGCCGTGAAAGCAGACCCAGTTTCGGTGATAGGGTGATAGGGATGGAGACTGCGGGGTCGACTGAAGGGGCTGGGTTTGCTGGAGTCTCTGGTGTGGATGGGGAGAGCTGCAAATGAGCTGAGGGTACTGAGGTGGAAATCAGACAGGAGTCAGCTGCGTGCACTAGGCCGGTAGGGCAGGCAGGCATGGAGGAAGCTGACCGACCGGGGGAGCGGAAAGGGGCCAAGGGCCTGGAGGCCTCTTCGATGGAAGTAAGGCCGTTAGTAAGCTGGAATCGGAAAGGGTTACAGCCAGAGAGGAGAAATACTTAAGCAGTTTGGTGATTTAGAGGAAGGCAAAGCTGAAAGTCACAAGGTCCTCAGGAATCCTGAGAAATTTTTGTTAGCAAGCTACAGAAGGCAAAGCATTTTCTAAGCATTCAGCTTTTCATGAATCCCTATAAATACAGAAAATAATCAACTGTATATTACTGACGATTCTGAGACAGAGGCTCACCCTTGACATACACTGGGATGGCCAAGAAGTTCATTTTCCCCCCCATAAGGCAGTGCTTAGTTGCCTTTAACTTCATTCGAAACAATTTTGTTAGATTGTATTGTGACAGCTGTCATATCAGCATGCATTTAAAAAACTTTATCAAAATTGGTGAATTTTTGTGTAGACATTTTAATTTTGAGAAGTAGCGACATTTTCAGCATATTATGCTTTATTATTTTAAGAAAGGTAAAAATGTAACTGAAATACACACACACAAAAAAAAACATTTGTGCAGTGGATGGAGAAAGTGCTGTGACTGATTGAACATGTCAAAAGTGGTTTGCAAAGTTTCATGCTGGAGATTTCTCACTGGACGGTGCTCCAAGGTAGAGCAGATCTGTTGAAGTTGATAGCGATCAAAACATTAACTGAGAACAATCAACGTTCTATCATGCAGGAGAGAGCCGACAACTCAAAATATCCAAATCAATAAAGTTGTTGATGAAAATGAAAAGTGTGTTTTTTATTTTATGGGAAAAACCACACGAACTTTTTGGCCAGCCAACAGACGTCCAACTAACATCTAAATGATACTCCAAAGTACAGAATAAGGGAAGCCAGGTAAACAATTATCACCTGTCACCAAGTAAAAAGATACATTCTCTAATGATACACACAAGGGATCACACCAGAGGGCATCCAGACCCCTCCCTTCCCAGTACCCACCTTAAGCAGCTCCACAGCCACAAGCACCTCCTCGGCAGGAACCTTATTATCCCCTAGCATGTTGGAAAGAGTCCACTTGAGGGGCTTCAGCAGGAAGACTCCGACCCCCCAGGAGATCCAGCTGCTGTCTACACTGGCCATGAAGTCTGACTCCCGCTGCAGCTCCCCGCGACTGCAAAGAATGGGCATACGGCAGGCATCATACAATGTCCTGTTCCAGTCCCCACATACCCGCCCCTGACGAGGAGTCTGAGCATCATCATCATCACCATCATGTATTAGGCAGCTATTCTGCCAGCTACGATGAGCAGCTACTACGTTTACGCTCCAGCTCGAAGCCTCACAGCTCTGCGAGGCAGGTGGTGTTAACCGGCCGTTAGCTAATAAGGAAACTGAGGGGCTGAGAAGGTGAGCGAGGCCAAATCTAAACTGTAATTTAGGTCCAAAGCGCAAGCTCTCCACTAAGACTGCTGAGGCACAGGAGGATGCAGGGCCAATGATGAGCCTTTCACAAATGGAGTTCGAAAATGATAAAATGAAAATAACAATGGGTGGATCACTGTGAGATGCAAGGCATAAGGAAGAATGCAAAGAGTGTGTGAAAAGGGTTTTCTGCTCTTCCCAAGCTAGGGTGGAGAGGAGACATAAGCATTTCATGATACTGGTAGTAGTAGCTACATTCACTGAATGCTTACCATGAGCTTGTCATTTTGTTAAGGACCACACAAGGATTATCTCTTGAAATCTTCGCAATAAACCTAGGTTCAACAATCATCACCACTTTATAAATGGTCAAACTGAGGCTTACAGAGGGTACATAACTTGTCCATGGTAGCAGAATTTATCTGTGGTCACGTAATTTAGCAAGTGGCAGAATTAGGATCTGAACCCAGGCCATCTGGCCCTCAAGCAAAGCTGTTAATTACTATGCCATCCTGCTCCCACGGGGCACAGCTTCCTCAGAAATTCTCCACCTGCCAGGTGCCGCCGAACACCAGGAAGTGTGAGCACAGTGACAGCAGCCAGGAAGGGGGAAACTGAGGTATGAAAGGACTCTGGGTCAGAAGGGCTAGAGGATGGTCCTGCTGCAATTGTGAAGCCTAGACCGTTCCTGTCCCTAAGTGGCTTCCTCAGCGACCCTCTCCCCCGCATCTCACTTCAAGCATGAACTAGAACTTTGTCCACAGCACACTTGCTCAGAAAAGAGAAGTCTGAGAAATCGCTTGTCCCATCCATGTCAGCCAATGGTAAGGTAAGGGGGGGAAGGGAGACTTTCTGATCAGGAAGACCAGGAAGCTAAAAGCAACATTTCTAAGTTGACTTTCTTCTTCATTCACTGAGGGAGGCAGGCACTAGGCTGGCTAGGCTGCTCTGAGTATGACCGATACGATGTGAAGCACAGATGACTTCGAATCCGAAGACCAGGGTCCAGCCCCGCCATCATCTCTAACTAGCGTGTAACCCCAGGGAAGTTGTGTGGACTGAGGCTCAGTTTCTTCTTCTGTCTGCTGAGGATAATTCTGCCATCTTGTCCACAGGACCGCTGAGGGGGTCAGATGAAATGGTGTGTGTGAAGGACCTGTACGCTGTGAACTGCTATACATCCATCAGACAGCCATGCCCCAGGTATCCCCAAACACCGCACCTGTTGCACAGGTAGCACCTACAGGACCTTCTGAGAGCACTAAGATATTCCGTAGAGCCCTCACTATCTGTCATGTACTCTGCCCCAAAGAGCCTGTGCCAAGGACAAGACAAGACTCGCCATACGCATGACCTGTGCTATATATGGGCCGTTGGGACACTCTCTCCAACTTGGCCTCTTCCTCACCACTGCCCTCTCCTTAGCTGTTCCTTCACTCAAGAAATCTTACAGACCTTCTGGGATAATTAAAATTCGGAAGGCCCTGCAAAATAACTCCATAATGGGATTCCAGTCCTGACGCATCATTGTCACATCCATCGGGCTGGCTTCTCCTCTCTCTGGTTCTCATTTAATCGGACTAACCCCATACCCCGTCAATATTCCCCCCAAACAGCCCCCAAACTCCCCTACCCCAGCCTCCTTCTCGTCTTCCTCTGCCTTCGCCTACTGAGCAAACACACAGGCTGCTCTGAGCCAAGCTCGGGCTGGGCGCGGTGCGCGGTCACAGAAGCGCTGGCTCCCTGCCCTCAGGGAGCCGCCCCCACCCCAGGCCCGGGCCCGCCCTCACCGCAGCAGGTCCTGCAACACTGTGGCCAGCCCCAGCGGGACGCTGCCCTTGCGCTGAAAGGCCTCCTGCAAGTCCCGCAGACGCAGGCGCACCACCCCCTGGCGGCGGCTGTGGCTCAGCACCAACGGCGCCCAGAAGCCCATCTTGCTGTCCCAGTCGGTGCTGTTCACCTCGCGACTCCTTTTGAAGGCGGAGAACAGGAAGGACATGCGCTCCTCGTCCTCCTCCCACTCGGGGGGCAGTAGGCCCGCCGGGTCTCCCCCGGCCGGGGCTTCGGCCTCCCGCTCCGGAGACCACATCGGAACCCCAGCCCGGCCAAGGCGCCGAACACAAGCCTGGCCTGGCCCCTTCCGCCCTGGGTCCCTCCCGGCTTCCGTTCTTTGACCACCGCCTCCTCTGTCATTACGTCACCGCCTCTCCAGCGTGAAACAAGTCGCAAACAGCCTCACAACGCATGCGTCGCCCTGCCTCTGCACCAGGAGGCGGAATGATGACCCTTTTATTGAGAGTATTAGGGCGCCTGCGCCGACCTCTCCTCCTGCCGTCTTTGTGCGGAAAGGAAGGGCTTTGAGCTTGCGTGGAACGTAGGTGCGCATATGGCCCCCTCAGGAGTCACAATTTGCCGAAGCTTTGTAGAGGCAAATGGCAACGTCTCTAACTTTTTATTTCAGCGAGGGGGACTGCAGTCCCGCCCGGGGACGCCGGAGGCGCTAGGGTGGCCTGCGCGGATCACCGTGCTCCGCTCGCTTCTCAGCCACCTGACTTCAGATTTGTGAACTTCCAACACACTGGTAGCTTCCTTCTACCACGATATCAGCGTGACGGGGTGTACACTGATTTTGAGAGGTGTGTAAGCTTCTACCACTCTTACCTCTGTGGACGTAAGAAATGTCCAAACCTGTAAGAATTTGTATGAGTTTATTTGAGCCAAACTGACAATTGCCAGGAGACAAACTCTTAACAGAATAAGAAAATGCCCTGGAGAAGGGCAGTTCTGAAGTTTATTTTACACGTTGGAATCAGAGGAGGAGGCGTCATAAGGAGGGACATCTATTGGTGGGTAAATTAAGGAGGTGGGAGAAAGCAAAGCAGGGCAATTTCTGAGACTGGATAAAATGAAGAGACAACTACTTTTACATTGGTGGGCACAGGATAGTTAACAATTAGCGTATATGACACAGAGATGGTATTTGGGCAGCAAGAGAACAACGAGGGGTTCCCGGGTCTCCTGCTCTGGTGGAAGGTTGTGCCCTGAGGATTCTGAAAGAAAGGGGATTACTCTGACTTTCCAAAGGTAGGTTATTGTACCTACAAAGAGGCAATAGACAGGCCCAGTTAAGGTAAACATTGACCTTTGTCTAGGAAGATCCCAGCCTAGGACGTGAGCGCTCACCGTGACGGGCTTCTAGTTGGGAGGTTTAATGTCAGACCCCGTCACGTGGTTACTTTCAGTCTCTTGAGTTTGCAGGCCCACCACGCAGGTCTCCCCAGAGCTTGTCAGGTTTAGTATCTGGTCCCATTTTCATGTGCTGAAGTGTCCCTCGGTTTCCTTCTCAGTATAAAAATTCCACTGACCCCTTAAGATAGAGCTCTGTTCTAATCTTTGAAACCTTCTCTGTCTTCTGGTTGTGAGCAGCCAGGGTGTAGAGGTCGGTTGCAGGGCCCACAGCGCTGCGGCTGGGCGGCAGCGGCAGAATGTTGACTATTGGAGTATTTAGCCTAATTGGCAAGCGAGCAACCGCTTCGGTTTGTGTGCTGTGTGTACGAGCACATGGGAGTGTTGTGAAGATGAGGGCTTTGCTCTACCCTACCTGATCGGCGAGTTACGTCGATGGACGTGACTATCCCTTACCTGATGTGGCCCTCGCCCAGAACCCTTCTGCCAGCCAGGAAGCCGTGAAAGAGACGGAGAAGAACCCCTGGAGCAGTGCATCGGTTGATGAAAAAGTTGAATTGTATCGCACTAAATTCAATGAGAGCTTTGCTGAAATGAGCAGGAGCACAAGTGAGCGAAAGACAGTTGTGGGTGCTGCCATGTTTTTCGTCGGCTTCACTGCTCTCATTCTAGTCTGGGAAAAGCGCTACATGTATGGCCCCATCCCACTCACTTTTGAAGAGGAGTAAGCAGACCAAGAGGATGCTGGACATGAAGGTCAGCCCAGGGCTGCTTTGCCTGCTGGGACTACAACCAGAATGAGTGGACGAAATAAGAACCCGTCGTTCACATATCTGAACCTATTTACTGAAGCATATTTACTGGAAACTGTTATGTTGCAGTCCCGATGCTAATAAATGTGCAGGTTACTTGGGCGGGGGGCCGGGGGGGGGGCGTGAGGGAGGAAAGAAATAAGCCTCTGGGAGTCCTGACCCATTGTTGATCCCTCTCCTGGGCTGCACAGTTTAGCGTTTAACAGGACTCTTGTGTGTCCTGTTCAGTAGTTCCTGAGGGAAAGTGCAGTGATGTGTATCTTGCTGTGACATATGGTGGTGCTGGAGAATATTTCATAAACTGAACGTTGATAACTTGACCCTCACCCTTCTAATATCTTAGAACCCTGTTACAATGAGAGCTCATATCTATAAGATTCTCACAAACAACTTATGAGCAATGAACATGTGTCCAGTGTGTTAAGATTAAATTGGATTTTTTTGTTTAATTGAACCATTTGAAAGGTGAAAGGAGTTTGTTTAATGGAACCATGAAACAGTCAACAGAATTGAATATTAATCTGGTCTCTGCCACTCACTGACTGTGTGACCCTGGAAATAAAAAAATAAATCAGAAGGTAGAGAAATGTTAAATGAAAACAGGTTGCAAACAGCAAATCCAGACTGGAGAATTCTACCTAATAATGACCTTGTTTCTTCAACAAATAAGGACAACAAAGATACCTTTAATGTGCAATGTTATTACATCTGATTTGGATCTTATTTGGACAATAAAAAAATTGTCTACAATAATTAGAGACTTTCAACATCAACTAGATAGTTGATGATATTAATGAATTATGGTGAATATAGCGATAAGGTGGTTATGTTTTAATATGTTTTGAAGATATATCTAAAGTATGAGTAAAACTGATATTTGGGGGAGGCAGTCAGGTGGGGGGCAGTAGGGGAGTATCAGTGTGCATAAATTTCATACTCTGTACCCTGCACATAGCCTGGCACTTAGATATCATTCAGTTGTTTTAATGAAAAAATAAATGACCTAGACCCCCATCTGGTTTCATCTCTGCTAGTAAATAGCGGCATGACCTCAGGCGGGCAGATTTCCTCCCGGATTCCTCCTCTGTGAATAGATTCCACCTAAACATCACCATATCATGGCAGTAATATTTTTTTGCTAATGCTCAATGTATTTTTGGTCAGACACCTCTGCAGCCTCCCTCCAGCTGTAATGCACAAACATCTCAGAGGCTTCAAACACTGCGACACTTCTCTAATGCTACTCTGCTCCATGTCAGCCCTCCTGCTTGTTGGGGATGCCTCATCATTTTCACAGAAATACACATGCCCTGATACATTACCCAGTTATTTCTAGTTCTTATTTCTAGGAGTTACGGCCTTTAGGACTTGGCTGAAAGAGGATTGAAACAAAAAAAAATTACATTATTCATAGTCTGAGATTTATAGGAGAAGAAGCTGGACTTGTTAATATTCTGTTCAGGCACCACTATGTTCTGGAAGCCTTTCCTCTTCCTGCTCGGCTGGATTTGATGTCCTTCCTTGTCTTTCTATAACCTTGTGTACCTATTATTTTATGTGCCATATTATTTTCTAAGTTTCCATTTATGTGCCCATGTCTCTAACTAGCTTAAGAGACTTGCAGGCAGGAATAGTGTTTATAATCTTCTTTCAAGCACAGTGCTTGGCACATCCTGAGGACTCAGTTTGTTGAATGAATGTGTGAATGAATTTAATTAGACCAAGAGTAAAGCAGCAATTTCATCAAGGCCTATTCTTTATCATAAGAACATTTAACTAAATTTAATATACTAATAGTTGAACCTTTTATTTATTTGAAGAACATATTTGTTGTTTAGCTCTCTTGAGATGAAATGCCTCTTAATTTAATTGCCTACCAAGTGGTGAGAGCAATCACAGATGTGGGAAATGCCCTTGCTTTTTTCAGAGCATTTAAACCACAGGAAGCTGTTGCTATTTATCCATTCAAGATCACAATCTTTTAGAATGATTCAGTGACTTATGCAATTTTACAAAGAATTTACCCCTTTTAAATCTCACTGTCTTATCTTCCACATTTTTTTTGCCCTTTATTTTCAGTCCAGCACATGAGTAGCTTGGAAGTTGTCACTCTGTCCTAGCAACAAGTAAAAAGTTGAACAAACTAAAAATCAACAACTCTTCTTAGATCCTTCAAAGAATTGAGATCAAAGGGCAAACTACTACCACAAAAAATTTGAGAGACGGATAGGAAATCCAGGGAGTCCAACCTCTGGAGCAGGGTCCTACATGCAGAAACCTCCTTGTGAATCAGCACCAGAGCAAGCAACTTTACTGCACTTGCTCTTCTCTGCTGCTGCTTTCTGAAGCACTTCTTTCTTGTGCTCTTCTTTCTCAGCAAGCTGCTTCAACACCTTAGCTTCATGGAATTTGTGTCTTCTGCTTCTAAATTTTTCTGAATTTCCTCCAGGGAAAGACTCTTCTTTAGAAGAAAAAGGGAAATTTTTGGCTAAATTCTTTTAACTGAGGTCTGAGAACCACCTCAAAAGCTTGGCTTGAGGCACACGTCTTCAAGTACTTTGATCTGTGTACCAGAAGTAGTCATGGTAAACAAAGACAAGGGACTGGCAGTATATTCTACACAATCCACTTGCGAGGAAAGCCTCTGTTTTGTCTATGTTTACCATGGCGGAAAACAAAATACTCAAGCCAATATTAATCAATAATGCTATTAGAAACTCCTATAGTTCCTGCGGTTTAAGCTTCTTGTCCAACAGTAGCAAAAACTAATTAGTTTATGAACCTATAGGTTTTAGGTTATGATATTTACTGCCACATGTCATGAAAAACTCTACCTCCTTAATTTTTTAAGGTTATGATTCTTATAGACCCCGAAATATAGGACTACAGGATGCCAACAGCCAGAAATTAAAATAGAGGCAGTGAAATGATGTAACCATGGCAATGCGTTAGTGCAGCACCAGACCCGGGATGTATGTATTTTTGTCCAAGTAGGAAGAATGGGTAATACCCCACTGAGTCACAGCATGCCTTGTACTCTTGTCCCTCTTCCTTCCTTCCTGTGGCTTTTCAAATCTCCCTAAACTTAACACCCAAGAACCTGCCCATGTGTTAAAGAAACTATTCTACTAGTACCTACTCGCTTGGGGGTTTATCAGCATATAACTGACACGGGGGAAAGAAAATACTCGACTTCACCCCCTTCTAGCCATCCTGTCCCACCTAAGGCTGGGGGAGGGGACTGTGAAACATCTGTGAAGCTCACAACCTCAGAGCACAGGCTCACTGTAAGACTGAGACCTAATCATAGGTCTATAGAACAGCATCCCCTCCCCCACAACTTACTAATGCCTACCGACAACAGTTCCTTTTACCCAATACGTTATGTCCAGCTTTCAACAAAAAATCACAAAGCATACTAAAAGGTAAAAACAACAATAAAACCACACACAGTTTACGGAAACAGAGCAAACATCAGAACCAGAGTCAGATGTGTCAGGAATGTTAGAAATGTGTTGTAATTACTAGATCAGAAATGTTTTATAGATTATCTTTATTTATTTTTAGAGAGAGGTGAAAGGAGGGAGAAAGAGAGGGAGAGAAACATCAACATGTGGTTGCCTCTCATGTGCCCCCCATTGGGGACCTGGCCGGCAACCCAGTCATGTGCCCTGACTAGGAATCAAACCAGCGACCCTTTGGTTTGCAGGCTGACACTCAATCCACGGAGACACACCAGCCAGTACTAGTCTGGAAATTTAAAATAACTATGATTAACATGCTAAGAAGTCTAGGAGAAAAAGCAGAAAACATGCAAAGAGATAGGAAACATAAGCAGAGAGATGGATATTGTAGGAAAGAATCAAAAGAAAATGTCAGAGACCAAAAACATTAACGTAAGTAATGTCTTTGATGAGCTCATCAGTACACTAGATATGGCCAAGGAAACAATCAGTGAGCTTACTGACATTTGAGATGAAATGCCTCTAAATTTAATTGCCTACCAAGTGGTGAGCGCAATCACAGATGTGGGGAATGTCCTTGCTTCTTTTTTCAGAGCATTTAAACCACAAGAAGCTGTTGCTATTTTTCCACTCAAGATCACAGCCTTTTAGAGTGACCCAGTGACTTACAAAATTGTCCAAAGAATTTACCTGACAAAGAACATGTGAACAGAAGCTTCCAAAACCGAAAAGCAAAGAGAAAAAAGACTTAAAAAATGGAACAGAATATCCAAGAACTGTGGGAAAACTAGTAAGTGTAATGTACATGTAATAGGACTATCAGAAAGAGAAGGAGAAAAAGGAACAGAAAAATATTTGAAGACCAATGACTGTGAATTTCCCAAAATTAATATCAGATACCAAACCACAGATACCAGGAGCTCAGAGAACACCAAGCAGAATAAATGCCAAGATAAAATAATACCGAGGCATATTACATTCAAACTGCAAAAAGTCAAAGATGAAGAAAAAATCTTGAAAGAAAAAAGAGGGGGAAAAATCTTGCATATAGACAGAGATAACATCTCAGAGATAACAATTACATCTGACTTCTCTTCAGAAAGCATGCAAGAAGAGGGTTGAGTAAAACATTTAACAGTTTAAGAGGAAAAAACTACCAATCTTGAATTCTATATCCTGTAAAATTATCCTTAAAAAAATTGAGGGAATTTGATGCTAGTAGAACTGCCTTTCAAGAAATGTTAAAAGAAGTTCTTCACAAAGAAAGAAAATGGCATAAGTCAAAAACTCTCATGTACATAAAGAAATGAAGAGTATTAGAGAAGAAATAAGTGAAGGTAAAATAAAATTTTTTTTTTCTTTTAGCTAATCTAACAGAAAATAGATTGTTGAAAGCAACAACAATGAATTTGATAATTATAGCTTATGTATAAGTGAAATGAATGACAGCAGTGAAAGAAGGGACAGGATGAAGGAATTAGAAATACTTTGTTATTTTATGGCACTTGCATTATCCGTGCAGTGGTATAGTGTTATTTGAAAGAGGGTTTGGATTAATTGAAAATGTATCTTGCAGATTTAAGGGTGATGATGAAAAAAGTTAAAAGAAGTATAACCGATATGCCAAGAAAAGAGAGAAAATGGAATAATATAAAATGTGCAATGAAAATGACAAATGGCAGTAGTAGAGTGGAAGACAAAAATGTGAACAAATAACAATGAATAGAAAACAGTAACATGATAGATATTAATCCAACTGCATCAATAATCACTTTAGATGTCAATGATCTAAATACACCATTTAAAAGAGATTGTCACAATGGACTAAAATAAATACAAGAAACTAAGCAACTTTGTTGTCTACAAGAAACTATCTTTAAATAAAAGACACATAGATTAAAAAGAAAAATAAAGATAACTTATTAACTAATCAAAGAAAGTGTGAACAGCATTATTAATTTCAGACAGAGCAGATTTCAGAATAAGAAAAGCTATCAGGAATAAAAAGGAATATCTCATGACAAAGTGGTCATTCTCAAAGATGACATAACAATCTATAATGTGTATGCACCTAAAAACAATGTAAAATACGTGAGGCAAAAACTGATAGAAATGAAATGAGAGGCTTCTGGTGAAGGTGGTGGCATAAGCAGACATGGCTTGCCTCTTTGCACAACCACATCAGAATTACAAATAAAATATAGAACAACCAGCACTCAGAACTGTCAGAAAAAGCATTGACTGGAAGTCTGACAACTACGGAATTGAAGAAACCACATCCATCCAGACTGGTAGGAGGGGTAGAGACACAGAATGGGTTGATCCCACACCCATGTGTGGTGGATAAAAATTTGGGAGGGGTATCTCAGGAGCAAGGAGTCCCAGCCCCACACCAGCCCCCATGCCCAGGGTTCCATTGCCAGGAAGATAAGTCCCCACAACTTCTGGCTGCAAAAATCAGCAGGGATTGACTTGGTGGAAGAAACTTCTGGAGCCCCAAGCAGTCCCTCTTAAAGAACCCACACAAGGACTCACCAACTCAGACTCACTCTCTCTGCGCTCCATTAACAGGGTAGCAGCTTGAAAGGTACCAGTGACATGCTGGGAGAAACTGAAGTATGTGGCAACAAGACAAGCGGGGGCCATTGTCCTTTTTCTAAACCCTCCTCCAGCAGAGCCACAGAGCCAGTGAGCTGGTGCCATATATGAGACTCCGTCAGCCTGGCTAACATTATTTGGCCCACCTTGAAGACCTCCAGAGAGTCTGCCCCACCCAACGTATGGGCTCACCCAAGATGCTTTTCCATGTGAATGGCTGGTCTTGGCTCATCCTTTACGACTTCCTTAATCCTCTCAAACAAAAGCAGGCCTCACTGAGCCCTGCTCAGGTGATAGCAGACCTCAGTGAGCCCCAGGCTCAACATTAGCAGCAGTCAGGATAGATTCACAGCTTGTTCTCACCTGGAAATCTCCAAGCCCAGCACAAGTAGCAGCCATCTCAGATTGCTTTATAGCTCATGCAGTGTAACCCCAGGCAAAACACAGGTTAAGGCTAACCTTGGCCTGCATCACCTGGGAATCCCTATGGCCAGAGAACCCAGTGGATAGCTACAGAGCACATCGGAGCACCACCACCCTGCCCTTGCACAGCTAATCATCCACAGAGGGCGGAAGCTGGTGATAAGTGGTCACAGCCAGTCCTTGCAGCTGACTGGCCTGGGTACATCCCTCCCATTGATCTGCCAACAGCAACCAAGGTTCAACTACAAGAGGAGGGGCGTACTCCATTCACACAGTGGGTGCACCTTGAGTACCCAGCTTGGGTGATAGGGGAGGCTCTGCCATTGTATCCTACAGGACACATATTACATGAGTACACACTACCAAGACACAGAGTCAAAGCAGCAGTATCTAATACATAGAAGTAAATACTGGGAGGCTGCCAAAAATGAGGAGACAAAGAAACATGGACCAAATGGACAAATTGAAACTCCAGAAAAAGAGCTAAATGAAATGGAGATGAGCAATCTATCAGATGCAGAGTTTAAAACACTGATTATAAGGATGCTCAAGGAATTTAGTGAGGACCTCAGCAACATAAAAAAGATTGAGTCAGAAATGAAGGATATGCTAATTGAAATAAAGAACAATTTACAGTAGAGTGGATGAAGCCCAGAATGAAATTAATGATTTGGAACATAAGGAAGAAAAAACAACAAATCAGAACAGCAAGAAGAAAAAGACAGTCCAAAAAAAAAAATAGGATAGTATAAGCAGCCTCTGGGACAACTTCAAGAGGTCCAACATTCACCACACGGGATGCCAGAAGGAGACAAAAAAGAGCAAGAAATTGGGAATCTATCTGAAAAAATAGTGAAAGAAAACTTCCCTAATTGGGTGGAGGAAATAGACATGTAAGTCCAGGAATCACTGAGAGGCTGAAACAAGATGGATGCAAAGAGGCCCACTCCAAGACACATCACAATGAAAATGCCAAATGTTTAAGATAAAGAGAGAATCTTAAATGCAGCAAGAAAAAAGCAGTTAGTTATCTACAAGGAGTTCCCATAAGGCTGCCAGATGATTTCTGAAAAGAAACTTTGCAGGCTAGAAGGGATTGGCAAGTCATTCAAAATCCTGGAAAACAGAGACCTACAGCCAAGATTGCTCTACCCAGCAAAGCTATCATTTAGAATCAAAGGGCAGAAAAAGAGCATCCCAGAGAAGAAAAAACTAAAGGAGTTCATCATCACCAAGCCATTATTATATATAACGTTAAGAGGACTTATTTAAGAAAAAGAATATCAAAACTATGAACAATAAAATGGAAAAAATTCATATCTACCAACAATTGAATATTTTTTAAAAACTAAGCAAAAAAGAATAACAGAGACAGGATCATGGATAGAGAGAACTTTTTGATGGTTGCCAAATAGGAGGGAGGTGTGGGGGAATGAGTGAGGAGGTGAGGGGATTAAGAAGTACAAATAGGTAGTTGTAGAATAGCCATGAAATATGTAATGTACAGTATAGATAATGGAGTAGCCAAAGAACTTACACGCATGCCCCATGAACATGGACAATGGTGGGGGGATTGCCTAAGGGAGTGAGGGGTGTTGGGTGGAGGGGGCAAAGGGGAAACATCGGGACACTGTAATAGCATAATCAACAAAATATAATTTATAAAAAAAATAAGTGCACTAATAGATGAATCCACTACTATAGCTGAGTACTTCAACAGCCCTCTATCAGTAATGGACAGATCCATGAAGTAGAAAATCAGTAAGGACACAGTTGAAATCAAGGTAGAGTAGACTACTATATAGGACAACAGAAGAATATATGTTCTCCTCAAGCTCACATGGAACATTCACCAAGGTAGACATATTATGTCCATAAAACACACCTTAACATTTTTAAAAGAATAAAAATTATTCAATGTCTGCTCTCAGACTAAAATAGAATTAAAATAGGGATCTAGCCCTGGCTGGTGTGGTTCAGTGGATTGAGCACTGGCCTATGAACCAAAGGGTTGCTGGTTCTATTCTCAGTCACGGCACATGCCTGGGTTGCAGGCTAGGTTCCCAGTATGGGGTGCACAGAGGCAACCATGCATTGACGTTTCTTTCCTCCTCTCCCTCCCTTCCACTCTTTCTAAAAAGAATAAATAAAATGTTTTTTTAAAAGAATAATAAATGACTATGAAATACTGTATGCCCATAAATTGGAGAACCTAGATAAAATGGACCAATTCATTGAAAAAACAAAGACAATTTACCAAAACTTGCATAAGAAGAAAATAGAGAATCTAAATAGGCCTATATCTATTAAAGAAACTGAATAAATAATTAATGAACTTTATTAATTTTGGGCGGTGACATTGGTTAATAAAATTATACAGGTTTCAGGTGTACAATTCTATAGTACATCACCTGTACTACAGACCATTCAAAGTTGAGTCTTCTTTCATCACTATTTATATGCCCTTTACATCCCTCCCACCTCCCTTTCCCTTTGGTAAGCACCATATTGTTGACTGTATCTATGAGTCTCTGAGGTGTTTTTTTTCTTAATCCCTCTATCATTTTATTCAGCCCCTCAACCATTTTAATATTCATAGTTTTGGTCTTCTTTTTCTTAGCTAAATCCCTTTAATGTTTCATATAATAAGAGCTTGGTGATGATGAACTCCTTTAACTTTACCTTGTCTGGAAAGCACTTTATCCACCCTTCCATTCTAAATTATAGCTTCGCTGGACAGAGTAATCTTGGATATAGGTCCTTGTTTTTCATGACTTTGAATACTTCCTTCCAGCCCCTTCTTGTGTGTAAGGTTTCTTTTATGAAATCAGCTGATAGTCTTATGGGAACTCCTTTGTAAGTAACTGTCTCCTTTTCTCTTGCTGCTTTTAAGATTCTCTCCTTATCTTTAATCTTGGGTAATGCGATTATGATGTGCCTTGGTGTGTGCTTCCTTGGGTCCAACTTCTTTGGGACTCTCCAAGCTTCCTGAACTTCTTGTATGTCTATTTCCTTGGCCAGATTGAGGAAGTTCTCCTTCATTATTTTTTCACATGAGTTTTCAATTTTTTACTCTTCCTCTCCTCCTTCTGGCACCCCTGTGATTCAGATATTGTAAAGTTTAAAGTTGTCCCAGAAGTTCCTAAGCCTCTCCTCATTTTTTTGAATTCTTGTCTCTTCATTCTGTTCTGGTTGAATGTTTATTTCTTCCTTCTGTTCCAAATCATTGATTTGAGTCCTGGTTTCCTTTCCTTCACTGTTGGTTCCCTGTATATTTTTCTTTGTTTTACTATGTATAGCCTTTACTTCTTCCTTTACTTTGCAAACTCAATAATTTCTGTGAGCATCCTGATTACCAGCGTTTTGAACTCTGCATCTGATATGTTGGCTATCTCCTCATCACTTAGTTCCTTTTCTGGAGTCTTGATCTGTTCTTTCACTTGGGTCATATTTCTTTGTCTCAATGCTCCTATCGTTGTAAGGGGCAGAGCCTCAGGTATTCACCAGGGTAGGGTAACACACTTCAGCTGTGTTGTGGAGTTGTGGGGGTGGGGGGAGGGGTCAGAAAGGGAACAATGCCACTTGCTCAGCTTTCACCCTACTTTCAGTCACTCCCCCCTCTACCTGCAAGTGAATTGAGCACTTCCGGTAATGATTCCTGGGTGGGTGGATTTGTGTACATTAAAGGACCTCGTGGGCTCCTCCAACGGAGTCTCCTGTGAGACTGGCAGTTTCTCACACCTCTGCATCCCTGACAGGTTTTTACAGTGGGAGATTTTGAAGCTTTATTTCCCTGCACTGTAAACTTGGGTTGTGCTGTCTGTCTCGCTGCCCAGTTGTTCTTCCTGGTTTATCTGCACGTGAATACGGGACCGTGCAGTCCACCAGCCACTGCCTCACCCACCTTGCCATGCGGTCCTCCAGCTGATGCCTTACCTTGAGGTCCTCACTGCCCCAGCTTCCTGTCTCTGCTCTTCCTACCAGTCTAGATGAATGTTTCTTCTTTAACTCCTTGGTTGTTGGACTTCCATACAATTTGATTTTCTGGCAGTTCTGGTTGTTTTGTTTTGTTTTTTTTTAAATTGGTTGTTGTCCTTTTGGTTTTGCAAGGAAGCAAAACATATGTACCTACCCCTCTGTGTTGGCTGGAAGTCCCAGTTTATTCTTGTGTGTGGTGGTAAAAAGGTGGTCTAGTATTCTTTTTTTGCTTGTATCTGTCCAATTTTCCCAACATCATTTATTGAATAGATTATCTCTACCACACTGTAAGTTCTTGCCTAATCAGTCAAATATTAATTGACCATAAAGGGTGGCAGTTTATTTCTGGGCTCTTTATTCTGTTCTGTTGATCTATATGTCTGTTTTTATGCCAGTACTATGCTGTTTTGATTACTATGGACTTGTAATATAGTTTGATATTAGGTAGTGTGATTCCTCCAACTTTTTTCTTTCTCAAGATTGTTGTGGCTATTTGGGATCTCATATAAATTTTTGGAATATTTGGTTCATTTCTGTTAAATACTCCATTCATATTATGATATCAGTAATTGAGTTGAGTCTGTAGATTGTTTTGGGTAGTATGGACATTTTAATGATGTTAATTCTTCCTATCCATAAACACAGTATATTTGCATCATTTTCAATTTATTTCTTCACCAACTTATAATTTTCTGTGTATAGGTCTTCTACATCCTTGGTTAAATTTATTCTTATATATTTTATTTTTTTAATTCAATTATAAATGGGATTGTGGTCTAAGTTTCCCTTTCTGATAGTTCATTTTTGGTGCATAAAAATGCAACCAGGTTCTGAATATTTTACATTCTGTTACTTTACTGGATTCATTTATTAGAGTCAGTAGTTTTTTGGTGGAATCTTTAGGGTTCTGTATAGACAGTATCATGCCATCAGCAAATAACGATAGTTTTACTTCTTCCTTTCCTGTTTGGATGCCTTTTACTTCTTCTTATCTGATTGCTGTGGCTAGGACTTCCAGTACTATGTTGAATAAGAGTGGTGAAAATATATATCCTTGTCTTGTTCCTGATCTTAAAAGAAATGCTTTTTGTTTTTTCCCATTGAGTATGATGTTAGCTATGGGTTTGTTATAAATGGCCTTTATTATGTTGAGATATTTTCTATCTGTTCCCACTTTGCCAAGAGTTGTTATCATAACTGGGTGATGGATTATATCAAATGCTTGTTCTGTATCTATTGAAATGATCATGTGATTTTTATCTTTCATTTTATTTATGTGGTGTATCATATTAATTGATTTTGGGATATTGTATCAACCTTGCATCCCAGGAATAAATCCTACTTGATCACAGTATGTGATCTTTTTAATGTTTCACTGGATTCAGTTTGCTTATAATTTGTTGAGGATTTTTGCATCTATGTTCACCAGGGCTATTAGCCTATAAGTTTCTCTCTTCATAGTGTCTTTATCTGGTTTTGGAATTAAGATAATGCTGGCCTTGTAAAATGCACTTGGGAGTCTTCCCTCTGCTTAAGTTTTTGCAATAGTTTGAGAAAGACAGAGGTTATGTCTTCTGTGAGGTAAAATTCACCTGTGAAGCCATTTGACCCAGGGCTTTTGTTTGTTGGGAGTTTTTGATTATGGTTTAGATTTCTAGTTGTAATTATTATGTTCTAATTTTCTGTTTCTTCTTTATTCAGTGGTGGGAGATTGTTTTTAGGAATTTATCCATTTTCTCCCACATTGTCCAATTTGTTGGCATATAATTGTTCATAATATTTTGTTATACTCCTTTGTACTTCTGTGGTATTGAGTGTTGCTTCTTTTCTTTCATTTCTGATTTTATTTATTTGGGTCCCTTCTCTTTTTTTCTTGATGAGTCTGGTTAAAGGTGTATTAACCTTGTTTATCTTTTCAAAGAACCAGCTATTGGTTTCATTGATCTTTTGTATTTTGTATACTCTATTTTGTTTATTTCTGTTCTGATCTTTATTATTTCCTTTGTTCTACTCACTTTGGGCTTTGCTTGTTGTTATTCTTTTAGTTCCTTTAAGTGTAAATTTAGATTACTTGAGACTTTTCTTATTTCCTGAAGTATGCCTGTAATGCTATGAATATCCTCTCAGGACTGTTTTTGCTCTGTTCCATAGACTTTGGGTTGTTGTGCTCCCACTTTTGTCTATCAAGGTATCTTTTTATTTCTTCCTTGATATCATTGTCAACCCTTGCATTATTTAGTAACATGTTATTTAGCCTCCATGTGTTTGTGTGTTTTACAGTTTTTTCTTGTGGTTAATTTCTAGTTTCATAACATTATGGTCAGAGAAGATGCTCGATATGATTTTAATCTCCTTAAATTTATTGAGACTTGTTTTTTGTACTTATATGTGATCACTTCTAGAAAATGTTCCATGTGCACATGAAGAGTATGTATATTATGCTACTTTGGGGTGAAATGCTCTGGAGATATCCATTAAATCCATCTGATCATGCATGTCATTTAAGGCTTCTGCTTACTGGTTGCTTTTCTTTCTGGAAGATCCATCCATTGATGTCAATGGGGTGTTAAAATTTTCTGCTATTGTCTATCTTCATCACAATTTGCTTTATATATTTTGGTGGTCCTATGTGGAGTGCATAAATATTTGCAAGGATTATATCCTCTTGTTGGATTGATCCCTTTATGATGTAGTGTCCTCTTTTTTATTATAACCATTTTTTTTAAAAAAGACTATTTTGTCTGATGTAAGTATTGCACCCAAGCTTTTAAAAAACTTTTCATTTACAAAAGAATCTTTTCCAACCCTTTACTTTTGTTCTGAGGTGGGTATCTTGTAGACAGCATATTTATTAATCTTGTTTTCTTATCCATTGAGTTACCCTATGCCTTTTGGTTGGAGCATTTAAGGCATTTACATTTTAAGTGATTATTGATAGGTATGTATTTATTGCTATTTTAATCTTTATAAATATTATATTCTTTTTTAAAATTTTCTTCAAGAAGACCCTTTCACATTTCTCATAATAGTGGTTTGGCAATAGTGAATTCCTTTAGCTTTTTCTTGTCTAGGAATCTCTTTATTTTTCCTTTAATTTTGAGTCATAGCCTTGCTAGGTAAAGTAGTCTTGCTTGTAGGTTCTTGCTTTTCATCACTTTGAATATTTCATGCCAATTCCTTCTGGCCTGCAAAGTTTCTGCTGAGAAATCAGCTGACAGCCTTATGGGAGCTTCCTTGTATGTAACTAATTGTCTTTCTCTTGTTGCTTTTAACAGACTTTTGTTGTCTTTAACTTTGCCATTTTATGATGTGTCTTGGTGTGGGCATCTTTGTTTTCATCTTGTTTGGGACACTCTCTGCTTCCTCAACTTGTGTGTCTGTTTCCTTCACCAAGTTAGGAAAGTTTTCAGTCATTATTTCTTCAAATAGTTTCTCAATTTCTCTCCCCCCCCCTTTCTGGTACCCTTATGATGCAGATATTGTTACATGTTTACGTGCCGTGTTCCAATGGTCCCTTTAGACTATCTTCATGTGTTTAAATACATTTTTCTTTTTGCTGCTCTTACTGGGTGTTTTTTGCTGCCTTGTCTTTCAAATCAAATCACTGACTTTATTCTTTGCTTTGTCTAACCTACTGTTTATTTCTTCTAATATATTCCTCATTTCAGATGCTGTATTCTTCATTTCTGATTGGTTCTTTCTTTTATGATTTTTGTGCTTTTATTAATGCTTGCTATCTTTTTGTTGAAGTTCTCACTAAGTTCTTTGCACATTCGTATAAGCTTTTTGGGGGGCTCTCTAGCTGGTAGAGTACTTGCCTCCATTTACTTTAGCTCTTTTTCTGGAGCTAAATTAGCTTCTCAGTGAGTCACCAGGAAGGGGAGAGTGGTGTTCTGCTCAGGCCTCCTGGAGAGCCTGAGCTCAGCAGGGCCTGAGCTCAGCAGGACGGGGCTGCCAGGAGTCTGGAGGGTGGGGCTAGTGGATCTTCTGTGAGGGTGAGGCACCAGCCAGGCTCCCAGGGAGGTGGGGGGAATGACCCCCACCCCAGAGTCACACAACTCAGTCACTGATAACCACCTTGTCTGCTCAGTTATCTATATCCTGGGCGTAGGCAGCTGACTCTCCTATAGGGCATGTGCTCTGTAGGGCGTGGCAATGGAGTCTGGAGTGTGGGGCAATTGCCTTCCCCTAGGCTGATGCTGTAAGGAGAGGAGTGCTCCGCCCAGGAAAGATGGTGTCTGCAGCTGGGAGAGGGACTCAGCACAGTGATCCTGGCAGCTGTTTCTTCAGCTCTTTTCCTGGAGTCACAAACCCCAATCTTCCTCACACGACTCTAGTCCTCCTCATCTTCCTTCTGCTGGAGCCCAGGCTGAGTGACTGTGAACAACATTTTGTGTGCCTCCCCTTAAAGAAGACACGTGGTTCTCTAGCAGACTGCTGTCTCTTCCTGACAGACAGAATCCTTGCTGATTTTCACTGCCAGATGTTATGTGGGCACTTCTTCCTGGCTCTGGTGCTCTGTGCTGTGGAGCCTGGCATGAAGTTGAGACTCCATGCTCCTCAGGGGAATTCTTTGCAACTGAGATATCCCCTGAATTCTCAGCCAGTGCATGTGGGAGTAGAGCCAGCCCTGTTCACATCTCTGCTGTTCCTACCAGTCTCCATGTGGTGTCTTCTGTAAATTCTTGGTTGTAAGACTTCTTTTAAGTTCAACTAGTCTTCAGTTGGTTATTCAGGATGATTATTTTTTTTTAAAGATTTTATTTATTCATTCTCAGAGAGAGGGGAAGGGAGGGAGTAGGAGAGGGAGAGAAATATCCATATGCTAGAGAAATATTGATCAGTTGCCTCTCGCATGCCCCCAACTGGGGACCTGGCCCACAACCTAGGTACATGCCCTGACCAGGAACCGAACTGGGAATCCCTTGGTTTTCAGGCCAGCACTCAATCCACTGAGCCACACTAGCCAGGGTAGGTTAATTTTTTAATATTTTAGTTTGCTCCTATATGTGTATGTGTAACTTCCACTTACTTTGCCACCATCTTGGATCTTCCTTCTAGCTTCATAATTAGGAAACTATATAATTGAGTAGCAAACTATATTATTAAGTAGCAAACTATATCTTTCTTCATTACTAATAAGCCTTGCTTTCTATGAATTTCGATATGTTGCATTATCAAAATCATTCAGATTGAAACCTTTTCTAATTTCCACATAGTTTCTTCACTAGCCCATGTATTATTTAGTAGTATGTTTTTTTAATTCCAAATATGTAATTTTTTTTCTTTATATCCTAGTGTTATTGGTTTCTAATTCAATTCCATTGCTACTGGCAAACATGTTAGAATTTTAATTCTTTTAAATTTATTAAGACATTTCACAGTTCAGAATATGGTCTGCTTTAATGAACATACTATGTGCATAAAAAAATAAACATTTTGCAGTTGTTGGCTGCTACACGGTGCTCTATAAATGTAAACATCTGCGTAGTGCTCTATATATGTTAATTAGGTCAAAGTGGGTTAATTAGGTCAAAATCTATAACTTTACTGATTTTTTCCTGACTGGTTGTTCTATAAATTGTTGAGCAGGCAGTGTTAAAAATATCTCTAACTATGAATATAGATTTGTTTATTTCTCTAATTTTCTCTAATCCTATTGTTTTCTACTCCAAGTCTTTAAAGCTCCATTATTAGATGCATACATATTTTTTAGTGTTATATCATTCTGATGTAATTACCTTTTTGTTATTATATGTTTCTCCTTATGTTTGTTAATATATCCTGTAGTGAATCTACTTTTTTTGACATTTAGTGAGACACATTAGCTTTCTAATGCTTACTGGTTGCATTGAACATCTTTTATCATCTTTTCAATCTATCTAGAACTTTATATTTAAGTCACATATATTATATTGTGGGAAGCTTATCATTTCAGCTTGCATTTTTTCCAGTTGGAGAATTTCAGCCTTGTATTCAATTGTTTATTCTAATACATTTATTGTTGTGGCCATATTTGGAAAATACAATCTGCACAGTTTTTAAATTTTGCTTTTTGTTTGTTTTTATCCTCACCCAAAGACATTTTATTTTCATTGCTTCTAGAGAGAGAGGAAGGGAGAGATAAAAACATTGCTGTGAAAGAAAAACATTGAATGGTTGCCTACTGGATGCATCCGGACTGGGGATTGTATGCACCCAGACCAGGGATTGAACCTGCAACCTAGTGATGTGCCCTGACTGAGAATCTAACCTGCAACCTTTGATTGTGGGACAATACTCCAACCAACTGAGCCCCACTGGCCAGGGCTTCTTTTGTTTTTAAAGGATATTTTCACTGGATATAAAGAAATAATGAGTCAACAGATTTCTTTCAATCACTTTAAAGATTCTGGGATCTCTTGTTTTAAGTTAGCTGTCACTCATTTTTAATAATGCAAAAAAATTTTCATGCACGAAATTTTCTTTTTGTCACTATGATGTGCCCAGGTGCTGTTTTCTTTATATTTATATTTAGGGGGGTGTTATGAGCTTTGTGAATTGGGAAGTTGATGTTTTCACTACATTTGAGAAAATTTCAGTTATTTTTATTCTCATTTTTTAAGCTAGTTCTTCTTAGTCTCTAATCCCACATATACTGCATGACATTGTCTCACAGGTTGCTGAGACTCTATTAGTTTTCACTCTTTTAACTTCATTCTTTTAGAGTGAAAGATTTATATTGGTGTCTCTTCAAGTTCACTTATTCTTTCTTCTGCAATGTTCAAATTCTGTTCATAATATTTAAGTGAATTTTTCATTTGAGATTATTAAATTTTCAGGTCACAAATTTCCTTTTGGTTCTTGTTTAGTTTTCTTTTTTTGTGTTGAGATATTCTAACTTCCATTTATTTTGACAACCTGTTCTACAGACCCAGCATATATTTTAAAGCTTCCTAAAAGAGATTCTATTATGAATTAGATTTAAGAACCATAGGAAAGGCATAAGCTCTAGCTGGAAAGAAGAGATATATAATGAGGAGTATAAATAGCAGACAATGTTCAAATCTTTATCAGGCCGTGCATAAAATAATTTTACAAACATTTATTAAATATTGATCATGTAAATGATACAATGTACACAAAGGTTAAAATATGCAGTACCTGTTCCAAGGGACTTACAGTATTATAGAGAAACAGTAAAATAACTGAAATATAATGCGGTATTGGCCCTGGCCAGGTAGCTCAGGTGGTTAGAGTGTTATCCTGATATGTCAACGTTGTGGGTTTGATCCCCAGTCAAGGGCACATACAAGAATCAACCAGTGAATGCATAAATAAGTGGAACAAAAAATTGATGTCTGTCTTTCTCTCTCTGCTTCTTCTCTTTCTCTAAAAATCAATTAAAAATTTAAAAAGATAGTCTAAAAAATTTAAAATTCAAATGTGGTATTGACATATTAAAAATGTTCATATCACAAAGGACTTATATTTTCACTTTTGAGAATAAAAAACCCTCAGTATAAACAGGAGGAAGGTAGGGGAAGAGAAGAGAAAGTTTAAAAAAATTAACAGGGGAACGTTTATTTACAAAGAAGTCTTAAAGGAATCCAAAGACAACAGAGAATAGAAACACAATGATATCACAGGAAATATTAGTTTGACATGAAAAACTACAGCAAACAGTAAACACATGCTAACTACTTGCCAGATAAAAATAAAACCTCAAAATAAAGGCCTAGTCAGCTTAGTTCTTTTTACCCAGTATATCATGTCCACCTTTCAACAAAAAAATTAATGGTATACTAAAAGTTTTTTTTAAAAAAGAGAGTTTGAAAAGACAGAGCCAGCACCAGAAAGAGAAACAGATATGGCTGAGATGTTGGAATTATCATTAAAATAACTATGAATAGCATGCTGATGATTGTAACAGAAAAGTGGACAACAAAAAAGAACAGATGGAAATGTAAGCCAGGAGGTGGAAAATTCAAGGAAAAAATGCTAAAAATAAAAAAAAAAACCCACTGTAACAGAACTAAAGAATGTTTTGATGGGCTCATGAATAGGCTTGACATAGAAAAGGAAAGAATCAGTGAGCTTAAAGAAATGTCAGATAAGATACTTCTGTCAGGATGGCAGGGTAGGTAAACATGGCTCACCTCATAACACAACCACATCAAAATTACAACTAAACTATAGAATAACCATTATTCAGAACTGTCAGAAATTGAGCTAAGTGAGAGTCCAACAACTATGGAATTAAGGAAGAAACTACACCATGAGTGGTAGGAGTGGAGATGTGGAATGGCCTAGTCCCACACCCACATGTAGTGGATAAAAATTGGGAGGGAGGTCTTAGGAGTGAAGGGTCCAAATCGCATACTAGGTCCTCCAGCCCAGGGTTCCAGTGCCAGGAAGAGAAGTCGCCATAACTTCTGGCTGTAAAAACCAGTGGTGATTGAGGATGTGGAAGACAGAAACTGCTGTACTCCTTGGCAGTTCCTCTTAAAGGGCCTGTACATGGATTTACTCAGCTCCCTCTGAGTCCCAGCATTGGGGCAGCAGAGTGAAAGGCATCAGAGACACATGGGGAAGAACTGAATTGTCTGGCACTAGGGTAAGTGCTGGGTGGCAGCTTTCTCCCAGACAGAAGTGCTGGCAGAGGCCACTGTTCTTTTTATGAGCCTTCCCTTCACAGAGTCACAGATCCAGCAGATAGATACCGTATCTGAGACTCCATCAACCTGGCACACTGTTAGCCACACCCTGGTGATTCTCTGAGGACCAACCCCACCCAAATTTTGGGCCCACCCAAGCTGTTTCCAGTGCCTTTTCCATATGAATGACCTGTCTTGGCTCATGCTTCAGATATTCCTAAATTACCTCAAACAAGAAGCATCTGGCTTCAGCAAGCTTTGTCCCTCTTGCTAAGTGGTCTCAGCCCCAGCACTAGCAGCAGCTGGCTTTGGTTCACAGCTTGGCCTTACCTGAGCACCTTCAAGCCCAGCACAAGTAGCAGCCACCTGCAGATGCTTTGTAGCTTATGCTGTGTGACCCCGGACAGAACACAGGCAGTGGCTGACCTTGGGCACGCCAACAGCAATCAAGGCTCAACTACAATAGGAGGGAGCACACAGTCCTCACAGTAGGTGCACCTGTAGTACTGGGCTTGGGTAATAGGAGAGGCTGTGCCACTGGGCCCTACAGGACACCTACTACATTAGACCACTGTATCAAGCTGGGGAGACATAGCAGCTCTACCTAATACATAGAAACAAACACAGGGAGGCTGCCAAAATGAGGAGACAAAGAAACATGGCCCACATGACATAACAACAAAAGTCCAGAAAAAGAACTAAATAAAATGGAGATAAGCAATCTTCTAGATGCAGAATTCAAAACACTGGTTTTAAGGATGCTCAGTGAAATTAGTGAGGACTTCAACAGCACAAAAGAGATCCAGTCAGAAATGAAGGATATACTAATTGAAATGAAGAACAGCTTACATGAAATCAACAATATAGTAGATGAAGCTGAGAATCAAATCAGTGATTTGGAATATAAGGAAGCAAAAAACACCCATTCAAAACAGTAAGAAGAAAAAAGAATCCAAAAAATGAGGATAGAGTAAGGAGCCTTTGGGACATCTTCAAGCACACCTACATTTGCACCATGGGGGTGCTGGAAGGAGAAGGGAGAGAGAAAGAAATTGGAAACCTATTTGAAAAAAATGACAGAGAACTTCCCTAACTTGGTGAAAGAAATAGACATATAAGTCCAGGAAACACAGAGAGTATCAAACAAGATAAACCCAAAGAGAGCCACCCCAAGACGTATCATAATTAAAATGCCAAAGGTTAAATACAAAGAGAGAATCTTAAGAGCAGCAAGAGAAAAGCAGTTACCTATCTAGGAGGGAGCTTCCATGAGATGGTCAGCTGATTTCTGAAAAGAAACTTTGCAGGCTAGAAGGGAGTGGCAAGACATATTCAAAGTTACAAAAAGCAGAGACCTATGGCCAAGATTGCTCTACCCAGTAAAGCTATTATTTAGAATTAAAGGACAGATAAAGAACTTCCCAGAGAAGAAAAAGCTAAAGGAGTAAACCACCACCAAACCAGTGTTATATGAAATGTTAAAGGGTCTTCTTAGATGAAGATCAAAAATATGAACAATAAAATGTCAACAAATACATATTTATCAACAATTGAATGTAAAAAATAAAATAAACAAGCAGGACAGCAACAGAATCAGATGCAGAGAACATTTTGATGGTTGGCAAATGGGAGAGGGTCAGGGGAATGGGTGAAAAGGGCAAAGGGATTAAGAAGTACAAATTGGTAGTTACAGTATAGCCACAGGGATGTAAAGTACAGCATAGGAAATAGAGTAGCCAGAGAAAACACATGCATGACCCATGGGCATGGACAGCGTTGTGAGGATTGTGCCTGAGGAAGAGGGCAGGGGGGCTGGGCGGAGGGGAGCAAAGGAGGAAAAATTGGGACAGCTGTGTTGCATAATCAATAAAATATAATTAAAACAAAAAAAGTCAATATAAACTTCCAAAACTAAAGTGCAAAGATAAAAAAAATGAAAAGGGCAGAATAGAAATTTAATATCTTGGGACAGTTTAAAATGATGTGACATATATAAGAGGAACACTGAAAGGAGAAGAAAAAGAGGATAAACAAAAAAAAATATTTGAAAAAATAATGACTAAAACTTTCCCAAAATTAATGATAGACACTAAACCACGTATTTATGAAATTCAAAGAAACCAAGCAGGATTTTAAAAAATCTATACATAAACTTATTATACTCAAGCTGCAAAATATAAAAGGAAAAAAGGAAATCTAAAAAGAAGCGTGAGGGGAAAAATGTCTTACCTATAGAGGAAGAACAAGAATTATACTGAACCTCTCTTTAATAACTATGCAAACAAAAAGAAAGTGTGGAAAATATTTAACATTTGAAAGGAAAGAAATTCACCAACTTAGAATTCTGTATCCAGCAAAATTATCCTTCAAAAGCAAAAGAGAAAGAATTTCTCTGACAAACAAAAATTGAGGGAATTTGTTGCTAGTGGGCCTGCCTTGCAGGATATTAAAAAAAAACTTCAGAAAGAAGGAAAATTATATAGATCAGAAATTCAGGTGTGCATAAAGAAAAGAACATCAGAGAATGAATGGATAAAGGCAAACTTAAATGTTTATTTTACTTATTTGATCTAACAGATAACAGTTTGTTCAAAATAGTAATAGCAACAATGTATTAATTGTAACTTTTTGGTAAGCAAAATGAATGAAAGCAATGTTATAAGGAATAAGAGGAAGGAGTTGGGACTGCACTGCCATCAGTTGTTTGCACTATCTGTGAAGTCACATAGTGTTACTTGAAAAAGGACTTGAATTAGTCTCAAGTGTGTATTGTACACTGAAGGGCAAGGACTAAAGAAAAAAATAGAAGTAAAACATAGGCTTATAGAGGTTAAAAATAGAATTATATACAATATTCAATTAAACCAATAGACACTGGGAAAAGTGATCGTCAAAGACAAGAAACAAAGAACAAAGGCAATGAATAGAGAACCACAACCAATATGGTAGATTAATCCAATTATATAAATGACAGTTTAAAACACCAAAGGCCTCAATATACCTACTACAGTGCAGAAACTGTCAGAATGGATAAGTACAAACAACACCCAACTACACAATGTCTGTAAAAAAAAAAAAAAGAAAAGAAAAATATTTAGACACAGATAGACAAAAAGTAAAAGGTATAGAGAGAAACATACTATGTTAACAATAAAGCTATAAAGGTGTAATACCTATGTTAATTTCAGACAAAGCAGACTTCAGAGTAGGGAAAATTATGAGGAAGAAAAAGGGAAAATATACAATAAAGAAAGGTCAATTCTCCAAGAAGATGTAGTAATCCTTAGTTTTTGTGTACCTAACAACAGAGTATCAAAATATACATGAGGCACAAAAATTGATAGAATTGCAAGGAGAAATAGATGAATTTGCTATTATAGCTGAACACTTCAACAGCCCTGTGTCAGTAATGGACAGGTCCATCATGCAGAAAATCAGTAAGGATAGCATAATAAATTATTAAGAAAATACAAATCAAAACCACATGGAATATACCATTTTATACTCATTAGGGTCATTATTATAAAAAAACCAGACTAACAGTTATTGACAAGGATGTGGAGAAATTAGAACCCTTATACACTACTGCTGATGGAAATGTAAAGTGGTGCAGCCGTTTCTAAAATAATAATAAAAATAGAATTATCACATGATGCAGCAATTCTACTTCAGGGTATATACCCAAAAGAATTAAATGTAGGGATTTGAATAAATATCAGTATATTCATGCTCATAGAAACCCTAGTCACATAAGCGAAAAAGGTGGAAGTATCTCAAATGTCCATGAACAAATGAATGGATAAACAAAATCTAGTATATGCAATGGGATGCCAGCTTTCAAAATACAGAAAAACACTCCCAATATATGTGGCAATAACTAGGACCATTTTTTATTTTATACCTTGATGTCTTTCATGCAGATAGTTTGAAAGGCAGTGTGTTGATATTGGTAAAAAAAAAAAAAAATTCTGCATTAACTACTAGAATGAAATGTGTGTGGTGAATTTTGTTTGTAGCTATTGGTAACTGTGTAATGTTGGACAAGTGACTTAAGCCCTCTGAGGCCGTTTCCTTCTGTGCAACTCCTTTTCTAGATAAGGATATACAAGAGTATAGTAAAACCTACTTCAAATGGTAATATAACCTATATGAGAATGCAGCTTAACAGCAAAATAGCTGCACAGTAAATAACCTCTCTCTCACACACTCTGTGTGTGTATGTGTGTGTCTCTTGCCCACTCTATCTCATTTCTCATGTCTTAAGGGTTAATTTTCTCATTCTCAAGGGATTAGTGTGGTCCAAATTGAGAGAAGTTGGCCACTTCCAGCTTGAGGCAGAAAAGGTCATTTGAGTGCATCTGTTGGATGGGTGCCTCTTGCAAGGTGATTGTTTTTGGTAATGTGTAAAAGGGTGTTTCAGCCCTGTAGGTGTGACTCAGTGGGTTGAGCATCTTCCTGCAGCCAGAAAGGTTGCCAGTTCAATCCCTGTCAGGGCACATGCCTGGGCTGCAGAGTCAGCTCATTGGTTGAGGGGCGTGTGAGAGGCAACCAATTGATATTTCTCTCCCTCTCTTTCTCCCTCCCTTCCCATATCTCTAAAAATAAATGAATAGAATCTTTTTTTAAAAAAGATGGTCCAAGCTCTTTCACAGATATTTTGTTGGTTTTTTTGTTTGTACCCTGTATAGATGAAGTTGCTTTATGATACTGACTCTGTAATCCAAGTAAGAGTCATAGTGGATATTTTCTGCCAAGGAAATGATTTCAGGAAATGCCCAGTTCATTTTCCTGAGCATTGAATTACAGGATGTATGATTTCTTCTAGAACAGAGACGTTTAAGTTCACAATAAAATTGAGTGAAAGGTAAAGAGATTTTCCAGGTGCCCCCACACATGCACAGCCTGTACCACCGTCAACATCCCGCACCAGAGTGGTACATTTATTACAGTTCATGACCCAAAATTGACATATCATTATCTATCAAAATTCAGTTTATATTAGGGTTGACTCTTGGTGTTGTACATTCTACAGGTTTTGGTAAATATATAGTGACATGCATCCACTATGATAGGATCATACAGAATCCTTTCATTGCCCTCAAGTTGCTCTGTGTTCTACCTGTTTATTCCTTCCTCCACCCAACCCAGGGGCAACCACTGCTGTGGGTTTTTTTTTTTACATCTTCGTAGTGTTGCCTTTTACAAAATGTCATATAGTTGGAATCATAGAGAATGTAGCCTTTTTAGATTGGCTTCTTTCACTTAGTAATATGTATTTAAGATGATTTCATGTCTTTTCATGGCCTGATAGATTATTTATTTATATTGCTGAATAGTATTCTATTGTCTGGATGTACCACAGTTTGTTTGTCCATTCATCTACTGAGGGACATCTTGGTTACTTCCAAGTTTTGGCAGTTCTGACTAAAACTGGTATAAACATCCATGTGCAGAGCGTGTGTGTGCGCGTGTGTGCGTGTGTGTGTATGTGTGTGCATACATTTTCAGATTACTTGGATAAAGGCCAAGAAACACAATTGTAGCCCTGGCTGGGTAGCACAGTGGGTTATAGTGTCATCCCACTATAGCAAGGTTGCAGGGTCGATCCCCAGTCAGGGCACATACAAAAATCAACCAATAAATGCATAAATAAATGGAATAACAAAGTGATCTCTCTCTCCTCATTTATAATAATGACTGCAAAATGTGAATAGATGGAAAATACCTCCACATAATAAAGGCTATATATAAGAAACCCATAGCTAACATCATACTCAAAAGGAAAAAACTAAAAGTGTTTCTTTTAAGATCAGGAACCAGATGGGGATGTCTATTTTCAACACTCTTAGTCAGCATAGTACTGGAAGTCCCCGCCATGGCTACCAGAAAATAATAAATAAAAGGAATCCAAATTAAAAAGAAGTAAAACTGACATTACTTGCAGACGACTTGATATTGTATATAGAGAATGCTAAAGATTCCACCAAAAAAAAACCCTACTGAAACTGATAAATGAATTTAGTAAAGGAGCAGGGTTCAAAATAAATATTCATTGATCAGTTGCATGTTTATACAGCAATAATGAACTATCAAAAAGAAAATTAAGAAAATAATACCATTTACAATGGCCTCAAAAAATAAAATACCTAGAAACAAATTTAACCAAGGATGTAAAAGATCTGTACTTGAAAAATTATAAGGCACTGAAGAAAGAAATTGAAGATACAAATAAATGGAAGAATAAACCATGCTCACGGTCATGGATAGGAAAAATTAGTACTGTTAAAAATCCATTCTTCCCAAAGCAGTTTATATATTCAATGCAATTTCTCCCAAAATATCAATGGTATATTTCACAGAACAAGAGCAAGTAATCCAAAAATTCGTATGGAACCACAAATATCCCCAAATAGCCACAGCCATATTGAGAAATAAGAACAAATTTTGAAGAATCACACTACCTGATATCAAACTATACCACAAGACCATAGTAATCAGCAGGGTACTGACATTAAAACAGACATATAGATCAATGGAACAGAATAGAGAGCCCAGAAATAAACTCATGTCTTTATGGTCAATTAATATTTGACAAAGAAAGCAAGAACACACAATGGAGTAAACACAGCCTATTCAATAAATGGTGTTGGAAACATTGGACAGATATGTGCAAAAAATGAAAATAGACCAGCATCTTACAGCATATGCAAGAATAAGCTCAAAATAGATTAAAGTCTTAAATGTAAGGCGCAATATCATAAAAATCATAGAAGGAAACATAGGCAGTAAAATCTGGACTTTTCTCTTACTAATATTTTTTTTCTGATATATCTCCTCAGTCAGGAGAAACAAAAGAAAAAAATTAACACATGATACTACATCAAACTAAAGAGTTTTTGTACAACAAAGGAAGCTATCAACAAAATGAAAAGACAACCCACTGAATGGGAGAACATACTTGCCAATGATACCTCTGATAAGGGGTTAATATTTAAAATTCAGAAAACTCATAAAACACCAAAATAATTTATAAAAACTCAACATTTAACCCCCCAAACAATCTAATTTAAAATTAGGTAAAGGACCTAAATAAACAGACACTTCTCCAAATAGAACATAGAGATGGTAAATAGGCATATGAAAAGGTGCTCAACATCACTAATCATCAGAGAAATAGAAATGCAAATTAAAACCACAATGAGATAACACCTCATACCTGTCAAACTAGCTATCCTTAGTACATCAACAAACAAGTGTCGAAAAGAATGCGGAGAAAGGGAACCCTCGTGCCCTGTTGGTGGGAATGCAAATTGGCGCAGCCACTGTGGAAGCTGTATGTAGTTACCTCAGAAAGTTAAAAATGGAACTGCCTAGTGTAACCCAGTGATTTCACTTCTTGGTATATATCCAAAGAAACTCAGAACACTAATTCAAAAGAGTATATGTAGCCCTATGTTCACTGTAGCATTATTTACAATAGCCAAGCTATGGAAGCAACCCAAGTGTCCATCAGTAGGTGAATGGTTAAAAAAAGCTGTGGTACAGCCCAGGCTGGGTACTCAGTTGGTTGAAGCATCATCCCATACATTAAAATGTTGTGGTTTGATCCTTGGTCATGGCTTATATGTAGGTTGTGGGTTTGACCTCCAGTCGGGGCACATATGGGAAGCAACCGATGATTTTTTCTCACATTGATGTTTCTCTCTCTCTCTCTCTCTCTCTCTCTCTCTCTGAAATCAATAAACATATCCTCAGCTGATGAATTAAAGAAAAACTTTTAAAAAGCTGTGGTACATATATACAATGGGATATTACTCAGTCATAAAATAAATCAGAATCTTACTATTTGCGACAACATGGATGTGTTACTGAGCAGGGGGCCTACACATGAGTGGGTCTGGCCTAAGGCCAGTCAGTAGTGTGTGGTTCCTTTACTTTTTGTAGGAAAGACTTTATAGTACGAGTCCAGGTGATTCTGAGAGTATGTTTATTGAAGTTAAAGGACAGTGAAAGAAAGGAAGAGCTTAAAGTAGAAGCAGCTGCAGGAGAGAGCTTAGGCAGGCCTGATTTGGCTCTCTAGAAACCTTATAGAAAAGAAGTGAGCCTAGGCAGGGCTGCTCGGGCTCACTGAGAAATAAAAGTAACAGTGCCAGCCCTGGCTGGTGTGGCTCAGTGGATTGAGCACCTGCTACAAACCAAACGGTCGCTAGTTCGATTCCCAGTTAGGGCACACGCCTGGGTTGCGGGCCAGATTCCCAGTAGGGGGCATGCGAGAGGCAACCCCACATTGATGTTTCTCTCCCTCTCTTTCTTCTTCCCTTCCCCCTCTCTAAAAATAAATAAGTCTTTTTAAAAAATGTCTTAAAAAAAAGTAGCAGTGCCAGAAGGGAATCAAAATGGGGCTGGAAAGTCAAAGGAAAGGGGCCGTTGGAGACAGGTTCAGGGGTAAGCCCGGAATGAGCTGCTGCTGCCTGCTGTTCCCCTGGTTCCAGTCTCATGGGGTCCTTTATTTTTTTTTAATTTATTTATTTTTAGAGAGAGGGGGAAGGAAGGAGAAAGGGGAGAAACATCTATCTACAAGAGAAACATCAATTGGTTGTGTCTTGCCCGCCATCAACCATGGCCCTGGCCACAACCCCGGCATGTGCCATGATGCCTGGTTTCACTTTGTGGGGTGAAGCCCAACCCACTGAGCCAGGGCTCACGGGGTCTGTCAGAGTTTAGGAGATACATGCCTGTCGGGGAAGAATGTGGGCAAGGGAAAGGCGTGTGCTAGGTTCTTTGTCTTGAGGGCTTCTCTCTCTCTCTCTCTCTCTCTCTCTCTCTCTCATCTTAGGGGAGGTGTCAGCGGAATATTTATCAGTTCGCAAGGTGTGCCCTTTTAAGGCCATGGCCTCCACTGGTTGGTCAGTGCCAGAGCGGGGGGTTCATTGCAGCTGGTCCTGGCATTGCTCACCTGGTTTTTCTGATTTTCTGGGCTTAAAGCTAAAATACAGCTGAGGCCTAGGTGTTTCTCTAGGAAGGCGACCTTCCATATCTGGCTGTAAATTGCTCATTCAGTTGGTTCAGCTCTCTGTCTGAGCTTCCCCATTCTTCTTGCTAAGGGATTTTCCTCGTTTCTTACTTTCCTGCCTCACATGGATCTAGAGGGTATTATGCTACGTGAAATAAGTCAGAGAAAGACAAATACCATATCACTTACAGGTGGAATCTAAAGAACTAAATAAATGAACAAACAACACAGAAACAGACTCATAGATATAGAGAGGAAACTGATGTTTGCCAGAGGGGAGGGAGGTTGCGGGGCTGGGTGAAAAAGGTGAAGGGACCGAGAAGTACATATTAACAGTTAGAAGGTAGTCATGGGGGTGTATAGTACAACATAGGGGGTCTGGTTTACAATATTGTAGTGATTGTGTATGGGGGTAGATGGGCACTGGAAATAACAGGGGAAACATTTTGTAAAGTATACGATTGTCTAACCAGTATGTGATATACTTGAAACTAATACAAAATAATATTGAATGTAAACTAAAAATTTTTTTAAATTAAATAAAGACTTAAAAAAAGAAGCTAGAAAGGGGAGAACAAATAGACGCCACAGAAGTAAAGGAAAGATAACAGTAAAGCTCTTTAGGGGCTTGGATGGCAGCGGCAGCTGGAAACAGGATGCCCTGCGAGGAGGAGGGGCCCGGGGGAGGCAGCTGCGCAGCCGCCGCAAGCCCTGACCAGTACACCCAGGGCTCCTCTCTCCAGGCTGTCTCTGGTGGGAGTGAAGGCCTTGGGGAAGGTGGGCTCCATGGTGACACATGCACACAGGAAGCCGTCTTCCTTCTGGCACCTGCTGCGGAACCGTTTGTGAAGACGATAGCAAAAGATGCCCCTGCTGTGCTCAACTAGGAAAGAGGAAGACCCTTCAGAAGAGAGATGTGGATAATGCAATAGTCGCTGCGGATGAATTTGCTTTTCTGGAAGATGCTTTTGGTTTGATTGCTGATTTGGGCACTTATGTGAGCCTTCACCTGCAACCTTCAGCTAGAATCTGCAGACCTCAGCTTTAGAAAAAAGAATCTTTGGAAAATCACACTCATACTTTTCCTGTTCTAACTTCACCTAAGCCAGAATAAACAGAGACCTTGTTAGTTTTTCTGTACAAGGTCTTCCACAGCTCTGCCTCCCTGGATGCAGGTGCTGCTGCTTGAAGTGGAGACAAAGAAAATGATTTGTGCAGTTTGCTTAAAGAATGATAGGTATGAGAATAAAGGACTCTGATCAACTTCAGAAAAACAAGAAAGAGGAGGGAGAAAGGAGTCATCTATGAAATAGAAAATAAAATAAACCTAAGCATAACTATTTGAAAAGATTAATAAAATTTATAAACCCCTAGCAAAATCCATCAAGAAAAAAGGAGAAAACACAAATGACCAAAATCAGAATAAAAGAGAGGATATCAATGACCATTAAGGATAATAAGGGAATACTATGAGCAACTTTATGCCAATATATTTGACAACTTAGACAAAAGAGACAAATTCCTGTTGGGAAATGCCCTGTCTTGTTTCAGGAACTGTAACCCTGCCAACAGGCTGGAGGGCCCCAAGGCTGGAAATAATCAGGAGGCCTTGGAGAAACAGGCTCCTGAGGAGACATAGCCTGTCTCTGCTGGCAGGGGCGTAGCTCCTGCCTCTCTGCTTTGCCATGGATGATCGGTTATCAAAGACAGGTAAGTTACCTTGAGCTGAGGTATACTAAGACAGATGCCAATCGCATATTGGCAGCAGATAAGAAATTGGGGGATACAGAGAAAGGGCAAAAAGGTCCACACCCCTTGGCTCAGCTTGGACATAGCTGGAGTCCACCTTCTATCCGAAAGAAGTCTCCTTGTCTCTTGGCGGCTCCCTCCCCCATGCCTGGCTCAGGCTTTGAAACAATACCACGGAATCAGTCCTATACCAGATCTGGAGTTTCCCTGGGAAATCAGGCCTAAAATTCAATTCTTTGAGTGTGCTTTGTTCGTCCCTCAAAAACTCTAGCCAGCTCATGCTGGGAAGAAAATTTACATTATTCACCCTTGGGCACTGTTATGTTTACTATGCTCTCATGTTTAGTCATCTCTCTTGTTTACTAGGCTCCTCTTGGACGCGTGTAAATCGGTGTGTTCCTGCCATTTGCATTCCTCAAAACATCACCCACTCTTTGTGAACATTAACATACGGATGTAATGAGATAACCTGTGCATACCTGTTAATCTAGCCCCACCGATAACCTTTGCAATAAAAGCCTTTGAACAAGCAGACCCGGAGTTTTCCCCACTAGAGGGATGTGCCACATCCCCTCTCCTGGCAACAGAGAAATGCTTGCGATGACTTGTTTTATTCCCCTCATCCATGACAACCCCCGGACGGGCTCTGTGGGATTCAGAGTCCCCGCTCCCATCTCAGCCGGCCCCAGATGGCATCCCTCAGATCCGGGAGTGCCGCGACCCCCGTGACAGGCTCTGTTCCAACGACGCTGCAGTTGTTGCCCCGGCCTGGGACAAGTGGCGACCCTAGCGGTGCTCCCCGCGGTGGCGCGCCCTGTCTCGCAGCCGTGCAATGCAATAAATTCCTTGCAAAAATAACACATAAGTAGAATATCTCCATAGCACCATATATATTAAAGGATTTGAATTTATTATCAAACTCCCCCCACCACCACTGCATACACACACGTAACAAATAATGTCGGGTCCCAGTGGTGGTATTGGTGAATGCTATCAAACATTGCAAGAAGAAATAATACCAATTTTATACAACTCTCAAGAAAATTAAGCTTATTTTATAAGTCCATCAGAACCTTGATCCTTAAGCCTTACAGACATTACCGAAAGAGAAAATTATAGATCAATATCTCTCTTGAATGCAGACAGAAAAGCTCCTTAACAGAGTGTCAGCAAACCAAATACAGTAATATGTACAAAAATAATGCATACTGCAAAGTGAAATTTAGCCCAGGAATTCGAGGGTTAACATTTTGATGTTTATCAGGATCCTTTCAGGATCTTTGCTCCTTTGTCAGCTGGGGTTATCCATGTCTCTGCCTCAGCTCTGTGTGGCCCAAGACTGTCCTAAGGAAAGGAAAGGCCATGTTTGACCCTGATGCATCCTGGGCCACTGCAGAGTGTTGCTCACTGGGTTGCACCTGGGCCTGCTGGGCTCCCTCGTGGTGCAAACTGCCTAAAATCCAAGGGGCGGGAAATGGGTGTTCATAAGCTTGCAGGGCTGAGCCATCTGGCCCACTGACAAGGATGCAGAGAGACTAGTGGGGAGAGAAGGTGCAGGTGGCTGGGGAGGTGCAGGCAGCCTACGGGAGAGGGGCCACAGATCCACCTCAGCAACCGGGACCAGCTCAAGCCTGGGACCCACCGCCCCTTCCCAGCTGCCAGCTGCTCTGTCAGAGCTGGGCTGCCCCAGGCAGGAGCACAGGAAGATGGGAGGGGCAAGAAAGCCACACCTCTTTTTATATAACGTTTCATATTTAACTTGGTCATGAATTCATAAACACGTATTTTGTATCTAATTTCCTACCTCGTACTGTTTGCTATTTCCATTTGCTATTTCCTTGTGCTATTTGGACTGAATGTAACAGAGACAAAAAAGAACTTCACACTCTCAGGAAGCTGACCTTTTGAAAGCATAAACATGACAACACTGCTAAGGCTAAAACTTTGGATGGGCTCTGTATGGTATGTGGAGGTGGTCTGGCTCCCTCACCCAGATATGTGGGTAACCGGAGGGAGCAGCTCCTCACAACCTTGGAGGAGTCTGACAAAGCAGTGTTCCCACAGGCTTTTGCCCAGGTCGCAAGGCCTTGAGCCCCAGGTGCGATAAACTACCCTGTGGCCTTGAGTAGGATCGCATGCGCAGCTCATGATAGTTAATTCACCTTCTGGCCTGAATGCCTGCCTGCTTTGTTTGGGGCTAGTGTAAAAGGGATAGGAGCTTTGGATGGTGTGGGGAGTCGGGGCACCAACTTGGACACAGGCTTGTGGCCTGCGTGACTCTCTCCACACGGGCTCATGGCCTGTGTGCGGCTTGGATAGAGGTTTTGCGGCCTGGGTGATTTCCCGGAACCAGGCTTGTGCCTGTGTGACTCTCCCGAATAAAGGCATGTCAAGCATCCCCAAGGCTCCGCGCATGTTCTTCTGTCTACCTGAGCCCCAAGCAGACCTGTCCAGCCCAGAGAGGCTGCAACACAGGCTCTCAAGTTCCCTGAGGAAGAGACAATTGGGCTGAATCCTCCTGGATGAGAAGTTGCTGACTTAATCGTCCCCTGAAGACGCAAGGGCAAAGCCAGAGCTTCCTGCACAGAAGGAAAACAAAGGCAGGAAACACCTGTGTTTTTCAGGAACTAGAGAGGTCCTCTGGGTGAGACCTTGAAGGGAAGTTGGAGAGGTGCGGAAAGGCCAATCTTCACAGGTTTTAGAAATTGGTATTTATGTGAGAATTGCATTGCAGAGGACAGATACTTACATAAGAGCTAAGATTCTTTAATAGTCAATCTGGATCCAGAAAGGCCATTCTGGGACTCAGATCTACAAACCACCACAAGAGAAAAGGTCCATCTAGTGCCGAGTTAGCAAACATTTGACATAAATCAAGAGCACCGAGCACCATCCATCTGAGACCGGGGCAGACAGCGGGTGTAGATCCCTGCCCCTCTCCCCTGAGCCCTCATGGGGCTGCAGGTTTCCCTGTGTGAGCGGAAATGGCACATGACACAGAACGTGTCTAACCTCACATATAACCCACCTCACCACCCCACCCATGTCCATAGATGAGGAGAAGGAGGCCCATGCATGACTGCTTAGCTTAGGGACATCCGGATACAGGTCTGCATGAGGATGCCACTTCCTCACGCCTCTGCTCACTTATAAACATCCACCTATATATAATATAAATATTCATAATCCACAAAACTGTCAAGTAGCAAAGAGTGGCCCCTGTAGAAGCTGCTAGTCCTCTAATCCTGGACAAGGTGAAACTGCATAAGAGAGAGAACTGGGACCTCCAGCACCGCCCCCCCCCCCAGTGGCAGGGTTTTTACCTTCTTTTCTCTACTTTTTTTCTTTTGCATATTCCCATTCTGATAATTCATGTAAAAACCTAATACGTATATTTTCACAAGAGTTCTGTTCCCATATAAACAAATACAAAATAGAAAAATAGAAAGGTGCACATCACATAGTATTAAGCCATAGTTAGATGTAAGTAAATGGACACCTACCAACATGGGTGGATCTTACTGAAGAATAAACACAAGTAAAAACTGAAAGTCTATTAGGATGATAAAGTATCATGAATTGAAAGGAGTGACATCCTAAAAAACTCGCAGGACAAATATGAACATACAACTATAATTCTTATACACACCAGAGTTTTATCAGCAACATTTCATAAAATTTATTCCAATTTTACTGGAAAAGTTCTAGAATACTACAATTGCTGCATATATTGGATGGCAGACTTTCTTCAAGAACGTGGGGAAGAGCTGGATGAGGACGAACAGACACTGAGCAATAATTTAACCTGTAACCTGGGGCAAACCTCTCCCGCCTCATGGGAGCGCACTGGGGGTTAAACGAGACTTGTGCAATGCACTGTATCCAGCTGTCTTGCAGAAATACAAGGTGAGTCAGGAAAGACAGTTTATGTTTTCCAATAGCTGCATTGAAAAATATAAAAAGAAACAGATGATGTTAATTTTAATAATGTATGGCATTAACTCAATATTTCCAAATATTATCATTTCACATGTATTCAATATATAAAAATCATTATTGAGACATTGTGCATTCTTTTTTAATAAAATTCTTTGAAATACAGTATCTGGTTTACAGTACAGTTCTTCAAATTTGGCCTAGATATGGGTCAGGTGCTCAGTAGTCTCCCTGGGCCAGTGGGTGCCCTTCTGGACAGCACAGCCCCTTAGGCGCCCTCACTGTGGTGAGCCCGGCCCTGAACAACAAGGGGAGAGGGAGGGTGTGAAGGGAAGGACAGGGAGGTGCAGAACGTTTTGATGGGATAGGATGGGACAGGATGCAGTGGACGGGACCAGACACAGAAGACGATTTAGGATCCCGATGGTCCAGTGACAGTCAGCACATGCCCCTCCTTTTCCAGCATCGCCGGCTCTGCACTGCACTAACAGCCGCGGGGACAGCAGTCAGGACACTGCTTCACTGCCCCCAATAAAACACTCACTTTCTATGAGGTCTGCATCATTTGCCAAACCAGGAGCCCCCTTCTCCTCTGAGACCCTTCAGCTCTTTCTCGTCTCTATAAAATGTAGTGGAAATCACTCTTGGTCTGGGTCAGGACTCCTGGACTCCAGAAGTGGACCTGACAACCAGCCAGCTGTGCGACCTGTTTCAAATTCAAATTTTGGGACAAAATGAAGAAATAAACAAACAGAACAGAATGAAGAAACAAGAATTCAAAAAAATGAGGAGAGGCTTAGGAACCTCTGAGACAATTTAAACGTCCCAATATCCAAATCACAGCGGTGCCAGAAGAAGAAGAGGAAAAGCAAGAAATTGAAAACTTATTTGAAAAAATAAGGAAAGAAAACTTCCCCAATCTGGTGAAAGAAATAGACATACAAGTCCAGGAAGCTCAGAGTCTCAAACATCTTGGACCCAAAGAAGAACCTCCAAAGCACATTATAATTAAATTACCCAAGATTAAAGATAAGGAGAGACTCTTAAAAGCAGCAAGAGAAAAGGAGACAGTTACGTATAAAGGAGTTCCCATAAGACTATCAGCTGATGTCTCAAAAAAACCTTACGAGCAAGTATGGGCTGGAAAGAAGTATTCCAAGTCCTGAAAAGCAAGGACCTACATCCAAGATTACTCTATCTGGCAAAGCTATCATTTAGAATGGAAGGGCAGAAAGTGCTTCCCAGATAAGGTAAAGCTAAAGGATTTCATTACTGCCAAGCCCTTATTACATGAAATGATAGAGGGACTTATCTACGAAAAAGACTAATTCCATTCTCCATTAATCCATTCACCTACTGAAGGACATCTTGATTGCTTCCAGCTTTTAGTAATTATGAATAAAGTTGCTGTAAAAATCCATATTCAGGTTTCTGTGTAGGTGTAAGTTTTCAATGTCGTCAGGTAAATACCAAGGTGTTGGGCACCACTTTGTGTGGTATCGGGAACTGTAGCCCCGCTAAAAAATACAATATAATTATTGAAGCTTACTCTGCTTTGCACTGCACTGATAAGGAAAAATCAAGTGTTTTACTTCACCAAAAGGAGATAATTTCTGAGCCACAAAAACTGTGCCTTAATGAGCATCTTGCCCCAACTTGTCTAACATACCTTGATTTAAGACACACTTCTGGATTTCTTCAATTTATTATCTATAGCCCTCTGAAGTTGATTGCTAGGCTTTGTATGTATGCTGTATACCCCTGTGCATATCATTCTCAATAAAAGCCACTTCAAGAGAAGGGCTTGAGGCATTCTCCTCTAGAGGGAATCGCCACCCCTCTAGACCTGGTAGACCACTCCTGGTAGACCAAGAGTGTCTGGAACGACTTATTCCCCCATCTGCGGTGGCTTGGGGTTACTCTGCAGGGTGGTGTATGCCCCCTCCCCAAGGAGTGATTCTGATAATAAATAATATCTTTTCTTCAACTCTCTTTGGATTCTACTTGCACAGAATATCTTTGTCCATTCTTTCACTTTGTCTCCTCAAGTCTTTGTATTACCAGATGGGTTCAACTTCAGATATAAGCAGGCAGAAGAAAGAATCAGTAACACAAAGACAAGTCTCTTGAAATTAACCAGTCTGAAGAACAGAGAAAAAAGAATGAAGAAAAATGAACAGAACCCAAGCAACCTGTGGGACAGCAGTATGTATATAAATGTACTGGACATGAGAGTCCCAGAAGCTGAAAAAACAGAGAAAGAATCAGAAGACAACTATTTGAAGAAACTTCCCCAATTTGATAAACAGCATATCTACAGATCCAGAAAAGTTAACAAACTCCAAGCAGAATAAACTTAAAAAGATCCACACTGAGACAGATTATACTGAAATTGACAAAGACTAAAAAGATTGAAAATAGCAAATTAGAAGTGGCTCATCAAGAACAAAGGATCCTGGGTATGTTTATAAGCTGATCTCACCAGACATCATGGATGCCAGCTGAAATATAAGACATGGAATGACATATTTAAAGCACTAAAAGAAAAGAACTGTCATATAAGAATTCTACATCCATCAAAATTGCCCTTCAAGAATAAAAGAGAAATTAAGACATTCCCAGACAGATAGATAAATAGAAGCTAATCAAACCAATACCACCCAACCTGCTCTACAAGAAATGCAGAAGGGCATCCTTCAGGTTGAAATGAAAGGGCACTAAATAGTAACTCCAAGCCATATGAAGAAATAAAGAACACTGGCAAAAGTTATTACGTAGGTAAATGTAAATGCTGGCGTTGTAGTATTAGGTCAGGACTTTGCAGACTCTTGGAGATTTTTGTATAATCTCTGGAACATCTATTTTAGTAATAAGAACATATGTACACAAATACAACATAATTATTATTTCTTTATTTGACAAAGGCTCCCATGTAATTTCAGCATATCAAATAGGCCTAATTAGTTTAAAATTTCTCTTTATATAAGGAGAGAACAAGTCTTTGAGGCATTCCAGGGACCCATTAAAACAACCTAAAGCTATTTACAAATTAAGAAAAAGTCTCTTTCTAAAATTTGAACCTTAGGGAGTTGTCAAACATACTTGATTAAAAAGGTTATATATCATTATGAAACAATGCTAAATTGTCTATTTACCCAAAGCGACAATGAAAGATATCAAACATAAGTATAGGTTAGCTATTGTTAGCAAAATTTTAGTCCTCAGTATTGAGAGGGTTGTTTTCTTAAGTAATCAAGGACTTGATCAAGACAATATAAAACAGAAAACTATTTTAATAAAACATAGCATCTTTGTTTTCTAGGAAAAAATTTCTCATAATATTTGGACAAAACCACATTTTTTTCAAACGAAGGAAAAAAACTCTTAATTTTGAATCAGTTTATGTTTGATATTTAAATTAATCTACTTAATTAAATGTATTCCTATCTTATTCAGCTTAACCATATATGAAATTTCCTTGTTCAAGATTTCTCTTCACAAACATTCTACAATTTTCCTCATTCTTTTTAGTTTGCCTCTAAAAACTTTTACTGGGTCCAATTACTCATCAGTTGCCAGATAAAAGACAACTCCAAGATGATTTTATGAGAGGGAATGTAGTTCATTGCAAGGAGGCAGATTCCAAGGTAATGGGGTGGGGTGTAGGTGTCCATAAACAGATCAGATTCGTGCCCCTGAGCAAAAGATTGGTTTCATCTTTACTCAGCTAAATCATGCACAAACATCAAGGTGAACTTTGTTTTCACTTGTATTGGTGGGGACATTCCTGCACATGAGCAGTTAGAAAACATGCCAGTGCATACATTGCATGTTCAAACATGGAAAAACTCCATCCCTGGGAAAAGATCTTAGTACTATAATGAGGGTATAATGACAATAGTTTATGAGATGTCAGAATGAGGTCCCTCAGGCTATTTTCCCGGCCTCCGGTGGCTTCAGCTGAATCAGCCCCCTGGTTCTACAAATTTTCCTGGGCTTTTCACTATAAAACAGTTCTGGCAATAGTCAATGTCAGGGATGGTGTAGGTATGGAAGGAAGTTTAACTAATTAAGTCTCGGCCATTCTGCTAAACTCTTAGCCATAGGACACAATCACACAAGCCTTATACCATCTAGGATAATCTAAGTGGGTTTACAGGTTAATCTAAGCAGAGTTATATTTTTTATTTGGCTGACAAATTCTGTAATAGAGATAACATGAACCCATTTCTGCAAACCCAGGTAAAACAAAAATACCACAATCAATAACTCAGAAAACATGTTTCTTTAACCAAAACTAAACCAGACTTAATATCAAATATTTTCCTAGATTGTATGATCTTGAAAAGCGTTTGAGTGAGCTTTTGTTTATTAATGCATATAAGTATTTAATTCTTTTAAGCCAATTAAATATTACAAACTAGTAATACCACTGTGAGAAAGAAATGTTTCCCTCTACTATAAAGGTTCTTCTGGCTGGTCTAATGATCACACAGTCCTGAGACAGATTAGCAAGAGAAGATAATCAAATTTAATACATACATATGTACGGGAACCCCACACACAGGAGAGTCAGAGACCTCCCTGCAGGAGAGGTTCAGAGACAGAAAGAGGGACTGAGGTATGCAAGACGTCCTGCGCTACAGATAAAGTAATGCACCTAGAAGGCTTCAAAAGGTCCTTAAATGATGATAAGGACGTCGTTCAGTAAAGAGAAGTTTGCCCTGCCCTATAGATAGGTCAAAGGAAGTTATCGCTGATAAGTTATTGACCTTATTATGGGCAAGGCCCCGAATCATGCTCTTTTAGGTAGTTAAAGGGAGGACAGAAGTTTCTCTTGAGCCCTTAGCTCAAAGCATTCTGCATACCACTGAGGCACATCTTGGGGTGGCTTGTTGTAAATCTGTTACTGGACTAAATGGGTCCACTTGCCTGTGCGCATCGAAGCCCAATCAAATGTGGACAGGAGTTTGCAGCTAAGAAAATAAGGCTTTATTAGTTGAGGAAATGGCACCCATCCTGGTGTGCCAGGTAAGCCAGTATGCAAACACCTGGCTCCCCCGTGGCTTTCGGGGAATGGGTTACGTAAGGAAAAATCAGGCTAAAGGAGTTGGGGTCACGGACATGGAGTAGCTGATCATTGTATCAGGTCCTGACATCAGCCAGGGCGCTGTTCTGCTTGGTTTTGTAAAAGTGTCATCTACTTTCACCTGCCTGGGGCTGATGAAATCAAAATGTTATCTTTAGCTTGACTGAAACTCTATTTCTGTGGTTAACAGATCTAAAGTTTCATTTTTGAAACAGTCCGATGTCATAAGGGCTTAGTGATTAAAAAAGGAAGTGGGCAAACAGAAGAAAAGGTTATGTTAAAGCAGTGAAATTTCTGGGGTCCCACCAATGCCCCGCACCACCAAGAGGTAGAAAACATCCTCGTCCCATACAGAAAATGTACAGATGCCACAAAAAGAGATAAAAATATTAACAGAATTACTAATAAATATAGATAAGTCACAAAATTTTTTTCTTGCTCTTGACAGTTTTTAAGGTGGTTGGGAAGAACGTTTGGGCATGAGAAACTGTAGCTGCTCCTGTTTTTAAAATGCCTCATTCCAATTTTTTCCCTTCAGTTTCTGGGGCATCAGGCAGTCTTGAGCTGTGTTTACACTTCTGATTTACCCAGTAAGAGGGCCTGGGGAGAGGAGATGCTGACTTTTTAAAAAAATTTCTATCAGACTGAAAATCAGCTTCTAATTTTGCCAAATTTCTAGTCATTTTTTAAATCCTTTAAAATCTGTTCAAATATATCAATTTTTATCATTTTATATCTCAGTAATCTCTTTTAAATTCCCACCTCATTTGGAAATCTCTAACTTTTCCTCCTTTTTTCTCAATTCTCTTGTTAATTAACCTAATGTTTGTAGTAGCATTTGTAGGATCTAAAAAGCTAAAATAGCACATTTAAAGGGCTTAAGTTCAGTTATATTTATTTGTATCCAACTGTTTTTTTCCTTCTTAAGTGTAGGGCAATTGTACTTCTAATGTCTGATTTTTTTACAGTATCTGAAGGTAAATAGGGAAGGGTCCAAGTGGACTTTGATTTTTTAAATCATTTCTGTCCTTTCATCTAATTAATGACTAGTTATGATACCAACATGCAACCTCTCTAAAATTTTTCGGGTTAGAAGTTTTTCTAGCTCAAAACACCCATTATCTGGCCAGTGACACTAGGATTTTAAAAGTGACTCAAACCAATAAGCAGAAGTGAAAGCAAAGTTTTACAAAAAGAGTGCAAAGCCTGCAGCCTTCGCAGGTCCAGCAGTTCATTCCCAGACTTAGGCTAAGAAAGATGGGGAGCCCTGTCCTTCAGCAGCTGTTTTTAAAATGCAGGGAGGCTCACTCTTGCTGCCTTGAACAAAAAAAAGTTTTAAAATTCCCTAAGCTTAAATGTGGCTGCGGCCTGATGCATATGTATCATCCAGCTGGTGGAGATAACGTTGCATCTCTTGAAGTAATAGAATCTATAGAAAACAAAGCTACTCAAAACAAGTGTTTACCTGTCACATTTGCCTAGATTCACAAGTATTTTCCCCTGAAGATCTAAATTTAGAAGAAGAAGAAGAAAAAAAAGAACTACTTCACTACTTTGACTTCCACCAAAAATGCCTACTGCTTCTGAGATTTTGGTCAGATATCCATGATCTGTCAGCTCAGTCCAGGGAATAAGCTGTGTCCAAGACAAATTTGGGGGGCTAAAAAAAATTAATAAAAGAGCAGATGAGCTGGAGAAAATGAACAGCTACTGTTGATGGTATGGAGTTTCTTGTTGGGGTGATAAAAATGTCCTAAAAGTGATTAAAGACAGGGTTCTAAAAATGAATATATTAAGAAGAATTGACATGTACAACTTTAAATGGGTGACAAATAAATAATAATTGGTTATTAATTATGTGAATCATATCTCACTAAAGCTGTTAAGAAAAAAATATATGGAGACTTGCCATGGTCTGAACTTTGAGAAGGCCCAGCATTAAAAAAATTGAGGGGTGCAGAGGAGCGGTCGCCAAATGCTTGGCAGGCTTCTGTCTGGGAGAGGGCTGCGTTTTATCTTGTTTTGAACCAGGCAGTTGAACCAGGCTCAACATAAACTGTTTATTAAATTTCTTTTTCTTAAAACTTACCTTTCTACCTTAAAACAGTCCTAAGTTAAAAAAAATTCACAAAAACGGACAGAATACCTTTTCCTGAACCATTTTTTATTTTTCAATTACAGTTGACATACGATGTTATATTGGTTTCAGGTGTACACCCCAGTGATTAGACATTATGTAACTGATGAAATGATCATCCTGATAAATCTAGTATCCATCTGCCACCATACATATCTATTAGAATATTGTTGACTATATTCCCTGTGCGGTACTTTACATCCTCATGATTATTCTGTTAGTACCATTTTGTACTTCCTAATCTCTTCACCTTCTTCATCCATCCCCACAGCCCCTCCCATCTGGCAAGCATGAGAACGTGCTCTGTATCCATGAGTTTATTTCTGTTCTGCCTGTTCTTTTATTTTGTCTTTTATGTTCAATTATTGATAGATATGTGTGTTGCCATTTTATTGTTCATATTTTTCATCTTTCTTTCTTTTGTTCTCCTTAAAGAAGGCCCCATTAATACTTCATGTGATACTGGTTTGGTGGTGAAGAACTACGTTAGCTTTTTCTTGTTCAGGAAGCTCTTTATATGTCCTTTGATTCTAAATGATAGCTTTGCTGGGTAATCTTGGTTGTAGGTCCTTGCTTTTCATCACTTTGAATATTTCTTGCCAGTCTCTACTGGCCTGCAAAGTTTCTGTTGAAAAATCAGCTGACAGTCTTAGGGGAGCTTCTTTCTAGGTAACTAACTGCTTTTCTCTTGCTGCTTTTAAGGTTCTCTCTTTGTTTTTAACCTTTGGTATTTTAATCATGATGTGCCTTGGTGCGTGACTCTTTGGATTCATCTTGTTTGGGACTTGCTGTGATTTCTGGACTTGTATGTCTATTTCCTTCACCAAGTTGGGAAAGTTTTCCATTATTATTTTTTCAAATAGGTTTTCAATTTCTTTCTCTCTCTCCTCTCCTGCTGGCACAACTGAGATGCAAATGTCGATATGCTTGAGGTTGTCCCAGAGGCTCCTTACACTATTCTTGTATTTTTTTTTCATTCTTTTCCTTTTTGCTATTCTAATGGGATGTTTTTTCACATCCTTTTTCCAAATTGCTGTTTTGATTCTCAGCTTCATTTATTCTGTTGATTCTCTGTAAATTATTTTTCATTTCAGTTAGTGTAGCCTTCATTTCTTTTTTTTATAGTTTCTGTATCCTTTATTAGGCTGTTAAAGTTTTCTCTCAGTTCGTTACTCTTCCCCTAATTTCCTTGAGCATCCTTATAACCAGTGTTTTGAACTCTGCATCTGATAGATTGCTTGTCTCCATTTTGTTTAGCTTTTTCAGGAGTTTTGATCTGTTCTTTCATCTGGGGCATGTTCGTCTCATTTTGGCAGCCTTTCTGTGATTGTTTCTATGTATTAGATAAGAGCTTCTACATCTCTCAGGCTTGGTAGAGTAGCCTAATGTGGAAAGTGTCATGTAGGGTCCAGTGGCACAGGCTCCCCATTTACCTGAGCTAAGCACTCCAGGCGTGCCCCCCCTTTCCTTGTAGGCTGTGTACACACTCCTGCCATAGTTGAGTCTTCCTTGCTCTTGGCTCCTAAGTGACAGAGATTTACCCTCAACCCAACTGGCTCTGAGCACCATGGAGGACCAGCTGTGCGGGACCCAACCCATGGAGAAGGAGTTACTTCAGTGAGGCTCTGTTGCCTGCTGAGTCCACCCTTTGAGTGTGTCACTTGTGGAGGTGGTTGGGTGGTGCTTTGATGTGGTCTGAAGCTTTCCGCTGGGTGCGCTGGCTCTGGAACCTCCCAGGAGGTGCAGGCCATGGTCGGCTGCTACCTGTGTTCTGCCCGGGGCCACCCAGTATGGGCTACAAAGCGATCTGCAGATGGCTGCTACTTGTGCTGGGCTTAGATGTTCCCAGGAGAGGCCAAGCTGTGAACCAAAGCCTAGTGTCTCTCATGCTGGGGTTGGGGCCACTTAGCTTGAGGTACTGGGCACAAGGCCAGATTCTGCTTGTTTGAGAGGTTTTAATAAAGTCTGAAGAATGTGCAAAGACAGACTGTTGGTATGGAAAAGCCACTGGAAACAGCTTTATTGGGCCTGCACGTTGGTGTGGCGAGGTCTCAGGGAATCACCAGGGTGGGGTGAAGAGTGATAGCCAAGTCGATGGAGACTCAGACATGGTATCCACCTGTTGGCTCTGTTGGGGGAGGGCTCAGAGAAGAAACAGTGTCCTGTGCCAGCACCTCTCTCTGAGAGAAAGCTGTCATGAGACAGCTGGCACTGGTCCTGCTGCCAGACAATCAAGTTCCTCCCCATACGTCCCTGGTGACTGTAGAGTTGCTGCCCCAGAGCTGGGGCTCAGAGGGAGTGAGTCCCAGTCTGTCCTTTTTCAGGCCCTTTAAGAGCAATGCCAGGCTTACTTCACTTAGTATAATGTTCTCCAGGTCTATCCATGCCGTTGCAAATGGGTAAAATTTCCTTCCTTGTTACAGCAGAGTAGTATTCCATTGTGTCAATGTACCATAGCTGTTTTATATCTACTCATCTACTGATCAACACTTGGGCTGCTTCCAGATCTCGGCTATTGTAGATAACACTGCAATGAACATAGGCAAGTACCACATGATCTCACTCATATGTGGAATCTGGTGTACACACTGAACTGAGGAGCAAAAGAGACAGACTCATAGATAGAGATCAGGCTGACAGCTGTTGGTGGGGGTTGGGGGTGGAGGGATTGAGCAAATAAGAAAAAGAACTCATGGCTGCCGACAACAGTGTGGTGATTGCGGCGGGGGTGGGGGGTGTGGAGTTGGAAGATGGCGGGGGGGGGCGGATAAATGGTAATGGAAAATACAATAAAAATTAACTATTAAAAAATACAATAAAAATTTTAAAAAAGGAATGCTGGGGACTTTAGCAGCCCTCTATCTCATTCAGCCTCAATCTCTGCTGTTTTTTACAGCCAGAAGTTATGGGGACTTCTCTTCTATCACTGGAACCCTGGGTTGGGGGGCCTAGTGTGGGGCTGGGACCCTCCCTCTTCAGGGGCAACCTCCACAGCCAAGATATCCCTCCCAATTTTTATCCACTACATGTGGGTGTGGGACCAGCCTGCTCCATGTCTCTGCTCCTGCCACCAGTCTTGATGTGGCTTCTTCTTTATATCCTTAGTTGCAGAATTTCCCTGTAAATAGATTTTAGGCCATTCTGAATGATGGTTTCTCTGTAGTTTAGTTGTGCTTTTCATGTAGTCGTGGAAGGATGAAAGTACCGCATTTACCCACCTGGCCACCTTGACTGAATCATATGCTCTTTATGATAGAAGTACCAAAAGCTCTCACTTTATTCTAAGCACTACTTTGCAGTATCCTACAATTCTGATGGGTTATAGTTTCATTATCATTAATTTTGAAATATTTTCAAGTTTTGATTTATTCTTTGAACTATGGAGGAGACATGTTGCTCAATATATCAAATTTGGAAATCTTTTTAGATATTTTTATTTACATTTTAATTTCACTTAGGTAAGGGAATCTGCTTTATATGATTTCATTTCTTTTAAACTTATTTAGATGTGGTTATAGTCCAGAATGTGGTCCAAATTGATGAAAGTACCATGTTCATGTGAAAAGGATGTCTTTATTAGAAGCTGCACGTTTGCTGTGAATGTTCATTAAGTCAAAGTGTTTGACTGTGTTCGGATCTTTTATGGCTTTACTGTTGTTTTCAACTACTCATTCAATCAATTTTATAGGAAAGCATTATAATCTCCATTTCATTCTCTTAGTCTTTGTTTTATGTCTATTTAAGCTGTATTACTAGGCACATACACATTTATGATTCCTAGAAATAATGAATTAAACTTTTTACTACTACAAAGGGCCCCTCTTTATCTCTGGCAATATTCCTTAAAACCAACTTTACCTGCTATTAAAATAGGTACAGCAGATTTTTTTATCCTTAGTATTTGAATGTTATATCTTCTTCTATCCATTTATTTTCAATATATCTGTCTTGCTTTTAAATTGCATCTCTAATAGACAGTACATTGTTTGGTCTCGTTTTCTCATTTTTGCAACCTTTTTAAACTGTGAACTGTAATGCTTAGTGGATTTACAGATAGTGTAATAACTGATATTGTTAAAATCTATTTACTAGCTGTTCATCCAGTCTATTATTTTACCAGTTCTTCCTTCCCCGCACATTTTAATATTAATTAAATATTTTATGGGATTGCATTTTCATCCTTTATTGGCTTTTTATTTGTAAATATTTCAATTTTTTGCAGTTGTTATAGAGCAGACAATATATACTTATAACAGTTACAGTCTACTTAAAGTTTTTTTTTTAAAAAAATAGGTTTATTGATATGCAACAAACGGCACATAATTCAAGCATATAATTTGATTTGGCACACATATGTGTCTGTGAAATCACCACGGCCACCAAGAAAATGACTGTGCCATCAGCCCCAAAAGGTTGCTTACAAATATAAAGTCCAAATATTGAGGGAGGTGTAAAACCCACAGGATGGGATCTGTAGTTTATGGTCATCTCTGCTTGAGGGAACCTGAGGACGCAGCCAGAGATCGGGGCGGGGCGGGAGGAATGAGAAGGGAAGAGGCGTGGGCTGCCCAGTCGCTGTGCCGCGCGGACTCGATGGGCCCTGCCCCTCCCGGCGACAGGCCGTCAGCGGGGCTTGCCAGTGAGAGCGGGGGCCCTTCCTCAGCCTGCTTCTCACCGGGGGCTCAAGACGTAGATGCTTCCACAGACAGGCGTGACCATCGCACCCTCAGAAGCCTAGACATAAGCATCGCCCTAGTTCTCAAGGTTTCCTTTGGCGATAGATCTGCTTCTGAAGTTTGAGTTGGTGTTTGTAGTAAAACACTGAACTGAAGGTCAAGTCATCTGCCTCCCAGTCCAGGGCCAGCCACGGAGGAGCTGCACGATCCTGGGGAAGCCACGTCCCTTCCTCTCCAAACCTCGTGTCACTTCTCTTGAAATAGCAGGTTGCGCTAAGGGACCTCTCAGGGACCCTCGGGCAGTGACCCCGTGCTGGCTGACCGCAGGCCTCGTGGATGGGCGCCAAGCGCTCAGCAGGGGACCCGGTGACCTACACGCTGGGCTGCTGCCCCGGACGCTGCTACCCGACCCCGCTCAGCCCCTCCACTGCATCGCTGCGTGACCGTCAGCAAGTCACCAGATTTATCTGTGTCTCACATTGCTCAGCAGGGAACACGGATAATCAGAGCCCCACACATTACGGTTGCTGTGACCCTTCAATGAATTACTGTGTACAGACAACGCTGAGGACAGAGCCGGGTACAAGGTAAGTGCTGCATCTCAGAACACGCTAGGGCTAGTACAACCATCACCCACAAAGCCGATTAATCAAGATCACGTCCTCCAGCCCAGCGGTAACACACCGTGAGGCCTGGCCACGCCGTGGCCCCACCTCTGCCAGGCGAGGTATGGGGGAGCGGCACTCGCAGCTGCCGTGGCGGCCGCTCTGGAGCCGGGCGGAGGCGAGGGCGCTGGGGTCTCCCGGGGCGGTTAGTCCTTTGGTCCCTGGGGGCTCCCAGGAGCGGGAGAAGCACAGCGTCCTCTGCTTCCCTCCCCCAGGGCCCAGACTGTCCCTAGCGAAGGGCTCGTCAGCCTCTTGGTGGGTGAACAAGGGCTTCCTCCCCGGGGACACCAAGGAGGTGAGCCTGGGGACGGCTGCAGGGCACTGACCGAGGCCGGTTTCCAGGCTGCAGCTCAGAGAGGGGCCCCCAAGGGCTTTCCCATGGCCTCTGTTGAGGAGACGCCGATCGGAGCTCCCAGAGGCCGAGCGCGGGGCAGAGAACTGGAGGCGAAGACACGGCACAGAGAGCGACCCAGCGATGAGTGGAGGGCCCACCCAGGGCCTGGGCGAGTGGCGGTCTGTGCACACGCGAGAGGAACCGGCCCAGGTGGGAAGAGAGCATAGGAAACCGGCACGAGAAACCGCCAAGCACACGTCCTTCTGCACCAGAGCGGACAGAGCTCGTGGAAGCGGTGCTTGCTCATTATTAGAGGTTACTACATCCTTAGCAGTTAATGAGGTTAGATCCCACCTAAGACACATGTAGGTAAGACATAAATGAAAAGTTAGCCTCAGAGGAGCAAACTAATTTTTCACTTCCTTAAATATGACCATAACAATCCCCAACACTCTTTAGAAAACCACCCCAATACCCGTACCAGTGGAAGTACTGTTCGCAATGTGGATGTGTATTATCCAACTGTAAATGACTGGCATGAAAAATAAAATCCCCCAAACCAGGAAGAAACCCAACTGACAGCAGCAAGTTAGGAAGCGACCAACACTAGAATTAATAAACAAAGACCTAAAATAACTGCTACGAATCTTATCAGAATTCAGAAACATGTAAAAAGAAACATTTTACCCATCCCTGCGATAACATAATTAGTAAAGAGATACTGGAGATCTGAAAAGAACTTCTAGAAATTAAAAATAAAAATAAATATAAAAAAAGTACTCCAGCAAAAATGAAAAATACACTGAATAAGATTAGTAGCAGGTTAGATGCCGCCGAACAGGGACTGAGGCGTCTTAGCATGGGCTGGAGTGATGAGCCGCCTGCAGCCACATGGATTGATACTTTCCCTGCTTGCCCTTCACATGGAACCATGCAAGGTGCCTGCCAGAGGGATGACTGAAGCACCAGGACATGCCAGGCCTGTGGCCCCGCCCCGCCACCACCGCCTCGCTTGACGCCTGGCTCCTGCGTTCACACCCCGACGCCCCGCGGCACAGCTCCCTGCCGCCCCCTCAAGGAGCCATTCAAGCAGGAGCAGCCACTGCTGGGGCGGCGACCATGTGCCCTGCGGCCTTCCCAGCACCAGACCGCCGGCACCCACCCTCCCACACAGCCTCCCACCCAGCCTCCCATAGGGGCCCCCACTGCTCCCAGGGTTTACAACGGCCCTGCAGACAGCCTTCCCTCCCCTCTCCTCTGACACATGAAGCGGGGCACACCCGGGGCCCAAAGCTGGAAAGGAGCAGGGCAGGCCCGCCGTCTCCGCTTTATCAGGACGCGTGGCAGTACAGGCAGGGCGGGGGCCATAAGTGACCCCAGGTGACATAGCTCAAGTACACGGCTGGGATTCTAGTCCCCCTGCCACCCAACCCGGTCTCCTGGTCATCACTCCCAGCCTTGGAAATCCCCGCTCACAGTAAGGAATCAAAACCTTAACAATGTGGTGCCCTGCTTTCTACGCCTTTATCTGCAAAGGATTAAATTCATGTAGCAAGGGTGTAAGGGATGATGAGAAAATATCCCGAGATGTTCTAAATTAAATTTAGGGGCCAAAGAGTGGGAGAAAGAGAACTCTTAGTCTATTAACGGTCACGGGGTAGCCAACAAAAGATTCCTTACACTCCGGTTTTGCCTTTTGGAACTTTAGAGTAATTTCCAGTTTGCTATTTTCGCAGACTATTTTAGTTGGGCACACTCTGACTCCAGGAACCTCTGCTCTTTTGCACATGGGCTTTCCGAACTGCCGCTCCAGGTAATACACAGGAGGGGACCTTTCCTTAAATGGACTCTGCTACCCAAGAGCTGGCTTTGTTGCCAGAAGGGGAGGGGGTCTGGCCCTGAGCGGGGCTGCCTAGGACCAGCTGTCGCGTACGTGAGTTCTTAACTTCCTGCTCAGGTAAGTTTTCACAGCATGAGCCCAGGTGACTATGAGGATACGTTACTAGAGCTGGGGACAGTAAACCAAGGAAGGGCTTAGCATAGAAGCAACAGGAGAGCCCAGGCTGGGCTGCCTGAGCTCGCTAGGAAGTCAAAGAGGGGGCCTTGGGGACAGGTTTAGGGAGTCAGCCTGGGACAAGCTGCCACTGCCCACTGCTCCCCTGGTTCCAAGTCGCAGGGCCCTTAGAGTTTAGGAGACGTGTGCCTGTGGGGGGAAGAGAGGGAGGAAGGGGGGAAGGAAGTGGCAGGGCACGCTCCCCGGAGGGAGCGCACGCACTGGGCCCTTCGTCTTGAGGGTTTTCTCTCTGTCTTGCAGGCGAGACTATTCGGACAGTTCTCAGAGAAGGGTTTCAGCAGACGCTGCATCAGTTCCGCAGGTGTGCCTTTCCGGGCTGTCTTCTCCGCTGATTGACCAGTGACAGGGCAGGGGGCTGTTAGTCACTGCAGCTGGTTCTTACATCACCCACCTGGTCTTGCTGCTTTTCTGGGCCTGGAGCTGAACTACAACGGAGGCCTAGATGTTATTTCTGGGGAGGTGACGTTCTGTATCTGTCTGGGATTTACTCAGCCAGTTTGTTCAGCTTTCTCTCAGTTTTCTTATTTCACTTTTCCTGCCCATAGCTCATGTAAATGCTTTTGGATTACCTCCTTCTTTCCCCTTCCCCCAACTTAATGTACGCAGACGCTTACAAAACTCCCAGTGGACGTACTGCCATTTCTACCCAGCCATGCTGCTGGCGGTTTAGACTTCAGGCCCCAAGGTTGCTCTTTAGGCCAACATTTTGGGCTCAATGAAACAATCCTTACTGAAGGTTTTAGCAGTAGAAGTTAAAGATTTTCAGTCGAACAGTAACAGAAACAGGGTGGTCTCCTGGTGTAAGTATAAAATGGTGCAGCCTCCTTCTGGAGGACAATTTGTCGTTATCTAGAAAATCCTCCAGTCATTGATCCAACCGTTACACTTCTAATGAATTACATAAAAGACATAAGGACACATGACACATATAAAAGTAGTCACTACAGGGCTGTTGGAACTAGCAAAAAGTTAAACAGTATAATAGAAACAGCTGTTCCATCGGAGGGATGGGTAAAATACACTGTGGGTCACCCAAGCAATAAAATGCTGTGCGATTACTTGAAAGAATAAGATACATCTTAACATACTTAGAAAAACATCTAATGTAATTCGTTTTTAGGTTCAGATTTTTAAGAAGTGAGGAAGCATGCAAATACATAGAAAAAGGCAAAACTTAACGGGCTATGTGGAGAATCGGAAAGGCACAGGGCGCACGTTTGCAAAACCACCCATCTCGGCTTCCGACCTTGTCCACACAGGTGCCCTTGCACCCCTGGGAGACATGCCGGCCTGGCTAAAGTGAGCCATTTATGAAGCAGGGTTACACGGGGGTCACCCCTAACACAGGCTATTTTAAAGATAACTTCTCTAATGACTTTGGGTACAAGATAGCACTGACTTCTTGAATTTAGTAATAATAAGACATTTAACATTTTATTATTCCTATAACCTTTTTTGTCATTTAAGAAAAAAAATCATAGCATCATAAGAACTCTCAAAGGGACAATTGGCCAGAGCCTCGGTTGGCCTAGGGTGGGGCAGCAAAAAATATGAATACTTCCTTTCCGCCTTCTAAGTTCTTCTTGGCTGGGCTAATCATCAAATTAACCGAGACATTTACAGGAAAAATTCAAGTTTTTAACACAGGCACATAGGGAATTCACATAGGCATGAAAATTCCAAAAATAGGGAAGCAACACTGAGTATAAGATATTTTTGGAAAAAGGAGGAAATGGTGGGGATGAGGAATTAGGCTTCAGAAGTGACGTTACCGGACAATGGACCCAGGGGCGGGGGCGGGGCGGGCCCGGGGGCCCAGATGCTCTTACCAAAACAGCGCCGCCCACCTTCCTAGGGGTCTCTCGGTTGTAGGTCCTTTCCCTGCAGCCCTTAGAATTATGGCTGTCAATGGCAGAGTTTGGTGAAAAGGAAAGGAACTATTTATTCAAAAGTTATACCGGTTTGATTAATGGCTAAATGTTGCCCTTAAATCTCAAAACCCCTTAAAATCACCTACTATTTAAAACACCCACCAACACACACAGTCTTTACTTCCCTGCCTTTGCCCAGTCAGGGATACCATCCTTCAGAAGGAAAAGAACAGAAGTCCGGGGCTCGGCTAGGCAGCTTTTTGCGGTTCCCGGCACCATCCACTGCGTCGCCGTAGATCTCCAGCTCTTAATCCAAAACCATGTGGCACGTTTTCATGGCCCTCTAGTAAGAGTCCTTTCTCTTCCCGCGTGGTCCTCTCAATTGTTCCCCAGAGACTGAGTCCCTTTTTTTTTCCCCTCTGGCCCTGTTTCGTCTCCTTCCTCTCTCAGTTGTGTTCTGTATTAAGTCTTTCGAACCTTCCTGGTTAGCCTTGTTGAGATGTAAAATAACCCTCTTTGCATATGAGGTCTGAAGCTATCCTGTTATTGACATGCAAATGACTCTCAGTGGCCCCGCTCCGCTTCTGGTAGGAAGCTGGCCTGGTACTGATACACAAAGTAACTCTCAGTGGCAATGGCGCTGCTCCAGGTCTCCCATCCCCTGTGCAGTCTGTCTTAGTGCGGGGAGAATATATTTTCCATGGACACCCCAATTTCTGGACCTTATTACAAATACCCTTAGGGGGGCCCTGGCTGTGCCCCGTTACAATAATGGGTGATTTACAGGTAGTTGAGGAAGAGTAGAACACAAGTAACAGGAAAATTCTTGCTAGATGACTCAGAAACAGTGTGACTCAGTGTCCAGCCACCAGGGCGTGTCCTAAAGACTTCTGTTCACACTTAGGCGAAGGCAATGTCCTTAATCTCCTTCCTGAAGCCAGGTTTCTTTGTCTTATTCTCTCGGGCCGGAAGTGGGGGGTGGTCTAAGTCTCTTAGTCTTGTTGTAATGGGGCACAGCCAGGACCCCCTACCAAAGGGTATTTGTGATGGGGTCCAGAAATTGGGATGTCCAAGAAAAATATGAGATATTCTCGCGGCCTCCCTGCTGCTGCCCTGCCACGGGTCCACGGGTAACATTATTTCTTAAAGGTAGGCCCTTTCCCTTCTGGGCCCAACTGGGTCCTGCCCAGATTTGGACCCCACTCTTTTCTGCCTCTGGTGACTTGGGCAGGTGTCCCACTATGTCGCCGTTCTCCCGCCCGCTTCTGGCCACCAGGAATGCCTTCTTAAGCCAGGACGGCCTGGGACTCAGCAACAGTTCACGTAAGACTATGAAGATTAGGGTCCTGGAGCCCCAGAGCTGAGGACTGGGTCCTGGAGTGGGCCCAGCTGGGCCCTGAGGCAGCCAGCGCGCTGTGTCCCAGCTGCCCTGTGCTGGCAGAGACATTGGCAGAGAAATCAGCAGTCTTCTGTATTTCCTGGGGCCCAGAAGTTTCAGCAGCCTGTGGGGTACACAGGGCCACGCACTGGCTGTGCTATAGAGGAGAATGTTTTTTTTACCGCCTGGCTTATTTTGCTTAGCATAATACTCTCCAGTTCCATCCATGCTGTTGTGAAGGGTAGCAGCAGCTCCTTCTTTCTGCTGCACAGTATCCCATTGTGTAAATGTACCAGTTTTTTATCCACTCATCTACTGATGGGCACTTAGGCTGTTTCCAGATCTTGGCTGTTGTAAATTGCACTGCTATGGACGCAGGGGTATTTTGAATTGGTGTTTCAGGATTCTTAGGGTATATTCTCAGCGGTGAAATTGCTGGGTCAAAAGGCACTATATTTTTAAGTTTTTGAGGAAATTCCATACTATTTTCCACAGTGGCTGCACCAGTCTGCATTCCCACCAACAGTGCAATGAGGGTTTCCTTTTCTCTACATTCTTGCCAGCACTTGCTGTTTGTTCATTTAGTAATGATGGCCATTCTGGCAGGTGTGAGGTGGTATTTCATTGTGGTTTTAATTTGCATCTCTCTGATGGCTAGTGACCTTGAGCATCCTTTCATATGTCTCTAGGCCCTCTGTATGTCCTCCTCAGAGAAGCGAGTGTCTGTTCAGGTCCTTTGCTCATTTTTTAATTAGAATGTTTGTCTTCTTGGTGTTGAGTTGTATGAGTTCTTCATATATTTTGGAGATTAAACCCTTGTCCAATGTATCATCGGAAAATACGTTCTCCCACACTGTTGGTTCCCTTTTCATTTTGATGACAGTGTCTTTAGCTGTGCAGAAGCTTTTTAATTTAATGTGGTCCCATTTGTCAATTTTTTCCTCTCTCTCCCTTGCCCTAGAAGATGTATCAGCAAAAATATTGCTACATGAGGTATCTGAGATTTTCCTGCCTATGTTTTCTGCTAGGGTTTTTATGGTATCACGACTTATATTTAAGTCCTTTACCCAATTTGAGTTCATTCTGGTGTATGGTATAAGTTGGTGGCCTATTTTCTTTTCTTTCTTTTTCTTTTTTATTTTTTTCATGTACCAGCCCAGTTCTCCCAATACCATTTGTTGAAGAGGTGATCTTTATTCCATCGTATGCTTGTGCCCCCTTTTTCAAATAAACACCATATGATTTCACTTATAAGAGAAATCTAATAAACAAAATAAACCAATGAGCAAAACAGAACCAGAGACATAGACTCAGGGAACAGACTGACAGCTGCCAGAGGGGAGAAAAGAGGCGGACACTGTTGGAAAGAAGGTGGAGGAACTAGTAAGGAGCATACACGACCAATGAACACAGACGACAGACAGTGTGGGGATTGACTATGGAAGTGGGGGGCAGGCTGGGCGGAAGGGGGTGAAGGGGAAAAATTGGGACCACTGTACTAGCATAAACAATAAAACAGAATAATTTTAAAAATTATGAAAAATCACTCAACATTACCCTCTTAAAATGAAACTGACCACAAAGAATTATTCTCTCCGTCAAATAAGGGAAAAAAAACCAATAAAAAAATGCGTGCACTTGCAAACTGCTCAAAAGAAAGCTCAGTTAATGTGGCCATTCATTCTCTTTATATGAGTCAGTTACCAAGTGTGAAACATGCTCTACGCACGGGAAATATAATCAAGAGCTGAATAAAATCAGTTCATGACATGAAAAAAAAAAAAGGAAAATGGTGACACAGTGTACTAATTGGAGCCCACCACCACCCCGCCAACATCTAATCTGCCTCCTTCACTCTCGTATTCAACAACCGTTAAACCGTTTACTTCAGCCCTTTGCCTAGTCCTTTCAAGTACTGGTTTTGTTCTTGCCTGGAATTGGGAGGGGAAAATCACACACACCCCAAAAATGGACCCATTGACCCCTTTCCTTACTCTGCATTGAGGATGTTTAGAGGATACTCCTTGTATTGTATTGTTTTGTTTTTTTCCGAAATATTTGACACGATTGGAAAGTCTTGCTTGTGTTTACGGATGTAGCAGGACATGTTTATATTATGCCCTTTTAATAGGCGGAAGTAATAGGCGGAAGTATCAGGTATTTCAGCCTAAAGGCAAGCTTGCTCAAACCCTGCGATCCCCCGCTGTGGAGGTGGCAGCCCCCGGGGACTCGGCTGAGCTCCATCCGCCCAGGAGCCTCGCATAGACCCAGGCGCTAGTGGGAGACCTGGGCCGGTGGGCCTGCTGCTAACAGGCAATTGTGCAATTGTTTTAAGACAAAGGCAGGAAATCGGGACTTTTTTCCTAAAGCGAAGCAAGACACATTCAGGAGATGGTCAAAAAGGCACTGCCATGCTCATTATTCCTATAGCTTAATATGAGGATTAAAATCATTCGACTGCCTGGTTCATGGCAGCATTGAATAAATTGTTTCTGTTACTGCTGGACAACAGCAATTACTGTGAACGTGACCATGTGCTGCCGCTTCAGGATTCCACCGAGGTTCCTCCTTCCAAAACGTGTGTGTCTCAAGATCTCAGAAATCTAGTCTTGTTCAAGGTAGTGCTTACTTTTAAGTATGTGGTTTGTTAGGAGAAAAATTTACTTTACTTTAATGGGAGGTTTTTATTTTTTTAAATATTTTATTTATTTATTTTTAGAAAGAGGGGAAGAGGGGATTTAGATTTTTCCAGTTCTTTACGATTCAGTTTAGGAAGGATATACAATGTCACCCCAATAAAAATAAATAAAAAACTTGTTTTAAAAAAGGAAATGTGTAATGGAAAAAAGTGAATTTTACCGTACTAAAGAGGCTTCTCATATATAGGACAGAGCACTGTATATTTTTAAATGACATTTATTATATATTTTAAGTTGAACATGTTTGCTCTGGGAGATTGAATGATACATATACACAGAAATCTCACTGTTTTGCCATCATCTAGATGTACCCCCATTCGTACAGTTTATAAGACATAGATGAATAGGCAAAAGTGGGGGGACAGAGTGAGGGAAGAAAAGGTTTGCACTGGCTTGGTATCGCAACACGTCATGTGTTTTGTTATAGCTACGGCCACCCACACACCTGAAAACACTGAATCTTAAAACCACAATCAGCTATAATCTGGCTGTTTCCGTGGGTCAGAAATTAGGAGTGATTTAGCAGGGCGGGGAGCACACGTGCGGTAAGTCACGCCCGCGGCGCCTAGACGTAGCGCAGTGGGCGGTGGTTTACTACCCCGCCCTGTCACCTGACTGGGATAGGGTGCCGCTATAGGGCGCGCGGGACACCGCCCAGCGCCTTACTCCACCATTTAAGGCCGGGCGTTCGCCCTCCCCTCTGAGTAGTTGTTTGGAGGAGCTGTGGAGTTTCTTTTGGCGGGACCGAGCCGAAGATTCCACATGGATTCCGGGCTGCCGGGACCAGGAGCGCGCCCCGACGGCTCCGGGCGGCGGGCACTCTCGCGCGCCCCAGCTCTCGGCGGCAGGTCTTGGCTGTCTCACCTCTACATCCTGATCGGTGCTTTTTATTTCGTACAGGTGAGACCTGCCGGTGTTCCTGGCCCGGAAAGGCGCGCCTGGTGGCCGGGAGGGGGAAGCGTACGCGACGGGGTACCCGGGGCATGTCCGGGCCTATCCTCCGGACGGACCACGAGCCGAGTCGGGGGAAGACGGGTGCCGGGGAGGCAGGAGCTAACCGGGCTGAGCAAACGGGCTCGCGCTGCATTTCTCCGGCAACTAATTACGGATGAGTCATTATAGGGAAGGTTCGGGAAGCGGTCCAAGGACAGGTTGGGAAATCCCGCAGTCTCGAGGAGGGGACACGGAAATTGGCTTTCTATATTTTTATTTTTATTTTTTACACTTATGTTTAAATTCTAAGACTTGGCTATCGCAGGTCATTGAGCTGGCAACCCGCAAAATGTCGCTTTTCACCAGACTTGAAGGCGTTTCCGTTCAGAATCCGATCTCCGCTTGTTTCCTTTGCGGTCTCTTTCCTGCAAAGTAAACGGCTTTCAAATTGACCTTCACCAGCGCGGCCGGGGGTCGGGGGCCGGGGCTGCGACGCTCCGAGCGGGAGTGCGTGCTGCGCGGCCGAAAGCAAACGAACGAACCAAAACGGCACGTTGAGGGCCGCCCCCGTTTATTTCTCCCGTTAACGAAATAAAAGTAAAACCAAATGCCAAACTAACGTTACCGGTATCACAGAGGTTTAAATGTTTTTTATTTAACAAATTAATTCAAAATTTAGAGAAGCAGTATTCATATATATCGGTAAATATATCCATACTTGTTATATCGTGAAGCTCATAACGAATACCATTAGAAGTTTTATATCGGTCCATGCAGACTTCTCTTACTCTATTTAACAACAGCATAATGTTTTACTGTGTGGGTAAAGAAACATGGGTGGACCCATGTATTTTACTCTTGACTCTTATGAATCTCTTTTTAGATTATATCCTGTTTATGATTTTGCTAATTCCTGCAGCACTGTAGTGTATTCTGTTGTATGTGTCGTATGTCCATGTGCACTTTATACTTTGTAAGTCTTTAGAGGTGAAATTGCTGTGTCAGTGGGTTAGATTTTATATTTTCGTTTAGACAATGAGAAATTGTTCCCCAGAAGATGGCTGAACCATTGTACCCCCCCCGCCCCCCCCCCCCCCCCCAAGAGTCCATAGCTTTTTCTGTTTCCCTATACTCTTGCTACAATGAACTTTAATTCATTTTGGAAAATGGGACACCATATTGTTGTGGTTTTGATTCCTCCTTGCTAGTAGGGATTTTCAAAGACCCAGGCTGGGAGTGGTGACCAGGGGACCGGGTTAGGCAGTAGCGGGAGGGTGGCCGAGGATTGGAATCCCCGCTGTGCACTTGGACTGTGTCGGGGGCGGGGCGGGGCAGCCTGTTATGCCCCGCCCCAGCCTATACTGCTCGGAGCGCACGTCCTTGGGCTATAGGAATAATTACGTCGGGTGAGGCCCAGTGCTGAGCGATTGTCTGCCTCCTCCAGGTCCTCGCTGTGCACTTGCTGGAACGGCCCCATTTTTGTTCTAGGCTTTTCCTCCCCAGCTGCCTGTCTGTCAGTAGGAACTGTGAGGTTGTTTAAGAAGCTTAGTCAGGCTGTGTGTCCTGATACAGCGGAGACGGCGGACCTGCCCTGCTCCTTTCCAGCTTTGGGCCCCGGGTGTGCCCCCCTTCATGTGTCAGAGGGGAGGGGAGGGAAGGCTGTCTGCAGGGCGGTTGTAAACCCTGGGAGCAGTGGGGGCCCCTGTGGGAGGGTGTGTGGGAGGGTGGGTGCCGGTGCTTTGGTGCTGGGAAGGCCGCAGGGCACATGGTCGCCGCCCCAGCAGTGGCTGCTCCTGCTTGAATGGCTCCTTGAGGGGGCGGCAGGGGCGCCTGAGCCCGGGGCAGGGAGCTGTGCCGCGGGGCGTGGGGGTGTGAGTGCAAGAGCCCAGGCATCAAGCGAGGCGGTGGTGGCGGGGCAGGGCCACAGGCCTGGCGTGTCCCAGTGCTTTCAGTTGTCCCTCTGGGGATCCATCCCAGGCCTCCTGCGAATGCCACAGCCCCTGTCTTGGACCGCATTCTATTCCCCAAGGCTGGAAGAGAAGCCTGGCTCCACCTTCCAGGTCTGCGTGGGAAGGGGTAGCAGGAAGACACACTGAAGAGCTTGGGGCAGCTTGTATCCAGCACTCAGCTGGGCACTGTCTTCCGTTATTCAGTGTAATTTTGCCAACAACCTGGGAGAGTGATGGTTTTCACCTATTTTACAGGCAGGAAATCAGTCAGAAGGAAAACATTTCTATTATTATTTTTTCCTGATCTGCTTTATGATGGCAGCTTTTATGACCTAGGAAAAGCATCTCCTGCCTTTTGGGTTCAAGTTAGTGGGAGAAGTGGAGGGAGAGAACGGAGCTCCTTGTACATGACACCCCAGTGGACAAGCACTGTAGGCAGCCACCTTGGACCTTTACATTGTTGAGTGTTCGGTTTTGCTTCGTTCTCTTAAAGTGGGCTGGGTACTGTTGTGGTCACAATGAAAACTGCTTATTAGTATGATATTCTGATAATTTATTCTTAAATTTTATGCCTGGGCTACATTTGTACTATTTGGGGGTTACCTTCATTAACTATTGTCGACTAGGCTTGTTTGGGGAAAAAAGGGTTGTAACCAGCTGCGCACAGACAAGGCAAGTAATGAGTAGGCCTGCCCGCCCAGAGCGGAAGAGGAAATTAAGGGAAGGGGAAGATAGTACCTTAGAGCTTTATTAGGAACCTAGAGTGACTGCCAGACTCTACTGGCCTCTCCTAGTGCTGTAGCAGATTGGAACTTCCAGAAGCCCATGCCCCTCCCATAGACCCACCCAGCTGATCTTGTTTTCTTAAAGTCAGTTTTTATCCTCTTTCCTTGAAAGCATCGCTGATCAACAGTCAGTTTTTACAACTTCGCTTTTTTGTCACTCCAGGTTGGGGAGGACCTCTTCTGGGTGTTGTCTCTCCCATCAGAGGGGAAGTGCTGGGAACGGGTTCAGGGTTAACAGGTGACAGGCACAGAACTTAATAAGAATATAAAACAATTAGGACAACATAGTAACATGATGAATTTAAACCAGGAGCTCAGACCTGCCGATAATGAAACAAAGACCATTATTATCTTGGATAGATCAAAGTTCTTCATGACTGATTTAATAACCAGAAAAGGTCCCCCTTTCTCTTTTTTAAAAAAAATTCCCCCCCCCCATAGCTTAGGAAAAGTAAACAAGGGCATATTTCTTCCAAGAAGAAGAGAAAAATTAAATAAGAATTAATAGTAAGAAAAGCATTGTACAGGCCAGATTCAGTTATTTTGGCGACTTGTTTCCTTCAGAGGTTGCCTGCTTTAGTTTTTGACAGCTCTAGATTCAGGTTGCCTGTGCACAGCGCACTGGCGTTTGGAGCCTTCTTCCGGAGGGACGCGCGGATCCAGAGTCTGTTCCCTGGAGTTCAGCAGCGCGAGGGCTGGTCATCAGTGCCTGGTGAGGGCCCTTTCCGCCAGGCTGGAGAGAAGCTTTTTTGAGATGTCACTTTGAGGTTTTTTTTTTTCTTGGTAGGCACTATGAAAAGATTGTTTTACCACAGCATGATTCTTTTCTTTTTTTTAAAGATTTTATTTATTTATTTTAGAAGGGAAGGAGAAAGAGAGAGAGAGAAATATCCATTGGTTGCCTCTTGCCCCCCAACCGAGGATCTGACCACAGCCCAGGCAGGTGCCCTGTCCAGGAATTGAACAGACAACCTTTCGGTTGGCAGGATGATGCCCGTCCCACTGAGCTACACCAGTCAGGGCAGGGTGATTTTCAATAGAAGGAATTAAGCTTTTACCATATTGAAATATGTCTCCTTTTACCAACTATAGATCAAATGCATGGGGTGTCGTGTAATTAGCTCAAAAGGTAAAAGCTTATGAGTCCCAAAAAGGATAGACCTGAGATTTAAAATGACTAGCAGCAGTGCTTTTGGCTAAGGTATTTGAAGAGCTTCTACAAATTTTGCCAATTGAATCTTAATGCCAGTAATACGTTCAACTAAGCCTGGAGACTGAGGTTAGTAAGCATAATGAGAGTGTTGTAGAACTAGCCAAATAGCACAGACTTGCTGTAGCACTTGACCAGTAAAATGGCTGCTTCCATCACCGAAGTGTAAGAAGAGTTTCCCAGGTGGGAACAATCTTCTCTAACAGGACTTCAGCCACAGTAGAGGCATTAGCTTGTCTGCAGGGGAAAGCTTCAGTCCAGTGAGAAAACGTACATATCAAGACTAAAACATAATTTATATTCATCAGATGGGGAGACTGTATAAAATATACTCGTCAAACCTCAAATGGTCTGTCAGACAGTTTTAAATGCCCAGGAGCAATGTGAATGGGCTTCCTGGGTTCTACTTTACCCAGGTGGGACGCTTAAGGTAGGCACTTTTTGTGATTGTGTTAATATCTCCCCACCAATATTCATTCATGAAGGCTGTCGCCTTGTCAGTGGCCTAATGGTTTAATGCATGTAGAATGGTGAGGAGCAGAGATTCCAGAAATTCTGGTAGGACTGGGTGGTGGTTTGGTTTGAACCAGAGCTTTCCCATCAAACCAGCAATTGTTAGCCTTTCGATCTTTTTCTTTTTCCGAAGCCAGTTGCTGGGTTTCTCTGGCCAGTTTTTCCAAGTTATCAACGGGAGAAACATCTCGGACCGTGGCAGGGGTTTGACTGCTGCTGATGCTGTTCAGAGCGGCGTTCTTAGCAGAAATGTCAGCAAGGTGATTTCCAGGACTTCCAGGGAGTCCAGTGTAGACATCCTAGAATCTTGGTAACAACTAAAGTATCGGGTAAAAGTATAGCATCCAATATTCCTGAACATACAGACTATTTTTAATTTTATCTCCATTGGAGGTACGGAAACCGCATTGCTTCCATAACATTCCAAAGTCATGAACTACTTCGGAGCTTCAAAGGCATATCTACTGTCACTACACTTTGCTGTAAAATGTAAACTGAGAGCAAAGGCATAGAACTTGGCCTGCTGTGCTGCAGTGGCCACAAAGATGCTGCCTCCGTGACTTCAAGAGGTTAAGTTACAATAGCATGCCCAGCACAGTGCTCAACCATTTTAATTTTTTAAGTAAGAACTATCTATAAACCAGGAGAAATCAGCTTTACCTAGAGGAGTCTCTTGCAGATAGTCACAAGGAATCATGAGGTGCTTCCTCCCCAGTCTCAGAAGGGAGAGGAGCAGCTAGATAAAGTTTATTACAATATGAAAGTTATATGGGAAGCAGTTAAAAAGCGATTTCATAGGAAGTAAGGTAACTAACTGAAAGATGCTGGGTGTGATGAGCATTCAGAACTTCCGCCGCAGGAGGGCAGGAGCAGCAATGGCCCTGAGGCAGGAGGGGTATCCCTGAGCCTCTGGGCCCATGTCATAGTCACTGCTGACAGTATCCCAGGGGTCTGTGGTGACCCCCATGTTTTTGAGTGAGTGCCCCAAGGGCATTCCCTTCCTTTTCCTGCACAGAAAGGAAGAAGGGAATCTGATAGGATGCCCAAGAGCAGGTGGGTTTATTAAACTTGCCTTTAAACCTTTAAAGGCCGTCGTCCTGATCTTCCCATAAAATCGGATCAAATCTGCCATTCTTTATTAGGACATGTAAAGATTTTGCCGTAACGGATGTGGGATCTCACTTCAGCAGTCACCCATTAGCCTAAGAAAACCTCACAGTTGACACTTAAGTTTTGGGCCTTGGGAAGCTTAGGACACTGTGATGCTTCTCTGGATCCAGGTGTAGTTTTTGTTCGGCTATCAGATATCCCAAGTCTCAAACCTGAGTTTGGATTTCAGAGACCTTATGTTCCTTTAAGGCCAAAAGTTCTAGCAGATGGATGCCACCTTCCTTTGAGGAGGCCTGAGAAGAAGAGCAAAGTCCAGTATTCACATATTGCATGAAAAGAAAAGGCAGACTTGCACAAAAAAGGGGTGTTTGTGGAATTTTCCACTTCAGGTTGCCATGACTTCCTTCTTTCCTTGGGTTGCTTGGCAACCATTTCAGCACCTGTGCTGAGATGAAAAGGTGATCATGATGTTGCTCATTACCATAACCTCCGAAATGTCATATAGCAGCCGCACTGTGATCAATGGTGTGTGCGGAACATGAAGTAGTTTTGACATCATATGGCTACCTGGTATTTTTCCATTCCTGGGTCCAGGGTCCTATACTGGCTCATTTCACTACTGAGACACTTTACCCTCCATATTCTTAAGGAATTAGGGCTGGACGTCTCTTCTACTGAACGTGGAAGGAATAAAGTTCTCTCACTGTCTGTCTGATCGAAAGAGTGGTAGGGGCCCAGGTCGTCTTATCTAGGATGGGCTGGATGCCTTGCAGGACCCTTAGCTTGACGTGGAAATGTTGCTGTCTAGAAGAAGGTTAAAGAGGCAAGGTCCAAGTAATAGTAGAAGTAGAAGGGCCACTTAGGGGCCCCAGAAGGGAAAGGAAGTGGGTTAGCAGGGCAGGTGCCCTTCAGTGGCTTCCCAGATTTGTTCTGGGTTGCCACGGTATGCGCCTCTTAACCAGGTAGCCTGTTGTGATGATCTCTGCAAAGTTTCCATGATGTCCAGCTGCAGACTGCAATTGCAAGGCTCAGAAAAATGCTTTAGTTCTTAGGAATTCCAAGGCAAGGGATGGGAGGGAAATTGGAAACATGATTGGAGAGTCATAAGCAGTTAATAGGGAAACTAGAAGAATTCAGGGTCTAGTCCAGTTTACAAATAAATACAAAACCTTTGCTTTTGCTTTAGATACTGTTCTTGTTTCTGTTTTGAAAAGAATGGCTTGGTCTCAATCTTGAATTGTTTTGCCAAAGGTCTGGTAAATGGAGTAAGATCTCTAATGAGCAAGCTTTCAATATGTTATGTCATAAGGATTTTATGCAGAAAGGATTTCAATGGATGGTTTAAAGAGGGAAAAAGATCTCACTCCCCTTTCAGACAGTAAAACTGAGAAAGAAAAGGAAAAGGAAAAAAACGGGTATTTTTAAACTCAGGTGGGCCAAGCAGTGCCAAACCTGACACCTTCCTCATCTCTTTTCTGGCCTCCGAAAAGCTGTTAAGGACACTTAAGATAATGAAACAGCTCACTTTTGAGCCCAATAAAGGAATGCAGTGATCACCAAGAATAAAAATGTGAATGTATGTGCCAATAGGGGAAAAACTCTGAAAGTTATGAAATGTATTCATGGATTTCTCGATCTAAAGAATGCTAATTACTTTTAATTGTCACTAAAACTTGAAAATTCTAATTAAGGGGGGAAATAGGGTTTTGGTAATAAAACATGTAAATTAGGGCAATATATTTTGAAGGAAATAGAGATGAAAGTGGGTTGGTTATTTCTAGGTGACTTAAAAGAGGCAATGCAAAGGGACTAGGTAAGTTGTAGGTGGCCCGTGTGAGTTGAAGAGCGTTTGTGTCAGTCACAGAGGGTTTGTGTAAGTTGAAGCAGGTCTGTGTAAGTTGAAGCAGGGTTGTATAGAGGAAGGAAGCAAAAAGAGAAGGAATTGAGGAAATGAGAAAAAGATGAGAAAGGATAAAGGAAAAGGACACAGAGGAAAGAAAGACATTGTAGAAGGAATACTCAAGAAGGAAAATGGTAATGGGAAAAAAGAAGTAAAGAAAAGGAAAGGAAAGGCACCCAGATAGATGGTAGGCAAAGTGATAATTTTAATGACAAATGAAAGAGTCAAAGGCTCCCTTTGGTTTTTCCAAAACCAATTATTATTTTCCAACACAAACCCCAGGTACAATTAGACAGTGGGCAACATATTAATTGACTTCTTAGTCTGATACACTTTCACTTGTAATTCTGATTGTTATTGTGAGATGTTGTTACAAAAAAAACAAAGGAAATTCCTTTGTCAATTGTATTGTAATCAGGTCTATAACTGTCATTTTACGTATTTTTTGGGGTGGGGGTTATTTAGGGAGAGTCATTGCTTTACTCTGATGCATTTGCAAAAATGTTACATCTTCAAAAAGATCCCCAGGAAGGACTTTGACTAATTCTGAAATATAAATTTTTGAGAATAAATTTTAAGATCATACTTTGAAATAAATGGATTTGTAGGGCTCTGGGGAAGGACTGGGTTCATAAAGATACTGTCATAATCAGGATAAACAGGAATTGATTGTGGGACTGAATGAACTTAGGATAGTTATGGTTCTTGTGACTTAATGTTAAAAAATATTGCTGATTTAAAAAACTTGTTTTCTTAGAGTAATTTGGTAAATTTTAGCAATATTGAAACACTTGTATTTTTCTACCTATAGTATTCCTCCAGAATTTGGAATTTCTTAATGAGTGTTATTTTTATGGCAATGTTTATTTGTATGGATCCGATAGGAATCTGATTTTTTTGCAGTTATTAACCAGGACTTTGACTAGAATGTCATGTCTGACGGAGACATACCTGGACTCTGAATGTTAGCAAAAAAGATAAAGATTGATTTTGAAGCTGATAAAAGCCCCTTGGAGAAATGGCCTGATACTTTGCTCACCTATATGGTTCATGGCAGTCTTTCCAGGTAAGGAGTGAAGGCTACTTTCCTGGGAGATAGCAGGGAACGACCTTAAGACATTTTGGGGACCCTGAGAACTTGAGAAACCCCCAAATCTGCAGGTACTGCAGACAAAGCCTGTTGGCACTTGTGTGGCTTGGCTTCCTAGCCCTGAGAGGCTACTTAAAGCTCAATCTAAAAATTCCTTGTAACATTCCAGCAAAATATATTTAAGAAAGCCTATATAATCAATTGTTATTCTTGTTGTGTTTCTGCAAATAATCAGGCCATATTGAAACTGGACTTTAATGCAGTAAATGAATTGGTCTTAATTTGACTGATAAAAATGAGGGTGGTTTTAGGAGAAAAATAGTGTTTCAATAAAATCTGTCACACATTTATGAAAATTAGATTCTAGTTCAGTTAGTTGTCTGTAAAATTGTATTTTTCACCCATGAACTAGATTGGATCCTGAATTTTTCTAGTTTTCTTAAGTGTTTTGGCAAAAACCTTCTACCTTCCATAGAAATGGAGGGAAAATTGACAGTGGGGATTTGTAATAATGGAAAACTGTAACCTACCCCACCATGCTTTTGACATAGTTTCTGTAAGTGCTAACTCTGACTAGCATGCAGATGAACAGCATGTTTGTATAAAATCCTAGGAATTAATTTCAAAAGATACAGACTTTGATCTTTAAGCATTCTGGTTCCAGGAGATTTGCAGACCTTCATCCATGAATTTAGGATGACGTGCAGTCAGGATGACTAATGCATAATGATGCACACCAGGCCCTCACTTGCCTGCCCTAATAGACTGTGTTAGTCTACCCCTGGAGAGCTTTGCAGCCCCCTCCCTTGATCTCTTTGTTCTGTTCCCCTCTTCCTCATTATAAAACCTCCACCTCCTCTGAGAGAGAGAGAGATGGGCTTTGAGATGTGAGTCCCCCATCTTTCCCAGGAGATGGGCTTTGAGACATCAGTCCTCCATCTTCTAGGTGGCCAGCACCTGAAAATAAGTCGCTTTCCTTTACCTTAGCACCTGCCTCTTGAGTATTGGCTTTTGTGGTGGCAGGCAGCCAGACCTGTGCTTGGGTACAATAACATGAACTTATTTAACTAATAAACTCAGGTAGAATAAAAGTATGTTTAATACTGATGATTTTTCAGTACCACTTGACAGACTGCACCTAGAACACATGTATATAAAAATACAGATAAACATAAACAGATCTCATAGCTTTCATTTCAAAACACGATCTTCTGTGTCCCAGGTCAATGCAAAACTCAAGAGGAAAAACTGGATCTAAATTACATTTCTGGTAGAGTAATTAATTTAAGATTTTATTCAGATGACCACAGCTTGGCATGCTGCTGAATTCTTTTAAAGCCATGTTAAAATTAATTTATAATCAATGAAAGAATGCATCCTGAGAGACGTGAGGTCCTCTCTTTTCGGGGTGCCCCTTATGGTAAACTTGTTGACACACTAACAGCAGGAAATGGAAATGGAGTGTGCACACTATAATTGGAAGGCTCCGAAGGGAAAAGAGAGGGGCTTCAGAACGCCTGCATTTTGGGTGGCAGGTGTTCCCAGAGGAGGATGGGGCCCGAGCCCACCTGCTGCCACGGGTCTGGAGATGGAGAAGCCTCAGGTGCCAGTTTCAGTCTTATGTTTGATCCTCTCGGTGGGGCAGACTACAAAGAGGAAAGGGCTTTGTCCCTTTTAGGGTGGCACCAGCGAAGTTCAGGCAAGGGAGCCCTGGAAGACTACCACTGCCACCTGCTTCACCATGTACAATGAAACCCCAGGCAGAGTGTGTAAAGTCCCCGACGCCCGGGGAACATCTCAAGGGGCAGGAGGGAGGGAGCAGTGCCCTCTTCCCCTGAGTGAGAAGGCTCTCACAGAGGCGTTGGCTGTAATCACCAAGAAATGATACAGTTCCTTTAAAGCAAATGTCAACAATAAACAACATATTTCACTCACACATTCATACCCCCCCCAACATAGAATACTTTCAGATTTAATTTGCCAGCTCTAAATCAAACTAAAAACTAGTTTCCAGTTCAAAACAAATTCCATGGCCAGGTTGAAACAGAGACTAACAAGTAACTGATACAGTTCCAGTAATTATCTAACTTCCTCGCTGTAAAGGGAAGATGCTGTTGCTCACCTCCGCTGGGACAGCCGTGAGCACTGCTAGGGCAGAGCCTGGACAGATCACCGCCAGGCAGGGCTCACTGAACCACCGGTGGAAAACTCTTTCAGAGCCAAGTCCCTCGTAGTCACCCCCTGCCCCCCCTTTTAATCTCCACGAGAATACTGGGGCCAGACCACATTGCAAAACTAATATTCTTATTTTTCACGACCGATGGCATCTGAAGCAGAGAAGGAAGCCCCTGCCGCTCCCAAAGGGAAAGCCAAAGCAAAGCCTTTGAGGCAAAGAAAGCAGTGTTAAAAGGCTTCCTTCGCCACAAAAAAAAAAAAAAACAACAAAAAAACCCACATGTCACCCACATCCCCGCAGCTCCAAAGGCAGCTAAATATCCATGGCAGAGCGCCCCCAGGAGAAATAGGCTTGCCCACTGTGCCATCGTCACGTTCCCCCACGTACAGAGTCTGCTGTGAACAACAGACGACAGCAGTACACGTGTGCTCACTGTGGAGGTCAAGGCCAATGAGCACCAGATCAAACAGGAGCAAAAAGAAGCTCTATGATGCTGGCGTGGCCAAGGTCAGCACCTGATCAGGCCTGATGGGGAGAAAGGCATATGTTCACCCGGCTCCTGGCTATGACGCTTGGGTCATTGCCAACAGAATTGGGGGTCATCTAAACTGAGTCCAGTGGCTAATTCTAAATATAAAAATTTTATACTAAAAAAAAATTAAAAAATTTTTTTAGTATTGAAGAGAGTGGAACACAAAACACTGACTGCAGTGGGACTGGAACCCAATTTTAGGGACTTTAACCCCGGACTTCTGCGGGGGAGGCGGGGGGGGGGGCTTGAACCCAACCTTGGGAATTGAACCCGAGATACTTGGGGTGGGATAGAGGGAAACAGTTTGTCTGCCTGCAGGTGGAGCTACAGTGAGACTTGAACCCAGCTTCAGGGTCACAGGGACAACACAGAAAAAGCAATGTGACAGAACGAAATCTGTCCAAGGCAGAGGGGGTGCTCCGAGGGTCGGAGGTGGACTCACCAGGCACACTGATGCCGAATCAAAAGTTCAGGCGGCCGCTCACCAGGTGCAGGAAAACTGTCTTGTCTTCTCTCATGCCATTCTGTTGCTGTAGAGACAAAGGGGTTATAGTAACAAAATATTAAGTGGTGTTGGGGTTCTCGGGTACCTCAAGATAGAAATGAGAGGCAAGCCCAGAGAAGTTTCCACAGAGACTGTCTTACCTTATGCTTGAGCACGGGGAAGGCAGCACAGAGGAAGGGAAGGTCTTGGCTTTTAAAAGCTGGGGACAAAGTGGGCCTCCTCGAAAAGGCGGGCTTTTTGAAAAAGGCATGCTTGCAGAGTTTTCAATTTCAGGGTGGGGGTTTTTCCGCTTTCTGTCCGGTTGCTAGCAACTACCTCTGCACCTGCACTGTGGGGAAAGGTGGTTTTGCACAGTACCGTCACCCTGAGAAGGTCCCCTGGCAGCCACCCCCTCACTGAATGTAAGCGAAACAGTGGTTTCAGCATCTCAGGCCATCTGGCCTTTACTGGCTTCCTGGCCACCACTCCCGGGCCCATATCCCAATACGGTCTCAGCACTCCTTTCAACAAAGATGGCCCAGGCTGATACTGGGCCATCTGACCAATTCCAGTAGAAATAACCTCTGTCCCCAAAGGGATTTTTGGGCAAAAGCCAGTTTTGACTCACAGTACAACCTGTTTCCAAAGAAATCAGGCCTTTGCGCCAAATCGAATCTTCACAGACAAGACAGCGAAACAAGCAAGGCCTGACTAACAGACAGACACACAGAAAACTACACAATTCCTAAATAAAGCCCGGAGAGCTTCAAAACCAAAAGCAAAGAGAAGCTCAATTCCAGGAGAAAACTTACCCTGAACTTTTGAATCGAAGAGCAAGCAAGCAGTGAGCCCAAGCAGCTCTGTGTGGGTGCCAGCACCTTGCTGCTCACTGCCCTGAAGCTGTTGAACCCTAGGGCTCATGCAGGAATCCTGGATGAACCCCCAAAATGTCAACTGAAAATTATCGACTAGGTATTCTGTCATCAAAAAGAATGAATTTGGGAAAAAGAAAAGGGTTGCAACCCCATAAAGGCAGGTGGAGGGGTATTTATGGAGGGAAAAAGGAAGTTAGGGGAAGGGGAGGTTAGAACCAGAGAGCTTTATTAAAAACAGCCTTCCTGGAGGGTTCTCTGGTCCCACTCGCGTGTGCACAGACCGCCACTCGCCCAGGCCCTGGGTGGGCCCTCCACTCATCGCTGGGTCGCTCTCTGTGCCGTGTCTTCGCCTCCAGTTCTCTGCCCCGCGCTCGGCCTCTGGGAGCTCCGATCGGCGTCTCCTCAACAGAGGCCACGGGAAAAGCCCTTGGGGGCCCCTCTCTGAGCTGCAGCCTGGAAACCGGCCTCGGTCAGTGCCCTGCGGCCGTCCCCAGGCTCACCTCCTTGGTGTCCCCGGGGAGGAAGCCCTTGTTCACCCACCAAGAGGCTGACGAGCCCTTCGCTAGGGACAGTCTGGGCCCTGGGGGAGGGAAGCAGAGGACGCTGTGCTTCTCCCGCTCCTGGGAGCCCCCAGGGACCAAAGGACTAACCGCCCCGGGAGACCCCAGCGCCCTCGCCTCCGCCCGGCTCCAGAGCGGCCGCCACGGCAGCTGCGAGTGCCGCTCCCCCATACCTCGCCTGGCAGAGGTGGGGCCACGGCGTGGCCAGGCCTCACGGTGTGTTACCGCTGGGCTGGAGGACGTGATCTTGATTAATCGGCTTTGTGGGTGATGGTTGTACTAGCCCCAGCGTGTTCTGAGATGCAGCACTTACCTTGTACCCGGCTCTGTCCTCAGCGTTGTCTGTACACAGTAATTCATTGAAGGGTCACAGCAACCGTAATGTGTGGGGCTCTGATTATCCGTGTTCCCTGCTGAGCAATGTGAGACACAGATAAATCTGGTGACTTGCTGACGGTCACGCAGCGATGCAGTGGAGGGGCTGAGCGGGGTCGGGTAGCAGTGTCCGGGGCAGCAGCCCAGCGTGTGGGTCACCGGGTCCCCTGCTGAGCGCTTGGCGCCCATCCACGAGGCCTGCGGTCAGCCAGCACGGGGTCACTGCCCGAGGGTCCCTGAGAGGTCCCTTAGCGCAACCTGCTATTTCAAGAGAAGTGACACGAGGTTTGGAGAGGAAGGGACGTGGCTTCCCCAGGATCGTGCAGCTCCTGCGTGGCTGGCCCTGGACTGGGAGGCAGATGACTTGACCTTCAGTTCAGTGTTTTACTGCAAACACCAACTCATAAACTTCAGAAATAATCTCAGGCCACAGAAAGACCTTGAGAGCAGATCTGATGTTTTACCCTGTGAATTTATTGCTCAGGTTAAGATAAAAAGGCTGGGTTGGGGATAGGTTAAACCACATAGTAAAGAGGAGATTGCTTAAGGTAATTTTTTTTGATGCCTAACCAATAGAGTTATTGTGAAAATTAAAGGAGACATAATATCGGAACACATCAACCGCCAGGTTCAGGCTTGGCTACAGAGCAGTCTAACCCCGGCATCACCTTGTGGGGGGAATAACAAGGGAAGGTAACCACACGGGTAATGGCATTTCTGGGAGTCTGTAGAGTCCTTATGCAAGAACAGAAACACACTCCCTCCTCCCCTCTCGTTTCCTTCTTTCCTTTGTGCACACTTTTCTTTCTCTGCACCCCACCCCAGCCTCACCTTCAGGCATTCACACGGCCTGTCTCAGCCATAGCCTGGGCCGCTCAGGAAGGAGGACCACACCCTAGAAAGCCTCCTCCCCAAACCCACTTGGTTTTGTTCCCCCAACACCTGCCTGCCTTTGATTTCCTACTGGTCTCTGATTCCATTCATGTGGACTTTACCCTCTATGTCCACCATAGCCACCTGCCATTCACGGCATTGTCACCTCTGCCTGGGCGGCCCCTCCTGGATCTGTGCAACCTTAGGTTATCTGTGTCTCTTGTCTGCATTCCCTGTGACCTGAAACCGTCCTAAGGAAAAGAAGGGCCCCGTCCTGTCCCTGACACTCCGCAGGCCTGCTGAGCAGTGCCACTCAGCAGCCTCCAGACGCGCCCTCCTCGATGAGTGGATAACAGGGATTCTAAGGTGGCTGCGCTGATGCCGATAGGATTTGCCCATCCTGTTCCAGAGTAATGCATTTAATGTGGTTGGTGGGAAATATGACAGGCAGGTTGAGGACAGAAGAGAGGGGATTGAATATCATCCTAAAGAATTGCCCAGGTCCATATGGTCTTGGAGCCAGGTGTCAACTTTCCATTGGGTGGGTATTGTCCAGCCAGCACTTTGAAAAATAATTGTTTCCCCAGGGGAAAGTGGACTAGGTGTGTGAACTCAGACAGATGTGGCCGGAGTGGCATTTAGCTCGTTTCCTGCTGATTGGGCTGGGTGGTTAGGTTACCTCAGTCTGAAAGGAGGAAGTGAGGCAGAGGACCCTGGGAACTCGGGGAGTGGTGGTCAGAGGCGGAAAGGAATTCGAGGTGGAGTCTAGGTGGCCTTCCCTGAGGGCAGGCAGAAGTCATTAACACACTCAGAGTAAGTGGGACAAAAAAGGCTTAAGATTTAGGAATATAAATGTGATTTTGGAAACTGTTTCTACTTTATTGCCAGTATGAGGCAGGTTAGTAAGAAGCTAGGAAAATTCCTCCACAGACAGAATGAGAGAAACAGAGACAAAAGAGTTAGACAACCAAGCAATTAAGAGCCCACTAATAAATCACAGGACCTTGTCCCCCCCAACCAAAAGCTCTTAACAGCAGACGGCCTATGTCCCCCTCTTAACCAGCGAGCAGCTTAAATCAGAGAGAATAGAGACCCAGTGGGTGCTGTTAGTGCCAGGCAAGCCCGAGAACAGGTAGAGTCGGGGGGCGAAAAAAAAGAAAAACAGTTAGGGCTAGACAAATCCATGGTAGAGGGAAGCTGACAGGAAAATGGTCCCAAACCCCACTATAGGCTCATTTTGATGCATCAGCCTGTCATTGAAAGACAGGCCTGGAAAGCTGATGAATATTGTGATAGAGACCTCCCCTAAAATTCCCACTTGCAGAAAGAGAAAAACCCTCAAGACAAGGTCCCAGTGCGCTCTCCCTTCAACAGACCTTGCCCCCCTCTCCAGGCATGTACTTTCACTCTCCCCAAGGCCTGAGCAGCTCCGCTCAGGCTGAGTCCTGTTCCTGTGGTTTTGTGCCCCCTGTGCTAAGCCCTTCCTTTGTCTCACTGTTCCCAGCTTTAATAAACATGCTCTCAAAATCACCTGGATTCATGCCCTGAGTTCTTTTTCTGCACAAAGTCAAGAACCCACACATTCCAAATGTGCTGGGACAGACCCTCAGCCCAGTCCCTTTCCAGGGGCAAGTAGACCTGCATTACACAGATTGCTAAATGAGTATTTCAGGCTGAAGACCATGGAAACATGGAACTTAAGAAAGAAGAAAGAGCATTGGAAATAGAAAAAATGTGGCAAAATGTAAAGGATTGCTCTTTCCCTTTGATTTTGTGAAATTACATACTATCAGAAATTATACATTGTTTATCAGGCTTACAAACTATATCCATGTTAATCCTAGGTCAACTATAGCAACAAGAATGTGGGGACAGTGTTGAATGGACTTATATTGTTAGAAGTCTCCAAAGTTTTATATTAATATTCCCCAATTTAAAAACATTTTTTCCATCACCCTCTTCGACCTCCACCCAGCCCGCCCTCACAAATCACCACACTGTTGTCATGTCTGTGAGTTCCTTTGTTTCCCCTTTTTTGCTCAATCCCTCTACCCCCTCAACCATCCCCAGAGCTGCCATCCTGCTCTCCATCTATGAGTCTGTCTCTATTTTCCCTGTTCAGTGTGTTCATTAGATTCCACATATGAGTGAAATCATATGGTACTTGTCTTTCTCTGGCTGGCTTGTTTCACTTAGCATAATGTTCTCAGATCCATCCATACTGTCGCAGAAGTAAATTTCTCTTCTTTTTTTATGGCCAGGTAGTAGTCCATTGTGTAAATGTACCACAGCTGTTTTATCCACTCATCTACTAATGGGCACTTGGGCTGCTTCCAAATCTTGACTATTGTAAATAGAGCTGCAGTGAATATGGGGGTACATATATTCTTTCAAATCGGTGTTTCAGCACTTGTTTGTTGATTCATTGATGATAGTCATTCTGATGGGTGTGAGGCCGCACCTCACTGTGGTTTTAAATTGCATTTCCCTGATGATTAGTGACATTGAGCATCTTTTTATATGCCTATTGGCTACCTCTGTGTCCTCTTTAGAGAAGTGCCTATTTAGGTCCTTTTCATTCAGATCCCATTTTTAATGGGATTGTTTTGTTTCTTTTGGTGTTGAGTTTTGTAAGTTTTTCATAAATTTTGGGTATTAACTCATTGGATGTATCATTGGTGTATATGTTCTCCCATTCAGTGACTTGTCTTTTCATTTTGTTGATGGTTTCCTTTGCTGTGCACAGACTTTTTAGTGTGATGTAATCCTGTTTGTTTACCGTTTCTTTTGCTTCCCTTGCCTTAGTATTACACTGTTAATTCAGCCCTACAGCTCAGTCCTGAGAAGCAGTGCCTCTCTGATGCACACGGCTGCAGGCATGAGTGAATTCCCAGATGATTGCTCTGAGTGAAAGAAGCCGGGTGGAAATGAGCATATTCTCTGGTTCCATTTGTATGATTCTAGAAAATGCAAAGTAATCTCTGGTATCAGAAAGCAGATATTAATAGTAGTTGCCTGGGGCCAGAATGGTCGGGGCAGATGAGACAAAAGAAAGCTACTTTGGGATGACACGGTCACGATAGTGGTGGAAAAATGTTCACAAATGAACACATGTGTTAAATTTTATCAAATTTTGCCCTGGCTGGTGTGGCACAGTGGATGAGCACAAGCCTGCGAACCAAAGGATTGACGGTTCGATTCCCAGTCAGTGCACAGGCCTGGGTTGCGGGCCAGGTCCCCAGCTGGGGGCGTACGAGAGGCAACCACGCATCCGTGTTTTTCTCCCTCTCTTCCCCCGCCCCCCGCTCTAAAATCAATCAATCAATCAATCAATTTTTGAAAAAATCATTTGAAATAATACTTTAAAAAATTTTTAATCAAATTTTATTCCTTAATTATGTTGCTTATTGTGCCAGTTATACCTCAGTAAATCAGCTTTTTAAAACTTTAGACTGTAAACAGTTAAAAGTATGTAATGCAGTTCCTATAGGAACTGCTAATAAATAATGCAAACATACATAGACAAAAAGCCAACACAATTAAAATGGAATTATAAAAAAAAATTTTGTTAATGATAAAGTTTGCAGAGAAGGAGCAACAAGACAAAGAATAGACTGGAGAAACAGGAAATACATGGTAAATTTTATTTCTACATCTACTTCAACCTTTTCGGTAATCACATTAATTCCAAATCAGTATTAATTCAAAAGTAGAAATGGTTGGAATTAATGAAGAACCAAAACCCAACTACTGCATATGTGTTTCTTAGAGATGCAGTTTAAAAGCCAAACAGATATGTTGAAAGTAAATGGATGGAAAAAGGATACAACATCCAAATAGTAAGCCCAAAAAAAAAAAAAAAAAAAAAGCATTCTACAGCTCTCCAAGTATCAGATGAAGCTGAGTTAGGACAAATAATATTGCCAGAGATAGAGACCTTTTGTAGTGTTAAAGGATTGATTTATCAAGAAGTCAAAATAATTATCCATGTGGATATGCCTAATAATAGAACTTCAAAATACATGAAGCAAAAATCTACAGGATTAAATGGAGATTATAACAATCCTTTCTTAGCAGTTGAGAAAAATGATTCGATGAATACAACTCGGTAAAGTCATAATGTGAACACTATCAACCACCTTGACTTAACTGTCATTCATAGAAAAGACTCACCGTCTACTGCAGACTCACTGAACGCAGAAAAAGTAACCACCTTGTGGCGCAGTGCTGCAGGTTAGGGCTGCCTCAGGGAGGGCGCAGGCCCAGGTGCTGCGGCCACGCTCTGTCCTGTGGCCTAAGAGAATTTGGGTTACACATGTGTATGAATTAATAAGCTCATTAGCGGGTACACTTAAATGTGCATTTTACTACGATGTTCATTGTACAAGTTTGTAAATTTTACTGTGTGAAAATTTTCATAATAAAATGATAGGAAAAGAATCGATGAGAAATGGAGCCAGTAAACACAGGAGGGAATAGCACTGCGAGAGCAGAGAACAGACTCGACATGAGAGAAGGCAGAAAGGAAGGACGGAGGGGCCTGCGTGAGAGCAGCTGTTGTTGAGTACTCCATGGGCTTTTAGGTGGAAGAGGGCTGCCTTTTATCTTGTTTACATCCAGTCAGTTGCACTGAGCTCAACAATGTGTTTATTCTGACCTTTTTTCTTAATTTAACTTTTTATTTTAAAACACTCTTAAAGTTACAGAGAAGTTGCAAAAACTATCCAAAAAATTTCCTGAGCCGTCCGGAAACCGCATGCTACCCTGACGAAGGGCGTTCCTAGACACTGCAGCGCGTGCTCCCCAGACGGAGCTCTCCGGGAACGCAGGCCAGCCCCCCGACGCGAATGCTCACATCGACGACTTACTGCTCACTTCAGATTCCATTCAGGCTTCTTCAAATCTCAGTCATTTATAGATCAGAAATTGGCGTCCGAATCAGTCTCATCATCACTTTCCTAGGACTTGGGTATTGAATGGGACATTGACAGGCTTCATTAGGACCTGCTCGCAGGGCACCTGCACTTTTTTTTTTTAATTGTGGTAAAACACACAGCACATAAAATTTACCACCTTAACTCGTTTTAACATCTAATTCTTTATGAATGTCACATAGTTAAGTAGGGTTACTTACATTCACATTGCTGTACAGCCCATCTTGAGAACACTTTGATTTTTCAAAACTGAAGCTATATGCATTCAGCAACAACTTTTAGTTCCCTCCTGTCAACTCAGCCCCTGGAGACCACCATTCTCCTTCCTGTCTTTATTAATTTGAATACTCCAGGAACCTCACATAAGTGCAATCATACAGTATTTGTCTTTTTGGGGACTGGCTTATTTCATTTAGCGCAGTGTCCTTGAACTTCATGTTATAGCATGGGTCAGAATTTCCTTTTTAAATAATCCGATGTGTAAGTGTATCGTATTCTGTTTATTCATCCATCAATGCACACTTCAGTCACCTTCACCTTTTGGCTATTGTGAATAATGCTACTATGAATATGGATGTGCAAAGGTCTTGAGTCAGTGCTTTCAATTCTTTTGTTTATATATTCCTGGAAATGGGATTGCTGGATCATCTGGTAATCCTATCTTTAATTTTTTGAGAAACCACCCTAGTGTTTTCCACGGCAGCTGCATCCTTTTGCATTCCCATCAACAGTATACAAGTTGTCTAATTTCTTTCCACGTCCTTGTCTACACTTACTTCTTTCTTTCCCTTTTTTTCTTGTTAATAGTAGCCACCCTGGTAAGTGTGAAGTGGTTTTAATTATATTGCATGTCTTTGTAGATGCCGTTGTGTGTTTCTGCTGTGTTATCATTGAGATCTGAGAATACACATGATGTGATTTTATTCTCAAAGTACTGTGTTCATCAGAAAAAGTGTGTGTCTTCTGTAGATGTTGCCCATCTAGTCTATGAATGTCAGTTAAGTCAAGGTGGTTGAAAGTGTTCAAATCGTGTATGACTTATTCTTTTCATCAGATCATTTCATTAGTTGTTGAGAAAAGGGTGTAATAAATCCATTTTAATTTTTTCAGTTTTTGCTTCAAGTGTTTTAAAGCTTCATTGTTGGGCACATAATACCTTTATAATTATGACTCTGATGAATTAATCCTTTTAACAAAACAAAAGGTCCCTCCTTTATCTGCGGTAATACTATTTGTCTTAAATCAGCTTCATCTGATATTATGATAGCTACAGCAGCTTTCTTAGGCTTGCTATTTGGTACATCTTTCCATTTCTCTGCATTCAATATTATCTCTGTCTTGCTTTTAAATGGCACTTCTAATAGTGTGTGATTGGGTCTTGCTCTTCATCCTTACTAACCATTTCTGCTACTGAATTGTTTAGGGGATTTACTGATATGGTTGAAATGGTTCTTACAATTTTATGATTAATTTTGTTTGCACATGTGGAATGAATACATTTTGTTTTAGTGCAAGAGAAAAGAATATTGGCAAATTTTTCAAGCGTAAGTGACTTGCTAGTCTCCAAGGCTAAGGGACCAATGTGAAACAGAAGAATAAGAGCGCAGAGCTGGAAGAAAGACCCCAGTTCTGTCTGCTTTTGGCAGCTGGGCTGAAGAGAATGTGAGAGGGGTCCTGGGAGGGAGGAGGGTCAGCAAGCCACTCATGCCCATCCCCGCTCTGTCCCCACAGTTGCCTCTACAGTTTTCAGCGTCCTTTCCCATAACCGCAGTGCCGGGAAGAGTTCACCCGCACCCAGCGCCCCTGTGGGGACGGAGTGACGACCTCTCAAAGAAGTGTCAGCCAGGTACGTCCAAAAACCGAGCTCCAGCCCTTACTCCACTTGTCTCCAGGTCCTTCCAGCCCTCTGATTTCCGAAGTTTCTGGTTCTTCACCCACAGGTATTTATTAGATGCCTTCTGTGTGCCCGGCACCGTGCTAGAGGAGGGTGCAAGGCCCCGCCCTCCTGGAGCTCTCCTGAGACGGTGTCCAGACCCACAGATGAACGTGATGGACAGATGAGATAGGAACCATGAGGATGACTGAGTGATGGATGGGACAGAGACTGGGTTGAGGAGGTGTCCCGGGGGTGGTGACGCAGGTGCAGAGAGCCAGGTAGAGGGGCCTCAGAGGGTCCCCAGGGGGCAGGGGTTGAGCTTGTTTGAGCAAAGCAAGGGGCAGCCGGGGTGAGTGCGGGGGGCCGGGTGGGGGGAGAGGTCACCAGGGCGGGCGGGAACAGAGCACAGACCTGGGGTACTCCGGAGGGAGCAGAGGTGTCACTTTTTGAGTGAGGTATTTAAGAAAGGCAGAAATCTCAGTGTTTGATACTGATTATATGTTGAAATCATACTACTCTGTTGGATATTTTAGGTTAAAAAATACATAGTTAAAATTAATTTGGGCCTTCTTTTTACCCTTTTGAAGTGGCAACTGTGAATTTGAATTTCATGTGTGGCTTATAATACATTTCTGTTGGCAGTGTTGGTCTAAGGTATGTGGTGGAGGCAGAAATGGAGAAAAGACTAAGGCCAGGCTGAGTGGATTTCCCTGTTTGGATTCCACCGATGGCCAAAAGGAGTGGCCCTTAGCCACCACTGCCGGCCTCTGGCAGTCTTGTGGGGATGTACTGACCAGCCTTCTCTCCATTCACAGGGTATTACCTGTCAGAATACAGTGCATCTTGCGTACCGTGCACGGATGGAAAGGATTTTACCAACCATTCGAACACCCTCTCTTCTTGCCAACTCTGTTCTAAATGCTTTTCAGGTAGAGAACACATGGACCCCCATGCCTACAGTGAGGATGCTAGGCAGTGAGATGAAAATTGTATCGAATGGGGAGCCAAAAGCCTGATTTCCAGCCCAGTTTGGTCTTTGTCATACCCTTTCTTTTTTTTTTTTTAATTCCTCACCCGAGGACACGCTCATTGATTTTAGAGAGAGGAGAAGGGAGGGAGAGGAGCATCCGTGTGTAAGAGAAACATTGATCGGTTGCCTCTTGTACACAACCTGACTGGGGACTGAACCTGCAACCTGGGTATATGTCCTGACTGGGAATTGAACCCACAGCCTTTCAGTTTATGGGATGACACTCCAACCAACTGAGCCACACTGGCCAGGGCTTCATCATACCTTTTTTAATGAGAGGACTTAGGTCAACAAAATAAAATGTAAACAAATTATTTTTATAATCATGTCATAGAGTAGGGACATCTTTTAAACCGTCAGATGACAGTAGTGGGAAATATCTGCCCCTTGATGGGGGGACTCTATAGTTACAGCGTAAAAGGTGTGGCCAAGTGGAAAAGTGCTGGTTTGTAGCACGGCCCGGGCCACGCGCCTCCTAGGCTGCGCTCTGCGCTCTGCGCTCCTGGCCGGGGCTCTGCCTCCCTCAGCCTCCCTCAGCCTCGGGCCTCAGGCCCCCACAGGGTCAGGTTTGCGGAAGTTGCCCAAAGGCTCCTCTCCTTCCAGGGTCTCCCGGATTATACCACACCCGTCTTAATCACCCTGGAAACCGAGAGAGATTTCCTCCCAGTCCTGGTCTTTTTGACACACGGGGACAGGGGAACACTCTTGCCTTTTCTGTGCCTCATGGGCATTGCTGCAGAAACGGAGTGAGGCTGAGTGGGAGAGGGTCTGGGTGGGGAAAAAGGGCGAGGGACATGTGAAGGAACCATATCCCCCCAACGGTATCCTTTGTCTTCAGATAAAGTCGAAACAGCGCCGTGCACCAGGACCATGGACACCCAGTGTCAGTGCAAACCTGGCATGTTCCAGGATGACAATTCGCCTGAGTTTTGCCAAAAGTGCAGCCCTGAGTAAGACCCGAAAGCCGCGGGGCTCCCCGCCTCAGCAGACCCAAGTTCCCTGTACCCCTTTCTCTGTCCTGCTTCCACGCAGCCTGGCCCCCCCCCCCGCCCCCCGCCGGGCCTCCCGAGCCTGCGGTGGCCCCTCCTTGCCCACCTGCACGTCTTCACACCGCCCGGTAGCATCCTCTTCCCTCACCTCCTCAGCACGGTTTCCCTTCGGCGGGGCTCACCTTCCCGCTGGGCACAGTGGGCATCTGATTGGGGCCCATGGTCCAGTCAGTGGCCCACGCAAAGGCGAAGTTGCTTTGGATACCAGAACGAGAGAATTGAGTAGAATACAGCTGTGCTTATAATCACCTTTGTAGCAATTCAATCCTAAGATGTTCTTATAGCATTTTTTTGTGCGGACAGGGGCCCATGAGCACAGAAGTGCCCACAGCCAAGTCATGACGAGGCCGAGCCTGTAGCTTCCCGGAAACCCGGAGCCAACTCAGCCTGCCTTCTCACCAGGGCCCTGTTCCCTCCACCAGGCTGCCTTTTCCTTGTTGGTAGAGGCCTAGAGCAGTTTGCTCTTCCCTGACTTCCAGTGTGGCTGTGATTGGTAGGGACAGGCAGCGGGCGGAGGACAAGGGAGTCCTTATATGAAAGGTTGACTAGAGGATGAGGCTCAGCTTGTGCCCGGAGGGCTTCTGACCCTTGACCTGGAGTGAGGTGCCCCCTCTCCTGGGCTCCCCCCGCAGCCCGGGGTGCTCAGCGCAGGCCCCACAGAGAAGGCCCGGCTCCTGAGGCTGCCGTTCCGGGCACTCAGCAGGAGCCCCAGGGGTGGGAGGGCCATGCTCAGCTCCTTCCCGGACGCAGCAAGGGGGTGAGGGGACCTGTCGTGCAGGCCGCAGACGCTGCTGCTTTTTCCACTCTCTAGAGCCTGGCTAGGGGGTCGCCCCCTCATTCTCTTCCTCTTCACAGAACCCCTTCACGTCCTCCCTGTGTCTGAACCTAGGTGCCCCGCTGACATGGTCATGGTCAAGCCCTGTACCCCGTGGAACGACCTCGAGTGTGTGAAGCAAGAACCAGGTACCCAGGCCAGCGAGAAGACCCCTGGTTTCTGGAGAACCCGCAGCCTGGAGCCGCCCATCACTTTTCCTCCCTCCTCAGGCAGTTCGTGGTCATGGTGGGTCGCAATTGGATTCTGCGTCGTTGCTCTGCTGCTCTCGGGATGTCTGTGTTATCGTTACAGGAGCACCATCCTTCAAGGTGAGGTTGGTGGGGTGGTGGGCAGGTGCTGAGCTCTCTGCTGCCTCCCTCACTTTCTGCTGCGATTCTCCAGGCAGCAAGGCCCTCCCCTCCATCTCCCACATCTGCTGGGGCTCTCCGGCCTGCTCTGCTCACGTTCCCTGGGCCCACCTCGCCTGCGCCTCTGGAGGGGTCGTATTAGTTCCCCTCTCTTGGGGCTGACAGCCAGCTCCCCTCCTGGCCACGTCTGGGAGGCAGGCCACTGCTTCACGCCTTCAGGGCTTCCAGTCAAGGCGGAGAAGTGCTCATTGTGCCTGTTCGGTGACAACAGTCAGGGGGAGAGGTCAGCGGTTTTTTACAGCTTTGGTCAGAGCAGAATCCAACAGAGATTTGATAATGTGTGTGGGTTTTTGTTCGTTTGTCTGTATACTTCTTTCCCTCTTTCCTTCCCCTCCCTGAGGGTGTCCCAGAGTTGGATTGCCCCTCCCTGTCACCAGAAACAAAGCGCCTTGTCAGTGTCTTTGCCCCGGGCCCACTCCTGCCTCCTGCACTGTCCCTGGAAGGCCCGCCCCGCCACTAATGCAGTGCCCTTTCTCTTCTAGGCTGTGGCATGGAAAACACTTTCATGAACAGAGTGAGTTGGTTTCTCTAGGACCTGGTGGCGTCAAGCCCTCAGGAACTGCTTCCTGTCCAAAATAAGGCCCTGGGTGGACATGGTCTCAGCTTGTCCTGTGCTGCTGTCCCTGGCTCTCTAAAGTGGCCTGGGGGCCTGGGCCAACTCAGGACAGCTGGCCTCTTGGGAACAGCCCAAAGGCCAGGTAGCCCCGTCCTTGCTGCTGCTTGTGACACCGCACCCACAGCCCTGCGCTCGGCTGTGGCGGTGTCAGGCAGGTGTGCTGAGCAACCCCCTTAGCATAGCGCCAGCGTCCTGGTGCCAACAGCGAAGTCCTGGTGGTGCTGAGCCCTGGGCGGGGGTGGGGTGGCGGAACCTCCTGTGTCCTTTGAGACCCCTTAGGGAGCCTGGAGCACACTCCTCTTTCCCTTCCCCAGATCTTGTCTTTGTACTCATGTGCCCCAAGAGGGCGTGAGGATCAGGACAATGTCCACAACACCTTCCTGAGCCGCGAAGACTCGCCCCCGACGCTGGCCCCTGAGGAGGAACGGGAACGCCAGGAGCACGCGGAGCCGGCAGGTGGCGCAGAAGAGCCCCCGAGAGAGGCAGAGCCTCTGCTGGTGAGTGGATGATGGCCTCTCTGCTCACCCAGGACTGTTAAAAACAGAGAAAGGTCAACGCTGGTCAGGTCTGCCGTCCCCTGGGGAAGAGGTGGCGGAGGGCGGTCAGGACCCGAGGGGAAGGGACAGGGAGCTCACCATACTGATGTGTGGCCCGTCAGCTCTGTGGAAGGTCTGCATTTTCTCACCTCTCCGTTCGTCGCTGCACCCCCAGTCTGGAACAGGCAGGCGCCGAACCAGGAGCTCCTCCCACCTGTGAGGGATGATTGAATGAAGGCTGCCAATAGCCTGCTGTGTAGTTGTAAAATAATGTAGTAAGCCATTCCTCGTAACAATAGGAATGCCAGTTATTGCAAAATTATTACATCGAACCTATGTGAAAATGAACTTTAGTCTATAAATATCATATTTGGATGGTGGCTTTTAGAAGTAGAATTTCTGGGTAAAGGTGTAGAAGTTTTTTAACTTTACGCACAGTTTTGGTTCATAATCAGTTCATCAGTTCTAATGTGACACTAAGTGGTAAAAATTTAATTTTCTCTTCCTCATAAGCTTAGAAAGTCATTCCCGTTAACATAAGGTGAAATTCTCTAATTTGTTAGAGTTGTTTTATTTATGATGATTTTTACCATATAGCAATATTATCTAAATGGAATCAACTTCGTGGCATGATTTGACTTGAGGAGTCTCTGAATTGTTCTGAGTCACTGCCTCTTTCCTCCAAGCCAGTTCACGTCTGATTCTCATTTCCCTCTGCTCTTGGTTCCTTCTTTATCAAATGTGAAATTTTTACAAAGACCTCGGACCTCTCTCCACCTGGAGTGTCCTTTTCTGTTTCTTTCTTGCATCTATAGTATGTTCTTTTTACATAAAGAGAAAGTATAAAAGGAAGAAAACAAACCAAGAAGCCATGACCCCTCGATCCTGATTAATCACTTGCCGCATTTTTTAAAAATAGTTAGAACCTACCCACAGTGAGAAGAGGCAAATGGCGTGGCCAGGTTCTCAGGGAAGGTGGAGGCCGCCTGCATTCCTTCCCCACCCCGTCCCCGCACTGTCTCACTTCCGGTAACCACGAGAGACGATTGGTTGTGACTCCTTGCTGAAGTCTTTGTACATGTGCCGTCTATGTACAATACGCTGCCAAAGGAATCTTTTTAATACATTTTAACATCTGAGAGTGCACGTACCTCTTCCTTAGCTTGCCACAACTTACTATTTCTACTCAGGTAAAATTTAGAACTATATTGTAAGATATTCTCTGTTTCCCAAAAAGTCATTAGAACTTTTTTTTATATTACCTTACATTAGTCCGGGAAGAACTGAGATCTTACAATAATCAAATTTTTTTTCTTATCAAAGAAGACAGCATTTCAGGCCAGGGGTTTTATTACGACTCGATGAAGATTTGTGTCTTCAGATAAATCCTATTTCTGGTTAAAGTTGTTTCTTTGTATTTTATGTGTTTTTGTGACCCTCACTGGTTGGATCCTGCTGCAATTCCATTTTCTAACTTCCTGTCTCTACCATGTTTATTAGCATTCACCAAGACGTGCTTTTACTTTTAAGTACTGTAGTTTACACCTTAGGGTGTTTTAAATATATAATTATATCTGAGATAATGATGATCGTTTCTGCCCCCTTCCACCAGCCCTGCCTCCTTTTCCGGTCATGTCTTGCTTCATAGTCCAGAACTCACAACGTCCAGTGGTGCTTAGAGAGGGCACATGTTTTTATCTTGATTTGATTTCTTTGGGAAGCCTGCAATGTTTCACCCAAAGGAATGGTGTTGACTCTTGTTTTTCTATAAGAAAATCTTATCATTATGGATGCAGAAATAATGTTTAATTTTACAGAATCTTTTTTCAGCCTCCATGGGGACAACCTAATAGTTCCATTTCCTTATTTAGATTATTGATACGGTACATTATAACTGATTGAAGTTCGTGGAAGAAACCCTTATATTTTGCAGGGTGTGCTCCTATATATTCTTCATTTGAGTCACATGAACGCCTGGGAGGGAGTGACCGTCCCCTGACAGGGTGGGTGGGCATGGCCTGGAACGGGGAGGAGGGAGCTGGGCGGGGTGGGGGGATGCCCCACATCTCGACCAGGTGACGGTTACTCAGGTTTCTTCAGTGGTCATGGCCGGAACAGACACTTCAGGAGTGAGCATCGCCCCAGGAATGCAGGCCTCCCTAAGCACACAGGCACGCAGCTTGTGAGGGGCACAAGGCGAAAGGTTCCTCTTTGTCTTCATAGAGAGCCGGGAAGGGAGGCGGCTGCCCCAGGTCGCACAGCTGGCTGGTTGTCAGGCCCACTTCTGGAGTCCAGGAGTCCTGACCCAGACCAAGAGCGTCCTCCACTCTATTTTATAGAAACCAGCCGGACCTGAAAGGTCTCACAGGAGAAGGGGGCCGCTGATTCCGGCGAACGACGCAGACCTCATAGAAAGTGAGTGTTTTATTGGGGGCAGTGAAGCAGTGTCCTGACTGCTGTCCCCGCGGCTGTTACGGCAGTGCAGAGCCTGCGATGCTGGAAATGGGGGGCGGGGGTCCTATGCTGACTTGTCACTGGACCACCAGGACCCTCAATCCCCTCCCCCACCACTCCCTGCCCTCCCTGCGCCCCACCCCCCAGCTGCAGACCATCCTGTCCTGTCCCAACGGTGGTCTGCAGCTCCTGCCCTTCCCTCCACCACCCTCCCTCTCCCCTGGTGTTCCCGGCTGGGTTCACCACAGGGAGGGCGCCTAAGGGGCAGTGCCGTCAGCAGGGCACCACAGGCCCAGGGAGACTACCGAGCACCTGGCCTGTGTATGGATAGGTCAGGTTTGAAGAGTTGTAATTACAAGCTACAAATTAGATTTCATACATTTGTACCCAAAAGGAATATAAAATATCCCATTGATAATTTTTTGGTTGCTTACAAATATATTTTTTATGTATTGAGTTCATACCAGATATATATTTTTTAAAGATTTTATTTACTTATTTTTAGACGTAGGGAAAGGGAGAGAGAAAGGGGGATAGGAACATCAGTGTGGTTGCCTTTTGCACGCTCCCTGCTGAGGACCTGGCCCGCAACCCAGGCACATGCGCTATCTGGGAATCGAACGAGCGACTCTTTGGTTCGCAGGCTGGCGCTCAATCTGCTGAGCCACACCGTCCAAGGCCATACCAGCTATTAAAATTAATGTCACCTGTTCCTTTTTATTTTCTTTAGTTCAGTTATTAGAAAAATGTCAGTCAGTAGTCCCGGCTCCCCTATATTCCTGTGGGTCAGTGGTGTGCCGTGCCTTCCACGCATGTCTGATGTAATCCTCAGTGCAGTCCCATAAGATGGTGGGGAGGCGGGGCTTTGCTCTGTCTTCGGGGTTAAAGTCTTGCCCCGAATGTCTGTCCCCATCTCTCTCTGCCAGTTTGTAGGTGAGGCCCAGCTGGCTGTGCAGCCAGAGACCTCCCCGGCTCCAGGCCCGCGCACTGCACATGTGCAGGTGTGGCAGCGCTGGGACCTTACTCTGAATAAGTGCAGATTCCCTCCTCTGAGGGCCTGGTGCTCCACCATCTCCCCCACCTTCTTTCCCACCCTTTGTCTCCTACCACATACTGCTTTCTCTTTCCATGACATCCACCTTCCCTCCCAGGTGGGCTTGCAGTGCCATGGGCCTAGGTGAGGCCTGCACCGTTTAGCCTGAGTCTCTGCTGATAGGACATTGGAAAGGGGTGCAGAGCAGCAGGTTACCAGCAGGGGGTGCGTGGGCCTAGACCTGTCCTTTCTGCAGGGGGTCCTACCTCACCAGACTATCTGGCTTTTCCCCACCTAGGCATGAAGCAGTTCTTCTATTACTTCGCAGATGAAGTGCCCTTTGGTTCCTGGAACCTGCTAATGAGGTCACTGGGCCTCACGGACAATGAGATCGAAGTAGCCAAAGCAAAAACACCGTACGTGCGGGAACACTTCTACGAAATGATGGTGACTTGGACCAACAAAATGGGACGGAAAGTCTCTGTTAACACCTTCCTGAACACCTTGGAAACCACGGGGCTTAAAAGTGCAAGGGAAAAAATTGAGGACCACTTGGTGGCGTCTGGGAAGTATATAGAAGGTTCTGTTTCCTGAGGGAAGAGAATCTTCAGGAGACCTGTGGTTTTTTAGTTTACCTTTTCTCCTGCAAAGGAAGCACAACTGGAATTAGCCTGGGAGAAACAGGCAGTCCTTGACCAGTACTTGAAGTTGTACTATCCGAAAACCTACAGCTCTTAAAAGTATTCCAGAACTTTTTTAATACACTTTTTATGAAATGTTTGTTGTATACTAGGGCTGATAGTTATAGGTTCATATGTATACTGAAAGTTATTTTAGTTGTTTTTCCTTCTCCTAAACTTGCACTTTTTACTTGTTATTTACTGTGTTGTAAGATTCACCCATGTTATATACCCATTTAGTTATGTCTAATTATGATAAGCATTTATATTATTTATACAAGGTGAGCCAAAAGTATGTTTACAGCTGTGATAACATGAAACGCGGAGTTTATTCTGTTTTATTATTTATTTATAATATTATATTGTATTTAGCCCATAGTAGGTCATACGTGTCTATGATTCCAGTCAGTCTGACTCCAGTCCACCTCGACAACCAGTGTTTTGTTTATTTCTTTTTTTAATTTAATCTTACTGTATTTTTCCCATTACCATACAGTCCTCTTATATACCCCTCCCCCCAGCAACCACCCCACTATTGTCCACATCCATGAGTCCTTTTTCTTTTTTTGCGCAGTCCCTCCACCCTCTCACTCCCCTGCCACTAGCTGCCATCCTGCTCTCCATCTATGAGTCTGTCTCCATTTTCCTTGTTAGTTCAGTTTGTTCATTAGATTCTTCTTTTGAGTGAAATCATATGGCATTTGTCTTTCTCTGACTGGCTTGTTTGATTTAGCATAAGGTTCTCCAGGTCTATTCATACTGTCGCAAAGGGTAAAATTGTCCTCTCTTTTACGGTCGAGTACTATTCCATTGTGTAAATGGCCCATAGTTGTTTTATCTACTCATCTATTGATGGACACTTGGGCTTCTTCCATGTCTTGGCGATTGTAAATAACGCTGCAGTGAACGTACAGGTGCGTATGTTCTTATTGAATTAGTGTTTTGGGTTCTTTTTACATATATTCCCAGAAGTGGAATTGCTGGGTCAAAAGGCAGATCCATTTTTCATTTTTTGAGGTATCTCCGTACTGCTTTCCACAGTGACTACACCAATCTGCATTCCCACCAACAGTGCCAAAGGGTTCCCCTTTCTCCACATGATTGTGAGCATTTGTTGTTTGTTGATTTATTGATGATAGCCATTCTGACAGGTGTAAGATGGGATTAATTTGCGGTTTCCTGCATTGCGGTTTTAATTTGCGTTTCCCTGATGATTAGTGACGTTGGGCATCTTTTCATGTCTGCTGGCCATCTGTATGTCCTCTTTGGAGAAGTGTCTGTTTAGGTCCTTTGCTATTTTTTAATTGAGTTGTTTTTTTGGTGTTGAGTTTTATAAGTTTTTATAAATTTTGAATAACCTCTTGTCAGATGTATTGGCAAATATGTTCTCCCATTCTGTGGGCTGTCTTTTTATTTTGTTGATGTTTTCCTTTGCTGTGCAAAAACATCTTAGTTTGACGTAGTCCCATTTATTTATTTTTTTTCTTTTGTTTCCCTTGCCTGGGGAGATATATGCAATAAAATACTGCTATAAGCAATGTATTTTATTGGATATATCCGAGATTTTGCTGCTTATGTTTTCTTCTATGGTTTTTATGGTCTCAGGTCTTAACATTTAAGTCTTGGATCCATTTTGAATTTATTCTTGTGTGTGGTGTAGGAAGGTGGTCTAGTTTCATTTTTCTGCATGTATCTGTACAGTTTTTCCAAAGCCATTTGTAATAAGTTGTCTTTAGCTCATTGTATGTGTTTGCTTCCTCTGTCGCATATTAATTGACTATAAAGGTGTGGGTTTGTTTCTGGGCTCTTTATTCTGTTCCATTGATCTATTTGTCTGCTTTTTGGCTAGTACCTGGCTGTTTTTATTACTATGGCCCTGTAGTATAGTTTGATACTAGGTAGCATGATTCCGCCAACTTTGTTCTTTTTCAGGGTTGCAGTTGCTGTAAGGGGCCTTTTGTGGTTCCATGTAAATTTTGAAATACTTGTTCTAGGTCTGTGAAATACATCATTGGAATCTTGGTAGGAATTGCATCGAATCTATAGATTGCTTTGGGAAGTATGGACATTGTAATGATATTAATTCTTTCTATTCATGAACACAGTCATAAGCTTCCACTTATTTGTATCTTCTGTCTCTTTCTTCAGTGTCTTATAATTTTCCTAGTACAAGTCTTTTACATCCTTGGTTAGATTAATTCCTCGGTATTCTTTTTTTAGCAATTGTGAATGGGATTTTCTTAATTTCCCTTTCTGTTAGTTAATGACATAAAAATACAACTGATTTGTGGGTAATAATTTTGTATCCTGCTAGTTTGCTGAATTCATTTATCAGTTTTAGTAGTTTCTTAGTGGAATCTTTGGGATTCTCTATGGTACAGTATCATGTCATCTGCAAATGACAGTTTTACTTATTCCTTTCCAGTTTGGATGCCTTTTAGTTCCTCTTATCTGACTGCTGTGGCTAGGACTTCCAGTGCTGTGTTGAATAAGAGTGGTGAAAGTGGACATCTGTGTCTTGTTCCGGTCTTAGGGGGGATGCTTGTAGTTTCTGCCCATTGAGGATGATGCTGGCACAGGATTTGTCATATATGGCCTTTATTGTGTTTAAGTTGTTCCCGTGAATCCCACTTTGCCGAGAGTTTTTATCATAAATGATGTTGGATTTTATCAGATGCTTTTTCTGCATGTATTGATATGATCATGTGGTTTTTACCTTCATTTTGTTTTTGTGGTGAATCACATTTAGTGATTTGTGAATCTTGTTACCAGCCTTGCATTCCCACAATAAACTTTGCCTGATAATGGTGTATGATCTTTTTGATGAATTTGCTGTATTTGGGTTGCTAATATGTTGTGGAGGATTTTAGTGTGTATGTTCACCAGGGTTAGTGGCCTATAATTTTCTTTCTCTGTAGTGTCTTTATCTGGTTTTGGAATTAGGATATCGCTGGCCTCGGAGCCCAGAGTAAATGGCTACAAAGGAACTTTTGTGTGTCAGCCCTTTAAGAGGCTCTCTGAGTCTCCCTCCAGCTGTTTCTCCCTGGCAGACAGAAACCCTGCTGCTTTTCACAGCTGAACGTTCTCTGGGTTCCTTTCAGGCTCTGGTGTGTGGGCCGGGGAGCCCAGTTTGGTGTTTAGACCCCACACGCTTCTTAAAGGGAACCCCCCAACCGTTGAAATATCCCTCCAGAACTTCAGCTGCTGCCCGTTGGAGCCCAGCCACACTCCCTTACTCTTGCGCCTGCTCCACACTCCCTACCAGCCTTATTGTGGTGAAGTGGTTTCTTCTGTCTGTCCGTGGTCATAAGGTTCCTCTCCAGCTAGTGCTCATTTGGTTACTCAGGATGCTTTCTCTATAGTTGTAATTGCAGAATGGCCCTGGGAGGAGGTCAGTGTAGCTTCCATTTATCTCCTCTGCCATCTTAGAGCTCCCCCTAGTTTTCATTACGGTGCCCCCAGTCCCTGTCTGAACTCATGGGCTGCAGCTCATGTATAAGTCATGTCCCCACCTGCTGTGAGTTACTAGTTGTCACTCAGCTATTAAAGGACATCTTGTGTTCTAGGTTTTGTCCATTGTTAATAAAGCTGCTGTATATTTTTATACATTTTTAGAACTGTAATTTTTTTTATGTGGCTGTGTATTTTTCTTACCGGTTGGGTAAATACACTGGGGTATAATTGGCTGCGTCGGATGGCCACGCCCTGCTTAACTTCACAAGAACCTGGCACGATGTCTTCTGAAGAGGGTCCTCCATTTTTATTCCCATCAGCAATGAATGAGATTTTCTGTTGTTTCATATCCTCATTAGTAATTGGTATTGTTAGTTTCTGGTATTTAGCCATTTTGTTTTTTTGAATTTATTATTTTAGAGAGAGGGGACGAGAAGGAGAAAAAGACGGGGAGAACTATCAGTCAGGTTGCCTCTTGTCTGTGCCCCAACTGGGGCCTGAACCCAAAACCCAGGCATGTGCCCTGACGGGGAATCAAACCAGTAACGTTTTGCTTTTTGGAGCGATGCCCAACCGAGCCATGTTGGTCAGGGTGGTATTTAGCCATTTTAATAAATGAGTAGGGTATCTCCCCTGGTGTTTTAAATTATTTTCCCTAATGTATGATGCATAACATTTTCCAGTAATTGCTCAGTGTTGAGCAATTTATACATGCTTATTTACATATTACCTATTAAGGTGTCTACTGATACTGCCATATTTATTTTAATTTGGGGAATGTGTTTTCTTCTTGTGAAGTTTTACTAGTTCTTTGAGTATTTTGCATGTAAACCTTTCTTTGGATCATGAAACTCTTCTAATCTTCGCACTATGATTTTTATATTCTGCATTTCATATTTAAGGCGATGAATGATTTTGAATGAATTGATTCTAAGGTACAATGTGGTGGTGGAGCGCCGGGCTCCTGGATCTGAGGGTCCCTGTCCCGGGGGCCGGTTGAGGTGGGAGCACAGACTCTGATCCTCACAGAGCCCGTCCTGGGGTTGTCACGGAGGGTGGGAATAGACAGGAGTCATCACAGGCAGTTCTCTGTCTGCCAGGAGAGAGGGGGCGTGGCTGTTTCCTCTAGTGGGGAAGGCCCCCCGAGCCTCTGTGCTCAAGGGCTTTTATTGAGAACCCTATGGGCGGGGGTTCTCACCAATCAACGTCAAAAGGCTATGTTTACAGAAAACAGAGATCATAGATAACAATTGAAGGAACGGGAGAGATCTGCCTCAGGTCAAGGTCTATGAATCATGTAAAAATCTTCCTAGTATGAGCCGGTTACCATAGCTTTTGAGGGAAGAACAAAGCAGGCTTCAAGGAACTTACTTCTAGGCCTGATTCTCCACCCCCCCTCCACAAGAAAGTCTTTTGTTCTAGTTTCTGGCTCCACCTTCTGTGGTCTCCACTCCATTTTAATTCTGTAAACCTGTTCTGACGAATTGTCTCAGGGGATGAGAAAAGTGTAATGGGTCACAGTGCTGCTTGTTTGAAAAGGCTCCCAAGGGTGTTGCTCCTTGGTTGCCCCCAACTTTAAGTGGCATTCCCTGTGGGTCCCCTGCACGTTTTAGGAACTAATCCCAGACACTCTTGTGAAAGCCAGCTGGGAACGCCCCTTTTCTTCTTCGGAGTCTCTGTGGCGCTGACTGGAGCACTCATTCCTATCCTGACTACTTAACTACTTACTTGCTGGAGACTTCCTAATTACATTTGAAAGCAGAGGGAGAGGAGGGAAAAGGCCCGGGAAAAAACAGCACTTTTTGCTCCAAGCTAGATTCTTGCTTTCTCATCTCTGAGAACTAAACCTCGGCGGGAGTGTGCGGCCGGGAACTGCCTGCTGCAGTTTGGGGCTGTACCTGCCCTGGGCATTGTTTCAAGCCTGAGCCAGGCAGGCGGGGCAGAGCCGCCAGCAGATGAGACTCCTTTCAGCTAGAATGGGGACTCTGGCCAGATCAAAGCCGGGGTTGAGGGTCTTTCTCCCTTTCTCTGCGACCCCCAAGTTCTTCCCTGATGCCCCTACAGCTGTGCCTTAGGTTGCCCCTTCTATCGAGGGGTCTTACCCATCGTTGACTAACCAGCCATCCTCCAGGGCCAAGCAGGGTGATGTGAGGGAGGCAGGGGCTGCGCCTCTGCCAGGGGGCCAGGTGTCTCCCCAGTGGCCTGTTTGCCCAAGGCCTCCTTGCTCAGCTCCAGCCTTGGGGCCCCTCTCGCCTGTTGGCGGGGCTGCAGTCCCTGAGACTGATGGGGCGTTTCCCAACAGTACAAGGGTGTGTCTTCGCTAATTCATTTCCTTATGGTCATCATTTGTTGGTGATGACTGAAGACTAAAAGACTATCTTTTCTGTGTGGAAGTGCCTTTATTCCTGTGACAAAAGTCAGGTTGTCTCTTTGTATAGGTCTGTTCATGGACTCTCTATTCTGTTCCGTTTGTGTGCCTGTTCATTTTAAAGTATGCTTTTTTGATGGTAGCTTTATAATAAATTGGGAAGTGTGAGTTCATCAACTTGTTTTTTCATCAGAACTGTGTAGATTACTCATTGTTTAGAACTAGTTTGTTGATATCTACAAAATGACTTGCTGAAATTTTTATTGGGATTGTACTGGATCTTTAAACTGGTTTAGGAAGAATTGACATCATAATACTGTTGTGACTTTTGATCACAGACATGGAATACATCTCTTTTTTCTTTCAAGAGTGTTTTATATTTTTCTTTTTATAGTTAAGTTTAATTCATACGGTAATTCTTTTATTTGTTGATGAAACTCTATGCTGTTTCCACAGTCGTTGCACCAATTTACGGTCTACCAACAGTGCACAAGGGTTCCCTTTTCTTTACATTCTAGCACTTGTTATTTCTTGTCTTTCTGATAACAGCCATTCTAACAGGTGTGAGGTGATATCTCATTGGGTTTGATTTGCATTTTCCTTTTGTTGAGTAACTTCGAGCATCTTTGCATACACCTATTGGCCACCTGTATGTTTTCCTTGGAAAAATGTCTTCAGAACTGGCCATTTTTTAATTGAATTGTTTTTGTGTACTTTTTCTTTTTCGCTTTTGGGTTCTTTGTAATTTTCCATGTTAGCTCCTTATCAGATATGTGATTTCCAACTGTTTTTTCCCATTGAGTAGCTTTCCTTTTTATTTTTTTCCTGTGTAGAAGTTTGTAGGTTTGATGTAGTCCCACTTGTTCCACTTCCTTATTTTTGCCTCTGTTGCTTTTGTTTTTGGTGTCAGATTCAAACAGTCATCAGCCAGACCTGTGCAAGCAGCTTGCCACCTGTGTTTTCTCTAGGAATTTTATGATTTCAGGTTCTTACGTTCAAGCTTTTAATCCATTTTGAGTTAATTTTTGTGTAAGGTTGTAAGATGGTGATCCAGTTTCAGTCTTTTGCACGTGGCTGTCAGTTTTCCATTAATTGAAGAGACTGTCCTTTCCCTGTTGTGTATTCTTGGCCCCTTTGCTGTAATCTAATCGACCGTACCTGTGTAGCCTTTAAATGTAATACGCAGTTTGCCAATATTTTGTTGAGGATTTTTGCATCGATGCCCATCAGAGATGTTGGTCTGTATTTCTGGGCCATGTCACTTCTCGCTGGCTGTGAACCTGAGGCCCAGCACCGCCTGCCTTTGCAGTGCACATTCCCTGTGTGAGGAGCCTCGAGCCTCTGTCAGCATCTGGCTTCTGCACGAAATATAGATATTCTTAAATACTGGGCCTAGAATGACTGATGTTTTAGAGTTTTGTTCTTGTATCATTTTCTTTTTAAAATACTTTGTAACCAGCCCTGGCTGGTGTGGCTCAGTGGATTGAGTTCTGGCCTGTGAACTGAAGGGTTGCTGGGTTGCTGGTTCGATCCCCAGTGTAGGGCACATGGCTGGCATGCGAGGTGCAACCCCATATTGATATTTCTCTCCCTCTCTTTCTCCCTCCCCATCTCTAAAATAATAAAACCTTAGAAAGAAAACCTTTAGAATACTTTGTAACCATTCTCACTTTCCTTCCATCATTTTCTGCCTTAGTATTTATTCCTGTCACACCAGGATCCTTTGGATGATGGAGGTGGCCATTTCCTGTTTCGGGGCTTTACAGTCTCAGAGGTGTGCGTATTGTCTTATTCCAGGATGGGTGTGACTGGGCTCGAACTAGAAGTGCCTGGGCATTTAGGCATGTTCGAAGATGAGCGTTCTGGTGGAGCTTGGCCGGGGGGCGTGATCTCCTTGGCCCTGCTGCTTACACACTTCCCCCACTTCCTCCTGCAGCCCCACCCAGAGACCCCTCCCATTCCTGAGGGACGTAGGCGTTTCCTGCCTTTGCTGTTCCTTCTGTGCAGGACGCTCTGGTGCATCCTGGTGCCTTCAAGTGAAGAGAGAACGGCTTCCCAATCAGTTCTCTCTTCCTCAGGGAACTTGAGAGCCCATCTATATTATTAGCCTTCAGTGTTGCCATGTTTATATGCATTCGAAAGGTGAGCTTCCTGAGAGTATGAAGTTCTTGTTTTACATGGGGGTTCAAATGGCACCCCACACACACATCATAAGCATTCGTGTTTCATTAGTGGCAGATTATTTTTTTTTACATTTTTCCAGTGGAAGGTGCTGCCTTTGAAGAGTTTGTTGGAAATACGGCAAAAAAAGCCATTAGGTACAAAATACTCATGTATTTATGAATTCATGACCAAATTAAATATGAAACCTTTTATAAAAAGAGGTGTGTGTGTATTATTCCCCACCCCCCACCCATCCTTGCATTCCCCTCTGGAACAGCTGAGAGACGTGAGTACAGAGCTGCGTATTCTCGCCAGGGGACTTCTCTCTCTCTCACGATGCCTTCAGGCTTGCCCCACGTGGGTGGGTCTCCTGCTCTGTGGATTTCCAAGTGTCAGGTGTATGGGGGACTGCAATTAAGCCCCTCTTCCTTCCCTCCTGGGAGAGGGACCCCAGGCCTCGGCCTCGCCTCCCACAGCCGCCTCAGGTGGTATCTCTGGGTCACACCTGGGCTTCCTTTTCCCTGCCTGGGGCAGCCCAGCTCTGACTGGGCGGTGGGCCCAGATTGCTGGGGTGGATCTGTAGCCCTCCCCCGTGGGACACCTGCAATCCCTGCCCCCGCCCCTTCCCCCCTCCCCCACCCCCAGTGGCCTTTCTGCACCCTCGTCAGGGGGCCAGATGGCTCAGCCCTGCAAGCTCATGAACACCCCTTCCCTGCCCCGTGGGCTCTCCCTCTCACCTACAGTCCCTGGGAGACCCTGTGGTTCCTGCCGTTTCCTTCCCCGGAGGAAAGGTGCTGGGCGCAGAGCTGTTCCCACCCTGCACTGCAACCACTGCCCCCCAGCCTTCCCCGAGGCCGCAGACTGCAAGCTCAACTCGGGGAGGCTGGCGGCCAGCAGAGGGCAGCACTCGCCGGGGGCACCCACGAACCACCCTGGAGGACGTGGAGGGGATGCAACGTGGCCTTGGAGAAGTCGGGCTCAGAAAGAATGGGCCCCGGCCACTGCAGGCCTGCTTGCCCTGCCACCTCCTGCTTCTAATTTTGACATGGGCTTACCCTCAGATCTCTGCCTCTTGGCCCCGCTGACGTGTTACAGGTGCCCTTGGTTTCTGGGTTTGCGCTCTCCCGGTCATGAAGCCTGACTCTTGGTGGTGGGACCCATGCCGGGCCCTTGAGACCACAGCCAGTCCCTCCTCCTCAGGCCAGGCGACTCTCTGGCCATGGGAGTAAAACGGCATCAGGAGCAGCAACGGGGGGCAGGGTCTGTTGCGGCCCAACTTCCCCTGCAGGGCTGCAGGCTGCCGTCTCCATCCTCCCGCCCCATCCCTCTCCTCCCAGTGGACTGCGGGGCTGCTGCTGCTCAGGTCTCCCTTTTCTTCCAAACCATCACCACCTAAGGTCCTGTCCTGCGATCTTTCTACACAGAGATTCCTAGTCCCAAGCCAGTGACCTTACTGACCTTTGGCCCCTACCCCAACTCTTCCTCCCAAACATTCCCACCCTGTGGGGGGCCACCTCGGAAGCGGGGCAGGATACCCGGGTTCTCACAACGCGCAGCAGGAGCCATCTCATGCCATGTGTGAGGGAACCCCAGGGCCTCGCCTTCCCTCCTCTGCCCCAGCCCTGAAGCCTCAGTCCCTGTGGCCGAAGGCGTGGGACTTGGGCTGCCCCCCCAGAACCTGCCTCAGGCCAGGGCGTCCCCAGTCACCACAGGTGACCGAGCACTTTCCTGAAAGGCACTGGAATCAATTCTATGATCTAAACCTTTTTCTCCTCCACGTGGGGGCCCCTTTGGGGTTCGATACAAATGTGAGCTATACAGGGAACAGGGTCTTTGTGTGTTCTTTCTTCTTTGAGGGGATAGAGGCTAGAGTGTTCCTGTTGGTGATTTGTTTGTTGCTTTTTTTCTCTTTGCTAGTTTGGCCCCGCACCATAATAAGCAGCCATGCTAACTAGAGGCGGGAGCAGAGCCCGGAGGAGCCCAGGATTGCTGCACTGGGCCTGTGGCCCGTGCCTTCCCTCCCCGTCCCAGCCGTCTCCTCCGGCTCCCACCTGAGTGGGGCAGGGGAGCAAGAAGTTTCTTGCGGCACCAGCAGGCCCTGCTCCTGGGCTGGGAGCTCTGAACACGTTCCGCCAGCTCCGCCAGGCCTGCGCCGACGGCTCCAGCAGGCAGAGTGCAAGCCTCTGCTAGGCTCTGCAGGAGCAGCGTCCACCCTGACTTCTCCAGTGAGGATCTGAGCAGCCTCCTGTGGTCGAGCCCACTAAACATGTGCAACCCTCCAGCCCCCTGGTGGGAAATCATGGCCTCCAGGGGCAGAACCCTCCCTGCACACCGCTGCTCCCTGGGAGGGGCTGCCTCCGCAGGCCCCGGCTGGCGTTGGCCCTCTGACTCCAGGGCTCTCCAGGGACAAGATGCCAGTGCCCTCAGCTCTTCCCTGCTCCCACCTCCCAGGAGCTGCCCCTTGCCCTGCTTCAGAACTGGGCACCTCTGCAGGGGTCCCTGGTCTGATCCACAAGGCCCTGCCCCTCTCTTGCCAAGCCCTGTTGGCTGGTGAGAGCAGCTCCGCCCTCCGGGTCCTGGTTGGGTGGGTCCCCTTGTCCCTGGAAGGTGGAGGGGGCGATGCAGAGAGCAGAGGGGTGAGGGCAGGTGGGCACAACAGCAGCAGGGTCAGAAGAGGGTGGCAGCATCTCAGACCACAGCCGAGGAGGAAGATGGGGACGACGAGGAGGCCGCAGAAGAGGACGGTGAGGAGGGACTGTTCCAGAACAGCCACCGCCGCTTGGGCTGCCGTTTCAGGTGGAGATAGTCCTCCTTCTCACGCTCCTTGCGGGCCCGCTGGTAGTGATCTTCCTCTTTCAGGTACCACACGGGCGGCCACCGATGCTTCTCAAAATACTCCTGGTTTTCTGGAGCAGAATGCGTGGGGCGTGGTGAGAAGGCAGGAGGGAGAAGGGGCGAGAGGAGCCCTGGGGCATACATGGCACCCAGGGACGCCCTCCCCGACCCCACGCCTCAGGCCTCCTGTCAGCGAGGAACACATCCCAGCCCCTGGGGCCACAGAGCTAAACCTGTGCCTTCACAGCACCCCCACTTGGCCACAGAGCTCCCTACAGAAAGTCCCACGGGAAGGTCTCAATGGGAGATGAAGAACCAGGGCAGGAGCAGGTGCACGTGGCTGGGGTGGGGCGGTCCCTGCCAGAGCTGAGGTTCTGAGTGCACGGGGACCCGGGACTGCAGGAGGGCTGGACCGGAGAGGGCTAGGCTGGAGGGTCTGGGCTGATCCGGAAAGGCGGGGGCGGGTCGCGGGAGGTTTGGAACCCGGGGAGTGATGTGACCGGAGCTGTGCTTTATAAAAAACACTAGAAGGTTAACAAGGAGGGAACGGGGTGAAGGAATGGGTAGAACGCAGCAACAACAGGGTGGCGGGGCGCGGGGGGGGGCGGGGGTCTCAGCAGAGGGGAGGGTGCCCAGTGACGACTTCAAGGAAGCAGAGTGGCAGGGACTCCAGGAGGCCAGGGACGCCTGTCCCTGGTGCCCTTGAGCTCCTGCTGGGCCCTGGGACCTGAGACATTAATCAAACAGAGGCAGGGCCCCAGGGACGTCAGAGGCTGCCAGGATCTGGGTGTCCAGGCTGTGGCTTGTGCTTGGGCCGAGGTCATGAAACAGTGCAGCAGGTCATGAGCAGCATTAAAAACAATTTATGTGTTTTTCTGTACGGGTCCTGGGTCACAATATAAAATTGTAGTTCTTACTGTGGAGTTCTGTCCAAAAAGTCTGAAAAAATACCCATAGTCCAACGCCCTCTTTATCCCTGGGAGAGCCCAGCTCAGAGAGGCGGAGGGAGTTGCCACGGGTCCCCCGCTCCCCTGCCCCCCCCCCCCCCCCCCCGGCCAGCACTTTGCCTGGGCCCCTCTGCTTGGCTGGATGCACCTCTACGCTACTTCCCACCTGCGAGGCCCAGTTAACCCAAGGATCTTTGGTGGCTTCTGGCTGCCCTGGGGTCAGACTGGAGACGTGGACCCAAGTGGAGGCCCCGTCAGCGTGAAGAAGGGGGTCAGCAGGTCCTGTCAGGATGCTCACCTGGGGACATGGCCTTCATATCTCGCGGGAACTTGCGGCACACGTTGTTGTAGTTGGTGCAGATGTGGTGGAGACACCAGTCTGCCAATTGGTACGCGCAGTGGAACTGCGGGGACAGACAGCGGGGTCACACGGGGGCCGCAGCTGCGGTCGGAGCTGAAGCTCCACAGGACTGGCTCTTGGCACCGTCGGCGCCCCCACCTCGCCTGTCCTGTGCCAACATCCGAGGGAGCCCCCGGGCCTACGTGCTGGCTTCCTTCAGTCTACCCTCCTCAGACCTCACCGCAGCGGATGTTCCTGTCCTCCCCTCAGGGGCCAACGCAGTGGGCTCGCGCGGCTGAGTGGGCTCCGAGCGGACTTTCCCGGGGTGTCTGCAGGGCTCGAACCCGCCACCCGTTATCTCCCTAAGCTAATCTTGAAGGGCAGAACTTCTGACACCCTCAGGGCCGGTGTGGGAGATTTTGCTAGTGTGTATGGTAATCAAGAGGTGGGCCATTAATTTTGGATGGGGAGTCCTCAGTGTTCCTTAAATGACCTCAGGCAGGCAGCAGCCCCGTCTACCCAGAGGACTGGGGCTGGCTCCCTGCCCTAGGGTTGCCTGATGTCTCAGTCCCCCCCGCCCCCACTCCCCTCAGCCAGCCTCTCCTCCGGGCGTGTCAGGGTGCACCCTCTGGCCTGGGGGCTGACAGGGACTCTGCACAGTCAGGCATCTGAGTCTGACGTGGGTCTCCTCCCCCTCCACGGCCAGTGGGCAGACAGAGCCCAGGGTTGAGACTGGCGGAGGGGTTCCTGCCCGTGCCATCCTACCTGAGCCAGTTCCAGGAACACAAGGACGTCCCCATCGATGTCCACCATCATCTGCGTTGCCTCCATCAGCCCGGTCACTGTGTACTGCTCTGTGACACACACAGCCAGGAATCAGCGGAAGAACTATGCACACAGACACGTGCTCACCGCCACCCCCCCGCCCCCACAGGGTCCTACTGCAGGGCAGAGAGAGACCGAGGCCAAGGGCAAGTCCCAACAGGCCCAGGAAAGGCCACGGGCGACTTAAGTCTGCTCCCACCAGCTAGGAACCGGGCAGGGGGGCAAGGCGCCCCCGTGGCGTAGGGTGGGAAGTGAAGAACATCAGTATCATCTGGGAGGATGTTTTCAAGCTACACATGCTGGACCCCAGAGTCTGAGACACACAGGAAGGAAGCCCCCAGTGCAGTCAGCCACGGAAACTGCCAGGAGAGGGTACGAAGTCTCAGGTGTGCTAACTACGACCTGGAAGGACGGATGAAACCAAGTTGTTTGTATTAATTTAAACTTACAACAAATTGCGTACTAATGTTGCATTTTAAGTTAAAGTGTTTATATTGTGAATACACAGTTTTCATCCTGAATATTAACAGTATCGGTTATAAACTCCTGAGGTGTTTTATATGTAAAAACATAAACATATTTCCCAGCTCAGTCCATGGAAAAGATCTCGCCAGAGCAGCCATCGCAGTAGCAAGGCGCACCCCTGGCGCGCAGACAGGAGCTGGAGACGCTGCCCCAGGGGCCCGAGGCCAGGGCTCCACAGAGAGACAGCTGAGTCCAGGTCGGGGGCAGGGGACGGACAAGATGAACCTGGAGCCCCTGTCATTCCACAGAACCAGGAGCACAGAGAGAGCCTGGAGCCAACCTGAAGAGACTTCTACTGGTTAAAGGTTCAGTAAGTATCTGAGCTTCGATAAGGATAATTACAAATATCTGAAACGGGTCGAGTTCAGATCTAAGGGTTCATAAGAATATTTAAAAAAAAAAAACAACCCCAACTAGTTCTTCACCCTCAAATGATGATAGGAAACAGATATATCTTGAAATCTGGTAAATAAAAGGAAAAACTCAAGCATTTGCCTGTCTTTCCTATATGAATTACGCCACTGATTAACCAAACAGTAGGTGAGGGGAGGTTTTTCTCTTTTTAGAAGTATTCCAACAGATAAGCACAGAAGGAATGATTGAATAGGAGTATTATCATTTCACAACACCTAATACATTAATGGATCCAGGCAATGCTACTCAATGGCTGATAACATCACAAAAAGAAAAGCAATCTATTTTTTTTTTTTTAAGATTTTATTCATTTATTTTTAGAGAGAGGGGAACGGAGGCAGATGAGAGAAACATCAATGTGTGGTTGCCTCTTCAGCGCCCCCTACAAGGGACCTGGCCCGCAACCCAGGCAGGTGCCCTTTACGGGGAATTGAACTAGTGACCCTTTGGTTCACAGGCCAGCACTCAGTCCACTGAGCCACACCAGCCAGGGCCAATCTATGCTTCTTGATGAAAACAAAAACAACCTATGAAGAAGTATCACCAAAAAAAAAAAATTGACTGTGAATGTGATCTAGCCTCCATATCCAACAACCAGTTTACAGGAAATATGGTGCGTTACAGAAATACAATAAGCTAAAATCTAGATTTTCTACAATAGATCAGTGGGTTTTTTCCAACAAATAATTGCAAGGGAAAAAAATGTTTTAATGAACAAGGTGCCCTTAGATGAAAAGAACCTTAAAAGCTATATAACAAATAGCCCTGGCCAGTGTGGCTCAGTTGGCTGGCCACTGTCCCACAAAGCGAAAGGCTGCCGGTTCGATTCCCAGTCTGGGCACGTGCCTCGGCTGCGGGTCTGGCCCCCTGCCCGGGCATGCAGGAGAGGCAACTGGCCGATATTTCTCTCCCTTCTCCCTCCCTTCCCCTCTCTCTCTCTAAAAATAAATAAATTATTAAAAGAAAAAAGGTATATTAAAGATAAAACCAAGCTATAGTGTTTAAGAGCAAGGAAGTGAGGTCATAGTAAGTACGCCTCAAAAGAGTAAGAGGCAGAGTGGGACCTCCCGGGGCAGAGGGAAGCCTGTGACTGGGAGTGGTGGGTGGGGGGCTCCTGGTGTGGCCGGAAGGTTCTAGCTCCTAATATGGATCATTTTTATAATAATTCATTAGGCAGAACACATGTGCATTTGTGTTATATTTAACAAAGAAGTTTTAAACTTGACTTTTTAACTTCAGAGAAAGCGTATCTCACAAAGCATAAAGCACACCAACTACAGCATATGCAGTGTGTTCTCTGCTGGTCCCTGACGAGGTATGTGCAACACGTTTTTGCACACGTTCTCTGGGGAGCATAGGCCATTTCATGGGAAAAGTGACCCAACGATATTTTCTATGAGTCTTTTCGTGCATCAGGGCCATTTAACATTTTTAGTGGCAACCTCGTGAAAATTACCCACATGTGCTTAACCAGCGGTGGCTGTTGGACTTGCCACTGATTGCCTGCCTGCTGAAACAGACTTATTAAAAAGTTTTTTTTTTCCTCTGAGTCATTGCCAAAGTTGAATTACTTGGTCCAAGAGTTTGTGGGGCTTTATGTGCTCAGGGAAGACACGTGCCTCTCACGGGCAGCAGGGATGACACGCTGCCATGGCCGTGACCTGCAGAAGCCTCTCTCCTGCCCCTGCCCTCACGCCCCCTGTGCCCCCAGCTGGGGCCCCTGGACGCCCTCTGCGGGCTCAGCCCTTAATGTTCGGTTCTGATCCCTGATTTCTGCCTTCCTCCTACGGCCAAGCTCCACCTCGTAACCATCTCTCATCACAAGACTGATGTTTCCCTCGTAGCCGAGACCCAAGCGTGATCACCTGCCCAAGGGCCCAGCGGTTCTGACACGGAACCTCAGCCCAATATCACAGGCTCTGCCCTCTGCCCGCCGCAACCTGCCCAAGGGCACGACCCTGATACCAACACCAGTGCAGGTGCCAGTGCCAGCGCCAGCGCAGATCCCATTCCAGCCTCAGCAGCCGTCTGCCTGCCTGCATCAGCCCCGGGGGCCCGAGCGGCCTGCCTTCCCTCCTGTTTCCATCTCTGCGTGCCCAAGGGCCCCTAAGGCTGGCCTGCTCTCAAAGTGAGTGCCAGCTCTCAGTCTCTTCAAGGAATGAGGAGTGGCAGGTCAGTGTTCACTGCCTGTTTCTGGAAGAAGAAAGAGAAAATGAAGGTGGGAGAGGAGGAGGAGGAGGAAGAGAACAGGGAGAAGGAGGAAAAGGAAAGCAACACAGAACAATGAATAAAGCAGATTTACGTGTCAAAACAAAACAAAAAGGGGAAGGGAGAAGGAGGAGGAGGAGAGGACCAAAGGGCAGACGTGGGAGTTGCATTCTGTTCTTTCTGATTCCTTAAGTGACTTGCCTGAAAGAAGAAGCCACACTCACAGGGATACCAGGCACTATGATCTACCGGAGGCCACTTTGCTGGGCCCAAAATCACCTTTGGAGACGGCCTACCGGTGACTCCACTGAGCATCTTTCTCCCACACACTCCCTCTCCTCTGTGTCCTCACCCAGCCGCCAATACGCAGCCACATGATGCTTCACCTTACGTAGGCGGGTCCCTTGGTGCCGGCGGTGAGCACAGAAGCCACCTCTCCTGGGCGCTCCCCCAGGGAGTGACTTCTCCCTCAGGGAGGTCTGGGCACTCGGGTGAGTTACCTGTGAGGGCAACCAAGTGCGGCAGGCAGAGGCGGTTGGCCAGGATGATGAGCTTCATGTCGTCCAGGTCGGGGCTGGAGGTGAACATGCCCGTGTACAGGTACTCCAGCACGGCCCGCATGCAGCTCTTGCTCGTGTGAGGGAACACCACCTGCAGGGCACAGCAGCCCGCGGTGAGGCCCGCCCTGGGGGAGGGTCGCTCAGCTCTGAGAAGCTCGGAAGGCCCGCAAGGCCCGCAAGGCCCACATGGCTGGTCCCCCCAACCCCGAACAGGCAGCCACCCCTGTGTTGCCCCTGTACCTGTTGAGGAAAGTCCCCCAAAGGCCCGTCTCCCAGAGCGACAACCTGTGCTAAGCCCATCAGATGGCAGCACCGGTGAGCAGGGCTCTGAAAGCTTTTAAAAAGCCCTCGGTTCTCACTGGCATCCTTCCAAAGCCGGTGGGTAGGGACGGTGCTTGACGAAGCCCTTCGGGTCACAGAACCTACACCCTGGCCCCTCCCGGCCCTGCAGGGAGTGGGCTACAGAATGAGCAAGCCGACACAGCAGGCTTCTGGAAGTTGCTACGAGGGGCCTTGGGGACCTCCTCAGAGCAGCGCTGCTACAAAGCTGCTTTCTCATTAGCCACAAGTCTCAGGCTGCGCTGGGAACCGGCCAGCGCACTGAGCTGCTTCTGCGGTGCCGCAAAGGGCTCCGGGCTGGCCGGCCCCTGGGGCTTCGCAGGGTCCCTGGCTCCCCCTTAGCGTATCCCAGTCCCCTCCGGCTTCGAGGATCAAAGACAAACCCAAATCTCAACCCTCCATGTAGCCTTTCTTCCGTAAGGGCTTTCTTCCCAGAAATCCTAGGATGTCCCTACTCTGTGACACAGGGACTGGGCTGCATTGTCCCTAGTCCGGTCTTCCATTCAGCACTCACTGAGGACCAGCCCTGGCAGAGAGGGTGCTTGGCAGCAGTAAAGACCTAGTCCCCGCACGCAAGACACCACAGGCCAGCTGGGAAAACCGCGTGTGGATGCTCAGCACTTCAAGCAGCTGCACAAAGCAGAACCCTGGTAACGGCAAGGCTGAGTGGCGGGGAATTAGTGCTACAGCAGTTCAGGGAGCACGGAGCACACCCGGGGCCTGGTGAGGCCCCTCTGCTTCGCTGAAGGGAGTGTTTCTAAGGATACAGTGAGTGGCCCCTTCCAACTCTGCTGCCACTCTCTGTGCCTCGAGGGGGCTGCCAGTGAAGGGGAGGGTGACCACACAAAGCATTTCTTTGCATTTTCTGTATTTTGATGCTTTGACCTCTGTTGGCTTGCTGACCCTGGAGGGTCTTCCCCTCCCAGGACTAGCCAACTGCTCGAGACAGTAAAGGGACCCTGAGGATGCACCTGTGGTCCGCAAACCAGCCAGTCCAGAATCCCCACCTCTGCCCCCTCCTTCACCGCTACCCCCCTGCCCCAATCACCCCAGGCACCCGGTGACTACGGATGGTGCCTACTCCCCAGAGCCCGCTGAACTCACTCCAACCAGCCAGTCTGAAACATCACCCTGCCCTGCCCTCCCCTTCCTTCCCAAGGAACCACAGTAAAGGCCACCACAACAAAGGGTGACCACGGCTCCCCCTGCACCCCGTCTCCTGACGCACCCTGGCGCCTCCGCCTGCGCTCCCCCCACCTCGCTGTGCGTGCCCTCGCTGATTACATCTGGGGGTGTAACAATGGCAATCTTCAACGGCAATTTCCTCCTGATCTGCTGTCATGCTCCCCATGCCTCAGTGACGGGTTCGGCCTGGGACACACTGAAATAATTTTCTAGTTTCGCGTGTGTCATGGAGAAAGCAAGGTACGACGTATAGAGCCAAGGAATCAGAGGTCTCAAGTTCAAGTCCCAGCCTCTCCGTCCTACATATACAGCTCTGCACGAGTCGGTACCTCTTCGGGGCCTCCCTTCCCTCGTGCATGAGCGTGCGTGAAGTGGGAACGCTGAGCCTTGTGCAGGAGTCAAGTGTGAGATGACAGCAGATAATGTACTGAAAGTGCTTTCTAAGCTGCGGGCTTAAGATGCCTCTCCCTGCCCACCTTCTCCACCAGCAACGTGACATTGCTTTGCCCTCTTGAATGTCCAGGCCCATCAAGCCCAAAGATTCCCAGCCCCGGTGCCCTGTACAACCCTCGGCCATGGGAACCGTCTCATAAACTTCCCCGAGGCCCATCAGCCTCCGTGTAGCACCCAGTAAGCGCTGAAGAAAGCACCAGGAAATGACACGCCTCAGATGCTGTGAGTGCAAGTCTCTCCCCCCGCACCGCCGCCTTACCTCCCTGGTGGAACTCTCCACAAACGGCCCCCCAAACATGGCGGCCATCCAGTCGCAGCTGGAAATCAACAGGGGCTTGTGGGCACTGATGGTGCCGTCATCCAGGATGAAGGTCACATCTGTCCAGGAGGAGACGAGGCATCACATGAGGATGTGGTGAAAGGAGACGGGGCCACCCACCCTAAGTGTCAACAGTCACCCAGACAGCACGCTGCTTTCAGAGGCCACCAGCTGGGGAGCGCACTGTGACACACGCTCGGGCTCCAGGCACAGCCAACATATCTCCAGGACACCAGCAGCTGCATGCGAATCGGACCAACCCAGACTCCTCCGGAGGCCACCGGAAGGGCACAGCCCTGCCTCCCCGCTGAGTCCCTAACTACGCACACTGCCTACCTGAGAAGGTGCCCTTTGCCAAGCACTCCTTCACCCGGTTGGTGCGGCGGACGTGGAAGGCCTTGGTGATCTCCTGGTTCATGAAGGCCTCGTTGTTGAGGATGTTGGCCACCATCATGCGGAGGTCGAAGACCTCGAGCAGCTCTGCGATGTGGGCGATGTGCATGAGGTCCCGCTCCTTCTCGTCCAGCTCTCCAGTGTACAGGTACTTGAGGACGGCCCGGAAGGGCCCCGGCTGGATGGAACTGTCCATTTTTACCACCACCATCAGTCTGGATTTGTAGGTCAGCGGATCTTCTGCCATCTCCTCCTGGATGCTAACGAAAGCTCGGCTCCAGGAAGACAGCACGCGGCCCCTCCCTGGCAGGTACCCGGTGCCGTTGCCCCGTAAGATACCGTCACTGGTTGAGGCCCGGAGCCCGGCGGGGCCGGAGCCCCCACCGTCCTCCACGCTCTCGCACACGTCAAAGCTGGCGGCGCGAAGCAGGAAGTCCCGGCCGTGGTGGTGGTGGTGGTGGTGGTGGTGGTGATCAGGGTGAGACCGGTGGTCCTCTGAGCGGGGGCCCCCTGGCCCCGAGGGGCCCCCCAGCTCCCCCTCACTCAGGTCCATGAGGAACAGGTCGTAGAACTTGGAGGAGGAGGTGGAGAGGTAGATCTTGTGGGCAAAGATGCGCACCCGCTCCTGCAGCACCAGGATGACATCCGCGCACAGCGGGTCCTCCAGGAGGTGGGCGGGGCACTCCTCACTGCTGGAGGGGGGGTCGGGCACCACGATGATGGGCGGAGGGGGCTTGGGGGGCAGGAAGGGCGCCTGCAGCAGAGGCCGCTGCACGTTGCGGAGGTGGGACTTCCAGAACTGCAGGTGGCGGCGGGAGATGAGGGCCGCGCGGATGGCGTTGTCGAAGACATCCTTAATGCCGAACTGGGCCACCACGCTGGTCTCGTAGTAGGGGGTGCCCAGCTCCTTGGCCACCTCCCGGCCCTTCTCCGGGGGAAGGATCTCGTTGGGCTTGATGGGCCTGGACATTCAAGAGGGCAAAGCGACGTCACGTTGCTGGCGGAGACGGCGGGCAGGGAGAGGCACTTCGCCACGGCCAGCCTGTCCTTCACCAGGCCGGCGGGTAGTGGGTTTATGTCCCAGGCCCCACGCCCACCCCTCTCAATTCCAGTGAATCTCTGCCCTTTCTCCTTTGTCTGACCAAATCCTACCAGTCCTCAAGGTCTACCTCCAATCCCCTCTTCTTCCAGGAAGCCCTCTGTGTCTGTCAGGCCCTGGCGATTTCACCGCTCAAAGCGGTGTTAGCACGAACTAGCTCTCTGGCAGTCAGCACGCACTTTTCCACACCGGTTGTTAACGTGTTCTGCTATGATTTCCCAGCAAGACTATAAACCCCTTCCACGCAAAGACTGCCTCTCTCCTCCCCTCCTCATGCTGCTTAGTCCCGCATTGCCTATACAGTGCATGACAGATGAATGAACGGAAAGATGAACGGATAAGATGGGCGATGTGAATAAAAGACCGAACACTCTTGTTGATTCCCTATGTGGACTTGCTTCAAACGGAGGGAGAGGTGTAAGACTAGGGGGATTCCCTCAGGGCTGAGCAAGGAGCCACAGAGACACATACCCCTCTGCCTGCCTTCCCCCTTGCCCCTTCCTAGGCATCAGCTTCGCTACCTGGCCAAGGGTCGCCTGGCCCTATTGACAGCCTCCAGGTCGGCGTAGCGCAGGTCCAGCTGGCAGCCCACCAGGATGACGGGTGCTCGGGGGCAGAAGTGCTTGATCTCTGGGTACCACATGGTCTTGACGTGGTGGAGCGAATTAGGGTTGGCGATGGAGAAGCACAGGACCACCACATCGGACCTGGGGTGGGACAGCAAGGTTAGGCGCAGAGAGAGCTGGCAGTGGGTGACTTGCCCCTGGAACGAGGGAGAACGGGCGTACCCACCCCACCCGTACACGCAAGTCCCACCTCTGTCACATGATCTGCTTTCACGACCTTACCCAAAATCTGTAAGAACAGCACCTCTACCTTGTATACCTCTAATTTAGCGTTTAGAGCTTCCGAAGACTCTCGTTTTGACCTCGTGCCTGTGCTGTTAGAAACTACCATTTTTACTACCCTGGGGCTGAGAAAAATCATCTTGGAACAGTTCTAATCGTCCAAAGTCATGGAGCTGGTCGGCAGCAAGGCCAGGACTGCAACCGGGCCTCCTGCCTCCAAGCCCGCCCGCTCCTCTCGCTTCCCAGCTCCCTGGGGGCGGGAGGGAGGCGGTGGGCCTGGGGACCGCTGGTCCTGCCTGCTCCACTCCCTCCTGCCCGTCGGACTGTCCCGGGGGCGCTCTGTTCCTGGGAAAAGCAGTGAAAACCCACGCCTTGGCTCCCTTCAGGCACCAGAGGCTTCCCTACCTCCCATAAGCAAAGCGACGGTCTTTGTGGTGGTCTCCAAAGGTGTCCCAGAGGCGCAGGGAAACGCTGACATCATCTACCACATCCCGGGAGCGTTCTAGCACCTGTGGGGGCCAGGAAAGTGCGATGGGACACAAAGGCCGGAGTCCCTGGGGCCCCTGTGTGTTGGCTCAGGGTGGCACCAGCTCACCCCCGAGGGACCCGGGCAGCCCGGGGGGTGGGGGGGCCGAGTTAGCACAAGCCTTCTGTCCAGGTGCCTTCGCTCTAGATTCAGTAAAAAGGGCATCCTCCCAGCTGGTCAGCAGGAAGGAGACTCTAAGAGGGCAGCCAGGCACGGGCGTGGAAGGATCCCTCAGGGAGCCTGCCCTTTTTTCCAGCTTTACCTGCAAATCACCCGTTCACCAGCCTCCAACCTTCTGGTATCTGCCGGCAGATTCTTTCCTTCTCTCAGCTCTCATCTCTCCAAATCCCCAACCCCACTGGCTAGTGCTCCCCGTTACTGGGGCTGTGAAGGCACAAGACACTGTGCCCCAGGCAACAGGTCAGCCGTGCAAAACACAAACGGTGCAAGACCCCTGTCCCGGGGGCAGGCTCCCCTGAGCCCTCTCTCCGGGCTCCTTCCTCTGCAGCTGCCCCACCCTACCCCCGGAGGGCTTCTGTGAGCTCAGCACGGGCCTGCGTAGGAAACACTAAGCAATGGCTTGGGAAGAAGCCCAGAGGCACGGTGTGGACCCCTGCCCAGCGGCCTTGCCACCTTACCTCCTGGCACACCCGATACTGGTCGATGGCCCAAACCGTGGGCACATGGGTGGCAAGCAGCTGGTACTGGGTGAGGGTGGCATTGCAGGCCCGGGCACAGATGAGCCTGGTCTTGCCCACGGCGTTGTCCCCCACCACAACGCACTTGATGGTCTCTACGTTTGGCCTTTCATAATCCATGTCAGAATCCATTAATTGGGACCTGAGAGAGGAGAGAGAGGGTCAAGACGGCCTGCACACCAGCTCCCGGAGGGCCAGGGCCAGGGCCAGGGCCAGGGCTCGCCTTGGCTGGGACCACCCCCACTTCCAGCATTCGAGCTTGGGGAGGAGAGGGGACTGGGCAGCCTTCTGGGTGGCAGCTCTGCAGGGGCCCGAGGAGCCGGGAGCCCAGTCAGGCTGCGAGGAGCCGTTCCCCCGGATGGACCACTTGTCTCCTTCTGGCTCCACTGCGCTTCTGGACGGAGGGGCCGGGGCCTGTGACAGGACCGAGGCCCAGGACAGAACCGCAGGCGGGGCGAGCCGCAGGGGCCTGTCCCCTCTCCCCCAGGGAGGGGAGCGTCTGCCCGGGGAAGCTCACTCATCATCCGCGCTCCTCCCGCCAGCAGGGCTGTGGCAGCAGAACAAACAGCTGAGAGAAGCAGAGTCAGGGCCAGGTCCCCACCCCTTCCCAGCATGCCCGAGGGCAGGGCCACTTTAAAATTTAATGGACTTGTCGAGCTAGGAAGCAGCTCTCCTGGCCTCCACCTTCACCTCTCTCCATCTCTAGGGGTGGATTTCTAAGGCACCAGCCCCCCTTATGGAGACGCCAGAGTTTTCGTCCCAACTTCTCTGGGTGGGGAGGCTCCTGGATGCACCTGGGCAGCCCACGGGCCTCCCTCGGCTGCAGGACCAGGCTGGGATGGAGGGCCCCGCCACCCCCACCCAGGCCTGCCCTCCCAGCGTCCTGCGGCCGCTTCAGCGCCAGCGAGCTGCACCCCTTCTGCGCCCGCCATTCCCAGGGAGGAGGCCTCTCCAGCTGGCAGCCCCCGGACACCTCCTAGAAGGACACTCCCTAAACTGAATGCGAGGGGAATGGGGTTGCGGGGGGCAGGGAGCAAGGGGCCAGAAACAGGCCTGTGTTTCTGGGCAAATGCTTGCCTCAGTTTCCTTCTGTGTTGGGCAGAGAAGAAATGGTTTGCCTACCCTTGGAGAGGGATCGCTCAAATGAACAGAAGGACCTACTGTAATCAAGATGTCATGTCAGTGTTTAAAAAGCGGTCACTGGGAGGGGCCCTTGGCTTATGGGGGCTTTCGCTCGCAGCCCTCCTGCTGGCGTCCACCCTCTCGGAAGCTGGGCCAAGGCAGGAGTTACTGGGAGGCATTATCAGACCTCTGTCCAGCCAGGGTCATTGGCTGGCCCCTGCTCATGGCGCTGTGTGTATGAAGCCCACTGGGGGCTGGAGCAACCTGGAGAAATCCTTCCTAGGCCAAGGCAGGCGGAGCTCAGAGAAGTCCTGGAGGCTGCCCAGGTGTCCTCACTGCTGGACCATCCAGCCCGCGAGCCAGGCCACCAGCAGCAACAGCAGCTCCATTCCTGCCGGGCTGTAACTGGATGCCAGCATGCAGGAATGCGGAGCTGAAATATCCAAGTAACGATGGCAACTGGGATTTGCGCAAGTGGATGCATCTCAGCAACCTAAGCAAAAAGTGCAGCAAGGACTTCTCAATGAGACAAGTGCCGCCTCCTTCTTGGAATTTTACAGGATCTGGACCTCGAACAAACAGGGGTCTCCATGCAGTTCCCTTCCCAGTTTCCAGGGTAACTGCATCACTCCTCTCCTTCCTCCACCCCTCCTCTCTCCCCAGCGGGCAACCTTAATTCTAAAACCCAGGAGCCAATAGAACTTCTTTCTCAAATTTAGATGCTAGTGGCAGGCAGAAGGGAGGTCACAGGGAGGCATGGGGAAGGAGCATCAGTTCTTAGGTCCAGGGGCACCTTGATGGCAGAGAGGGTACCAGAGCAGCAGAGCAGTGCTGGTCCAAGGTCAGCAAGTTTGTGATTAAAATGCTCACGCACAAGAGCATAAGCAAGGTGATGAGGTTTCATAGGTGGCGCTGATGCTATGGCCACCAGCAAGCCTCCCAGCAGATCATGTTCCTGCTTTTTGTCCAAACTTTATATCAACCCCCTTGAGACTCGGTTTCCCCTTTCAAACCACCATGACCATAAAGATCCTCACCATTTGTGATGGAAAGGTGGTGTACTCTTCAAAGACTATGGAACTGAGAGTCAGAAGCCCTTGAGTTTAATTGCCTTTTGTGCCCTGGCTGGTGTGGCTCAGTGGACTGAGCACCAACCTGAAAACTGAAAGGTCACCGGTTCGATTCCCAGTCAGGGCACATGCCTGGGCTGCAGGCCAGGTCCCCAGTTGGGGGCATGCAAGAGGCAACTGGCAACCCATCAATGTTTCTCTCACACAACAATATTTCTCTCCCTCTCTGTCTCCCTCCCTTCCCCTCTCTCTAAAAATAAGTAAATAAAATCTTAAGTTAAAAAAAAAATGCCTTGTGCATCCTTATGGTTAAGTAGGAGAGCGACACACACTGTGAGTTCAGACACCAGACCCGGGTGCTGCTCAGACTGGACGGCCCCCCCATCCCCCCATTTCCATCATCCTTCCCCTCTCCACCCCTGTCCCAACGGCCTGACTGGTAAACTTCGCTGTTGTATCTAGGAAAGGACAAACCACCTCACTTCTCTGGGTGTCAGTCTGGCCTTCTGGAAAATGGGTATGAGGGCTTTGAAAGAAAGTCTCCTGAGTCTCGGGGAATTCGTGCCAGGAGAGGCTGGGCTGAAAGGAGGTCCTTGTCTTCTTACGTAATGTGGGATTATATAATGCTAGATTACATATCTATATGTGTAATTATACCACGCGTTAAGATACAGCCTGGCCCAATTAAGCCAGCAGAACTCTGAGTCTCATCAGCTCTGTCTCAAGCAAAGACACTACCGGAGATAGCGTGCCAACCCAACAATAATGTCATTTTTGCTCTAAAATATTGCTATTTTACTGTATCGTCGATGATGTATGATGTCATAATCCACTCAATGAGCTTCTGAACTTCCCCTTTCCTTCTGGCACTCTCTCCTTCAATGACTAGACTTTTCTGCACAATTGCCTCATCCCCGCGCCTTCCGAGGCTCCTGAGTAACCTCCATAAACTACAGCTTCCTTGCCGCCCTGCCCTGGGCATCACAACCCACAACTCACTCCTCTCCTTCGGGTGTCCCAGAGTCACCCGATGTTCCCTCCCCACCCTGTCCCATGATTCTCGTTCCCTCTCTGCTCTCCGAGCTCTCTGTACTCAGGACAGGCCGAGAGGCAAGGTGTGCTCAGATCAGCTACAACCCTCCCCGGCTCCCAGTCCCACCCCCACACCCCTACACACACTCTTTAGCAGAGCCCAGAAAAGCCCCCCTTTCCCTCCCACAGCTGATAGGAGGCTTGTTCATCTGTGGCTGCCCCAGTCTGGTTGTCAGGGAAACGGAATCTCCTTGGGAGCCTGGTTTGTCTCCTAGCAACCAATATCCCACACCCCACATCTGACAAAATGCAAAAGGGAGGACTATCCTAAAAATGAAGGTAGAAATAAAGGATGGGAAGGATGGTCAGGATGAGATGCGGAGAGAGGGCGGCCTTTGAATTAAAGGGGGCCCTCCTGAGAGTCGCGGACTTTATAACATGGAGGAGGATGGAGAGAGGAATTCCCAGGGAAGGTCCAGCGGACAGCAAGGCCCAAAGGGATCGTGAATGACCATATTAACAAAAACGCAAGCCTAACACGGACTAAGCCATCTCAAACACCAAGAACCTACGCTAGAGATTTCTCCCAGCAGTTTGCCAGAACTCAGATGCAGACTGCAATGGAGTTGGGTTGAAAGAAACACCTCTGGAACGACGAGCAAAGCACCCAAAACCCACTGGTTTTTAACGGAAACATTTCAACTACTCTGGACCGTTGTTCCTGACACGCTGCTCTGCACGCACACACAAAATAAAAATAAAATGATTTTAAAGAGGGAGGAGGAAGGCCTCGACACGCCGAGGCAATCAAGTCATCGTCCTTTCCCTGGAAAAACCCAGAGAACATTAGTCCCCCACCACCTGAGACCCCAGCAGCCGAAATTACAGCGGGGGGAAGAGTCGGGGCCAAGGGGAAGTCAGGAGGGGCGCAGACAGGGCCGAGAGGACACAGGAGGGCGAAGCGGCGCGTTCCCAGAGGCTGCCTGCAACCCGGCCATAATAGAAATTAATCATTTACTTACACCACTACATGTGACGGGGTGATTTCTAGTGTAAGGAACACATCTCTTCCTGCTAAGCACGCTCATTTTAGTGAAATGTCTGGGGTCACTCCCCGCGTGCAAGTTAGAACGATGCCGGCGCCGCCGAGCTGCTGCTGCTGCGGCTGCTGCTGCTGCTGCTGCTGCGGCTGCTGCTGCTGCTACAGCCTCTGGGCCCGGGCGCGTTAGATCAGAAACTCCGAGAGAGCAGCCCAGGTAGGACGGCGGGCCGGGAGCGGCCGCGCGCGCGCCACTGCAGCCATCGCCTCTTCCGGATCAGCATCTCCCCGCGCCCCGGGCGCCCAATGTCATGGAGGCGCGCCGGAGCCGGGCTGCGCGCTGCCGCCCCGACCTCGGGCTGCTGGGCCGCGCCGTCGCCGCGGGTCCTGGGCTGCGCAGGCTGGAGGCGGCGCGCAGAAGCGGAGATGGGGGCGAGGCCGCCGCTGCTACGACCGGCTCGCTCCGAAGGCGCTGCCGCTTAGACGCCTAGCGCTGCGGTCCCCGAGACCGCTCGCGACCTCCTTCTTTCATTCACAAAAAAAGGAAAGGGGGGAAAAAAGAAAGAGAGAGAGAGAGAGAGAGGGAGAGAGAGAGAAGGGAGAAAAGGGGGGGTTCATGAATCGCACCAGACTGCTGCGTAACAGGCACCGCCCACCGTGGCGCGCCATTGGTGGGAAGGGGTCGGAGGGCGGGGAAAGGGCGGAGAAAGAAGGGGATTGGGAGCCCTGGTGGTCCCGCCTCCGACCCCGCCCCTTGGCCCTTCTCACTCTCTTCGTTCCCAGGGGCACGCGGCGGGGGCGGGGGCGGAGGGTGTCAGTGTGCCACCTGTGTGGGGTTGCGTTCCTCTACCTGGCGAGGCGCAAAATCTCGCTGGACTCCCACGGGGTTTGCCCCTTCCCTCCGGGAAGCTGTCAAAGAACTCCGAGAGGTACACTAGTCAGCCCTGGAAGGGATGCAGGTTAGAAGAGGGGAACTAGACACTTTTAACTTGTCCCTTAAACCCAGGCCTCCTCTATTTGCCCACGGGGAGAGTGGAGACAGAGTTTCCACCCTCTTTGCAAGCCCTCTGCGTTTCTATCCACGGCACGTGGGAGTTTTTATGGCGCCGATGGTCTGCCTCTCTCCAACACCCCTCTGCGGTGGCAGCCTGTGCCTCGCACTGACTTAGTGGGTTTCAGGGCGGGTCGCAGTACCACCTGCACCTGTTTCCCATCTAAGCCGCCTCTCCCTCCCACTTCTCCAGCAGTTGCCACTTCCATCCCACCCCCATCCCACTGCCACCTGGAGTTCACCAGCAGGCTCTCTGTCTCAATTTACTCCTCTGTAAAACAGAGCGGTTATAAGCGATGATATCTGTTATATGAGTGGTCCTCAAAGGAAGCTTCCATGTGCAAGGCTAGTGATTACAGTAGTCAGCTCAGTCTGGTCTTATCCATCCTGTCGATTGCCTCTGGGCAATTTTTAAAGCCCAGAGTGACATGCCTTTCACCTCACCGCACCCATCACACCTACAACTTGCGCCCCAAGAATGCAAATCTTCTCTCATACTAGTTTATGCAAAATATGATTAGGAAGAGAAATCCATTGCCCCCCCCCCCAAAAAGCCAAATAAAAAAGAAATGTTGCATTGTTTGAAGCATGCTCCCCATCTATGAATGCATATAATTGGAAGTTGCCCATCAATGTGTGGGTGATAAACGTGCTTTCTGGCCTGGTCCACATTCCGTGAGTGTCAGAACAGTGACAGATGCTTCCCCCACCTCCTTCTGAACCTACCTAGAGCTGAAGAAGAGGTGGAGGATGAGTGAGGGAGTGCTTCCTCACACTTCTAGCTAAGACCGACTCTCCATAAAAACAAAATATTGTCTTGAGTACATTCTTAGGAGAGAAACTAAACCATGTGTGTATAGATGTGTTCTTGCCACATGTTTGGCGTTGAAGAGCCTCGACCCACCCCTGTGTACCAGAAGTCACTTCTTTGCATCATGGTGTGGGGGGAGGGCAGGCAGAGGCTCTCCCACCACCACCCTGCTCCCCTCGCCCACCTCCAGGGTGCCAGCCTGTTGTCCTCACCTTTCACTCGCCCAGGCAGCGGGCACGGCCCCAGTACAGCACAGACAGGGAAACACCCTCTGCTCAAAGCCATGGGGCTACCAAGCCTGCAGCTGCGGAGCCAACGCCGTTCCCTCCTCGTGGGAAAAGCCAGCCCAGCCCGGGAACCACACTGCCCAAGCAAGCTGGACTGTGGGCAAAAGCATAGGCCTGGCCAAATAAAGGTGCACCCCGCCCACATTTTGTAAACTGCCTGCGGGAGAGCCAGGTGCTCTGCTGAGGGGGGTCACCTGAGTTCCAGCCTTGCTTTCTGCCCCAGCCCCCTTTCAGCTTTTCTTTAAGCCAAAGTCCTTCTGGACTACATCACCCCTTAGGCAGTCGCACGCAGCTCTCTCCCGCTGGCATAGTCCCTCCAAGTCCCCTCCTCCTCCAAAGCCAGTTCTCCCCTCCCCACCCCTATGATCCTCAAGCCTTTTTCACTGTGGACCCATCATAGCCATGGCCCACCCTGGCTGCCTTGGGCCTCTGCACCCCTCCCCTCAGCCCCGGCTTTGGAGGCCCCCTGTAGTTTCTCCCTGCTGGCCAGTGGCTGGGATCTCTCGGCCCCAGCTTCCAGCTTCTCCCCCACACCCTGGCAATCAAAGATCCTTGGTGTGAGAGGCAGGCCACCAGCGAGCTCCAGCCCTCAGCCTCTGTCTCAGTGGTGGCTGATGCCAGGCCTCCTCTCAGCCTCGCCCTGGCCTTCAATGAACTCGCCCCTCCAGGCTCCTCAAGACAGACTCAGAATTTTGGCTTCTGGGCCAGGGATCTGCCTACCACGTTTGCTTCATCTTTGTCTAGCCCTCCAATCCCAGAACCCTGGAAAATGGGGACATTCCCCAAGGCTGGGCTCCTCACCAGCAACCAAGGAGTTGTCAGCGCCGACCCAGCCCTGTCCCAGTCCCAGGTCCCAGCCTTCAGCAGTGTCTCCCTCACCTGGCACCCCCTCCACGTCCCCGCCTCCCTCAGCTACGGAGTACCGTTCCCTTGCTTCACCAGGAGAGGTTATTCTCAAGTCAGTCCCGGAGGGAGGCTTTTCCAGAAAGGCTCCTGGCCTCTTTCTCTCCCTGCCTCCTCCCTTCTTCTGCTATGCATGCGTGTGTGCACACACAAGCACCAGCCCCCTTGCTTGTTCCGTTGGAGCGCTTCAGGATCAGCAGTGGGTTCTCCCACTAGCAAGCTGGGCTTCTGTGCTGTCCCTCCACTGTTGGGCCCGGGCACTGCTCTGCCACGGCCTGGCTCGCTCACCCCGGAGGGTAGGGGTCTGGGGTGGGCGGGAACGTGTGGCTGCAGCCTGAGGGGCTACTACTGGCACCTTGAAGGCAGGACTTCAGTCTCCCCTAATATCTCTTCCCTCACCAAAGCCCCCTTGTGACTCCTCCTTCCCAGGGATATGAACCCCTTGAACCTGTTCCCCAAAAGGCACCCCTTCCATCTATCTCCATAACCACCCTCCTCAGGGACATGACATGGCTGCCATTGTCCTGAAGCCCGTCACCCAGAGGCCTAGTCTGGGGAAAGGACTCTCCGTCCGGGTTCTCAGGAAAGCTCTTGCACAGCAGGCTGTCAGCCAGTGCCACCAAGCCCCCCTGTCCCTGTGGCTCTGCAGGTCCTCCCCCGCACTGGCCCAAGCCCCCCGTGCCCCCCTCCAACCTGCCTGTTCCATTGCTTTGCAGGCCGCCCCAGCCCTTCAACTGTTTGCAGGCTCCTAACCTCTTTTCTCTCCACCCCTCTCGGAACACTGAGCCTCTGCGAAGCCTGCCCCACAGGCCTTGTGATGTGAGCTCCGCCCCCTCCCCCAGTGTGCAGAGTCTGGGGCACGTGGCATTGCCACCCTGTGCTTGGGGCAAACTTCAGAACCAGCAGAGAGCAAATGCAGAGGCATCTCAACATGCTGAGACCCAGCGGGAGGAGGGGATCAAATCAGGAAAGCTGGGAGTCTCTCAGCCTCCATGCCCAAGCCTCAGGGGCATGGCCAGGTCTCTGCAAGGGGGTGGGACCTGCTCCAGGCCTTTGCCCAAACAGTTCCTTCACCCCGAACACTCTTCTTCCCACCTCCTGCACCTGCGTAATGCTTACTCATCCTTCAAGTCTCAGCCTAGATGTGACTTCCTCCAGGAAGACTTCCGTGAATACCCACTACAAAGTCTGTATTCCCTGCCCTTCCTCTGTGCTCCCCTAATAATACCAGTCACGCTTCTCTATCACTGGGTCTCTCTCTCTCTCTCACGGTACTAAGAACTCTTCAGGGGAAGGGACTCTGCTCATTCAAAAGAGTGTCCTTCGTGCCGATATGGTAACTAGCACGCAATAAGTGCTCGATCAATGCCTGATGGATGAATGAAAGTCTGAGGTGGGAAACTCGATGGGGAGGGAGTTGACACCACCCAGGGGCTCCTCACATTGTGTCCAGAGAGGCCTTCCCCAGACTATACCGGCCTTTTCTTCCGGCTGCCACTGCTCCGTGCTCCCTGGAGGCTGGTGGCTGGGTGGGACCGAAGGGAGCGGGACTGAAGGGCAGGGGAAGGCAGTGGAGGGAACGAGGCACAGGCAGGTTGTTCAGCCCAAGCAAGGGTCCTACTCAGAGCAGGAGCACGGCTCCTGCTGTCCAGGCCCAAGGGGCGGAGACACCCGGCCTGGGCACCGAGGCAGAGGCCGCCCCAGGGAGTCAACGGGCTGTTCAAGGGGCTGTTCAAGGGGCAGGGAGTGGGGGCGTGGTGCATGCCCTGGGCAGGGTGGGGGGATGTCAGTGCGTTTGGCGCCGGCTTGGTGACTTGGGAAGTGGTCCATTGTGCAACAGGGGGCCCGGATTCTGTCCTCGTTCTGTGTGATGCCAGACAATTCCCTCCTCTCTGTGGGCCTCAGCTCTCTCATGTGCAAGGTGAGGGGGCCTTCAAGGTTCATTCCAGCAGCGACATCTAATACGGGCTCCTAGCATGGAAGGGCTGTGTTCCATCGGCCATGCTTTTCATCAGAGCAGCTCCTGACCCCGACTGGGACTCAGCGAATTATCAGCTGATGGCTGCCAAGACTGAGAATGGAAGGAGGGAGTATTTGGGAGTTGGGGGGATGCCGAGAGAGCATCTGACTCTGCAGTCATCCCTAACTGCAGTTTCCTTAAATGGTCAGTCACAATATTGTGACCAATTCAGCCAAAGAAAATTCTAGAACTTTAGGAGACATAAGGAATAAACAAGGACAGGCTCAGGAAGGCCAGCCGGAAACCTCTGGAAGCAGTTGGCACTGGATCGTTAGAGGGTAGTGGAAGGGGATCTCCATCACAACCCCCAAGGAGCAGGATGGTGACAAGACAGAAGAAAGCCAAGGGAAGAAGAGTGCCCAGGTGTAGGCAGAGATGTGGGCCGTAGCAGCCCTCCTAGAGGCTGCCACCAGGAGCTGGCTGTGTGGTTTGGGGCAGGGAAATTAGTCTCTGAGCTTCTGTTGGGGAGAGCAGTGTCCAAAGACAGGAGGTGGCTAAATAACCTTCCCGTGGCGCCTTCAAGGGCTGAGACCAGAGGGCATGTGATCCTTCTAACTAACTCTCCCTCCGCATACGCCTGCTCCCCTCACACACCTGTGCTTAGCACCCCTGTGTGAAGCGGGACCCAACCCCATCCGTGCGTGTGCCACCTGGGCTACGTACAGACAGCAGATGGCACAGAGCCTGTGGGCAAAACTGGGGTAGGGGCAGATTTCCGAGAGTTTGCCTGGCAGGACTGGAAAATCTGTGTCCACTTTGGCCCTGGTGCCCAGTGGGTCTTCTGAAGAAATGAACGAACAGAGTGAGGTAGTAAAAGGAACACAAATGAGAATTCTGTTTGCGACATTCAAAGCCCATCAGGTCCCTGGCAGACTCTCTACAGGCATGCCGTGGGCCGGCAGGGGCCGGAGAATCCACCTCCAGCCCGGTTTGGCGGGAGCCTCCACAGGCAGACATACGAGTATGCAGACCCCTCTGCGCCCTCACCCACACGCCGCTGCCCCGGCCCTGCCTCCTGGGGAGCCACAGCTGGCGGAGGCCTCCGCATGCTCCGTATACTGGGGCTTTGAAGCAGCTCTTTGTTCAGCAGAAAAACGGGAGCACTTACGTGTTTAAAAGACTGCAAATACCACCCACCACCGGTAACGCCACAGTGTGTGTGTGTGTGTGTGTGTGTGTGTGTGTGTGTGTGTGTGTGTGTGTGCGGCGGGGGGGATGCATGGTCCACCCCGAGTCTCCTGGGGTGTTAATTTCTTAGGACAGGAAGGAGACTTTAGAAACCCCCCCTAGGCGGGCCTACAGCAGAAAGAAGCTAGATGGTGTTACTTGTGTCCTGTTTTAGAAGCCAAAAAGTTACAAGAGGGGGGCAAAAATGCACTTCTAGCCACAGTCGGTCCAGGACTAAGCACCTTTGCTTCAAGCAAGCCGCAGACCTGAGAGAGGCGGTCCGTGCCAGGGCTGCAAGGGAGAAGCTCAGAGGAGGCTGATCGCCCCAAAATAGACTTGTTTTTTTTCACAACTTTTTCATGAGGCATCATTGGCATCTCTTGCAGCATGGAAAAAAAATAGCCTGAACTGTTAACAAATAAAGATTATAAAAAGCCCCAAATGTTCCCCATGAGTTTCCATGTGGCTGTGATGCTCCAGGGCGGGGGCGGGGGCGGGGGGGGCGACGGGTGGGGGGGAGGCGCTGAAGGGGCGAGCGGGGCAGTGTGTGTCTGGGAGCACCCGCCCGACCCTGCCGTCTCCTCTCTCCTGCCCACTCTGCCCCTCGGTAGCTGGTTCCGCTACAGCTCACAGGGATGATAATGGGTGGTGGGGATGGGAAAGTTTTCTGTTGACATTCAGAAGTGGTACTTCGTGAGTGTGGATTACTGTTTACCGCTTCCAGGTAAACGAATGCATGGCACAGAACAGGGTGTCTTAACAGGACATCAAATGGCAACAAGGCCAGTGTAAATTAGGCTTCTCTGCTGTGACTGGTGCGGCTCAGTTGGTTGGACATCATCCCGCAAAGTGAGAGTTCCCTGTGTCAGAGCACAAGGCTGGGTTGCAGGCTCGCTCCCAGTCCAGGCATGTGAAACAGGCAGCCGATCGATATTTCTCTCTCATATCAATGTTTCTTTCCCTCTCTTTCTCCTTCCCTTCCCCTCTCTCTAAAAATAAATGAGCAAAACTTGGAAAAAAAATAAAGTAGGCTGCCCCATTGGGTAGACATGGTTTGTTTAGTAAATACTTAGAGGGTTCAGTGCTGTTGTCAAGGTCAGCTTACCCTGAACTTGAACCTCCGTCGGGCATTGTTGTGTGTCAGTAACCAGAGATGAGCTGCGGGTTGCAGCTGCTTTTGACGCAGATTAAAGCATTTTGCGGGTCCATCCGGAAGGGCCCTGGCCCTCCCCTGCACCCTGAGTTCCCCTCACAGGACTCCAGGCCAGACCCATCCCTGTACCCTTCGCCCTGGGCCTGGAGTCTTCTTGGTACTGGGACCCCAACAACACAGGAAAGAGAATGGTGTAAAGGGCGCTGGAGTAGGGTCTGGAACTGGGTCCCTGGGTCCTCGGGAAAATCAGGAGGTTGACCCGGAGGACATCTGAGAAGCCTCTGGCCCTGGCTTTTTATAACCAGAGGAGAAGACTGCCCTCAGCTCCCCGGAGCTCTGTGCTCCCTGCAGAGTCAGGGGTCAGCCAGGGACCCACTCCACCCCGCTTCACAGGCTCCCTTTCTTGTCTCCTCCTTTCGTCCTTAACTCTTCTTCTCCCTTTCTTCGTCTCTCCTATTCATCCCCCCCCCCGCCCCGCCCCCTTACCTCCTGGGCAGAGATTTCTTTACAAACGCACACAAGTGGCTCCGGCTTGGTCAAAGAGAGGAGGGCTGCAAGCAGGCAGATGGCCAGGCCCCTGGGGGCTCTAAGGGGCATTACTCAACCCTGGATGGGCAGGCGGTCGGAAGATGCCCTGAGGTGGTGACAGTGGCGAGGGATCCACAGGACAGCCGCGTTGTTGGTGGCCTTCTCTGACCCTACAGCCCTCTCTCAGTCTCCAAGCAGCCAGAGGGAGCAGCCAACTACACCGAGGACACTGCAGCCCCTTCAGGGGTGTGGCTGAGAGAGGGAAGGCTGTGCAGAGGGACCAGTGTTCCTGGTCCCAGCCAAGGCATTGCTGTGCACGCAGTCACTCGGGGTTTACCGGACCCCTGGGGCGGGGCGTGAAGCGAGATGCGAAGAAGCCGGGCAGACGGGAGCGCAAGGAGCTGGCCTAGGGACACAGAGGGGAGCGGAGCCGCTGCTCAGAGTTGGAAGCTTCCCATGGAACGGGTCAGCCTGTTCCACAGCCTGTGACACAGGTCCCTGGCTAGAGTGGCAGGAGTGGCATGTTGCTGCTACTCGACCTCTTGGAAACACAGTCCAAGGTACCATCAAAGCCACTGAACACGTGCCTCAACTTAGCCTGGCTTACCACAGTTCTGGAGAGTTCATGATCACCCTACCTTTCTCCTAACCTACCCTCTTCTTCCTGCTAGGGGATGTCCCGAAAGCTGTCTGGGAGCCTGTGCAGTGGGTGGCATCCTAGGGCTAGAGGCAGCCCCAAGAAGGGACACACGCTGTCATCTCCACACCCCACAGGGAAGCCATGGGGCGGCAGAGTGGTCCCGGCACACCTGAGTTTACATGGCTCCAGCCGCCGTTCTACACATGCAGAGCTGAGGGCCTGGACCAAGGTGCATGGAGGTTCCAGTCCAACTTCGTTCCTCTTTCTAGTCAACCTGGCCAAGAACTGTCAGGTTCTCAGAGTCCTGGGCCTGCAAGGTGACTGTGCAGCAGGCAGAGAGGGCGTGACCCGCGGACAGCCCGGCCGGCCAGGCTGAAGGCACCTGACCTGCCTGTGCAGCCAGTCAGCTCTCCTGCCTGGGTCTCTGGAAAAAAGGAGCCACGCTTGCTTATTCATGCATTTATCTTTTCTTTCACTGATCCCATGCCAGACTCTGTGCTAGAGATTTTGAGGGTTCTAAAATGATAATGATGCCATCCTAGTCGTCAAGGATCTAAAGTTTAACAATAATGTTCGGCAGTTGTTGACACGGGCCGTGGAAGGATTTACAAAGAGAGGGAAGTGTAGAGAGTAAAGGTTTTATTCACTTTCCAAGAGGGGAGAGGGGCATGGCATGGAGAGATACACCGGCATTGAGGGGTGGGGGCCTTGGGCTTTTATTGGGTGATAACTGGATTAAAAGGTGGAGGGATTGCTGTTGTGACGTGCCTGGTTTATTGGGGGCTGCAGTTTGTTCTAATGTTGTCATCTGCCTGTAGCCATAGGAAGTGGAGAGTCATGTTCTGTACTTGCTTTCCAGCCCTGGGGATAAGCTCAGAGGAATAAAGTGGCAGACATGTTTAACAAGGTCATAGGCCTGTTCAGCAAATGGCTCCATGATAGCAAATGACGCTAGCTTTGTCCTTTCAATAATAATAATTATTATTTATGGAGAGTTCATTGCATGCCCAGTATTGAACTGTATGTACATTTAAACTTGCTAATGATCCTATGAGGAGGTACCGTTACTTTCCCCACTTGGTAGGCGAGGACATTGAAGCTTCAAGAAGGGATGGGACTTGTCAGGGGCACAAAGCAGGCAGCCCCAGAGCGAGGTTCCTGGCGGGCAGCTGGCTCAGAGCCTCTCCCATTTTAAAGTTTTACCATGCTGATGAGCTTGATGCCTGAGCCCTGATGTTCCAGCATTAACATGCTGTTCTTCATTCATATGAAAACAACCCTCCTTGTCCTACAGATGAGGAAACTGAGGCCCAGAGCTGAGCCAGCCAGGGCCAAGCCACACAGGAAGTCTGGGGCTATTGCCAGGCCCAATGCTACGGGTTGGTGCCAGACTTTACCTCTGGGCTTCAGTTTCCTCATGTGTGAAACCAGCGGGCTCTGTGCCATGATCTCCCCCAGTTTTGAAATTCTGACTGTGTGATCTCATCACATGATGTCGTAGTCTGCCTTCAGGGAAGATCAGCAGGAGCTTCATGGCCGTAGAGACTCAGAAAGCAGAGAAACAGGAAGGGACCAGCTGAGACTTGTCTCAATGCCCTGTGTCAGCCCACACGCGCCCCAGTCCTTGCCCCGCAGGGAGTCAAGAATGTGGAAATGTTTTCATGCCTCAAGGCATGGGCTTCTAACTCAGTTGATGGAATAGCTAATATATATCATTTATAATATGTGTATATGTATGTCATACATATACATATATACATAATGTACATATATCTCCAACAGAAGAACCGAGGAGTCTTGAGAGCTGGGGATGAGAACATATACCCAGAGGTAGGGGCGTGGGGAGGAGACACAAAATTACAGTACCTGAGAGCCCAGGCCAAGGTTAGCTGCCAATGCGGCTGGCTGGATCCTTAAGTGGTCACATCACGTGACCCCTCTCAGCAAGGCTGACGCTTGTGGGAGGGCTATGCCCGACTCAGCCTCGGCCCCTGGTCTGACTTACTCCAGCCCAGCAGGGACACCCTCAGGTCCCAAGAGGTCTTGGGCTCTGCCTTGTCCCTTCCTAAAACAAAAGGAGCTCCCTCACTCAGCCACCCTTTTGTAAGGAGGTGATGGCAGGCTGGCCGGGGATCTCTGCTGCCCGGGAAGGAATTCCTGGAACAAGCCTGATGGTTCTTGGCCGGGTGCGGCTAGAAAGAGGAACAAAATTGGGTGGGCTGCGGCAAGAGGGGGCGAGAAGCAGGGTTAGGGAAGCTGCTCGGTTTCTTTGTGGAGAAATGGATCCCACTGACTAAGGAGAGGGGCGATCCGGGTGGGGAGGGGCACAGGGCAGGGGGAGCAGTAGGAAAGGCCAGGCGCAGGACAGCTGAAGGGCGGAGATCCCTGGTGTGGGCGCAGCCCTTCAGGTGGGGGAGGGGCTGAGGACAGAGTGGGCATGAGGGCCTAGGTGGCCCCACAAGCCCAGGCTGGTCCTGTCCTCCATCCCGGCCAGTGGCCGCTTGGATCGATAAGGATGAAACGGGCTGAGAGGTCGGCTGCTTGCTCTGCCTGCCCCCTCTTCATCCTCCTGGCTAGGTTCAGAGAAAAAGTGGAAGCCAGGCCTGCTGCTGGTGCAGGGCGCTTGTAGACACCCCCCGCCCGCCCATACGTCCATTGCCAGCCTTGCATTCTGGGCCATAGTCCCGGGGGCACTGCCCCTTGATGGCTAAGACACCCGATTCCTTAACATTCTCACCCCCTGTCCTGCCCTCGCATCTCTCTCCTTCCTGGGAGATCACCTTCTGAGAACTGCCCGTTGCACTGACCGAGCGGTGGGAGTGACCAGGAGGACAGGAGGAGCAGCCGGGGCTCCAGGAATCCTCCCTTTACCGCAGGCACAGAGAAAAGCCCGGCGGTGATCTTGGGTCTGGTGGGGTGTGAGTCGTTCGCTTACCTACCACCTCTCCTCTGGGGCCAGCTGGGCTCTCATGATTCCCTGGCCAGAAAGAGTGTCGTGGGCCAGGGCAGTGCCAGTGAATACATGAGGGAACAGTACACAGATTTTGGGGGCTGGGGTCTGAAGCCAGCCCATGGGGAGCCAGCTGAGGGACACAGCTACTGTATCCAGGGGTGGGACCAGCAGGGCGGCCTCCTGGTCAGTTTCCTCCCCACCCAGGGCTGTGCAGAGCCCAGAGCTGAGCTACCTGGAGGCCATGTTACCATCTTTGGACAGGCGAGCGGTCCACCCCCAATCCTCCAGCAGGCGACTGCTCCTTCCACCCATTCCCTAGACTGTCCTTGACCTCTTACCTCCCCCCAGTGCCATGGCTCAGGACTCACAGCCCACCCTGCCTCTTCCAGCTGCTTTGCTGAGACATGAAAGGCTCTGGGCCAGGTGGCTAGGCTGACCCTTGGGAGTGCACCAAAGGGGCAGGGGCAAGGGAGATCCTCAGCGGATTCTGGAAGCAAAGCCCTCACACCATTGTCCAGCCCCAAAGAGTGACTTCAGTGAGAGGACCCATCAGCCAGGTCAGGGAGTTGGCCTGTCAGTGACACGATGCCCTGAGGTCTGGCCACTACCCTACTCTTTGTTAGGGCAGAGCTGGCCTGCAGGGGGCGCTAGAGAAGCATGCCTTCAGCATCATCTCACCCCGCCTCTTAGCCAAACTCGGTGACCACGATCGTTGGGGAAGATGCAGAGGAGGAGTAAAGGGTAGGAGTAAGAAAATGAGTCTATGTCTCCATACCCACATCAATTATAATCAGCATTTTTTTTTCAAATTAAAAGCACCTTTAATAAGACAACAGTACTATCTGACCAGATAGGCTTAGGGGTTTGGAATCCTGAGCCAGACTGAGTTCAAGTCAAATGGATTCCACTTACAGGCTTTGGATATGCTGCATGTTTCCTTTTGTAGTCATTAACATTTTTTAACAATGTACCATATGGTACATTAAAGTATTACATACACCCAGGTTCACAGTAGAACATTTAGACAGTGAAAGTAAATAAAGAAAAAATACTGTGTTTCACACTGCTCTGAACGTGTTCACCGTGCTTCTCACATTATGACTGGTTATTCAGGAGCAAACCTCTCCACAGGTAAGAAGATTCCAGATCCTGTCCATCACCCAGACCATCGCAAAGGCTCTCTGGCCATATCTTTGGTCAGGAAGAAACTTGCATACACCCCTGACTAAGATATCATGGGAGGGGGAGCCCTCAACAACCGTCGACAATGGAACCTCGTTCCAAAGAAACCCATGTAAATTCCAGGGGGAAAAAAAGTGTGCAATTGAGCATTTAACAGAACTATTCGAGGTACATAAAATCAATTACTTCTGTGATAAATAAGTTATGCCTCTACCAAAAACCTTGTTTCCCTTAGGTAGAAAATGCAAACATGGGTCATGAACAAAACGAAGTTGTATTTTCCCCCCACATTCTGTTCATTCTTTTCCGTGGCTGAACTATCAACCTCAGAGTTTCAGCTCTTTTTAGCAAAACTATTTGAACTCTGTTTCAGTGGATTGGTGAATAAGTAGTCTACATGTTGGTGCAAACATGTCTACATGTGACCTATGTTCCCATTCATGCATGTGGCAGGCAGGGCCAATCTGCCACATGCACTATGTCTAAAGGGAGGCTGGAAGGCACCCGCAATCCACAGGGCAGTGTCGAAAGGCTCGCTTGTTAGGTAGTTCCATGTGGTACATAAGAAAGACTGGAGAATCAAGGAGTAACGGCAAGGGTCGGCCTGCTGGGAAGGAGAAAGTGGAGCAGAGCCCCCCGCAACAGGTGGCCGAGGCCAGGAGACTAGGGGAGAAGTTCCAAAATAGACATTGCCACGTTGCCCAGGGCCTCTCTTGGCCTGAGCGATGAAGTGATGGCTGAGCCGGTGGCCGCTGAGTTTCCGGCCCTGGGGTTGGGTGGAATGGAGAGAGCGCAGGGCCAGAGATTGCTGGGAGCCATGGCTTCTCTCTTCTAGCTCTGCAGAAGAAGTGTCCAGGCAGGTCCCAGCCTTAGCCCCTCCGGCGACAGACACCCTCCTGTATAGACTTGAGCCCTTAAATCCCCGTGGGGAGGCCTGGGGTTGGGGGAGAGGGCGGAGGGGAAAGTGATGGGACATGGGCTGCCAGGCCGAGCAGCACGGCGCCTTCGCAGCTGGAGCTCAGCTGACTGGGCGCAGGGCCAAGCCAAGGCCCTGGACTCCTCTGGAGAAGCTGGCACTTCCCGGTGTCAGCGTGCCAGCTGGAGTGGGCCCGCTGCTCATTCCGCAACCTCTGGAGCGCAGATGCCGTTGCTTGAGGGGCAGGTAGGAGGAGGAAGGAGCAAGGGAGATGCCTACGTTCTGCCTCTTTGCAACCTCCCTTCCCACTCCCACCACCAACCACCCCATGGAGGAGCCGGCACCAGCTGCAGCTGGGAATTTCTGGCAGGGACTAATTGAAATGAATTTGGTTAGCAGAAGACTCAGCTCTCAAAACCAGCCGACCTGGAACAATGGCCAAGGGTCTGCCCGAGGGAGGAGAGCATCTCGGGGCTCCATCTGAGCAAAGAAAAGCAAAGGGTGGAGTGCGGAGGCGCTGCCGGCTGGGCTCTGAAGCCGATAGTAGCTCCCTCAGACCTGCCCCAGGCCCTCCTCCGCTCTTCCCGGTCAGCCCTGTACCTCAGCGTGGGTCGAAGAACAATTGTCGCCACAATCAGAGTTAAAGAGCCCTTTCGCTCATACCAGTGGTTGGATCAACTCCAGTGACACACATTTATTGAATCAGTTATGGCAGGCACTTTGCCAGGCTCTGGCAATTTGCTTTTACGATAGGAAATGAGATCGCAAGGAAAAAATATGTTCTGACAAGCAGACCTTTTTGATATCCTTCAGTGGAATTCTGGGAAATACATTGAAAAATATCAGAGGGAAATCGGTAAGGAGTTTAAAATCGGAAAAGTTGTGAACAAATTCATTTGCTTTAATCGCTACAAACATGATGGAAAGAAGGAGCAGCTCAGAGCAATTTAGTGGTTTCTTTTTATTGGCTATAGTGGGAAGAGAACATTAAATACGGGAGATTTGAACAAATTCTTACCAATGTTGTTTTGGGGTCACAGCTATGGAGCGAGGTGCACTTAATATAATCAAGTTGAAATACAAAGTTGTAATTTGGGATTTCTAAAGTATCTGGGCTTCACACAAAATCGTTAGAAGATTAGATTCCTTGGAATTTAGAGCTCTAATTTGCAGTATCCACAGAGTTTGTTTTTTAAGAAAACTTGGTATTGGACATTAGTTCAAACTTTCACTTTGAAGATAGCTAGGATAACAATCAAAATGTCCTGATTAAATGGACTGACCCTTCTGTTTTTCAGAATTATTGAGGAATTTGACGATTTAATGAATTTTTATTTCTCTTCTCACTGATAAGATAAACACACAATTTTCACTGTCCTCATAAATATTCTAATTTAATGATCAAGCATTTAAAATATGAAGGATTTTAACTTACTAGCACATTTTTTAGCAACTAAAAATAGGCAAAAAGAACATGTAAATATATAATTCACTTTAGAAAATATGGAAACAAACTTTTAAAAATTTATTTTCAATTACAGTTGGCATACAATATTACATTAGTGTCAGATGACCAGCACAGTGATTAGACAGTTATCTACCTTATAAGGTGATCTCCCCATGTGCCCAGGACCCACCTGGCACCATACATAGGTACTACAATACTATTGACTATATTCCTGATTGTGTGCTTTACATCCCCGTGACTGTTTTTATAAATGACAATTTGTACTTCTTAATCCCTTTCACATTTTTTGCCCATCTCTCCAACCCCCAGCCACGTGGTGACCATCCATTTGTCCTCTGTACCTATGAGTTTATTTCTGGGTTGTTTGTTTTGCTTTTTATCTTCTACATAGAAGGAAAATCATATGGTATTTATCTTTCTCTGTCTGACTTATTTCACTTAGCACACTGCCCTCTAGGTTCATCCACGTTGTCACAGATGGCAAGATTTCATTTTTTATGGCTGAGCGATATTCCACTGTGCGCATGCACCGCACCTTATTTATCCACTCATCTAACGGTGTCCACTTGGGCTGCTCCCCTATCTTGGCTGTTGCAAATAATGCTGCAGTGAACGCAGGGGTGCATATGTCTTTTCAAATTAGCATTTTGGATTTCTTTGAATAAACACCCAGAAGTGGAATTGCTGGATTATATGGTAGTTTTATTTTTAATTTTTTGAGAGAAAGCTATCTTGTTTTTCACAGCGGCTCCACCAATTTATAATCTCACCAACAGTTCACAAGGGTTCTCTTTTCTCCCCATCCTCGCCAGCATTTGTCACTGCTGATTTATTAATGGTGGCCATTCTGATGGGTGAAAAATGATATCTCATTGTGTTTTTAATTTGTGTTTCTCTGACAATTAGTGACATTGAGCATCTTCATATGTCTATTGGCCATCTGTATGTCCTCTTTGGGGAAATGTTTATTCTGGTACTCTGTCCATTTTTAAATTGGATTGTTTGGTTTTTTGGTGTTCAATTGTATGAGTTTCTTATATATTTTGTACATCACCCCCTTATTGGCTGTATCACTGGTACATATGTTCTCCCATTCAGTAGATTGCCTTTTGGTTTTGTTGATCATTTCCTTTGCTGCGCAAAAACTTCGTAGTTTGTTGTAGTCCCATTTGTTTATTTTTTCTTTTGTTTCCCTTGCCCAAGGCAACACCCCCCACCCCTTGCCAAAATATCGCTAACAGTGATGCCAGAGAGTTTACTGCCCATGTTTTCTTCCAGGAGTTTTATGGCTTTAGGTTTTACATTTAAGTCTTTAATCTATTTTGAGTTTATTTTTGTATATGTTGTAAGAAAGTGGTCTAGTTTCCGTTTTTTGCATCTGTCCATCCAGTTTTCTTAATACCATTTATTGAAGAGACTATCTTCACCCTATTGTATATTCTTTTTTAAGTATATTTTATTGATTGTGCTATTACAGTTGTCCCAATTTTTCCCCCGTTGCCCCCTTTACCCTGTATCCCTGCCCCACCCCCACCATCATTCATGTCCATAGGTCATGCATGTAAGTTCTTTGGCTTCTCCATTTCCTATACTATTCTTAACATCCTCCCATCTATTTTGTATCTACCAATTATGCTTCTTATTCCCTGCACCTTTTCCCCATTCTTCCCCTTCCCCCTCCCAGCTGATAACCCTCCAAATGATCTCCATACCTAGGATTCTGTTCTTGCTCTGGTTGTTTGCTTAGTTAGTTTTCTTTTTCTCTTTTTAAGATTCAGTTGTTGATAGTTGTGAATTGGTTGCCTTTTTAATGTTCATAATTTTGAACTTCTTATTTTTCTTAAATAAGTCCCTTTAATATTTCATATAATAAGGACTTGGTGGTGATGAACTTCTTTAGCTTTCCCTTGTCTGGAAAGCACTTTATCTGTCCTTCGATTCTAAATGATAGCTTTTCTGGATAGAGTAATCTAGGTTGTAGGTCCTTGCTTTTCATCACTTTGAATACTTCTTGCCAGTCCCTTCTTGCCTGCAAGGTTTCTTTTGAGAAATCAACCGGCCATCTTATGGGCACTCTGTTGTAGGTATTGAACTGCATGTCTCTTGCTGCTTTTAAGATTCTCTCTTTATCTTTAACCTTTGGCATTTTAGTTATGTGTCTTGGCGTGATCCTCTTCAGGTCCAACTTCTTTGGGACTCTCTGTGCTTCCTGAACTTGTATGTCTATTTCCTTTGCCAAGTAAAGGAAGTTCTCTATCATTATTTTTTCAAACAAGTTTTCAGTTTCTTGCTCTTCCTCTCCTCCTTCTGGCATCCCTATGATTTGGATGTTGGTATGGTTAAAGTTGTCCCTGTGGTTCCTAAGCCTCTCCTCATGTTTTTAAATTCCTTTTTCTTCTTGTTGTTCTGGTCGAATGCTTATTTCCTCCTTATGTTCCAAATCATTGATTTAAATCCTTGCTACCTTCCCTTCACTGTTGGTTCCCTGTAGAGTTTTTTTTTATTTCACTTAGTGTAAACTTCGTTTCTTCCTCTATGTTGTTGCCATACTCAATGAGTTCTTTGAGCATCCTGATCACCAGTGTTTTGAATTCTGCATCTGATAGGCTGGCTATCTCCATTTCATTTAGTTCTTTTTTCTGGGGTTTTGTTCTGTTCTTTGATTTGGGTCCTATTTCTTTGTCTCCTCAATTTGGCAGCCTCCCTGTTTCTGTGCATTAGGTAGAGCTGCTTTGACTCCCTGTCTTATTGGCATGGCCTATTACAGAAAAGGCACCTGTAAATAGTGTGGGGTGGTGCCTTTGGTATTCACCAGGACAGGGCAACTCACTCACTGCTTGGTGGCTCTGTGTGAGGGGAGGGCTTGGAGAGGGCACAATGCTGCTGCCTGGCTTCTGGAGGTTTGCCCAGCACTTGCCCCATTTCCAGTCATTTCACCCACTCCCCATATGTGGCAGGCACCCTTCTAGCTGTTGCCCTCATGCTGAATCCCCGAGTGGGTGATTTGCATATGTTCTGAGTCCATACAGGCCCTTTAAGCAGAGTCTCCTGAAAATCTGGAAGTTTCTTCCGCCACCCCAACCCTCACTGGTTTTTACATCCAGAAGTTATGGAGATTTATTTTCCTGGTGCTGGCACCCGGGGCTGTGCTACCCGGCCAGGGCCTGGGATTGCTCGCTCTTAAGGTACCCCTCCTGATTTTTATCCCCCACCTGTGAATGTGGGACCCCCCGTGCTCGTTCCACCACCACTGCTGCCACCTCTCCACGCCACACCGCACCTTCTTGCCGCTCTGCCTGTCTCCATGTCTCCACTCCTCCTATCCGTCTAGACGAATGTGGCTTCTTTAAATCCTTGGTTGTTAGACATCATACAGTTCAATATTCTGACAGTTCTGGGTGTTCTTTGTTTTGAGATTTAGTTGTAATTCTTTTTGTGGTTGCGTGAGGAGGTGAAGTGTGTCTACCTACACCTCTATCTTGACTAAAATTTCCCATTGTATATTCTTGCTTTCTTTGTTGTAGATTAATTGACCATATAGGCATGGATTTATTTCTGGGCTCTCTATTCTGTTCCATTAGTCTATGTTTCTTTTTTTTACGCCAGTACCATGTTGTTTTGGATACTGTAGCCTCGTAGTGTACTTTGATATCAGGTATTATGATCCCTCCAACTTTGTTCTTCTTTCTCAAGATCGCTGTGGCTATTCAGAGTCTTCTGTGGTTCCATACAAATTTTAGGATTATTTGTTCTAATTCTGTGAAAAATTCCATTGGTATTTTGACAGGGATTGCATTAAATCTGTAGATTGCTCTGGGTAGTATGAACATTTTAACAATGTTAAGTCTTTCTATCCATGGACATGGTATATCTTTCCACTTTTTCATATCTTCTTCAATGTCTTTCTTCAGTGTCTTATATATAATTTTCTGAATACAGGTCTTTTACCTCCTTGGTTTAGTTTATTTCTAGGTATTTTACTCTTTTTGCTATAACTGTGAATGGAATTGTTTCCTTAATTTCTCTTTCTGATAGTTTGTTATTGGTGCATGAAAGTGCAACCAATTTATGAATATTAGCTTTGCATCGTGCTACTTTACTGAATTCATTTATTAATTCAAATAGCTTTTTGGTGGAAATTGAGGGTTGTCTATATAGTATTATGTCATCTGCAAATCATGACAGTTTTATATCTTCTTTTCTAATTTGGATGCTTTTTATTTCTTTTTATTGTCTGACTGCTGTGGCCAGGACTTCCAGTACTATGTTGGATAAAAGTGGCGAGGGTGGACATCCTTGTCTTGTTCATGATCTTAAAGAGAAATCTTTTGGCCTTTCACCATTGAGGATGATGTGCGCTGTGGGTTTGTCACATATGGCCTTTGTTATGTTGAGGCATGTTCCCTCTATCCCCACTTTGATCAGAGTTTTTATCATAAATGGATGTTGGATTTTGTGAATTTTTTTCTTTATTGATATGGGCATATAATTTTTATCCTTCATTTTGTTTATGTGGTGTATCATGTTAATCGATTTGCAGATGTGGGACTAACCTTGCATCCCAGGAATAAAGAAACCCACCTGGTCACAGAGTATGACCATTTTAATGTATTGCTGAATACGGTTTGTTAATATTTTGTTAGGATTTTGCACCTATGTTTATCAGGCATGTTGGCCTGTAGTTTTCCTTTTTTGTAGTATCTTTGCCTGGTTTTGGTATCAGGGTAATGCTGAAGTTGTAAAATTAGTTTGGAAGTCTTCTTTCCTCTTCAGTTATTTGGAATATATTGAGAAACACAAGTATTAATTCTTCTTTGAATGTTTGGTAAAATTCATCCGTGAAGCCAACTGGTCTAGGACTTTCTTTGAAAGTTTTTTTATTATTGATTCAATTTTGTTAGCAGTTATTAGTCTTCTCTGATTTTCTGTTTCTTCCTAATTCAGTCTTAGGAGACTGTATGTTTCTAGTAGTTTATCCATTTCTTTCAGGTTGTCCAATTTGTTTCCTTATAATTGTTCACAGCATTTCCTTACTATTCCTAGTATTTCTGTAGTGTCAGTTGTTACTTCTCCTCTTTAATTTCTGATTTTATTTATTTGGCCCTCTCTTGTATTCTTGGTGAATCTGGCTGAAGATTTATCAATCTTGTTTATCTTTTCAAAGAACCAGCTCTTGATCTCATTGATCTTTTCTATTTTTAAAAAGATTTTATTTGTTTGTTTGTTTGTTTATTTTCAGAGAGAGGGGAAGGGAGGAAGAAAGAGAGGGAGAGAGACAGTGTGCAAGAGAAACATCAATCAGTTGTTGCTCGCATGCCCCCAACTGGGGACCTGGCCCACAACCCAGGGATGTGCCTTGACAGGGTGTCAAACTGGCAACTTTTTGGTTCATAGGCCAGTGTTCAATCCACTGAGCTATACCAGCCAGGGCTCTATTGTTGTTTTAGACTCAATTTCATTTATTTCCACTCTGATCTTTATTATGTGCTTTTTTTCTACTCTGAGCTTTGTTTGCTCTTCTTTTTCTAGTTGTTTTAGCTGTAAGGTTAGCTTGCTGACAATTTTTGCAACAGAGATAATATAAATATATTTGACTAGTAAACCCAGTAGAATAAAGTTGTTTATCTACATGATATTCAATGTCAATTACTCTAAAGACATGTACATTTTTATTAAAGTAACAAACTTAAACTAACTCTTATTCATTAAAGATGATCTTAGATTGCATAAACTTGAAAAAATATTTGGGTTAGTCTCTACTTCACTGAGAGTTTAGAATGTCTAATCCTTACAAGTGCTTTCCTTCAAACCAATTAATTTGAATTTATTTAATTAATGTTAACAATACCATCTGGAGGTATAAAAATATCTCACATTTGTAACACACATAGATACACACAGACAGATGCAGAAACATTTTAGCCATGAGAGACGTACAACAACCCAAAACTCACAAGTTTCAAAGAGAACAGTTGGATCAAAAGTGTGTTTCTGGCAGATGGAATAAATTAATGTTACCTGTTCAAATGGCTAATGCTTTCAAAATAAAGAGTTATAGGGAAGACAACGTTATGGAAGCTATGGCTAGATTTTGAGCGAGGTTGATTCTAGAGCCACTTTTACTTTTTAGAAAAACTTTTTCCCTTTCCACCTTAGGAAATGGGGTTGGTGAGGAGAAATGGGCTTTGGACCGCTTCCAGAGCTCTGTTTTTGGTTTCACAAAGATTTGGATGTGAAGGACAATTGCTCTCAATTTCTCAGGTGATATCGTGGGCTAACCTCCCCGTCCAGATACTTCATCTCCAATTTACTTTTTTTTCTCTATGGGTATATAGTTTTCACTTTAGTTTAGGGAAAAGGCTTTTAACACATTCCTATCAGGCTCTTGAATCTTCAGCTTCCAATTTTGCCATATTTCTGATCAAACGTTGTTACGTCTTTTCAAATATCGTGTCAGGTTTTCGCTGAGACAAACAGTAAAATATTCAGGTAAAGTTGACGTAACTTTTTAAACATCAACCCTGTGTACATTTTCTAATTTTCATCACCTTGTCAGTCCTTACATTTCCATACCTTTGCATATAATGGTAGCCTGAGCCGGGCCTTTACCACTGACTTTGGGTACCACAGTTCATGGGATGCCCGTATCAAGAAGCCCCGCACGCGTCTCTCTTCTATCCCCTGACCATTGTACCCACTCTTGCATAAAAAGGCTTTGGTCCCCAGTGAGGGGTCAAGCCAAGGGGCGCCGGCCCTGTGAGAAATCGTCACGTTGGTTTAACCAGTGTGACTGCTGCCCCAAGCAAGTGTCAGGCAGGTTTGTCACTGTAATCTCTGCCTTCTGGCTTTTAACGTGTCTCCAAATGGGGGTAAATAGAGAAGACTTGTTTGGTACCCTTTAACATTCAGGTACCAACATGGGGTCATGTTGGTCCCTTCAGCCTTTGGTTGGTCTGTATTAAAACCTGTGTTTGAACCCCGTCAATGTTTGTTTTATTTATCTCATTTTAAAATAAACATCTGAAGATTTCCACCTTGTGGGCCTCTTCCCATTCTTTCTTAAATTGACCTAGTATTTTTACTACCATCTGTAAGACCCACGAGGGGAAGCTGGGACGGCAAACCCAGTCAGGCTTCCCAAAGTGGGTTTTGTCTGTAAGTCTAGTCATCAGACTCCTTTGTATCTACCTTTTCAACTTGGTCTTTTTATGGGTGCAAATAAAACAGCCGTTTACAATGACAGCTCTCAAAAATTTTCCAGTTTAGAAGCTTTTCCAGTTAAAAGGCTCCATCATCAGTCAATTGACAGTTGCATCTATAGACATTCAAACCAATGAGCCTTCTATGGCTTCACCAAGAACGCAAGAAAATATAGAAATCAAAGGCTTTCACTGCGCAGGCGGTACAAATGGTGTAGCTCCTGTCTCCCACAAACATAAGACTCCTGCAGCCATAAACCCACTAACTCATGGCACCAAGCAGGTGTTACAGGAATGTTTTTTTTTCCTAGCACTAACAAGCAATGAAAGTTAAGTCAACAAAGGGCTCTTATGGGCTGGGGTCCCTTATGACAAACTCCCCTGAGAGTTGGCCTGGCCAGACAAGGAGATGCTTGGAAACCCAGTCTAATTGACCTGCCACCAGATCTACTCCAGTGAGTGTGCCTTTCGGGTGATAGCAACCAAAGGAAACCTTCTCACTGGTCATAAAAGCCTAGCTCTCAGGACAAAGAATAAGACAAAAGGAGAAACACTAGACAGAAACAGAGAAAAAAAGAATGAACAAAACCCCTGAGGACTCATACCAACTAACGAAGAGTCACTAAGCCCCAGAAGCTAGTTTCACAAGTATTTTCTACTGCTAATTTAAATTTGGAAAAGGAAAAAAAAGAAAAAAGAAAAAGACTCTTACCACTCTGCTTCCATGGATCTCTGCAGGTAGAGAGAGGTCTGGGAATCTTACTCGGAAAGAATTCCTACCTTTGCCAACGCATGCTGGAGGTCCCAGGTTATTTCTATTGCAGCAGCTTTGGCGTGAGACTGCTCAGCCAGTAAGGAATCCTGCCTGCAGCACCAACTTTGGGGAGGAAGAAACTTTCTTTTACCTTCAAGATTCTTTCAGCTGGTCTAATAATTATATCTACATGAGACAGCTTAACAAGAGAAAATAAGCATATGTGCACATAGGGGAACCCCACATACAGGAGAGGTTCAGGGATGGAAAGTTAAAATGAGATCTATCTGGAAAAAGTCCAGCCATTGTTAATATAAGGAGAATGGTTTCTGAGACATTGATGTAACCTGGCAGCCAAGGAGAGTGGACTGGAATGAACCTGTGTGAACAATGATGACTTTGCTGTACTGGCCAGTGAGGGTGATAGATGCTGTTGAGTGAGCATGTGTACTGTGTGGCCATCACATTCAAAATGACTGAGTGAGTAGAGCAACAAATCTGCATCAAATTTTGCGTTAAGCTTGAACATTCCCCCACGGAGACTCTTCAGATGATTCAGAAGGCTGCAACTATGGGCCACTGATGATTGGCAGCTTCTTCACAACAATGCACCTGCTCATGCATCACGTCTTGTGCAGAGTTTTTTTGGCAAAACAGCAAATCACCCAGATGACTCAACTCCCCTAAAGTGCAGATTTGGTGCCCCATGACTTCTGGCTTTTCCCAAAACTAAAATCACCTTTGAAAGGGAAGAGTTTCAGACCATCGATGAGATTCAGGAAAATACTATGCGGCAGCTGATGGTGATTGGGAGAACTGTGTGAGGTCCCAAGGTGCCTACTTTGAAGGGGACTGAGGCATCATTGTCCTGTATACAACGTTTCTTGTGTCTTGTATCTTTTTCAATAAATGTCTCTATTTTTCATGTTACATGTCTGGATACCTTCTGGACAGGCATCATATATGGCATTCTGAACTAAAGACTAGGTAAGGAGCCTTGGGACTTCAAAGGGTCATTGAAGGAGGATAAGAAGAGCAGATATTCAGTTATTAGTAACTTGCCCTGCCCTGTATATAAGTAGGAAAAATGTTATCTCTTGTAATTTCTTACTATGGGTAAGGTTCCTAATTCAAAGTCTCCTAGGTATTTTGAGCAGGGACAGAAGTTGCTCTTGAGCTCACAAGGTCTTGGTTGCCTTTGACTCAGAATAACTCACATACCACAGAGGCACATCATAGGGTTCCTTGTGCTGGACCTACAACATCTACATCATGACAATATATAAAGGGTGGAAGAAGTTAGGAAGTAAATTGATTATTATCAATAGCTCTTAAACATGTTTAAACACATAACAGGAAGTTGAGTAAAAGATATCTTCATAATTTTAACATTAGGGTAGTAATTATTTCCAGTCTATTTCCATGTTATAGGCTTTTAATATATTTTTTGGGTTTTATTTATCAATCTTAAAAGATATATTTTCTTTTTTTTTCTATCGTGTTATATTATATTCATATTTTAAGTTTTTTATTGTAAGTACTTCCAAACATACAGAAAAATTGAAAAAAGTGCAATAAATACTCATATTCCCATTATCTATACTTAACAATTTTTTAACATTTCTCCTACATGCTTTATTTTTTGCCAAAACTTTTCAAAACAACTTATAGATATCCTGACATTTTACTCCTAAGCATTTTAACATGTTTTTCCTCAAAAAGGACATTCTCCTGTGTGACCACAAAACCATCATCACACTTAAGTAAATTAACACAAATTCCCTAATGCCATCTACTACCCGCTTGATATTCAGATTTCCTGAATTGTCTCCAAATATCTTCTACAGCTACTGGCTTATTCACACCTGGTTAACACTTGCCTGACATTCCTATCAGTAGCCATTTCATGGTGGAATTAACCAATCAGCCTGCGATGGTGTCTTCCAACTTCCGCTGGAGGTGGTGGGACGGCCAGGACTCCTCATGCCACAGAGAATGGGAAGAAACAAGAGACGAGAGGAAGGAAGGGAGCCGCCCAACGGGAAGGACACGTTTGAATTCAAGGCTCCTCTGACCGGTCCCAGCTTCTCCTCCCAACCCGCCCTCGCTGTGTTCTCAGAGCACCCACATACCCGTGTGGCGGCCGTGCGGGGCCTCGTCCACCTCTGCGCCCTCTCTGAGCTGTGTCCCTGCAGGGATACGCTACTCACTCTCTCCTCAGCCCTCGCTTCCACCCCTCTATGCCAAACTCAAGTTTTTAAATTTCCTCTCACTCCTACACCTAGCTCACAGCCCCTTGTCCAGTTGTCCTCAGCCTTCATAGCCCCCCAGCTCTCTGTCCCTCTCCCTCCCCACCACCACCAGCCACCAACTGTCCCAGGGGCGACAGCTCCCTGCCTCCTCAGGTGCTTCCACCAGCTCTGGTGGGAGCCACGTGATCACCTTCGTGTGCAGGGGAAGCTCGGCGTCTCGAGGGGAGCCCTCTACCAACTGTACTACGAGGTTTCTGGCAGCGGAAACCCAGGCTGCTGCACAGCACAAAGCCGGGACCTTGTCTGGCAGGCCTAAGGGCACACAACCTCAGCGTCTCCCCGCTGGCTAGAGAAGTCCCCACAGGGTCCACCCTACCCTTCGGCGGAACAGCATGAGGCACGCGGAAGCGCCAGGCCAGCAGCAGCACCCATGGCAGGGGGTGGGGCCGATTTGGGTGTGCAGGAGGGGAGCAGTTCTGCTTTGAAATTGTCGACTGTGCAGCCTCAGTAGGACAGCTGTCTGGGGACAGGGGCTTGACTCTCGGCAGAGAGGAGGCGCCAGAGGTAGAGGTTTGGGGGCCGGCAACATGGGGCAAAGGGGCATCCAACCTGGGGCCTGCAGGCCGCACGAGGCCCGGGATGGCTGTGAACGCGGCCCAGCACAGAACTGTAAATTTATGTAAAACATGATGAGATTTTGTGTGTGTGGGTGATTACGTGTCTCAATGTATTTAATGTGTGACCCAAGACAACTCTTCTTCCAGTGTGGCCCAGAGACGCCAGCAGGTTGGGCACCCCCTGGAATCAGACCTCTACTTCCTGGGAGACAATAAAAAAAGGCTTGCAATAGAACACTGCGCTCTGGGAGACGCCCCTGTTGAAGAGGGACGGGCCCGGGGGCGGGGGGTGCTCCATGGGAGAGTCATTTCTGTTGTCATTTTATCCACAGCCTCCAAACTGGTACCCGTTTGTGCACAGATGGCTCCCAGCAGCCCTTTCTCTCCCTCTACTGGTCATGTGATTTAATTATTAACTCAGGAAAGAGAATTTCTTATGGAGAAGAATTAAAACTCTTTCAACTTTTCATAGGGCCAAGCTCATCTTGGCCTGTCCTGGTAGACCCTAGGCCTACAAGGACCTACATGTCTCCCAGACCAGTGCTGCAGAGAGCTCAGGGGAGGCAGATCAGACGTGCGAGGTAGGAAGGGGGCCCGGACCTGCACCCGCTACAGGCGGGCCACCCGAGCCTCACGCTTGGCCTCACGGGAGGCCTGGCAAGGCCCTCGGCCTCGGAGCCCCAGCTCCTAAGCTGTGGGCAGCAGCTCGTCTGGTCTGCTCACCCGTGACACTGAAAAAGCACAAAGAGCAAGCAGGCCACCCTGCACCCTGCAACTTGCCTCTGCCTTGTGACTGCGCTTAATATAGGTCAAATGAAAACAGCTCCCAAAATAGACCTTCTCTGAGAAGCAGCTGGCTTGTGAAATGCTCCACAGAACAGCAAAAGGTGTGGGTGACGGGGGAGCATAGCTCTCTTCAGGTGTTACGTAACCTGGGCTTGAAAATTAGGGCCAAATATCTGCAGAGAAGTGAGTCTGCCCCTGTCCCCGCCCCCTACCCCTACCATTGGTCTGGGAAGCAGCCCAGCCACGCCACATATCGCAAACTTGCGAAGAGCGGTCTGTCCTGGGCAGTCAGATCACCCCTCAGAGCATCACCCCATCACTCCGGGGAGCTGACCACCCACCGAGGCGATCACATGACTCGCACCGGTGTGCGGGCTGGGAGCACCTGAGTGGGGAGGCAGCTCCCCTGGTGTGATCATCAGTTCCCTGGGTGGGAGTGCGGGGGGCGGAGAGCAGTGGTGGGCTGAGGGGCTGAGGGGGACACTGAGGCAGAAGGGAGCTGGGAACACCTGCCACGTGCCCTCTCCCTGCAGCAGCCTCGTCCCCACTGTCCTCTCAGGAGCTGGAGTGGGCCCAGCACTCACCCTAACAGTTTCCTTTGTCTTTCCCATTTTTGCCTCAGCCAGGAAGAGGGGCGTTTCTGCAGCTCCATAGAGTTGTCTCCCCCAGTGTTCGTTTTGCCGCTTGCTCTGCGATGATGTAGTAAGGGCTGCCCATACAGGGAGGCAGGTAGAGGGTCAGGACCCCCTGGGGAAGGGACACAGCAGCCTCAGCAGTGCTCTGGGAGCTGCGCCAGCCCTTCAGAGTTGTCCCAGAATCCAGGTCGGCGGGGCTGGGCCTTCACAGCATATGTCAATCAGACCACAGTAGTTTCCGTGGTTCTGATGCTTTGACATCCAGGGCCTGTCTGATCCCGGAGAGACTGCCCCTCCCGGGGCTGGCCAGTTCCCAGAGGTAGAAGAGGACTCCCTGTGAGCACACCTTTCTTATGGCAACCGGTCCAGCGAGCCCACACTTCAGGGACACTTACACCGAATTGCTGGAACCTCACGGTTGGCACCAGACAACTCGGGACGGCCCCCATCCCCACCTAAGCCTGCGGGCCCTGCCTTGCCTTGCCTTTCCCACGGAAACCACAGACGGAGGTCCTGCCCACATTTCCCCCTGCTTTCTCTTCACTCCCTCTGCCGTGTGACCAGGTGGGGTGCTACCCTGTGCGGCCCTGTGCGATGTGGTCTGCACTGTTCCTAGGGATCTGTGAGTGTGGACTCCTTCCTTCATGACCGTCCTCTCTTGCCTGTTGTAATGCAGGAGCTCCCAACCGGGAAGTGGTACTTGTGATCACAATATTCTGGAAAAAAACACCAGGAGGGCCAGCAGATGTGGACGTGCTGGGGATACGCCGTTTATTCCTCACGCTACAGGGCAGTGCACAGATGGCGGCATGTCAGTGCGGAAAAGACCGCCGGCCTCTCGCCTCGGTGCTACTCATAGGGTTGCGGGGAGTAGCGTGGAAAATCCTGCACGTCTGTGATACCCACAGGAGCCTTGAGACACAGGGCCCCTGAGAGGCCTGGGACCTCCAGACACAGGCTGTTTTCCTTGTTCCTTATGGCTGCTGGCCAGGCAGCCCCCTGTTCTGTGAGCTCATGGAGGGGCCATGTTCTGAGATATCCCACACCTTAAAGCACCAGCCACAGGGTGTGGCCTGCCCTGGAGAGTGGGTGTCACCTTGGGCAAGGCAACTCCTGCTGGCAATTCCCAGAGGGGGACTGAGCTGCGAGCCATCAGAAGCCAGCAGTCCGGGCACCTTGAAGAAGAAATGCTTCAGTCTAGAAAGGGTCACGGAGTTATGAATCACAGCATCCACTAGAGAGGGATGTTAAGATGGAAGAGACTTAAGTAAACAGGGTCCGGCAGAAGTAACGTCTGCTTGAGTGTGGCTGGTAGGGTACGCGAATGTCTCACACGAGATGGTTGGCCATTTGAACATTTCCCCTAAAATGTCGTGTGGTGTGCTTGAGTGTGATATTGTTATGTTACAGAACTACATGCCTATGATTTTGTAATAAAAACGGGGCATTATTTGTGCCAGACCCTGTATTTAAGTGCTGGCTGAAAGAACCAAGTTGGAAAGGAGGGATTAAGGACACAGGAAAGGACTGAAGCAATGGATGGGCCAAGCGAGAGGGAGAGGCCTGAAGTCCAGTCCTGCTTGCTTAACGACAGGGACACACTCCGAGGAGCTCCTCTTTAGGCAATTCCACTGTTGTGCGAACATCACAGAGCGCACTTACCCAAACCTGGACGGTATAGCCCCCTACACGCCTAGGCTATAGGACCCGGGTAGCCATAATATCTGATTTCTTGTTATCTTTGCAAATAGTTTTTAGGGAAACAAGGTTGCTTTGGGCCAGTCCAAAGGTTATTTTGCTTTGTTTCAGCATCCCAAGTTCTGAGGTAGAAGACGCGCAGGCCATTCCTCTGGGGGCAGCTCCGGTTCTGTTTTCAAGTGGTTCTATTTCAGTTATAATCCACATGCCTCTTGTGTTGTTCCTCGGCCGCAAGCCTGTAGCAGGGGTGTCCCGCCTTTTGGCATCTCTGGGCCACACTGGAAGAAGAAGAGTTGTCTTGGGCCACACATTAAATACATTGTGACATGTAATCACACATACACACACACACAAAAACTCATAATGTTTCAAGTAAATTGACGATTTTGTGTTGGGCTGCATTCATAGCCACCGTGGGCCACGTGCAGCCCGTGGACTGCAGGCTAGTGTGTTACTGCCCAAAACAACATGCAACTAAGTCAAGCACAGTAGAGAACAACGCCATTGGTTTGGAACCTGCTGGTCCCGCTTCATTCTGTGTTGTTGTACTGGATGCCTCCGCACCCCTGGCGCCCACTCTGCCTTCTCTGCCTTGCCGTCTGCCCTGGAGGGTGGCTGTGGAGCAGCCTGGCCCTCTGGCTCCCGGGTGGGCGTGGGGAGGAGAAGGCCTACAGGAGATAGGAAAGCAGAGGACAGCGAGGACAGCGCAGGAATCTCAGGCAGCCTCCCTGCGGGGGTCACTGTGGGCTCTCCTGTCCCGGTCCCTGCTCCTCCTTAGGCAGGCCTCTCTGCCGCATTGTCCTTCCAGTTTCCTGCAACAGCTCCCTCCCCAGGGCCAAGAGGGCAATGCTGTGAGGGAGGTTCCTAGGGTGCAAAAATGTAAGGTGGCTCCCCCTCTCACTTGCACAACGCTGAGGGTGACTGTCACCTCAAATTTTGCATCATAGGTGCCTCGCTCATCTCACCCTGGTCCCCGCCCTGCTCTCCTTGCACCCTCTGAGGCCTAGTGACCTGGCTGCTACCAGCCCTAGGGTATCACTGCCCCTTGTGTCTCCCTCAGGCCCTGCCCTTAGCTTTGTAAGTAGCTCTTTTATTACCCCCTCCTAGACTTACTCCGATCTGAGTGGGCCGTCACTCTCCCCTTGGGCCCTGACTGCTGTAATTGTGTACAACTTTCTATGACACTAGTATTTTTTTTTTAAATCATGTGTATCCTATTACAGGTGTCTGAATTTTTCCCCCTTTGTCCTCCTCCACCCATCCCTCCCCGGCTCCCCTCCCACAGTCAATTCCTACGCTGTTGCCCATGTCCATGGGTCATTCATACATGCTCTTCGTCTAGTCCCTTCTTCTTCTTTCCACCATTGTCCTTCTTCCCCATCCTCTCTGGTTGCTTTCAGTCTGCTCCATGTTTCCTTGCCTGCGGTTTATTTTGTTTGTTAGTTTATTTTTTTGAATAGATTCCACTTATAGGTGAGATCATATGGTATTTGTCTTTCACTGACTGGCTTATTTCACTTAGCATAATAGTCTCCAGTTCCATCCATGTTGTCACAAAAGGCAGGAGTTCTTTCTTTTCCTTCCTTCCTTCCTTCCTTCCTTCCTTCCTTCCTTCCTTCCTTCTTTCCTTCCTTTCTCTCTCTCTCTTTCTTTCTTAATGCAGATTGATTTTACTTATTTATTTTTAAATGTCAAGATCCATTATAAAGTATTAAAAAATTTAAATCCATTATAAAGTCTCAGCAATTAAAACAATATGACACCAGCCCAGAAATAATCAAGTAGATCAATGAAGTAAAATGAGCATTGTAGAAACAAATGTATATATCTGTCTAACAATGTAATACATGATTAAATTGATATTTCAAATCAATGGGGAAAATAAGGCTTATTCAACAAATAAGGTGCATGGACCATTGTTACTTGAAATAAAACAAATATAGAGCCCTACTTCATACATTATACAAAAAATGTTCAAGTGAGTTAAAAATCAGTATGTAGAATCTAAGGAGTTTTAGGAGAAAATGCAAACTAATATTTTTCTTACCATGAAGTAACATATTCAAATTCAGAAGCTATAAAGTAAGATATTGATAATATGACCATATTAAACATTTAAGACTATATAGTAATATAAAAAAATTAAAGGACAAGTAATAGAATAGGAAAGTATTTGCAACACATTTAAAAAAAGGCTAATAGTTTATTGGGGGTTTTTTTAGGGAAAAATTCTACAAACATTTAATAAAAAAATGGATGAGGAATACCAAAAAGTCATTTAAAGCTTTTTAAAAATAATAGAAATAGGCAAGAAATCTACAAAACAGGTTTAGTTTCAACAAATAATCAAGTAACAATTAAAATAACACATCATTGTCACAATCATATTAATAAGTATTAAAAATATTGGTAATATCAATTGGTGACTGTGAAAGGAACTGGGTATTCGCACGCTATTTCTCTTCATCTTCTTAAAGCAGCCCCTTTAGCATATTTTGCAATATGTATTCTTTTGTTGGAAGTATATTCTTTTAGCCTTCTTTTGTCTGGGAAACTCCTTATTTTGTCTTCCATTTTAATTGAGAGCCTTGCTGGATAGAGCAGTCTTGGTTGCAGGCCTTTGCTTTCCATGACTTGGAATATGTCTTGCCATTCCTTTCTGGCTTGTAGTGTTCTGTTAAGAAGTCAGTTGCTAGCCGTATCGGGGCTCCCTTATATGTTACTACCGCTTTCTCCCTTGTTTCCTTTAAGATTCTCTGTCTTTGATATTTGCCATTTTAATGATGATGTGTCTTGGAGTGGGCCTCTTTGGGACCCTCTGTGCTTCCTAGATTTGTGTGACTTTTTCTCTCCTCCAATTAGGGAAGCTTTCCATCATTACTTTTTCAGACCGGTTCTCTCTCCCTTCCTCCTCCTCTTCTCCTTATGGTATCCCTATTATACAGATATTATTACATCTCAGATTGTCCTGCATTTCTCTCAATGCCTCTTCATTCTTTTTGAGTCTTTTTCATTTTATTGCTCTTCCTGGGAGCTTTTTCTACCTTGTCATCCAGCTCGCTGATTCGATCCTCTGCTTCATCTAGCCTGCTTTTGATTCCTTCTACTGTGTTCTTCAATTCAGAGATTGTATTCTTCATTTCCTTTTGTCTCTTATTGATAATTTCTATGTCCTTTTTCATGCTGACATAGTTTGCAGTAAGTTCCTCGTAGTTTTCCTATAGTTTTTTGTAGTTCTCTCTGAGCTCACTGAGCTCATTGAGCTTCCTTAGAACTGTTGTTTGGAACTCGATATCTGATAGTTTACTTGCCTCTATTTCATTTAGTTCTCTTTCTGGAGATTCCTCCTGTCCCTTTGACTGGGGAGGAGTGTTTCTTTGTCTTCCCATTATTTGTGAGACTCTTCTTTTTTGCTTCTGCTTCTTAAATTGATCTGTCTTGATTTCCTGATTTTATGGTGTGAACTTTCATGGTAGGAGACCACTGTTTTTTTCTTTCCGGATCTGCCTCTGATGATGTCAGATGTTGACTCTGTGTGTTAGGCAGTCTGTTCGAGACTTCCAGGAATCTTCTGTCTGTGGCTGTCTCCTTCAGCTATTAAGCTGGTCACTCCGCACTCGGCAGGCCGGCTTAGAGACACCACGGGGGCGGGGCAGAGTCCCTCCAGGGGATGGGGTTATTGGGTCCTCTCACATTGCTGCTGCTGCTGCTCAGGGGAGTGGTCTGCCTGAGCCAGATGGCTGCTGCATATTGGGGAGGAGTCAGCACCGGGATCCCACCGACTACTTTCTCAGTTCTCTCCCCAAAGTCTCCTTCCCCAGTCTCTCCTCTGGTGTCTCTAGTGACATCTTTGCCACTCTGCCCCTGCCTTTGCCGAAGCCCAGGGTAAGTGGCTGCAAATAAAAATTTATGTGTTGGCCTTTTAAACGACTCTTTGTGTCTCCAGCCTCTGGTCCCTGGCAGAGAGCAACCCTGCTGCTTTTCGCAGCTGGCTGTTATCTGTGTACTTTTTGGGCTCTGGTGCTATAGGCTGAAGATCTCCACTTATGGTTTAGACCCCGCTTTTCTCAGGGGGATCCAACTGACCGTTTCAATATCCTTCTGGTGCTGCTGCCCATGGGCACCCTGCCTGCCTTCTCGAGTCTCTATCGCATTCCTTACCAGTCAGCTGATTCTTCTGTCTGCCTGAGGTTACAAGGCTCCTCTCTTGCTATTGTTTAGTTCTTTGTTCCAGGTGATTTCTCCACAATTTAGTTGTAATTCCAGGTTGGTCCCGGGAGGAGGTCAGTGTGACTTCCACTCACTCCTCCACCACCTTGATTCTCCCGGCACTAGTATTTTTTATATTATTTTTAATGGTGCATTCTCTACATTTTTAGCTGTGGTTTTCCCTGTATAAAATATTATCCCTTAAAAAGTCTACTTTCTTTTTATTAGACTTATCTGGTTTCCAGATTTTTACTATCACAAATAATACCACAAATACATGGGCATTTCCTTAAGATAAATTCCTATTAGAGTTTCTGGGGTAAGTTGTATAAATATTTTTAAAGCTTTTGATACACATTATGTATCAAAATGTAGGTAGTTTCAGTTTGCATTCTTTGCTAGTACACTAGAACATTGGTGTAGTCATAGTTTCATTTCTCTTTTTGTGACTTATTTGTTCATGACCTTTACTCATTTTTCAGTGGAATGATATTTTTTTCATATTGATATGTAACTGCTCCTTATATATTAAGAATATTACTCTTTTGTTACCTGTTGTAAAGATTATTTCCTACTTTGTTGGTTGACTCTTGCTTATTGACATTTGACAATTTTATGCTTGTGTATGAGCATTCGAAAAATTCAGATTTTTGTCTCTTAAGAGACATTTGTTATTTTTGTTTTTGATTTCTTTCTTTGCTTTTAATTTAGCAAGGCCTTTCCCTCCTCAATATCATATAAATATTTTATACTATTATTCTCTATCTTTTATAGTATTGTATTTCATGTTTGTTTAACTACTTGAGCTGTCTGTATTTTTTCTTTTTGAATAGGCAATTATCCTAGCCTTTGTACTTCCCTGATTTAAATCCCGATTTTATCATGTATTAAATATTTACTCATAACTGGACTTGTTCCTGGACTGTCAATTCTGTTTCACTGAGCTATTTGTTCTTGTAACAGAACTTAATGTTTTAATTAGTGTAGTTTTGAAAAATTAAATGGGACATGCTTTTTTCCCCTCCACACCCCATTAACTTTCTTTTTAAACAAATTTCCTGACCATTCAGCTACATTGATTCTTCCAAATGATGGTTAGATTTATTTTGCGAACTCTCACTAGAAACTCAAAAATTTTAATTGAAATTACTATCTACCTATACCTTCATTTAAAGAGAACTGATATTTTTAAAATATTAAACTATTTCAACTAGATATATCAGTAGTCCTTCATTGATTCAACTCTATTTCAAAACATCAGGATTCCTTTAGTATTAAAATGTTATTATTTTCTCCATATGTGTTTATGACTTAACCTTATTTAATTAGTTTAGAAAGAATTTCCCATTTTTAGTTGACTTAGGTGTGGTTTTATGCTTTTTTAATTAAAAATTTATCTCTTTAACTTATGGTGAAACATGTAACCATAAAATTTATCATTTAAACCATTTTAAAAGACTTTATTTATTTATTTTTATAGACTGAGAGGGAGAGAAACATCGATGTGTGGCTGCCTCTCATGCGCCCCCTGCTGGGGCCCTGGCCCACAACCTAGGCCTGTGCCCTGACTGGGAATCGGACCAATAATCCCTTGGTTTGCAGGCCGGCGCTCAATCCATTGAGCCACACCAGCCAGGGCTCATTTAAACCATTTTTAAGTCTATAATTCGGTGGCTTTAAGCACATTCACATTGCTGTGCAACCACTGTCGCCGTCCATTTCCAGAACGTTTCTCATCTTGCAAAACTTAAAATCCCCGCTAAACAATACCTCTCCCTTCTCCCATCTCCTCAGAGCCCTGGCAACAACCATGCTGCTTATGTCTCGATGAATTTGGCTACTTTTAAGTACCTCATGTGAGTGGAATCACGCAGTATTTTTTTTTTGTGACTTCCACTTAACATAATGTCTTCAAAGTTCATCTACTTTGTAGCATGTGTCAGAATTTTCTTCCTTTTTAAGGATGAGTAAGCAATCCTATATATGCATATATAATATATGTGAATGAATAGTATTCTATTATACATGTGCATATGTAATATGTATATATTTGTCCATCCGTTCATCTGTTGATGGATACTTGGGTTGCTTCTACCTTTTGACTATTGTGAATAATGCAGATATGAATATGGCTGTAGATATATCTCTTCAAGGTTCTGCTTTCAATTATTTTGTGTATATACCTATGAGTGAAATTGTTGGATTATATGATAAGTTTAAAATTTTAATTTTTTGAGGACCGTTCATACTGTTTTCCATAAGGAAAACAATCATTGTTACACCATCATTGCTCTCAAGTTCCAATTTCTCCACTTCCTTGCCAACACTTGTTATTTTTCTGTTTGATAGCAGCCATCCTGGTGGGTGTGAGGTGGTATCTCATTTAGTTTTGATTCGCACTTCTCTAGTGAACTAAAGATGTTGAGCATCTTTTTGTGTGTTTGTTGGCCACTTATATATCTTCTTTGGAGACATGTCTATTCAAGCGTTTTGCTCATTTTTGAATCAGGTTCTTTGTTGTTGTTGTTATTGTTGTTGAGTTTTAGTAGTTCTTTATATTTTCTAGATTTTAATCCCTTATCAGATATATAATTTACAAATATTTTGTCCCATTCTGTGAGTTCTCTGTTTATTGTGTTGATAGTGTCCTTTGATGTAAAAAAGTTTTTTTTTTATTTTCAGAAAGCTCGATTTGTTTATTTTTTTTAGTTGCCTGTGTCTTTGATGTCATATTTAAGAATTCATTAACAAATCCATTGTCATGAAGAATTGACCCTGTGTTTTCTTCTAAAAATTTAATAGTTTTAGCTCTTACATTTAAGTCTTTGATCTATTTTTAGTTAATTTTTGTTTATGCTGTTAGGTAAGAGTCCAGCTTCATACTTTTGTTCATTTGTGTGAATATCCAGTTTTCCCAGCACTGTTTGTTGAAAAAACTGTCCTTTCCCCATTCAGTGGTCTTAACACCCTTGTTGAAAATTATTTGACCATACTTGCAAGGATATATTTCTGGGCTCTCTTTTCTATTCATTTGGTTTATTTGTCTGTCTTTATACCAGTACCACACTGTTCTGATTACCACAGCTTTGTAATAATTTTTGAAATCAGGAGTGTGATTCCTCTAACTTTGTTCTTCTTTTTCAAGATTTTATAAAAAACATTTTATTTATTTATTTTCAGAGAGAGAAGTAAGGGGGAGAGAGACAGGGAGAGAAATATTGAAGTACAAGAGAAATATCAATTAGTTGCCTCTCACACACCCCCAACCTGGGACCTGGCTGGCAACCCAGTCATGTGCTCTGACAGGGAATCGGACCGGTGACCTTTTAGTTCACAGGCCGGCACCCAGTCCACTGAGCCACACCAGTCAGGGCTTTTTCAAGGCTGTTTAGCTATTCAGGGTCCCTTCAGATTATATATGAATTTTAGGATGGATTTTTCTATTTTTTCCAAAACCATTATTGGCATTTTGTTTAGGGATTGGATTGAATCTGTAGACTGCTTTGGGGAATGATGACACTTTAATAATATTGTCTTCCAATCTAATAGAGTCTTTCCATTATCATGTACATATTAAGAATGCGCACTGGAAATGAACAAATAGCTTTTTGGCATCGAGGTCATTTTAAAGGGATAATTATATTAATAGGTATATTAATATTCAACCGCCCCTGCGTTCTCCAGATAAAGCCAGCTTGGTCACGGTCGACTATTCTTTTCTCGTGTTGCTGGATGACTTGCTAGGATATTTAGAATTTTTGTTTTTCTATTCATAGGAAAGGTTGGTGCCCTGGCCGGTGTGGCTCAGTGGCCTGAGTGCCGACCTGCGGACCAAAGGGTCGCCGGTGCGATTCCCAGACAGAGCACAGGCCTGGGTTGCAGGCCAGGTCCTCCGTAGGGAGTGTGTAAGAGGCAACCACGCATGGGTGTTTCTCTCCCTTTTTCTCCTTCCCTTCCCCTGCCTCTGGAAATAGATAAATAAAATATTTTTAAAAAGAAAAGAAAGGTTGGTAATGACTCTCTTCTTGACTTTAAATTTTACTATCACATTTGTGCTAGCTTTTAAAATGTATTAGGAAACTTCCTATATATTTCTCTAAGGGCGAGCTTGCTTATAGTACGGGGAATACCTGAACTCATTAAGTTTTTATAACAGGTATGAATTTCACACAGGTTCAGAGATACAGATATGTAACTGTCTTTTCTTCTCTATAACAGATACTTAGTTCAAGCCCATTTCTGCTAAGGAAAGAAAACTTACTCATAAAATTTGCCACTTTTGTACTGAAACATGTCAATCCGGAATATAAACTGAAATCGGTTCCACGTTCTCCCCCCTCTCCTCTCTTCTCCACACGGTGATCTGAATTCCGGGAGGTTTGCCTGTCTTTCTAGCATGCGGTGAGCTATGGGGCCCTTGCGCCACCTCCTGTCTCGGCGTCTTGCTGCCCGGTGCCCAGCCCAGTTCCAGAGTCGGATTGGCTACAGGCCCGCGAACACCGCAGACCCTTGTCCTGACGACTCAGCTCTCCAGGTTCGTCGCCCTGCCCACTCACTTCTTCTCTTCACCCCGAGGGCTTGGATGCTTTCCCTCAATCTCCCTCCACTGCCCAGTGTATTGGGAACAAGGAAAGCTACCACCCGTCCACACGACCCACTCGGCCATTTTTATTCACTGCCCTTGTTCCTCCAAGACTTGCAGGGTCACAGAAAGCCAGTCGCTAGGCCTCTCTGCTCTGGGACCCCTTTAAAGCCACCCAGGGTTCTTTCGCTCTGCCCTTGGTTTCAGCCGGGGCGAGCCGGGGTGCCGAGCCCTCTTCGAGACTCTTTGTTGGGTGTCCATCAATAGCGCCTTGAAATCTCTTTCCTGTCCGTCAGCTGGTTACCTTCGTTCATTGTGGGGTGAGAAAACCATCCTTTTGTGATCATGAACTCTGTATTCTCATTGGTTTCATCAATGGCCATTGTAAAATACAAAACAGAATAAAAATTTTTTTTTCTCAAAAACATGGCTTCTGAAAATCAAGTGTTCTTTGGCCTTCAGGCACTGCCTTCCCTATAAGGTGAGACGTGCTTTGAAACTCAAAGCTGAGCAAGAGCTATCTGATCCACTCTCCTTGGCTGTAGCCATGAAGTGGTAAAAAAGTAGGAGAAACCAGGAGTTACTTTTAATGAAAAAATACATCAGTTAATGTTAAATAAAATATCCTGCTATATTAGAAGTTATTTTCTCATAAAATCACCTGGGTCTAGTACATGACCAGAGGTAATTATTCTTTGATAACATTTGCAAATTTTCCATTGTTATTTGTCCCTTTGTATTTTTTATAAATTTAAATACCTTATATATTCTGAAAAACTGTTGGTTTCAATGTTTGTGAATTGATTAGCATAGTCTTATACATGGTACTCATAATTTTAAAAATACCTATCTATGATTATATCATTTTCCTTACATTATTGGCCATGTTTCGCTTTGATCCACATCTGTCAGGGTTCAGTTGCAGAAAATAACATCCTTCTACCTGGGGTAAGCAGAAGGGAAACTCTGTCAGTGTGAAGAATAACCCATAAAATTGTTGGGTTATTAACGCTGAAGAAACAGACGAGGCTGAACTCTCAAAGACAGCTTCCCAAGGCGCCCGTGGACACTCAGAGTCCTTACTATGAACTCACTTCCCCCCACCCCACCTTTTAGCTCTTTGTAAACATCATCTCAAGGATGTCTCACCAAGCCCCACAGGGCAGGGAAAAAACCAAAGGCCATTGAGTCCTAGTCTCCATGGCCAAAAACAAGCCCAAAGGACCAGGACACAGTGTCATTTTCCAAGTGCAAGGTATGCATGAGTCACAGCAGAGCTGGGATGAGCCACTATGTCGTGGTGGTCATTGCAGGTAAGTGCCTAAGCCCCTCTTCCCAGAAACTGCAGTTGTTAACACCTGTGGGTCAGTCTGGTGTCCTGGGGAATGTGGGCCCGGAGCCAGAGTGGGTTCCAGTTGGTTGTAAGGGACTGTCTGGGTTGCACTGTTTCTCTGGGCTACTTTGAATGGGGCGAGGGGCTGGCGCTCACTTGAAAGACAGGACACCTGGAGGGAACGCCTGAGAAAGCTGTCCCCTCAGTCTCTTCCTGTGGCTCTCCCTTCCTGCTGGCTTTTTGGTTTCTTCCCTGTCTGATTTGTAAGAGCTCTTTATGAATTTTGGATGTGGGGATGGTATTGGCTATATGCAAGGCAGTATTTTATATCTGGGGTCTCCTGATGAAAACAAAAGATTTCTTTTTGTTTTAAATGTAGTTAAATCTACCAATCTTTTGTCATATAGTTTTGTGTCTTTTCTATCATATTTCTTTCCTTAGCTTTTGGTCATAAAGATATACTCCAGTTTTTTTCTCTAAACGTTTAAAAATTTCTGTTTTAATAGTTTCTTTTTAAAAATTCACCTGAAATTTGTTCTGTGTAAAGTCATAATCTAATTCACTTCTTACATGTGGAAATTCAGTTGTCTCAGCACCATTTATTAAACAGTCTGTCCTTTCTCCATTGACGTCAAACGTCACTTCTGCCACGTAAGGAAGTTTGTAACAAGAAAAGCAGATTCCTGAGCGTCTGCAAGGGGAGACCGCATTGAGGGCGGGCTGCTTCCAGGCCCTCTCGTGCCGTGCCTCTCGCTGGCTTGAGATACTATATAGCTCTGTCAATTGCAGAGAACTAAAACCAGTACAAAGTCTTGCCTGTAGACATGTGAAAAAATCCTGCTGGTGGAAGTTCAATCAGCTTCCCTGTCCCACTGAGGAAGAAACCAGTTTTGCCACCATTTGCACATTTCTTTCTTTTTTATTTTTTAATTTTTAAAAATATGTTAATTGACTTTTGAGAGCTAGGAAGGGGCCAGGGTGTGGAGAGGGAGAGAAAGAGAAAGAGAGAGAATCATCGATGTGAGAGGTTGCCTCTCATACAGGCCCCGACCAGGGACTGAGCCCGCAACCCAGCTGTGCATCCTAACTGGGAATCAAACCTCGGCGTTCTGGTGCACGCGATGGCGCCCCGGCTACCAGTAACTGAGCACCTCCCCCCGCCGGGGCGCATGTTCCTTTCAATATTCCTGACCTATCAGTGTGTCCAGTCCTTGGATTACTCTTTGAACTGGTCGGAAGAGCTTACCAGTTCTCTTATTAATAATGAGTTAGATAAAAATTTTAACATGTGTTCATTTTATATCTAAATGAAAGTGATAACTTTACCCTTATTAAACATTATGCTTTAATAGTCACATATCAGTGATGTATGGCTTTGAGCAAACCCAAAGGGAAATGACTATTAGGTGATAATTATTCATTTGTGTAAATTTCCCCGTGTGAACAGTTACAGTAGGATCCAATCCACGGCACCAGGGGTGTCCAACCTGTAGCTCGCAGGCCACGTGGCTGTGAATGCAGCCCAACGCAAAATCGTAAATTTACTTAAAATATTATGAGATTTTTTTTGTGTGTCATTACATGTCCCAATGTATTAATTTGTGGCCCAAGACAACTCGTCTTGTTCCAGCGTGGCACAGAGACGCCAGATGGTTGGACACCCCTGTCAGGAGCACAGCGCTGAGTACAGAGCACACCCGTACGTGGGACGTGCTCCGGGGGGCCAAGGGGAAAACAAACGGAATACACAATCTCATGTGTCTCATCTGCTTTACAAGGAAGCTTCCCAATAGTCTGATGATGGTATAGTCAACACTGAATCTGGAATGAAGATGCCTGACTCACCAGCGCAGACTACATGGGCTCGCTCGAAGCTCCCATTTGTCCCTTCGTTCCTCAATAAACACTCACCAAGCACCTGCCAAGTGCAGCACTCAGTGCTGACGTGCGGTGGGGAAAGGAAGTGTGAATGTCTCTTTGGTGTATTGAAATTAACTTCCTAATTCCACAGGTGGTAGTAACCCCGTGGACGCTGCACAGAGAGGTACGACAGGATAGGCTATCATAAAATGATACAAGGTGAGAGATGTGACCATCTCACTAGATGTGAACAGGTCCCAAAGCAAGTTGGGAACAAGGGAGGGACCCCACCTGGAGGAATGTGAGGAGCCCTACTTCTCCCCATGGCAGACAGGGGCTGGCTGCCCTCCAGACGCCCCACGCTCTTGAGTGGGTCACCTGGGTGGGCTCCCGTGGGTGTTGAGACTAGCTGTCCTGCCTGCAGAGAAGAAGGTCCCTCAGGGGTCCCCCTGGGGAAGCCATGGTGTCACTTATTTATGACTCAAGGTCTGTAGGGTCTACTGATTCAGTAGACAATTTGGTGACCGAAGGAAAACAGTCTGGTTACCCAGTGGCATTCACCTGGGGAGCCCGAGCGCCTCAAAGGAAAGCTTTCCCAAGAAGCCCTGTCAACACAAAAACACAGCAGCTACTCTCAAGGTATCCACCGTCTACTGGAGAAGGCAAGACCTGTGTAGGTAGAACGTCAAATAATGACACGTCAGCTTATGAGTCCCAGGGGACCACTTCAGGAGAGCTTGAAGGAAACGGACATGAAGAGGGCAGCGGGGAGAGGTCAGCTCCAGAAGCAGCGTGAAGGGGGGCAGACAGCACGCCAGAGCAGGGGGAGGGGAGTCCCCAGGGCAGCCGGGGAGTCCGCCAGAGGGGTCTCAGAGGCAGCGCTGTGGGGGTGCCAGTTGGTGGGAGCAGTTATTTCTCAAGCATGAGACCAGGGCTGCGAGGGGGCTCCCACAGTGCTGCTCTGCCTGGGAAGGGGCGGCCAGGGTTCACTGCCCCTCTGACCAGTGCCCCTTTTTTGGCCAACCCGCGTAGGGGATCCCCCTGAAGCCACTCACTTGTCCTTCTCGCGTCTATCCCGAAACGCCCTGACTCACACGCAGTGGGCTTTCAGGGGGACCCCACCCCTCCCATCAGACTGTCGTCCTCGCCCCCAGGACCAACCGGGGGAGTCCCCGGGGACCTGGGGCGACTCTGAAAATGGGATGCAGGGCTTGTCAGAGAGGGGTAGTCAGGGAAGTCAAAGTCAGCCGTACTCATGCTGCTGTCCAGGGTCACCTGATAAACGGGGACACGGAGTCCCCGTCCTCAGAGCTGGACAGGGCGCGTCTCGGGCTCAGACCCAGCCCACCACTTACTAATTGTGTGCCCGGGGCCAGCTCCTCACACTGTCTGTGCCTCAGTGTCCTCATCTGTACAATGGGGATATGACTCATAAAGTATCTGGGAGGACAACAGGGATAACACATAGAGAGAACGGAGATGATCACATAGCAAAGGCTCAAAGGAATAAGTTAATATCAACTAATCCAGTGAATTTTTAAATATTTACTAGCAGAATCATTTCCCAAACACACACACACACACACACACACACACACACACACACACCCCTACTAAGCAGAGCCTAATATAGAAAACAGATCAATGCTCCAAGTGGGAGCTTTCCCTCCCACAGCCCAGCATTTCCTGCCGCAGCTGCACAGACTACAGGTTGGAGCCACTGCTCAAATCCACCCGTGGCCCTAGAGTAGAATTCCTTGCCCCATGGTCCTAACCAGGCACCATGAGGCCTGTGTCTAACCCTTTTGCTGATGGGTCCCTTGGGGTTCCCTCAGGGGCCCAGAGGGCCACGTTGTCCCCGGGAGCCAGCCTCACGCTGGGCGGAAAGCTGCCTCTGGTCGCTGGATCCGTCTCCTCTCCAGGGCCGTGGAGGGGAGGCTCCCCAGGCTTCCTGCCTGCACCTGCCTGCCTGGGGCTGCCGTGGGAAATGATTCCACCTGGAGATGCCACGCACAAAATAAGATCGTCTGCCTGAGTTGCCAGGAGGACCCACCTTGACCTCAGCAGGTGCTTCCCTTGCTCACAAAGCCCCCTGCCCAGCGAGGCACACTGGACAAGACCTGGGAGAAGGGGAAGGTGAGAGGCTTGGGAAGACCACCCTCATTTTTCTTCTTAGGTCTCAAACGTCTTTCCCGGTGAAGAGCAGGGAGCTGGCCTTGACCCAGACCTGCCCTTCACCCCTTGGCTGGTGTCTGCAAATGCTCCGAAATGCGGGTCAGGTGTCTGGCAGCTCCCAGCGCGCACGTGCTGTCTGTTGGTGCTTTCAGGCCCGATGGCTTGGCTGCCTTCCCCCCTCCACTGGGCAGCACCAGGCAGTCAGCTGTCCGCTAAATGCTGCTCAGAGGAACGGGCTGGTGCAAGGACTTGCAGGAGAGGTGCTCCGCAGGCCCAGCCAGAAGCACCGAGCTGGGGGCAGGTGTGAGGTGCACAGGGTAGCTGATCTAAGGAGACTCTGCAGGGACACAATCAGATGTCACAGCTTGGGGCTCAGGCAGGCTGGAAGACTCGATGCATGAGTTCTATTTCCCCGTGAGGACAATGGATGAGCTCAGAGTAAGCAGCCTCAGAGACTCTGCAAATACCTCCTCAATTCTGGTCTCGTTTCCCTCCATGGTCCTTACTGTTCACAGGTCTATGTTATTACAGCTTCTAGCACAGGCTGCCTGATTTCACTGTCGGTTAAGTAAATGCCCGTCTTTCCCATTAAACTGTGCAAGGAAACATTGTATTGTGCTCATCCTGGAGGGAATCCTTGGAGCTTGGAAAAGCGTGCACATGGTTGGGCCCAGTGGATGTTTAAATTGAGTTGGCAGCTATTCCAATCACCTCTTCCTGAAGGGACCACATAAAGTTGTCTCCAGAGCCAGTTTAAGACCAACTTATTTTTTTCTAATTGCGCACTGTAGTGGCTCAGGGTGATGTGTGCACACAAGGGTACAGAACCTGGCCCAGAGAGGCCCCCGTGAGTGCCTGTCAGCGGGATGAATTTAGGATGCGACGTGGACACAAATGTCAGAGAGGGAGCATGCAGACCGCCCCGCGGCCGTTGCGGTTTGGGTGAGTTGCCGATGAGAGCTTGGCGCAACAAGGGGCTGCGTGTGTCGACAGGCGTTTGGACTGAAGCCGGGAAATGTGGGTGGCCCGGGGTGGCCCAGTGAGGGGGTGAGAAGACAGGCGTTAGGCTCAGAGGCATTAGGTTGGGAGATCTGAGATTTGGCTAACTCTGTGAGTCCAGGCTTCAGCTGCGGAACGAGGGCAATGGCGTCCGCGACAGAGGGCCACAGGGAGGGCCAATGACACAGTGCTGGCGACGTGTCCTCACACTGACACACGGTCAGTGCTCAGTCCATGGAAGCCATCGTTGTCACCAAGAGGCAGAAGTTTGACATAGGGGTGTCTTTACGAATTACTGTTTTTATATTTTCGGGTAAATATCCCAAAGAGAGATTTTCAGATCGTTTGGTTGTTCTATTCTTAATTTTTAAAGGAAATCTTATTTCAGGAACAATCTCTCCCTGTAGGTCATGCCATAGTTTCTCTCCCCGTGGGACATTCTCATACCTCCTTTCCAGCTCTTGGAGGTGTCATCGGCTGCGTGACAAAGCCAAAGGGGACGTGAGATGTTCTAACCCCGCCTAAGACCCACGTGCTGTCCCCACCCTGGCTCCCTTGGGTCATTGTGCTCAGGGCTCCAGCAACTCCATCCTGCTTTCCCATCAGCCTCTGGGCCCTTCTAGTCCTCATGTGGGACACCTTCTTTAGCTCCTCTCTCACAGCTCTTGCTGGTCATCCCTCCTGTAAGGTCACCATAGCCTCTGTCTTGACCGTGTTAGTGAGACCTTAATTTATAGAGGTGACCAAGGGATGACACAGAGGGGTCAGTGTCACTGAAAGAAGAATTTCTACTCAGAGTTTCCAAGACAAAGGGACATCCCACACCCCCTGGGAAAGAACCAGACTCTATTGGTTGGGAGGGTGGGGAGAAGGGAGGAAGAAGCCGCATGTGTCAGAGCCATTCTTGTGTTTCCCGTGATAAGGAAGGGCTGAGGAACGTTAAACAGCTGAGGAAGCTTCGGATGGGGGTAGTTTGGACAAGGCAGCAGGCCCCGGGTTATTGGGGCGACCTCTCGTTATCTGGTACCTGGCCCTGAAGGGATTAGGGCAGGGAGGCGTTGGCCTGTGGGTGAGGGTTAGACAAAGGACGTGGTTGGGGGTACAGGCTGGAGGCCGCGGTGTGCGCGAACGGTGTGCTCCAAGGGGACTTGTCCTGTCTCTAGGAATCAGCTGACCCAACTGGGCCCCTGAGAGGTCGAACCAAGACAAAATACGTAAAATGAAATGGAGGGTTAATATATCCTGCTCGGCACCCCATGGGCACTTCTGTAGCTGAGCTCAGCACGCTGCCCTCGGCACTTTTGTCGTGGTTGTTTCTTTTGATGCGGATCTTCCTTGCTCAGCTGTGAGCCATCAAAAGCAGGTTGTTCATCTTTGTCCCGTGGGCACCTGCCACCGATCCATGTGTAACGCAGTGACTCTCAGGCCTGACTGATCATTGGAGTCCATGAGAAGCATTTAAAAAATACTGACACCCAGGTCTGATCCTCAGAGAGGCTGACTTAATTCATCTGGAGTGTGTGACTTTCCACTGACTCCCGAATTTCCTGGGAGGAATTTTCCAGAAGGAAAGCAAGGTTGTGGTCCCAGATGTGTTCATTAAACATAGAGCAGGAACGCCAGGGACTTGCCCTGGGCTTGGCGACCTGCTCCAGGAGCATGGACGGCCCGTTCTGGGGGAACATCACTGCCGAGCCTCAGCAGGCCGGGCCGGCCCCGGGCCTGACCCCGGGGGTTCTGCTGTCCTCTCAGGCTCCGGGCTCACTGGGGCAGGCGCTCTCGTGCTACTCAGAGCAGGGTCCCCAGTCCCGTCTCTCTCCTGCTGGTGCCCACGTGTCTTTTGCTCCATGCAGTCAAGCGCCGTTCCTCTGGCCAGGGCTCTGGCCTTGATGGCCTCTCTCCGCCTTTCTGCGGCGGTCTCCGTGCATCTCCAGTGCCCTGCCGCGTGTCTCACGGTGTATCTTCAAAGGTGGGAAACATGATGAGACTTGTCTCTGTGGTTTTTGTTCTCTTCCTTGGAATCTTTGGAAGGAGAAATGCCAAAAACCCACCCATTGTCCTTTTTTTAAAAAAGTCCTCATCCAAGGATATGCCCATTGATTTCAAAAGGAAAGAGAGAGAAACATCGATGTGAGAAAGAAACATTGATCGGTTGCCTTCCATACATGCTCCCACTGGGGACTGCGATTGAACCTGCAACCCAGGTATGTGCGCTGACTGGGAATCAAAACGGCAAACTTTTGGTGTATGGGACAACGCTTCAACCAACTGAGCCACCTGGCCAGGGCCCACCCATTCTTCCTTTCTGCTCTCTCCCACCCTAGGTATTAGCTCCTCCCCAGAACTTTCTGGAACTTTCTCCAACTGTCTCCCCAACGGCCAACTGCTGCAGTGTACTCTCCGGCTACTCCGGGAACCTCCCCCAACACTCACACCCTCAACGCTCTCAGACCCTGATTGCTTCAAGGGCCCAAACTCTGGGGCATCCTGGAGGGAACCTGATCCCCACATTTTCCAGGAGCCTACCAAGATTTCTCACCTCCCCACAGCCACCGTCCAACAGCTCCCCAACTGCTCTGGGTAAGTGATGTGGGCTCTTCCCTATCGGCGTGAGACAGGGACTTCCCACGAGGACCAGCCACAGAGACAGGGAGACGGGGGAATGAGCACGTCTTGGGGACGGAACCATGGCCTGGAGAACTTGGAGTGACTAGAGTGGTATTTTTGGTTTCCTCACTCTGATGATTTGAGGCTGCTTGTGGTGTTTCTGCATGCTCGTCTCTGAGCATCTGTGTCTCTCAGAAAGGGCCCTCCGGTAGCTCTCTTGCCGCTAGAGCTCTGGACTGGGGTGAGCATTACTGGTTTCAGCTCAGACAGGCCTTACTTTCAACAGAGGCAGGAAGTTTCCATCCTTTGTGGGGACCTGAATTCCCCTTTCATGGGAAGGAGAATCCCTATATCCTCCCATCTTTAGACATGGAGGGAGAACTACAGACTGGATCCGTTCATGAAAGGAGGGGGTAAATACACAGCCCTGGGAGGCTCCAAGTTCAATTCTCACCTCCGCAAGGACAGACGAAACATTCAACCAATTCACAGGACGTCTATGGTCCTTCCCCCCAAAAAGTAACACAAGTAAATGACAAATAGAATTAGCCTGACATATACTATCCTTGTGGAAGGGTTGCAGATACTGTATGTGGTTATGAGGGGGTGTTTGAGAAAGATCTCTGAATAAAGTGGTGTTTAAAATGCACTTGAAGGATGAGCAAAAGTTAGCCAGATGGGTCACGGAGTGGGAGAGAATGGCTCTCCTTGCAGACAAAACAACCTGTGCAAAGGCCTTAGGGTGGGAGAGAGGGGAGGCCGCCAGCAGGGTGGAGGGTAGCTACACAGACTGATCAAGCCGTCTATACAGTGTAGGGAATGGATTAAGCCAGTATTTCCAAAGTGGACTTTACATGACACTGGTTCCTCAGATGTGTGTTAAAATATACATAACATAAAATTTACCATTTTAACTAATTTTAAGTGTACACTTGAGTGGCTTTAATTACATTCACAGTATTGTGCAACTGTCGCCATTTTGTATTTCCAAAACGTGTATTGCCCCGGCAGAAAATCTGTAACCATGAAGCAGTCCTCCCCATTCTCCCATTTACCCAGCCCCTGAAAAATGACTCAAGTTACCTCATATAAATAGAATAACGCCATATTTTTCTTTTTGTGACGAGCTTATTTCCCTTAGCATAACGTTCTCAAGGTTCATCCATGTTGCAGCATGTGTCAGAGTTTCTTTCTTTTTTGTGACTAAATAACATTCCTTTGTATGTATATACCACATGTTCTTTAGCCATTCATCTGTTCACGGACGCCTGTTTGTTTTCACATTTTGGCTCCAAAGAACACTGGCATAGGAATATGTGTTCTGGTCCTTGCTTTAAATACCTGTAAGTATATATGTCTAGGAGTGGAATTGCTGGGTCATATGGTAATTTTGTTTAGCTTTTTTTTTTTAAGATTTTATTTATTTATTTTTAGAGAGAGGGGAAGGGAGGGAGAAAGAAAGGGAGAGAAACATCAATGTATGGTTGCCTCTCATGTATCCCCAACTGCGGACCTGGCTCACAACCCAGGCCTGTGCCCTGACTGGGAATTGAACCAGCAACCCTTTGGTTCATAGGCCAGCACTCAGTCCACTGAGCAACACCAGCCAGGGCCTGTTTCGCTTATTGAGATATTACCAAACTGTTTTCCACAGTGACTGCACCATTTTCATTCCCACCAGCAATGTACAAGGGTTCTAATTTCTCCATCAGCTCTACAATACTGACAAATGTTGTAGATGAGCATTTGTTGTAGATGACCATCTGGCTAACTTTTGCTCATCTTTCAAGTGCATTTTAAACATCACTTTATTCAGAGATCTTTCTCAAATTCCCCCTCATAACCACATACAGTATCTGCAACTCTTCCACAAGGATAGTATATGTCAGGCTATTTCTATTTGTCATTTTGTTATTTTCTGTGTGTGCCTGTGTTTGTTTACTTGCAACCATCCTAGTGGAGGGGAAGTGGTATCTTACTGTGGTTTTTATTTACATTTCCTGAATATTGAGCATTTTCTCATATGCTTATTGGACATTTGTGTATCTTCTTTGGAAAAATGTCTATTCAAGTATTTTGCACAATTTTTAATTGGATTGTGTATTTTGCTGTTGTTGGGTTTTGGAAGTTCTTTACATACTCACAGATAATAATCCTTTTCAGGCATATGATTGGCAAATATTTTCTATCATTCCGGAGTAGTCCTTTTACTGTCTTTATAGATTTCTTTAATGCTAAAAGTTTTTAATTTTGATGAAGTTCGACTTCTCTATTTTTTATTTTGTTGTCTGTGTATTTGGTGTCATAGCCAGGAACTCATTGACAAATCAGTTTTATGAAGTTTTCCCTTATGTTCTCTTCCAAGAGCTTTATCGTTTTAGCTCTTACATTTAGGTTTTTTATTTATTTTGAGTTGATCTTTATATCAGGTAAGAGTTCAACATCTGTTTTTTTTTTTTTTTTTTTTTTTTGGCATGTGGTTATCCAGCACCAGTTATTGAAAAGACTATCTTTTCCCCATTCAATGTTCTTGGCACCCTTGTTAAAAGTTACCCGCCCATGTACGTAATGGTTTATATCTGAACTCTCTACTCCATTGGTCAATATTTCTGTCTTTATGCCAGTACCACAGTTTTCGATTACCACAAATTTGTAGTAACTTTTGAAATCAGGAACTGTGATTCCTCCAACTTCATTCTTCTTTTCAAGATTGTTTTAGTTATTTGGGGTCTCTTGAGATTCCATATGAATTTTAGGATGGATTTTTCTATTTCTGTGAAAAATATCACTGGTGTTTTGATAGAGATTGCATTGAATCTGTAGATTGTTTTGGATAATATTAACATCTTAACAACATTAAGTCTTCCAACTCATGAACACAGGATTTCCTTCCATTTATATATGTCTTCTTTAATTTCTTCCAGCAATGTTTTGTAGTTTTCCATATACAAGCCTTCCTCCTCCTTAGTTAATTCCTAAATATTTTCTTTTTTTATTGTACTGTAAATGGAATTGTTTTCCTAATTCCTGTTCAGATTGTTCATTGCCAATGTATGAAACATTGTATGTTTCATACAATGTATGAATTTCAATGTATGTTTCAAACAATGTATGTATTTTTGTGTGTGAGTTGGTAGCCTGCAACTTTGCCGAATTTACTTCTTAGCTTTGTTTTTTTAGTTATTAGAGTTTTCTACACATAAAATCACGTCATTGGCAAACAGAGATAACTTACTTCTTCCTTTTCAATTTGTCTTCTATTTGTTTTTCTTATCTAATCGCTCTGGCTTGAACTCCCAATAGTGTATTGAATAGAAGTAGTGAAAGTGGGCATCCTTCTGTTATGGGCTGAATTGCATCCTCTCTGCCCAAATTTATATGTTGAGGTCCTAACCCTGGTGCCTCATTATGACTGTATTTGAAGATAAAGCCTTTAAACAAGTGGTTAAGTTAAAATGAGACCATTGGGATAGGTCTTAACTCGTACTAGTGTTCTTATAAGAAGAGGAAATTTGGACCCACAAAGAGACACCAGAGGAAAGGCCATGTGAGGACACAGTTGAGGAGGGGGCCGCCTGCAAGCCAAGGAGAGGAGTCTCAGGAGGAGCCAGCCCTGCTGATGACGTATATGGAATTCCTGTAGCGTACGTTGTCCTCAGTGTTGAAAGACTGAACAATTTTCTCTGAGGATCAGGAACAAGACAAGTGTATTAGTTTTCTAGGGCTTTCATAGCAAAATACTGCAGACTGGGTGGCTTAAACAACAGAATTAATTTTTTCATAGTTCTGGAGGCAAATATTGTTGGAGCAACAGGATAGCTGCATGTAAAAGAATGAAATTAGACCTTCTGACGCTCTTTCCCTGGGGATAATGTCAGACCCCACAGGTCATGGGCTCAGTCCTCCAGTTCTGTCCCCACTTCTGAGGCCAGTCTCAAGTCCAGGTTGTCACCTGGGCCTCTTACCTACCAGCTATAGGTTAATGGTTCCAACAACACCCTTCTTGGGTTTGACTAATTTGCCTGAGTGGCTCACAGAACTCGGAGAAACCCTTAACTTCCTAGATGGGAGCAGCGCCTAGGATCAGGGGCGTGGGGCGGGCGCAGAGCCTCCACGCCCACCGAGCTTGCCCCGTCCCCTGCGTCTCCACGTGCTCACCAACCCGGAAGCTCTCCAAACCTTGTCCTTTTGGTTTCTATGGAAGTTTCGTGACAAGGAATGATTAATTAAATTATTAGCTACTGGTGATTGACTCGACCTCCAGCCCCTCTCTATGGAGGTGGGGATGGGGACAAGGGGAAGAAGGAAAGTCCCAGCTCTCCAGTCACACCGCACGGTTGGTTCCTCTGGCATCCAGGAGGAATTTGGGTGCTCCATCTGAGGGCACAAGTGGGAAGGTTTAGGAGGAAGGGGAAGTGTAAGAGTCTGTGTCTAGAGAGAGGAAGGAGGGGAGATCTGGCCAGTAAGGGGGGTGTCAGGCACAAGAGGCCTCGAGGGACAAGAGGGAGGCTCAATAGTCCCGGCAGCCCTGGCCCAGTAGATCCTGGGGCTGGGGGTCCACGGCCCCGCAAGAGGCTTGGCCGGACTGGTGATTTTGGGAGATCGACCCAGACCAGGTGACTGAAGCAAGAGAAAAGCGCGTCGGAGGTGGGCCCCAAAGGACACAGAGATGGGAGCGTCCAGAGGTGGGTCAGTGGGGTAAAACAGGCTGGCGATGGGAAGGGGCAGCTGTGCCTTTGTGGGCTTGAACAAGGCCTCTCACCCTAGACCTGGGACTCTGAGTATGAAGCAGAGTCCTGTGAATCCCCAAGAGAAAGGTCAGGTGTGAAAATACCGAGAACCCCTGCCTTCTGTCAGATATCTCTGCAGCAAAACAAGCCAGGGAAGGTTAGACAAATAAGCAAAAGGGATCCAGAGACCGGCACCCACCTGAGTGGTTGGTTTCCTACTGGTATTTACAGAGAGGAGCAATGAAATGAAAACAAGGACTATCAGAAACAGAAGTGGCAAGTTTCTCGGGCATTCAAACAAGAATTTATTAAGCATCTAGACAGGCCAGGGACTGTGCTTGGAATGATAGATGCAGATTCAGCGCTTCCTGGAACTATAGGCAAATTATTGCAAAATGAATTCGTATAAAAACAGCAAGGGAAAGAGTAAACGAACACATAAAAATTGTAAAGAAAGGAGTAAAGTGCTCTGATCCTGTGTAACTGAAATCCACTTTGGCTATTTACCAAAAGCGGTAGGAGGTGGGGTGGAGCACAGGAAGGCCCTGGGGCAGGAAGGAGCCCGAGGGACTGGCCGGAGTGAAGAAGGGAGCCGGGGAGAGCAGAGACGGGCCTGGAGAGGCAGGAGGAGTCCACCTGCACAGGATACTGCGAGCTACGTGGAAGATACTAGGCCTTACTCCAAGAACAAAGGGGCTAGAAGGGCAGCGAGCAAGAGGACAGCAGAGCCGCAAGAGGAGGCTGCGGAACAGAGTAGTTAAGGAGCATGAAGCCTGGAGCCAGATGGCGTGTGTGCAAATCCCAGGTCAGCCACTTACCACCCACAATTGGCCAAGGGCCGGATTAGCTAACGTCTCTGTGCCTCAGAGGATCGTCCCGAGGGATCAATGATAACGGCCTGGAGCACCCGCGTGCGGAGGAATTGCAGACGCGAGTGGGCTCACCAGGAGCGACCCTGCGCGGAGGATGCCCCCTTCCTCCAGACAGACATTCGTTGCTGGTGCTGAGGACCCCGGCACCCGGGACAGTATTGGCTTCTCTAGTGGCTGCCACTTTGAAGACAGGAACCTCTTGGCCGTGGACGATCTCTCTGGCCTCATCATCCTCTGGCGCTGGGTGTCTTCTTTGAGTTCCACGAGGACGGGCCCGACATCGCGGGGCTGGCGCGGGCCCAGCGCGGGGAAGGCGCTCAGTGCCTGTTGGTGCGATGGGTTGCAGATGGACTGGTCTGCGGAAGGCCGCCTGTGCCACCCGTGAATTACTGCGCGTTCCCGAGGCGCCGGGGCGCTCACCAAGTGCCTTGCCTCGTTCACGCCACTTCATGCGCACAGCCACCCTGTGAGGGGGCTACCAGGAGACACTTGCAAGTTGGGGAGATCTTGGGAGTGAGTGGGGGAGGCCTTGTCATACTTCAGGGAGTCTCATTATTAATTTTAATAATTTGCAGCCCTCAAAGAAGGGCTTTTTGCTGGAAGCAGGAATTCCACCGGAAGCAAGCTGTGCTGAAAACAGTTTCTCTAAAGATTTACCTGTGTAGACTTTATAGCTACGGTCGCATCTTCCTTATCCAGGCACAGGGGTCACAAGGTCACAGTGCTTGTTTCTGAAAGGAGGAGATGGCGCCTGCTCCAGAGGCCTAGCACTGCCTGCCCCCGAAAGCCTGAAGGAGCTCAATGCAGAGCTCAGGAGGCCTCCGTCCTGGCTGGGCCCCCCAACACCCCTCTCAGAGGAGACAGAGGACAGATCCCTGGGAAAGGCCGTGGGAGAGCCACCCTGGATCTTCCCCTGCCACCTCCGGTTCCGCTCCGGGTCCCACACATTCCCTCCCACAGGCCTGTTTCCCGGGAAGAGAGTGGTGCGGTGCAGCCCGGCCCCTGCTCCCAGCACCGAGCTGGTGCGCCCGCCCTTCCCGGCCGCTCTGCCGGCCTCCTTCTCCGGGGACTGCTGTCCGGGAGAGCGCTGAGCTCAGCACTGCTGCAGGGTGCAGTCCGCTGGAGGGCCCTTCCGACCTCAGCTGGCCCTGCGGGCCGGCCTCGGGGCTGGGGCAGCCCTGCCCCGGGAGCAGCGGGGTCGCTGCCTCCCAGCGCTTCCACCCACGGACCGCCCCGAGGCTGTCAAAACAGGTGGCGGAGGACCAGTGGGCAGGAAGAGCAGAGCTGTCCAAGGGGCATGGCCCAGCCAAAGCCCCGCTCCTAGAAAAACAAACCCCGGTCAGGCCCTTGCCAGCACTCTAGAGCCTGCACCCAGCCCCACGCCCACCCACCCAGCCCCACGCCCACCCGGGGCCACTGGCTTCCCAGGATTTGCCTGAAAGCCAAAGGAGCAGGCTGGCCCTGGACCAGCCGGCCACGCGGGGCGAGCGGCGAGGGCAGGGGGAGGGCCGTGCTGGGAGGCTCCCACAAGCACCTCTGCTTTGCGGCCACCCGGCCCTGGCAGCCGGGGCTCGAGCGACAGGCCCGGCCCGCGTGGCACGCGGAGTCCAGTTCGGAGTGAGCCCAGGTCCCCCGGAAGCACCCCACCCTCCTCCCTATGTTCACCAGAAGTCCCTGTCCTGCCAGGCGGGCCCCTGGGGAGGTGGCCTGTGGGTGGCAAGGTCTCCCCCCACAGAGGGCTGTCAGCCCTAAGGGCTCTGTCTGTTCCAGGTGCCCACGGGCTGGACAATGCAGCTGGCCGTGGCAGCCCTGTTTCTGGGCCTCACGGTGGTGGTCCCCAGAGTGCAGAACACAGATGACCAGTGTGTAAGCTTGCCTGTGCCGGTCCAGGATATCTCCTTCTGCACGTAAGGCTGGGGGGCCCCAGAGGGCAGTTGGGAGGCTGGGAAGGAGGCCGTGAGGGGGCGGCGCTGGGGAAAGGACTGAGGGGGCCCAGGACAGGACGTGGCCGCCCTCGGCTCCTCTGGGGCTCCGAGGGGCTGGCCCGAGAGTCCATCCCTACAGCCCGAAATGCTCCCCCACCCCCCGCCAAGTGGCATTTTAGAGAAAAGAGCTGTTGTTTGCTTTTCAGTCACAGGCCCGGGAGTGTTGGGGCAGGCTGGCCCTGTAGGGGCCGCCGCCCCGGGGTGCTGTCCAGAGAGGAGGCTGGAGTTTTCCCCTCCAAGGCGCGAGCTCCCCTGAGTCTGCGCCGGATTTCAGCTCCCGCCTCACAGGCTTCTGGGTAGAAGAACGGGCCCTGCTAGTCATGGGTCAACCCCAGGGCCACCCCGGCCACACGGCTGCCACCCCCTTGGCCAATGTGTCTTCCCACTGAGGCTGATGGGAGAGAGGACAGAAGAACGACTTCCAACTCGGTCTTCTTGAGTCCTTTTGAATTCTTACATACATTATTTTTAGAAAGATAAATACATCTTTTCCCTCAAAAAGTTAAGTATAATTGAAGCCCTCTCCCTTAAAAAAAAAAATGGATTTTGCCCCTGTCACAGATCTGGGCCCTCAGGGGCACCGCTGAGTGGACCCTTCGGTTGGCGGGGGGTCGGGGGGCGGGGGGACGCAGTTCTTCCACAAGCAGGCAGGTCAGCTGGGCTGGGGCGGGCCAGGCCTGGCGAGGGCCCAGGCGCGGGGGCCTCTGTGGGTCCCTGTGTCGCCTGCATTGTGGAATGGGTACAAAAGGATCATGTGCACGCACTCACCAGAGCGAACTGACCTGCGCCCCAGCTGCCCTGGGCTCTTCCTGTGTCCCCCCACGTGCTGGTGGCTGGTGACCCGTGTGCCACCCTGGGCTCCTGTTGCGTGTCAGGAGTTCGGCTGGTGTCTTGGACTCCTTGACCCCTTTGATCGTTGTCACGAATCTTCTGAGTATTACAGATGAGGACTCTCCAGAGATTAAATCACCCGCCCATGGTGCTGGCACAGCTTATGGGGATCAACCCCCCGCATTGGGCTGCTCACCTCCTCCAGGGGCCGGACGGTCTCAAACTCCAGTAATGGGGAAAAGCTGTCTTAGCCCATTCGGGCTGTGATAACAGAATGCCAGAGACTGGAGGGCTTAAAAAGAGCAGAAACTTACCTCTCAGCGTCGGGAGGCTGGGAAGTCCAAGATCCAGCCGTAGGCAAGTTCTGTCTGTGAGGACCCGCTTCCTGGTTCAGAGACGGGCGTCTTCCCGCTGTGGCTGGGGTCTCTTTTGTAAGAGCACGAGTCCCGTGGGTGAGAGCTCCACCCTCGTAGCCTAAGTGCCTCTCAGAGGACAGCCCCAACCCCCGCCTGTACCATCGCACTAGGGGCCAGGATTCCCACATACAAATTTGAGGAGGGAGGGCAGGGGGACACAAACATTTACAACACCGAGGGTCCATTCTCAGGACTCCCCAGAAGACACCGGCAGACACCAGGGTGAGAGACGTGGCCTTCGGACACTAAAGCTGCGGGCTAGGAGAGCTCTTCAGGTTGCAGACGACTGCGGCACAGAGGAAGCTCTGTCGTTATTCCTGATGAAGATTTTTGTTTATAAAAGATCATCACGGACGCTGAGCACATCGTGGGCACATCAGACATTTGAGGAGGGATCAGCAGCTCCTGCACTGGGGCCCCCTCCCCACGGAACCTGCTCAGCTCAGGCTCTAACCTGTGAGAGACACCCACCCCTCGCCCGAGCCACTCCTCCTGTATCTGGAGTCTAACAGGAAATCCTCGCAGTTGGGACTCAGCACCTAAAGGTATTGACCTGTGAAGGAGGAACTTTACGTACAGCGACAAGCAGTGGGAAAACACTCAGAGGAAAGCTCTTCTAGGATAATAGGAGCTCACCCACTCCTGAGACAAGCCAGACCACAGCCACAGAAACACTGAGTCAGAGCCCCTGCTCAGGCCCAGAGTCCAAAGAACTGTAGCCGTGCATCCCCCTCAACAGCCCTCTCCCTGCCGCCCCCCACGCCAGGGGCCCTGGGCACGGCCCCCCAGGGCGCTCCTCGGTGCTGAGAAGCGGCCCCTTCTGGAGTGCCTCCTATCGGAAGGCAGGGGACGCCTTCCCCTGGCTTCGTCCCCTTCCGTCCCGTCTCGCCCCAGGCGCCGCAGAGAGTGAAGCTAGTTTCCCCTCTTCCACACATTCGGTCCGGTCCTTGGGTCCCTCAGATGCCTGGAGACTGATGCCGCGACCCCCGTCTGCACCCACAGCTCTCCTCGCCCGGGCACCCACCCCCATTTGTCAATTCCTCTTCAGGGGTCTTGGTCCTGGGCCCCCACTCTCAGGACGGGTCACTCGGAGACAGACCCGCAGCCCTTTTCTGGGTGTGGCGCCCCACACTGAGTGCCACACTGAGAGCCACGCTGGAGGGCGGGGCGCCCACCGGTCCCCCTCCTGCTCTGTGAAAGCAGCCTCGCCCCCACCCTTGCTTCCAGGCAGCCGGGATGCGGGGCATTCCCGCAGGCACCGCTGGGGAGGAGTCTTTCTCCGATCCAATTCTTACGATGCCGATGCCGGAGTGAATCCAAAGCCAGGAGAAGCTAATAGCCTCCCTGGGAAGCTGTGAAGCCGGTGGAAGCTGGTCTCTTTGGCTTCGTGGCAAGCTTCCCGCACACAAAGCAGCTGTGTGCGCTTACGCCTCCCTTCCCCAGGCGCGGTGCAGCCGGCCAGCTCTGGCCCAGGCTCTCAGGAGGTGGCAGCAGCACTGTCAGCTGGGGCTGCAGTCTCATCTGAAGGATGGGCCGGCGGGGTGCTCTGCTTCGGGGCTCACTCGTGCGGCTGTGACAGCCTCAGTCACTGTCCCGTGTGGCCTCTCCATGGGGCTGTTACCACACAGCCGGTGGACCCCCAGAGCGGGGGTCTGAGAGGGAGAGGGTGTGGATCAGAAGCCACCGTCTCCTTATGCCTCTGGAGCTGACATCCTGTCCCTTCTGTCTTATTTTCTTTATTAGAAGCAGGTCACTAAACCCAGCCCCCACTCAAGGGGCGGGGATAACACACAGAAACAGCGATCGCTGGGGGGGTTTTGGACAATGCCCCTCACACCCATGTCCCTCTTCCCCGTCAGCTCACTGATGATGAGACTCTGTACTAGCTCCTTCGCTCTCTCTGGGCCTCAGTTTACTCATCTGGAAGATGAGAACAATGGCAGTGCTGCTTCAAGATACTGTTGTAGGAAATGGAACAATAGCACGTGCCATGTCTGATCTATTTGAGGCGGCCCCGTAAGTGACATTTCCTCCCCTCCCCCGCCCCATCTCCACTGCGACGTCAGATAACGGCCCCGCTGGACAGGGCGGAGTGCCCGCTCCTCTCCCCACACTCCCCCAGATGTGCCCCAGCCCAGGCCTCGGGACAGAGACGAGGACGTGTCCCCTGTAAACACTGTGAGCAGAAGGGGCGCTCACTGCAGGAAAATGGCCCTGTGGGGTGTTTTGAACTTGAATGCAAGTTGTAAAGGGTGCTTTTACTGAATTTACCTTCTGATTCAGGTCATCGTAGACCTGGCCAGATCTTCTCGTAGGCTGGCTCGATCACCTGAATTCTTCGTTACCAGCTGGGTGCTGTTTGCCGATCAACTTTGCCTTCTGTGGCCTGATCCAAGCCTTGGCAAAGCTGCTTGTCAGGACAGAGGCCCGCACACGCCCCGGGGCTCGGCCTGCTGCATGAGCCGCGTGAGGGCTTCCCACCCCAGGCTGGAGTGCCCCGTGGCTGTGCCTGGGGCGGGGGCACAGGCCCTGGTCCCCTGGCGTTCACACTGCCAGCGCACGCTCAGGGCCTTTGGGTCCGCTCACCAAATGTCACCTTGCTGATTTTCCCTCACTATTTTAGCCCTCGCAGCAGCTCTGCCTAGAAAGAAACAGAAGACCCCTCTCCTCCCTGGAGAAGGCCCCCCCCGCCCCCGGTCCCCAGGTTCCCTGTCCCCGATCCCTGGCGGTTCCCAGGTCTGTGCGGTGGGATGAATGGCTCTCTCTCTGCCAGCGGAGGGCCCCACTAGGCCTTAGATCTCACCGGCTGCAGCGGCAGGGAGCCGTGGTGCAAATGCGCCAAGGGACCCTCAAAGGCTGCCGTGAAGAGGGGTGAAAACCTGTCCTTGGAAAATTCTTTGGAAGCTACAAAAGCCATGCCATCTGAAAGAAGTGACTGTCAGCTTGTGACGAGTTAAAAGAAACAAGTTTGCTCAGCAAGCCGGCGGTTCAGCCAAGTGGCGTCGGCGAACCGTCCTGGTCAGGCGGCCCGAGTCCTGGAGTTGGGGTGCTGGCCGGAGGAGCAATCTTGCATCTGCCAAGTGTTGCAGGCTCCAGCCACCTTTGCCTAAGATGGGACCTCAGAAGCCTCTGGAAGGGTGGGGTGAGGAGGGGGAAGGTGGGGCTCCTCACCAAGAAGCTGTCTTTGCCTTTCTCCCAGGTTCAGACTTCAGGAGCTCCCCCTGTAGAGCTAGTCCCCCAAGTGACATTTTCACTGGGTCCCCCTCAGGCGTCACCCCCAGCAGGGAGCCGTGGGCAGCTCTGGGTGTCCAATGGCAGGCTGCGGAGCTGCTCAGCCATGCTGGGTCATCTGGAAAGGCTGAGGACCCACGCCCTGCCTCTCAGCGAGTTATCTTCACCAAAGGACTGTTCACCCGAGAATGACCGTACCTGTTGGGAGGGGCTCCTGGTGGCTAACTGGGCTAAGATTTATACACAGAGCCTAGCAGCTGTTGCTAAACTGCAGGCCCTCACACAAGCTTGCAAGCCGCGCTTCGTGGAGAAGCTCTGCACGAGACTGCCCGCCTGCCCGCTGAGCAGGCCCTTAGAAAGGAGCTCCCGGAGTCCCATTTCAGGCAGTAGGACTGAGGCGTAGCCTGTCCAGTCGGAGCTGCAGAGCTATACCCTTGTTAGTATCTTGACCAATAAGTCAGAGCAGCTCCCTTCTGATCAGTCAGGATAACGTGTGTATTTGGCCAATCCAACTGTGAGGATTTAGAGTCCTCATTTACATGAGAACAAATCAATCAGGGGCTGGGGCTGGGGCGGGGCTTCTCTCTACCGAAGTCAGCTCCCTTGGGCCGGAGAGCACACTGTCCCCGGGCACTGGAGATCGCGGGGCGCCCCTGGCGGGAGCTGACATTCTCTCACCTGAGCCGAGCAGAGCTGTATGGCTGGAGAGGGGGCCTCACACCCAGGGGCGCCTCACACCATGCTGCTTCATGATTGAGCTGAGACACTATTGAGCTGCTCCACAGCTGTGCTGTATAGCCGTTGAACCGTTTGCACTGAATAAAGCCTCCTTCTTTGCTGTAACCCAAGCTGGGGATTCCTGTTGGTGTTGAATCAGCACCAGTGACCATCAGTTGACAAACCCCACAGAGACCCTAGGTCTTCATGATTAAAAAAATAAAAAGACAGAAGGGCAAGGAGGAAGAATCAAGTAAAGTAAGAAAAAAGGCACACAGCTTTTCTTTTTTCCCCAATCTATTTGAAAGCCTGGCTTACATCCCTGAGTTTCAAACACAGGCTCACCCTGGTGGCGTTGTGGGGTCAGCCCTCCCGCGGAGCCTGACTCTCGAGCACTCACACTGTACAGACCAGTGGATAAATAAATTCACACTTCAGTCTTAGTGACTAGGGGTTTTACCCGCCCCCCGCCCCCCGAGAGATATTTACGTTTTGAAAGTGCAGTGAATAGCAGGTTAAGAGCCGAGGGGATGGACAGCACTCAACCACCAAAAGTGGACCGTTTGAGCGGTGGAATTTCCAAACATTGAGAGGAGCTTAATTGTGCAGGGGAGAGAACAGTCTGTGCCCATGAAGAAGGCTGTGCTTTTCTTTATGTAATAAGAACGCCCCTGAAAAGCAATGTTTAAATGCTATTTTTATAAACCCAATCCTACTTTAAGGACACTGACCAAGTGTGTCTGTGGATGCATGTTCTTTCTGAGAAGTAAACGTGGACCATAGTTTACACTTCTGACCACCCTGCATTGATCACTTCCTTTCCTCCTCTCACCCACCCTCTAGGTAGATAGTAGTAGTGTCCCTACTTTACAGGTGACTAAACGGAGGCACGAAGAGGTCAAGTAACTCTTAGAACACAAAGGTCGCACAACCAGTTAGTGGCAAATCTAGGGTTCAATCCCACTTGACTTTACATTCCCAGCAGCACTAGGCCGAAGCCTCATAGGCCCCCAGGCTCCCTAAAACGCTGACGTGGGCCAACCACCGCCCTCTCTCTGTAGGGGCAGCCTTGACATCTCCTACCCAGAGGTGCAGAACATCAGCTGCAGGATAGTCCCTGACTGCAACGACTACAGGCTGAAGATCACCAGGTGGCCGGCTCCAAGGGTCACGTTCCCGGGGGCTTCGGAGGTGAGTGAGCAGGTCCGGCCTGCAGGGTGAGAGCCGCAGGTCGGTTTGCCCCGGGCTTGCTCATCTGAGCGTGTAGAAGCTGTGCGCAGAGCCATCTGGATTAGGTCTGGTGGTAGCAGATGGCTGTTGCCATAAGCTCATGCCTTCTCAGAGCAGCCCCGCAGCCTCGGAGGAGGAGGCCGGGTGGGTGGCTGGGGTGAAGACCGGGGGAGCCTTATCGGGGTTCAGGGGCCACTCTGCCTGGGATCTTCCCTGCTTCTACAGCTCCTGAGCCCCCAAGCCTGGCCCCTCGGTCATCGTGGGGACCAGCTGATGCATGCTTTGGAGTTCGCTGAGAAAAGGGGTGGGGAGATGCGGGGAGTTCCTTTTCAAGGCGCAAGGTGGCCGAGCTTTTAGAATGACCTTCTGAATGGGGAGGAGCTAGTTTGTAGAGGGTAGCATTTCTCCTGTAAGCTAACCAAGCAGAGGTCAGTGTGTCTTGACTTTTGGTCACCGCAATAAGAAATGCGCTCAAAAGTTCAACCAAAGTTGTCTAAAATAGAAGATTGAAGCATGTTAGGAATTGGAAGTAACTATTTCTTTTACTGGGAAATGAGTAGTACCGTGTTGGTCTGCAAGGCTCCCTCGGTTTGGGGAAGGGCCGTGGAACTGGGCAGCGGGGCTGTGGCTGCTGTTCCCGGGGTCTGGGCCGTGTCCTGGGGAAGCTGCGCCACTGTAACGGTCAGCCGTCTTTCCTCCTCGACTCCCAGGCCAGCATGAACCCCCAAAGCGTCCGGGGTGAAAGGTGACCTTTGCTGTCTGCTCTGTTTTAGTAGGAGGTGCCAGTGTCAACCTAGGAACAAAGACGGCACTGTGTCCCAGGCTCAGGCCTAGAGTGGGGGAAGCCAGGGGGTCGTGATCAGGGTGTGGGCACATGCACAGCGAGGCCGCCTCTGTGCATGGTGGCGGGGGAGGCCGCCGCGGGCTCTTCCCCACTGTCAGTTTGAAAGTGGGGGTCACACAGATTGCTTGGAGGTAGAAGGATATATTTTTCTTTCTTTCTTGAACTGTTTTTCACTATCAGGGAACCAAGAGATTGGGATATGTCTCACAATGTATAGGCCAAGAACACGAAGCTTCGATAGGCTGTGGTGTTTGCAAATGTGACCAAAGTCCTTTCCTCTGGGAGACCGAGCAAGCAAACAACGAGGGGGCTCCCTGAGTCTCCTCTCCCTCCGCCCTCCCAACCCTCTGCACGCGCATGCACACCCTCACACACACGTCAACCCTCCCCCCGGGCACCCTCGGCCTGGGTCGCAGCATGGGCAGGCGGGAGGAGCGGGGGGGATGCGGGTCACCGCGATTCTAACACGTGGGGCAGGAGGTGGAGGGCTGAAGAAGCGGGGCAGGGGCCTGGCCATTGCGAGAAGAGTGTAATGACGCAGGACTCTCAACTCACAATTAATTCGCACATCCTCGTGTTTGTCACTTAAGGAGTGAAGAGGTTGGACCTGATGATTTTACAGCCCACTAATCACTGTCCCAAGGGAGAGTCTCTGCCCAGGGCTCCGTTACCCATGGTATTGCTGCATATGTCCACTAGATGGCAGTGTGGACTTTTCTGGGTACCTGGTGTGCTTGGGTGGCACAAGTCTGAAGCAAGTTTGCAAAGTCTTTGCATTTGATTGGGTTTAGTTGATTCTGACTGTCCAGGGTTAGGAGCACAGAACTCAGAGAGCATACCCCCTCCAGATCCTGGAATCTCCCATCCTGTCTCAGCGCTGAGGCGGGCACGGAAGAAAACCTGGAAGCTGGGGAAGAACACAGAGCTGTGGTTAAGAAAGCCGAGGCAGGCAGAGATTTCACAAAGGAAGCTTGGTCAACGCAGTAGCAAGAAAGAAAAAGTCATCTTCTATTACGATAGAACTACACATTGTGGAAATCTGACCTCTGAGAAGGCAGATTCAGTTGAGTTATCCAAAGCCACCGTTCATCTGGTGGCACCCACTTGACGCGGGGTTGGGTACCATGCATTGTCATTTCATTTAGTGCTCTCATCAAATCTGCAAGTGAAGTTCCTCTTTAATCAAGATTGTTAGTGGCAAGTGACAAAAACCCAACTCAAACTAGCTTGAGCCAAGAAAGAAGGGAGGCTTCCCTGGTTCACAAACTGAAAACTCCAGGGCTGGCTTCAGGCAATGCTGTATCCAGGCGCTCAAACATCATCACCGGGAATCTGTCCCCTTTCTCTATTTTTTTCTGTGCTGGTTTCGTGTGTAATAGACTTTCCTTGAGGTGACAAAAACCACGCTCACTGGCTTAAGACTTACATTTTACTAGTTTATCTGTCCCAGTGGGACTAGGCTGACCCTTTCCAACCATTAAAAGTCCCAAGATTTGTCCCACCTGAATCACACACCCATCCCTGAACCAAACAGCCAACTGGGCAGCCCCACTTACTCCATGAGTCTGGAAGAAGAGGGAGAGGAGGGCTCCCCTAGAGGAGAAGCAAGCTACTGGTTGTCAGGCAGGAAAAGGTGTCCTGCCAGAAAAATAAGCCAAGTTCCTACAGAAGGAAGTGACCGGGCCAAGGGCGGAGCCGGAAAGAGGCAGGGTGTAAACCCAGTGGGCCCATCCCCAGAGGCTTGACCTTTGGACCACGGTCAGGGGCACGCTGGGAGCTGGCACCGTCGGCAGGGCTTGCTGGCCAGACGCTGCTCTAGGACAGAGAGAGCAGTGGCTCTAGGGAAGGTGGTCACGAGGAGGTGGGGACAGGCCAGGGACAGTGAGAAATGAGGCAGTGGCCGGAGCTTCCCTTTAGTGCTAGAGGGACACACTCTCTGGAGAGACAGTGACTAAGAAAGTCGGAGGGGAAATGGGTGCTATCAGGAATAGGGTCCCTCAAAAGCGGGGGCAGGGAGCCTGAATCGTAGTGCCACGGGAGAGGATAAGAGAATTTCCTCTGGGCCCCGGGGCCTGATGGAAAAGGGCACGAGATTGGTGACTGTCTGTGCGGGGACAATGCCTTCCTGAGGTGATCAAAGCAATGCTCCCCCCCACCGACACACACACACACACACACACACACACACGCACGCGCGCGCGCGCCGAGGCCGCGGAGACGGGGCTGCAGGGGCCACAGGACAGTGCCTCTGTGCCCACCAGAGGGCTCCCGCCTCCACGCCTTTGCTCGGGCTACTCCCAGTGTTCGGACCCTGCACTAGAGGACACCCTGCCCGCACCAAAATGCTTCCTCCTCTAGGAAGGCTTCCCCAACTGCCTCCCTCCCTCTGGGGTTCACCCTCACTCCTAGTTGATCTCTTCCCTCTTTGAGCCATTTTAATGCCCCTGCCCTCCACACTCAGAGTTTATTTTCTTCTGTTTCGTATTGTGCGTTCATAGCTTCAACCAATTTGTAGCGAGACCACGGGTCGTGTTTCTTTGAACCACCCACAGCTCCGAATAGCACCGCAGGCTCCCTGTCGGCTGACTGGCTGACTGGGAGACCACATGGGTGAATGAATGAATGAATGAATGGCAGGTGGAAGGACGCCTGCGCGAGTGTGAGCTCTGAGCCATGGGAGCCCAGCAGTTTGCCCTTGAAGCTCCTGGGTGCACGGGGGCCTCTGAAGGACCAGAGCTGCGCCTGGTGGACCGCAGGCCGGCATCAGTCTCCCCTCTGCCCAGGCGGGTGGGGGCCGTGGGCTGGGAAGGTGGAAGCAGGAGAGAACGAGGAAGTCAGGCGGGTTCCCGCGAAGGCAAAGTAGTGCAGGAGAACAGGGACAGTCCCCGTGCCAGCAGCCGCTGAGTGCCGACAACAACGACAACGGTGAAGTAGGAGGAAGTTTTCTCCCTGGCCCGCTGACAAGCATTAAGAGGCAAACATCTTAAAATGCATCCCTTTGCAAGCCAATGGAGACTAAAAGGCCCTGAGGTGCTTCTTGACTGGGGCTCATTCTTCACCTTGAATGTAAGCAGCAGGAATCTTTTTGAAGTGAAAAAATTGCCTCTAAGTGGGGAATGTGCATTGCATTCAAGGAAAGGAACAAAGACCACAGCAGCTCTGTCCTGCTGTCCCTCGGCTTTTCAGCCAGGCTCAGCGAGGCCCTCGGTCTCCTCCCCAGAAAGCGGGTGATTCAGTGGCCTCCCATCAGGCTGGGCAGGCAGGTCCCTACACGATCCTGGGTCTGCAGCATTGGTGTTGCTGGAGGCCTGGATTTGGGGCCTCAGCACTGGTCGTGGGGGATGGAAACTTCCAGGTGGCCGAGCTTCCGGAGGTGAGGCTATGGCCCACCTGCAGAGGTCAGGTGAGACAGGCAGCGGAGGCTCCCACGCGGCCGGGCCGGGCCGAGCCTGGCGCTGCCCCTGAGTGATGGAGAAGGGGAGACAGGAGCTCCAGGATGGCGGGTAAAGTCAGGACAGGGCGGGGAGTCTGCTGGGGGTGGAAGAGGGGTGTCCACCATGCACCCGGGATAGTTTAGGAAAGAATTAGTGAGATTTGACCCTAACCCATTGCTTAGTGCAGGAACGTAATAAGTGGCATTAGCTGTCATTACAAGGAGAGGCTGGCTTGTGGTCTAAAGCGTTCAAGGCGCAGAAGAAGGGTTCGGTCTGTGGCCCAGAGGCAGGAGCCAGTGCGGCTGTGACAGAGAGGTGGGGTGACATGCGGGGCCAGGCCTAGGAGGGCCGAGTACCTGGTGGCCAGGTGAGAGGGCGCACATGACGTTTAATCCTCCTGCCCCTGGCCAAAGTCTGCTGGACTCACTCAGCTGTGCCCCAGCCCAGCCCAGGCCGCTCAGCCATCTGTTGCGGGGCTGCCTGAGTCCACGACGGCAGCCGGTGAAAGAGGAGCAATGCTTAGCACCATTTCTGAGGTTGGCGGTGTGAGTTTTAGGTTGCAAAGAAACTTCCCATTCAGGATTTCACAGGATCTTCCCAGCAGCGCTGGCCGCCGGGCAGAGCAGGGATGGTCCCACAACGGCAGCGGGGGCGCCGCCCAAGGTCACACATGTCAAAGCTGGGAAGCCTGAGGACCAGCCCGAGACTCCAGGTTTCTTGCCTTCCAGCCGCCTGCTCTTTCCCACTGTGATTACTAGAAAACAACCCCAATGTGAGGGCCGCACGCGGGGTCAGCCAGGCATCTGCTCCCCAGGAGCCAGGGGCACAGCCAAACCAGGCCCTGGCCCTGCCGGCACGGGCATCTCACAGCAGTGAGGGTGCACCCTGCAGTCACTGTGAACAGAATGGATTTAGAGCTCTTGCGTGACTGTATTGCTCCCTGACGGCTTCATTAGAAGCGGTTTGGCCTTGGTTTGCACCCCTAGCCCTCTTTATCCCCTGCTGCCTTTCCTGTCGTGACTCTCCAGGCTCCCTCCAGGACTCACAGGCTCTGGTTAGGCCTGGGCCCAGCCCTCCAGGGACTTTGTAATAGAGCCGCCGTCCCCAGGCCCCGGACGCGCCGGGGGAAGCACAGGCGCACAGGATGTGTGCTCTGCAATCGAGCGTCTGATGTCAGCCCAGAGCTTCCAGGCAAGTGCTGGGGAAGCAGCTTCCAGATGTTTTTTAGATCAAATAACGTTTCTTTGAAAAAAACTGTGTGGGCTGCTCCAGCGAGGAAGCTGATGGGACCTGAAAGCAGAGTTCAGTGGGTTTGCATCCTGGCTTTTAAAGAGGGTCACTCTGCCAGTGTCTGGGAGGGGCTCTTTGCAGGCTGGGGACCTGCTCACAGCGGGCCGCTGCGAGGGTGAGCCGGAGCCTCTCTGGTTTTAAAATAGCTGCCCAGCCTCTGCTGGAGCCACTTCGATGGACAAACACGCGGATTTCAAAGGCTGCGGGGACTCGTTGGCTGCTCTCCCTGGAGAGAAGAGGTGGTGGCCTAAGGAGTTCAGACAAAGGTTTTGAGGATTTATAAATGAGTAATAATGTCCCTTATTATTTGTTCAAGCTTGCAGACATGTGGGGGAGGGAAGGAGGCGGGAGGGGAGGACGCCTGGGTCGGGCGGAGCGGTGCTGGGTGCCCACGGCAGTCTGGCCGGCTCCTGGTGGGCAAGAGCATGAGAGCAGGCTCGGGGGCTGCTGGGGGAATCGCAGTGGGGGGCAGCTGTCGTAGCACCGGGACTTGAGGGGATCTCTCTCTCCCACCAGGGCACCCCAACTTCAGACATCCGCTGTTCTGTTTTAGAGTCCCCTGGCCCTCACCGTGGCCACATGGAGTGGGGGAGGGGTGGCGGGTATTGGTGTTTCCGTTTTACAGGGGAGGAAAGAGCAGCTCACAGGAAATTACCTATCTATCTCATTTTTAATAGGCTGTTTTTAGAGCAGTTTTAGGTTCACAGCAAGATTAAGCAGAACATACAGAGGTTTCCATATGACTCTTGCCCCGAGCAAACCCTTCCCGTGGCCACCTCCCACAGGAGCGGGACACTTGTCACAACTGACGAACATGCCATGCCACGTCATTATCACCCCAAGTCTGCCGTTTACTTACGGCTCACTCTCGGTGCTGGCACTCTCTGGGTTTGGACACTTGTATAATGACACGTACCCACCGTTACACTGTCCCACGGAGCAGTTTCCATGGGCCTACGGACCCTCTGTGCTCTGCCTTCTCATCTTTCTCTTCTGGCCACACCCTGGCAATTACTGATCTCTTTATGGTCCCCATAGTTTTTTGCCTTTTCCAGAATGTCACAGAGTTGTAACCCTGCACTATGTAGGCTTTGGGGATTAACAGAGAGCTGAGACCATAACCTGGGCCTCCGGGCTCCAATTCCAGCACCTTCCAGTTCTGGTACAAGGGTTTGGTCACACTGTCCATCTTTGCCCAAGCGAGTGAGTGACCAGTGTCCCGCAGCTTAGCTTCCCTTCTGAGAATTGCACGTCCCTCCTCCAGACGTTTCTAGTGAGACTTTGGCCAGGACAGGATCCGCCCCTTCCTGCCGGTGGTGTCCACTCTATGTTCTGCTACTCGCGCTCTTGTCTATTCCTCCAGCTCGAATGTCAACTCCCCGACGGCAGAGACCTTTGCATGCTTGGGAGATGGGCAAGAAAGTAGGGTGCAAGGTGGGGGGTGCTGTTTCTTGGTAACCGGGATGTCAGCTTTACAATTTTCAAAGCACTTTCCCTGGGGGGACCGCCCTTATCGCCCATCGGTCCTGAGAGCCAAGCCGGGCAGGGGTCTCTGTGCGTGGCTGGGAGTCCAGGCCGCCGCGAATAGGGGAGGCAGCTGCTCGGCCTCAACGCCCACACCTGCTCGCCTGTTGCCTCGCACCCCATTTGAGTCTCCTCGGAACCTCATGGACATCAGTTTGCTCCGATGCACAGCTCCGTCAAGTGGGAATGATGAGACTAGAACTCGGACCCTCTGGCCCCTGTACCGTCCTCTTTCCTGTGCCCCCTGCACCCCTGTCACCCTGAGGTGTTCAGTCCACGGCAAGGCTGGCTGTTCCCCGGGTCCAGGCTCTGTGCTGGGTACTCGGCGAACGCTGCTGCACTTAAGCTTTACGGCCACCTAGCGCAGAAGGGAAAATGAGCTCCTTCGTTTTCCAGATCAGGAAACGGAGGCACAGAAAGATTCCAGAGTTCGTGAGTGCCAGAGTCAGGATTCGAACCCAGGGCCAAGAGGGCTATGGAGGTCACGCCTCTAACCACGCCACAGCACCGCCACCTGCGGGTGGGGGGCCAACTGCAGTATCCCCCACGTGGCCTGAGCTGGTTCCTGACGGCCCCCTTAGCCGGGAAGGAGTGGGATGTGGAGCTCCTGTCCTCTGGCACCTCCCTCCCTTTATAGTTGGGCCTGGCAACAGCAAATGACTCAGCAAAGGGAAAGACCGGCGGGTGGTGCGGGGCGTGCGGGGCCTGCACAGAGCTCGGCGGGCGCCTCCGTTTCTTGCGCATCGCTAACAGGAGGTAGAGCCACGGTGAGCTATCGGCAGCCCTAATCCCCCGAGCTCTTTGTGCGGCATCTGGAATTGAGAGGGCCGGCGCCCGTGGGGAGAGACCCGCCCCTGGCGGAGGAAGACAAGGCCCAGAGGCCCCGGAGGGGAAGGAGGAGGCCCGGGCCGCCCCAGACTCGCCTCTCAGGCCCGGCTCCTGGGAAGGCCTGCCCTGCCTCCTGCTGTCCCAGGGGCTGCAGTTGGAAGCGCTGACACCAGGGGGAGATAGGCGACCGTCATCCTGCCCCGGGCGACGGGAGGCGGCGCGGCGTTGAGCCGCCGTGCGGGGAGGCAGGGCCCAGGGCAGCGGCGCTGGGGAGACCTACTGGCCTAGGGAAACGAGGTCGCTACCTTGGGCCCAGTGTGCACGCCGCTGCGCCCTCGCCCCATCACTCCCTTTGCCAGTCGGTCGGTTGTGAAAGTGCTCTTCTATTCAAATATAATTATCCCTGCACTGGAGTTCCTTAAACCAGGGGCCACTAACTCGAAATGCCCTCAGGCTCCAGGCCCCTACATAGGTGGGTGAGCATCCTGTTGAAGGGAAAGGAGGAATATGGAGCAGACCCTCTGGCACCGCAAAGGCCCCTCCCGTCCCACCTGCCATTGAAAAGAGTTTTGAATTGTGCCGGCGGCGGTTCTCCGTTTATCCCGGGTCTCCTGGCCTGCGCACGCCCTGAGCAGGGCCTGCCTGCAGGAGCGACATCTGCTGTGTGCAGGCCTGGCTCCCGCGGCGCCAGGGGTTGCAGGGGAAGCCGCCGGGCCCTGGCTTTGCGCAGCCTTGTCTTATATCCTGGTTCTCCCGCTCATAAACCTGTGTCCGAGGGCAAGTTACTTCTCCCTAAGATTCCTCTACCTCATCTGGTTGTGATGATGGTATGATCTCTGTTGCTCAGTCAGAACCAGCAGTCAGTTCTCAGTTCTCATCTTTTTTGACCCACCCATAGCGTTTGACTCACTTGGTCACTTCTGTCTCCTCGATGGCATTTCTTCACCTGGCTGCTGGGCCCACACTCTCTGGGTTTTCCTGCTTCTTCACTTCCCAGCCTCCTCCGCTGGTTGCCCCTCCTGTCCCGACCTCTTCATGCACAAATGGCTATCCCAGGCCCCTGTGCCTGGTCGTCCTCACCTGTGTTTATCCTCCCTCCCTTGGTGGTGTCATCCAGTGTCATGACTTTAAATGTCATCGACACAATGACTCACTCACAGGGCCACTGGGGAATGTGATGGATCCCTCAGAGGCAGCGAGTGGAATCCCAGGTGCCTAGACTCCGCCCTCCCCCAAGCCCGCTGCCTCCGCAGCCCTTCCCCAGCCCAGCGAGCAGCAGCTCCAGCGGTGCCGCCGCAGGGACGGAGGGCCTGGGGTCAGCAGCTGCGCGTTCCCTCCCAGCACACCTCCCATCCACCAGGAAGCCCTCTTGGCTTTGCTCTCGAGACACATCCGGAAGCTGCCCACGTCTCCTCTCCTCCATTGTTAACACCTGGCCAGGGCCACCCGCCCTCTACCTGGGTTAGTGTCACGGCCTTTAGCGGGTCCCTCAGCTCCGCCACCGGGCGTGTCCCAAATGCTGGGCACGTTCTCGGTACCGCGGCCAGAGCGAGCGCTCAGCCCTGCAGGCCCGATCCGGCCACGGCTCTGCTCAGAACCCTTCAAAGGGCTCACTGCGGTTTACCAGACCTTGTGAAACCCAGCTCACTGTCGCTCCTCTGACTTCAACTCAGCCTTTTTTCACCTTGCTCACCTGGCTCCAGGCCTCCTGGCGGCCTCGCTGTGCGCGACAGCACCAGGCCTGTCTTAGGGCCCTTGCGCTAGCGGCTCCCTCTGCCCGGGTCACTCTCCCTCCTGGTGTCCCCCAGGGCACCTCCACACCGCCCCCCAATCTCTGCTGAAAGGTCGTCTTCTCAGGGAGGCCTTCCGTTGCCCCGCCGTGGCACCCCTGATCCCCCTTATCCTCTCTACTTATTTCCGTCGATTTATCGCCTTCTACCCTGCATACAGTTTCTTCATTTACTATGTTTGTCTGTTTATCTGTTCCACCCCACAGCTATGATAGGAGCTCCATGAGGCCAGGAATCTCTGGATTAGTCACCCAAGCAGTGGAACAGTCTCTACCACATAGTAGGCATTTAATGAATATTTGTTGTGTAAAGATTATTAGATGAAGATTGCAAGAGATTCTATATGTAAAGCCAGTGCTGACAAAAGAAGCATTCAGTCAATGATGGCGATGGTGGCGGCGGCGATGGTGATGGCGGTGGCGATGGTGAGGGTGGTGATGGCTGTGAGGATGGTGATGGTGCTGATGGTGCTGATGGTGATGGTGGTGGTGACGGTGGTGATGGTGGTGGCTGTGATGATGGTGCTGATGGTGGCGATGGTGGTGATGGTGGTGGCTGTGATGATGGTGTTGGCGATGGTGACGATGGTGGTGGCACTCTTCTCTGAAGCCCAGGTGGCCAGTGCAGCCTGTAAAATTACAGCAGCCCATGCAAAGCAATGACTAGAGGACATAGGATTCAAGATAGAGCATTCTGGAGTGTTTGTTTGTTTGTTTGTTTTTAGGGATTTAAAAATAGACAATGGAGAGGAGGAGCTGGAAGGGAAATATTTTATTCCTGGTTGGAAAGGAACAGATCCGCAGGCTGGACACGGGGCCACGCCGATAGCAGACACTCAGTAAACCAGAGGGATGAATGAACAAACCTCTTGCCTTGTCAGTATGTGCAGAGCTGATTTGGACACTGGGCCAGCTGCTTTGGCAAAAAGTCCTGGGGACTGGATTGAAAAAAGGATGATGGAAGGCAGGAATCTTCTGAGGCTGGACAGAGACGTCAGTCAGTCTGTGACAGCGGCTTCCCAGAGGTACCTGCCCTCTGCTCAAGGTCCCACCGTCCCACTGGTACCTGCTGACTCTTCAGGTCGCTTGGGAAGCTTGGGCTGGAGACAAGATGCAGATCTCCGGGGAACTAAAGTCCCAGATTTCCTCTCCCCCCAGTGTCTCTGGGTGAAAAACTGGTGTTTGGTGATCTACCGTGCCAGCAAAACTGCCTCTAGCTCTGTCTTGCAAATTGAAAGATGGCTAATTTCAGACTTGGAATCCAACCCCTTGATGTCTCTCGAACGTGCTAAGAAGGAAGCTGCGCACCAGCCCTCCATACATCTGGCACTCCCCATCCTCCACCTCCCCATCTCCCACGGGAAACAGAGCCGCGTGAGTGTACCTTTTGCAGCATGTAATCGTGGAACAGCTACTTCCTCCTCCCCGTTCCTTTCTTCCATTCACTAGCAAAAGCCCAGGGCCCCGTGGAAAGGTGCTGCCAGGCTGAGACCTGCCGAAAGGCGGAGCCCGCGGAGGGACCATTCCTGCACCTCCCGGCGGCCACCTCTGACCCCGCACCGTGCCCTCCAGCCGCAGGGCCCTCGGACAAGCAAATGTAGGACCCACCCTACGTGAAATGCCGGAGGTCATTTCAGAACAGTCAGTGTAGAACCAACAGCCACGAAACCATCAAATGACTAGAAAAGCAACATACAGGCACATGTTTATCGGATCTCAGGGTGGAGAAGGCCTGCCTAGGCATCAAAATCAAAGGACAAAGCCATAAAAGAAGAGAGGGGTGGGTATGATTTACAAGAGTATTTGAAACTTCTGCACTTTAAAAATGCCATAAAGAAATAAAAATCCAACGACAAACTGAGAGAACATATGTGCCACAAATATGGCAGAGGACTATTATCTGTACGCATAAAAAGCACGTATAAATCAATAAGGAAAAGAGGAACACCCCACAGAGAAAGAGGGCAAGGCTGCTAAGAGGTGGTGAGAGAAAGAAGAAAGTTCATTAAAAACCCGGGGGTGGGAAAGCTCAATTCCTTTTGTAATTCAAAAAAAGCGGTATAGATTTTATTTACAATCAACAAAATTTGCACCTTGTTTCTTGGATTTCTTGTTTGTTTGTTTTAAGAGAGTATACGTTAGTGGTAGATGCACACATTGTTTCAGGCCTCCCGGGGGATGATTCGATAATGCAGATTAAAATCCTTAGCATGTTCATGGTGTTTGAACAGTAATTTTAGTTCTTTGAATTTATTCTAACCTGATTAATTTATCAGAGACATACCTGCAAATGTGTGTAAAAGGATGTTCATTTTAGTGTTATTCAAAATAGTGAAAGAAAAAAAAACCATTGAAACATTCAACAATAGGTTGGTTAAATAGACTATGTTCTCCCCATGCCAGAAAGTACCATGTAGCCATTAAAAGTCATGTTCTCAAGGAGTATATAAGGCTACCGGAAAGCCTTACAATATATAAAGAAACCAAGTGATAAAATAGTAATTTCACCATAGTCCCAATTTAAAAAAATTGTATCTTTTTATGCATGCATGCATGCAAAACAAAAAAAAATCAAAAAACCAAAAACACAAAACCTGGATGGATAGAGAATACATCAGAACGTTAACGCTGGGTCACCTCAAGTGGTGGGATTAAGGGCGGTTTTTATTTTCTCCTTTACACTTGTCTGTAATTTCCATACGTTCCCCAAGAATGCGTATTACTTTAATAATCAGGAAAAAATGCTATTTGGGGAGAAAGAAGTGAATGCTAAGAGGAAAAGGCCTCCGCTACCCAAATGGTCTGAGTGCTGGTTGCTGTGGAAACTATAACTTTGAATTGCCCAACTTTTTGTGAATTACTTCCCTGCTCTGCGGGCTAGCGCCAGGGCTAGATCCAGCCTTGTCGGGCATGTGTGTCTGTGGGGGGAGGTAAAAAACTGAGGGGCCCTGCCTCAAGCAGAGGTCCAGAGGAGGGCCCTAGCTTTCCCTCTGGCTCTCGGTCCCCTTCTAGGTACCAAGGGGCCTGGTGTGCCTCAGGCGGTGCTGGGGCGCTGGCTGCCCCGTGCACAGGTCAGCTGGGGAGCCCAGAGAAGCCCACTGCTTCTTGGCAGGTTCCCCGCCCCCACACCTGGGTGGGGTGTTCGATGCTTCTTATTATCAATGAGCCTTGCCCCGCTCCCAGCCTAGAATCTAAGGATGGGGGCCCAGCAGCAGTATGAGGAGGTAGGGCAAGTGACTTACGTTTCTTTTTGTGTCATTGAGAAAGATGGGGAGGCAACTGACTCCCAAAGACCGTTGTTTACGTGAGACATCTGCATGATGGCTCAGTCCCAGCGTGAGCCTTGACCATTTCCTCTGTCTCCCCTCCTTCTCTGTGCCACCTACAGAGCCATGCCTGCCCAGAAGGGGGTCACAGGGTGGAGCACCAGCCACTGGCCCTTCTGGAAGCTGGGGGCTGGGCACCTGAGCACAAAGGCACTTTCAAATGCCTGTGCTCGGATCGCGAATGTCTTGCTGCCATTTGTGAATCCTGCTCGGAGCTCCGGGTGTGGAGAACGGGTTGATTTATAGACCGAGGCAGCCACAAGTTGGAATTTTAAAAAGCAATGTGTCCTTTGAGCAGGAGCCCGGGCTGGGGGCTCTGCAGGCTGTCGCTTTGTCCCAGCGACCAGATGGAACTTGTTTTTCTGCTCACTTGGGGGTTAACCCTTCGTGCTCTCCCTCCCTGCGGGCCCATTCAGGAACCACTGCCTTTGGGGCGAGGAGTCCGCGTGAGTGAGAATCCACGCGTTTGAGCCTCCGTGACATTTATTGAAAATGTCTCATGTTTTAAATCCCCTGCCTTTGCCGGATTATTTTGTTTTATTTAGCACACGCTGACATGTGCCAGGCAACCTTCCTAAGCACTTGAGAAATATTAACCCATTGTCTCTTCACAGCCATTATTATCCCCATTTTACAGATGAGTGGGCTGAGGCACAGATCAGGTAAACAACTTGCCTGAGGTCACACAGCTGCTGAGTGGTACAGCTGGGCTGTGTGGTCCAAAGTTTGTGTGATGGATCACGCAACCACGGCTGCCCCTCCGAGGGCAGGGTAATGAGCCCGCTGCTGATGGTGCAGAGCTCCTGCTGTGGTTCCTCCCACGTAAGCTATCACCACGCAAGGCACCATGAGAGAAATGGAATATCTCTGTCCCTGGCATTTGCCGGAAACATGGCTGCCATCCTGAGTCTGTCCCGCCTGAGCCGTTCGTGACTCCTTCGGGCCCATCAGGCAGCGAATCTCCACTTAAAAGGTCTGTGCAGTGGGAGGAGACGTTTCCGAGTCCAGTGCCCCTCCCTTCCCCACCCACAGCACACGCAAGCCCGGGGCCCCCGGCGGGACCTGGCGTTCCTGGGTTCGGAACTTTCCTTCTCCTGGAAAACCCTGTGTCGCGTACAGCTTCCTTCCAGCTGGAGTCCGGGAGCCGCCTTCTGCAAACCCTCCTGCCTATTTGTACAGCAGGACTCTCTGAACCTTTGTGAAATACTGGCACCCTATGCTTCCCAGGGAGAAGGAGCGTTCCTGACCCTAGGGTAGCAGCACAGATCTTTGTCCCCTTCGACAGAGGCAGGAGCTGGACGGAGACCTGAGCTCAGCGCCACCGGGGCCGGGGCTGGGGCAGAGCAGCAGTTGGAGCCCAGTGTCCAGGGTCACGCCAGGAGAGAGGCAGGGAGGCATCAGACCCTAAACGAAGCAGCGTGGGGTTTATCACATCCTCAGCAGGGTCACACATGCACGTGGGAACGTGCTGCCTCAGGCCTAAGGTCACCAGGGACCCAGGGAACTTGGGGCAGCCTAGCAGGGAAGTGAGGGCAGTACAGCGAGACCACACGAAAGAGTGAACTGCTGCTTCTGGCCTCAGCTGCCGGTTAACTGGCCCCAGCTCGCTCGCCTGCTCAGATTCCTTGTGTTAATGTTTTTATGGCAGTTTTTCTACCATTGATTACTTACCATCCTGCCTTCTTAAACAGCCTCACAAACATAAATCAATCTCCGTTAAATGGCTCCACATCCTCATTGCCAACACCTGTCACGGAGGGGTGCCCTGGCTGCGCCCGCGCCTTCCTCCCTGTGCCGCGGGAGCTGACCTGCGCGGTGACGCCCCTGGGCAGGTCCAGCCTCGCTGCAGGGAGGGCGCCCCTGGTTATCCACCTCTTAGGACAGGGGATCGGAACTCTGGGGGCCACCTCGGTCACTCTGGGATGTCCTCTCCCACAACACGTCGACCACCCAGTGTGTGGGTTTGGGTCCACACCCATAGCCGTCCTCCAACTCCTCGCCCACCCACGCGCAGTCCTAAAGTTCAATGTCCACATGAACCCCGCGGGCTTCATATCAGACCCCGCAGGCTGAGGGCTCGCTCACACAAGAGGCTCACCCACTTCAGAGGCCAGCCTCAGGTACGGGTGTCCTGGGCACCCACACTTCTCTCCGACGTGTCTAAAAAATCAGGGGTCCCCACTGCATCGTCCCCTTTCAGGTTCAGTAATGTGGCAGCTCAACTCTCAGAACTCCGGACAAGTTTATTTATGATCACGTGTATTATGAAGGATGTAGCTCAGCGTAGGACAAGGGGAAGTGGGGCTGCGGGGCGTCCATCCGTGTTCTCTCCCAGCGCACGCTACCCGCTCCCCGCTCCCCGCCCCTCGCCGTTTTCGCCAACCTCGTCGTTCAGGGGTTCCTGTGGAGGTGTCACCGCGCAGGCGCGATCGGCTAAGTCATGGACCAGCGAGGAACCGCTCTCCAGCCCTCTCCCCTCCCGGGGGTGGGGCTGAGCCTCCCTGACCGCGCCCCCGCACCAGTCCTGCCCTGAAGCTACCCAGAGCCCCAGCCCCCCGGGCGTCTCCTGAGCACACAAAAGACACTCTTGTCCCTGGAGATTCCCCGGTCTTGGGAGCTGTGTTGCCAGCAACCTGGGACAAAGCATGCGTCCCTTGTTAGCCACAGTGGGGTTGGCCAGTGTGTGTGGGGTGGCATCGCAGGGGACTTCAGCCACGGGAGGGCAGGCGGGACCATGGCAGATTAACACAGCACATCCCCTCCAAGGGCCTAGGCCGCTGCAAGAGGGCAGGGGGCGTTGGCCAACCTCCCGATTGACAGCCCTGGGCCTACGATGGTGCCGGCGGCCGGCAGGTGCCTGGCCAGAATTTACTGATTATGTGAATGAGAAGCAAATGGCTATTTTGTACCAGATTCCCTGGTTTCGTGTATTCTCTCCATCGGTTTCCCTCTTGCTGTCCTCAGCGAGCATGCTGGCACCCCCTCCTCACTCCACAGCGAGACCCTGAACAGAGGCCTAGGCCCTTCCTCTGCGCTCTGCTCCGCGAGCGAAGGCGGAGCGGTGCCCAGGGCGGGGCGGTGCCCAGGGCCGGGGCGCAGGAAGGGGAGAGCGGACCCTGGGCAGCTGGAGTCAGAGCCGCCTCATCCAATGGGGAGGCTTTTTCCTGCCCTGGGAATATAGGTTTATCTTATTTTCAGGAGGAATTGCGGACTTTTTTAGATCACTCACAAGTGATGTCTGTAGGGATCAAAGAAATCTGTAGGGTTATTTGCTTCTACACAAAACCACCCAACTGCTAAGATTATTTTAAAAATTTGTTTTCCTCCCATCATCTGTCATTTCTTGCTACTGTCAAAGATGATTAGGACCCTTCTGCCCCTCCTAATCTGTGGAGGAGGGGGAAGCCGATACGTAGAATTGTTCCTAAGTTAAGAGTAAATAGGCTCGAAATGAGGATGTGAGGTGCACGCCTGCGTTTTAGCCTGTGAGCCCTGTGACGTGTATAAGATGCCTGTGTGTGTCCTTTTCGAGGTGGGGACCAGGACAGCAGCAGCAGGCCATGGAGCATGAGCCGCGGAGGTCTGGGGAGACAAATCTGAGTTCAGATGCTAGTTCTGCATCTAACCGGCTTAGCTAGTTTCTCCAGTCTTAGCCTCACTTCCCTTGTCACTTTCAGAGGTTGAGAGCATTGGGGAAGAAATGTACTCAAAGGAACCGATGGCAGTGCAGAGCCTCTGCCACGGCAGCTGCTCACGAGTGTCAGCTCCTGTTGTTTCTCCGGCCCTCTCTGCCGCCCAGCTGCGCTCTGCACGGCTGGGGCTGTGGGAGAGGCCCGCCCTGACCGGCTTGTGCTGTGCCTTACACTCCGAGAGCCGCTCCCGTGCTCCACAGTCCTCACCCTTGTCTCCTAACAGTCCCTGGGGTGGGCGCAACGGGCTTCATGATCCTCCATTCGCAGATGAGAAAGTTGCAGCAAAGAGAAGTTAAGGGTTTTGCGCAAGGTCACCAGACAGGTGGTGGTAGACCCCGAACTAGGAGCCAGGTGTCCACCGTCTTCTCAGGCTCTCTCTGTGCCCTGCCCCCTCCTGCGGTCCCTCGCCCGCATCCCTCCTTTCCGCAGGCACCACCCCTCCTGTCCCAGGCTGTTAGGTGGTTCAAGGGACGTGAAACCCGTGACAGCTCTTTGACAAATGAAAAGCAGTACACACGTCAATTCTGCCATTTCTCTGCAACATTTTCATCCCTTTCTCATCCCACTGGGTAGATGTGATGCCTGACACCCTCCTCCAGCTGTCCCCGCCTGGCCAGGGAAAAAGCCACCAGGATCAGAGCTTCTTTTTCCAGATGAAAGGTGCCCCCCCGTCCCCCCCAGTGCTGCTCAGCAGATGCCACAGTAACGGGGTGAGTCGCAGGTGCGAAGAGCTCAGCGTCAGGCCCTGCCCTGCAGGACAGCCAAAGAGCCTTCCAGGTAGGAAGCTAACCATGTTTGCTGCCTGCACAAGAGAGCTCTTTGTCCTGCTCAGACTCTGTCCTGCTCAGAATTAATGATTTTGAGGATTCTGCTACTTCACACAAGTACTTCAGGCCCCTCAGACAGAGACACGGACTCCCCGCTCTCCCTGCCATCCCAGGGCTCAGGCTGCCAGGGAGCAGCTGGCACTTGCCCAGAGAGCCTGGGGTTGGGAAGGGCCGCGGAAGGGTGGTGGCGGCAGATGCCCAGCAGTCTCTGGCTCCCTCGGCCTGTGGCCAGCTTGCTCAGGGCAGCGTTTCCAGGTGCAGAGAGCAGGGTGTGATAAGAGCTACCTCGGTGTGTAGGGTGCAGTCCTAAGTACTTTTTGCATTGTCACCCTTTAATCTTCCCAGCAATGCTATCAGATAGATGCTATTGTTATCCCCACTTTCCAGACGAGGAACCAGGTGTCGGCTTGCCCCAGCTAGTGAACTGCAGAGCCAGGCTTCAAACCCAGCTGAGCTGGCTCCAGAGGCCGTGTATTAAGAACCACACTGTCTGCTTGTTTGAGACAGTGGACATTAATCCACCAAGCCACACTTCCCTGGAGACGTCCACAGTAGGGGACAGCCAAGGGAGACTTGGTTGGGCTCAGTTTCCCTGCCTAATCTGGTTCCCATGGTGAGGCCTGTCGCTCTCTGCCATCCTGAGCTCCTCCTGTCAGGAGAGCATGGGAGCCTCCACGGGGCTCAGGCCCTCAAAATGTACCCCTTCATTACCCCTTCATTCCCCGGCTTGTCCCGCCCTCCGTCCTGGATGGCATATTCCATTCAGCCACAAACTTTCTCTTACAAGCAGTGTCTCATATATGCCAGGCCTTCGAGAAAGACTGCGGAGCTCAGGGGCCACACTAGCTTCCTCCGCGGAGGCAGAGCATGAGGGTGTACATTTCCTTGGGTAAGAACATCTCTGGTTGTCTTTCAAACCTTACCCCAAACCAGAGGGTAGAGCACTTTGGTTGAGATTTCTTCCTATTAGATTGAACTGTTTGATGATGGAAAGGATAGGGTTACATTTTCTGAGACATAGTCTTTTTTTGCCATAACAAAATACCAGTCTGGGTTGGCTTAAAACAACAGAAATTTATTCTCACAGTTCTAGAGGTTTGGGTGTCCAAGACCAAGGTGCTAGCCAATGCACTTTCCAGTGAGACCTCTCTTCTGTCTTCTCTTGCAAACAGCTGCTTTTTCTCTGTGTCTTCACATGGAAGAGAGAGTACGCATGCTCTCTAATGTATCTCTTTTTTTTTAATGTGAGTTTTGGCTTTCCGTATCTTTCTTGTTTTTTAAGATTTGTATGTATTTATTTTCAGAGAGAGGGGAAGGAAGGGAGAAAGAGAGGGAAAGAAACATCAGTGTGTGCTTGCCTCTCACACGTCGTCCCCCCAGCCCCCCGGGCGCCTGGCCTACAACCCAGGCCTGTGCCCTGACTGGGAATGGAACCAGCGACCCCTTGGTTCACAGGCTGGCACTCAGTCCACGGAGCCACACCAGCCAGGGCTAACGACTCTTTTTACAAGGGCACTAATCCCATCATCAGGGCCCCACACTCATGACCTTATCTAAACCTAATTGTCTACCAAAGGCCCCAACTCCAATTATCCTCACATTGAGGGCTAAGACTTCAATATATGAATTTGGAGTAAATACAGACATTCAGTCCATAATAAATGGAAAAGGCTGAGGGAAGAGTTAGTGTAGGGGACGGGTACAAGAACTCAGGTAATCTGAGCTAGGCATGCTGAGTCTGAGATGTCACCGGACATCCAGGGACAGATGTTGAGTGAGTTTTTATACATGAGAGTTTGATGTTCAAAGAAGACATCCAATCTAGAGATAGAAATGGAACAGAAACTTGACCTTTCCAAACCAGTTTTCTCAACTATAAAACAGGATTCATAATACCTATCTCATAGGGTTGTTGTAAGGTTTGAATAAGAAAAACAAAATGCTTGGTGATATTTCTATGCATGCTAACACGAGAGAGCTAACTCTTGAGAGTTAGATGGCCAAGACAAGTCTGGCTAAAGTCATGACGTCAACAGTCTGACTTGGGAACTGGCCCCCACGTACCATGTCCTTCCCCACGTCCCTCCCCCAGCATGGCAGCGCCCTCCTCCTTCTCCATCCCAGCCCCATCCACGTCTGCTCTTCTGAAACACATCACAGCGTGGTGACTGATAGCGTAAAATGTTACCTGCCCCAAGGGACTTCGCACGCTGAAAGGAGAAGGAAAAGGGGAAGAGAAGGAGCAAAAAGGGTGATATTTTTCAATGAGCAGGAAAATTATAAAATGTACCCAATTTTAAGTGTTTTCCATATTTTTCTTAAATCTTTCCTTTCCACATCGATGTCTACGTTAAGCTTTAGTATATTTATTTAGTATGTATATATTTATATATCTTATACTTAGTATATTTGAATATTTGATTTAGATCTATATATTGGGGGAGAGAGACAGAGGGAGAGTGAGGGAGAACTATCAGACGATGCGTCAGTACAAGTTTAGAACTACTGGGCCAAAGAAAAAGGACACCGATCATGGGTTTTCAGCCTCATGTATCAGATGGTGAGATGGTTGAGATGCCTGACACTCTGAAATTTTGCCCCATCATAAATTGTCACCTCCTAACCTCTGTGTAACGTTGGTTCTACCAGTGAGCAGATGAGGCCAGGAGAGTCTTAACTGCTGAGCCTCAGCTTGGACAACCAGGAAGGCCAAGGACAGGTGAAGGGAATGAGAAATAAAGTAGATGGCATGGCCATGGCTGGTGTGGCTCAGTGGGTTGGGAGTCCTCCTGCAAACTGAAAGGTCACCAGTTCGATTCCCAGCCAGAGCACATGCCTGGGTTGTGGGCCATGTTCTTGGTTGGGGGTGTGCAAGTGGCAACTATTAATATTTCTTTCTCACATCAATGTTTCTCTCCCTCTCTTTATCCCCCTTTTCCTTCTCCCTAAAAATAAGTAAATAAAATCATTTTTTTTAGAAAAGAAAAGAAATACTTTGTGGTTCTGTAGGTATCTAGAATCAGGAAAATCTTTCCAGACAGTGTCAGGAAAGCTGGTATAGGGGTACGCCTGAGCCTGCCCCAAGGACCCATGGTGGGAGGGGTAGAAGGACACTGAGGGAACTGTCAGCAAGAAGGATGGGACCCTGATTATACCCCAGCTGAACACTGCAGACATCAGGTAAATAGAACACTGGAGCACCAAGCAGGAGCAAAACTCCAAAAGCAAGAGCACATTCCTGATTGTAATGGACGTTAGCCCCAACCCATGCATTGCTCCAGGTCAGGCCTTCATTGCACCACCCTTGAGCTATGACAATGGTTGTCTAAACTAACTCTCTGCCTCTTCTTCCAGGTCAGCATGTCTTCCTCCTCTGGGCACCCACATCACTCTATAGTCTAAGGGCATTTATCTCACTCTGCAGAAGAAGTGGTGTTTTGGAAACACATCTTATCTCCACAATCACATCACCAGCCCCTTTAAGGCAGTGCTAAACCACACGTCAGACCTGCCCCAAGGCAGAGGGAGTGCAAGGCAGGCAGCAAGCGGAAGCTCAGGAAGCGGCTGCAGGAAGACCCTGCCCATGAGCAGCGGGGCCCTTGCCCCTCGGCTGGGCACAGGGCCAGGCTTCCTCCCCTCAGAGGCCGTTTCCCAAAAAAGGCAGAACCCCCATCAAGGAAAACTAGTTACTGAAAGGGAATTGAGGGTGAGCCTTTGTGAGCAAATTGGACATAGTAGATGAGAGAGTCAGTGAACTTGAAGACAGATCAATAGAAATTATCTAAATACACATAAAGAGGAAGAAGAAAGGTATAAGGGACAAGACAGAGCAGCCAAGAATTTTGGGACAATGCAAAATGGTCTAACATACATATAGCTGGAGTCCCAGAAAGGGGAAAGAGAGAAGAGAGAGCAGGGAAAAAGAAATATTTAAAGAGAAATGGCCAAGAATTTTTGTAATTTTGTAAAGTAATGAAAGACAACAAACCATAGATCCAAGAAGCTCAGAGAACCATAATCAGGATTTTTAAAAAAGAAAACACCTAGGCTTATTTATCATAGTCAAACTTTTGAAAACCAAAGATCAAGAGAAACTCTGAAAACAAACAAAGAAAAAAGTAATGCTGGCCTTCCCATCACCAATGTATTTCTGAATACCCGTGAAGGAAATATGTTCTCAGGAGGCAGGGTTAGAGAGCACATGTGGGGGCCAAAGGTGTTATTCTGCCAACATTTCTATAGTTTTCTGGGAGCAATGAGAGGTGGTAAATGTGCCATCAGGAGCACATATTCTCTCGCAAGGCAAGATCAGCCTTGTCCAACAGGGAGGAGGAGCCGCTTCTCCCGGAAAGGGAGGCTCAGTGGGGTCTGAGGTTCAGCCAGCAGGATCATGCCGCCCCGCTCACAGGGTCGTAATCTCTCCCAGTCAGTGCTCCTTCCCATAAGAGACCTGATGAATCTGTGACCTCAGGTCATAATTCAGCGACCTGCAGGATCGGAGTCCATCTCTGATTTCAGCTGGGTTGCACCTGCAGCCACAGACGACTTGGAGATGCCCCGCAGCCCACTGATGTACCCCTCTGGGTATTTTCCCAGAGGTTCTTTCAGGATAGTCATGGTACCTCATCTTCTGACTGTGCCTTGAATCAAAACTTTAAACCCTAAGTTTGTAAATTTTTTGGTTAATATTTCCACTTCAGACAGGAGAAACCATCCTATTCTACTCTTTTTGCATTCCATATGCCAACATAATCAGCAATTATGCAACTCTGCCTATCAAACTCTTACCTTAATAGGCACTTCACTCTAGGCAACTGCACTGGATAATTAAGAACATTTTGCTACTGCATGTTGGCTACCGCTGTCACACTTTACAATGGTAACCTGTTCCCCCCTCTTCATCACTCATTTTAAGCAATTTTATAGGATGTGCTTTCATGTCATTTTCTTCATGTTTCTCTTGCTTGGCACTTCTTTTGTTGGGCTTCTTGGATCTGTGGATTTAAGACATTTTTCAACCATTATTTCTTCTAATATTCTTTCAGCTCCCTCCTCCCTTCGGGGACTCTAATTACATTTATATTTAGCTCCTTAAAGATGTCCCACTGCTCACTGATGTACCATCCTGGGATTTTTCACTGTGTTTTTTTTTTTTCTCTCTCTGTGCTTCATTTTGGATAATGTGTATTGCTATATCTTCAAGTTCACGAACATGTTATTCTGTGTGGATAATCTTCTGTTAATCCTATCCAGTGTATGTATTTTTCATTTTAGAGGTTTAATTTTTTCTTTTGGCTCTCCAAATTCAATTTTCATTTTAAAAATATATACTTCAGTCCTGGCTGCTGTGGCTCAGTGGATTGAGCTCTGGACTGCGAGGCAGGGGGTTGCCGGTTCAATTCCCAGTTAGGGCACGTGCCTGGGTTGTGGGCGGGGTCCCTGGTGGGGGGGGCTGCATGAGAGGCAACCACACATTGGTGTTTCTTTCCTTCTCTCCCTCCCTTCTCCTCTCTCTAAAAATAAATAAATAAACCTTTAAAAAAATCTATATATACTTCACCTCTCTTGGGATATTTAAACATCTCTACCTGTGTGAACATATGGATTATAGTTATAATTACTGTTTTAATGTCTTTTTCAACTACTTCTCTCATCTTGCATCATTCCTAGGTCTGTCTCCACTGATTGGTTTTTGTCTTCATTATGATTTCTATTTTTTTTTGTTTTTTTGCATAACTTTTTTGTGTGTGTGTGTGTGCCAGACATTGTGAATTTCTACTTTTTGGGGTGTGAGATGTTTTTATATTCCTCTAAATGTTCTTGAGCTTTGTTCTGGGATGTGCTTAGGTTCATTAAAAACATTTGGATCCCTTTGAGGTTTGCTTTAAAGCTTTGTTAGGTGGGACCAGAGCAGCCATTTTCTAGGGTTAATTTTGTTCCACTGCTACATACAGTTGTCCTTTGGTATCTGCTGGTACAGGTTCCAGGACCCCCTCAGGATACCAAAATCTAAGGATGCTCAAGTCCCTTATATAAAATGGCTTAGGCCCTGGACAGTGTGGCTCAGTGAATTGAGTGCTGGCCTGCAAACCCAAAGGTCACCAGTTTGATTCCCAGTCAGGGCACATGCCTGTGTTGTGGGCCAGGTCCCTAGTGGGGGGTATGTGAAAGGCAACCGATTGATGAATCTATCACAGATCGATATTTCTCTCCCTCTCTTTCTCTCTCACTTCCCTTCTTTCTAAAAATAAATAAGATCTTTAAAAAATAAAAATAAAAAAATGAAATGGCTTAGTATTTGCATATAACCTATGCACATCCTCTCATATACTTGAAATCATCTCTAGATTATTTATAATACCTATTGCAATGCAAATGACACATAAATAGTTGTCATTCTGTATTGTTCGGGGAATATTGACAAGAAAACATGTGTACGTGTTCAGTACAGATGTAACTATTGTAGGCCTAACTACAAAGTACATGTCAGCAACAACATAACTTTCTCTCAAATAATTTCAATCTGTCGTTGGTTGGATCCTTGGAAGCAGAACCCATAGATACAAGGGCTGACTGTATTCTACACGCTGCCCCATAATTGTGAGGTGTGTCTGTTTGTTTGTTTATTGTGGCTGATGGGAATACAAATCTTTCTTAGCCCTGCGTGAGCCCTAAAGATGTTTCCCTCTATTCTTTTCAGAAGTTCTTTTGAAAGGAACAGAGGGAATTCTCTGGAGCTATCTGGGCTCAGGTAGTTTCCTGACATACATGTGCTGATCGGTACTAAACTGAAGGCTCGAGGAGGGCCCTCTTCACTTTGCAGAGGCCTCTCTCTGCACAGTTGTCTCTGTGCCCTGTGAATCCTGTGCAGCTTGGCCTCCCTGGACCTGCAGCTAGACGTCCACTCAGAGTGACCGCCAGGCTCCACCTGGGCTCTGTCTCCCCTCAGCCTGTTCAGGGAATAAGCTGGGATGATTTGTAGGATTCTCATTTGTTTCCTTTCTCTCGCTGATCGGTGTCCTGCACTTTCTAATGCTCAAATCTGAAAACCATCATTTCACATAATTTGTTCAGGTTTTTAGTTGTCTCAGGTGCTGGGGTAAATCTGTTCTCTGTTACTCTATCTTGGCTGGAAGCAGAAGGCTTTTATTTGTCTTCAAAAGGGACCAGGTAAATAACCAATCCCAAAATGACAGTCTCCTGCCAGCAGCCTTTTTTGGAACTTTCTCCAGTTCCAAAACTCTGTGTCAGACAGCAGTTAGTAGCAGAAAACTGAAATCACACTACACTCTAGCCATTTTAAGTAGAAAAAGTACTTTGTACAAGAAGTTTGAGTGCTCACAAAGTTGTTAGGTGGGCTGAAAAGCAGACACTAGCTTCAGCCTTCAGGAAGGACTCCCCAGGGATAAAGCCACCAGCCGAACTTATCAGAGGAGCTTCTGCTTCTGCTTCTGCCCCCGTGAAGGAGCCGGGGCACATGAAGCTGCCCCGGAGCTGTTTCCCTTCAAAGCACACCGTGCCCAACGTCCAGGGATCCGGAACTTCCCACGGCCTCTCCAGAGCCTCTTGACTCCGAAGAAGTCAGTGACTAGACAAAACAGCGAGCCTGGCTGTCTCGGATGCCACGTCTGTCTCCCTACCCCCTGGAAGCTGCCCCCCCAACACTGGAATTTTGCCGCAGAGAAGCCGACTCATCCCCACAACTGTGTCGGCCCAGGAAGTACAAGTCAGGCTCTGCCTCACCTTGTTGATTGAGTGAGTGCATCTCATTGGTAAAATCGAATTTGCATTCAGAACCCTAAATGCAAGGGAGCCTGGGAAATGTAGTCTTTAACTTCCAGCCTCTGCAGTTCAGGATGGTGCACAAGCAGGGAGCTGAAGAGGATGCCAGGTGACAATCAACCCCCGGTAAAGAAGAGGCTGACTCAGGAATGGGATGGATGCAGGGGGCTGGACTGAAATGCGCAGAACCACGGTTTCTCAGGACAAAGCTGGATGCCCATCTACCCTGTGTCCTGTTCACAGCCCCCATCTATGGAATTTATAAATCTGAAACATCCTCACCATGGCGATGAGGAAGTCCCTGGGCTGGAGAGAGTGGCACTTGATGAATGTGAGGAGTTGTCCCAGAGATGGAGCGCCTTCCCCATGGGGTGGTCGCCACGTCCTCAGCTGGTGACAGGCAGCACGAACAGGGACCCGCCACGTGCAGCCATATCCATCAGCAAAAGGAATTAGGGTGACAGTGTTAGTAACAGGTCCTCAGTCTCTGGTCTGAGCCGTGACACTGGGAATCAGCAACCGGGTATAAGTCCCAGGCCTGGTTGGAAAGGGGCTGGAAGGGAGGAGGAGGAACAACCCCTGGAGCCAAGGGGACACTCCGCGGGGGTTTTGTTGAGGGCTCGCTCCCCTGTATGAGCTCGGCCCTCGCCCTGGGGCTCAGTAGCAGTCAGGGGACAGGCTCTAGGGGGGACCACACACCCCTCGATTTTTCGCAGACTCACTTCTGCAAAATGTTTTCCGGAGTCCATATTCTTTTTTAATTCTCTTTAGGATTCTATGGTTTTTTAAAGGTTAAAGATTCCTGGCCCTTAATTTTTAAAAGGTATTTAAAATTCTTCATTTAATATTCTTTCTCTATTTCTTTTTATCTTTTCTTTTCTTTTCTTTTCTTTTTTGCCTTTGCAAAGCATATTGTCTCAGTGGTTTTTGAAACTATTGTCTTATTCATGTCACAATGGTGTATTAACATGCCCATTTTATTTCTTTTTAAAAATATTTTATTTATTTTTAGAGAGAGGGGAAGGAAGGGAGAGGGAGAAAGAAACACTGATGTGAGAAAGAAACATAATTCGGTTGTCTCTCGCATGTACCCCAACTGGGGACCAAATCCGCAACCCAGGCATGTGCCCTGACCAGCAATCACACCAGCAAACTTCTGCTTTTTGGGGACAACACCCCAAAACTGAGCCCACCCACCCCGTCAGGGCCATGCCCCTTTTCGAGCTGTGAACATGGAACCTCAGGAAATCTGATTTTTTTCTAATTCCAAATTAAGTAGGCACCTGAGCCATCATTTAGCTTGGAATCTTCTGGGTTCCTCAGCCTTCACTTAACCCATTGACTCATGCTACCTGCCAGCAAACGGTCTCCAATCTGGTCGCCCACTGCCTGTTCCAGCCAAGTTTAGAAGCGGAGCACAGGCTCCGTCTCCTGGTCTTGCTTACTGTGAATCAGGGGAAGCGAAAGGGCCACCTTTGCATGCCAAGGATAGACAGAGGAAGGAGAGACTAGAATGATTAGCCGAGCCAGGGACGCTTCTTGGTAGAGATGAGCCTTTAAGCCACGTGAGGTTCACTTGGCACGTCATGAAGAAGCAAGGGCTAGAAGCCCAAGGTGCAGATGCGGGGCGGGGCTCCGGGGCTGAAGAGACAAAGGGAACCAACCTTCTGCGAGCACATACTCTCCCCTGAATCTCGTTAACCATCATAGCCCTACAGGCTGACACACTGGTATCTCCAGCTGCTTCGTATCCACAACTGAGGCTCAGAGAAGTGAGTAGTTTGTCCAAGGTAATACGTCTGTGCATCGGGATAAAAACAAACAAAGAAACAAACAAACAAAAAACTGCATTAAATGAAGGAAAGAAACATAGAAAATCTTAGAAATTTAACCCAGGAAATGTCGACTTGTTCTTATATACCTATTTTACTCTTATTAATGTTTCTGCTACTCTTTCTTAAAATATTATCTCCTAAGTTTTGGAATTTGAAATTGATATTTCATTGCTATAGTTAGAGTGATAGTAAAGATAATATGAAAAACTGTATTAAAACATAACCCAGGACCCTTACCTTATACCATCTGAGTATACAAAAATTAACTCCAAATGGGTCAAAGACCTAAACATAAGAACTAAAACTACAATACTCTTAGAAGAAAACATGGGGGAGATGCTTCATGACGTTGGATTTGGCAATGCTTTCTTGGCTGTGACACTAATAACACAGGCGACAAAAGAAAAAATAGTAAATTGGACAATATCAAAATTTTAAAGTGGTATCCAAGGATTCAGTTAACAGAGTAAAAAGGTAATCTACAGAATGAGAAAATATTTGCAAATCATATATCTCTGATAAAGGGTTAATATTCAGAATAGATAAAGAAGTTTACAACTCAATCACACAAAACAAATCTAATTTAAAAAATGGAAAAAGGACTTGGAATAGACATTTTTCCAAAGACATACAAATGGTCAACAAGCAATTAAAAGATGCCCAGCATCACTGATTATTAGGTAGATGCAAACCAAAACCACAGTGAGATGCTACTACCCATCAGGGTGGCTACCAGAGGCGGAGGAGGAAGGGGGGGGGAGGCGGGCAACAAGTGCTGGCAAGGGTGTGGGGAAACTGGAAGCCTTGTGCGCTGTAAATGTAACCTGGTGCAGCTGCTATGGAAAACAGTAGGGTGGTTCCTCAAAAAATTAAAAATAGAACTACCATATGATCCAGCAATTCCACTTATGTATAAATCTGAAAGAGCTGAAAGCAGGATATTGAAGGGGTATTAGTATACCTATGTGAGCAGTATCAGTCCCAATAGCCAAAAGGTAGAAACGACTCAAGTACCCACAGACAGCAGAATGGACAAACAAAATGTGGTATACGCACATGCGTGCATGGAATATTAGTCAACCTTAAAAAGGAATGAGATTCTGACACCTGCTGCTACATGGATGAACCTGGAGGCCATTGTGCTAATTGAAATAAGCCAGTCACAAAAAGACAAACAATGTGAAATAATGTGTGATTTCCACTTATGTGAGGTACCTCGAGTAGTCAAATTGATGAGAGAAATAGAACGGTGGTTCCAGAAGCCAGGTGATAGGAGAACAGGAAACTATTGTTCAATGAGTGTGGAGTTTTGGTTTTGCAAAAATGAAAGAAGCTCTGGAAACTGGCTGCACAACAATATGAATGTACTAACACTACTGAATTATACACTTAAAATGATTAGGATGGTACATTTTATGTTAGATGTATTTAATCACAATTTTGGAAAGCATAACCTATACATGTCCCTTAAAAATAATTCAGAAAAGGTGTTACATGGGAAATTATCTCAAATGTTTTAGCACTAAATAGGCTGACTACTAAATTTTCATTTCTCGTAAGTTGGCTTAATGTCATGTGACTCTTAGAATCTCTACTTTCTCTTTTCTTGGTTTCTTAAGAGATGAAAGAGGCTGCGACGTGTAGTGGAAAGACGGCGGGTCAGAGTCAAAAGACCTAGTTATAACCCCAGCCGCACCCTCGGGGCTCCGATGTGGGAGGCAGGTCCCCTTAACTGAACTTTACCGAAGCCTGTGTAAGTAACCTTAATATCTGCCTTCATAGCCCCGAGTTCTTCCCAGGAAACATCCCGTGGTATGCCAGAGGCAACACTGTGCCTAACCATCTGTCATTCCCGCACCCAGACCTCTTGCTCCCGACACAGCTTTACCCTCTGAATGACAACTTATTTGTGGCAGACCAGGAAGCCAAAATGAGCATGCCATGCACTTGTCATTTAGGTTTCACTGAAGGGAGGTGAGGATGTGGGAGGAAGCAGGTGGGGTGTCGTGGGGAGCGGGGGAGCCAGGCTTCCGTCTTGGCTCCATTATGCTGTGTGATCTAGTATGAGCCACTTATACTTTGTTTGTCTCGGCCGCCTCCTAAGTATTCATTCATTTATTTGGCAAGTGCCCACTGGATAAATGCAAAAGGGAGATGGCCCTTTCTGAACAGCCGTTCGTGTCAAGCTCTCTCTCTCTGTCATCCCGTTTAATAATATGGGTAGATTTGGAGGAAAGAGCCTCACTCCCCAGTCACCCATGACGAAGCTGGGACTCAAGAGGTAAAAGGAACTTGCCTAAGAGGAAGCATGCAGAATCAGAATTCAAGCCCATGTTTATCTAATTCCAAACTTTGCTCTTGTCACCGCGCTGCACTGCTTCCTGTCACCCACCAGGCAGCCTCTAAACATGAGTGGCCTCCAGGTGCTCACCGTTCAGTGGATGACGCCCTGAGAGTCGGTGAGAAGAACCACAAAGGTGCCCTCTCAGTGCACTGAGGCCCCAAGGAGGGAGGCAGGGAGCTGGAAACATAGAGCTAATGATACCTTCCCCATGTGAAGATCAGGGAATGGACCACATTGGTTCACGGGGGTTTTTCTTTCCAGCTCTGAGATTTGTGACTCAATGTCTCTAGGATGCTCATGGTCTGAAGAATTGCAACCCAAACTGTGGCTACCCATGCACTGATAGCATCGGCACCTCTGGGAGCTTCTTAGAAATGCACAGTCTCAGGCCTCACCAGACCTACCAAATCAGCATCTACGTCTCAGCAGCATCCCAGGCTCTAGACGCCTCGTCACTGCAGCTTCTCTGCTGGATATTCTCACGCCCTTCACTCTTCAGTCTCTGGAAGCTCCTGGAGCACAATCTTTGGATCCCCAGGCCAGGAGTTACCTCTTCTCCATCCTCACCTACTTCCAGGGCCTCTGTCTCCCTGCTGCCCAGGGCGGCGAACGCCGGCTCGAGTCTCCTCACTCCTCCCTGGGAGTGTGAGGTCTTCAGGCAGCATCTGGTAGTGCTTGCGGCTTGCTCAGAGACCTCAATATTGCTTGGCTCAACCAAAAATAAATTGGAAAAGAAAATTGAACATTGCATCAATTTGGAGCAAGTTTATAAATTCTGCAGCTAAGCAATACCAATAGAAAATGATAGATCGCTGTAGAGCGGGGCGTCCCTGCAGTGATGTATAGTCACATTAGCTGAAATACCGTATTACATGATTCTGCTTTATTACCAGTGTTGGTGGCAGACAGAAAAACAGATTACACTTGAGTTCAAATCGATAGGAACTTTATTTACTGGCCTTTTAAAAACATATTTCTGCACTTTATAAAAACATACGGTAGGTGCTATTGATAGAGCTTGTCTGCTTGTTAAAAAGTAATTTGCCCAAAACGAGGCTTTTAAGCTGTAATTTACGGCATTACCTTTTACCTTCTTTTTTCAGGGTTCTGTTTGCCTGGTTGTGCTTTGACGACTTCCTCAGACTTCTCCTGCCTTTAATTTTCTCTCCTACTTACCATTTCCCGAAACTCTAAGCTCCCCAGGGCCTTCGAGCAGGAAGGAGAAAGGAGAAGCATCTTCTCTCAGTGAGGCCAGGGTCTCTCCCAAAGCCCACCTTCTATCCGCAGCCCTGCTCTGTTGTTCTGGTTTCTAGGGCCTTCTGTGGCTTCAGGGGGCCCCGCCTCTCCCTCCTCCCTTCTCATTCCCATGGACCCTCATCCGTCTCTCCCCGCGGAGCCCTGATTTTTAACCATCCTGTGGAGCTGGCCGACTGCCCCCACTTCACAGCTGTGCAAACTTAGGCTCCCAGAAGTCAAACCCAGGTCCTTTGACTCTGAGTCAAGTCATTTTTGAGGCTGGGAGGTGTGTGTGGCAGGGAGTGGGGCGGGGGGCACGCAGAAAGCTAGCGCAGGTGCTGGGCTCTCGGGGAGGCTGTGAGCCCGCGGGGGAGGCCGAACAACAAACGGGGAGGGGGGGAGGCACTTATCAGCGGTGCAATCACGCAAGGACTGGGCCTAGTTACTGGGAGTGTGAGAGGGGTGGGGCGGGCAGGCGAAAGCCGGGGAAGCTTCTTGGAAGAGTGAGGACTTGAGCTTGGCCTTGAGGGACGGCTGGGGTTGGCCCGGGTCAGCCAGGAGAGGGGCCAGGCGACAGCAATCCCTGCCTGGGGACCAAGGTCAAGGGGTGACCCCAGCAAAGCTGAACCCAGCACTCTCCTGACCAGGAGGAGAGGGGACTGGGCTGTGTTCTGCGGGGAGGCGAGCAAGGGGCCCCGTGGGCCTGAAGGGCGTGGTGGCGGGGCGGGGGGCTGGGGGCGGCCGGCACCTGGCAGGGCTGCGAGTAGGTGAGAAGAGCATGGAAATAACGGGTTAGGAGGGTTTATTCCTGGTGGGAAATATGGGGACTCAGGAAGTGCCCGCAGCTGTGCCAAGGGCCCTGGGCGAGGCGGCCCGGCCCGCCGAGCAGGGGGCCGAGTCTGTCTGTTCTTCCTTGGCTCAAACCTCATGGAAGTGTCCTCTGAAGGCAGCCTGCATGGGAAAGACAGTTCAATGGAAAGAAGGGGACAGGAGTTACACTCAGAGCACGAAGCCCCTTTTTACTGTTGTCACTGTCACTAGGGTTGCGCTTTTTGAGTGTAAAGGTCGCGGTGAAAAGTTAGCTCACACTCAGCTCCCCGAAGCCCCGGAAGCACCCCCATGACCAGGGCGCATGTGTGCGCCTCCTCCAGAGATAGTCTGGAGCCTTCTTTTAAAGGAACTGAAACCAAAAGTGTCTTAAAGAACATCGTAAAACTTTATTTGGTAAACTATTATCAAAATATATTAGGAGTTTTCTTGCCACTTGGGAGGGTTGAAACATAAAGAAATACAAGTCCCAAGGCGTAAAATAAAGGACAGGTCACAGCTGGACTAACCAGCTCCTTCTCAACTCTGCTCTCCCTGGCTTGAGCAGCACCCCCGGGAGTGGTCCCTGGCCCCCCTCCCAGCCCCTCCCTCTCCCACAAGACCCCTGCTGCAGCCGAGAACTCGGCTACCTGCACCCTCCACAGCGCCCTCCGCGCCTGCCTGAGGGGCCCCATCTGCCCCGTGTGCCCTGAGCTGTGGCTGTGGCCCCTGCCCCCACCCCAAGCTCGCTCATCTCAGGCAGCCCCTTGTGCTGCCAGCTGAGGAGTGGGGGGTCTGGGCTGTCACACAGAGTGGCCAGTGCCCCTGCCCACTGCTCAGGGGCAGGCAGGCTGATGGGGGGCTGGAGCCTTCCCCGAGGGCTGCCAAGCGGCAGGGCTGTGTCCACCTCTGAACGCCAAAGGGTCCCTGCCTCTCCCTGCCCCGTGTCTTGGCCTTGACCTGAGACCCCAGACTTTGAAAGTGCCGAATGCTTTGGAGACATGATTCCACTGACCCCTACAACTCCACGAAGGAGGCATTGTTCCAGCTCAAGAAACAAGACGCCCTCAAGGCCCCGCTGCTGTGAACCAACAGTCGGTGCGCACAGATACGGAGAAACCAGGCGCCAGGGTCCAACAGCCGTGGGCTGCCTTAGGTGGCCTCCTGGTCACCGGCATGGACTGAGGAGTGTCTTTCACGTGTTCCAGGACTGTGGTGGCTTGCAGGCAGAGACGGGGGAACTGTCGCCGGGTCATGGGTCAGGAAGGCTTGGTGATTCCTCACACCCTGGGCAGCCAGGCTCCCTGTTGAAGTCCATGGTGGGTGCCCACGTTGGTCATGTCTGCCTTGTCCATCTGTCAAGTGCAAAAGTAGGCAGTGCTGGCACCTGGCCGAGGGCTGCTCTGCAGGGTCAGTATGTGTCTAGTAAGGGTTTTGTTGCTGAAGAAATGAATGAGTGAGTGAATGAGTGGGAAAATAAACACAACTTCCCTCCTTGACTGTAATTCCACGTTCATTATGCCTAACGATCACAGGAGAGAAGCAAGACTGACTCTCAGAGGGGACGGCTAAATCAGCTCTTTGCACAGGATGCAGCTAGGAAGTCACGAGGCAGATCCTCAGAGGGATCTGTGGGCTGACAGAAAAGGCAATTCCCAGGCTCAGGGGCTCCCACACTCCCACCTCCTGGTGTGTGCCTGGGACATAGGCTGGCTTCCCCAGACACCCCAGGACACGCCACTGAGGAGCTCTCACCTGGATGCACAAGTCCGGGCTTCATCAGAAAGTCCCTGGCGTGACGGGAGCAGCTTCCGTAGCGGCAATACGGCAGAGGCCAGAGATTGGAGACAATGCCCGTGGACTGTCCGTCTGTCTTTCTAAGCTGGACCTGGTTAGAACATTTAAAAAAGATTCTCAGTGAGACTAGAGAGTTCACTCAGCTCCTTTGCTTCAGTAAAGAGGCAGTGTCAGCTTCCTGAAAGAGGGACCACAGCTGTGTCGCGTGCTTGGGGCCAGGGGGCAGACACACAGGGACTGGCAGCTGGCGTAACTGCCTCAGCGCTCATCTCGTGCAAAAGAGCAGCGCCAGCCTGGTTTTGTGTTTAGTCTCAGAGGAGGAGGGAGGGTGCCGGGGTCAGCTAGACCTGGGGGTCAACTCTGGTTCAGCCCAGTGTGGCCCCAGGCAAGTCACCTAAACCCATGAGGCCTCAGCTTCCCTGTCTGTCAAGGGAGACATGAGAGCGGCAACCTCACAGGATTGTTGGAAAGATTAAATAAGGCGATTCACATAAAGTATTCGGTATTCATAAGCTTTCGATTAGTAAGGACTGTCTCATTCCTGAGCATCAAGCAAGTACGATGCACGCACCCTGGGGCCATTGTAGCTGTTTTCACTATTATCTCAACTTCCACTTGACTTGCCGCATTGCCGGTGCTCCATTCTCCCTTCCAAGTAGTGCATGCTTCACTCAGGAGAGTGCAGTCACCTCTGCGTTAGGTGTGACCTGATCATTTCCGACAGGAAATGTCATTGTGACTCAGGACCGAATGGTGCTGCAGGGTGGGGCTTCCTGAAAGAGGTAAGCTTGGCTACACCTTGAAGGATCCGTGAGCAGAGAGAAAAGGGGAGACTTTTCAGACCAAAGAAGAAAAAAAAGAGCCCAGAAATAGGATGAGCCAAGACATGGAGGCAAAAATTCATGCCGGAAGAGGCAGCACCGTTAAGGAGAGGACACTGGGAGAAGAGGGAGATGGCATGGAATTGAACTGTCCATGTGAACTGGGGACAAGTGAGACCCGCACTCAGAGGGGAAGAGAGCAAGTCGGGAGGCACCCAGGACTTGGGGGGACGTCCGAGTCACGGGGACAGACGCTGGCCTCTCTCTCTGCCCTCTCCCGGCCCTCTCAGCTGTCCTGAACTGAGCGCGTCTTGTCAGGGGACTCTGCCCTGATTACGCTCTCTCCCGGGGCCTTTGGCATAATTTGCGCCTGCTTCCGCCTAATAGCCAGTGCGCTCCCATGTCCCACTGGGATCGGAGAACACGTGTCCTGACATTATAATAGGCTCAGCAGAGAAGGAAATGCTATCATCCCATGTGGTGACAGCGGGCTCCAAGCCCTGCCAGGTAGCTTTCGCAACTTTCTAGTCTTCCTTGTCTTATTAATTAGGAGAACCGATCTCACAGAGTGGGGCTCTGAATCTCAGAAAGCAGCTCTTCAACCTCCGTAACTGCCTCTAACTAGGTGGTGGAACCAGGTGCATTTCGTATTCATTGTGAGGAGGCCCTGGCATTTGAGGTCTGCGTACGAGCCCTCTCTGCAGCATGGGAGCAAGAGGGCCGCCGCGATGGGGCGCGGAGGGATGTTTTCCACGTGCCTCTTCAATTACCTCCACGCCTGCTGGCTCCTCAGCCCTTGACCCAAGCTATGGCCACTCCACTCCTGTGCCCGGACCCTTTCTCAGATCCAGGGACGTAGGTCCAGGTGTCAGAGTGCCTGGGAACAGAGAACGCAAGTATTTGTGAATGCCAGAGCCGAGGACTGGCGGAGATTCCCCCTCCTTCCTGCATTCCCCGTTAAGAGTGTACAGTAATCAGAGTTTAAGTCGCCCAAGATGAAATAATTGCTTAACAATCATATAAGACGGAATGATTCAACCAATGACAATGAGGCCTGTGATACACAGAACAGATGCATGCAGTGTACCATATTATAATGTGCTAATGCAAGATTGACAGCACAATAATAGGAGTGAGCAGCGATTCAGCCTGTAATTCCAAACCAAATGCGAGGCTGTCCACGGAACTCAAATCCTTGCAGGCTGCAAAATTAGAGGTAACACCACGCGAGGTTCAAGACGACTCATTAGCAGGTTGGCAGAGTGTTTCAGGAACAAATTTGTCTGTCGGAGGAACTAATTTCGTGCCATCTTCAGCTCGACTTTGTGTGTGCAGATACAGGCTTTCCTGGAGGGGAAGGCAGGGATGGGAGTTTGAGGTCTGGTCGTGCCCCTTGGGACCCCGGGAGGTCACGGGTGGCAGCTTTGGAGCAGCCATAGTTGGCCAAGTCATCTGGGTGTGCAAGGGTGTGCGCGGGGCAGACAGAGGTGACGCTAACAAACGCTGTTCAGACCCATGTCAACGTGAAAGAGTGAAGAGACGCCCCATGGGCTCACAGGGGCTGTTTCCACATCAGAAAGGACTTGGAGCAAGGGTGCAAATAAGGGTGTGACAAGGATCCTTCCAGGGTCCTGAATATCTGCACCTCCCAGTAAGTGTCAAAATTCCTGCTTTGTGCAGCTGCCCCCATTGTTTTACCAGGACTTGTCTGAATCAGATATGGTAAGACACACAGACGTGAAAACGACTGTGACGAAGGAAGCAGTTTATACTCACAGGTCCCTAGAGTCAGGAGGCACAAAGGCCACCCAGGGCCACCCAGGGAGGCACCAGGGTCGGTCAGGGGGCAGAGGGAGCGAGTGGAAAGCTAAGAGAGAGTCTTTGTTGTGTTTTCCCAGGAAAGAATGGGAAAGCCGGGGGCAACAGGCCGAGGACTGGCTGGTTCGAATCATTTTAGCAGCCTCTGGGGCGTGGGGCTGGCCCTGGGTGTCGGGCTGGCCCTGGGCAGGCGAGAGGAGCCAGAGTGTGAGAGCTGCTCAAGAGCGTGGTTGAGGGGTAAGGACTCTGGGCTGTTGGTTTGCATAGAAAAGGCTTGCTCTGTGAGCAGGGTCTAGCTAGTCTCAAGAGGGACAACCTCCCTAGAGTCAGTGAGACCCCAAGGTGTCAAAGCATCAAAATTCGGAATAAAAAGACACAACTAACACACTTTCACAGTCCCATACCATCAGCTGCCTCCCACTTCCTGCCAGTCGGCGCGTCCGCAGGCCCCCAACGCAAACAGGGCACAGTGGCAACACCATCTGCGCGGGAGGGCAAGCCGCTGTGTGCTCCCCAACACCACCCCAGTCCTGGGGCCGTGGGGCCAGGAGGGGAGGCTTCCGCCAGCCCTCCTCCGGGGCTGCCTGGCGGTGGACGGCCCCGGCCCCGGCCCCGGCCCAGGGTTGTGGTCGAGCGTGAGTCAGACACCCTAGGCCCCTTGGAGCCACCACTACCGAGCCACGTGGCTGCGGCGAGGCTGCGACGAGGCTGCTGCACACCTCGCGGCTTCTGTTTCTTTTTCTTCAAGGAAATGAGATTGATCTTAGTCTCAGTGCTTCGTTTCTCTAAAAAATTGGGAGAAAGGACGGAGAGAAGCAGCAGAAAAACTAAGGAGATGGGGGGGGTCTAATTCTCACATAAAACCAGAGAAGCCGCCCATGTCCCTCGGTCCTCCTCCTGCACCCGCCCCGTGGAGCTGAGGCTCCTAATGAGGACGACGAGGATGACCATGGTGGCGATGGTCAGAGTAACAGAAATGCAACACCCGCGGGGCGACCAGGCCTTCACACGCAGGGCCCCGTTCACTTCTCGGAAGAAGTCTCGGGCGCAGCAGCCGCTCTCAGCGCCATTCCACAGCGGGGCAAGCCGAGGCTCAGGGAGACGCGCGGTCACCTGCTGGCAGTCATACAAGCAGTAGGTGACCAAGCCCGGTCTCAAGCCCAAAGCCTCATTCCCACTCCCTCTGCCCTGCTGCCCCTTCTGTCACGGACAGCGCCATCCAAAAAGGACTTGATGGAGTGTGTCCAAAGCAGCAGTAGGTACTAATTCCAGGAGGGTAAGCACAAAGAGGGAGAAAGAATCCCAAAGGAAAGGTGTTGCCGCATAGAGGGAGGCTGTTTCGAACTTAAGGGGTTTCACTTATTCCTCCTTTCATATTCTGTATCCTAAGAGGCCCCGAGGATGCCCAGCCTTGAATGAGACAGTCAAGGTCCCCTGCCCTCAGAGAGCACTCAGCCAGGTGGCGGGGAGGGCAGGGACAGACCAGAGAAAAGCGAATGAGTAAATATGAGAGCCGTGTAAATATGATGGTAAACATGGCAGCGCCAGTCGGACGGGCTGGAAGACTGCACACCAGGGACGTCCTCCCTCCGAGGCCAGAGGGCTGCCGCTGCCCTTCGGGACCAGGTGCACCTCCCCAAGGACTCAGGGAGCCACCAGCGGGGTCCAAAGAGGTCAACGAAAACCCACTATGAGGGCAGAAAGCAGAGGGGATTTAATGCAGGGAGTTGATTACACAAGCAATAGAGGTTTGACAAGCCAGAGAGAGGATGGAAGGCAACCCCAGAATTAGCAACATGAGAAGGTCACAATTACCTGCAGACTAGAGGGACAACGTGAGGATGTGGAGTTACCAGAGTCCAGGGTTGGTGTTCCCAGGCACACTGGAGCCCTGAGGAGGCTGAGAGACATGGCCAAGCCCGGGAACACTGTCCAGAGCCAGGAGGCAGGGGTAGGACTGCCCCGGTGTCCCCCTCCCGCGTGCCCTCTAATCGCCTGTCTGCACCTCTCCGTCACCCTGCCCAGACTAAATCCAAATGCTGTGGAAAGTCTGTGGAACTCAGCCTGCAGGAGCCAGCCCGCGCCCCTCTGCCCCTTACAGAGCGGAGCAGGAAGAGGCGAGGGGCAAACAGGCAGGTCTCAGGGCTGAGAGCACTGTTGGAGGGGCAGGGAGGCTGCTTGCTCCAAGCAGAGTCTCCAGCTGGGGTCCCCCCAACCAGACCCCTGGGCACATTTCCTCTGCCACTGCTCCATCAGGGATACCCCACAGCCTGCCTCGGCAGGGCCCGCCGAAGACAGCAGGATGGGGACAAAGTCCTCCTCCTGCTCCACCTCTCCGCGCTGTGCCCCGAGCCCTGAGTGTGAAGAGCAGGGCTGGGGACAAGGGCCCAGCCTCCTGGGATGTCCCCTGGAGCTGGAGGCGGTGACTGTGGGGTGGCGCCTGCTCAGCGAAGGGTGGAGACTCCGGTTGGAAAGCACCTCAGCTTGTACCAGGGAACAAAGTAAATACGACCAGGATCATTGCGGTGAAAGGGCAGTCGGTCTAGTCCGAGTGTAAGGCAAAACGGAGCAGCCTTAGGGGAGGTGGGACTCGCCTCTCCCTTTACACTCCAGAGTGGCCACTCACCGCCCATCACCACGTTCCTTTCTGAGCAACAGCACGGCACATTTATGGAGCCATCTGAGACTCTCAGTAAATTCGCATGTCATCTGACTCACAAAAACCCTGCAAAGTAGATGGGCAGGGACAGTGCATAACCGGGCAGGGTGACGCCGGTGCCCACGGACAGGTGGTGCCAGACGCAGGCTTCTCTCTGCTCAGCTCAGTCTTCCCGGAGGCCCACGTACCCACACTCCTCGCTCTGTCCTCCCCTCCCCGTTATCCACTGTCCTCTAGGCCTGGCCCCGCGGTCCCCAGGGAGCCCTGCAGCCCCGTCACCTCACCGCTGGCTGCACTCTTCTCCTCTGCCCCTCACTCAGGCCAGCGTTTGGGGGCAGCGTTTCCGATGTGCAGCCCGACCACAGCGCAGGCAGCGATGCGAACACTATTTTCAGCTGCGGGAATGAAAAAGAAAGGTGTAGAGCGCCCCCTTTGATGCAAACACTACTCCGTGCGGCGTAGAATTGTACTGTAGTTCATGAGGAAACCAACATACCAGAAAATATATTTTTTTCTTCTGTGGGGGAGGATGAGGAGATTTTGGTAATTAAAACCTCCATCGATCAATGCTTAGACCTCAGGGATAATTGCACTGCCGCTGCGCATGTGTGGTGAACCGTGCAGTTTTGTTTTCAAGCCCGTGTGTGCCCCGAGGCCTGGAATCACAGCTCCCCCCATGGGAAGCACCCCTGCACCCTGCTCACTGTCCTCCTGACCAGCCAGCGTGCGGCAGCGCGGGGACACTGGGCAGTGGCCCTGGGCCTGACCCCAGCTACGGGTAGCTGTGTGAGAGTGAGCGTGTGGCTTAACCTCTCTGGAGCTCAGTTTCTCTTCTGTACCCTGGAGTTGGAACTTGACAGTCTCAAGGTTCTTTCCACGGCTTTTGATGCTTCATGGAGTTTACAGCCCCCTTGAGAGCCAGTCGTCTCCCCCCACTGGGTTTTAATCTCATCTCTGCTCCTCACCGGGCATCCCAACACGCTCCCCGGGGGCCTTGCGTGTGCAGGCCCAGTGCTAGGCTGGGAAGGACGCAGATGCCCACGGTCCGGCCCTGCCTCTGAGGAGCGGCGGCCCGGGGGCTAGACAGCCCAGATGCAGCCCGAGTGTCGGAGGGCCTGTCGAGCGCCTCTGCGGAGACTCGCACGTGCACTGCGCGGCCAGCCTGCCGGCCTCGCGGCACCGTCAGCGGTGCGGAGATCACGGTGGCGCAAAGGCCTTTCTCAGGGGGAAGGGACATGCTCCTTTTTACCCCCGGAGGTCACGTACACAGAGGAGATGCCGTGGGTGGGTCCCGGAGCCACACGGAGCTGGGGACAGGAATCATAATTCGTAGCTCTTGCTCACATGGTTGTTCTCTGGTAAGAATCACACCAATTGTTGCTGAATCCTTCCGAATGTCCTGTGCAGCCTCGGGGGTCTGCACGTGGCAGCTGGACTGTGGTGGCTACAGTTCCTGAAGGAGCCATCACACCTGACAAAGGAGGGCTATTTTTTCCCCTCGGCTTCCAGCCTGAGGTGGGTGTTCAGTTTGCTGCCTCGTCCATGCACCCTGAGCCCCGTCTGCCGAAGCTGGGCGGTGCACCCTTTAGTTCTTACTCGGCGTAGGGCTGGCTGGGCACAAAGAGTCCTGAGAGCAGCTGAGAAGAGGGGGACAGGAGGCCCTCTCCCCACTGGCTCTGACTCCGGGGCGGCTATTTTGCAATCAGAATGATGGGAGTGGAGTGACCGATGACTCAGAGTCTCCCCTGGCAGCGATCTCACTAACCGGGTGCTGCAGGGAAACTGACACACGGACCAAGCGGCAGAGGCCGGAGGCTTCTGGGCCGCACCCAGCGCTGCCACCTGCCGGGGCTGCCACCTGCCGGGGCCCCTCTCTCGCCGCCATATCCGCTGACCCTCCGGGCTCTCCAACACTCTCTATGCAGATCTGACCTGCTGCATCCGTTTTAAGTAGAGACCCGCGATCCCCTCCTACTACTCACCCTGCTCTCTAACTCTCCATTGCAGGGACCTAGCCCCTTCCTCCCTCACCACCCTCAGCCCACTCAGCCCCTCTGGGGAGTTGCTGGTACTGTCAGCCTCCAGTGTCTGCGATGGATTCGTCTGCAAACAACCGGCCTGCCCTGGCATTGGAGACCCCACGAGTCTCCTTCCCCAGGGGCGTGTGAGAGGAAAGGGGGGTTGCCAGGGACAAAGGTCAAGCCTGCGGCCCTGTGATTGTATTGCCCGGTTACTACTGAGCCGCTGACGGAGCGAGCCCTTGCCTGCGTGTGCTGGGTGGAGGGACGGAGGGGTGGATAATTGCCCTCTGTAGTCGGGTGAGGGGGCTGTCCTCTCACCCGCCCTGTGTCTTTCTGTCTCCCCCCAGCTCTGCGCCCCACACTTCAGGTGTCCCCGAGGCAGAGTGTCTGTAAGCAGCCCCTCGGAGGAGCCCACGTGCCGGGCTGCCCCCTGCAGGTTTCCCAACAGGACTGGGCAGCGGGTGGGTGAGTCCGAGGACAGGAGCCAGCTGGGGCCGCTGGCCTCCTGCTGCGTGTCCCTCGGGGGCCTCTGCCTCTGGCGCCGGGCCTTCCCTCCTCCCCGTCTGGGCCGCTTTGAGGCAGTTTGGCCATGGGAGCTGTTGCCAGGGCAAAGAAAGCCTATCCCTTGAGGACATGAAAGCCCCAAGGACTAGCAACCCACCCGGGAGCTCCAGTGAGGTTCGATGTGGCCCTAGGTTTCAGTCAGGAAAACAAGCTCTTTAATCATTTGCTCACTATACACGAATGGCCCCTTTATTGCAAAGCCCCCTGATCCCATGCATACATCCAAGGACAAGGAAGGGGTGAGGAAGGTTTTGGAGCCCCCGAAAGAGTTGAAATGGTTCAGAAACCTCATCCCTGAGGCCGAGGGGCTCATCTGGGGAATCCACCCAGCAGAGCCTTGCCACTGCCTGGCTGTCTGCTGGCTATCAGGCGAGCCCCAGCTGGGGAGAAAAAAGTCCAAAACACAGTGTCCATTTGCTACATATACAGGGCCTGGCAGAAGTAAGGCCTGCTTGAGTGTGGATGGTAATCATATGGGTGCAATAATGTATAGTTTTAATGTGAACATTTCACCTAAAATGTCATCTGGTATGCTTGAGCGTAATATTGTTATGTTACAGAATTGCATGCTTACGATTTTGTACATTAAAAAGGGCATTATTTGTGCCAGACCCTGTGTATCTCAAACTCCCTGAAACCCAAGTCGTAGTTAAACTAGCTAATGTTTATGGAAGGCTTCTCTCTTCCAGTCACGTGCTATGTGATTCACAGTTAGCTCTTCAGAAGGACCGTATGTAGAAGGCACTACTCTCATCCCCATGTTAAAGCTAAGAGAGGGTAAGGAACTGGCCTGCGGTCTCTCAGCAGCTCAAGGGGAGGATACATGGAAACTCAGAGCCTTCCTTTCCACTTTGAACGTCACAGAAATTTGTTTATATTTCTCGCTGACAGAACTAGGTGTTGGCTTTGCTCCATGGAAGCTAACGTCCCCCCCGCCCAAGTTGCCTTGTTTAGGTGGTGGGGGAAACAGTTCCCAGCTCATTCATTAACTCCTCATTTATATACTTAAGTCCTGCTTATTGACACGATCCAAGAACGGTGAACATACACCGCCACCTGCGAGGCGTGTTGGTGGAGTGAGGCCAGGCTGTGAGCTGAGGTGGAGACTAGTTGCCACCTGTCACTGCTGCACGGACACCTTGTCGTTGAGAGCAGCCTCCTTCCGAGGGTCTGGCTCTTCAAGCGCTCCCAAGTAATCTCGTGCAAATCTTTTCCTGGAGTGGGGCCCAAAGACAAACCCTGAGAAGCTGAAGAATGAACTGGATACCATCTGTTCTGGGCAATTCGTTCGTTCAATGCTCCGGCAAACAGTGGCTGAACTTCTCGGTGGACACTCTGTACTAGTGATCACAAAGTTGTAAGACACATCTCTGCTCTAGAGGAACTTGGCAGAAGGAGTCAGCAGACACATTACTGTAGTCGAATAGGACGCAGAAGGAGCTGCTTAACAAAGAAGTGGTTACCTCTGTAGGGGACAGGACATCTGAGCTGAAACTTGAAAGCCAGGAAGACCAAGTCTAGAAAGGTCGGAAGGAGGGTTCCAAGCCGAGGGGAGAGCAAAGGCAGGAGCGAGACGATGTGCAAGGCCAGGGTGTGCTGCGAGGTTGAGCCCGAGACCACGCAGGGCGCAGGGTGCACGGAAGCGGTGGGGAATAGGTAGGCGGGGCGGCCTGCGAGGGCCGGGGCGGGCACTGGCCCACCTGGTGTCCCCCCCCACACCTCCCCCCGCCCCCGCCCCGTCAGCTCCGCCCTCTAGGACACGGTGGGGGCAAGTCCGGACCGTGAGAGCGCCTCCAAGTACTGTGGTGCACACAAGGAGGTGCCGAAGTTTATGAGCCATTTCCTCTGCACCCCCCCACCAAAAGAGCTCATATTTAAGATTTTCACTAAAATAATACCCTATATGATTGCCTGACTAGGAAGGGAAGGGGTGGGGTTACCCCTGGGGGGCGGGAATTGCGCATAATTAACCGGGGCCTGCGCTCCAGGTTTGGGAATCGTCTGGGCAGTGAGTCTCACGGGTGAGCAGTCTACCCACAGCTGCTCTCAGGGATAAATCCATTATTTCACTAATAAGTTTGTCTCCCCGGGCGGAGAAGGGAAGAGACTGAGAGGCCGTGGCTCTATGGCCTGGATGAGCAAGCGGGGAAGCAGCCAGAGACCCCGCCTAGAAAACGAAATAGGGAGGTGGACCACCAAAACCTCCATTTCTTAAAGCCCTGGTGAACAGCTGAAAATGACTTGCCCCAGAAAAAATAAAATAATAAGTTCCTCATTATCATTTCAATGGCTCCTTACATAAACACTAAAGAATCAGAAAAGCTGGTGCCTCGTGTTACTCCCAGAACCTAAGAAATGGTATCTTTCAGTTATCGGATTTTATTTCTCTGCAGCGTTACATTTTATACATATTTATTCATGCAGAACAGAAGTGCAGCGTTATTGAGGCTGCCATGGGAGAGGAAGAAAAAGCTGTTATACATAAGAATGCACCGCATTTACATTGTCGCACTTTGCAACAATTGAACTAGATGCAACTGTTTTTTTTAAATGATAAAAAAACTATGGTTTGCATCTAATTTGTTGATTTTTTTTCTTTCTCACTCTTGAATTTTCATATGCCATAGAAATGTGAAGGGAGAGGGTCAAGATCCTGGGAGATGCAGAGGGTTGAGGGCTAGCAAGAGGCAGCTTTCGTGTTAGGGGTCAGGATCCAGAGCAAGTTTATAACTAGTATTTTTTTTATAACGGATGCAGTTAACTGAACTGCAGAACATTCATCTTCCCACTTAATACCTCATTCTCCCTGCTTGGAGACAGGGGTATTATAGTGCTAGATATTGCTTTTCAGGCTTTTGAGCATCGGTGATGAATCCCCATCTTCTAATAAAATACATTTTCATAGTAATTGAAATAATAATTTTTTGCCTCTTCATTTTCCCAGGTACTTAAAAGGGGGCTTTTGACTTCTTTCCTGGTCCCCTCTCCTGGCTTTATTTCCTTTCCATTGAAATTCCTTCAGCTCCGGAGAGGCACAGATCCTGGGTTCTGGCTAGTTACAGGCACTGAGACCTCAAGACCAGGAATTCTCAGCTGGGTTTGGCTTTTCTCCTCCACTGGCTTAGCACGCTGAGCTGCCCCTGGGGAGGGGCGGATGTGGTAACCAGGCAGCTGGAGGGAGCCCGGAGGGGAGCAGGCAAGGCCCTGAACCCTGCGAATCCTGAGGCTGGCACATTAGGCTGATCCCTAAGTTTCCCATAATAGCCCCAATGTCAAGATCAGGGATTACACACCCGCCCCCACTCCATGTGTACCCCTCAGGGCGCTGGGGACCTCATCCCTGGGAATTCAGATGAATATCCGTGTGTTAAGGGTAGCATTACCTCCTCAAGAATAAAATTTCGGAGGGGTAATGCGAGCAAAGACGATGTTGCGTCGAGTGTAATGTATTTAGTCTGCAGCTCCGTTTGTTAGCAGGGTTATTTTAATGTTATACTGGTGAACTTGAACAAAAAAATGTAATAGCTATCTCCTAAGGTATCGATTCCTCTCACCCTTTCCTCCATAGTTGACAATGAAGAGAAAGAAGAAAAATATAAGTAAGGCCATAGTGGACTTGAGCAGAGCAATCGATGCACGGCCAGCCTCTCCGGTATCTGTGCTAGCTTTGGAAGACTTTCTTGGCCCTTTTGCTTCATGCCCACCCAAGGAGGGGTGGTCTGGGTGAACCCTTGCTCAGTTTAAACTGTAATTTAGCTTTGCCGGTAGGAATTCTCCCCTTCTGACATCTAATCTTCCTAATCTAGCAGAAGGAGCTAGAAGTCAGGAAACAGGACTTGAAAGTGTCACAGGTGGGTACAGGTAGCCAGGTTCTTGGTGATCGCGGACAAAAAATTGAACCGAACACACAGAGTTTATAGCAGAAAGAGAGAAAAAGCAGATTTATTAAGCCACACAGAACATGGGAGCAGGCCAACTCGGAGCAGAGCGGAGCTGAGCAGAGTTTAACAGCCCTGACCTCAGGGGCTAGAGGGCTTTTATTCCTGTAGGGTGGGTCTCTCCTGGCTAGTTTTGGCGGGCTTTTGTCGCGCATGTACAAGTAGCTCTATTACTTTAAAGTTACTGTGCATGTGGTCTCCCAGGATTTCCTTGATTGGCCACTGGGAAAGGGGCCCCACAACGCTAATTTAGTATAATGCTATTATAATGAAGCAGGGGTCAGGTCGCATCTTCTGCACAGGTGCATTCCTGATTCACTAGGACTCAGTAATTTTCCAGATGCAGGAACTACAAGTCTTAGAACAGGGTCTCCAACCTTTATCGATGTTCTTTATGGATGTTCTTTATCTTAGCCCTGGGGTACCTCTGGAGTTTCCTCCTTCCTGACTGTCTCCTGCCTCAAAAGTCTTGGTCAGGAGATCGAAGTAGCTGTTGAGCAAATGGCCAGGGCAACCAAAAGCTTTCAGAGGCCTTGCCTCCCTTCGCAGTGATGGAGAGAACACCTTTCTGCCTCTGTTTTTCAGGGTACTTATAAAAAGGCCTTTGACTGCTGTCCCTTTCCCCCGTCCTTACAGAAAACTCCCGCGTGTCCCTGGCCTCACATGCTCCTTGCACACATGGAGACTGGCCAGCAGATTCAGTCCCTTTGTGTAAACTACAGAGAGGAGTCAGTCTATTGCCCTGATTCACCCCTGGCTTGGGAGGCATGGTTCGGCGAGGGAAACAAGAGCCGGATGTGAGACCCCAGGCATGCCTTTGGCTGAAGGTCTTTGGGCAGTGCGTGCAGGGCTTAACCCTAGTGGCAGTATATTGTAGCTTTTGAATTAGCAAGCCCTGGGTTCAAATCCTGACTCTACCATTTTCTAGCCACGTTACCTTGGGCAAATAGCTGGATTTCACACATAATAGCATCGATCTCATAAGAACGCTGTAAGGACTGATTGAGATAATATACGTAAATCTCTTACTGCTAAATCTGGGGTGACTATTATTATTCCAAAGAGGTCTTGAGAGGCATGAGAGGCAGGAGTGAAAAGTGTTTTCTACAACAGGGATGTGGATGACAAATTCGGGCCCAAAACTGGATGTAAACTGTCCCTAAGCCAGAAGCGCTGGACTAGGAGTTCTGATTGGCTACATACTGGAGGGGCAAGGAAGGAGAGAAATCCAGTGGCTCCGCTGGCCTTGGCTTCCAGACAGAAGCTGCGCTCCAGCCCCTGCCTCTGGGGTCATCTGTCCCAGCTGTTCTGCTTCTCCGTTTTTCCATCCCTCGCCTGCAGGGCCCAGCAACCTGTCAGTGGATTAAAAGGTCCTGTTTAGCCCTGGAATTTTAGGCCTGGGGGATGGAGGCAGCCACAGGAAGTCTTTCCTTCACGCCCCTGCCGCTATTCTTTGGTTGGGCAGCAACGAAACAAGTCCAGGGCATCTGCAGAGCATCTTCCAGGATGTTTCCCCGACAGCCCATTCTGGGACCAGCCTCGATGCTGAGGATTCTGGGACGAGGGTTGTTTCAGAACAAAGCCCCTTCTCTGGATAGATGAGAGGTAGCCAGGCCAAGCTTGCAAATCTACTGCTTGGATGGACCCGTGGCTCACTCAATTTTTTTAAGAGTAGTTTTAGGTTCACAGCAAAATTAAGTGGAAAATACACCAAGTTCTCATAGATCCCCTGACCCCACACATGCCTAGCCTCTCCCACTATCAACATCCTGGGATGGATGTTATATTTACTATAATCAATGAATTTTCATTGAAGGGTCATTATCACTAGAGTCCAGTTTATATTATGGGCTCAGTCGGTTCACAATTCTTTGAGTTTGGACAGATGTGTGACGACATGTGTCCAGCACTGCAGTGTCATGGAGGAGAGTTTGACCGCCCCACAAATCTTCTGTGTCCTGCCTGTTCATCCTGCCACCCACTTCCCCTCATGACCACTCATCTTTTCACTGTCTCCATGGCTTTGCCTTTTCCATAACGTAATATGGTTGGAACCATATAGTATGTAGCCTTTTCAGATTGGCTTCTTTCTCTTACGAGGGGAGAATCCCCACAACTGAAATTCTCTTCTGAAGGGCGGGCTTTCCTGCTAGACGACTGTTCGTGAAGCCTGTCTGTATTAATGTACCAGCGGGCGTTGTTGTGAGAGGCTGCGTTCGGCTTTGGTGAATTGTTTTGGAAGACTCTTTCAGTGTGTTTGCCCATCTCATGACGGGTGGTTTACGAGTACATTTGCCCACACTGTGCTGAGCGTTCAGCAGTTTTTGACCAAAAATGGCATCACCCCCATGCCCCACCCTCCCTATTTACCCAATCTCATCCAGAGCGACTTTTTTGTTGGTTTCCTGGATGAAAAATGTACTCAAAGAGAAACATATTGCCGATGTGGAAGAAGTGAAACAAAAAAGGGAAGCAGCACTGAAAGGCATCCAAATCGATGAGTACAAGAAATATTTTGAGCAGCGGAAAAAACATCTCAATAGGCGTATTGCACCAAATGGAGGGTACTGTGAAGGTAGCTGAGGTTTAGACATGTAAGAATAAATGCAAAATTGTTTATAAATAAATTCTGGTTTTGAGTCCCCCCTCATAGTCATATACATCTGAGATTGCTCCACGCCCTTCCAAGGCTCTCTGGCTCACTTCTGTGCAGGACTGAATGACGTTCAGTCTGGATGCACCAGTTTACTTTCTGGTCACCCGCTGAAGGACAGACACGTGGGGCACTTCCACGTTCTGGCAATTCTGAATAAAGCTCCTGTGGATATTCAAACTGCAAGTTTTTGTGTGGACATACATTTTCAGCTCCTTTGGGTAAATATACCAAGGAGCACTATCGTTGGATCGTATGGTAAGGGTATGCTTAGTTTTATAAGGAACCTCAAGACTGTCTTCCAAAGCGGTAACGCCATTTTGCGTTCCCACCGCAACAAACGAGAGTTCCTGCTGCTCCACGTCCTCGTCAGCACTTGCTGTTGTCAGTGTTCTGGATCTGGGCCATTCTAATAGGCGTGGTAGTATCCCAGTGTTGTTTTATGTTGCAATTCCACAATGATATGAGGCAGAGCATCATATGCTTATTTCCATTTGAATATTTTCTTTGGTGAGGTGTCTGTTCAGGTCTTTTGTCCACTTTTTACTTGGGTTGTTTGTTTTCTTATGGTTGAGTTTTAAGAGGTGTTTTGTTTTGTTTTTGTTTTTGTATATTTTGGATCCAGTCCTCTATCAGCTATGTCTTTTACAAAGATTTCTCTCCTACTCTATGAGTTGTCTTCTCATTCTCTGGACCCTGTTCAAGTTTGTTCCCTCCCCCTGTGTGTCCCACTAACCCCTGTCTCCTTACCTCCCTGCAACAGAGGCAAAGAAGCCAGACTAGCTCTGGGGGGCGACGGGGCCTGGCTTCCTAGGGAAATGTGTGGGCCTGTGACCACCATTCACTTCAAACCCGTGTTCATTCGCTCCTTAAACACACTGTGCCAAGCACTAAGTCCCGAGGATGCATTGGTGAACAAAACAGACAAAGCTGTGAGTCTTGCAGAGAACACTCTCTGGTAGAGAAAACATACTAAAAAAAGAAACATCGAGACATATACTGAAAACAGTACAGCTTTCTAGAAGTCCCATGTGAGGAAAAAAAGTGAGCAGATCAAGGGAGGTTGAAGGTGTTGGCCTGGGGGAGGTTTGCAATCTAAAGAGGGTTGCGGGATTGGCTTCACTGAGAAAGAGACCTTTAAGCGACAAGGATGCCCGGGGGGGGCAGAGTGGCCAGGTGTTGGGACCAGCCAGCGCAAAGACCGTGAGGCGGGAGCGCACCTGGTGTGTCGGGGGAATTGCAGGGAGGCTGACATGGCTGGAGTGGAGTATGGGCTGATGGGGAGAGGAGTTCCTGACGGATTCAATGTGAGGAAGAGAGGAAGGGGTCATACAGGACACCGAGATTTTCCACCTGAGCCATTGGACGGATGTCACCGACTGCGATGGGAAGAGCAGGCTTCCCAGTGGCCGTGGGAGTGGGGGCGGAGATTGGGAGTTCTGTTTTGGAGAGGTTGAGTTTGCGCTGTTCGATGTGTTGGTGGAGGTGCCAGGTAGGCTGCTGGATAGAAGGGTTTGCAGTTGGAGGAGTTTGTGTCTAAGACTCTGGGCTAGTGCTGTGGGGAAGGGAGGGAAGAATAAAACCCAGTTCCTCCACCCCTACCTCTGTCCAGGGAATCCCTGGGACGTGGGGGGAGTGTGGGAGAGCCACGCCTGGAACAGGCATAGCCACCAGACGGCAGCTCCTCCCAGCCTCTCTCCAGGCTGGAAAGGCAGGTGAACAAACCCAAGCTGCTACAAATTCCACTAAAGAGACAGTCTGGTGAGAGACAAACCGCAGACACCTTGACTGCTCGCGACCGAGAAGTCGGGAAGAAGGGGACGCCAGCGCGTAGGGTCTTCCCTCCTCCAGGCGCAGTCGAAGAAGCTCTTCAGATTCTTGAAGAGGATCACAGGGCTCCTCGGTCCGTCGGCCTTCCCATTCACCTCGGGGCGGGTGAAGGGAGAGAAAGGAGGCTGCGGGGGCCGCGGCTGCAGGGGCAGTCACGTCAAGGCTCCTGAAACCTTGGCTCTGCTCCAGCGAGAGCCCAGAAGAACTGCCCCGGACCAGGCTGGGCTGGGCCCTGCGGTACGTGGACCTGCCTGCCTGGAGCCAGCTGTTCAAAAGGCAGAGAGCTAATGACGTCGGGTTCGCCACTTACTAGGCCACTATTCGGCCAGGTCCTTGATATCGGTAGCCCAGGTCCCAGGCTGACGTGCCAGTGGTGGCCCTCACCCTGAAATACCATCAGCTGCCCAAGCAAGAGCCGTGTTTTCACATTCGATATCCCCGAGTCTCTCTTGTTTGGGCGGCAGATGGTGAATTTCATGCAGTGACGTGAGCAAAGGCCCCTCTATTTCCAGCCTGGAACTCGGAATCTGTGGAAAAGCTGCATCTCTGTCTGTGTCCTGCGCCCAGAACCCTGCAGCTCACGGAGTGGGGGTCTGAGGACCCAGGATGTGTCTGTGGGGGCCAGGACGGAGGCGGGCACCGGACTGGCTGTTGTCCCGGGTTCTCCAGCAGGGAAAGGGGAGTCAGGCCACTCTGGGAGCCCAGGCTGGATGTGGAGGACAAGACCTGCCATCCGCAACCTGAGAATCTAGTGCTTTAATAAGCTGAGGCTGATATTAGCGCCGGCGCGCCGAGGGAGCTCCGAGAGACCGGCAGCACGGCGCGGGTGATGGACTGTCCTCGCAGGCTTGGATCTGCGCGAGAGCGCAACTGAGTTATGAAACGGGGCCGGATTAATGACCACGCGCCTGGCAACAGCCCATCCTCAGCGATTTCCACCCAGCACTTTGGCACCTTCTGACCCAAATCTATTGACAGCGTCTTCTGTCCTACACTCAGCCTTTTCACCTCCAAAGACAAAAAAGATTTATAACACAATAATAACCTTCAAGAATCTCAGCCCACTCCTGGACTCCTCTCTCATATCCCCAAGGGACTTAAACCCTAAGGGAAGGTTTCAGGATAGTAGAAGGGGGTCGGAGTTCTCTCCTGGAGGGGCTTCTCAAGAAAGCGACTGGAGCCTCACGCCCACGTGCTCTCCTCTTCACTCGGAACACTCAGGCAGGCTTCCCTGCTGTCTCTCCCACCAGCCTCTGTCCTTCTGCCCTGGCTTTCCACCCCTAGGCTCCCCGTTCTCTCCCAGGGCCGAGGGTGGGGAGTGGGTGGGGGGGGAGGTCCCTCCCAGCCTTCCCATGGGACTGAATGCTCCTCTTCCTTTAGGGAAAACTCAGTCATTTTTTGGAAGCTTCGCATGCAAGCTGTACTTGAATAACATGTATTACCTTTTTCTTTTTTATTATAAAACTCATGTTCAGTGTAGAAAATATGGAACTTATAAAAGAATGAAGAAAACAAAAATTACCCATCATTTTGACATATATTCTTCTGGCTTTGTTTTTTTTTTTTTTCTTTTGGTGTGTGATATGTATTTTGATCGGGAGCATCCAGTACATACTGTTTTGTGATCTGCCCCCCTCCCGCCCCGCCTCGCCGCGCCCTGCCCCATTAAGGCTGTGGAGTTAAGCAAAAAAGGATGGGCAGCTCCACAGAGCGGTTATGTGTGGGTGGGCTCTGGAGTCAGACTGTCTGGGTTCAAATCCTGTGGGCACCACTACAGCCCCGAGACCTGGGCACGTCGCTGAATCGTTTCCGTGTTTGGAACAGTGTGGTTTACACCGATTTTAATCTGTAATTTTGTTTTCTCCCTCTCCCACTCAACCGTGAGTTCCTTGAGGTCAGAGAGGGGCTCTTGTTCATCTTTCTGTCCTCAGCATCTCGCTGGTATATGACAGGTATCCCGAGATGTTACGTGGGATGACCCCAAAGCAGGCCTAGCGCTGGGAATCAGAGGAAAGCTCCTGAACTAGAGCGCAAATTTGCGTTCGCGGCCTCGTTTCTGACGCCCGCTAGCCCACGCGGGCCAGTGAAAGTTAAGTTTTCTGAGACTCCCATTCCGCCCTTTGCGACACGGAGGCGCCGGTTGGGGCGAACGGGAGTCGAGCCAGACGAGGCGGTGGCCCCGCGCTGCCCCGCGCTGCAGACCGTAGGACTCTGTAAGTGAGCGAGGGGGCTCCTCCGAAGTTCTCGGGGCTCCGCTCAGCTGCGAACGTGGGCAGGCGTGGGGCCCTGCCCTCAGTCCGCGAGCGCAGCGGGCAGGGGCAGCGCCTCTCGGACCAGCCGGGGGCGCCCGTCTTCGAGCGGAGGGCGGGTTTGGGAGCGCCCACGCTGGGCGAGCCAGGGGTGTCCCGCCCCCCAGTCCGGGGGCCCCTGGGCCCGCCGCCGCTCGCGCCTTCAGATGAGCCGCTCTTCCCTTTCCCCGGGGCCATCCTTCTGCCCACCAGATCCGGCGGGAGATCCTGTCCCCTCTTCACTGGATCCGGGGAGGGAGGGTGGAGGAAGGGCGGCTCGAACTGAGTCTTCCTTTGCCTCCTACTCTCCCGCAAAGCTGCGGCTCGTCAGCGCCGGACGGGGCGGGGGCGGGGGCCGCGCCGGGCGGAGGGGATTCCTTCCCGCGGCGCCCCCGGCAGCGCCGACCCGTTTTTAGCTCTTCCCCGAGGCTCCTCTGCGCGGCGCAGCCGGGGGTGGCGGCGCGCTCCCCCTCGCGGCGGGGACCGTCGCCCTGCGCTACCCCGCGCTCGGCGGCGGGGGGACTAGGTGAAAAGAAAGGACAGAGGCTAGGGTCCCTCCGACGCCGTGACCGCCCGGGGTGGGGCGTGGCGGCCGGGAGGCGGGCTGAAGGGAGCCCGCGGCGGTGCCAGGGCTGCCCTGAGCAAGGACTGGTTTTGTCATTAAAAAAAAAAAAACCAACAAAACACAAGAACCCCCTTACCCCCGCCCCCTTGGCTGTTTGAGAAGTGGCACTGAGTCAGACCTGAGTCACAGGAGAACGTGCCCCGCCCCCTCCCCGCCCCCGCCGAGGTTCTTTCTCGCCCGGCTCCCGCAGCCAGCTCTGGACCCCCAAACCCCTCGGGGCCGCTGCCTGGCCACTCACCCCTAGCGACGCAGTCTCAGACCCCGCGGGACCCGGCGTCTCCTCTGTCTCTGTGATGCCTGTCTCCCGCCCCACCCGGGCGCGAACAACCTCCACCCCCAACCGCGTGATCTAAAGACAGCTCATCTGGGGACAACCGCCCGGTCCTCAGACACTGAAAGGGCCATAGTCTGTCCCCTGCTTCCGGGCCCAGCAGGCCACCTGTCCTTGACCTCCCCAAACAGATGGTGCATGCTGGGGGCCTGGCGGAGCCGGGCGCTCAGCGCGGGCCACAGCGTCTCCCCGGGTGGTTTACTGTAGTGCGTACTACCCGGTGGGGGGGCGAGGCGGGGGGCTTGGTCAGCTTCTTCCACCTCTGGCCACCTCTTTCCTCACCCCCTCCACCCTTTCCTGAGCTCTCCGCCGGGAAGGTGCTACACAGCTCTATTTTTAGTCCTAACAAGCTGCCTGCCTGAGCAGCTTCCATCTGCAGCACTCAGAGCCCTTTACAAATGCTAATGAATGGGAGCTGCTGACTCCAGAGTAATTTAGATTCTCTTGCTCCCTCCTCCCCAGCCCTCACGCTTTCCCAGTGGGGAAACTGAGGCCTGGAGTCCGGGTATGCAGATGCGGTCAAGCCCGGGTCAGGATTCCCAGTTTCCTATGGCCTGCTCGTGGTTCCGCCTTCTCCTTTGCCTTCTGACATATCTTCGCAGTCAGTGCAAGGTCCTGGGTTAAGTTTAGAGGTCAGACTGTCTCCTTCCTCAGGGAGCTGAGGTCCAGCGGGCCAGGTGCTCATAGAAACCGATCACTGCAATACAAATAGCTGGTCCAATAGCGTTTCTGCAGGGAGGGCACACCAGCCTGGCAGGGAGGGAGGGCGAGTGCCTAAGTGCTGTCAGTGCCCTCTTTTACAACCTGGTCCGGCTTCCGGGAGGAAGCGACACCTGAACTGTGTCTATAATTGAGAACTGGAGATAATCAAGTGAAAGTCAGGGACATTCTGTGGCGAGGGGTGGGTGTGGCGGGGGGGGGTTACCCCAAGGCTGAGAAAGAAGCAGCTTGGAGTTGCTGGGGTAAAAAATGTTTCCTGTGCCGGGGTGGGAGGCGAGTGGGGTGCAGGCCAGGGGAGGACCGGTCAGGCTGGAGTTTTACAAGCATCACTCTGGTGGCCCAGGAGGAAGGTGCATTTGATAGGGTAAGAGTGGAAGGCGGGAGACCAAATAGAGATGACAAAGGCCTGGTTTGGGTGCCTCGGAGAGGACAGGGTGCATTTGAGAAAAATGTTTGACAGTTACCTGACTGGAAGTCCAGGGCGATACACCTTCCTGGCCCCGTGACCCGGCGGTCTGCTGGCAGGGCAGACCTCACTCAGTGGCACTCTTCCCTTCTGAACTCGTTGCCTGGAGCCCCCAAGGGAGAGGGGGTGGGGGGCCGGACCTGTCCTCTGTCTCTGCCATGGCCACAAGCAGCGAGGCAATGCAAAGAGTCTGCGTTCAGGAATGCTGGTCGAATGCACGGCGTTTTAATCAGATGAGGGTCGTGAAAAGGGGTGAGAGATCCTCAGCAACTGCAGCCAGAAGGAGGTTGGCATGCAGGGACCCTACCCACTGGTACCCTCAAAGGTAAAGCCCAGCGCACCGCGCCCTTCCACGGGAAGCCGGCCCCCGCTCCCCGGCCTGCACCGTGAATCAGAAAAGGCCGCCAACTGCACTGAATGCAGCTTCAGAAGCTGTAGAAAGTCTCCCCACCAGTTTCAGGTCCCTGCTCTCCAACCAAAAAAAATCATGGAGCCATTCTCAGAACACCTGAAACATGTTCCGACTGGAGCAGGCTGGGCAGAACCTGTGCCTGTGCAAAGGGCTTTGGGACACCCAGGGAGGAGGGTGACATGGAGGGACTCACTCACATTCGGCGCTTTTCTATATTGGGTGGCAGGAATTCGAAGAATTTGCTCATTTAATTCTCCATGTCATGGGTGCTGTACCAGTAGATCCCCACCACTGCCTTTCACTGCAAATAGCCTCCTCTGGTCATCTTCCCAGAATTAGATCCAGGCAGGTCTGCTTGGCAGTGAAAGGCTGGCAGACTAGTCGAGAGGGTGGGCTCTAGCCTAGACCCAAACACGATCTCCTGCCTCCTACCCTCTGCGGGACCTTAGAGAAGTGAAGTGGCTCATTCAGCCTTTTGAAACCTGTTTCCTCATCTTTAGATTGAGTATATACTAGAGTCATTGCGAAGTTTAAAAGAGTTAATTAATGCTGCAGAAGCACTTAGAACAGTGTCTTATACATGTTAAGCTCTCAACAAATATTAATTGTTATTAATATATCCAGAGTCCTCTCTCCTCTGTTTACTGAGGCTGCGTTCCTGGCTCCTCACCAGCTGATCAACTCACATTGCTGCCTTGGGATTCCATGAAGTCGTCCCTTGGTTCCTTCCTCTAAGTCCTGGACACATAGGAAGAGAACCACTGGCCCTATAATCGCTGAATCACTCTTCTGGGGCCAAAGAAATATACTTCATTTGAAAGGAAAAGTACCGCTTTTGATTGAAGATTTGAGACACTCTTGCAGAGAATTGACTAAGATACAGAATCATAGAAAGCTAGGGCTGGCAGACATCTTGGAGTTGCATTTTTTCCAGAGACCCAGAGAGGTGGAGTTACTGGCGCGACACCTGGAAGATGGAGGGCGTGCGCCCCCGTCTTCTGATCACCCCAGTTAGGCTTCCAGGTTGTTCCCTGCCCCCACACCTTCAGCCCATCCTGAGCCCTTTGCTTTCTCCTCTCCCATTTCTACTTCTGGCCAAGCCTCCTCCTGCGTAGTCTGTCCCTGTATCAGTCAGGGTTTGACTAGAGATACAGACCCGGTAGGAGCTAGAGAGTAGGGGATTCACCGCAAGGAACCGGTGCCTGAGGGTGCAGAGGGCAACGAGGCGCGTGCACAACCCACAGTGCGGGCCGGCACAAAGGGCAGGAGCCGCTGCTGCAGGCCACAGGCGGGACCTCTCCCAGGAAAGCACAACTGATGGAATCGGGCCCCTCAGCTCATCTGGGATCATTTCCTTCCCTTAAAGTCAACTGATTATGGACATTCATCACAGCTACACAACGTCTTCAGAGCAACACCAACATTTCAGTGAAGGAGGAACTGAATTCTGTAGCCTACCCAGGTGGACACATAAAACCAACCACCGCAGCCCCCGGCTGGTCTCTCTGTCTGCCCTCCTTCCAATCTGTCCCACCTACCACTACCATATTGATCTTCCAACGTCACCGCCTTGCCCGCATTTTCACAGTTCCCCACGGCGGTCCATGGGTTATAAGGGAAAGCCCAGCTTGCCTGCTGTATCGCCCACTTCTCTTCACTTAAACCCCACCCCCTCCCTTCCCGTCACCAGCCTCCTCGCTGTCCTAACAATAACCATCTCAATGGCTTTCCCGTACCCTGTCACTTTCCACTGCCCAAGCCGCACCGGCCCTGCAAGGCCATTCGGTTTTATTTCTGCCTCAGAGCACCCCCAGCCCCTCACGACCGCTGCAGCCCCTGAGTTCCATTCCCCTCCTCACTCACTTGCTGCTTGGCCAACAAGCAGGAGCGGTTAATTCAGGGTTGGTGGGGTGGGGGGAGAGGATTGCTACGATTGTCCCTCCCTTCCCCCAAACCAGCTTGGATGCTGGTCAGGCCCTAACAAATTGTTGCTAAAGTGAATGATTGGGTCTAGGTTATGATGAATGGCACCTGAAACACTTTTCTCTCCATTCCTTCCCATTTCCCCCGCCGACCACCTCCACCCCACACCTTTCCGTCAGGGGTCCTTAGTTTTTGATATCTCTTCTTCATTGGGCTGCTATCCCGCGGCCGGAAGGGAATTCTGACTTGAGAAGGGATGCACACCCTCAAGGAGACAATGCAGAAGACAGATCTCTGGCACAGAGCGTTCCCCTGTTAGTGTTTCAAGGAGACCCTCTGGTGGGCCCTGCTAAGTGTGATCTATGTCAGATCTTGTCAGAGCAAGACGCGCACGCAGCCCAGGCCAGCAAAATCCGCGAAGTTCGCTTTCCCGAGGCTGCCGGCCAATTTCAGGCAAGCCTGGTACCGCTCAGTTTCCTGTATAGACACAGGCTCCGGTGCTCCGCCTCTTTGGGCCTCTGTTTCATCAGTTAGAAAATGGGGTAAGAATATCTGTTTATTTATCCTAGATGAAAATCTCTTAGGTTGGTTGTAAGGGCTCAGGCCATGGGCAGCACTTGGAAAGCCTGGCACATGGAAAGAGCCCAGCCTACCGTAGCTGCTCGTATTATTAGCTAATGCAGGGCAAAAACACCTCCGCGTCTCCGACCGCGCACGCTGACCTCAGTAGGCTAAGGCGACACACTCCTGTGAAGTCACCCGCCCCACCATCGGGCCCCCGCACCAGATCAGGAAACAGCCCTGGCAACGAGATGGGCGCCGCCGCCTCCTTGTGGCGTCGCCGGTCAGTCACTCGGAAGTCCAGAAGCCCAAATCCCTAGACGTGCAAATTTAACTCTATTTGAAGAAGTATTTATTGACCGTTTCTTATGTGCACTATAGTGTGCCGGGTACTGGCAGTGCTGCATAAAGTGCGGCCTGGGTCCGCAGGGGCTTAGAGATGGACGACGGGTGCAGAAACCATCCAGCAGACCTCCGGGCAGCGTGAACACCGACAGTGAGGGCCGGCGCACTCGGACATCGACGGGTTTCACTGCTTGGGGCACTGTGGCCCCGCGGAGGAACTCAGCCTGGCCTCCGTGAATGCGCGCTCGGTGTTAGGCTTATCCACGACCTCACAACAAGAGTTCTGCTTTCATTTTGGTAAATGTAGAGATAGGGGCGTACAAAATATGCTCTCACTGGCAAATGCTTAGTTCTGGAACCCTTGGAGACTGCATAGGGTTGCATATACTTCCTGTTATTTGGATTTCAAAGTGTGTCATCATCTCTGCTCTATTCATCTTCTTGATATCCTTAGAAAGCAAGAAAGGGGTTATTACACTCACTTTAGAAATGAAAAAGCCGAGACTTTGAGAAGATAACTAAAGGTTTAAAATCTCACGTTGGGAAGCTGGGCTTGGACGGACTACGAGGGAGAGACGGGGCGGCTCGCCCGGGTGTCCCCGTTGTCTCCCGTGGTGGCTGCTGCAGAACGGATGCTGGAAGGGTCTTTCTGAACGACTCGCTGTGGCTGAGGGTCTGCGGAAAGCTTCACGAAGTAGGTATCCTGGGTTTTAAGCTTTAAAGACAAAGTCAGATCTTGAAAGTGCAAAAAAATATAGGCATGGATAAACAGAACGTCGTGTATACACACAACAGAATATTCCTCAGCATTAAAAGGGAAGGCGATTCCGACCCATGCTACAATATGGGTGAGACTTAGGAACTTGATTCCAGGCACAAAAAGACAAACACTGTATGAGTTGGCTGACATGAGGCACCTAGAGTTGTCGAAGTTCTTAGAGACAGGAAGCAGAGGGGTGGTTGCCCGGGCTGCGGCGGGGGGCGGGGGCGGGGGGATGGTTGTCTGGCAGGAACAGAGTTTGGGTTTTGCAAGATGAAAGAAGTTCTGCAGATGGGCTGCGCGTCAGTAGGAATGTACTGAACACGACCCAGCTGTGCACCGAAAAATGGTTAGATGGCCCCTTTTACATTATGAGTATTCTGGCGCACTCTAATAATAATTGGGGGGGAAAGACGGAGAAGGAACCTGCCGGGACAAGGGTGTCGGTGGGCAGAGAGACAGGGGCAGTCCGTGTGCGGGGGAGGGCTGACCGGCTGACAGGCTCAGACCCTAAAGCGCAGCGAGGGAAGCACGCAGTAGGAGATGAGGCCCGACGAAGCCGGATGGGCCTTGAATGCCGGGCCAAGAAGGTGGAGCTTTAAGTTTTGGCTTTGGTTTCATACATGGCTGAGGTGGGCCTTCTAATTTCCTCTTTGGCTTGGCTGCTACGCAGCTGTCCTAGGTGCTCGGTGGCCCGGCACGCCAAGGTGTCACACCAGTTCTACTCCGACCCAACCCCTTCTGCCAAGCAGACCCCAGGGCCCACCTCACCTGGGCCAGCAAGGGCCCGCTGCACCTGAGCGCCTTGGGGGGCTTCCTCTGCTACCTTTGGTTTGAACTGATCTCCCCCGGGGGTTCCAGCTCCAGCTGCCCTAATGAAAACCGATGAGATCTCAGGCTGATCGGCGTGACTTCTTTCCGCCTGAATCCTCTGAGCAACCTCAGTCTGCAGGCTCACCCCGGCCAAGCGCTGGCTCCGCCGCGGGCGCTGCGTGGGTCTCCCGCCCTGACTCCCCGGCAGTGAGGTCCATGGAGGAGCGCGACGGCCACGTGATAGGCACTCTGGAAGGTGCTGCCTTGCGTGGCTTCATAGGCTGGGCGGTTCTCAGCGTGAGACAAAAGGCGTACTTGTTGCAAGTAGAAATGAGTTGGCCTGTGACACTTTGGAGTTTATGTTTTAAGTGTTTGGGCGTCATGAGGACTTCTAGGTGGCGCTGTGAAACAGGTGGGCACGAGCAACCTTTGCATAGAGCTCTCTAATTTATTTAATGTGAAATTTTAAAGATTTTAAGAATCTTCTCTACGTCTCAGTTTTTTTCATTTCTAAAATAGGTGTAATAACCCCTTTCTGGCTTTCTAAGGATACTAAGATGAATGGAGTAGCCCCCGGCCTACCATCTTGGCTTCTAATTCTGGTTCTGCTGTTTACTTACTATGACTCTTTCTCACTGCATGGAGGCCAGAATACACAGGCATTTACCTTCCACTCCAGGTGGTTCTTTAAGCACCTGGCCCTGGCCCTGAGTGTTTCTGGGATGAGAGACTGGGAGCAAGAGGCAGGGAGAGGGAAGAGACTTTGCGGTGTGCGGTGGGAGCCCCATGTGGTATGGTGGCTCTGTCTATAGATTGGGAATTCTTTCTAGCCCATTAGAGCCTTAAACCAGTGTGTGTGTGTGTGTGTGTGTGTGTACACCACTTAATGTACTTTAAAGGTAGCCCAAATGTTTGGAATACCCAGATTTTTTAAGAAAGAAGGCAGGAAAGAAAGAAGGAGTGAAGGGAGGGAGGAAAGGAGGGAGGAAACACCTTTACCCTCACACAGAAAGACGAGTGGTAGATATCTTGGTGTAAATTCGTCCAAGCTTCTATATGTATAAATTGTATCTTTATGTGCTGGTTTATAATTTCATTTTTCACATAATTGGGCATTTACTCATGACCCCAAACACCCACTTTTTATTTGTCTTGGCCGCATGTGTCCCACGGGGTTGTGACTCTACCCGACTTCCATTTGCCTCCTTTACTGGACATGGGGTTGGTTGTTTCTGGGGACTTTTCCCCCCTTCACTATTATAAATAATTTGGTGTCAGGAAAACGTAGACCTAAGTCTTTGACTATGTTTGTAATTCCTTAGGATAAAATCCTAGAAGAATTAATAGGTCAAAGGGTATGCTTTCTTTCAACATTTTTGATATGTATTGCCAGCCCGGCCCCAGGAAAGTTAAACCAACTTCTACCCCCGTGCTTTCAACCCTTCACAACACTGTGTATTATAGCTTGTTAAAAATCTACATATGTATGTAGGGAGGCTTTTTCTTTGTGGGAAGAGGTGATGTAGAAGGATTGTACATTCTTGTCTGGTCTACTCTATTGCTCCTTTTCTTTTATGATTTGTGTTTGGTAGCACGATTGGGAAGGCCTTCTGCACGCACTAGAGCATCTTTCTCATTCACTTTACCTCTGAGTTCTAGGAGCATAATACTTCGAGCTATTTCCTCTCCAGAGCCTGGGCCCCCAGGGAGGCATTGCCTCCTAAAGACTCACAGTGTCAAAGGGAGGAGGGGGGAAAAGGGAGGAGGGGGGGAAGGTAGGTCCGAGGGCCGAGGGCCGCTCCTACCCTGTGGCTTCTCTGAGGGCTGCGAAGGGAGCTGAGACCGGCCCAGGCTCCCAGGGACCGGCTGACAAGCCCAGGCTCTGCTTGAACATCCCTTGTTATCCCAAGCAGGACTGTGCTTCTCATTCAGATCTTTAGAAAAGTCCCCTGGGATCAGAATAATGTCAATATCTTCCTAAGCACCCAACTCCCAGGAGCTCTTGGAGCCACCAAGCCATGTGGCCTGTGCCCTGACGTGTCCACCCTTCAGGGGCAGAGGTCACCGCAGGCAATCACAGGTGAGAGGGGCACAGAGAGAGCATGGGGGCTGACCGATCTCCACTGTCCCCAAAGGGAGCGCTGGCTGCAGGCTTTGCGCTGTCCCCACCAGGCCCTGACACCTCTGAGGGGGCTTGAAAAATGCATCTTTTTCGTGTGTGCACGCGCGTGTGCACATGTACACATCACTTGCACAAGCTTGCACACACACTTTCTAACCTTGCTCTTCTGCTACTGAGTTCTAAATGGGAAAAACTCTGTAATTTTGGGGAGGAGGAAAGAGAGTGGAGCAGAGGAAACCTTCAGTAGAAATAGTAAGAAAAAGAGGTGCACTGAGCATGTGCAGAGTAATCTTTTCTCTGCATGCTTTATTAAAGAATTATATGACATAATTACACGTTATAATGTCTTTACACATATTTATGGTAATTACGTCAATGCGCATTTGATGTTCGGTAATTACAGTAAATACACAACAATCCTGACAAATCGCTTGATCAAGAATTCAAATTCCCTGAGTGCAGACGGGAGAAAAGACATTAACTCTTCCGCTGCCTGAGTGCCCCAGATGATTATTCCTCCATATTCTCCTGACAGTTTTGAAGGCTCTTTATGTCCCTGGGTGTCAGCAAGGCACAGTTCCATTCATTCTCGCCAGGGATGTTCCTGAGACCGGCCCCTACAGCACCCCTTGCTTTTGCCGTAGTTTCCCCTATGATGCTGTTATGTGTGTTGGTTGTGTGAGTGCATGTGTGTGTGTGTGTGCGCGCGCGCGCGCGTGCGCACGCGCGTGTGTGTTTGGGGGTGGGGGGTGAGTTGCCAGGCCCTGACAGAGTTCCAGAGACAGGTAGGTTGTGAGCACGCGTTTGGTTAGGATCCACCTCCCGCGGGAACCGGAGCCTCGTGCAGGGAAACGCAGGAAGAGCGGACGCCTCGGAAGCAGCTCCCTTGCCTGTAGGCTGCTGGTACTCTCCGAGCCACTTTGTAAATTCCGGAGGCCCACGTCCAGTTCTCTAGCACCTGGAATCACACTGGGTTTGTCACAGTGAGCCTCTGATACCACCGACCTGCGTTTGTCGCTGTGCGCATTAATTACACTGGGTGGGTTGTTTTCTTCTCTTTTATGAGTATTTTTCATCCTCTTGTTTTCTCTGGATCCTGGTGTTGGGGGGTTTGTTGTTCTTGCTAAGTGAGACTTGTGGCCAATGTATCAAAAAACGATCAGCAACTGGCATAATTGTTGTCCCAACCAAGAGGCATCTCCCATGACCTGTTCATCTGGAGGGAGCTTGTCTCCTCTTTTCCCTGATGACGTAAGAGCCATCCATGGATTCAGGACAGCAGTCACTGAGTGCCGAGGAGCGCTGAGCCTCCAGGAGGCCATGGGAGACCCAAGGCCAGCATCCGGACTCCACATCCCCGAAGAAACACAGCCGTGGCTCACCACACTGGGCTTCCTCCGTGGGGGGGATTTCCTGGGAGGCAAGTTGTAGAACTGAAAGAACACAGGGCGGGAGCTGAGCAGCGCCTGCTCTGCCTTCCTACTTCAGGGGCCTTGAATGAATAGATGTGAGGAGTTTGAAAAGTTAAAAGCATTAAATAAATGTAAGGAATTTGCAGTAGACTCCAGTGCCCAGCATTGACCTCCTGTACCGTGGAAGCAGGAATAACGCTCCCCATTGGCACCCACCAACTTCATCCCACCTCCGTGACCCAGAGAAACTAATTAGCCCTGAAGAGGTGGTTTGAAGAGCAAGCTCGCTGATCCCCACAGGTGGAGGAAGACCTGTGACACTGGCTCAGCCGGTGTGGGCAAGGGCTGAAGCGAGGGCTGACTAATGATTCATCAAAGAAGCAAACTTACTGGCAAATAGAATTCTTAGTCATGAAGTCTCCATGTTCCACACAGACCGAAATCAAAGCAATTACAGACTTGAATGAAGCTGGAATCCGTACTGCGGAAAATGCTTGTTTTAGCCCAAGATGGGGGCTAGGAGTGAGTGACCCAATGCTTCCCTGGTAAGGACAGCGCCTGGCAGCCCGCAGGCACCTCAGGATGTAATTGCTTCGGGTTGCCAGAGGGACCTCACTGCACTAATGATGTCCTGTGCCTTCTTCGGAGGCCTCGCTCCGCGTTGCACGCAAGCGCCCAGGATTACAACGGGACGTGGCATCGTGGACTGGAGCACGTTAACACGCGTGCTGTAGCGCCTTGCATTTTTCAGAAACGTCGCTGTTGTCTTTTGGTCTTCTTTCTCTCTTTGTAAATGGTTAATTGCTCAAGACCTGGTAAATTTAGATGGATGCCTCATCCATGTAGTTAAACATGTGAGCAAGTGAAATGGAAACAGATGTAGCATTTTCTTTCTTTCTTGTTATATTTTTTTTTTCTTTTTAGTGAGGACTTTGCACGGCCAGGAACCATAATTCATATTTTCTTCACACTCACAAAAGACTCTGCTGGAACCAAGTGTGTGTTGGGAAACAGATTTTTCTAGGCTCTTTCTGGTTGGGCGTTGTTGTGCTGTGTTTTTTTAACTGCTGTTCATTTAGCAATTGCTAGAAAAGGTGGGCTCGGACGGGAAGTAGCCTGCGGCTCATTCCACTTCACATGGGTGCTGAGGAGGAACTGGGAGGCCTGCGCTCCTTTGAAGGCGGGAAGGAGAGGGAAGCCGCCAGGTTTGCTCGTGTATCCAGAGCAGGCTAGTTCACAAAGCAATTTCTTGCCTCAGAGCAACAGGTAGAGGGGGGAAAAAGAAGAAAGAAAGGAACGGCTCTTTTACTTTCTAAGGGTGACCACTTTGGAGGTGGAGGGCAGGAGTTTGAAATTAAATATGTGGAAGAGAAACCAGTGAGAGGCAAAAATCTCCCGCAAGAGAAGTCCATTTAGTCTCAGTGATGGGTTTGCCAATAAAGGCTGTTCCAGCCCCCCACCCCGGCCCCTCATCTCCACCGGTGGCTTTTGGGGGCTCAATGACTCCCCCAGTGGGACTGCGCTCTATTCTCTTCAGATCTGCGTAGTCCCTTGCCTGCCGAGCTACCAGCTGTGTTCCCTGGGGAGTGAAAATTAATTTCTTTCCCTGCCCCACTTGGCTGATCCCAGCTGGCCCGCAGCTCAGCAGGGAGCTGGGGTCAGGTGCGTGAGGCCACCAGGTAAATGACCAGGGCCTTGCGCCCAGAAGGCTTCTAACAATACGGAAATGGCATTTTCCCCTGAACTCAATTGAGGTGCGCCCGGCTGTCTCTCTGCACCAAGATTCAATTATCAGAGACAATGCGTGTCCCTCCTTCCCCCCAATCCTCACCTGTGCTTCCTGGGGAGCTGCGCAGTGTCCTCTTTTTCTGGCAGCTGTAGGTGATGAAATTCCAACAAGCAAGAGAGAGGATTTTTCTGCTCATTGTCAGCTTCAGAACTAACTCTAGTGTGCAGTGGGTGGCAGCATGAGGGAGCACAGGAGCGTTCTAGCTGTGTGGCCTCGGGCAAGTCACTTAACTTTCCTGAGCCCCAGTTTTCTCCTCTGTACAATGCACCAGATTGTCCTCAGTCCCAGCATCTAGTTCTAAACTCCCAAGGAGTCTATTGTAGTGCATATCACGGAGGATCCCAAAGCACGCCCCAGACAGGAGAGAGCTCAATCCAGAACTTAATTAAAGAAACTAGAAAACACAGTCATGAGTCACGGGCGTGTGGTGACCCAGGAACAGTACAGCTGGAGCTCAAGCCAGGTGTGCCAGCTCCCAGCTCAGGGTCTGCTGTCTCCGCGTCCCCAGGGAGCTCAGTGGTCTCCGGGGAGTCCCGCATGGTAACACTTCGAGGCGGCTCGCAGGCCAGACAGGGGTGGCTGGGAGGAAACTTGGCACAGCCTCCAAGAGGTTGCCTTTGCAGGCCTCCAGCCTCCCGCACTTCAGCTTGTGAAGCTATCAATGGAAACCGGATCCAAGTGTTGCTGATTCAATGATGTTTGCCCAAATGCTGTTTCCTAAGAGCTGTTGGATGCCCAAGATGCCTCCCTTCTGAGTCTGTTTTCTTTTCTCCAACACACTCGTTTCTTTTCCTGGAAGTGGGACATGGCAGGAAGCCGGTGGAATCTGAACCCGAGTCTGTTCCAGCTCCTTTCTAAACTTGGATCCCGTTGCAATAAGAGGATTTGGGAACCCAGCAGAGGCCCATCCCTCCTGTCCCTCCCGAAGGTCCCGGGAAGCTGTCGCTGTTAGTAGGCACTGAGTGCATGCCGCAGTTTTGTGCTTATGAGCTCGGCATTGCTCCATACTTCTCTGTTACACATTGTTTTCAAACCCCATGGAGAGGAGGTATTAGCACCTCCATTGTACACGTGAATAACTTCTAAGGTTGGGCTCAGTAAATGGCAGACTCCACGCTCTGCTTATAGCCCTTGGTCTCTCTGACATCACACACACACAACACATACACACACACACACTCGCTATGAAGACAGGCTCTTTTTCAGGCCAAGGAGAGCCCCTCCTGGGTGGCACAGCTCTGAGTCACTTTGTTAACAAGGTAACCCCATCCCCTGGGCCAGATCCCAGCGTTGATTCACCGACAGGTATCTTCCTGGCCGTTGGAACACACCTTCGTCCCAGAGCCTGGCCCTCTCCAGTCGGAGGCCCTGGCTTGGTTCCTCCCTCCGTTCCTCCTTCGGCCCTTTTCACCGCTGGGCAGTCCCTTTTGTCCCGTTGTTCTCGTCGGAAGCGCTGGCCACTGTCTGCCAGCCCACCACTCCCGCCCAGCTCCCGTGGCCTTGGCTTTCCGCAGCTCCCGTCCACCCTGACCCGAAACGGGGCGAGGGCTCTGGCGTCAGGAGAGCAACAACCCCCGCTTTATTGCCCTCCGGCTCTCGTCCTTGCACTCCCCACTTGTCCTATCTGAGCCACAGCTCTCTTTGTCCTAGGAGGGGGGACAATTATAATACCGTCTTCTCTCGCAGAGTTTCTGGGGGATCGAATGGGTCCGTGTGCGTCAATGTACTTGGCGACTGTAAAGCACCGGCTCGGACCAAGTCCCTCTGTGCCCATCACCCCACCCTTTTCCACTCTCTGTTGCTTTCATCCAGCTTTCATCAATGGCCACACCTGCCACCTCCTTCCCAGAGGATGCTCAGGTCCCCCTCCCAGCCCCACCCACAGACTGGTTGCATTCCACGGCAGCAGAAACAGGCCAAGGCCACGGACACATGGCTCCATGTGAAAGGAATCAGAAGCGTTGGATTGTGACATCTTTTAATTCTTTTGCATAAAAAGTAGATGTGACGAGTGAAGACTTGTAGTAACACCCCAGGCCAAGTAGCACATTCAAGACAGCATGGCAGGTGACACACAGGATGTCAGAGAGCATGACAGCAGCACCGGGGACATGAATAGCATAATGCCACACATCAGCGTTGCCCACAGAGCCCGTAGAACTGGCAGCGGGCACGGGAGAGCCATCTGGGTGAGAAGATGCCAAGATGGGCCGGTGTGGTACCACGAGCCTGAGCGCCGCACACATTCCACTGCGAAGGGGCCGCCTGCCGCCCCACCTTGCTGCCCTCTGGTGGAGCCCAGGTGGGTAGCCTCTCTCGCCCCACCCACACAGTGGCATCTCCACCTTCACACCTACACTCTAAAGTGACTTAAGGGCAAGGACCATGTTTTCAATGCCTCCAGAAATATGTCTCACGGGTACAAGGCACTTCCTACCTATTAGTCAACCAATAGCCATAATCCATTTTTCCCACTGCCTCAGCTTCTCCAAGTATAAAATGGGAGAATAATTCCAATCTCCTAAAGGATGGATAAGAAAAAAAATGTGATAGGCATGGAGAATGTTGAAGCCCCCGATCAGAGCTGCCGATCAGAGCTGCCGTGCGCTGCACTTCATTTCTGATGACGACCTTCGCCATCCCCTCCTGCCTCAGGTCGGCGCGGTCCCTGGCGCCCACCGGGAATTAGGCTACTCGGAGCTTCCCAGATTTCTGCTGGCGGACTCTGTGAGGGGCACAGAGGGCTGAGATGTATTGACTTTCTGGAGGGACAGCTGCCGATGCTTCTAAAAGAGATCAGAGACGAGACAGTGTGCTCTTGCCTTTTGTGGATAGTCATTCAAAGGGAAGCTATTCCACTCCGTCAGCAGTCACCCTGCCTTTGGCCAGACCCCTTTCTCCTTGGGGACATTCATCTTTTCTTCCCTGAAAACGCAGCTGAGGAAAGGAAATTTCTCCTTCTTTCCTACCTGCCATTGCAACTATCAAAAATCCAATATCTCCACCTTTGGGACCCATCTTTGCCTCTTTTCTCTGGCTACCAGGCATTTAAGATTGATCTGTTTCTCGTGGCTCCGAGTGGAATTTGACTACGTGCATGGAAACAGCCAGGCAGAGCTGACAGCGCCGTCAGACAGCGAGCACAGCTCCTGACACCGTGCATGGGAGGGCGTGCGCGCACACTCTCAGAGACACACACCCGCATGGTTCCCCTCCTCCGGGCCCGCAGGGTTCCCTCGCCAGCCCCCTTTGGCTGGTCCCACCTGCTCAGCCTCCCCGGTCCAGCCCACTCCACCATCACGCGGCCGCTCTCCACTGCAGGCGGGCAGACAGCCCTCCCCTGCCTTCCCACCGCTCACAGACCCGGGATGGGGTGGGGGGCCCAGAGCGCTGCACTCTCAGTTAGATAATGAGTTGAGAACTTACTGCCTCTTGTCTCTCTCTGGCTGGTGACTGACACAAATGGAATTCATCTTTAATCATCTGTTAACTCGTTGTCTATTATAGCTCTTTAATAGCACCATAGATATTCTTAATGAAGCATGATTTAAGGTATTTACAGCACACGGACCGACAGACATCACTCACAGTGTGCAGGTAATGAGGCATAAAACGGCTTTTGAATTCCCCCCAAAAGAGAAAGCGACAGAGAAAGGGAGAGAGAGAAAGAGCTCCAGCACTGGGGCAAGAAAAAAAAAAAATTAAAAGCCTGTGTTGTAAGGTTTGTTTTAAAATGTTTAGGCATTTAAAGTCATTTTAGCTTTTTCAAGGTGTTTGGCTCGCAGTGTTCAGCGACTGCCCGCGCTGGGGGCTGGGGCTCAGGGCCAGGTCTCCTCCGCGGCACCCCAGACCCGGAGCCCGCCCCCGGGGGCCGTCTGGCGGCTGAGTTCCTCCGGTGCCGCGCAAGCCTCTGCCGCCGCCGGGTTCCTCCGCTTGCACAGGGCTCCCTGGCGGTGCCCAAGGGGTGTCGCCCTCCGTGCTAGAGGGACCGTGGCACAGTGGGTGGCAGCCGCCCCCACAGGGAAGAGAAGAGGGGCTGGCGCCTCTGCTCTTGCACTTCCTTAAAAGCAAAGCCCCAGGGAAGTGGAGAGGTCGGAGCCCCTGGCCTGGTCCCACCCCTGCTGTGTGCAGTGAGGAGGCCCAGAGTCACCCAGCTGGTTAGCGCCCCACCAGGGCTGGGGTGGGTGTTTTCTCCCGCAGGGAGGGCTGCTCCTCTCACCACACAGCAAGGTCTCGTTCCTGCCAGACAGACTCCCCCAAACCTCTAGGACAACGCGGATTTAAAGGGGCCAGAGAGATGAGGGCGGGGTGTAATGGGGGGCTTTTTTCCAAGGACACGTTTTAAACACAGAGATCTCCAAAGCAGAAGAACCGCCCCCGCCCTCCCCCCCCCCCCCCCGCCACACACCCCCCGCCACAGGTACGATGGGGCTGAGGTAGGGTGGGCGAGGGAGAGGTGCCTTGCGGTGCACGAGGGCAGGGCAAGGATGGACCAATAACTGTGACATTTAGGATGGGTCCCCAACCATAACGATGGCACAGCATTTCCTCCAACAGACCACAGAGCCAGGTGCGAACGGACCATCCCCATTCACGCGATTCCTAGGATGGCAGAATGGGAGAGGGCCTGCAGCTCTGGCGCCGCCCCGCCCCGTCCCCATCATGTGGTGGGGAGCTCACTCTTCTCACCACCCCACCCCCAGTCCTAAGCAGCCCGCTCCCTGCCCGCCCAACGCTGACTCTTAGAAAGTCCCCCTTCGGGCCACGCCCCTGCCACTGAGGAGCTGCTTCTACTCTTCAAGGAAAAGAAGGCTTATGCGGGGGATTCTTGAGGACCGGACAGGGAGCAGAAGGCGGCAGGCCCCGGGGGTTCCTGGGAAGAGATGTCCTCTGGACTCCGGTCATTCTGGCTCCTGTCGGGGAACAGAAAACTTTCCTTTCCCCCTACATCGTCTGGCTAGTAAAACACATAAGACAGGTTAACAGGAGAAAAGTAACCAAATTTAATTCTCTATGTGCCTACAGGAGTTCCATAAGAATGGGCTCCAGGACAAATGTGCCAGTTGACACTTATATGCCACCTGGAGCTGGAGAGAAAGGAAGCCAGTGGTTTAGACTTCAAAGGGCAGGAAGGCAATTCACAGGGAGACGGAGAAGCAAGTGTTTGGTAAACAAATGTTTGCGGTCTATCTTTAACAACGGGATGGGACGCAGGGAGAGAGGACTAAGCAAAGCGGCCTTGCTAGTAGGTTCCTGCCTATCACACCAGTTCAGGGAAGGCTGCAGTTCTCCAGGGTAACAGGTCCATCCTGGAGCAGGTCCTCTAAGTGCTTTCAGGCAGCTAAGGGGGAGCCTGGCGGAAGAACCGTGGTATTCAGGATGGGTCCGCAACCTTAAGGGAGGCAATGCGTTTCACCCAAGAGACCACAGAGTGGGAGTCTTTTGTTTCTCAAAATAACCAACTTAAAATAATCCATATCCCCCAAAATCATATTTTGCGGTGACAAACCGCTCCCCTCTTTCCTCGGGAGCCTCTCCCCATATGACTTGGCATTGCTGTGACCTTGACTTCGACTGCCCCCAGCTTTCTTTATGCCAGGACGCACACCAGCTGGTCTACGGGCTGCCTGCCTTGGGCCGAGCGTCTACCACGGTCCCCTGGACTGAGGACCAGGGTGAGGCGGCTGCCTGGTGCGCGGGTTAGGGTCCCGCCTCTGAGACCCCTCAGCTAGGCAGGGCTCCTCTCTCTCCCTCCCTCAGCACCCGAAACCCCATCATCCCCATCAACACTAACTTTCTAAATGGAAAAGAAAAAGTAGAATCCATTAAGTGACAACGGAGGAAAAAACCATGTGAAACTTTATGGGGAATACTTGAAATACTCTAATAACCAGGCAGAGGCTGTGGCTCGGGACATCCCTGGGGCCCGGGCCCCTCGTAGACCACAGCGCCTTCCCTTTCTCCGCGCTGGAAAACGCCCGTCTATGGATGCAACATGTCTGTGGAGAATTTCTTGGGCCTTATCTTGGTTTTTATTCTCTAATGGTTTCTGGGACAATATAAGTTCTATTTCTTTTTTTTTTCCTTTCTCCACTATGTTTACGCCAAGAATCAGCACCTTTGTACTTTCTTGCCCTTCTTTTTTTTTAAGATTTTTATTTATTTATTTTTAGAGAGAGGAGAAAGAAGAGAGAAAGAGAGAAACAGTGATCGGGTGCCTCTCTCAGGCCCCCCGCTGGGGACCTGGCCCGCAACCCAGGCACGTGCCCTGACTGGGAATACAACCGGCGACCTTTCTGTCCACACCAGCCAGGGCTGCATCTTTGTACTTTCTAAGGAGGAGTTGAGAGAACTTGCTCTGAACGTAGAGAAGCCGCAGCGCCCACCTGAGAGTGAAGCGACCATTGGAAAAGTCACTTCAGTGCGGGGTTGGGAGGGAGGAGAGGGGCGTAGGGGCACAGCCTGGCCCAGGGCCCTCGCGAGTGTCTCTTACTTTTCTTCCATAATGTCATCCTTCCCCTGACGCAGAATCCAGGCTCTTCAGGCTTCGCAGAGAACTCGGGGGTGGCCCTTGTCAGCCCTTAAGTTGAAGTCATTACTTAGGAAAGTTTCTGAAAAATACATACGTTTTGGGGGGTGAGGCTGGAAAAAGGAGAAGGCTGCCATTCGACCCCCAAACAGGCACTTGAGACCAGGCCCATTAAGATCTACTTTTTCCTCTTTTCTGGATGATTCTGCTCGTGGGTTCACCATTCAGCAGGTCACTGAGCAGCATCCGGTGCGCCCCCACTTCTCCTGGCCCTGACTTCCCCTGTTCTATTCCCCACCATTAAGAAATGTTTATAGCAAAGCATTTGTGTAACACTTAGATAGAGCAACTAGTTGCCTAGGAAACTGCCCATTCTACACACGCTCCACTTCCTCGTATCATTTGGCTCCAGCTGCCTCAATTGGCCTTCTTCTTTAGCCTTCTTTTGACGACCCCCTCGCCTTGACCACCACCATTTGATGCCGGTGGAGCAGCTCCTCACAAGGACCAGCTCCATAACTCATGGGGCCCTGTGCAAAATGAAGATGCAGGACCCTCAGTGGAAACACCATCGGGGACTTCAAGGTGGAAACAGAGCGCTGCCCCACGCACCGCCCCTCTCAGCGCCTTGCGCCTCGTGGCGGCGGGAACGGCCCTGCGCTTCCCTATGGCTTGGTAGGGCTGCTGGGATCCTGGGCGGTGACAGAGATATGCTTCTTCTACTGTCTTGCTACGTCTTTCCAAAGCTCCATCCACATGCTCACTCTCAGGTTGTTAAGGCTCTCCTTATTGATCCCCCAAGAGGCAGGGCTCGTGTGTAATTGTAGGAACCAGGCATTACTTTTTGTAAACCATATTTCCTCTAATCAGACTGTATCCATAATAGTTCTTACCTCCTTGGGGCCAAGAAGAGCATCAGAATTGGCACCCTGGGTCAAAACAAACTGCCGTCTGACCAGCTATGATGGCCACCTCTGGCCACCACTCCCAGAGATGTTTAATGGCCCCAATTCTCTGCTTTGCTGTCAGCCCTTAAGGATCACCTCCTAAAAGTCACAATCTACCCAAGAAACCAGTGTGCATCCCCATCCCATAGGTTTCTCCAAAGCTTTTAAAGAGCAATGTGTATTTTCAACCTGTCTCACCTCTTGGGGAATGAAGTTGGTGAGCTTCCCACCTGCTGTGTGTTAGCAGGCCCTTTTTCCGTTCCAAATGCTTCTCTTCCAAGTGCCAAGAGTTCCCTGCAGTTCTGCCTACCAGGATCTGATGACCAAGACTGTGTTTGGACGTTGTGACTCTTAGCGATTTGGCCGACCTGGCTCCTCCTCATCGCCTTCCCCAGTCCTCGTCTGGCCCCCCGCCCCTGCCCCTGGCTCCTGGCTGACCATCCTGGCGGCCCCTCTCTGCAGCACTGGGGACTGAGGGCAGTGCCTCAGCGCAAGTGTGTGGTGGCTCTTCACAGATGTTACACGCTCGTGTATGAGTGTCTCCTTCCAGTTAAGCCTGGCCCTTTGTTGTCTTCCCACGTCACAGGGACTGCTTAGTCTGGCGTCTTTAGGGAACAGCCTGTGGAGGCTGTGACATCCTTGTCCGAGCCGTCTTCCCGGGAGGGCCCAGGATACTTTCTGCCAAGGCCTGGCCTCTTGCGAGCCTGCCCGGGAGCCCATCTGCCCACATCGGCGGGCAGTGACATCTCCACCTGATGCGGGACTCCCCCCATCCTCTGAGTATCTGGGGTTTCACCACAATCTATGTAAAGGTGTAGAATGAAAGGCCTATAAAGGAGCCCCCAAATCTTGTAATCTAGAAGTGAACAGAAAAATAGATCCTTTTGTGGCTTTGCTTATTGCTGTCTCCAAGCTGTTCCCTATCAATAACAAAATATTTGGCATCAAATTTTGAAAGTAACCTTGTCAAAAGCTTTTGCAAGACTAAATACAATTTCATTTCCCACTAATTTATTTGCCTTCTCAAAGAACTGTCACTAATAAAGGATGCGTGATTGCACTTACGGAGGTGCAGCTCCCGCTCCCCGGCCGAGGGCAGCAGAGCAGAGGGCATGGGAGCCCGGCCTCAGGGCCGCACAGACCTGGGCTTGAGGTTTCCCTTCGCCACTTACAAATGACACACCCTCGGACAGGTTACTCCGTCTGCCTAGGCCTCAGTTTTCTCATCTTCGAGGTGGGAATAACGGTGGTGGCCTCTGTGCGGGCTGTGGAATGAAATGACATAAGAGGTATGAGATAGTTGGCATATGATACAATGGAGCTCCGCTGATGGTAGCTATTACTTGTTTGATAAACTTAAATGGAGGTTACATCACTTTGTACATTCAGGGTTCGCTTTTTAGGGAAAGGCCTCTACTTGGTAGTAAACTCTTTGGCTGTAAGTACAGTTAGTTACGTGTTTTATTCATGTGTTCAGCATGCATGTTTACTGCACAGCTCATGCATGTGCAGGGCCCTGAGGGCCAGCTGTCGGCCCCAGGCCGGGCGATGGCAATTGATACACCAAACGCTAATGTCATGCAAGTCTTTAACACGCACATTCTCTCCAGGAGTCGGCTCACATTCTTCCCAATCAAGTATTGGCCAAATGAGACGTGGATATTCCCAACATAATTCTAGAAATTTGTCAATAGGTAGGACTAGCTCAAAACCCTCCCCTTTCTTATTTATTAATATTTTCGTATATTAAAAAAAACAAGCGTTGGGGGGCCCCAGCCAATAGTGTGTTCCTTCGCACCTGTGTATTTTGAAAATTCTTGGGAAAAAGCCCAATCTCTGTAATTCACTGAATCTAGTTTTAAAGTAGATCTAGAATGTCCTCATCAGTTTTTTTAATCTGCACCCGAGGACATGTTTGTTTATTTTAGAGAGAGAGGAGGGGAGGGGGAGAGAAACATCCATGTGAGAGAGAAATATGCATCGGTTGCCTCCTGCATGCACCCAACTGATGATCAAACCCATAACCTCAGAACATCCCCTGAGCGGGAACCGAACCTGCAGCGATTTGGTGCATAGGACAACGCTCCAACCAACAGAGCGCCTCGGCCAGGGCTAAGGTGTTCTAATGAGTTTTGAGGGTGATTTGAAGTGGGAAAGTCAGGTAAGACCTGCCCAGTGCCTGTGAAGTGTCTCACACTGTGACCGTCATCAGAGAATGGCCCGTTTGATTCTCCACATGAGCTTTCCCAGGAATTTTTAAAAACCGTTTTTTGGGTTTGGAGAATAGCATTGAACACACACACACACACACACACACACACACACACACACACACACAATTTCCCCAACAAATGTCTTATTTGCAGCTGACCAGTCACATTCTGTGGGTTTCTTTCAAGTGAAAATATTTCCTTGAAATGGGGAGACTTAGGAATCACATGGCTGTATTCTCTTAGTTCTTGTTTTTTTCCCCCCGTCGCATTTAATCCTAGACAAGCTCAGCAGCGCCTTCCTCCCTGACGTTGTGGGGGGCTGGGCAAGGGGTGAGACTCCCATCGTCGGCTCCCCAGGGTGAGATGTGCCATTCAGAGTCGGCCCCGCCCGTGGACAAGCTGGGTAATGGGAAGGAAGGCCCCGGAACAAAGGCCCATCCGGTCATTGTGCTCACAGTTATGCTTTGTTTAGCACTCCCACAAAAAGACGGAAACCCTCACACTGTGCTTACAAATCAGAGCGCTTCAGGTCCGCAAGTATCTGTTCTGTGCTTTTAATATTGTCTTTCACACACCAAGCCTTAATTGTTCTTTATAGCTCTCTTAACCCTCCATCAGAAGAATCCGGAATATGTGCAGCAACCCATTCGCTGTCCTAACAGCCCTCGGGACAGGAGCTCATGGGGAGCATCCCTTCCCACCTCCTGCGTGAAGAACCAGGCGCCCAGTCATTCAGCTTAAACCTCTGCCTCCCCACCAGCCCTTCTTAGTCCCCAGCATGTCCGCCAGGCCTCGCTGTCGCCCCGCGCCTTCAAACAGGACAGGCCACGCCATCGCAGCTGCTGCTGACTCTCTCTGAGGGCCCCGTGCGTCTCAGCATCTCCTCATTGGCTACCGTGACCACGGGTCCACCCACCTCCCAAAGGCTGAGCCACCAGCCTGGCCACTCGCCCCCATCTGGCTGGGCTTGGTCCACCCCAAACAAGTGTGAAAACACCACCTTTGCGGGCCTGAATCCGAAAGAAAATGGAAACCTGCTGTTAGCTCCATTCCCACACTCTTCTCGTGTTTGCTGTTATTTTTTAACACTTTTTTTTTTCTCATAAAAGCACTATCCTCTTCCCCAGAGCTTGCCTGTAGCAAAGGCATGGTCTGTACAACTGCAATTATTGCAGAGAACAGATGGAGTGAGGAGCACAAAGTCTGTTAATAGTAATAGAAATGCTACATGTTAACCTGGACAGCACATGATGACAGTCCCATGACTACCCGTTCTGTTCCCACCAGCTGGGCAACCAAAGTAGGAATGAGATATTCACAAACACAGCCATCAGCCACGTAGCCACCTAAAGTTAGAACTCAAATTCCTTCACACTAGGGGCCTTGGCGACTGCGGTGGCTCAGGCTGAGAGCAGAGGAGGCCAACCCACAGCTCGGCGCCAGGCCTAGCAGACTTGCCCCAGCTCTGGTTCAAATGCCAAGGCCCCCTGACCTGGCCGAGGCTCAGACGTAGCTTCTAGGCAAACGCTGGCCCTAGCCAGGGGCCAACCCAGCACGCGCGTTACCTCCGGGCTCTGGGGAGGAAGCGTTAGGTCTGGCTGGGCTGATCTTCACTTCCTGGGAGGTAGAGGGTAAGTGACAGGCCTTGGTCAGGAGTCAGAGGCTCTGACGCCCCCAGCTGAGGCCAAAGGACAAAGGCCAGTCTCCGTGGTAAGTGTCGTATGGCTGGGAGCAGCAATACAAAGGGCTCTGTCCGGCCCTGGGACCAGCAATTTCGCTCCCCCTTCCAGAACACAAAAAGAAAACAATGTCTTATCCTGACAGAGGAAATGGATACATTTATTTCAACAAATATTTCTTAAGCATCTACTGCGTGCAAGGGTATATGCCTGGCCCTTTAGGAACAACAAAGAAATAGTTGATTCTACTTTCAAGGAAATTATAATCTAATAAGAGGGACCAAGAGAAGCCCACGTAGGACCAGGTGCATAGCAGACCTTGATAAGCGCTCCAGCGAAGGGACAGATGAAATGCTCCTGGGGTTCCCATAGCAAGGACAGCTTATCTTGTTCGAGGGGCTCAGAAGACGGCCTCGTGGGGGAGGTGGGTGGCCTTTGAGATGTGTCTTGAAGAATGGGGCGGATTTGCTGGTGGGCACAAAGGTGGGGAAGCAGAATCACACCTGAGGTCAGAACCGTCCCTGGCCTGCGCGGACACGTGTAGGGGGAGGGTGCGGTCAGCTTGCGGGCTCATGGACGGCAAGCCACAGAAGGCCTCCAAGGCCAGGCTACAAAGTTTAAGTCAGAAGTCTGTGGACAGCCATTCCTCAGGAAGGTCATCGGGCAGCCGGGGGCTTGTGAGGGCCCGTCCTGTGCTTTCTCCCCTCCCAACTCCGTTCTGTGACCTCGGGCTCGCAGCTTGGAGGGACCGTGGTAGGAATGTTTGCTCCTGGAGATGAGCTGGCACTGCAGATCGGGGAGCATGCTTTGTTTCTTTATTTCTTTGTTTTCCAAAGAATTTGCTTACCCAGGCAGCCCCCGGTGACAGGTGAGAGGGAAGGGATGTAGACAGGCCATAGGCGGGATGGGAGGCTGTTGGAATAGTAGAGGCAAGAGCTAGTTCAATCCTCGCCCAAGGAGTCGGAGGGGATGAGGAAAGGTGAGAGTGGGCTCCTGAGAACGGATCCAGAAAAAATCAAACGTGATTGGAGAGGGAGGAGTCACAGGATGATTCGTGGTTTGCATTTGGTGGCTGACAAAATTGGAGTGCCGTTCATAGAAATAGGTAAGTCAGAGGAGGAACTGGGGAGCGCCGTGGGCATGAGTGTAGCCTTTGGAGGTAGAATTATTCATCTGGTAGCAAGTTAAAGAAAGGACCACTGGGTTTCTTACAAGCTCCCCTGTTCCCTTCCCTTTCCTCGGTTTCCTTTTCTCCTCCCTCCCACGCAGAACGGATAATCAGAAATTCCTCACCTGTCGTGCAGTGATTCCTGCTGCCGGCTTGACCGTGTATGAGGCTTTGAAATTTAACTAAGTCACTCAGCCTTACTACGTGAGAAGAGTCGCCGTGGGCCAGAGGGACAGAGTGCAGGCTTTGAGGAGTGGGCAGAGTACAGTGAGCTCGGCAGGATTCGAACTCGCCACGCGTGGCTCGAGTCCCCTGGCCGTGCAGCCAGGACCCACTGAGCCGGCCATCTTGAGTGGGCAGCTGCTGTGGAGCGACCGCCTTCCCCAGAGGTCTGGGCAGCATGGTGGCAGAAGGCATTTCATTCAGAGATGCTGGGACATGTTGCCATTCAGTATATCTTTGCAGGATGTATGTTTCAAATTACACCAGTGGCCAGAGACCTGGGTGGGGAGGAGTTGGCAATAGGCAAACAAAAACCATATTGTTGTGACTAAAAGTCAGGCCCAGTTCTGTCCCTCTGCCTCCCGACCCCTTCTGTGCAGGGAGAAGAGGGTGTAATTGGGGGACGAGGCACGTGGTTGTACAATAGATCCCGGAGGAGCCTTTCCCTTGTTCACAGTGACTGGGGTTTATCGATCACTTAATATGTGCCGGGTGCTATTTTGAGCCCCTTATTAACTCACTTAATGTGCTTAACAGTCTAAGAGAGAAGCATGGTGATTATTATAATCTCTATTTTACACAACGAACCTGAGGCCCAGAGAGTTCAGGCAGCTCGCCCGAGGCTGCCCAGTTACTAGGCAGGATTCACGTCACCAGGTTTATCGTCTCAGACAGGTTCTCTGATCCTTCTCAGCCTCAATTTTTCCACCTGTAGGCTCGGCATAAAAAACTCTACTTAGAGAATTTTTCCCTCAGTGACCCCTTGTTCCCAGTAATGTGACTCTGGCCACACCAAATTATGGCCTTAACTGACTCAGACTGGTATCGCCTGCCGCCTCTGACCTCAACATCTGGCCCTCGCTGAGTTGTCCTTTATTCTTCCCGTGACGACCTGCTCTAGACAGATGCCCCCCCCCCGACTCTGCACAGGAGTATTTTGTCCCTCACCTGTACCCCTAGTCCTTTGTGTAAGCCTCCCCCGGCACGTCCCACTGTACTTTCAGTTTTGGGTGCGAGGAACAAGAACGCCTTCCACCAGAACTCGAGGGGCTGCTTCATGCAGCGGCAAGTCCAGGGGCTGGCAGCCTGGGCGGGCTGTGCTGCTCGAGGACCCAGGCTCTCGCCGCCTTTCCGTTTCACCGTCCTTAGTACACAGGCCTTCAACCTTATGCTTGTCTCCCCGCCCCCAACATCACATCATGTTCCAGACAGGAAGAAGGGGACAGCTACAGACAACAACAGTGTTCTCCCAGTGAGTCTTGTCTTTGATTCAGGAGCTCCTCCGAGTGACTTTCTCCCACGTTTCCTTGGCCATAACATGACCTCCACTTGTTGCCAAAATAAAAAGGCTGGGAGTCTAGCAGTGTAGCTCTGCGGCCCCCATCGTAGGGGAAGGCGAGGAAGAACAGTGGCCGACCCCCACGACTGCACAACACCTCTACCCAAATGTGCCAGGGCGAGGCGTGCGCCCAGCCCCCACCCCGCTCCCCACCGCCCGCCCCGTCCAGGCGCCTCTGCGCACACAGCCCAGGAAGCGTCTTTGTCCGCAGCTATGGAGAGAGAGGATGTGCTCCTGGGTGCCAGGCTGAAATGTGAGTCGGTCCTCGGGAAGGAAAGGCTTTAGGCTCAAGGGGCGACTCCGGGCTGCATCCTGGTGGGACCATCAGCCCTGATGAGGAACAGCTGTCACGCTCAACCTCCCCCAGGAAGAAGGCTCTTAACTAGATTTCCCATAGAGAACTTTGTGGGGGAGGTTCAAACACAACCAACCCACTATAGGCTAAATTTGTATGCCAACCAATACCGTAATGAATAGTGGGAGCAGAGGGTGCCTTGTGTCTGTGACTTCAGCTTCTCTCTTCGGTGCCCCAAGCCCCTTAATCTTCAGAGGCCAGGCACAAGGGACCTCAGCAGAGGTCATGGAAGCCTGCCCCCTTCACATGGAGGGCACGCGGGCTTCCCTGAGAGTGCCCTGAGCAGGAGGAGAAACCCGGGTTTCCGTCAGCAGTGCATTTGGCTGGGGGCTTTCGGGAACCAGACTTTAATACTGTTTGGTTACTGCCCCGAACTCTACATTAGTGTCACCTGGGAAACTTCCAGATTGACAGCAATGCCTGGGTCTCAGTCCAGGTCCCTTATGTGAGGGTTCAGCTTTGATGGCTTAGAAAATGTCCCCTGGTGATTCTAATTCTGAGGCAGCTGTAAGAACTGCTGTCTCAAAGGAGATGACTCTCCACTCACCTTGACCATGAACCTTTCCCTCATCAGGTCAGTTCAGGCTCCCATTCAAGGACAAGCAAGTGCTGTAGGCCACAAGCCACACCCATAATCATATCAGGAAATGAGAGAAATACAAAGCCAGACACTTCGCAGTGTCCCGTGGTCCCCAAATGGGCTGGAGGAATGTCTGAGTCATAAGGAGTCAAAGGCCCTGTCCTGAAATGTTCCCGGGGTTGGATTTGATTGGGGCTGATAGGACACCCAGATGAGTGTCCCTCAAGAATGAAGCAGTTGGTGCTCACAGGTCCCTAGAGGCAGGAGCCTTGGCAGCCACCCAGGGCCACCCAGGGCCACCCAGGGCCACCCAGGGAGGCACTAGGGTCCGCGGTCGGGAGGCCCGGGAGCCCGGGGGAGGGCAGGGAGAGCAGGGGTGGGGCCTTCGCTGCGGTTTTGGTGGGAGGGGACCGGCAAGGCAGCGCTCGCAGGGGAGATAGGCTGGCTGGTTTGAATGACACTGCTGGGCTTGGGGGCGCAGCGGCTGCCCCGCGCTGTCTGGCTCGCGGTCCTGCGGTGATTATGAGAGGGAGGTGGTGGCTCGGCCCACGATGGAGGTGATGTGGGGTGCAGGCTCTGGATTGGGAGGTTTACGTTTGAAGAGCCTGCTCTCAGGTGAGCACGTGCTCCCAGTGGGAACCGACAGCCCCTCGGGGCCAGCAAGTTCCCAGCCTGAAGACATCAGGAGGCAAAACCCCGATGGGTGCAGGTCCCGCCTGCTCAGGACTCCTAGGACCTGACTGAGACTGTGTGCAGACATCCTATCATAGTCTGTCCAAAGAACACCTGCACTCCTTCTCTTTGGGAAAGGCAGTTACACACAGACCCCCCACCTCGCCAGGTGGAGGGAAAGGGTGGCAGGGCCTCCAGAGTTCACCAGCAGGTCAGGAAAACCCTGCACCAAGAAGTTACGGAGCGGGCGGCCCGCTGGCCTGCCTAGGGAATGACCGCTTGGGCCGTGCTGAGCCGCCCTCACGCCGATGGGCTGCAAGCACACGCGGTGGTCTTCTCTTCTGGTTGGCAAACACAGTGAGAGCGAATGGTACATAAGATTTCACAACCTACCATTGTTTCTCCATACCTTAGACATTTGGGCGGAATATAAAAAACATGGCTGTCAATTTTATAGACAAAAATGAGGTTTTATTTTATAATTTGCCATCTTTGAAACCAATCGTTTGCTCTTACTTTTATGGGTCATTTGTATTTCTTAGTTTATGAATTGTCTATTCATGTCAGTTGTCTGTTTTTCCATTGGGTTATCACTCTTTTTCTTACGGACTTAAAAACTACTTTATGTGTGTTAAGGATATTAATCATTTTTCACAGATCTTGTAAATATTTTCTTTCAGCTTATTTTCTTTGAATTTTAGAAAAGTTTCAAAATTATATCCAGTTAAATATATCAATCTTTTCCTTCATGCCATTTACTGTTAACAGTTTGTGTGTACTTTTCCAGACATTTTCTATGCATATGCAAATATATCTATAAATATATATATAGTTAAATATAAAAAGTTTTCCTGCACATTTTAGATGAGATCATACTAACTATGCTGCAGCTTATTCATTTCAGTTACTAGTGTATTGTGGATATTTTCCCATATTAAAATATAAAGTTCTAACTCTAACTCTATAATATGAACTACTATAATTTTATTGAATCAGTTTTAAAGATTTGCTTATTATTTTCACATTTAAATCTGGAAGTTTTGGGTGTATGAGAGGAATAGAGACTGAATTTTATTTATTCCAGGTGTTGAGCCAATTGTCTGAATAGCACTTATAAAATAACCTATCCTTTCCCCACTGGTTTGAAATAACCGAATCATGTATTAAATATCACACATTTGATGATAACTTGATCACATATTTAATGCACACACATTTGGAACACAAGTTTCTCTCTAGATTTTCTACTTTACTTCCTTTATTTATGTATTCCTTAATCAGGACCCACACTGTTGCAATTACTTTAGTTTTATAATATATGTTACTACCTACCAAGTCAACATTATCCCCCTGTTTCATCTTTTTCAATATTGCTTGGCTAATTTTTTTTTTTTTGCATTTATTCTGGACTTTAAAATCATTCTATGCAGTTCCCAAAACATCTATTTAGAGTTTTGATTGAAATTGTGTTAACTAATTAATTGAAGAATTAGTGACATAATTTGCTAAGTATTATTTCAGAATTGTGTTAAATTAACTCATTAATTAAAGAATTAGTGACATAATTTGCTAATGATTGTTTTAGTATATCTCTCCATGTCTTCAAGTTTTGTTTTTACGTACATTAGTGATGTTTTTGTTTCCTGCATGTCTTGCATTTTGCATCAAGTTTATTCCTAGATATTTTATATTTTTTATTACAATTTTAAATGGCATTTTAAAATGTTTTCTAATGGACTATTATTGCTGTCTGTAGGAAAGTACTCATTTTTTGTTCATTTTGTAACAACTCACTTTACTGAATATTAGTTTGTTTCCAGCTGATTCTTTTGGATTTTTCATGCAGGCAACTGTGGCATTTGCAAAATAAATAAATAAATAAATAAATAAATAAATAACAGAGAGGGTAGATGGTTTTATTTCTTCTTTTACAGTATTTACACTGTTTCTTTTTATTTTCTTATCGCCTTGGCTAGAACCAGTTCCTGGATGTACTACATTTTGCTGCATATAATTCACACTTTTTTGCCCAAATTTTTGAGGGAAAAATAAGGATGCACATTATACATGGGTATAAGGATTACATACCATGGGCATAATAATCCCGTGTATAATGCACACAAAACGCGGGCGCACATTATACAGGGCAAAATACAGGTATCAATTAGATAGTTTTTTCTCTCTGGGATTTCACTGGGATCACACACACAAACACACACACAGACAATTTATGATTTAATTCTACTTTCCCCCTGATATTTTCATCTCTTTATCCTTTTCTTTTGAGTTCTTGGAGATTTTCTTGTGTTTACCTTCATAGCCTCTGATTTAATTTCTTACGGCATCTAATATGTGGTTCACTGCTTCTTTTGGATTTTAACATTCAACAATCAGTATTTTTCTCCAAAATACTCATCTTTGGAGAGTTGCCAAACTTTCTCCCAATTGTCAAAGCCTCATCATGTGCCTTCCCAAAACACCCATTTAATCATGCCAGTTGTCTGTTCAAATGATTTCAGTGGGTTCTGTTGCAAAACAAATTCCGAACCGCTCAGGACACGTTAGGCTTTCTGTTATCTAGTTCCACTAACCTTTCAGCGCTTTCACCTACCACTCCTTCCAGGCGCCCTGAGTTCCGGCCCATCCCCCAGGCCCCTTGCACAGTCCCTCCCCTTTGCCCACAGGGTCCTTTTCCTGATGCTTTACCTGCTCCTCCTTCAAGAGCAAGTTCATAGGACAATTCTGTGAAGCGTCCTGGACTCCCGAGGTGGAGAGGTTAGAATCCCTCCTCTGTGCCCCCTCTGTACGTGGTAAATGCTCTTTCACTGGGGCACTTTGTACGGAGACAGCCATCGTATCTATGTCGACTCCCCCTGCAGATCAAGGGGAGGCCCAACCCTTGCTCCCTTCCCCCCCCCCACGCCCTTCTCTTCTGTCATACTCACCGGTCCCTATTCAAGTTAAACCCAATTACCATGTATTCCACACCTGCACTGAACAGTTAAAAAGTACACAGCAGTGGGATATAATATTACCCGGTGACCTTACTATGTATGCCTATGGTATATTCAGTTCCTTACTTTCCAAAAGGACTATTTCATACCTTCTTCTCTGTCCACAGACTTCCTAAAATACCTCTTCCCCGATGATCTTTCCTCTAATTCACAAAAAACAAAAACAAAAACACACAAGCAACCAGAGACAATTTCCTCACTTCCCGCTGCCACACCTTCCGATTCTCAGCACCCTCTGCTCCCACCGAAGGCCAAGCCCCCCACTTTCACTCTGCATCCTGCCCTCTCCCACTTCCCTGAGTCTTGGCCCCGGCGATGGTCGCGGGCCTACATCCCCCTCTCCCGAGGGATCATTTCCGCTGGCCTGCAGGCATGCCTCTCTGTCATCTGTCTCTTAAAATATAAGAATAAAAGTAAAAATTAAAAAGACCTCTTAACTCTCCCTCCCCCTCTCATAAGAACCCCTCCAAGTCTCCGCTGTCCTTCACACCAAACCTTTTTTTAAAATCACCTGCAGTAACTATCTCCAATTCCTCATCTCTCATCTCATCTCCCCCTGTTCCAGTCAAACTTCTGCCCTTTCTGCTCCACTGAAACTGGTCTTGCCAAGACATTAGTGATCTTCAAGTTGTCCAATCACATGGTCACGCCAGCGTCCTCGTCTTGCTCTACCTTTTGGCTGCATTCAGTACAGTTAACCACTTACTCCTGTCTCAGATTTCATAATAGCTACTACCCTGGAGGTGTGCCCCCCACCTCTCTGGTCTTCCTTGCTCCATTCTCCTTCTTTTCTCAAAGTTAGAGTCCAGTCACGAGACCACTTCTCTCACGAGACCACTTTTCTTCTCCATGTCTAATCTTCCCATGGACAATTTTATTCTATGGATTTAGGCCCATTTATATATTAATGGCTCCCAAATGTATGTATCCGGTCCTGATCTCTCCCCCAAACTCCAGACTATGACTCATATACTTGCTTGTCTTCTAAGAAGCACTCCTAACTTAGGTCTAAAACATAACTCTTGATGTGCCCCTTCAAACATTCTCCTCTCCAAATCTTCTCTATGTCGTTAAATGGTACCATTCATCCAGCTGCTCAAGCCAAAAACCCAGGCCTCATCCTCTATTTTTCTTTCCCCACCCCTTCCTCGCTGCCCTGCTGCCTCGTTCCTCAATAAATCCCTTTGATTCTACTTAAAAAATACTTCCCTAATCCATCCGCTCGTTTGTGAATCCATTGCCACCATCCTGGTCCGAGATGCCGTCGCCCTTCCCTGCACTCCTGCGGTCGCCTCCACGCTGGCCGCCCGGCTTCCTCTCTTGCCTCCTTCCCACCATTCATTCTCCGCCCAGCCACCAAAACAATCTTATAAAATGTATATCAGAGCACATCATTCTCCTTATTTAGTCTCCTGACTAAACCTTCCAATGGTTCTTCATTGCACTTGGGCTGCAACCCCACTCCTCACGCAGGCCCAGGAAGCGCCCTGTTGTCTTGCCCCGCCCACCTCTCCGGTCACGCCGTGTCCACTCCCCTCTTGCTCTGCCCTGGCCACATGGCCTCCTTTCTGTTCCTAACTTCTTTCCATCTGGAGGACTTTGTAACAGCTATTTCCTCTCCTTAGAGTGCTTACTCCTTCTCACCCTACCCTAATTTATTAATTATAACACTAATCACAACTTAACATTTCCTTGGGTTGGTTGGGATTGTTTGTTTGTTTGTTTCATCCGTGTCTCTTACCTAGAATAAAAGCTTCCAGAAGGTATGGACCACACTCTCTTGTTCCCTGTTGAAATCCTAGCACCTAGAACAATTTCAAGCACATACGAGGTGTTCAGTAAATTCTTATTGAAGGGATGAATGAGTCCTAGTATTCCTTGCCATTGGCATATTCCCTGACCCCAAGCAAGCTCCCCTGTACTTGTTGAACTAATGGATAAGTTGTTCCAACTACACTGTGAGCTTCTTGAGAGCAGAGTCCTGCTTTAGATTCCTTTGTTCTCTCCACAGCACCAAGCGTGATGCTAAGAATTTCCAGTTACTTAATAAATATACTTGTTTGATTTCACAAAGAGAAATCCAAATGATGAAGCTGTCTTCTTAATCAACTCTATTTCTGTGAGCATAAGCATGTGACACAAGAAGAATGTCATAAGAACCAAGATGACCTAGACAGGAAGCTACAGGGGTGGGCCAGCCATCCTCGGTGGGAGCAGAGGTAAAGGAGGGTCTGCCCTTTGTGGTTTTCCTATCAGGATCCCAGTCCTAATGCTATGCTTCTTTTTGGTGCATGTGTTACAGGGGTCAAACTACCTCCTGGTGATGGTGGACCCAGACGCCCCCAGCAGGGCTACGCCCATTTATCAGTACTGGAGACACTGGCTGGTGACAAACATCAGAGTAAGCTGGCCATGAGGCCCTTTCTGTTTCATCGTGGGTTATGGCTGGGAGGTTATCATGCTCTGTGGTCCTCAGCCCCTGTTCGCGAGGGCGGAGGATGCTGCTGAGCAAGGACTTGGGCATCAGCTCACCCCCAGCACCCAGTTCTCACAGGCCCTCTAAAGTTTTCTAACAATTTCAAAAATGTCCCGGGATCAGGGGTGCACAGGCAAATGGGCTCTCAGAATAACTGGGGGAGGAGCACCACTTTGTAGTGTTTGCCTGTTTCTGTAGAGTAAATACTCCCACCGTGGCCGGTTTCACAACAGACTCACAAAATTTCTGAAAATTTAACATTGGCTCTGGCACAGCACTGTCAGGGGCCCGGATCTGGGGACCAAGGGTGACGCTGCGCAGCCCAAGAGGCAGAGCTGGGGTGGGCGGGGATCCTGCAGGAGCTCCTCCTCCTGCCCAGCAGAGGAGGCGTGGCCATTCCTCTCCTCCTACAGAAACAAATGGCCTCCCGCACCCTTGTCCCTTTGCTGTCGTGTTTGAGGAGGAGCCTGGCTCACACTCTGAGTTGGAGATCTGAGGACCTCAGATCTGGTGGGTTGTCAATGAGCATCGGCTGGGGCTGGGTGGAGGGAAGGTTCTATCGACAGCCAAGTTCTGGAGACTCTGGGTTAACCTGACTCAATCCCATTCCGCCCTGAAGGGCTTTGTAGAGCTTTTGGTATCCTAATAGGCTCTCTGTAATACGCATTTAATTTTCAGTCTCATTTGACTATTGAATCTTTGTTCATGGGCACCTAGCAGCGCACTTTGGGCAAACCCTCGCCAGCTTCAAGCGTGCACGCGTCTCTGCGGGGAAAGCCCGCCGATGACCTTCGCACAGAGTGTGCAAAGGCTTCAACCCCGTATGATGGTGGGAACCCAGAACTAGGAAGACAAAGTTTGGATTCAGGTGTGGCTGGTTCCCAGCTCAGTGACCGCCTCAGGTCACTGGCCAGCTCTCTGGGGTTTTGTCCTTGTCTGTAAGAGGCGGTTGTCATGATGACCCAGTGATAGAGCTCACTGAGAGCATTTGGAGAATGTGGAGGATCTCACAGGTCTAAGGAGCTTGTGTTCTCCGTTCTAGCGCTGCTGGACGGAGGCAGTGGTGTCCATCTGAACTAGCTATTGACGTTCCTGAGCAAGGCAAGGGCTCTCACTGCCCCTGGAGCGAGGGCATGCGGGGTTGGGGGGCGGGGGGAGTTACCCCGGCAACCAACCTTGCCCAGGGACCACAGGCGTTTCCCAGGCCCTTCCCACTCCTGAGGGAAAGCAGCGACGCTGCCCCGCCCACTGCCCCACTCACTGCCCCACCAATCCCGCCTGGGCCTGCTGGGGAGCCTTGGAGACACCAGGAGCCTGCAGAGGGGCGGGGCCTGCGGAGGGGCGGGGCCTGCGGAGGGGCGGGGCCTGCGGAGGGGCGGAGCTGCGGGAAGCTCCTGCCCATCAGGGCAGGGAGGGGAGCTAAGGGTACCTGTTCCAATCCAGAGCGTTGCCCTTTTCTGTGCTTGGGACTCCATGGTGATCATAGGGACTGAAACTCTCCAAAAAGATGTCGCACTTATGGGCCACCATCCACACAAAGCAATCTCTGGGAGGGTTCTACGGGGCAATCCTGAGGCCAGAAATCAGAAGCTGCTGGGGATGAAATAATGTCAGCGTTGAGGCTGCCTCTCTTCCAAGCCTAAAGTCCCCCCACCCATTCTTCTCACCCCCGTACTCCCTCCAGACAGTTCTCTCACATGAGCCTTGTGCCTCAGCAGCTCAGCTCAGAAGCAAAGCAGGTGGCGGGTGGCAGCTGTCCAGCAAGGCTGATAAGCCGCAGAGCTTACCAGGGCCACCTGCCCGGGCGCAGCCCTTGGCCTTCCCGCTCAGGCCGGAGGAGGCTTGGGTTTCGCTCGCATTTTCACCCACTTTCCCTGATCCAAGGGGCCAGCAGGAAGCGGCAGCTCTCAGCCAAATCCACTTGGCCTGCCCACCAGCCCCCACGTTCCGCCGGCTACGGCCCCTGTAAACCGGCCGTTGGGGTCTCAGGCTGTAGACCTTGGCCAAAGGAAGACAGGGCTCTAATCACACCCAGACGCATTTCCTTTGTGTTGGTGTGAGCTGCTGCTGGGTGGTCTCAAATATTAGAGCCCATTCGAATCGGCTGGTTAAAATGCAGATTCCTGGGCACAGTTTCAGTCAGTCTGGAGCAGGCTCGGCGTCCACATTTAAGAAGTATCCAGGAGGAGTTTAGCTGCTTGAAGGAAGACTGGAGAGTTCTGTGTCAGAATCTCTGGGTTGTTATTAATATCACCTGGTTATGGAGCAGTTTTCAAACGAAAAGCACTTTGAAACTTCCTTTTGATCCTCACCGTGACTTTGTGAACTGGGCATTATGCCCATTTTATAGAGGGGCCGTGCCAAGCCTGGGGAGATGGGATGATGCAGCCTCTCAGCTAGTGGGTTTTAGCGGTGGGCCTTCGGTGCAGGACCCCGACTCCAAACTGTCCACCCTTCCTGCCGCACCTCGTGGTCTGTGTTCATGGCACCCCTCTTCCGTCAGCTCCCCTGTGACGGGACATGCCACTGTGTCCTCTGCAAAATGGGCACCATGATCTCTATGCTTCCCTCACCGTCCCAGGGCCCTATTTCTGGTTATTTTTTTACGGGTAGATGCATCTAGGCACCCTCCTCAGGGAAGGCCACCTTGCTAAATAAAATACACCTGACAAGCGTTTCGAACCCTCAGAAAAGTAAACCCTACATATTCTCATTACCCTCAAGGGTGAGTGGCCTTAGCAACGGTGTGTCATAAAGTCGCTCAGGACATGGAGTCACAATGGCCCTGTGATTCACAATGGCCACAGAGGCAAACGCGGCGGAACCTCAGAGGGCCTGGTTATTCGGGACCCGGCCTTAACTGGGGGAGCCTCTCAGCAAGGACAATTTTGGGGCCATTTTCCAGGTTGAAACAAGACAGCAACTGGTTCTTAACAATACAGGAGGCCTCTACATCCCCCACAGAGCAGCTGGCAGGGCCTGTGATAGATGAGTCCTCAAGTGAACTAAAAGCTAGAGAGAAGTCCATCAGCAAGGAGCCGGCATTTGCCGTATGCGTTGCTCCTCTAATTCCACAAACCAACTACCGTTTGCTATGGCGTAATGTTTAAGAGCAAGGACCCCGGAGCCGGACTGCTGGGCTTCCGATCTGGAGCCACCAGTATATTCACTCAATGATTCCAGGGGGCAGGGAACTCAGCCTGTGCCTCTGTACGCTGACTTGTACGGCGGGGGATACCAAGAGCCCCTACCTCACACTGTTGTTAGGAAGCTTAAATGAATTATCTGAAGCCAGGTGCATAGAACCAGTGCCCAGAACGCAGAGCAAACTCTCCATAACTGTTTGCTGTGACGTTATCATTGCTGCTTGGAGTCAGGAGCTGCACTGCACTGGGGCTGCAAAAGCAGGGTGGGGGGCATCTCCGCCCTCCGAGGGGCAGAGGAAGGAGGCTGCAGCACAGGGTGGGGTTGTGAGAGCTCCGGGTCTCCCTCTGGGCAGAACTTCCTGCACCTGCAGGTTCCCATTGGCTCAGAGGCAGAACGGGACTTCAGTCCCCAAACCTGGCCAGACTGGGGCAAGTAGAGCCCAACACATAAAACATGCGTCCTTCCTGTCCCCCTCCCTGAAAATCTCTCCTCGAGCAAAAGAGACTTTCAGCAGAGTACTGACACACATCCCACCTTTCTTCCCCCTGGGCCGCGTTCTCGGCTTTTCCTCTAAGATGTTGTTCTGTTCTGATGCAATCTAACGAATAATCTTCATGCTACAGCCTAATTAAGATATCAATTAATTTGCATCATTCATTTCAGAAAAGACGCTTATTGGTTCATCTTCTATTTGTCTCTGAATAGAGTGCTCAGAGCTTTTCATGCAGATATTTTCATTAGAATTTTTTATTGTTAGTGGGAATATTGAACACGGGAACATGGTATATTATGTGGAATATCATGATTGGTGACAAAGAACACTAAGAACAATTAAGGAGACAAGAGTACCTTTTTCCTCTAAAAAAGAAAAATCTTCCTAGAAACTGTCAATGATTCTAAAATTTGTCCTCAATATCTTTTTTTTTTTTTTTTTTAATAAAGAAAAGGAAACAGCAAGTTCACGGTTCCCTTTCATTCAGTGCCCTCAACCTTTGACAGCTGTAAGTGCAACCAATTCTGGGTTGAATTCAAAGGACCTCGAAGGATTCATTATTCTGTCTACAATTTTCTATAGCGTTGGATTTTTCCATAATTAAAGGGTTTTTTTTAAAGGACCCCTAAGTGCGAAAAAGATGAATGGGAGACCCGGTAAAACAGGGCGAGGACCACAGCCGCCGCTCGCCAGTTTGCAGGTGGCACGTGTCAGGACTCCCGTGTGTGAGTGATCGCTCCCACCTCTGAGTGATCGCAGGCAAGTGACTCGACCTCTCTGAAACTGCTTCTTGTCTGCAAAAGCGACACGAATCCCTTCCCTTCAGGGCTGAGACAACGAAAAAAGGAAATTACATCTGTAAAGAGGAGAGGCCTCCCTAGAGAGAGGCACTGTAAAAAGCGACGAATCTTCCTTGTTCCTAATCAATCGAGCTGCAGATCCTGTAGAAATTTAAATGTGTATATCTATAGAATCTGATTTTCTATATGCTCATAAGCAAGTCCATGGTAATAGACAGAAGAAGAATAAACAATCTTTGTCAGGACCGCACGTTCAGGCAAAGGGGCCACACCAAGGAAAGAGAATTAATTTTTACTGTCACTGCTGATATCTGCGCACTTCTGTGTGCAAGCTTTGCCCTGCACCACGGGGTCCATTGTAAGTAATAAATGCCTGCAAGGCAGAGCTTCTGCTCCCGAAGAGCATGTGGGTTTAGATCTGTGGGCCCTAACGAGCACTTGGTGATGGGGGCAAGGCAGAGGGGCGGGGTTACAAACGGGACTTGGGTGTGGCCGCCAGAAGGGGCGGGGAAAGAGCCTGCCCTTTCGGGTCAGGCGAACCAGGGTAGGCTCCAGGCTCTGCCGCTTTCAGGTGGTGATCGCTGAGCCTCAGATTCTTCACCATTGAAATGCGCACGACAACAATATCTATTTCCCAGGGTTCGGCGAAATCAAGACTCCTGAACCAGAATAGAATAGGGCAAGACCGCGATCAACGGGATTCCCTCTTGCATAGCCCCAACTTTGAACTTTGACCTCAGCAGCCACCTAGAATTTCACAGCTTCCCTTAGGTTACTGGACTCCCGTTTTGCCAAGTCAGAATTCTAGACAATGTCCCCGAACACAAAACTTGGGGTTAAAACACGAAAACAAAAACGTTCATTCTTTTGCCTCTTGAGCCTAGATGGATTCCGGCCCAGCCCGGAGGACCTGACCTGACCCTGGCTTACTTTGGTGGAGGTGGTAGCTGGGCGGTAGAGGGGCCTGTCCCATGACTCAGCCTCTGGGAATTGCCTTGGGACCCGCCCCCCCCCCCCACCAGGCCAGGGCCCCAGGAGGCACCCCAGGCCACAGCCAGGGCACGGGACAGGTCTGCAGTGAGCTTCCTACACCTAGGGCTGCGCTTCGTCCCCACAGCTCCCAGCTTTTATTTCTGACACCCCGCCCCCCATCTCCTTATCACTCAGTCTCTACTTTGCCGTCCCTGTCCCAGCCCGGAGATGCCTTTGCTCTCATTCAAAATAATTTCAGTAGGATGTTGCTACAAAGTAGAACATTATCTTTTGATGAATGTTTTTAAAGCACTTCAGGTTTTCATGGTGATTTGCAGTGTAAAATTATTTGCAGATAAGAGCCAAATTAGCTCTCGTACACTGAGGTCGCCGTGTCCTGTTATCCATGTGAGCAGTGTTTAAATATAATCAGCCCTTAGACTAATGCAGCATAATTGTTCATTTGAAATAGACTTTTTTTTACTCCATTCAATGAGTCATTAAAATATTCAAGGGATAATGCAGTGAATTGGAAATGAATTTATCATATTATCCCATGCATACTGTAGTGCTTCAGGTAACTAAGGAGGGGGGGGCAGGGAGAGAAAATAAGAATATAATGTGTACAGGCAGGAAGGGGCCAGTATATAGAGGAATATGGTAAACAAAGCTTTTCAGTTGGTTTGTGGAAAGTATGTATAGAAAGGCTAACCGGGAGGAGTGAAAAAAAAGAAAGATGCTGTTCTTCGAAAAGCCCAATCCCCCCTCTTCCTCTCCCTCCCTCTCTCCTTCTCTCTCCCCCTCTGCACTCTGAGATTCTGTGCTCTCCGCTGTTAACTTATTTTTATCAAATATGTTTATATCAGAAAGTCGTTATGGAAACCAATTCTGCCATCCAGGAGAATTCCTGGATCAGGCAGAAAATTCTTTTTCTCTCTCCCTTTCTTTCTCTCTGTCACAAACACACACACACACACACACACACACACACACTCACACCCCAAAAGGAACAACACGGTCTTGCTCACCCACTTCTGAGCTCTGCTCTCACAGGGACAGAGGGTGACACCCTGGCTCCCCTCAATGGGCAAAGCTGCCAAATAATGACTGAGACCAGTAGAACCAACCCACCTGCCCTCACATAAGGAACCTGGGCTGCCACTGTCCATGGGCCTCGGGCTCCGCCCCGAGCATGTCCGATTAGGAAGAGACAAAGGGGGCGGGGCCACACGCTTGAAACAGTGACCCTCCCTTGGTCCCAGGAAAGCTCTTGCTGTGACCGCTGTCTACACCACACTTGGGTGATGTCTTCTGTTCTGGCCGCACTATTGTGAGAAGGATGGTGAGCAACGTGAGGAAAGCCATCCAACTGCGGGGCTCTGAGAGATCATATTGGGGGAGCAGGAACACAGAGAGGTAGGGAGGACATGAGGACTGCCCTTAAAAGTTATTTAAAGATTTCCTGAACAATCTGAAGGAATCAAACTGGAAAACCAGGGTGATCCTGCTGTGCTCCACTGGGCATTTACATGTGTTCCAATGGACTGGCACTTACATGCAAGTAAATTTTGGCTGCATGTAAGAAAAAAACTTTCTAAGAATTGAACTGCCTAAGAGCTGAGCACACGCTATGCAGGGGAGGGAGCTTTTATCACTGAAAGGACTTTTTCAGGGACCACCCAGGAACTTACCCGCTGCGTAGAAGGCTAGATAGGTAACCTGTAAGATGTGTCCCTTGTCATCTACAAACAATGTTTCCACCTGCCATATTTCTTCTCCTGACAAGGGACACTCTTCTTACAGCTTATGTACATGCAACAAAACAACAACAATAATAATTAAAGAAGAGCACTGGCTGGTGTGGCTCAGGAGGTTGAGTGCTGGCCTGCAAGTCAAAACGTCGCTGGTTCGATTCCCAACCAGGGCACGTGCCTGGGTTGCGAGCCAGGGCCCCAGGTGGGGGCGTGTGAGAGGCAACCGATTGGTGTTTCTCTCACACGTCAATGCTTCTCTCCCTCCCTTCTCCCCCTAAAAATAAATAAATAAATAAAATCTATAAATAAATAAAATCCAAATGCCATTGTGTCATCCTTTTAAAGAAATAATAATGATTAAAGAGGAAATCATAAAAAGGAGAAAAGATAAAGGAAGAGGAAGACAGAAAATAAGAAAAATCACTCGTACACTTAGCATGTGGGGCTGGGCACTGTGTTTGCATGAACATCTCATTTAATCCTGACAAAGGTCCGAAGGGGAAGTAATATCAACAAGAAAATTAAGGCCTGCAAGGGCTAAGCAACTTGTCTGTATGTCACAGCTAGCGAGTGGCTGATGGGGATTGGAACCGAGAGCCTACCCCTATAACCACGGCTCCGCCTGACCTCTCCACAGTTCAGGCCGCTCTTACCCCCAGTCCACAGGCCCAGCTCTTGCGACAGCTGACGTCAGGGCCAGGGACGGCAGTGTGCAGCCTGAGGTTTCCGTGCTTGACCCTTGGCCCCCATTCCTGGCCACACCCTCTTCAGCCACAGCGCAGCCCTGGCCCTGGGCCCCGGAGTGCAGCGTGGACTTAGGGAGGGAGATTCTCAGATGACTTACTGTGAGCAAGTTATTTCTCTCCCTCAGCGGTAAAAGAGACACTAGCATCACCTCGCAGGAATGTTGTGAGGACTCATGTGTGAAGCCCCCAGCATACAGAACATAGTAGGTGTCCTGGATTCGCTAGTTCTCTACTTCTGCCTGCTGTTGCCTTTAATCTCCCATGAAACGTAGAAAATTGAGCCGTTGATGGTGAGGAGCGCATGTCGCCCCCTAGAGGTAGGAGAGGGCCTAGCCAGGAGAATGAACTGCCCACGTGGTTACCACCTAAAAAACTTGGAGGGGAAAAGACACCTGGGCATAGGACCTAACAGGGAGGTGCTAGGACCAACTATTTAACTTGTATTGCGCTCAGCACTGTGGCTATTAAAAAATAATGATAGGATAGATAGATGATAATTTGATAAATAAATGTTAGATGAATTTAAAATGCCTTTTCCTTGCTCCTCAGCTGGCAAGGCAAGGTCAGCGTATAGGAATTCCTGGGGTGCAGTGTCACCGCCAACTGGCCTCCTCAGACCCCAGTGGCTGGGAGAGTCAGGGCACTCTCCCCTCTGTGGTGATGCGAGCCCCCCTGCAAGGCTCAGTGCGGTTGTGGTCTCCGCCGAAAGGCCCGACCGATGCCCCCAGGCTGAGCCGGTCAGTTCCGCCCCGCGCTCCTCTGGCAGCCCGTCACAGCTTTGTTGGCGCACCACGCGGGCCTGCTTCTATGTACAAGTCTCCGTTCCCGAGGAGAGCATGGGTGCCTGGAAAGCAGATCTGCGCCTCCTTCTTACCCCGTCCCCAGCACTCAGAGCGCGTCCAGGATGCAGACGGCCCTCCGCGAATGCGGGGCAAGTCCGCGGACGAAGGCGTAGAAGAATGAGCGGAGAGAAAACAAACGCAGGAACAGAAAGACAGGGGGATGGATAGTGGTTGTGTAGGTGGATGGACGGACGCGGGGATGTGTCTCAGCTGATGATTTCGCAGTGGAGATCAGAGTTGGGCTGGGGCCTGACTTGTGAGCAGGCCTGGCAAAGTCAAAGGATACAGGAGACTGCATTCCAGGAAGGGAACGGAATAACGAAAGACTCAAACGTCTGACTTGGGTAGAGAAAAAAACATAACCATCGAATTAAAATTCAACATGGCTGGGTTAGTTAAGGGCCTTACCACCTCTCTCTCTATGTTACTGCCAAAGGCTTGTAACCAGTGCCCCGCCTGTCAGTTTCACCCCCTGCGAAAGTATCTATCTTTCCTTCAAGGGGTGATTCTTCTAAAACTGAAATATGATCATATTATTTCCCTAGTCGAAACCCTCAGCGACTCCTCCCCGGTGTCTCAGGACAGAATTCTATCTGATCAGAGTATTAGTCAAGGCCTCTGAGGCTCTGCCCCCCTCCCCCGGGCCCACAAGCCCCTGGGGTTCTGTGCATCTCTGGCCTCCGTGGACCATGGTTTGCTCCATTCCTCTCCCCAGGTGAGAAGGCCTTCTGTCATCTGCAAGCACTTCGTTGCTTTACGTGAGTTAAGATTTTTCGATGAAGGCCATGTTCAGGGTCCAGCAAGAACTTGCATTTACAATCACGAGGTCATTTACAGAAACAGGAGAGGAAAACTTGGATTTCTGAATTTAGGCTAATGAGTGTAATATCAATCCGCATCGAAATTCACTTAAATTCATAAGCAGATGGTTTGAGATTACATAGAACACAGTAAACGTCGGGAACTGTGGGTTCACTAAAAACAAGTCAAAGCTGACCACTCAGATTTCTTTGTGAATAAATGCACTGGTCCAGTGAACCAGGAGGAAACTATAAGTCAAAACAGCACAGCTGGACTGACCAAGGCATGAGGCCCAGTCAATCGTGATAACCTTGTGGGCAAAGGGGAGAAATATGGCTTCAATGACTCTTGTGTTAGGCGAGTTTGTCGCTTGGGAACAAACCATTCCTGAGGAATGTTGACTAATGAATTAGTGTCGACCTTACTGGCGATCCCTGGCAACATGCCACAGAACTGTCAGGCCCCCCCCTTGCTCGTCAAATTTGCGGGACATACAAGTTTCAAGGAACTACTAAAGTGATGGGTGGCAAAAAACAGTTACTTTTGGCAAATTGGAAGGATGGGCCTGTACTGAAATAATTAAATTTAATGGGGATTATTCTGAAGTTCTATATTTAGGTTGCAAATCAATTGCACAAGCGCAAAATGAGAAAGATGTGGCATGGCAGGAGTTCATGAAATATCACAGGAGTTTTAGTTAATTTTTAAGCTAATTTTAAGCTAATAATAGAACGTCAAACCATAATGCAGGAGTTAAGAAAGTTAATATGATCTTAGGTTGCATGAACAGAAGTAGAGGCTTTTAGATCATTGAAAACTATAACTCCCCTTTTTCTGCATTGGTCAGAAACCTCTGCTCATTCATTCATTCATTCATTCACCCAGCATGTGCTCAGCACATCCTTGGCAGTAATTTCATTTAAGCACTGTGGATTGCTTTTAAAGTCAATCTCACCCTTCCTGTGTCTTGCAAGGGGAGCAGAGAAGTTAATCAGTGACTACAGCACAGAGCAGGGAGTGTTAGGAAGGAGTTAAGTCACAAGAACCGTGGGAGAAGGGAAGGTGGGTAAGGTAGGTCACCACAGAGGAGGTAGGTAAGCCTTGAGCAGGCAGGAGGAATTCACCGGGTGAACAAGTGAGGAAAGGGCAGGTAGGCAGAGGGAACAGCAGGCGCAGAGGTCCTGGGTAGGAACAGGTTGGGTGTTCTCCAGGAACAGAAAGACCACCAGCGCAGCTGCAACAGAGGGATCCTTGAGACGTGTATGCGCTCAGCAGGGTCTCCTGGGAGACCATACCCAGGCCAACCTGAATCGATGGGTATGATGTTTCAGGAATACAAAATGATTGAGAGATCTACTGTATACCATCGACATTGTATTGTAAACTTGGAAATGTGTTAAGAGGGCTAGATCTCATGTTAACTATTTTTACGCGTGTGCACACGCGTGCGCGCGCGCACACACACACAATGTGCATGTGGATTGAGAACCGCTGTTGTAGGGCCTTGCATCCAGGCAAGACGTTTGGCACATGGGCTATTAGAAGGCATTAAACAAGGGGATGAAAACTGCTCTGTGTTTTTAAAAGACCGCTCTGACTGCTGCTAAGGTGGTGGGAGGGTGGCTGCAAGGAACCGTTTGCTCCTTTGGGAGGGATGAGGGGTGAGAGCAGCGGGCGTGCGGAGGGGAGCTTCGGGGCCTAGTTTGAGATCAAGGGCCAACAGGACTTGCCAATGGATTGGATGTGGAGGGTGAAGGGTAGTCCAGGGACAGCTTCTAGATTTGGGGCGTGAGCAAACGAACGGCAGTGCCATTTCCTGTGGCGGGGCACCCTGGAGGATGGGCACGTCAGGGTGCGGGGAAGGAAACCTGAAGTTCTGCCTTAGACACTTTAATGCCGAGACGCTCTTCTGACTCACATTGGATATTTCAAGTAGGAGACTGAGGTGGGTCTGGAAGTCAGGAGAGACACCTGCCCACCACTGGGCTGCCCTGGGGGCATTTGCAGCCATGGGCTGAGCAGTGGCCATTGAAGGATGGCTCTTGAGGAGCGGGGTGAGTAGGCTGTCTTTGGAGATGTTCGCGTAGCGGCCACCTGCCAGGGCCTGGGCAAAAGGCTGGGCGTGATCGGCTCTAAGCGGCTTCCTCCAGCTCTCGGCTGCCGTGGTTTCATTAACGAGCTTGGCACGGCCTGCCACGAGCAGGGCACCATACCGGGAGGAGAGAGAGGGCCTTGGAGGCCACCAGGCACTGGCTTCGTTCAGCAGGAGACTGGGCTATCCTTTGGGAAGAGCCGGGGCTCAGGATGTGAAAGACCACTTGCTCCCTGGGTGGCGCCACTCCATGAGCTGCCCCCTGCGAGTTTCTGTTGTTGAGCCTGCAAAAGGAAGCAGGTAGATTTGGGTGTTAAAGACCAGCTCCAAGGGCCTGGGATTCCAAATTTCACCCTCTGATCAGGTGTCCCCAACCTTTCATTCTGCCAAAATGTTGTTCATAGGCACACCAGACTCCCCGAGACCCCCACACAAGTAGAACAGGTGCCACATTCGGGGCAGCTCCCTGCACACTTGCTCTCCCAGCCAGTAGAGTGTTTCCAGGCGCCAAAGAGCATGACATTATCAGAGGGAGAACGTGGAAGCTGCTCCCATTTATCTGCAAAGGTAAATCACTAGCTGGAGTTTTCTTATCAGCCACACCTGCCTTGGAACCAAGTTCTCCAGTGATTTGCGAACCCCAGGTGGGCGTTGCAAACCTCAGCTACAGACCTGAGCAGACTAGACTAGTCCGCTGAGCAGAGCGAGCCCTGAACAGCTGCGGCTGAGGAGAGTCAGCCAGCAGGCTCTGCACCCGGTGGAGGACCACCCCAGGGCAGGAGGCGCGCTGGGGTGGCTGGGTCCCTGCAGCCATGCCCGCAGGGTGAGCCGCAGGCCTCGAGTGGGGATGGGGCGCAGGATGGGGAGGAGGGGCAGGGAGCTTCCTGGTGCTCTCCTGCCAGCCTCGGCCAGAAACACATGGTGGAGTCCATGTGGAGACATCGGCGGGGCCAGAGGAAGCAGCCCCACCGGAGCAGCGGGCTCTGCTATTTCCCAGAGATAAGGAGGAGGAAGCCAGAGCCCCGAGGCTCAGGAAGAATCTGGGACTGTTCTCGGGTGTGGCGAAGGGGCAGCAGGGAGGGACTTCAATGGGGCGGAAGGACAGCTGCCCGGAGTTCCTTGGGCTGCTGGCCTGTCAAGCCCTTGGCTAAGAATTAGCTTTTTCCCTTTCAAAGAGGGTGGAAGTCACTGTTTTCTTGTCTCCGTTGATGAACAGATTCTGGGTGGCAGGAGTCACCATAGAAACAGGTGCTATCTTAAGCAAATGAGCCTTATTAACCTTAAGAGTGGTGGAGTTTTCACAAGATTGCACATATAGGGTAGGAGGGAGAGCGGGGCTTGGTGGGGGAGGGCCGCAGTGGCTGGGGAGCAGGCTGCGCCACGGGGCTCTGGGTGTAGGTGTGTGTGTGGTGTGCGTCTGTGTGTGGATGGGTGTCTGCGTGTGCTTTTGTAAAAGCGTTTCCCAGGGAGTAAACTCATGTTCTGCCTTTTCCCTAAGAAATTCACACATCCCCCCCCCCAAAAGCACCTCCTTTTCCTTAGGCGCTGGCGTCCGGGCAGCAGCGGTCAGGCCTCCACCCCCACTCTCTCTCTCACCGCGGTTTCCAGTCCTGGCGCCCACGGCGCAGAGGGCCGGGCGCCTCCCTGGGGACCCAGCTCCGCAGGCAGGGCCCTCTGCTCCCGAGGCAGAGCCGGCGGCGAGGAAGCAGCAGCACTGACGTCAGGCGGACCTGGGTCCACGTGGCTGCTCTGTGATGCCAGGCTAGTGACCTGCCTCTCGGAGCCGCTATCCATAAAAAGCAAAAACACCATACCCCTCCCAGGGCAGCCGCAGCGACAAATGAAATGTATGCGGATGGTGACAAGCCTCCCTTCTGAGTTGAGAGAGGAGGGCTCTCTCCTCTCAAGCATAACTGAGAGCTCGCCAAGCTTTCCTGAAGCCGAGGTTAATCTTGCCCCAACATGGTCTGTTCATAGAGGTTTTCACTTGTCCCTGCTGTGCAAGGTTGTGGGGGAGGTATAAGTGATGTTAGGACACAGAACCTACCCTCAGGGAGGTTACCATCATTTGAGGGAGACAGAAGACTTTGAAGCTCAGGAACAGCACGTGGAAGTACCGGGCTGGGTAGAGAGAAGAGCTGCAGCAGCCCCTAGGGAGGGGGCACCCAGGGAGCGGGCGCCCAGGGAGCGGGCGGGGGCGGGGGCGGGGCTTTGAGGGCCAGGTAGGACTGGGTTGGGCAGAGAGAGATATCCAAGACAAGGGGCATACATTTATCTCTTGAGGCAAAGCGGGCCGAGTTCTGGACTGTTCGTACAGTGAGAAAGGTAAAGAAGAAACCGGTGCTCCCCGGAGGGATCTGGCGGTGCGAGTGGGCTCCAGAAGCTCATCTGCTGCCCTCTGCAGCCCTGCCTGGGGCAGGACGCTCAGCCAGCCCCAGCCCAGCGCCGGCTCCGGGCAAGGGAACTGAGTCACCCTCCCAGGGGCTCTGAGGAACAGCCCCGTGCAGCCCACCGTGGGCGCCCGGCAGCCCGAGGTGCGGTTTGCCCCAGGGACGCCAGCTAGGGCCCCAGGAGGGCACAGCACAGGGGACCTTCGTTTTCCTTTGCCGTGAGCAGGAAAGGGTTCCCCACACACCTAAGCTGGGACGGGGTTGGCAGCGTGGCTGAGGGACAGTAGTGCTTCACAGGTTTCTAGATCTCCAGAGCTCAAAGGGCCCTTGGATTTCTGTGGTCCCCCATTTCCCATTCTCGGTCCGAGCATGGACCAGAACTGAGGCGTCGCTGCTCTTAGGCCTGCCGCTCTTCCCTGTCGCTGCCCCAAGTTTGCTGAATGAGAAAAGCCAACCCCTGCAATCCCCGGCATAGGCCCCTTGGGACTGGGGCAGTCCCCGGGCGATTAACCAGTCCCCAGGGAAGGAGAAAGGGGCTGTGTGCCCTGGGCTGCTCAGCCTCACCTTCTCTCCTTTTCCAAATCAAAATTCGGCCTTGTGCGCACTTCACCTGGCCCAGCCAAGGGCGCCGTGTGAGCACTTCTAGGGGAGCTCTCCACACCCACCGGGCCAGCCTCCCTGTCCTCTTCCCCACTGGCTTTAGAGGGGCCTAAGATCCCCCACACACGTGACTGAAGGTGAGGCTGAAAGGACTGCTTACTGGGGGCGGCGTGGGCTGGCGGAAGCCCCACCCCGGAAGGGGCAGTAAGCAGTATTAGAATTCCGGCTGCGCCGCTCGGAGGGACCAGAGCAGGGGGCTGGGGGCAGATGTGGGGAGACAGAGCAAGAGGGGAGAGTCAAAGGGAAGGAGGAGGGTCTGAACCGAGCTGTGTCTCCCCTCACCCTCCAATCCTCCCCCCTCCAAGGGCATGTTCCTTTACACCAAAATACGATGGCGGTTCCCGTCCCGGTGTTTTGGTGGTACTCAGAATTTAACTTATAAAGGTGACTGAGTCATGACACAGACATCAATGCCATTTATCACTCACAGTTCCGAAGAGAAGGGGCACTTCACGCCTTGCCTCGCACACCGCACACCGTGCAAGGCCCTGTGGGGAAGCACCGGCGTGGCCTGGGGCCTTTACTGTGGTTTCTTCGGGAAGGAATGGGCGAAGCAGGGCCGGCAAGTTGGAGCAAGCAAGTTTAGGATTGGAGAGTTTGCATAATGTCAGCCGGCTCTGGGCTCTAGGGGTGCTCTCTGGCTGCCTGGTACTTGGCCTTGGGGTGCTTAGGGCAGACGGTATCAGCTTGGTGGGTAAAAGATTCGGGAGGTGGTGGTGAGGTGCAGCCTTGCTGTTGGTTGGTTTGCATATGAAAGACTTGCTCACAGCTGAGTTATTTACTCTCTAGGAATTAGCTAGCCCAGAGCGGTTTCTCCAGGATTAGCACACCCATAGCATGTCAAAGCATCTTGAAATACAGAAAATAAAAAGCATGATCAATACACCGGGAACTGCCTTTCCTCCAAAAGCTGCTCGTTTTTTAAAAGTTCTGCTCAAAATCCGCCTTATTCAGCATGCCTTCCTTATGACTCCAAGACCCCTCCCCTCTCTAGCCTCCCACTTAGCACTTAGTCTGTGCCGCACAATTGAGCACTGGATTCCATGCTGTCTGGTTTCCTAGTTGTCCCAGGGCACTTGCCCTAGTTTCCCAGCCCCTTGGAAAGACTCTGCTCACCTTCCTCCTGCCCCGTCGCACACCCGGCCCTCTACCCAGACGGTGACCGGTCTTGGCAGCGCCACCCCTTCCTGGCCACCGTCCCAGCCAGGGCTGTCGGCCTCGTCACCTCGCCTCTCATGCTTTATCCCCTGGCCAGTCTGTCGCAATGCACTGCATCGTCCCACCCACAGACACCAAAAGGCTGTATCCTCCCCTCCTTCTGACCCCAGGGACGCCACGCAGCAGCCTGCCAACGGCCTCCGCCGGCAACCAGACGGCCGCCAACACCCCCGCCTGTGACCGCCAATTCTGCTCAGGACCGAGGACTTCCTCCCACCTCCCAAACCTTTCTCTTGCCATCCCCCAACCCCCAAGTACCCTCTCCCTTCTTCTCTCCCAAATCAGACTTCCACAACTTCCAGCTGCTGCCTCGAGCCCGTCCCATTGCCTTCAGAGTCACACTGAACCCCTGCCAGCTCGTTCACTGACCGAGGTGAACCTCCCTGGGCCTGGTGCCCTCCCAGGTGAAGGGAAATGTTGGCCTGCAGGGTCCCTTGGGTCCCTTCCAGCTCTGACTACCTGGGGTGCTGACCTTCTCTACAGACCCATGGCTGGTATGTGGAAGGTGTTTAGGCAACATGTGGGCAAAGAGCCGGGCTTTTATGCCTGGCATGTCCTCTGCCAGAGCCAGTGTGGAGCGCTGCCCGGGGAAGCCCCCTCAGCTGCTTGTTCCTGGCCAAGCTGTCGTTAGTTATGATAACGAGAGACGCGTCATTCAACTCAACCGCGACTTACTGAGCACCCCATCCGAGTTCAGCTCTCTGCTGGGCAATGTGAGGGTTCTGAAAGGATAGGATTAAAGTCCTGCGCTCGAGGAACTTAGGACTCAATGGGGACATGAGTTACACACACACACACACACACACACACGGCCATCCCCCTATATCTGCTGGGGACTGGTTCCAGGATCCCCACAGACACCCGAATCGGAGGATGCCCAACTCCCTTATGTAAAATGGTGCAGTGTTAGCATATAACCTATACACATATTCTAGATTGCCTATAATACCTAATGCAATGTAAATGCATGTAAATAGTTGTTATATTGTATTGTTTAGGGAATAGTAACAATAAAAAAAAAAATCTGTACATGTTCAGCGCAGGCCCAACCATCGTTGGTCTAACTGCATAACACACAGCAACAGCAATGCCACATTTAAAAAATATTTCCCATCTGCAGTTGGTCGAATCGGCAGGTATAGAACCCGTGGATGCAGAGGGCCGACTGTGAACTCGTACATACCATTTGAGAATTACCAGGGGAGCTGGGTGAATCTGCAGGTTGAAGAGCCCACTTGAGGACTGCTTTTAATCCTCACTTTGGATTTGTCAACACTCAACTCTAAGTATCTGGCACTGCGCCAGTGCGCAACCACCCGCAATTGTCGTTGGCCACCATGGTGCGGGCCGGTGGGCGGCAGGCTGGGCTGGGAGATCAGGCCTTTGGGGTGTGGCCAGCGGTCTTCCAATTCTAAATAGCCCCACATTCAATTTTAAATTTAAAATTCCCACGTTTAAGTATTGTCCTCTTAACCATAGAAATGCTTCAAAATGATCCACTTCAGCATGCAAATGGCACCTCCTAAAATGACTTTGACACTTAGAATCACAAAAAACACCCTATCAATGAGGGTATTGGCTTTTGCTTCAGAAAAAGTGATAAATCAGTTTATATTTTATATTAATAAATAGTGTAAAATATTGATAAACTACCCACTAAATGTGAAAAATTTCAATTAAAAACCTCTTACACAGAGTATGAAAGACTTTAATATATAGTCTTATTTAATATATAAATATGTATACTATTTTATGTATACTTAGTAGTTATTAAATATATAAATATATTTTATATTACATAATAGTATATGTTATATATTATTACTATATTAATAATGTTAATATATTAATTATTAATATATTGGCAATATATTATTTTAATATATTTTATTATATATAATATGTAGTATATAATATATTGCATGATATTATATGTACTATATAATTAATATATAAAGTCTTTACTTAATATATAAGTTAATATTTTCCAAATTAATTTTTACATGTGCTTCTAGTGAATAAGGGATTTTTATTTGAACTTAAGGTTACTTCTAGATATTATATATATATTCTAAAACTACAATTATTAAAAAACATATACTGGTGAGAGAAACCACAGACATATCACTCTGAAGCCAAAGAGAAAGCAGATTAAAATACTCAGTGACTGATGAAGGAGGCATTTTAAAACCAAAGAGAAAGGATTGATTATTCTGTTAATGGTCTGGGGACGATTGGTTGATCATTTAGGGAAAAATTACATAGTGCTGAAGCTCTTTCTCATACCATAATCAAAGTAAATTCTAGATGGATTAAATATTTAAATGTTAAAAATTAGACTATAAAAGAACCAAAAGAAAATATACGTTAAGGTTTCTCTGATCTCAAGACAGGAAAATATTGTAACATATATTTGCAAAGAAATGAAACGATTAACCGATCTGGCCTCATAAAACCTTCACACTTCTGTAGGTAAAGACAATCAACACATTAGGAAAAAAATGTGATATATAGGAGAAAGTGTCACTGTCCTTAACGTATAAGGCACATACAAATCAATAAGAAAACAATTGTACCAACTCATGGGTCTGTTGGGAGGGTTAAAAAAAGAAAGCAGTGTACAAAATGCTTAGGGCAATGCCTGACACACAGTAGACACCCAGTAAATGTTAGCTGTTACTAATTTATTTTTAATAAATAGAAAAATAGGGGAAAAAATGGGGCAAAGGTCATAAATAGGAAATTATTTTAAAAGAAATGCAACATAAACATATAAAAAATGAAAATCTGCCCTGGCTGGTGTCGCTCGGTGGATTGAATGCTGGCCTGTGAATCAAAGGGTCTCCGGTTCGATTCCCAGTCAGGGCACATGCTTGGACTGAGGGCCAGGTCCCCAGCTGGGGGCATGTGAGAGGCAACCACACAGTGATGTTTCTCTCTTCTCTTTTTCCCTCCCTTCCCCCCTCTCTAAAAATAAGCAAACAAAATCTTTAAAAAAATGAGAACCTATGCTGGTACACTGCTAGTCAGAAAGCAAATGAAAACAAGAAAGCATCGCTTCCTCTCCCCTCCCCAGACCAACTGTGGCCATTAAATTGACAGTGTTTGGGTTTTGTTGCTTAAAAAAAAAAAAAAATTAACATCCAGTGTCCTCTCATATACTGTGGATGGAAGCGTCAGTTGTTAAAAACCCTTTTGTGGGGTTTTTTGGCAGCATGTGCCACCTATCAGACGCCCTCAAATGTACGTATACTGCCTTTGATCCAAGGCTCTCCTGGAAATGGATGCTAAGGAAATTAGAGTGGATGTGAGCGGCCACTTATTCCCAACACTATCACAGTGTTGCTTGCAAGAGCGAAAAATTAGAAACAGCCCATTTGTCCAACAGGAGATGATTGGCAAATAAATTATGGCCTGTGGAATATTATGCAGCCATTAAAATGGCTGAAGATGAATTAGTAAGGACAACAATAAAATATTCATGCCATATTGTTACGAGAAAAGAAAAACAAATTAGAAGTAACTGTACAGCGTCCAGCCCCGATCTGTTGCGCAGGAAAGAGCATGCACGGGGAGAGGGCCCGGGGGAGGCACGCGCCCACACAGGCACAGCAGCGAGGCTGGGGGGGGGGGGTTCCGCCTGATTTTTGTACACTTTCATGGGCTCAGCTATTTGTCCGAATTTCCTGTAATATGTTTTGTTTTATAATCAGACTTTAAAATGCTATTTAAAAATTAAACTGCAGGGAAAGAAAACACAATCATTACAACAACTGACAATACAAAGAGAATTAGGTAATGTCCCTGTTCCCCGGCGTCTGGTTTCTTCGGGGAGCAATCAAGCATCTCCTTGGGAGCAAAGCCCTGAGAGTAACCCCGCCCCTTCGTCCTGCGCCGACAGCACCCCTGGCACCCCTGGCACCCTGGCACCCTGGCATTACAGGTCCGCTCGCCTGTTCCCATTACTGGGCCGGGAGACCCTTCCGGGCAGAGCCAGGGCCCTTCCTCTGTGTGCCCCCCAGAGCGCAAGGCCGGGCTCTGAGGAGAAATGCCTGAGTGTTGTTTGAAAGAGCAACATAAGCTCACAACAGAAATTGCACCTTTCAACTTAGGGCAGGACACGCAGTGCCTGAGGAGTCGCACACAGCACGATAAGCTCCTCAGAAGGAGGCCTACGTTATGGCTGGGATGTGCAGGAATGGCCTCATAGAAGAGCAAGATGTTGCAAACACCTGGAAGCCATGGATAGGGTACACTGGCCCAGCCCCCCCCCCCCCCCCCCCCGTCACCACCCCCCTCCCTCTCCACTTTAAAGCTTCAAAGCCCCGGAAGCATTCTTCAGGGCGTGGCCCTGCAACCCCGAGAGGTCGTCTGTGCAGGGAACCCCAGTGCCGCTCTAACTTGCCCCTTTCCCCGACACGGGCCATTTCTCCTGTACTAAGGGAGCGCCGGTCTGTTGGCACGTCCACCAGCTGAGTGGAGGCCTGTCAGTGCAGATGGCAGCCCGTGGGTCGGAACCCTAGTGTTTGGACTCCAGTGGGATTCAGTGTTAGCCCCCAAGTCGGGGGCTTTACCTCACTTGTTCATGGCTTCACCCCCGGGGCCTAGGACAGTGTTTAAGGAATAAGAAATGCTAATTAAATGTTTGTTGAATAAATTAAATATGATAACTTAAATATTGGCTTACAGGAGTCTGTGCTGTGCTACACATATATGTGATGAATACATGTGATATATATACTTCTGTGGCTGCCTTTGAATATGCATTATGTGTTTGTGCACAAGATAAGCAGAGAGCCCTAGAACCAATGTGCATGCGTGAGTACGTGCGCACACGCGCAGGGTTTGGGAAGACATCAAACGGAGAAGCCCACAGCTTTCTCTGCAGCCGATTGCACCCTTTGAGGACAGGATTCCAATAAAATAGATTTTGGATGGTGTCACAGATAAATTTGCCTTTCTAAAAGCTCCCAAATTAAAATTTGAGAGAGGCTGGAGCATGGAGACAGGATGGCGATGACTGGATATGAGTCTGCTTTATTTGTGCGGCTCAGAAACCCTCTCCGTACCATCTGGGTTGAGGAAGGGAGACAAGCTGGGAAAGGCTGAGGCTCACCTGTACCTGGCTGCCTCCAGCCTCCTTCTCTGCCCCACAGCCTGAGGTCCTCCGGGAGCCCGCGGGCAGTGCAGCCTCTTCCTCTCCTTCCCCCAGGCTCACCCCCAGAAGTCCATGGAACTCAGCTTTTGGAGGCAGGGAGCGGGGGTGTTCTGCACGAAGACGGCGCTTTAGGTTAGTGGTGCCTGAGGATTGCCCAGCTCGGCTGTCTGTTCCCCTTGACCTCTGGCCCACCAAAGGGCACCGGCTGCACCCTCCCCCGTGCCCGCCCCTGCACACCCAGGAAAAAATTTACTGCTGTCATATTGTTCCAGCATCTTAAGCCCTGGGAGACTGTTGTGTGTCCCAGTCGCTCACAGATCCTAGCGCCTCATGCTAAAGTCTGTATTTAAGGGTAATATAAACAGTTTGATCTTTAAAGTACCCTGGATGCATAATATCTATACATAGTTCTTGAATTTTTATTCTAAAAACAATTAGCCAAAAAGCCCTTTTTATATGGTATTTGCAACTACACTGACAGTAACAGCAATTAAACCCCGTCTGTTTGCCGAGGAAGGAGCCAACTCTCTGTTTCTCCAGAAGCCTGTAAAATGTACAAATTCGGAACGAGAAAACCAAGACTTCAAAGATAGCCACCCGACCCTTCAAGGCCAGGCCCCAGCCCAGCTTTCATGACCCCCTCCCGACCCCACCTGAGCCCGTCATTCCAACCGGCCAAAGCAGCCTCGAATGAGTCCCAGCGTTTTTCTCACGGCTAAGCCTCTGTCAGCTGTGCTTGCTGGGCCGTCTTCCCACCTCGTCCCTCTCTTACCTGCCTGCCTTCAAGGCGCGGTCCAACTCGCCTGGCTTAGGAAGGCCCCCTGTCTGGGGCCCCGCACAAGGTGCTCCCCGTGCCGTGTGGGCCAGTCAGTTCCGTAGGTCTCTACGCCCCTGCAGACAGACCGTCATCTCAAGTCCAGGACTGCACCCGGCGCCGTGCCTGCACATGTGATGCGTAAATGAAGGAGTGACTGAGGATGGAACAGGCCGCACAACTGAAGGGTGGGTTCAAAGCCAAGGAGGCTTCTGGGTGCATGGAATGAAGACTGTGGTTCCAGGGCAAGAGTTAGAGCTGGGGTTTGGGGGCGGGCAAACTTCCGTGTAGACTTCCACTGCAGTTATTCACCCGTAAAACACATTCCGTGGAGGTGCTCCTCATCGAGAGCTATCTCATGCTCCCTCTGCGTGCTTCCCTGATAGGGGAGATGTTTCTAAGTCCTTAACTTTTACCCATTTTTTGCTTTAACAAATACTTTCTCAGTGGCTCCTCTGTGCCCCTCTATCTTAGGCACCTTGAGTACATCAGTGCACAAAGCAAAGACCGCTCCCTTCCTGGAGCTCACTTTCTGGAGAAGGGAAACAAACAGGCCACAGTAAGCAAAGTAAATAACTAAATGATCCAGTGCAGGGGCTTTAGAAAGCGTTAAGTGCTACGGGAGTGGATGCAGGATAGGACTGCAGGGCAAGGAGGGGATGCAGAGTTTACAGGATTGAAATTGTGCTCGGGCCTGGCTGGGTGTCTCAGTTGGCTGGAACATCGTCCTGCGCACCAAAAAAGTTGCGCGTTCAATTCCTGGTCAGGGCATCTATTTAGGTTGCAGTGTCAAATACCCAGTTGGGATGTGTGTATGGGAGGTAGCTGATTGACGCTTCTCTCCCTCTCCCTTCCTTTCTCTCTAAAATCTATTTTAAAAACATATCCTCGGGTGAGGATTTAAAAAACAATTAATGAACTGTGCTCCGGGAGGGGCTCATTGAGAAGGTGAGATTGGAATGAAGACTTGGAGGAGGTGAGGGAGCAAAGCGCAGAAGTCTGGAAGGAGACCCTCCAGGGAGGGGGCCAGCTGCTGCAAGGAGCCTGAGCAGGCGCGGCTGGCTGGGTCCAGGAAGACCTGGGAGCGTGGTGCGGCTGCAGTGGCAGGGGACCGCAGGCAGGAACCGTGGGAGGACCTCTGCGAAGTGAGGGGACCAGACGAGGCAGGGCCTGGCCCAGGCTCAGGCTCCCTCTGGGCGCGTGGGGAGGCCCTGGGGCCGGCGAGCAGAGCGGGGCGTGCTTTCCTTGGGTGTTGGCTGGGCCTCGCTGGCTGTTGTGGGTGACAGGGAGGAGCAGGGAAGCCCGTCAGAAGGCTGCTGTGGTCGTCCAGGCAAGAGATGACTAGCGGCCGTGGCAGTCAGCCGGCCTTGGGGCCAGAGACCGGCCCGGCACCCCCTGCCCTGCCTTAGAGGGAGGGCTGCAGCGTCACTGCATGAACGTGACGGGACAGTTGCGTCGGGCCACGTTCAGCAGGGCGAAAGCGAAGTGTGCGGGAGGCCCAGGAGCAGCCCCACAGCCCGGAGCTGCCTGGGGCTGCCCCGGCCCCCAGGGCGTGAAGGGAACGGTGGCACCTGTCCCCTATCCCACACGGCACCCCCGACTTGGACCGCAGTCACTTCGTGAACATCAGCGGGCCTCTGCCGGGAAGCCTGTTGGCACAAACTTGAGGTTGCTCTGGGCCTGGCCTCCCAGCAACCTCGCTGACGAGTCACTGCCCTAGACGTCCCCCTAATCGCGAGCTTCTTCACTGGAAAAGCGAGCCGGTTGGGCCCCGTGGTCCGTAGGGTGAATTCCACTCTGAAAGTTCTCTAGTTTCAGAATCTCTCCACTTCCTCGAGTCAGTGACAGCCTAGTTTCCATCCTAATGACTTAGAGTCACATGAACGCACTTAGTGTATAACTCTGTCTTTCTGTTTCGTTTTTTAGTTACATTATTCCAGATAATACTCTACTCGCTTGCCAAGAGAAGGGAAAAAAGTGACATTAATTAAAGATTTGGTCTGTGTCCTAATCAAAAATTTTTTAAATGAATGTATCATACTGTACATTCTGTAATGCGGCCTGCTTTTTTTACTTAGCAATATATCATTAACATTTTCCATGTCAACACATATTCTTCTAAACCATGATTTTTAGTGCAGAAGTAGTTTACCATATGGATGTACTATAATTTACTCAGCCGATCCCTTCCTATTGGACATTAGGTTGTGTCTTTTTTTTTTATATGTTATTACCAACAGTACCGTGAACAAAGTTGTGAATACCCACTTTTCATTCACCTTTGTAGTGACTGTCTTAGCATAAATTCTCAGGTCAAAGGTTTTACTCAACGAAGTTTTTTTGTTAGACGTTAGAGAAATGCCATCCAGAATTTAGAAATTCTGTCAACTTACATTCTTACCAATAGCATATGAAGAACCATCAGGACAATCCAATTTTAGAGTTGAAAGGAGACCTGCCCCTTCTTCTTCCCCGTGAGGAAACCGGGGCCCAGGGAGGTGTGGGGCTAGGTATGTGTGCTGGGCACTCCCGCGGCGTGTCCAGTGAGACTTCAAACACAGCCAGGAAGCGCCCAGCATTGTCTGTGCCCCCACCCAGCCCTGCCAGAGGCCCCCAACCCCAGTCACGGCCCCCCCCACCTCTTGCCTGCCTTCCCCGGCCACGCTGCTCCCCAGAGCAGGCTGCGTGCGCAGTCCCTCCTCCTTCACGTCCTGCTCACCCCTCCCGCCCTGAAACTGCGCCCCTTTGACCCTCTTCCTGCTACCCCAGCGGGAGACTTGGCAGTCCTCGTCCCAGGGGAGTCTCTGTGGCCCTCAGATGACACCTCCCTTTTTGAAACGTGCTCCTGCTGGGCTACCACGGTGCTCCCCCCACCTGCCTTCCCGGGGTGGCTGCTCTGGGTTCTCTAGCATCCCCTTCCCAGCGGGCTTTCCCGGGAGGAGCTTGTCTGTTTCCGTGGCTTCCGGCACACCTGTTGCCTCCTCCTGGGCTCCGCACCTGGGCACCGAGTGCCTGTGTGTCTCTCCGAATGCTCTGCAAACCCATTCTCAGTGCCCCTGAGGGGACAGTGATTACCTCCCCCAGGCTACTCGGCCGCCCTGCCCCAGCCTCTCACCCTCTGCGGCATCACAGCTACCCCGGAGCGAAGCCTCCTTTCTCCCCGGCTTCTCCCGTTCCCCCACCCAGCCTCTTCCTCATGCCTCCTGGGTGTCTGGTCCCACGCTCTCCTTTGCAGGCCCTTTGCAGACCACCCAGCTGTGGTCTGGAGCAAGGCAGCCGCTTCCCGCCGGGCCTCCTGTGTCTAATCTCAGTGCTCCCCAGCCTGTCCTCCAGCCCATCACTGGAGAGTCTTCCTTCTCCTCCCATTCCCGTCCCAGCCATAGGAGACCGCTTGGCTCCTCTTTAGCACATCATCAGTGAAGCTCTTCCCTTCCCACGCTGAACCGAGGTACCTTGCGCTTCACAAGCCCCGCTACGGCCACCTTGGGCAGCCTGGAGCCCCTCTCCTCGCGGAGACCTCCGAGGCTCCTGCCCGCGCCCACGGTGGACCTTCGCAGGGGAGGGCGGGTAGTAGCGCAGCAGTAACCTAGTGCTCTGAGCCCCCAGTGAGACTCAAGGACTTGACAGCAGAGTCATGTTTCATCCTTCTCATCCCCAATGTGTGTTTGTTGACTGAGTAGCAGTGGCAGAAAAAGGGACGTTATTGTTACTAGTTGACACCGCTTCCCTTTTCTGTCATGGCCCACTGTGACTCTGTACAAAGAGTAATCTTTGACTGAAAGGAGACGCTGTGAGTACTAGGGAAGCTAAATGACCTGCCAAAATGCTGGCATCCCTTCATCTTTCACTCCTGCCGATTGCCAAACCCGGGGAATGTCTGGAGGGCAGGATCGGTTTGAGATCTAAGACCCTGTGTACTTCATGCCCTTCTGACTATGGCTCCGGCACTAACCACTCCTGCTAACTTAACAGACATCTAAAAACAGGCCCTCCTCCTCACTGCCACTCACCGAATTCCATTCCCCTAGAACGCTACCCCTCGCCCACCCACGCAAACTCTCCCCTTGCCAGGGTTAGGGTCCGGGCAGTGTTCCCGGAGAAGCCCGCCCTGAATCGGGGGGACCGACCCTCTCCCCTTTGTGTGGCCTCCCTACGAGCTCCCTTCCCCACAGCGCAGAGCTTTGTAAGGAGTGTGTGCTCCGATGAAGGACTCCGCTCAGGCGAGTGAAAAGCCGACTTCTAGAGAAACGGAAGAGAATTTGTTTTCTCTCTGCACCCTCAAACCACCAAGGCAACTTCTCAGAAGCTACAAATAGGTGGGTTTTCGAGGGCAGAGAGAGAGAGCGCGATCTAATCTCTTCCCGTAATTCTAAGGCAAGTGTGCCCCAGAACACTGGAAAGTATCAAAGTAATCTTTCCCATGTGTCACGAATCCAAAGCCCTCTAGGACAGACGAGTTACCAGTTCTCTTGCTGGGAGACAGAAAGATGGAATCAGTGGGGAAGAGGGAGAAGGAAAGAGCCAGGATTTACCCAGTTCCTGCTCGGGGCTGGGCCTTTCCTAAGGGCACACAGTCTCGTTTTGCTCTCACCACAACGCTGGGAGGAACGCAGGCTGACAGACGAGGAGACTGGGGTTCAGAGACGTTAATTACCTCAAGCAGGTTCACGGAGCTACTGAGTAGCAGAGTTAAAATGGAACTCAGCTCCAGGACCCACTCTGAGCCGCCTTCCTGTCCTGTCGCCGCCTCCTGTGCTAGTAACGACGAACTCAGTGCCAGGGAGAAGCTGTGGACATCCTCTCACTGGCCCCTCACAGGACACTTTACAGTAGCTGGGGTCCTGGTCCCAGGGAGGGAGCAGGCTTGGAGAGGACCCTGACTTGCCCAGGGTACCTGGCTAACGAGCGGCCGAGCTGGGCCTGCCTGAGCCGAGCCTGAGCCTGAGCGCCGCCGCCCATCCGCCCTGCTTCCCTGCAGGCCTTGCTCTCGGTTCCCCTCCCGGTTCTCAAGTAACAGGAGCAGCATCTGGGTGGGCGGGACAGGGTGTGACCAGACCGCAGACTTGTCCCACAGCAGGCGGCACCTTAGCATTTCCAAACCCGGTCCCTGCCCTCTGTGCCCCATCGCAGGCTCGTGGCCTTTCCCCGAGGCTGCGTGGGGAATGCTCAGGATTTGGTATGACCATGGTTGTGTGCTGTGTGCTGGGCAGGAGGTGCCAAGGAGAAGTCCGGGCCAGGCTCCCGCAGGTGCCCCAGAAGGACAGGGTCTATAATTTGAGGATGTGGCAGGTCCCAGTTCTGTTGCCTAAGGCCTGGTACCTTGAAGGACCCTTGAGAAACAATGGCTTTGTTCTCGTAAAGGAGGGTTTTCAAGGCACCACTGAATGTGGCCCTTGCTTGTATCTTCCCATAGTTTGAAGGAAAATCGGAGAGACGCTTCCTGAGTAAAGCTGACCCCATGGGGAGGCCGGACCCCCGGGGGTCTATGCTAGGTTGTTCTCTTGTCCAAAAGAGGAGCCCAGTGGGGTGACAAAGTGTCCAGGGCACACTGGGGCCCTGAGGAAGCAGGCCCAGCCGCCCCTTGGGAGCCCACGTGCCTGTCTGAGGCCACGCGCGGTGCTGTTCGGCCCCACGGCCCCCGCCCAGGCTGTGTCTCCAGCACGTCCAAGAGGTGACGAAGCCCCAGTGGAGCTCAGAGCATTCTGATGGTCCCCCCTCCTGTTCCCTGCCTGTCTCCTGATGTCATCACTGTTGACAGAGGGTTATGTAACCTCCGAGGAAGGGAGGCCTGGAGTCCTCCCCGAAGCAGCAAGTGAATCCACTCTGGCTGCCATCATTTTCTCAGCAGGACTCTGCTTTTGGCAGACTGGGTTTAGGGGTTTCTCCTGGATGCTTCTGTTTCATTTAACATGCAAGGGCTAATAACTTGTCACAATTCAATAAGGCAGTGGTTACAAACACCCAGGCGGCTGCTTATTTAAATGCAGGTTTGTTAATTAGCTTCTCTCAACAAGGCGTGCGCTAAATCAGGCACCCGTCTAGCAGCGCCCAAGCCTGACACGGCTCTCCAGGGCGGAGGTTGGCCACAAGGTCACATCCAGTGGCTGGAGGCCGGGCCAGAGTTCAAGGTTAGGGCTCCTGTCCCAGTCACCCTGCTGCCTCAGTTTCCTTAAAAACAGGCGTCAATGACAAACCTAAAAAACAACTGCCAGATCGCCGGTCTCTCTCTTCCTGGCTGTCATCGTCCTTTTTCCTGCCACCGAGTCTGAACCCATCCTCCCTCCCAAGTGCCGTGTTTGTGTTTAATCTCGTTGCCATCCTACTGGGTCCCCACTTCTTCCCCTGAGCCTTTCTTCATATGTTCCTTCATGCCTCTACGGCGCCTTTTCCCCTTACATGTCACTGTGTGCTAGTTTGGGTAGCAGGTGTCCCGTGGCGCGTCCAGGAGAACACTAACATGAGCGATCTCTGTGATCCTCGCAGGGGCCACAGCTGGGGTGTCTTTGGCCTCCGGGGGCCGGAGAGGTTATGGAGCCTCCCCAGGTTGCCCTGTAGCGAGAGTCGCTCTGGGCTGCGCCTGCCAGGCCTGGCCCTGGGGCCCGCAGCCTCTCCGCTCCCTGTGCACAAGAAGCACTTGAGCAACAGCTGTGTTAAGTGGGTGCCGCTCATTCCTGCCATCATGACGATCGCTGCTCTGAGGTCTTGTGGGGCATGATGACCGTGGGTGAATCCTTGCTGAATTCTAGAATCTGATTCCACCCAGATCTTAGGGCCCTCTCCCAGGCACCAGCCATAGTAAGCCACGGAGAACCAGCAAGAGCAGCCATGCAGCCCGCCCCCTGTTGAGTCCCTCCAGGGCAGCCCGGCTCCCCAGCCCTACGGGGCAGCTGCGCTCGGCCAGGACCAGAGGAGGGGCAGGCAGAACACCCAGAAGACGCACTTCTGCAGACTCTTGCCCCTCCCAGCTGCGTGGCCGCGCCCATCTCTCCTGATAGGAAGGAGGATTGGAAACAAAGAGGATTGCTGGGCATCCTTCACTTATTCTCAGAAAGAAACTGAGAAAAGGTCTAAATATAGATAGGAAATCAAAGTGAGGATGGAACAGGGGAGACAGCCCTGACGAGCCCCAAGTTGCCCAGCCCTTCCCCAGGGAAGCAGGAGACCCTCCCCTGGGCCCAAACTGCGGTGATCCCTGCTCAGCAGAGAGGCCAGGTGTGCCCGTGCAAGACACGAGGGCCACTCAGTGCTCTCTGCCTGAGGTGGGGCCTGGGGGCTGAGCTGGAAGCCCGGGGGCGTGGGGCAGCGGGCCTTCTCGTGACACCGGCAGAGGTGGGCGCCGGGATCCCAGGAAGCTGGTCGCGGGTCTCTGCTGCGCTGCCCCCGTGGCGTGTGCAGGTGTGGACTCTCACTCTCAGAAGGACCCTCAGGCATGCTGCTCCCAAAGCAGGGCCAGACCCTAATGTCAGGGAGGGGCCCCAATCTGACAGAAGTGGTGGGCCGCTCCCTAGAGAAATGTACACGCGAGCGTGGGAGAATGTGTATAATTTTGTAATTTCTGGTCACTTACAGACCCCCCTAAGGACTGTTCATGAATCTCAGGTTAAGAATTCCCACTTGAAGCTCTAAGAGGTTTTTCTCCTAATTAGAGCCCCACGTGCGCCCCGACACAGTTTCTCTATGTGGTCCAGGGACCCTGCCGAGAGACTGAAGTGCTCTAAAACCCTTTTGTGAGCAGTTGGGGCACTTTCATTCCCCGGAGGCAGAGGTCTGGACCTGGTGGTGTTCTGAGGACTTGCACACCTCTTAGCACACGGTGGGTTCTCCACCGATCCGTGCTGCGTGAGCGAGTGAAAGGTTCCCGTGTGCTCTCTGTGTGACACGCTGTCTTCATGGCCCACACAAGCAGCCTTAATAAGGGGTATGGAACCCAGTGGTCATCAGGACCAGCAGGAAGGCCTCCGAAAGGGGAACGGGGGGGGGAGGGGGCACACCGGGCCTGGGCTTCTGGTCCTCCGCCCAGGGTTTATGGCACCCACGCCAAGGGACCTCCCGCCCTCGCCCCCACCCGAGTCTGTTTCTCTAGCCGCAGGGCATCTCCGTCCAGCCAAGGCTGACATGGGCCATGTGCAGGGAGCCAGAAGGGGACTGAAGGAAGGACATGTCATCTCAAACCCTCCTCCCCCAACCCCGGAAGACACTGAGAGCAAGGAGGGGAGACCCAGGCCCACAGACCCTGTTCTTGGGGCGCGGTGGCGGCATGGGCAGCTCCAGCCCCAGGTTTCCTGGGTGCTTAATGGAAATGGGCCCAGCTCTGCCACCTCCCCAAAGAGAGGAATGAGGAGAGCCTGCCATGTCTCGAGTCCAACACAGGCCCAGAAATGTGAGGGTCTAGAATGGGGGCTGACGCCAGGCAGGGCATTTGGTCTCCCCGATTTCTCCGAGGGGCTGAGCCACATGACATCGCCCACTGAGGTGGGGTGTGGCTGTGCGGGAGGCCGGGTACAGGGGGAGGGAACTCCTACCCCCGCCCAGGCCTTGGATCATTTAGAAGGCAAATGTGCTGGGTTGCCTAGGGAACGGAAGGAAAGGGACTTCCCTAGCACCGGTGACTAGTAAGGGATGGAGACGGGAGCTGTGATGCTGAGAAAATTGTTTCCAAAAAAAAAGTAAAAAGCGGTGACTAAGCAGCCCTGGTTATGTAAAGCGATCCCTGAGGAAGTGTGGGGAAAAGCCTGGAACCCACGCCCGCATCCCTCCTCCCCGCTCCCGGCCCGGTTCCTGCTGCCTCGGGGAGTTTCCACCAGCACCCCCCCGCCGCCCCGGAACTCCCGGCTCCTCCACAGGACCCGCCGTGGCGGCTCTCGCTGCCAAGGACGCCCGAAGGTGGCAGGCAGGGCACAGAAGAGGGGTGCCCTGCCTTTCCCAAAGGAGACCCTTGTGACAGCTCTGGGACCTCCACTTAGAACAGGGCACCCAGGGTCAGCCCAACAAGGAGGCACAGGGCTACTTGCCATCCCCGAATCCGGGGCTGTTCCATGCCCAAGGCGTAGAGTTCCAGATTTGAACCCCAACATAGCTGGTCACTGACTGTGAGCTTGAGCAGGTTCTCAACCTCTCTGAGCCAGGCCCCTGGGCTGTGGGTGAAAGATGCCATCTACCCACAGGGCCACTGGGGTCAGAAACTAAGACAGCTCGTGTGCAATGCCGGGCACAGCGCTGACCGTGGCCGGCACATGACACCTGCCAGTTTTCTCACCCCACAGCCGGAAGCAGGAAGAACCCTAGAGACCACCCCCTCCCCCTGTCCCGGTCCTTTCATGGAAAGCAATGTCTGATTGTGAGAGTCACTCGGGATCTGAGGAGCCTGTCACCTTAGTGCCTCTGTCCACGTTCAGCCAGCTGATGAGGAGCCACTGGCCCGGGCACCTTCTCTGCCTGGTGGGGATGTAGCGGGGAGAGCCCAGGCCTCGGGCCTCTCATTTCCCGGCCCAGGCTCTCTCCCAGCTCCCAGGGCCCAAAGGGCACCCTCTCACAGGCAGCCCAGGAAGGCACGGAACCACACAGCTCCCATGAGGTGCTGTGGCCCCCAGGCCCCGCGCCCCACTGTGGGGTTCAGGCAGAAATGCAGGCGCCTCTGGCCCCTCCCTTCTCCCTTCAGTGCATCCTCAGGAGGGAGGAGGATTGTATCCGGACAAATGGATTTCGAGGCATGAGCCACTCTGGGCCTCAAAGAGCTAAAGAAAGGGTCTCTGTCACCAGTGAAGATGGCCAAGCCTGAGTGAGGGGGAAATTCTCATCATCGCCTGCCACAGGATACCTGGAAAGTGACCCCACTGGCACTCCCCACAGCAGAACGATGTGCCGGCCTCTCTCTCGGGAGGGTTTGCACGTGCAACCCGAATCCCCCGGGATGTCATTTAAGCCCTGTGTCTTTTCAGTTGTCCTCCTTGGGAAATATAAATAGCTAATCACCTTCTGCATGCTTATACTTTAGAAGCCCAAAATACGGGGAAAAAAACATCCTCTAGGGATGGAGGCCTGACACCTGACGTTTCCCGGAAATCCAAGGGGTTGGGAAAGCCCTTAGTTCCTATTCAAGCATTGTCCCCAGCACTTCTCTAGGGTTGACACTTAAAAGGGCCCCCCGGGTCATGGGAACGGTTTGCCATGTCTCGGGAGCAGCTGGGGTGACTCCGTGGCCCGCGAGGCCCTGGGAGAAGCGGGGAGCCCCTTTGGCAGAAGCGCAGCCACCTCGGATCCCCTGCTGCCCTCCCTCCCCACTGCCCACTGGCCAATCCTGTCCCACTCAGCCCCACGCTCAGGTTCAAAGCCACCTCCTCCCAGGCCCAGCGGGGCAGACTGCATGAGGCTTCCTTCTGGGGTCCTCAGTAGCTCTCCCATTGGCTGTGGAATTTCAGCTGAACCTCCCTCGCCCTTCCAGGTGCTAAGGAAGCACAGTGCCAGGTCTGCAATAAGTAAGCAATAAGTGTCCGCTGGGCCAGTGACCATCCCCAGTGGATGCATCGCTTGGCCTCCCCAAGAAAAGCTCTTCCTCTCGGTGGGAGGCAGTGGGGAGCCAGGGCTTCCCAGTCCTCCCCATGTGATGGGCATGGGGGGACTTGTGGCCGGTGCCCTACATGGCCGATCTGCTAAGACCCTTAGAGCCCTCTGCCCGGCACCCCAGAGACATCACAGAAAACTCATTGGTCTTGGAGGCAGGGACTCACCCGCCTGATCACCTCTGAGCTGGGGGACCTCTGGCAAGGCACCTGCCTCTCTGCACCTCAGATACTTCATCTGTAACATGGAGGCCAGTATGGCAACCTCAGGGCTGTGGGGAGAGGAAGTGCCTGGGACACCCCGGGTCTTCAGAAAATGTCAGGGGAGTCCAAGTAGGGGGTCGCCCTGGACCCCACGGGCGCAGTGTTCTCCCATGGGCAGAGGGGGTGCACACGGGCTTCCTTTCGTGGGATCTCAGACTCCCCTGTGGCCCAAGCAGCCTGCAGAGGAAGCCAGCAGCAGGCCAGGTGAGGGAGCCCCAGCCCCCGCCTCCCCCGCCTCCCCGCACTGCACCCCCCGCCCGCCTCCTCCCCAGAGGCTCATCATTGGCATTGTGAGGATTAGTCACTGTGCCAGCCCAGAGCAAGGCTGCCGCCCCCACAGCCCCGGCCCCCCACACAGGCAGGCTGGCTGAATGTTTAATTGGAGTCCCTCACACCTCCCAGGACAGCCTCCCACAAGGCGACCAGGACACCAAGCCCCATGGCATGCCCAACTGACCGGAAGGGGTGTGAATGGTGGGCCAAGGGCTCTGCCTTCTCCAAAAAGGCACCTTCCACATGGCCTTAGCTGATCGGGGAGAAAAGGCTGGGAACCAGCCTCAGTGCCCAGCACTCTGACGAGATGGGACTTCCAGAACCTTCTCCTAAGAGGCTTGCTGGGATGATCGCCACCTGGGCCTGATCGTCTCAGTGGAAAGAGCAGCCCCAGCCCCACGCCATCAGCAGAGTCCCCTCCCCTCCCAGGGTTACGAGGGGGGACTGGGCCAGCGGGAAGGCAGAGAGAAGGCGTGCGGACAGAGCAGCTCTGACGGCGTGCAGGGCGCCGGGCGCGGGCAGGAGGCAGAGGGACTTGTGCGCGCTGTGCCCTCCCTCCTGCCACATGCTGCCATGTGCCCTGTGACGGCCTCTAAGGAAGGCAGAGAGAGATGTCTCAGAGGCCACAGGACCCTGGCTTTGCTGATGCGGCTGCCTGGGGCCTTTGGGTATCACTGGGACCCGGGGAAGGAGGCCATCTGTCACCTCACCAGTGCTGAGCTGGTGAGATGAACACTCATTACAGAGCTCAGATGAGCTCAGAACAAGCAGAAGAAACCAGGTTCGGAGGGGCACCTGGCTCAGGGGCTGCAGGGGACAGCCCTCCCGACCGCCACTCTGGTTGCAACCAGAGAGGCAGGGGACAGTGGTGGCTGCTGCCACACGAGTGCTGCCGTCTGAGGGGTCTGCCACTGCGGGGCTCTGCCTCCCCCGCCCCCTAGGGGACTGTCCTGCCCTGAGTCACAGGGAGATGGGTGACAGGAGGCATCAGGGTGTGACGATAGCCCTGGGAAGCATCGTTAGGGCTGGAATGAGGGAGCCGGGCTGTCAGTTCTCATTTAGGGCCTGGGAAGCCAGGCAGCAAAGGCAACCTCCACGCCGTCAGCCTCCCCGGCTTGCCCTAATTGGATCCTCATCCTCCTGCAAGGTCATCCTTAGCACCAGGAAAACGCCGCATGGTTGCCTCTTCTCCGCCCTGGGACTCAGAGAGCTTTGCCGTTGGCAGCTTTGGCCGCTCCAGTCACCGCCCCCAGCTCTGGGAGTGACAGGAGTGTCACGCAGGGTGATGAGGGTCGGAGCCTAGCCACTGCAGGGCAGGGCGGGGCCAGACAGGACAGGCAGGCCAGTAGCCAGGGGTCGAGCTGTTACCTGCAGACCCTGCCTGATGCACTCCTGGGCAAGGCCTGCACTCCCCATTTCAGGGGCCCGCCTCGCCCCTGGGGGTCCCAGGGCGGCGTCCCCACTCTCCTCGCTGCCCCTCTTACACCCAGGCCAAGCCCGCCCTGGCTCAGGTGGCTCTCACGGCCCAGAGGGTGACCCCAGCCATGACTCACCCTCCCCAGGCCAATGCCAGCCCCGCCCATCCCACAGAGCGCGCCCCTCCCCCGTCCACGAAGCCCCGGCCACAGAGGGCTGGCCGGGATTTCCTGCAGCAGCAGCCTAGCCCTCAGCTGCTCCCTGACTGCTGCACGTGGGTCCCCGCCAGAGCGAGGGCCTCTCCTGAGGTCAGGGCCACCTCCTGCCCCGCTCTGAGCCCCCTCCAAGGTTGGGCCCGGGGAGGCGAGCTAGTGATTGGTTGTGTGCACCATTAGCTCCCGCGGCCCAAAGGGCCTGCTTAACCTGTGCGTCAGGGAGCAGACGCAATTGGGAGCCTCTTCCTACCGAGAGAGGCGTGTCCTCTGTCCCGAGTTCCCGGAGGGCAGGGTCCGGTCGCGTGGGGGCCGCACAGCTCCTGATGTCACTCATCACAGGGGCTCCGCAAAGGGAAGTGGGACCGTAAGAGAGTGGCCCTGTCCCTTCGCCTCATTGTCCCTGCACTGCCAGTGATGTCCCCTGAGGACAGCAACCTCAGCCAAGCGTCTGCCACGCCAGCCTGTCCCAAATGCCACCCAGTGCTGTCCCTCTACCAACCCCAGCGGGCCTACGGGGCCCAGCAGGGAGCAGAGCCACCCGTTTTCTGGAAACACCCTTCGCAGCCTGTGGTCCTGAGGAACGGGTCAGGAGGGGTGCGCGCCCCCGCCCCGCCACGCCCACTCCCGGCTGCCAGCGCCGCCTGCCTCTCCAAGCCCAAGTGCTCCCAAGGTTCCAGGGGCATCAAAGGACTTGACTTATCCCGTGGACACTCAGAAATAGCTTTTGGGCAAAGTTCCCACACAATTTCGCCTTCGCCCTCCCGGCCCTATTGCACCTAAGGAAATACTAGCCTTGGCGGCGGCGTGCTTTCCGCGCTCGGCCTTTCTTTCCCAGTGGACGCACCTCCCTCCCTGCAGTCTCTCTTCCCTTCCTCCTCCCCTGACCCCCTCGCCTCCCTGCCGCCCCCTCCACCTCTAGCCCCCTCCTCTGAGCCACAGTGTCCATCCTGCTCCTGTCCAGGGAGGTGAGGCAGCGAGGGAGGGGCCTGCCTGTCCCTGTCCCTGTCCCGGGCAAACCAAGTCCTTGCCTTCGTGGCGCAGACTACAGAACTCTGAGAGAGCGTCCCCCGGGCTAGGGCAGCAGGTCTTGTCTCCTCCAGCCCCCGAAGGTCTCACCCCCTTTTCCCATCCTAGAAGTGAGAGAGGATGCCGCTGGGGCAGGGGGCGGGAGGAGGTGGACCGAGGGGAAGCATCCGAATGAAGAAAATCGGGAAATGGGGAAGGAGGCGCCCCTGCCCAACTGAACTTCTCTCCCCACCTTTCCCGTTTTCTCTGGGCCCCGCTGCTCGCCTCCTTGGCAGCCCCTCCCCTCCAGGCCTCAGCGAGAGCTGCCCCTCCCCTTCCCCTGCTTCCACCCAGGCCTGCCCTCCCTGGAACCCCCCCACAAGCCATCCCAGCGTCCCAGCCCCACCCCCCAGGCCATGCCCCCTGCCCTCCTGCAGGCGGGCCCAGCTACCCACGTGAGGCCTTGCACCACCGTCTCGGTGCCTGGCGCAGGAAGGCGTCCTGCCACCCTTCTTGCATCTCCCATTTCGTGATCTGTTACTAAGCTCATTATGCCGTGGACAAGGGATTGTGTTTTAGCCAGTTGGGAAATAGAGGATAGAATCAGAGTCAGGGAGGAATCTGCGTTTGCAAGGCAGGGCGAGAAACGGGGAAAGGACATCAAGATTAGTGAAGATGCCGAGAGCGAGCGCGGGGCTGGAGCAGAACGTGGTGGCAGGAGGGGGTGGAGAGGAGGGAGCGGCCCTTAGTGGAAAGGCCAGGGGTTGGAAGGCCAAGAGCCTGGCAGCCGGGGACCCAGCGCTCCCTGCAGCTGGCCTGCCTGATGTTCAGGGGGCCTTGCGGGTGGGCGCCCACACCACGTGGCCGTCTAAAGGCTGCTTCTACCAGCGTACATGCGGGTTGCTCTTTGAACCTTGGAGAACGTTTGTGTTTCCTACCAGATCCTATCTATGAGTAAAAAAAGGGGAAGGAGGGATGGCAAAGGTTTGCACTGGCTCCTGGAGGCCCACGTGCCCCCCCCAACTCCTTGGTGTGCCCCTTCCTCCCAACATGTGAGCCCCAGCGCCAGCCCTTCAGGATTCTGTTCTTCAGAGAAACCGCTGCCCTAACCGAGGCTTCCTAAGTGCTATTCTAGTTTGGGGGGTGGTGGGGGTGGTGGTCCAGAGGTCCTGGTGGGGACAGATGGGCCACAGAAGCTCACCGCCAGCGCCTCCAGAATGGGAAAGCCGCCCCCCCCCCCCCCCCCCCCCAAGAGCCAAGGAGTCAGGCAATCCTTCCTGCCCACTCAGAGATTCCGGAAGCCCTTGGAGTCTGGAGAACCCGCCTCCCCAACCTCTCTCTTGCTTCCTCTGTCTGTCTCCTTCTCGAGACTCCTGTGAGTGCACAGGAGGGCTGAGGGAAGCCCCGTGTGCCTGTGATGAACGGAGCTAATTTCTGGTTTGCTGGTATGCCTCAGAGACGCTGCCTCCGTTCCCCTCCTTCCCAGCAAACCCTCTCCCACACACAGACAAATAGGCTGCATATTTAATTGGAATTCCTCACACCTACAGGGTAAAGCCTTGTCAGTAGAAATAGAGCCCACAGCCAGCTGGCTTCCCCCATTCCACCCACCTTGTCTCTTAAAAAGAAATCCCCCCCCCCATACGTGAACACCCACCCACGGGCCCTCGCACGTCCCTCCCAGCATGGTTGTAAAGGAGAGATTCGTTGGCAGTGACGCTCTTTCCTGGGCTGCTGCAGCTGGGCCCACCACGGCGGAGACCACCCGGCGGCTTCTCCCCGGCAGGCGGGCCCTCCCCGCTGCCTGCCCGTCGCCCACCTTGGGGACCCCCAGCCAGAGCTCCTGGGGCTCCGGGGTCCCTGAAGGGTACTGAGTGGCACCGGCTGCTTGGGGACCTGGTATCAGGTGACATGGAGGGGGAAGGAGAAGAGAACAGGACCTGGAAGAGCTCTTGGCGCCATCTCTCAGGGCGCAGGTGGGGAACCTGCCATGCAGCGCAGGCCCCACCTGTGGCCCGTCTCCCCACACGGGGTGTGTCGGCAGCCGCAGGGCGGAGGGAGGGGACCCCTGGGGAGAAAGGTGGGCAGTGAGAGCCTGGAGGGTACAAGGGCAGGAAACAAAAAGGGGGTGTGACTCACGCTGAGAAGGAGTCCTTATGGTGAAGATCAGCTTGGTCTACTTCCCACGTGACAACAGAGGCGGGCGGGGGGGGGCGCTAGGCCAACAATCTGGGACAACAAAAGGTGAAGGTGGTGGCTGGCCTGGGGAGAGCATACATCTTAGCACTTGCTCCGGGACCCCCAACCGGAGCTCTGCCCAGGAACCAGGTCCTGGTGGGGACAGAGGGGCCGGAGAAGCGTACTGCCAGCACCTCCAGAACAGGAAGCCCCCCCAAGCCTCATGCCATGACCTCAGCGTCCGGGGTCAGCAGCCTCTGCGGGGCCCCGCGAGTGATTCATTTCTTGCCGCCCTCTCCCTGCCAGCAAGGGGCTTCTGTCCAGCCAGCTCGTCCAGCACGTGGAGCCTGGCTCCAGGCCAAACGAGACCTATGTGTCAGGGAGTAGACAGCTGCCTCCGGGGCTCTGAGGGGCGCTGTGACATCTCCTTCTCCCCCACGAGTATTGTCTCGGTTTGCCTGGAAGTTCGCTATTACTGACTCATTTTTGGGGGTTAAACATGGCCCTCCCTTTCTCAACACAGCTGTTCTAGGGAAGGGTAACTCATTGAGCTCTTCACCTCCTCAAGTGAATGGGGATAGAGCTGAGATCTAGGAGGCCGAGAGGAAAGGAGGGAGTGGAAGTGGAGAAGGAGACAAAGACAAGAGGAGACCGGGACAGGAACAGCAAGCGGCACCTCAGTCCTGCCTCCTGGGCCGCCTTTCACAAGGCATCGCTGTTCCACGATGACTCAGAGAAAACCCTTTTATTTAGTACACCCTCCGTGATTTACAAATCCCCCTGGTTTCCAGCCTCCTTGCTCAGGGAAGCCAGGAGGAGGGAGCTGCACATGCCCGAAGTGCAGCTGAGGAGGCTGAGGCTCTGCCCATGATGCGAGGAGCCAGGTCTCCCTACCTCCTTTCCGCAGGACCTTAGGGGACCCTCCCCAAGCTCACCTTCTCCCCAGCTCATCCACAGTCCCCTGCTCCGAACAGGAAGAGGCACAGTAGAGGGACAAGTATGAGACAGTGCCAGGAAGGGTGCAGGGGGACAGAAGGGAGAACACAGGGCCCTCGGCAGCGGGGGCAGCAAGCGCACCCCATGCCCTGAAGCCCCAGACAGAGACCCGATGGAGGAGGGGATGTGGATGGAGGTCAGGGCCCCCACTGGCTCACTAGTAACAAGTCTGATGCCAACAGCTAGACATCCCATGGACCCTGCTGTTGGCAGCTGCCACCCGAACATCCACACGGGGGCCCGGGTGGGGTCAGGGGCTGAGGAGCGCTTCGTTGGCCTGGGTGTGTGGGAAGGCCCCCGCGGGGCAGGGCGGGAGACGGGGAGAGACCCCAGGCGCCCCGCAAAGCAATCCCGCAGGCTTCCAGCCTCTTCTTCTGTCCCTGCCTTTCTGCTCTCGAGTCACAGCTCCGTCTCCGTGCCTTCGTTCCCCAGGAAGGGGTCTGTCCGCCATGCCGAACCCGTCCCCGGCTCTTCCTCCTAACGAGCCAGGTTAAACATGCTGTAATCAGAGTAATAACACACCTGGGCCGGTTCTGCAGCGAACTGCCTTTTGTACTGCAATAGGACATTAATAGCAATTATTCTGCTTTGTAATTGGAGCTTTAAATACTAATTCAAACAGCCAGAGGAAAACCAATTAGTGCTAATTTATCTCTATGTGTTTTCCAGAGCTGGTGTCTGTCACACTGTGAAGAAATAGGTTGGTAATTAGTACAGTTGGGTGGTGGATAGAAGTAATTATCAGATTCTTTCATTTTTCTCTGGGAAAAAAATGGGTAGGGGGTGGGGCAGGCCAGGATAGGTTCTATAAGTCTTTGTTCCCTTGAAGTTTAAAGAGAGGGCCCTCAGTTAACACTGAGGTGCCGGCCCTCATCACCTGATCTGTGCAGGTACGTCTGAGAGACGCGTGGGCCCTGGCACAGGCTGCTCCGCAGGCCCCCGCCAGGGCTGTCCAGCTGCCAGGCTCCCGGGGGCACCACCCTCACATGGCAGTCGCCAGAACGTCCTGACTCGTCTGGGGAAAGGCCCGCGTGCACAGTGGGGCGGGGACCATGGGGCCCGGGGCCCGGGCCCCCGGCCGGCCTCTCAGTCTCCAACCGTGTGGCCTCAGTGGAGCCTCTGAACACCTCTAACGCCGGTTTTCTCCTTTGCAAAATGGACAAACTGACACTCACCTAACTGGATTGTTGGAAGCAATGAATCAAGTAAGATCATATCCATAATGGGCCTGAATCCTGATAATAATAGATGCAGGTTACCGAGTGCTTACCATTTGCCTGGGACTCTTCATATTATTCTCTCCAACCCTCCAAAGCCACGCGGCTGACTCACCGGTCAGTTTATGTCGCTATTCCCTCTCCTGTCCCTACCTTTCATCGGCTATACAGCTCGCGAGGCGTTATTAATTTCACCAAGCCTCGGTTTCCTCACCTGTGGGATGGGGGCGCCTTCCTCACAGAGTTATTCTGAAGATTAATGGAGATGACGATTATAACAAAAGCTCGCAGCACAGTGGCCGGCATGGAGCAAGGACTCCACTGTCATTACCAATATTATTCTTGGATTCTTTCACCGCACATAGTTTCATTGTAAGCTATACAAACCCTCTACTGAGGGGGTAGGCGTGGCACCGTACGCCCACTTTATGAACCGACGCACAGGGTTGAGCGCGCGCCCGGGGGTCAGCTCGCTGCAGGGAGGCTGCTCTCGCCGCTCAGAGCCCTGAGGCTAGCGCACCCCCAACAACAGAAGGTGGGGTAACAGGGGCGTTTCGCAGAGCTCTGCAGTTTACAAAATGCTTTCCCGTGCACGGTTTCAATGTCTTCTCACAAGTGAGTGGATTGACAGTTATTTAAATCCCCATTTTACAGGTGGGGACTTGAGGCTCTGAAGAGTGAAGCGACTTGCTCGGGGAAGCGGTGGAATCAGAACACAAACCCAGGCTTTTTCCTGTGAAGCCTGCGTGGCGCTCACTGGGGGCCTGCTGAGGGCGTGGAGAGGGGCCCTTTCCACCAAACCCTGTGGCCCAAGCTGCCCATCGGTGCGTGGTGCTGTCGTGCAAGGAGCAAGGCTGAAGAGGGCGAGGCGGGCGGAGGCAGGGAGAGCTTCAGAGGGATGGACGGGGACCGAGATGGGCCACGCTGCCCAGCCTGGGCAGCGTCTGGTAAATGTCAGACGAGGAGGCCACACGGAGAACTAGGTGACTGCATCTAGTAACCTGAGTGACGATCTGGCACCCCCAGCCACCCCCTGTTCTCACAGACCCCATTCTTCCCACCCAGGGGACCTACCTGGGCCCTGCAGTCATGTGAGGTCTGACCCCCGGGCCAGGCCTTCACGAAGAGCGGTATGAACATAGAGAAGGGGAGGCGTGCGTAGAGGACATGGCTCCTTCGAGGCCCCGCGGAGGACCTGCCCGTGGCGTTTGAGACACAGGGAGGAGGCTGGCCTGGCAGCTCCGGAGGATGAGTGCAGGGGAAGGGGGCGGCCCTGGTGAACACGGTGGCTTTGGCTGACGCAGGGCAGAGGGCAGGGTTGGCCAGGACCCCCTCTCACAGTGTTTACTGCCCCCACTGAAGGGGCACCGGCCCGGGAGCTGCCTCCGCCCCGAGGAAGGGGAGGCCTCGTTCTGATCACACAGAGGCACCGGCCGCGTGCCTGCCAAGCCGTGGGCTTCCACCGGCGGGGCGGCCGTCTCCTGTGGGCTGGCGGGCGCCCTCCATTCCACACGTTTCGAAGACAGTGTTTAAGATTAGACTGGCCGAGGCGGCAGGGTGGATGGAGGGGAGTCGGAGAGGTTGTGGAGAGAGGGTGTAGATGAGGCGACAGTGGCGAGAATGGGCAGACGTGGCAAAAAAGGAAAGGGTATAGGTATGAGGTACGGACAAGGGACTCACTGGGCACATGCCCAATAATGATAGTTAGCTATGGTGGGAGGAATTGTGGGTAAGTGTAGGTTTTTTTCTTTTTGGCTGTTGGTATTTTCTAAATTTTCTATACTGAGCACATTTCTCTTTTATACTGAGGAAAACAATGAAACTTATTTTTTAAGAAAGAAGGAACATATGCTAGAGACATTTTGAAGGAAGAACTGACAGAATTTGATAAGTGACTAGTTAAGGGTGGTAAAGGAGAAAGAGGAATCAAAAATAACTCAGGTTTCAAGACTGGGTGATAGGGGAAATGACAGAGGAAAGGAAGTTGGGGGGGAGCTGAGAATGGGGGAGCGATCCCCCTTCAGCTTCAGACTGTGAAGCGGAGCTGCCGGCAAGCCCGTGGAGGCTGGGGGTGTTTGTGCGAGCCAGAGAGGGAGCCAGACTGAGGACGGGGGGGGGGGGGGCGGGGGGGGCTTGCTCACCGCTGCAGGGCAGCGTGGGTCAAACGCCGCCCACGGGATCTCCTCCCCCAGGGGCTCCCCCAGACCCACCCTGCCCTTCTGGGCAGGTCCTTTAAAAGAAAGGCCCCAAGACAAGATCCTGAGGCAGTCGCGGGCAGGGGCCGGCTGGCCTTGGGCCTGTGGCAGGGATCTGCTTGGCTGTCCAAGGAGCATGGGCCCGAGGAGGCCGGGACAGGAGGCCAGGACGGACTTCATGCTGAAGGCCGTGAGAGCCGAGAGCCGGCCAGGAGCGCAGGCTGGCACCCCCGAGACCCTGCAGGCCAAGGCTGCAGGGGACAGAACACGCTGTCTTTGATGAGGGCCCTGTGGGAGGTAAAGCAAGGCAACCCACCTTGGAAGGCTGTGGGAACCATGTCCCCCAGTGGGAAGGGTCCCCCTGAATTTTAGTCCCCGGCCAACCCCCTCACCCTCAATTGTCCTCAACTGCACAGTCAGTGCCCGAACCCCGTTCTGCCTGCTGGCCTGCGAGGCGTCAGACCTGCCGGGGTCTTGGAGACCCGCTGTCGCAGGTCACACAGATGCCCTCCGGCTTCTGGAACCATTGCCTCGCATCTGCTAGGGCCCCGCGAGGGTGGGTTTCCTGAGGCTCCGAGCGAAAAGTGGCCTGCCTTGCGCTGTCCAGGGGCCGAGCCGCCCCGCCCTTCCACCTGGGTCGCGCCTCTCCAGGCCCCCTCGGCCCTGCCCCCACGCCCCTGCTCCAGCCCTGGAGCTCTCACGGAACCACCACTGCCTCAGAAGGCTCCGCAGAGACTGAGCCTGAGGCCCCACCCGAGGCTGCGTCACTGTTGCCTTGGCAACTGAATGGGTAGTTGAAAAGTAACTCACAAAGCAAACAACGTGAGCTCCACATGGGTGGCTGGGGGAGAGTCACCTCAGCATTGTGGGGCTCCGGGTTGGGGGTCTGCCTGGCTCCTCTTGCTGAAGCTGCTCTGGGGGGGCTCCCCTGAGCCCCCCACACCCCAGGCAAAGAGCACTTCACAACACACTGCAGTAGCGAGGAGAAACGAGATTATCACCATTACCTGCTGGCGAGGGTCCCGCCTCTGCTCGCCCTGGGCACTAATGAGGCTAGGACTTCAGCCCCAAATGCTGTCAGACAGGAGGAGCACAGAGCTGCTGAGGAGAGCGTGACCAGTGACGGCCGGTCAGTGCCTGCCAGGCACAGCCGTGGCATGGCCCCGGCACTCCCAGGGCTCCCGCCCGGGACGTCCTCACCAAGGCCTCAGCGCATCTGGGGGGTTGTCCGCAGGTGCTGAAGGAAAACCTTACAGGCGTGTGCCTAAGACTCCAAAGTGCTTTTCAAAAACAATTTATTGTTATAAATATATGCGCCAAGTACGCAGATCTCGAAGTGTAAAGCTTCATGGTTTTTTACCCATTGTCTTAGTCAGTTTGGTCTGCTATAACAGAACACCATATAACAGAATGCTCTAACAGACTGGGTGGCTTATAAACAGCTGACATTTATTTCTCACAGTCCTGGAGGCTGGAAGTCTGTGATCAGGGTGCAGCAAGGCCCACTTCTCACTGCATGCTCTGCGGGAGGAGGGCCGGGAGCGGGGAAGCAAGCTCTCCTGTGCCTCCCACAAGGGCACTAATCCCAATTATGGGGGCCCCACCCTTACAGTCCAATCCTAATTACCTCTCAAAGGCCCCACTTCCTAATACGTTTGGGGGAGTTCACATATGCATTTTGTGGGGACACAAGCATTCCATCCGCAACACATGCAACCACCACCAAGTTAAAGACGTGGAAGGAATATTTCTAGTGCGCCAAAAGGTTCCCATTGGCCTCTTCCCAGTCAACATCCCCGCCCCAAGGGGACGTTTACTCTGATAGCGGCCACATCAGTTCAACTGGCTGCTGAGCTCATGTGAATGGAACGCCCCCGGCGTGGGCGCTTTTCTGTGCCTGGGTGCTGGCCCGGTGTGCTGTGTCGGGGCGGCTGCAGCCACGGTGCTGTGTAAGGCAGCAGTTCGTTCTTGCCTTTCGCTACATGACATACCTCGTGCGTCTGCTTCTCCAGGGCTTTCACTTGTGCATTCTTCTCCAAGTCAGCCATGCCCAGGCCACGCTCAGGTCCAGGACGCCCTTTCTTTCCTGCTGGGAAACTCACATAGGAGTGTGAGTGGGTATAATAATATCCTGGGGACAACCTTGAATTCCCTCTAATTTACAAAAAAAAAAAAAAAAAAAAAGTGGGGAGGGATTATTCGAAAACAGTGGCACTTTATTATTAGTAACATATTTGTGATACATCTCACAAGGGCTGGTACCACACCAGCATGTCACAGCTTTTAGGCTGAGAACTGCTAGTCTAAGTGGTGTGATTTCAGGTAAAGGGAGGTCATTTCCTGTCCCCAAAATATCTCTTTCCTCTACCCCACTGCTTCCCCCGAAGGTGTTCCCCCCAACCCCCCAGTGGATTTATGGTGCTTTGTCAAAGAGCCCCAGGGTCCTCTTTTAAAATGCAATCGCTCCTGAGGGGAGAGAATCCATTAAGCCCACTTACCTCAGTGTGACTTAAGAGGGGCCTGGGAACTCCTTCCCTGGGATGGGACGCTTTTCCCACACCTCCTCTCTCCACCCCCACAAGGAGGTCAGGAGGTCGTGAGGACAATGCTATTAGCCCCACTTTGCAAATGAGGAAGCTGAGGCTTGGGGAGGTGGAATGACTGGCCTAAGGCCACACAACGCCCGGGTGCACCGCAGGCACCAGGCACCGCGGGGAGGCTCCGTCCACTGTCAGCACCACACCCCCCAACCCCAGCTCTCAGGGACCACCAAGGTCTGGCGCAGGGATGTGTCACAAGCCAGTCACGCCCCTGTACAGGTGTGCAGAGACATTCCTGTCCCTGAAGGCCCAGTTTCTTCACGCCCCTCTTGGGGTGTGGAAGAATGTTCCTATGGGAGCTCCATGCCAAGGACCCTGCATGCCCTGTCTGCCTGCAGCGGGCCTGGGGAGTGGGTGTCCTCCGGCCCCTTTCCTAAGTGAGGGAGCCAGTCCTCAGGGAGATCAGCAAGTCTCAGGAGGCTGCCGACTGTGTGAGGGCAGAGGCCGCGTCCATCACCAGCACCTGGTTCCTGTCTGTCACTCGGTGGGGGCGGGGAGGGGGGCGGGGTTCGCCTGACCCACATGGCCCGATGTCTCACTGCAGCAGGACTGGGCAGGGGCCCAACGTCAGCATGAGGAAGGCCCAGCTCTGCGGGGGGAACCCTGTATTGAATGAGTTCACCAAGGTGGGCCAGGAGACAGCCGCCTACATCTGCTGCGGGGAGGCCAGAGCCTGTCCTCAAAATAGCCCCTGCACTGCCCATGATCCTGCCGTGTGGTTTACGCCCTTGGGTCTTACATGGTGAGGGGCACGTGACAGAATTCACCAAACCCTCTCTGTGCCCAGCACTGTGCTAGGCTGTGAGACAACAAACGGACAGAACGCAGCGGTGTCCCGGGGGTCTAGGAGCAGAGAGGTGCCGAGCCCATGACTGCCGTGGGCCATGGAGAGAGCACGCCAGGGGTGGGGCAGGCATGTGTGAGGCACTCGGTGCCCAGCACAAAGCGCTGATCGCATGTGCAGGCACTCACACGCGCGCGGACCAGGGAGCTCGCGTGTGATCCCCGAGCAGATGAGGAATTTTCTGGAAGGCGTTTTAGCAGGAGAACAGCAAAGTCAAATTCATTTTCCATTGTGCTAACTTCGGCAGCCTCGGTGATTGGAAGGACGGACTCACGGGGAGGCCGTGGCGCTGCCCGCTAACCCGGTGCATTGTGGGGGATTCCTGTACCATTAGCCAGCGCTCTAGCCTAGGAGCTGCGACCTCTGCAGAGAATCGCCTGGACTTGGGGGAGACCGCAGCAGAAGGAGGGGGCCAGCACGAGAGGAGAAGGTGTGTGCGGGAGAAACAGACAAATAGGAAGGCAGCCACGGCAGAGCACCCAGGGTGGAGAGGCTGTGAGTGCGCCACTCCCGTATGCAAACGCAGGTATTGAATTCAAGTGTGAGGATCAATAATACTGTACCAGCTACAGGTGGGGCCAGGTCGGTACCAGAATTATCAGATCACTACGTAAATTATAAAATTGTCCAACCACTATGCTGTACACCTGTACTAATATGAGATAATATTAAATGTCAACACAATTGAAAAATTAAAACAAGACATTTTAAAGCATGAGGAGCATTCAAAAAAAAATTTATTTTAACAAGCACCATAGGCTGTTTGTGACAGGCACAAGGCGTGCCCTGGACTGAAGCTCAGGTTTGCTGCCATTTCTCTCATCCCTAGTTTATTTCTTCCAATGATTTCACATAGGAAAATGGTTCAGAAAAAGTTAAGTGAGGAACATACAAAGGAACTGACGAGCACTTCGCCTGTGGAAGGGATGCTCTGAGGACAGACTAGACTCTAAGCTCTGGAGCGTTAACTCAAGGCGGGGGGACGAGGGGTGGGGGGGACCAGGGAGCAAGCCGTGCAGCAGCCAGAGGGGTGGGCTGGGTGGCCTCCCAGGCTTCTCCCAAAGAACACAGCTGTGTCTCCGTCCATATGAGCTGCTACGACAACTGCCGTAGACTGTATGGCTTAAAAAAAAATGTGTATTTCTCAGAATTCTGGGAAGTCCAAGGTAGTCCAAGGAAGTGCCAATAGATCCAGAGCCTGGTGACAGCCACCTTTGTCTTGTCCCTCAAGCGGTGGAGAGCCGAGGGGAAGCAAACGGGCGCTGGCGCGTGCTCTCTCCCTCCCTCTCTCTCCCTCACTTCTGATAAGGGCCCTATTCCCACAGTAAGCGCTCCACCCTCCTGACCTTGTCACCTCCCCAAGACCCCACCTCCTAACATCCTCACCAGGCAAATGAGAGTCCCCACATATGAATGGGGGGTGGGGCGGGGGGGCGGGGGAGGACACACTAACATTCAGGGCACCCACGCTCTGCCCTCTTACTCCTTCGCCCTCAGCCAGGCTGGCAAGCGAAGAGCTGTTCAGAGTTGCTCTGTCTGCACGGGGAAGACTCCCGACCTGGGGTCAACCCCGGGTTTCGGCCTCCACTGCAGGCAGCTCTGTGACGTTAGGTGAATCCAAGGCCCTTTGGCCAGGCTTCCTCAGCGTAAAGCAGAGAGGACAGAAAATCTCTAGTTCCTTCAGCTCCAGGGTCCCACAGCTCTTTGATTCGGGGCAGGGGAGGAGAAGGGACTGCAGTCCCCATGTTGCTTCACAGGAGGTGACTCCGCCTCTGGGGCCATGCAGTCCCTTTCATCTTTAGAGGCATGATCCTCGGAGGCCTGACCAAGGAGAAACCGCTGGGTCAGTACCAGGCCTCCATCCCCGAGGGACAGGGCCTTCTCCTCTCTTCAGCGCCGAGAGCCTGCCGGTCTGGGGTGCCTCAGAACTGGTCCTGCTTTCCCTCAGCCACGGGCAAGGGCTGGGGTCGGAAAGACTCGGCAAGGCCAAGGGTGCGGGGTTCTGGCTGTGTCTGTAGATAGGCGTTTTGAAGGACTACCCTGCATTTTTGCTGGGATGCTCCCTGCCGCATGGTTTTCCACCCCTCTGTTGCTTTTATAGATATGCGTTTATATACATAGAAGTATCTCTTTCCCTGAGGGACAACAAAGCTCAGCCAAGTGGGAATTCAGTGCGATCCAGTGGAATCTGTTACAAAGGAATTTCACCGGGGCGGGGGGTGGGGGGGCAGGATTCCATATTCAGGACATCGCCCAGTTAATAAAACACGGCACAGCTCCCGAGAACACACGCGATTTCCTTCCTTTTTTTATGTTTCCTTTAAATAACGAGGGGTATGTTGTTTCTCCCATTTTTGCCAGTTTAAATTGAGATTTTTTTTTTGAAACAATAAGAAAACTAATAGTAGGGGTTAAATAATTCGTTAAAGGGTGGGGAGTAGGGAAGAGATGGGGTTGGGAGAGGGGGTTGGGGGGAACTGGAATCTGCCAGTAGCAGCAATAAATGCAGAGTTATGCCTCAGGCATAATATATCAAAGGAAATATAATGCATCCAGCTTAAAACTAATGATTGCCATATAATTAGATGAGAAGCATTGTGCTATAAATGTGTATTCTTTAGCGTGCTGTGATTTTACTGTAAAAAGAGAGAGTGAGAGCGAGAAAGAAGGAGACAGAAAAACACAGAGCCCAGCAACATACTATAAAAAGAACCTTCTGTTGACTTCTCTACTGTTTAGTATTCCTTGGCTGTTCTCCCTTGGGAGTGTGTAATTAGTACTTTATGAAGAGTACATTTAAAGCAGTTTAATATTCACCTCATTCAATCTGAAACAATGTGATCCATGCTTAGACAAATCAGTGCTCCTTGCTGACATAATCTGTCAGAACATTACCTCTGAAAAGACCTTTCAAGAGGTTTGGATGTTAATTAGTTGTCTATCATGTATAAACAGAGCAGTGAGCAGAAGGGGCTCCGACAGGCCAGAGGGATACGTTGGGAAATGCATTTTGTATGAACGTGGCTTGCAGGGGGGTCTCCTCGCTCTCCCCGCCTCCCCCACGCCCCCGCCTCCCGTGTGCCAGCAGCCACACGGGCTTTGGACTTCTTCCGGGCAAGAAAAAAGCTTTCTGGTTGGCTTCAAGGGGCACAGCCAGGCCCCAAAGGGGACCGTGAATGTGAAAGGGGTTCCCCGCACACCACACCCCTACCTCTGCCTCTGAAGCCTGGGGCTCCCTGGGACAGGGCCACCTGCAAGGTGTGACAGGAAGCATGACCTCACAGGCCCACTGGACTTACCGGGGGGCATCCTAACACACACCTTCCCGCTCACCCGAAAGCCCTCCTCTGGGAGGTCAGTGCCCCGGAAGCAGAGCTGCAGGGTGCAGAACCAGGAGACTGACACACACGCAGCTTCCGTCACGCCCAGACTCCCAGGACGCTGGGCGCTGGGCGGGGTCTGAACCTGCAGGCAGGCAGTCCGGGCCCCGCCTCCAGGGCGAACCTTCTCCCCAGGGTGCCCTTCAGGGCCGGGGTCCAGGTTCTGCCTATGGGAGCCATCTAGGGATTTGAACGAGCTCTCTTTCATTCTGGATTTTGAATGCCTATGTGCGAGGCCCTTCCTAGCACATTGGAGATGCTCATGAAGAAGTGGGTCAGGGCATAGTCTGTTGTTCTCGCCAGGCCCGGGATTCCAAGACGACCTGGCGGCTGGTAGCAGGAACCTCCTTTGCCCCCAAGAGCCAGGTGCCCCCCAGTGGCCCCCCAGCGGCCTCCCCCTACAGGTCTTCCTTTGCCCACTTTCTTTCGGTGGCCTCGATACCCACAGCCTCTTTATTTAACATTCATTCCACAGGTATCCACTCAGCGCCTACTGTGTGCATTGCATTGCACCACATTCTAGGGCAACAAAGATGGTTAAATCGTGGTCTCGGGTCATGAGGCATTTACAGACCCATAAACCAATCATCACAGTTGGGGGTAATTATAAGTAGTGTAAGGGAGGTGATGTAATTTAGTGGTTAGGAGGGAGGGCACCGGAGTTGAGCTGCCTGGGTTCAGATCCAAGCCTTACCCCGAACAGCTAGTGACTTTGAACAGGTTATGTAGCTGCTCTGAGCCTCAGCTTCCTTGTCTATAGAATGAAGGCAAGAATGGCTACCTCATAGGTTTTTGAATGTTAGATGAGATAATTCAGTAAAGCACCCAACGCAAGGCTTAGGGTGAGTGCTCAACAAATGTTTGCTCTACCACCTGCCCTCCCCCGCCCCCCAAAAAGTAGTCCAGCAATAGGGGCTCGGTCTAAATGCCTGAAGTTAGAAGAGGGAGAGACAACCTGGGCCTAGGGAGCTTGGTAGCTTTCCTAAAGGAGGTGACACCGAACTGTGTTTGAAAGGACTGGGTAGAAGCTTACTAGGTAAAGAAGTGACAGAAGGGCTTTTTAGATACAGGAACAACACATGACAGGTGGGTGGGGGCATAGAAGTGAGAAGGGCATTTGGGACGTCAAGATGTGGCCTCTGTGTCACACTGCTGGAGCCACTGCCACCGCTGGGAGGCGGTCCCAGGGGAGCCCTGCACAGCCAGCCATGGGGGACCGAAGGGAGGGCTCCAGTGAGTAACAGCAGGTCCTTTGAACAGCCCAGGAGGCAGCCGCTCCGCCCTGTATTTCTCAAAAACAAGTGTTAAGATCTCAGACACCCCTGGCCTGGGTATCCACACAAAGCTGAACCACAGGCTGAGCCAGGCTCCCGGGCAGGCAGCAGGTCATCGGAGGAAGCAGGACCGCGGGCTCCAGGCCGCTCCCCCACCCCCCGCCCCAGGCCCCGCAGCAGGTGAGCAGAACCCCTCCGCAGTGCCTGGCTCTGTGGAGGACAGCATGCAGCCCCCAGCACAGGCCCGGGACACAAAAGGCCCTTGGTAGCTGGTCGCTTGTATTATTAATGCAACGAGCTTGTTCTGGCCCACACCATTTTTTGGAACGCTGTCCTCCTTGGGTTTTTCACTTGACAAGAAGCCAGGACTCAGGAGGTACAGGGAGTCCCCAGTTTCCTCTCAATAGAACCCTAGGCCTCCCTGGGCCTCAGCCTACATGGGGTCCTTCCAGCCCTGCAGACCCCTAGACTCCCCACCTGCTCAAGCCAGAGCCCGCGGGGGGCCTGGTCTCCACCCGCCCCCAAGCAGCCCCTTGGCACAACATCAGCCCTTCCTTTCCTCGGGAAGCCCCAGGCCTTTCCCCTCTGAGGATGCTGCGAGGGCGCTGTCCAGCCGAGCACACTAAGGACAGGCCGGCCAGTCTGGACCGTGCGTTCCCTCCCTTTCTCATCAAACTGTCCCCGTCACTTCTCCCACCTGGTGGGCGGAAGGCAGGAACTCGGAGGCAGGAACTTTACCCCAGCACCGTCGCCACAGCCCTTGCAAGGGGCATGGCCATGGCCGTACAGCAGACAGGCCGGGTCCAGGGCAGCTGCGGGGCGGCCGCTGGCCGTGGCAGGCCACGGCTCAGGCCTTTTCTGTCTGTTTCCAGCTCACCCACCCAGCCACCTTTGCACTGATGAGCCCAGGGGCAGCAAACTGGAGCCCACAGGCCAGATTGGCCTTTTTCTGTAGGTCCTGTGGGCTAAGATGGTTTTTCATTTTTAAAGGGTTGAAGAGGAAAAAACAAAGAACACGTGACCAGAATCATATGTGGCCTATAGGCCTTGAATATTTCCTACCCGGGCCTTTACAGGAAGTTTGCTGCCCCTGCACTGAGCCCACGGGACATTCGGCTCGGCGCCAGACATTGGGTCGACGCCAGACATTGGGTCTGTGCCAAGCGAAAAGCCGCACTGAGCAAGACTGACATTTGACCAGGACAACCCCTCCGTGTGACCCGTAGCTCCAAGACCATGTCTTAAAAAGGCCTTTACAAGAGATGCCATACATAGGACTAGAGGGAACACCGGTAGTTTTCTCCCTGTGTCTATTTCATGTAGTTAGTGTCCCCATTTTTTTTTTTTAGTGAAAAATGGAAAAGCTGAGAGGTGAAATGACCCATTTAGGGGTCCCTAGTGAATATCCTCCCCAGATCTCACAACCTCGAGGCCACAGCCGCCCCGGGGCGTCTGGGAGGTGACCCTGGGACTCAGAGGCAGATGCAAGATGCGGGGCTGCAGGAGGCCGGCCCCGGGGGGAGCATTGCCGCGGCTGTTAGTCCCAGCCGCCGCCCGCTTTTCACATGGATTGGATTTATACGCATCTCAGGTTTCCTTTTTCAACACAAGCCTAAGTGTTTTGGAGTTGTTTCAGCCCCTGAGTCACCCCTCAAGAAGAGCACCCCAATCTTCTGTATCTCAGGGGTGATCCTGGCTCACGCTCATCAAGCTAAATAACAGCCCCAGAGCTCCTGCCTGCTGGCTGTGTGACCTAGGGCAGGCCACTGTCCCTCTCTGTGCCTCCCTTTCCTCTCCAGGAAGTGGAGTCAGTGACCCTCCCTCCTCAGCCCACACGGACTCTGAGCGTGTGAGTGAGATCATGTCTGTGTGCTGCTTGGCAGGAGGAAGCTGCAGCAGGAGTCCAAGGTGGCATTATTTTCTGGGTCTAGTTGGGCAGTTGCCATGAAGTTGCTGAGATGCGTAAGCGCTTCGAGGGCCTCGGGAACCAGGCTCAGGACTACTAGGGGCAGGTAGCATGTCAGAACCAGCTGGAGCTTCCACGTCACTGAGGTGTGAGTTCAAGCCCAGCTCGGCCACTTCCCAGCTTCGGCAAACCCCCCGATCGATTCTGGCCTCGGTTTCCTCCCCTGTAAAATGGAAATAATCCCAACAGCCAAGGGCGGTTTGGTCAAGGACTAATAAATAGTCCCTGGCGCTTGGAATTGCGAGTGCTACGGGCCCCGTCAGGACTCCTCTTGGGGTTTCTCTATGAACTGTCTCCACAGAAGTGCAAACACCCTCCGCCCATGGCTCCCTAGTAGGACGGGCTGACTTACCTCCTTTTCGAAAAGAAAAGTGAGAACGGGGTCAGCGAGCGCAGCCCTCTCCCAGGCACTGCCCGGGCAGCCTCGACCTGCAGGACCAGGAGACTGGGTGAGGCCAGAGGTTCCCTGAGGCCCTGTCCCCTGGGAAGTGGTGAGAGGCCCCCGGGCTCTGAATGCAACGGTCCCAGCCTCGGCGAGCCACGACCCCTGCCTGGCCGCTGTCCAAGGGCAGCAGGCCACAGCTCCATGTAGCGCTGGATGCAAAACAAAGGGCCTCTTTTCGGAGGACAGGAAGGGACGTAAAGGTGGGACTGGAGATACATGGAAAAGGTCTAAGTGGCGAGGAGCGGCGGTGGGGCGTGGTCGAGGTCGGCTGGTGAGGCTGGCAGGTGAGGCCCTCAGAGACGCTGAGAGATCCCTCCAGCAGAGGGGGCGAGAAGCAGCCACAGGCTGGCCCAGGCCTCACGCGGCTAACAGCAAAGCTGTGGGGCCAATCTGGCCGGGGAGGTTGGATTTAGTCACCGGTTTTGACAAGGAGTTAAATGGGTTGCATAGCAGCCCCCCTTGCTTTCCTTGGGCTCCCCTGAGCAGGGCGTCCAGGTGAAGGGTCGGGGGCAGGGAGGTCCAGGAGCCCCAGGCTAAGGCGCGGGCACAGGCTCTCCCCCGGCCTGCTCCAGCCCTGCAGGGCCAGAAGGAGGCGCCAGCTGCTCACCTCCTGTCAGCGTCTTTGCCACCTGGCCTCCCAAACAATCCCACGCTCGTCTTGTAGTCTTGTAACCGAGGAGGACGTGAGGCCTTAGTAGGGAAAAATGCCCCCGACAAGGAATTACTAATATGTTTCTCAGCTCGTGGCAGTTCAGTAGCACTCTGAGCACTCCCGCGCCACTTCCCCAATGAATTTATTACACGGCATCACTACTAATGATCAGTAAGCGTGGGGGGAGCCCCTTTGGCTGTGGCCCTTGTTCAAGGCGTTGTCGGGGCTGCAAACCTGAGTGCGTTACAGACGTACAGCGGCAGAAGGGCCTGGGAGTCTAGCGCCTCTCCCCTGAAGAGGAGAGGAGAGCGCTCCCTCACAGAGGAACCCGAGGCCACTGGCCCCTTGGCCCCCAAGGGTCAGACTCCACCCCTAGGGGAGGGTGGGATTAGCCAGGCTTGACCTGAGATGGACCAAGTACCGTGCAGGCTCTTTGTGATCGGATTTTCTTGCTTATGTGTTCATTCCTTTGCATGCGGCCAAATGACGAACAACAAATGTCTAACAATATTAAGAATGAGTGACGGTGGTGATGATGGCAATGACTAAAATCATGTTAGTGGTAAATATATGTGGCCTCTTTTGGCCTCAAGCCCTTGGGACTTGAAGCCTTCCTTCCTCGCCACGGGCACTTCTGGTATGCTCACCAGATAATAGGAAACAGGAGTCGAAGCTTGAGAAACTTAAGAATCAGTCACGCAGACCTTCAGACTCCAAGCAGGACTCTACCAGCTGGTCCAGGAAGGCCACCATGGCAGCGAGGGGGCGAGCGAGCAAAGGAGTCTGTGTGGGGGAGGGGCCTTCGCTGACCGAGGTTAAGGGAGAGTTCCCAGCCCGGGTGCTCAGGGGACAGTGAAACCATCAAGGGCCCCATTCCCGGCTCATCGTCCTACCAGGTTTAGGACACTGAAGCTGGGAGAGGTCTCAGAGGTCGCCTCGGCCAGCTTTCCCAAGGCGCGAATAAGGAAACAGGCCCAGAGAGAAGTGACTCGCCCACGGCTGCATGGCAGAGTGGGGACTCAAAGTCCGCTCTCCTTTCACCATAAAGTCAAAGCCAGACAGCGGGTGACGGTGGTGTGGGGGGGAGTAGAGGTGGGGCGACTGTCGGCCCTCCCTACCTCCACAGGTCCACGTGATCTGCAAGTCCTGCCTCTCTGGCTTGATGCCAGATGGCAACAGCCCAGCTGCATGTGCAGGTCACGATGCCAGGTCGGTGCGTACAGCTCCTAGAACAATGAGCCTTTCCTCTCTGCTCCACTCCCTAGAAAAGAGCTAAGGGGGGAAGCAGGCAAATTCCTCATGAGAAGTCCATCCACCGTCTAATCTCCCAAATATTTCTCTTCTTGGGATAAACTTTCCCAGCAATATTTAAAGCCGGTTAGAGAAAATGAAGGGATTAAATAGAAAAGCTTGGGCTGATTTAGGCCACAGAATCATTCACTCGTTCAAGAACCTTCGAGAGTATCTACTCTGCGAAGACCCAGCTATGGGGACACGAAAAGCCAGAGCCCATCCTGGGCAGATGCAGTGTGATCCGCTTGCTTCCGCTTTTCATGTTGCCCTTTGTCCGTCCTCGCCTCCACAGCTCAGCGACACTCTTTTCTTCACACTAACATACCCCCTCAGCAACCCCGAGCTCCAGCCTCTATCTTCAGACTTTCCTTTTCCATCATTTTCCCTGTTTGGGACCCAAACCCAGTCCACACCTCATCAGGGAAGGGGTAGGCTGGGCGTAGAGGTTGTGGGGAGAGGCCCCACCAGACTCGCTGGGACAGATGTGCTCTGTTCCCTGCACAGCTGTCCCAGCAGCCCATCTGGGCTCACTTCCTGCCGCCCAGCTCCAGCCCCTCACACCTCCCACGCAGGGGCGGGGAAGTCTGGTCCAAAGGCCAATGTTGAGGCTGTTGGCTGGCAGCTCTGCGAAGCCTGTAGGCCAGGACCCTGGCTCCTGCCCTTCCCCTCCTCCCCGGGCAGTGGTGGCCTGGGTGGAACTGTAGCCAGGTGGTCGCCTCGGAGGTCAACGTCAGCCGCTTGGCAGCTGTAGGGACGGCCTGGCCCTCAAGTTCTCCCCGCACCATTTGTCCATGTGAGATACGTGAACCACGTCGTACAGATCTTTTGTCAAGACTAAGGAGTCAGCCTCGTTAGGTGTCTCCAAGGGAAGGAAAAAAATACTTTCAGAAAGAGTTTGATGCAAAAGGATGTCCCAGCTTAAAGTCTGTCCCAATGACCTTGAATCTTTGACTCCTTGTCAAAATCTGCTGCTCCCCCAGGTTTAATGCTAGGAGGTGGGACGGCTGGGGGTGGGGAGAGGTAGTGGGATGGGAAATCACCTGAGGAGGTGACTTCTCTGGAAACCTGCATGTCTCCAGGGTGCTCACAGCTCCCTCCGAGTTCCTGAGCAGGGCGTTCGTTCTCTGGGACCATAGAGAAGGTGCAGGCAGCTCTGCGGCCCCCACGCTGAACCCCCTTTAAGGGCAGGAACCACAGCCCTGCGGCTCCAGCCCCGGTTTTGTCCAAAGCAGGCACCGGTCGGAGTGTGCTTGCTGCGCTGCCAGGCTGTCTACCTGGCCACGTGCCTGCATCAGGGCAAGGGGCATCCGATGAGTCCTCTCAGTCTGCTCTCACAAAACTGAAATTGGGCAATCAGGAAAACGGAGACTAGCAGCAATATGTCTCCATGATGGAGAACGGGGACAGAGAGTATTGGAGGAATGGGAAACCTGAGCATAAAATTAACAGGTATCCCCTACTCAACCCTGGGCCTTTTCTTTAATACTGTGTCCTAATGCATGGAAAATCAGGCAGAAAGATGATACATTGTTTCCTTTTCCCAGAAACAGAAATATCTTAGGAGTGTGGGCAAACCCTAGAATCTCCTGAAGAGTAGGATCACGGGGTGGAAACTGGCTTCTCTGGGCAGAAATGAGCCCCCAGAACAAGGGCTGGTTCTCAGAACAAGAGCAAAGAGCTGAGCCAAACTTGTTGGCCTTCCCTGAGTGCCATTTCCAAACGAGGGGAAATGCCGACCCACTCTGCTCTCCCCACTCAGCCGCGTGCACGCGGCTGCACACACGCAGCCTGGAGAGGACGTCGGGTGAGCGGCAGCGCCACTCTTCCTGCAGGCTGCCGGCCTCGATTCCCCGTTGTTAAATTGCTCCCCTAAGATGAGCTGCCGTGGGGCGACCAGACAACCATAGACTTAGGTTACTTTATTTCAAAGTGTTTTCCTAAGTGTTGAAGACAGAACATTTCTTTCACAAAGACATAACTTGGCACCACTTTTCCGCTTCACGAACCTGGCCACCATACCTGTGACAGGGTCCCTGAGATTCAGGTCCCAACCTGAAAACTCTGACTACCTGATAAGTCTGAGCCTATGGTAACAGAAAGAGAAGATGAGGTGAGGCCATGGCTGGTGACGAGAGGAATGGGGGACAGGCTGGGCAGGAAGGCAGGCAGCAGGCAAAGAGCCCCATTCTTGCCCAGGGCCCCGAGGCAGGCTGCTTGGCAATAGGAGGCTCTCCTTTGTTTTAAGAATGCTCAACGTCCGCTCAACCTATAACCTGTGATTTCAACCCAAAACTTTCTTTAACTTTCTGAGAGAGAGAAAGAGACCAAAGCAAGGCTCCCTTCCACCAGCCCACCAATGGGGGCCACTCTTCCTGCTACAGATTTAAGAGAAAGGGAAAATTCATGTTCACGTAATCACCTAGATTCTTCCACTAACTCAGCATGACAAGGATGCCCTAGGATTGAAGAGATGTTCGGAGTATCAGACCCAAGTTCCCCAAGGCAACCAGGGCTCAGAGGGAAGGGCTGGGTTCGTTCTGACCACCCGCCAGGATGACGCATTGTCTCGGGCACCCTCTGAGACCCCGAGCTCACAGGGGCATAAGAACATCTCAAGGCTCCTGAGTCTTGAGTCAACACCAGCTTTTGCTCTCCTAATCTTACAATCTTAGCTCAGGGCAGCCACCCTCGCCCACCCCAACCCTTCCTAGAAGCAGGGGGCTTGACCTTGGAACCCCTGCCTCCCAGATCCCCTGGGACAGATTTCACAACCCGGCACTGAGTTTTACTACAAGTTTCAGACAAAGAAGGTGTGTTGGAGCCGAGAGCCTGCTTCTGCCCGTTGCGTGGGCGTCGGGTTCAATACCTTCTTGTCAACACTTGAATGTGTTGAACATCACTCACAAGGGCATTCTTTAAGGAACCTATTAACTTAATTACCCGGGCATTTCTCTCTCTCTCTCTCTCTCTCTCTTTCTCTCTCCCCTGTCCATGCATCTCATATAAAAATTTGGCTTTCGCCCGAGACTGGAGTCACATCCTGACAGCGCTTGCCCCGGTGTGCTCGAGTTCTCGGACAGGATCTGCTGGTCTTGACTCCCTGGCGAGGGCACTCAGTGCCCCTGGTGGTGCCCGGATCAGAACCACACCCTTCCCCCACTCCCACCCCAAAATAAATCGGGCTCTCTTACTTTATGAGATACTTCTGATGTAAGTCCCCTCCCTGGCACAATACTATCTTGTTTATTTCTCCAGAGGTAGTCAGGGTGGCTGCACTGTGGAGACTGATTTGCTCGGGGTGTGCGCAGCACTGAAGGAAGCTACAAGAGAGTCGGGGGGCGGTGCGCCTCAGGGTGGGCAGGGGTCATCTGGCCTCGTCCTTCCCAGCAGCCAGGCAGGAGTGGAAATGTAAAGGATGCGAGCAGTGCAGGGGCAAACCAAGCCCCACAGGATAAGCCCCTCCTTAGGGTGAGAGCGGCGTCACCAGAGGCAGGTCAGTCAGCAGGTATTTACTTATTACATACAGCTATGTGCCCAGAGGCATCCACGCAGACTTTGGGAGAAGAGGGACTTCTGCCCAGATGATTCCCCCCTGCCCCAAATTCCAGCTCCATTGCACATCCAAGCTCCTGGAAAAGATAAGAGTTTATTTGTTATATGTTTTCTCCTACTGAGTCAGGAGAAGGAGGCCCCAGGCCATGTACGTGGTCCTGTGGTGCCGGGCCCCTGAATTGCTTCATCAGTAAAATGCAGAGGGTGGGCCTCACTAGGGGATTTCTACACTCCTTTCAGAGTTCGCCGTCGCCCAGGGCTCAGCTGCGCTCCTGCAGCTGTCTGCAGCTACCCGCCACTGCGGGGAATCTGGCCAAGGGAAGGGAAGGGAAGGGGGGCCGCATTCGGACCAAGAGGCAAATGGGGATCACCTTGGAGAGGTATATGCTGCATTGGGTGGCCGTGCCCTGGATAGCGACTCCCCTGTCCAGGGAGAGAGAAGCGGGGTAGAGGCAGGGGCTGGGGAAGGGTTGGAGCAGATGCCCAGGGATCTGTGCTCCTAGGGCTGACATTACATCGAGAGGACCTCCTGCCCACAGATTTAAGCAAAAAGAGCTACACCGAGGCCCCCCGAGACATGCAGGGCAGGTACCAACCGGCCAGACCTCAGGCTGTCATCCGCTGTGCTATGGGAAACCCGGCAGCCAGCTATGGCAAAGGAGGAACACACCCCACGGCTTTCTTGCCAAGACCATGCATAACCAAAGAGCAACTTGCAGACCTTTCTAACCATCTCCACACTCTGTCCTACTTCCGGGGAGGCAACAAACACCGGAGCAAGTTCAGAAAGTCTAACAGAGTTCTGTGGAGTGCCCCCTCCATACCCACCCGACAGCGCACCCCCTCCCTAAACTCTCAATGGACCAAGGGAGGCCTGCAGAACCAAGAGACACTGGCGTGGGAAGTTCTCTGTGTGGAATTGCGGAGAAGGGCCCAGAGGGCTCTCTGGTCCAGCCCCCTGCCTCCAGGCTGGTCTGCTTATAAATCATTCACTTGCAGTGGCCTCCCTGCTCCCCCGGAGTGTACAGTGAGGTCAGAGAAAGGCCTGCTGTGCAGCCTGAGCCCCATAGCTTCCAGTCAGGGAGGGCTCTCTTTGCCCAGGAAGCTCTTGCATGTGGGGAACCCCAAGACTACCTGCAGTTGCTTCCACCCACCCCTCTGACTCAGGGCTGATGAAAGCCTGGTGACCTCTGATTCACTCCTCCCCCACTCTCCACTGACCCCAGAGACTCCCTCCTTGTGTGTGCAGCCTAGTGCGGAAGAATGCTGGGGAGGGGCAGAGCTGCTGGGGGACTGGGGTGCGACCCTACACACCTGAAAGATGGAAAATTAGGGACACAAGCCCTCAGCGCCCTCTCCCCCAAGGCATCGAGCATGCAGTTTCGCTGTGATGCAACTCTCAGCCAGGCGGGTTCTGTGACCTGGGATCCCTGAGGCAGCCTCTTCTCGCCAGGCTATTGGCCATGTCCCATTGCACACTGGCTGGTGGGCTTCTCTCTCCGCCCCCCAGAGGGCTCCTCTCAGGGACCCCCGACTTCAGCCACAGCTGGGAGCCTCCATCACACTCAAGGAGCCTAAGAACAGCCCTCCCTTGGGAGATTTCCCCATTCTTTCCAGATGTGGGGGCATGTCTTCTGCGGCAGAGGCTTGGGCAGGGGCAAAGCAGCAAAGACTGATTTATCTCCCCTCCACACGCGGCACAGTGTATGCAGTGTGTGCAGTGTGCGCGCGCACACGTGTGTGTATGCACGCGCCTGTCTGCGTTGTTCAAATGGACTAAGAGGCGAAGCATTGCTGAAGCCATGGCTGCGGTCCAGGTGAAGACCCTGGTCCCGCCAAGCTGGCGTAGACATCCCTCCACGCCAGGGCCCACAGCGCGGCCGGCTGAGAGCATGCGCACGCCGGCTGGGGCGTCTGCCCCGCCGTGCCTGTGCACGCGCACGCGCACTCGCACATTCCCTAAGAAAGCCCTCGGGGAGTCTGTGGGAAGGCTTTCCGGGATACTTTTATGGCAAAAGAGGAAGTCTGGGGCATCGCTGGTGCAGCTGGGGCCAGGGAGCCGGCAACCGCTGCCAAGAGTGTAGTCAGCCTGCCCTCTCCTCTGTGACAGACACTTTAACCCTCTTCCCAGTCCCAGGCTACTAGTCCAGCACGATAAGCAGGATCCCTTGGGGTCTCACCACTGCCGCCTCCCCACATGTGCACACACATCTGCGCATGCACACAGATGCGCGCGCTGACTCGCCCAGCCCGGATCAAAGCAGGCTGCCGCCCAAGGGAGCACGGCACTTAGTGCTGAGAGGGAGCCTTGGGGCTTGCAAGGAATTATCCTCACTATTTTACAGGAGAGGCCACTGAGGCTTGCAGGCCCAGTGCCCGAGGTCAGCCCAAGCCCAGAACCCAGGCCTCCAGGGCCTCTCACAAGTGCCAGCTGAGGAAGCTGAGTGTAAAGGCACCCGGGGGAGGGGTCAGGGCAGGACGGAGGTGGGGGTGCCTCCCTGGGCGTCCTGGGGAGTCCAGCACTTGGCATCGTTTAGAGCTCTGATGTCCAGCGCCGTAGCCACTAAACACATAGGCCTAGGAAAGCGTAACAATTAAATGTAATAAATTGTTTAAAAATGCAATTCCTCAGCAGCACTAGCTACACTGAAGTGTTGAACAACAGACATACGTGGCCAGCAGCTACTGTACAGGATGGCCCAGGGCTAGACCATTTCCGTCGTCACAGAACGTTGGGCTGGACAGTGCTGGCCCGGAAGAGGCAGCCTGGGGGTCTGGGGGTCTGAAGGGACTGGGGTGCCCTGTGGCGGAAGGAGAGGAGGAGAGAGAGGAGTGAAGGGTAAGAGCGCGGAGAGAGGAGAGGGCAGAGGAGGAAGAGAAGGCTGGAAGACGACAGACGGGGAAGAAAGGTCAGGGAAATCCCGTGGCTTTTCCCTGTGGCCAAGATCTGACCAACTGTTCCTCGTCTGGGGGTGGGGGGCCTGGCACTGTCCCCTACCCTACTCCAGGAGGGCCAGAATCACAGACCCACAGCCAGGGGCCGCAGATGCAGCATCTGGTCGTTTTCCAGACCTGCAGACCCCAGCCTGTCCCCAAACTGGCCCGCCCTTGTGCCCAGGGCCCTCCCATCCCCAGGGTGGCTCCACGGTGGAGCAGGTGGTTTCTCAGAGAGGCGGCCTTTCTCCTTCCGAGAGCACAGAGGACAGGGACGACCCTGCGGCCCCTTCACGGCTCACTGTAGCAAAAATGCATGTGGACAGAAGGAAGGAAGGAAAGGAGCTGAACAAGTTGGGTGCCTTCTCCAAGCATGGGAACAAATACCTTGATTCCATTCCATAGACACAGAGTCCATTTTGTCACTTTCTCCCATGTTTTTCTACGTTTGAGAGACAGCATTGGTGTGGGCAAAGAGCATCATGCCCGAAATCAGAACCCCTGCATTAAATCCAGTTCTGCTACCTAATGACCGGCCGCGTCGCTGCCCTCCCCCAGCCTCAGTTTCCTGCCTTGCGGGGCCATTGCGATGACCAAGGGCGCTAGCGGATGGGGACTGCAGGGATGTGGCGTTGTGTGTCAGACCATCCCCTCTGCCCCGGGGCACTTGCTGCAAGCAGGAGGTGGTGAAGGATGGGGACAAGATTCCCCAGAGGAGCTGGGGGCTGAGGACAGAAGAGCAAGCAGCTGCCACTCTATGTTTCAAGGGGGGGCGGGGGGACAGTGAGGGGGTCCACACCACCACAGAGCCAGGCAGAGCGGGAGGGAGGAAGCAGCGAGGGACGGGCTATTGAGGAAGGCGTCGTAGCAGAAGAGAAGTGTGAGCTGGACCGGAAGGATCGGGACAATCAGAGGAGGGCATCTGAGACAGAGAAAATACACAGCCAAGCTCCTAAGGAACCTCAGCTCTCATTGGTCCAGCTGACGAGGGCCCTGAGGAGAGCTTTCAGCCTGGGAGGCTAAAACCTCTCGCTGTGGGGCCCCAGGCCCTCCCCAAGTCACCCGGCCATCCTGTGTCCCTCCAGGCCCCTTTTCCCTGCCAGGTCGCCGAGGCCTCTGTGGGGACCCCAAACTGGTGAAGAGTTGACTCATCACCGCTTACACCCCTCTCAGGCTTCCCGGCGGTGAGGCTCAGGGTCCTCTAAGTCAGGAGGGTGCTGGAGAAAGTGGCCTGTCCCTGTCTGCAGAGCTTCCTGCCCCTGGGCCTGCGCATGACCTAGGGAGATCTAGACTGGTCTTTTAGCCCAGTCTGAGCACAGCCAGGACACCCAAGAAGTCCCAGCAAAGGGGGAGGAAATCACCTCTTCTCAGAATGGATTTCCTGAACACAGGCCCCTCTGTCGTGAGGCCAAAAGCACATGCGGTGCGAGTCCAGAGGCTTAGATCAGGACACCAGGATGCCATTCCCAGAGTGGAGTGGGACTGTGAGCTCGAGCAAGTCCCTGAACCTCTCCTGGGCTGTGTCCCCACCTGCAAACTGGGGGCGATCAGCTCTGCCCTTTCTGCCTCCTTGTGAAGGAGGACAAGGGAGGACACAGTGGCGTAAAAGTGCCCGAGCTGCTTCAAGAGCAGAGAGTGCCTGCCACACGTCTAGGCCGGTGGCAGTAACTGTCTGATACCCATGACAGCACCTCGCAGTGACTCACCTTCCCTGTGGCTTCCCAGCCTCCCAAACTGAGGATTTAAGCCTGCGCTGCTCTGAGCTCTGGGTGTCCCAGCAGGGGGGCCGAGCGGGACCCAGGCGGGACTTTTTCTACCCTCCGTGGTAAGGGGCAGTCACCTCTGAGGGGAGAAAGGTGGGAGGCTGGTTAGGGGCACTGGAACCTGTGTCCTTGGGACCCCACTTATCTACAGATGGCCCAGAGGAAGGGCTGGGCCGGCGCCCTGTGGGAACACGGAGGCCACAGGCTGACTCATTAATGAGTTTCTTGCTACTAGCAGACCCTGTCATGGTGGCCCATGGCTGCTGTCCAAGCTCTGCCCAGAATACCACAGTTAGGCAGTCCCAGAACTCCGGGGAAGGCACACCAGGCCGCCTCTCCATCCTCAGAGGCCAGGGGACTCTGATTCTGCCCATCCCACCTCCTTTGGATGCCACCAGTCACCGTGACCCCCTGCAGCCCCCTCCAGGGGATTGTCCATGGCAAGTGGACTGCTTATTTCCACTACATATTTTTATCCCAAGCAATTTCATGTTCCCCTGACTAATTTCTACAATCTAATTGGGGAGCACAGGGAGGGAGGTGCTCAAGGAACAATTTGAGTCTCTGGTTGAGTTAATCCTGGGAACGGAGGGGCGAGTATCTCCTTTAAAAAATCCTCCCTGCAGTGCAGGTCACCCTGGCCTGCAGCCACAACACCCCGGGCTGTGAGCTCACCGAGTTCCAGGAAGCCAAACAGGGTCAGGCTTGGCGAGTCCCGAGCGGAGTGGGAGACCTCCCAAGCAAAACACAGGTGTTGCTGGTGATTCAGCGGGCCAGCCCCTCCCTCCCGCAGTCCAGGGCTTCTCAGGTGTTGGAGCTGGGGCTGGGATGACTCTGTGAGCTCCTATCAGTACCGGCCCGGGGGCGTGGTGCTTCCACGGCTGCTAAATGCTCTTTCTCTGCCACCACCACGTGTTACAGGTGTCGACACTGTTCTAAAGAATCAGGGTGTAAGTGCTTCCTCCCGCCCCATCCCCTGCCCACTTCCTAAGGCTGCTCAGCCATCGACCTAAATTCCTTGGGCTGGTTCACACAGATAAGAGATGGAGGAGGAAAAGGCAGCCTCCCAGAGGCCTGGGGCTCAGGAACCAGCTGGCCCCCACCCCAAATAGCTGGGCTGTGTGGCTGCCACCAGGCTCCTGGCCTCAGTCCCCAGGATGGTCCCTCCTGGTTTGGGAACAGGTGAGGATGAAAGGGGTCCATTAAATGAGGGCGGTCATTAGCCTGTTTTATGAGTACACAGACATTCATTACACCCCCAACCCTGTCATTAGAGGCTGCAGGGAGAGCCCGGGGCCCTCTTTATTGCAGTAGAAACTGAGGTGTTTGTCCCCCAAAGGGAGTCCTGCTTCTCTCCCTGGCAGGGGGCGGAGGAGCCCAGGAGAAGGTCAGTAGCCTCTACTTCGGGCCTGACCCTCCCACCCCTCCCTGCTCCTCCATCCCCAAGCCTCCCTTCCCCAACTGGACAGCCCAAGGGGAGGGTCCGGCAGCTCAAGGAGGAGGTGATGAGGGCCTGGGGCTTCTTGAGAAGAAGGAGGCCCTGAAGGAGCCCGGGCCTGCTGGCTGGAGCCTGGAAAGAGGGGCCTTTCTATCCCAGCCTCCCCCTCCCCTTCTCACCCCCCAGCACCACTCTCCTCAGGCAGAGAGCCTGTTCATGCCTCCTCCAGGAAGTCCTCCTCCCTGGCCCCTGAGCCGGGACCTCTCTGAGTCTTCCTAGAACTCATCACACCTGCAAGTACCTCCTTACTCTCGTGTCCCCACCAGACTATGAGCCACCCACATATGGCAGAGTGCTTGGCACAGTGCTTGGCACTTGGCAGGAGCTCAGTAAAAGGACGCTGTGTTGACAGGAGCCAGGAGCCAGGGCAGGTGGACTGGGATAGACAGAGGGAGTCCCTCCTAGCCCCGGCTCTTCTCTCTCAGCCTTTTCCCACGGTGTGAACGATCGGGTGTTCTGGCTGCTTTCTCAAGGCCACAGTCAGGGGGTAGCTGGAAAGCGGACCATCTGCCATTGTCTAGACAGCGCCTCCCCTAACCTCCCCAAGCTGATCCCTTCACGCAAGTCTCATTGAGCAGCTAGTTGGATCTGTCCTTGCCATCGGCCCCCCTCCTGCGGGGGACACCCCGTGACAGGGTCGAGCGGGCGGGAGGGGGGGGTGGCAAGCCCACTCCTCTCAAGCCAGCCCCTCGTGCGTGACAGGACCGCAGGCTCAGGAGGCAAAGGCAGGGCGGGGGCCCGCCCTCTCCCCCATTAGGGCTGGAAGCCTGAGGAGTAATAGGTTGGCGCTCGCCCCGCTGGTGCAGGCCACGGAGGCTGAATGGAGCGTGGGCAGACCCCGCAGAGAGGAGCAGGACTCCGAGCTGGCAGATTAATCAGCTGTCGTTTGCATTCATTAAAGGCCCCTTGCTTGTGCCCTGCAGCCCAGGACACTGGGGCAATTTACCGCTCACAACAAAAAGTTCTGGCGAGAAGTTTGTGTCGCCTTCGCTGGGCGTACGTAGCCCGGAATCCCAGACCCCTAGGGAGGTCCCAGACCAAAGGAGGCAGGCTGAGCCCCAGAGCCCGAGCCTGGGCAGCCAGCACCTGCGGAGCCCTTGACCCCTTTGGGCTTCTTCCCTGCTGTCATCCTGTCCCCTTTTCTCCCATGTCCTCGCAGCCCGGGGCACTGTCACCTGGAAATGCTGGGCCCTCCTCAAGGTTGTGCAAAGGCCCATTTCAACACTCTCTGAGATGACGATCCCTGTGGGGCTGGAAGCCAAGCACCGCACTGTCCCCAGCCCGGCTCTCCACCGGCCAGGCGGGAGGCAGGCGCGGGCGCCCGGGCAGCCAGGGACCTTGCATACACACCTTCCCCTTGGCCCCTGGGGCTCAACGGAGTGGCTCTTAATAGAGGACCAGCGACTCAAGGGGCGGCACCGTGCCCCAGGTTCAGCTGGCCCGGCTGGAGAGGGCCGCGGGTCTCCCTCGCCCTGGGGTTATGTCAGCGCCCAAGCATTCCAGAGAAGGACGGGCCGGCTGTGAGGTCAGGGCGGAGTTTATGGAGCTCAGTCTCGGTTGTTTTCTCACTGTAATTACCAAGCTCCCCAGATTGGCATTTGCCTTCCGGGCACTGTAAAAGGTGACACAACAGAATGAGAGCACGCCCTGGTTCCAGCGACGTCTGTGTGGCCCCGGACCCCAGCGGGCTGCTGGTGGGCCACATCCACGGTGCTCTTGGCCCAGGCCCATGAGCTTGGCCTGACGCAGGCAGGCAGGGGCATGAAGCCCCACCACGCAGGCCCCGGCATGGCCCAGGACCGTGAGGGCGGACTGGCAGCCTGTCAGGGTGGCTGCTTCGCTGAGGCAGCTCCGAGGAGAGAAAACTGAGGCTGTCCCTCGGCTGCAGGCCTCCTGCTGGGCCCAGGCCCCGAGAGCAGGCCCTGACCCCCGCCCCTAAGCCACCCCACACGCCCTCCTCCGGCCTGCAGGCTGCGAGGGAGAGCCGTGCTCTCTTGCCTCCCCTTTTCCCAGGGTCCCTGAACTTCTGGAGAAGGACCCTTTCCCTCCTCGAATGGGGTCGCGAGTGCAGAGGGTGATTGGGGGGATGGGGTGGGGGAGGGAGCACCTATCAATAGCGCACCCAGCTGTGGCCCCACAGGTCCCCCCGTGGGAGCGGCTGCCTTGCCCAACTCCAGAAACTCACGAGTGTTGGACAGGGACTAAGGCCAGGAGTCAGTGATCTGGGGGTGGCCTTTGCACCTCCAAGAAGGGTTAAGGGGAGAGGGCGGGCACCCCGGTCCTGGTGGTTCCCGGTCCTGGCCGAGCCCCAGCTTCCTCCAACCAGGAGCCTGGCCCGCCCAGGTAACCTGACTCGGGAGCTGGACGGGCCACCTGTGGACCTGAAGGTCAGCCGGGCCTGCCTAGGAAGGGCGGCGCCAGGGGCACTCCAGGCCCTGAAAGGGGGCACGGTCAGGGCCGAGAGCTGAGATGGTCACACTGCTGCCGCTGCCGCCGCCACAGGTCGGATGAGGAGCCACTGGCCCAGTGCGGAGACCCTGGGGCCCATGGAGCAGGACTCACTCTCAGACAGAGGTTAGGGGGCGCATGAGTGCCCTCAGGCTCTGGTTAAAGGGAAGAATCTGATTCACTAGCCTGGGGCGCAGCCCTAGAGTCTGCATCTCTAAAGAGGGGCCAGGGGACTGGGACCAAGGTCACTCTCAGTCCCTCTGAAGACATGTGCTTGGAGTGAGAGTTGACTGTTTCTCCTCGTTGTCATACTTTGTAAAGAGCACCAAGTTTCACAGAGCCTCCAGATCTTGCCAGTATCTTTTCTAGCTCAAGATTCATGATCCTTAATCTTTCTTCCAGAAAACCTCTCTCTCTCTTCCTCTCCCTCCCTCCTTTCCTCCCTTCTTCCCTCCCTCCCTTCCTTCCTTCCTTCTTTTTTCCTTTCACAAGCGGCCTCAGGCCTGGGCCTTTTGGTGGAAAAGGAGACAGGAGGCCCCAAGGTATGGATTATGCTTTATTTCCTCACTACAGCTGTGCGTGGGAACCTAAGACGGGGCAAAGGAGGAGGACAAGGCAGAGGGCAGAGCCCAGGAGCCTGACTCCCCCCACTACTGCCCGCTTCCCCCAAGGGGGCCATGCAGGGGCTCTCAGCGCCTGGGCTCCTCCCACCCTGCTCCATTCTCCCCCCTGCCCCCGCCCGCCACAGGCTTTGTGGCCTGGGTCCTCCAGGCCTGCCCGCATCTCGTAGATGGTACACAGGAGGGCAGAGGAGTCCGGAGCCAGCTGGCCGTTTTCTGGTTGGCCATAGATAGCAGGTGGGATAAGGTGGGGGCTGGGCGGCACCTCTTAGGCAAAATGAGAGGAGAGGGGAGGATCAGGAGACAGAAGCCAGAGGGGAGCGCCAGGCCGGGCACTTTGAGGAGCGGTTGGTGCGGGTGTCCCTACCCCATAGAGACTGGGGATGCCCCCAAACAGCTCTTGCGGCCCCCCCCCCCGCCTGGAAGCAGTCCAGACAACAGTGCCCCCAGACCATTCCCAGCCCTGAGGTACCACCCCCCAGTAGGTCCAGGGGAAGGAGGGGAACCAAGGCCTGGCCTGATTGCCTCCTCCCAGAGTCTGGGTCCTCCCTGGTCTCCTCTGTCCCCCCGGTCCCCAGGGCTGCAGTCGCCCAGCCGGAAAGACTGCGTGCTAGATGGGAGAGAAGGAGGTGGTAGAGCCGGGCCTGAGCCCTGTGTGTTGAGGGGTGTCCGTTGCACCCAGTTCCTGATGGTTCTGCTGCTGCAAGGAGAGGCAAGCAGGCCAACCTGCAGTCTCCTGCACCCACGCGGGGAGGGGCACCGGGTGGCAGAGGGGCAAGGGTCAGGCTGGGTGGCAACCGCGCCCAGCTCCCGCCAAGGCCCCCCGCAGCCCCCCAGCCTTGCTGCTGGAGTGCAGAGTCTAGGGAGGTAACCGACCAGCTCAGCGCTCACTCGCAGACCTCTGTCCTTACCAGTTGTCTCCATCCTGGTCCCCTACGGGGGGCCTGGGGATCCCTCCCCACCCCTGCCCTGCCCACCCCATGGCCCAGCCGCTGGCCTCACCACGGCCCATCCCCCAGGGCCCCTCCCCAGCCTCGCCCCTCAGGTTCAGCCCTGACAGGCCCCCAGCGCAAGGCTGCCTAGGGGAGGGTGCGCGAGTGTGTGCGTAAATGGGCAATGCGTGTGTGTGAGCCTGTGTGAGCAAACGTGTCTGTGCCTTGTGTGGCTGTGTATTTATGTGCCTGTGTGCCTGTGTATGTTTGAGTGTGTGAGTAGGTAAATGTGAATGTCCACGCATGTATGAGTGATTGTGTGAGTGCGCCTATGTGGGCGGGTGTGCAGATGTGTGTAAGTATATGTGAGTGCATGTTTGAGTGAGCACATATCTATAGGTGTGTGAGCACTATGAGTGCACATGTGTGAGAACATGGGTGAGTGTGTGAGCATGTGTGCATATGTGTGAGCATGGGGCTGTGTGCGTGCATGCATGTGTGCGAACATGTATGTGAGTGACTGTTGTGCATGTGCATGCATGAGTGTGCGTTCGTGTGAGTGTTGTGTGAGTGTGTGGGTGCGTGTCTATGTGAGCATGGCAGGGGACGTTGGTGGGACTCGCCGCCCTCCCCTTCCCGGGCTCTCACTCCTGCCGCCCCCACCTCTGGGACCCAGCAGCCCGTGCTCGGTCTCCTTCCCTGCCTCTCCCTTCCGGGAGCCCGGCCCCCAGCTCCAGCTGCTCCTCTCTCACCCCTGCCACTCCCAAGCCTTCTCCCAGTTTCGGAAAAGTCTTGACACTGTTTTGCTTCCCTTGCTCCCATCACCAAGCAGTTTCTGGCCAAGTTTCCACCTGACAGCAGAGCCAGCGGCTCCGTCCTTCCTCCCTCGCCCAGGACCCTCTGTCTGACCCCTAGGGCTGGACCCCGGGGAGCCCGGCCTCCTCCGAAGGCCCTCTCCCCTCACCATCCTCTGGGCCGCCTGTGTCCGTCACTCAGTGTCTGTGAATGTGTGTGTGTGCACGCGCGCGTGTGTATGTGTCTGTGGGGTAGGGGGAAAAGAAAGGAGCAAGAGAAGGAAGAAGGCCAGGCTCAGATGGTGTCATTAGGAGACATTAATGCCCCTCATCAAGGCATATTAATAAACATTATGTGCCATGCGCTCGGCACAGGCCGGCTGAGCGAGACCCAGCAGGACGGGCCCCACATTCACAGCTGAGTAACCTCTGAGCCCACGGCACGGCCATTAGCCTCAGGAGGGTGACCCTGCCAGGAGACTCCTTAGGCCCATCAGGAGCAAGAAAGCTCGCAGGATGAGCTCGGGCCGCCACGCCCCCTCCTTCCTCCGCTGAGCCCCAGGAAGGGGAACCATAACGACCGTGCGCTTGGATGGCGCTGCGGGACTTTCAAATCTTCCATTTCCTAATTTCATCTTCCCAGCAACTCTGAGGGAACCAGGGCAGGTGTCATTGTCATTGCCAGTTTATAGGTACAGAAACTGGGATGCCAAGAAATTCAAGGTCTTGCTCAAACCCATGTAGCTAATTGGCAATGACATTGGGCTGGAGCCCAGGCTGCCCCTTAGAACGGCTATGTTAACGGCTCAGTCCCTCATCGAGTGGGGCTGCTTTGACCGGAGTTCCCTAGTTCTTGCAGCTGCCAGATTCAGACCACGAAGCACAGCCCCATCCGAGGGGGGCCAGCCTCTGCCCTCCCAGTGTGGGGGCTCCTGAGGGTCACTTAGCACAGCAAAAAAGTGTCCTGGAAGGTGGGGACCAGAGTGAGCTAACTTGTTGAATGCAGAATGCTGCAGGAGGTGATTCCCCTTTCTTTATGTGCCAACCACTATTACATAAATATTAAATGATCGGCTCCTAAGGAGAGTTGAGTGGGCGGGGAGCCTGAGTGGCCATTCTTATTTGTTTTTCAGCACTGCAGCCCGGTGCTGTAGCAGGGGACAAAGTCGGTTATGCACCGTGACAACCACAAAGGTGTTGAGAATTCCATAAGGTTTTCTCCGCGCGTGTTTAAGATAAGCTAGTGTTTTAATAAAACCATTATCCAAAATAGTTGACATAAAAGGAGTTGGAGGGCTAAAAATATAAGATTCAAGAGATGAGGGAAGTGTGCTTATGAAGAATACCCAACTCCCTACAGGATTCCAGATAAATGGGGCATTCCAGCGAACTGTTGTTGATACTAAAAGTTCTGGCTTTCGTTCCTTGTATCTAGAAATGGCAGCCTTCAAGTCAAGCCTAAACGGACTTGACGCATGATAATTATACTTCGCTATCAACTCATGATACTTGCTCTCAACCTACCTTAATATTTCTGGTCTATTTCTAAGTGGGACAGGTTTAATAAGACCACGCAGTTTGCTCTTCCTTCCTTTTTTCCTCAACACCCTGCTTCTAACCCTGTCTTGGGGCCACAGTCAGAGAACGGGCAGCCTCTAGCAGGCAAGGGTCAAAAAGGCGTGGGTCCGCCGTGTCCTGAGGTCCCAACCCATCCACGAGCTTCAGACACCGGCGGTACCTCGTGTTTCCCCTGGCGGGGGGTCAGATGGGAGTCCAGCCAGTGTGGGCTCCAGCAGGGACAGGGGCTCACATCTGGCACCATGTGACCAGAAGCTTTGGGATCCAAATCTAAAGAAGAGAGTCGTGTTCTCTCAAGGCAGTTATCTCTCCGTGGAATGGTCCAGGAGATCCTTTTTCCTGGTAGTTTTTTTCCATGTTTCAATTTTTTTTTTCTTTTTTTTTTTTTTGCAATGAATACATAGTACTTTAATGACCTGGAAAAAAAGTTACAGTGTGTAAAGGGGAGGTCCTGGGGTTTGGGGATCCGAAGCTCACCTGCTCTGAGTGGGGCTGTGGCGATGGGGTTCAGCTCCGTCTGCCTGCCATGTCCCAAAGCCTAGCCCCAGCCAGACCCTTTCTTGACCAGAGAGGAAGCTCTGGAGCCCCTTCCAGTGACCCTCCTGGGGACATCGGGAAACCGAAGTCTTGCCCAGGGTCTACAGATCCAAAGCGTAGGTGGCTGATGGCTTTGAGTTTCAGTGATCAGAGGCATTGCCTGCCATTCAAGCCTAACCCTGTCCCACATTTCCAAACCTAGGCTTCTTCCAGACCCAAGGGTTCTTTTCATGCCTGTTTACACACTTAGGTATTGCTTATGCAATTTCCTCAATGCAAGCTGCCCCCCCCTTCCCTATCCTGTCCACTGGAAAACTGAGAAACTCCTACACCTCCTTCAAGGCCCAGGTAGAGTACACAGCCTCCTTCCAACAGCTTTCCCTGATGACTGCCCCCAAGGAGACACAACTTCCTTCCTCTGAGCTCCTCAAGCATTTTCTTTATTTTTTTAAAGATTTTTATTTATTTATTTTTAGAGAGAGGGGAAGGGAGGGAGAAAGAGGGGGAGAGAACCATTAATGTGTGCTAGCCTTTCATGCGTCCCCTACCGGGGACCTGGCCTGCGACCCAGGCATATGACCTGACTGGGAACCGAACTGGCAGCCCTTTGGTTCACAGGCTGGCACCCAATCCACTGAGCCACACCAGCCAGGGCTCCAGCATTTTCTATAGACTTCAATTATTTAAGCCTATGATAGTTATTTCTTTGTCGATTTACCTGTCCCACTAGACCATGAGATCCTTGATACCATAAAACGAGTCTCATTCATATTTCTATTGCCAACACAGGGCTCTCTGTTCATTGATTCACTTATCCACCGTTTTCCCAGCCATTATTCCTTGGGGCCAAGTCTCTGCCAGATACTATCACATACACACAGGTGCAAGACAGCGTGACTTACTCGGGAACCACATGCTCTTCCACATGGCCTGGAACAAAAAGCCCGGGACAGCCTGTACTTTTTAAGCCGCAGCCAACCTTGGCCTTGGGAAATCTTGCCTCTTAACCCAGGGTCATGGAGTGTGGTGAAGCCCTGGGTGAGGGACCTCCCATCGGGGTAACTACTTACTCTAGGAAGCGGATCCTTCCCGCTCAGCCACGCCACACCCCACCTCACGGTAGCATCTGGAGACCTAGGGAAGCCACGCTAGGAATCAAAACATACAAGTCCTATTGCCAGTCGGTGCCAAGATAGCAGAATCTGCTGGCCATTGCCAGTGTATTCTAAAAACGATATCCACGTGCAGCCCCCACTGCCCCTGAGGGCGCCACGCCAGGAAGGGGCCTGTCGGGCATTTGATGTTAACACTTCCTGGGGGAAACGGGTGCACAACCTAATGGGCTGTCCTCCACCCTGCAGCCTAGCAGCTCCCAGGAGGGCCCAGGTCTGTGCCTCCTCGTCGGCACTTCCCACGGACTCCATTCCGCCCACCGCGTGGCCGGCTCTCCTTCCCTGACTCTGGGGCACAAAGGCAGAGGCCACAGGATGACCAGAGCGGAGCCCTTCCCACGCAGCGGGCCCCGGTCTCCAGGCTGGCGCTGGGGCTCTGGGAGCCTGGGAGCAGGCAGCGCCTTCCCCTCACTTAGCTCTTGTTCATGGCAGAACACAGTCTGCTGGGTGGCGCTGTCCAATCCTGTGCCTTTGCCTGGCTCCTTTGCCACTTGGCAGCTTGCAGGCCGCTGTGCAAAACAGCAAGGCACTTTCTCAGTCAGTGCCCGTGTCACAGAGCCCAGGACTCTTTTCTGTTTTTCCCTGTGGTTTCGTTCCACCGCGCCCTCCCCTCAAGGGCCCTGTTCTCCCCATTTCTCCCTCCGCTCTCCCTCGTCTCCACCAATCTTTCTGTACCTCATCTTTCAAGTTCAGGACCCCTCTGACGACCCCCCACCAAGAGATCAAAAAGTGGAGCTGCCCACTCTGACCAGGGATTGTGGCCACGCAGAAGTGATTAAATCCTCCCGTCCAGGTGGGAAAAAGGGGTGGCTAGAGAGATTAAATCATCTCCCTCAAACTCAGGGAAATGTGCAGCTGACCCTCTGCTTCAGGGGTCAGCAAGCCCAAGTACCTGGGGCCTTCGCAAGCACCCAGGTGGGCGGCCAGCTGCCTGCGGGTAATTGAAGCGGAATGAGGAAACTGGGCCGGCCTCCCGCTGGGCCCTGCGCTGAGCCAGGCCAGCCCCTTCCCCACCCGCCTCACCGCACAAGCCTGGCCCCCACGTCCCAAAGAGCCCGTACCTGAGGCAGTCCCCAGGCCTGGGGAGGCAAGGGGTGTCTCTGACCCTCAAGTCTCAGAAAATGTAGCTGTCTGGCTATCTCCATGGGGACAAAGAACAGAGGTGACTCCGGCCAAGTTGGCTCATCTGTTTGTAGTTCTCTAAGGGCTTGATAGGTCAGGACCAATTCTGTCGGGGACTCTGGGGCCTGGAGCGTAGAGGATCCGGGGAGACGGCCACAGGGTGGTCCTGTCTAGAGAGATCGGGACGGAGGGCCGGGAGTTCAGACTTACTGTCCTGGCATCGAGACTAAACCCCTGTGACACCGTGGGCGAAGGCTGCACTCAGCTCTCTGTTCGTCCCGTAAATGTCTGTTTGGCCCTTTCCCAGAAGCAGACCCTGCAACCAGGATTCTAGTGCAAGCAGTTTATTTCCTTTTTTATTTTCTTTATTGAATCTAGAGGGGCGGGGGGAAGAAGGGAGAAGGAGAGAAACGCTGATGTGAGAGAGTGCATCACTCAGTTGTCTCTCAAAAGTACCCCGACTGGCGACTGAACCCACAACCCAGGCGTGTGCCCTGACCCGGAATCAAACCCGTGACCTTTCAGTGCGCAGGACGATGCCCAACCCACTGAGCCACACCGGCCAGGGCACAAGTAGTTTATTTTCAAGGGGACTCAAGGGAGCACCAGCAAGGGAGGGAGTAAGACAGGAAAAGGAAGGTGCCCAATCAAGGTTCATGAGCAAACAGATTCCACTCTGGGTGCAGGGAGCCAGTGTGAAATGTACTGCTCAGTCATTCCCCGCAAAAGGCAAGAAGCTGGAGTATTTATTCACGCACCAGTTCCCATCAGCCCCTGGCTCAGAGCTGTTGCCAGGGCCTGTTACTACCACAGCATGTCTGCCCCACTGCACAGGCAGCGCAGAGGGCTCTAGAGGCCAGGAGAGGCCGGTTGGAAGCGGAGCCGTAAGCACTGACGTGGCCAGGGTCAGGGACAGGCGAGGGCGCTAGCAATGCCTACCACCCTGTCTGTGCAAAGCACCTTACAGGCTACAAACATGGGCAGGATGCAGCCCCTGCCCGTGGGAGGCTTCTCCGGGTTTCACTCAGTCGGATGGGGGGACCGATCTGCCCTTCCCATGCAGTGAGGGACTGCGGTGAGAGCCATCGGTCGGGCAGTGCTATGTCAGGTCACGGTGACGGGGCAGGTGCCCAGCTCCCAGCACTGTGCTCTTTACCTGCCCTGAGACAGGTCAGTCGGGACGAGTCTGGTACGACTGTCTGCACCACCTTGGTGCAAGAACGAAGTTGCTATCACTTCCAGTTGAGCCCCAAGTTTTCTTAAGCATCTCACATGCCAGTTCCAAACCAGCTGGACAGAGAAGCAGCGGGTCCCCAGGTCAGAGAGAGCTGGGGTGGAAGCCTCGTGTTCTATGAGCTCAGAAAGTTCTCCAAAGTGTCCGTAGAGTTGAGCTCCTTCTCTACAACTGGAATAATTTGTGCCAATTCCTATGCCAAGCAGTCACTCACGTACCCCTCACGCACACACATATACACACATGCACCCACACACACACGTGCACTGGGGACCAACTTCTAAGAAAAACAAGACACTATTCTTAAAAATCGTGAGCATTTAAGGGTCTTAGGGACAGTGTTCCACTGCCCACCTCCTCCCTCCCCGCGCTAGGAGGGTGAGGAGAGGCAGCCCCCACTTCCGGAGGACGCTGATAAGGGAAAGACCTGCCCTCCCGAGGCCGCCCAGTCCCTGGCACGGCAGGGGGCTCCAGGACCACTGCCAGGCCCAAACTCCTGAGTGCGCCTGTCCTGAGCCTGCAAAACCATCCTGGGCTCCTCAGTGGCCTGGAGGATCAGAAAGCTATCTCTACGCTGTCTGTAATTTCTGTAATTTTCTCCTGGTTTTTTTGTTTGGGGGAGGGGGTTGTTGTTTTTTTTTTTAACCTTAGCATTTAGACAAGTTCCTTTGGGAAATGTCAACCTGTTTTGGCTGTAGTAAGGGAAAGGAGGGTTTGTCTGTGCGCCGAGCCACCTTAAAGAGGAACAGCATAGCTGGGGGCCGGGCGTGGGGGTGCTGGTGAGGCAGCAAGGTGCGGGGCGGGGGGCTTCCAGCAGCTGCTCCCCTCCTGCAGGCCCACCTCCCACATCTCCTCTCTGCTCAGACTTAACACGCTTGGGGTCAGTCCCTCAGAGGCTGGGCTCATCTTCTGCCCTCCAGGCACCTCCCTCCGCCCAGTCTGCCTGGGAAGCGCTCAGAAGGACAGATTTCTCCCTCTCCCCTCTGGAAACATCCCTGAATTTCGTCCGTCCCTAGAGACGTCCAGCTTTCTAAGGCAATCGCAGGCTAAATGGGACCCTGCAATGCATGAAGACGCTTTAGGAGAGCTCGTGTTCGGGGCAGGGGCAGCCCTGTCCACCATAGCCCCGGCCCTCCTGGTAACATCTAGGTATTTTAATACTCATGGTTTTTAAATGCTTCCTAGAGAAGCCATGGGATTGGCATGATGTCATAGAATAAGCACAAAAAAAAAAAAAATGCAAACTGAAAAAAAAAACAAACCCAGCACCAGATAGCACGGTGGGTCAAATGGGACGAGACCCTTAGCTAGCGGCTCTCAAAGGCCAAAGGGTCTGAGGCGCCTTCCTCCTAGAACACTCTGGGACTCTCCCACTTGCTCCTGCGGCTCTGGATGAGTAGTGTGACCTCTTCAGGGGCTCAACCTTCTCACTCTTTGAATTTGGTTTCCTCATCCTCCTCCCAGGTGTTGATTCTCTGGTAGAAATTTTAGCCCCACCCCCACCCCCAACAGACCAACAAGGGAAGGGAGCTTAGCTGATGCTCAGCTCAACTAGAGTAAATAGCAGCCACATGGGGCACACGCTCCGCCCTTCCTCAGAGCCTGCCTTCCCTGCTCTTCCTTCAAGCCAGGATCAGTGCTTGTCCGTGGGAGAAGCTCCAGAGAGACCCGAAAGCCTCTGAAAGCCACTAAGCTCTCCGCTCAGGGCCCCCAGTGACGGCCTCCGCTGAGCCCTGGGGCAGCGGGCCCCGTGATGGCGGCAGGAAGGGCTGCAGACTTTCCACAGCGAGTCCCTGGGTTCGCACCCATCTTTGCCAAGCGGGCCCCAGCTGATGAGAAAAGACTCCCCAGAGGGAGAGGGCGGGGAGCCGAGCCTTCCCACCCTGATCAAGGCTGCGGATCAGACTTTCCACAGTGCTCTGCGCACACGAACTCCCTGACCTTACGGGCCGCCCCCACCCCCTCCCCACCCCTCCCACACCACACAGAGGAGAGACGCCTGTTTATCACTCTGGGTGGGACCCAAGCCTGTGGGGAATTGAAAAGAAACAGCCAGCTTAGGTTGCTATTGTTGTGTTTAAACAAACCGTTGGCTGGACTGACTTGGAAAGGAATGAGGGGGAGGCTGGGAGCTCAGAGCCGGGCTGGGCCGGGCTGGGCCGGGCTGGGCCGGGCTTCCCTGGGCTCAGCCATCTCCTCTCCATCTTGCTAGGGTGGCCAGAGAGCTATTTTAGGAGAGTGGCTGCTAGACCTCAGGCCCTTAGCTCCTCTCCCAGGAGAGATGAGACTTGAGGAGCCTGCGCTCCCTACCTGTTCCACGCACCCTGGCGCCCACAGCATCTCAGCCCCTGGCCACGCCTGGGCTTCATGCCAGCCCTGCGTAAGGCAAGGCCCGATATTGGGGGAGTCAGGGGCTGAACTGTGAGGGGGCCAGGGCGAAGCCAGAGTATGTGTCTGAGGGCCCGAACTGGAAGGCGGCCTGGGTGCTCCCGAGCAGACAAGACCGGGTGAGGGAGGCGGAAAGATGTCCAAAGACAGACGTCTCACCTGCCGGGGTGAAGAGAGCAGAGTGGGAAGAGCTGGACGGGCCCATCCGGCCCTCAGGAGGCCCACAGGGAGAAGGGTCGGCGGGCAAGCAGCAGCCCAAAGGCGGGAGGGGGCGGTTTCTAGAACAGGGCAGTGGGGTTTCAATTTTGTAAAAAGTAAACTGCACTAGAGGCTGGGCCACCAAGCCGCCCCTAGTATTTTCCACAGAGAACTGAGGGGTAATCTCCGGCTCCCCCGCAAGACCCCTCCCCACTCGGCCCCACCCCCCACCGCCACCCCGAGCACCCCACCCCCACCTGGAGAAGCTCTGTCAGGGGAGAAGCAGGCCCTGGTGGAAAGGTGTCCAGAGCACAGTTAGGTGTTGGCAGAATCAATGAGGAACGGCGCTAATCACCATCATTAAGACTATAAAACCCCACACCTAGGGGCCGCAGGGCGCCCTGGCATGGCGGGGCCCCGAGCTGTGGCACAGACCCAGCAGCCCGGCTCCAGTCCCTTTCATCTGAGCATCTCCCAGTCCTGCACAAACATTAATTAACACCCGCCCCCGGAATCGCCTCATTATCCCACAGACATTGAGCAGAGGGTTGAAGGGAGGGGAAGGAAGAGAAGGAGGGAAACTGAGGCTGTCCCAGCAGCCACTGAATCTGCCTGGAGAGTGAGGCCGCGTCCGGTGGAGGCCAGCAGAGAAGCAACCTCGCCATGAGGCCTCCTCCTCCCGCCCCGGCCCTTCTGGTTGTTCAGGCCATCATTGACCTCCTGTCCCGAGGGCCTGAAGGATGGCCTGGCCTAGCAAGTCTGGGGACTGTCCAGAAATCTGACCAGACCCCATAGGCGGAGAGTGTGACCTGTGTCTAGACTGGGGGCACAAATGGCAATAGTGGGGCAGTCAGCCCATCATCAGGAAGTGTCTTCTCAGGCCCCTCAAGGGGTCAGCGGTCCAGCCCTCCCCACTGGGCCATCCTCGGTCCTGCTCGTGTCTGCCCTATTGCCCCGGGTCCCCTGAGGCACCACCCTAAATCCCGCAGCCCATCCGAGCAATGTCTCCCCAAAGCAGGCGAGCGTTCTGCCCCCTCCGCCCAGGAGTAACCCCCGCCCCCGCCTGTCTCTTGTTTCAGGGCTCTGACATCAGGGAAGGGAGGATACAGGGCCAGGAGATATCGCGTGAGTAAGACCCTGCAAGGCCCCTTCCCCTAGCCAGAGCGACGATGGTGATCGCCAGATAAAAACACAGCTTCGCAGAGCACACGGCGCAGACCCGAGAGTTTACATACGCGCTCTGATTTAATCTTCATCATTTCCTTTGAAAGTCACTCTCATTGAAATCTCCATCTTACAGAGCATGAAAGTAAGGCCCAGGCCCGCCTGCCCTGTGTCACCAGCTAGTGCGATGGCGCCACATCAGCTCAGGGCTCTCCTGGAGCGATGGGCGGCGTCACTCCTCCCGCTGCCCACCTCTGGTTTCCTACCCCAAGCCCTGCAAAGTGGCTGCGTAGGCCTCCCTCTTCTCCGATGCCCCCCTCACCCCATCCTCACTGCCGGCTCCCCCACCCCTCAGACCCCGGCTGCGGGGGCAGGTGCTCCACCGAATTACAGGGAATGCTCCGGGGGCGAGCTGGCCTCTGGCAAAGGGCTGAGCAAGACGGCGAACGGAGTTCCATGGTCCGGTAAATCGGCGTGGCTCAGGCACCGGCCAGGCCTAGATTCAAACCCCAGCTCCGCCACTTACTGTCGGCCTGACTCAGCTTCCTAGGGCCTGAGTCTGCTCACCGAGAATGGCAAAAACACCCCACCTAACCTACCAGGTTGTGGGGCGGGGGGGTAAAAAGATGTCACGAGCCAAGCACTTGGCCAGGGTCAGGCCCCGAGAAGTGGCCCAACCTGTGTGTCCCCTCTCTTCCTCCTCTTGCCTCTCCTCTCACTTCCGGAAGGAGAATTCTTCAGGGAAGCTTCCTAATGAAAGGGACCCGGTCTGCATCTCCCCTGCGGGCAATTCCCAGCCGCAGAGAACCAGAGGGTTACAACTCCAGCCTCATCCCCATGAACCACTGTCACCAGCCTCTGGCAGCTGGGATACAGCCACCCTCAAGGGCACTCGGCCACCCACACCCCCCGCTGCCTTGCCCAAAGCTGGCCCACCACCTCTGCGCTCCACATCCCATGCGCACAGAGACACTGCGGCACCCACCTGTGCTCAGAAGCCTCCCTCAGCGCCAGCCATGTTTGTGAGAAAACACTGACTGACTCACATTTGCACATACTGCCAGGGACCCCCAAGAACAGCCTCAGCACACATGCGCCTGCCCCAGTGGAGACCCCACATCACACAAACCCACGTGGCTCCTGGATCACCCTGCGCTGTTCTCACTGCGAACACACACACACACACACACACACACACACACACACACACACACAGTGTGATGCAATCTAAAAATTCAGGGAGAGATGAATAGTCAGGAAATCCCCTGGCTGTGGGCAGGCCGGAGGCCCCGGGGCCGGAAGGGCACCGTGAGGAACACTCCACCAGCTTCAAGCAGCAAGTGGCTCTTGTCTAATGATCAGGGGAGGGAGGTGGCCATGAAGTACCACTACTCCCTCCCACTGGCCTCCTCATTGAAAACGCTCCATCCCCACCCACCCCCAGCAAGATTCTTGGCTCCTTGGACAGGGAGATGAAGAGAGCCGGGGGGTGGGGGGAGGAGGAGGAGGCACAGCGCTCTTGGAAGGGGGCCGGGCTGGAATGGCCCGGTCTGGCCTGCAAAGCCCCGGAGCCCTGCAGAGTCTTGGGGGAAGGATGAGAGATGTTCCTTCTCCATTTTGCCCCCACAGAAAAGACCTGCCTCCTATGCAGACAGTGAAAGGGAGAGAGATAGCCTCCTCCGGAAGAGCCTGAGCTGGTTCCCATCGCCCCAAGCACCCAGGTCTTATGGCTTCCATGATCAAACCTTTGAACCGAGTCCTACACACCCCCGTAACCACTTCCAGATCCTCTGGATCCAGCCAAGAAATTGACTTCTTTGGGGATTGAGTTCATAAGGAAATGCTGAAAAAATAAATAAAAATCCACTGCCAAATGTACTCAGAGGAAGATGGGTTTTTCTCAAGGCAGGAAACCCATCATCAGGGTAGACTAAAGCAAAAAAAAAAAAAAAACAGCAACAACAGCCACTGGCCCAGAAAGGCCCAGGTGCCCACCAGCACCCCAGACCTTCACAGAGCCCACAGCCCCTCCTTCCCCCACCACCTTCAAAAATATGCTCTTAAAGGAAGCTACTGAGGAAGAGACCCCGCCAAAGGCAAACCCTAATGGTTTGCAATGGGTAAGCCCCAACCTGGGATGCCAGAGGGTCGGCTGGCACAGTGAAAGGCGCAGATGATCCTTTCCCTCCTGCCCAGGGCAGCCAGGAGCTCGTGGGGTCCTGTGGCCTGTGGAGCCCACCCTCTCTCCCTTTTCTGCCCACAGCCTACCAGCCTCCCACCCCTCCAGAAACTACTGGCTTCCATCGCTACCAGTTCTACATCTATGCCCAGAGAACACAGGACATCTCTCTCCTTCCAACGGAAACCTCGACTCCAGGTAAGACATTCCCATCCTTCAAAACCAGGGTGAATTCTGGGATGGATTGGATGCTCTGCACAGGAACAGGGATGTCGGGACCTTGACCTCTATCCATGAGCCTTGAAGGCTAAGGTCAAAGGGTGGTGTTTCTTGGGAGGGAACTGGAAGGAGCGTCCTAAAGGAAATGCTGGCATCAGATATGGTCTCTGGGCAGAAGCAAGGCCCAAGATGGCGGCTTTGTCCAGGTGGAGGGGTCTGTAAGGTAGGGTCCCAGAGGGAGGGACTGAGCCAGGGAGAGAAGCTTCTCCCCTGCAGCCTTGGATGGCATGTGCAGGCAGCTGCCCCACAACACTTCTGCAGGTAATTGCACCCTGTAATCGAGCCCGAGCCGGGCACGAGGGCCCTGGAATGCCACCCTGCCGGTCTGTCTTCATTGGTCATTACATGCTCTGTCTGTCTGGTGCTATTCCAGTGGTGGGGCAAGACTTGCCAGGCCATGGACCCCCCGCTTCCTGAGCCGCCCTCCTGGCACTCCGGAGAGGCCCCCCCAAGCGCCGCTCACTCCTCCAGGGCAGGGGGCAGGAAGGCCCGTGGACCCCTGGCCACTATGATGCCGCAGGCGACCTCTGCCTGACCCCGTGTGAGCCGCAGCCCCTCTCCGGGCCTCAGTTTCCTCCTCAGGAAAATGGGAAACAACACAATTCCTGTACCTTCTACCACCAGCCCCACTTTAGGGAAGGGAAGATGATGGGGAACACACACCAACTTGAGAGTACAATATGCACCGGCTGGCGGGACGGTGAGTGGGTGGACGGGTGTCGTCAGCTGTTTCCTCTCACCCAGTGGCCCAGACCCCCCTCCCCACACTGGGAAGCTGGTGAGGCATTGTTAGGAGCCTGCCGCCCAAGGCCCCGGGGAGAGGAGTGTGGAGCCCAGAGAGGCCCTGGTTGAGCGGGGGATGTGCTGAGCAGAGGCCGCCAATCGCAGAAGTCTCCGGCGTCCTGGCAGCAGACCCGGCGCAACCTCTCGCCTGGTGAACCTTCCCCGGCACTCTCAGCACCTCACCTATCTGTGAATCTGCTTCAAGAGCTTTGCCAAAGACTCTCTGAAGTCGGGATACAAAGAAAGAAGGGAGAGAAAGGCATCTCACCCAGGCCAAAATCAATTTCTCCATGTCCCTGGATCCCCATCTCACCTAAGATGTCCTGAAGCCCCTTCCGCCTGATTTCTGCAGCTCGAAACTAGCACCTGAGCCCACCACGCGCCCCTCATCCCCGCCCTGCAACGTGGGAGTCTCACAAAGTGAAGCAGTGCCCCTGAGTCCCACGTTAGACCTTAGGGTCCCAGTGCTGTGCCCTGGGCAGGACACGGCTCAGACAGTCCCCTAAAGGAGCCGCCCTTGGATCAAGTGCTTTCTGAGGGCAAGATGGAGGGGGAGGGGAAGGGCGAAGGAGGGTGGGCGTGTGCCGGAGGCAGGCCCAACCCTGCCGCGGCTGGGTCCTGAGGTTTGATCCCAGCCCACCCTCCAGAAAACACGCCACCTGAGTGCCCATCCTATGAAAGGAAGCAGGCAAGGATGCCGGAAACGTATTGGGCCTACCGGAAACCTATTATTAGCCCTTTTGGATCCTTGCCGAAACCAGGGTTCCTTGTGCACCCCCACCGCCACCCCCCTTTCATCCACGCGAATACTCAGGAGCTGGACTTGCATCTGGGCAGAGTCCCTTTGGCTTCTGTGCCATTTCATTTGCCGCCAGCGATGGAAGTGGGAACACTATCCTCCCGAATGAAGCCTCGGCCAGGGCACGGGTCCCACCGTGTGGTCCTTCCACGGGCCCTGTGCTGCGCTGGAGGCTGCGGAGGGGCCGGCGTGGCACGGCGAGTGTCCCCTGCCCTCCCGGGGCTTACAGTTGACTTTGGAGACACTAAAATAACAATGCAGAGCAGCTAGCTAAAAATTAAGCACTTAATTGTGTGTTTCTGGCGGTTGGGACGACTGAAGAATGTGTAGACTTAGGGATAGTCTTGTCCCTTCCTAGGATCCCCGTCCCCCTAGGACACCCGCCCTCGCCAGCCAGGAAGGGTGCAGAGGTATCTTACCGCAAGGTGAGGAAATCCAGATTCCAGCCTCTAGCTAGTGATTTGGCTTTGGAGCAAATCACCTCACCTCTCTGAGCCTCAGTTTCCTCATCTAGAAAATGAGCGGTAGATCTAGAAGATCTACAAACCTATGAGGAGCGGGTGGGGGCTGAGCTGGGCCCTGTTGAAGGAGGAGATTGAAAACCCTGAGCGAAGGAGAGAGGGGAGAGCGCTCTGGGCTGGGAAGCCTGCAGGTGCAAAGATGCACACGGGGAAAACCAAGCGAGAAGGAACACTGCTTGTGAGGGGCAGGGATGGCGATAGAAGGATAAAACAGAGGGAGGCTGCGGAGGCTCCGGCAGGGGGGGCTTTGGTGGGTGCTGTGGACAGCCACCAGAAAGTGCCCACAGGAGAAGAAACGCACAAGCCACTCCTCGGAGCTGAGTAACCTGGAGTGGTGGGCAGAACTGACCAGAGCGGAGGCCCGCAGGCGCCGGGGGCCTGGCGGGGCCTGGCGCGGGCAAGCGCAGGGCTGATTGCGAGAGCCCTTTCACAACGCCGGAGCCCGAAAAGGCCTGGCGCCCCAGGAGCACCTGCACAGAGCTCAGAGGACACGCGCGGGGGCCCGGGCTGGACTGGCCCTCGGGAGGCCAGGACACGAAACCCTGCCAATGGGCACAGGCCCTGGGGTCTGCCTTGGTCTAGTTTTCTTTCCGTGGGAAGGAGCGGTGTGTCTTGGGGCGTGAGTGGTATAACCAGCCACTGTGTCGCTGGATGAGCAGGCAGGAACAGCCACCAGAGACCGGAGGGGAAAGGTCAGTATGCAGGAGCCAGGTAGAGGGTATCCATGGAAGACAGTTAACTTGACCCAGTCCCATGGAGTCGCTTCCCTCCCTGGGACTTAGGTATGAATAATGGGTTTAGGATGAGAAGGGAGTGTGAGATTATTTTAGTTAGACTTTTATGACTCAGTGGGAGCAGGGCAGGGGGAGAGTGCTCCGATCCGGGGGCTGAAACCCTCTCCGGGGTTCCTCTTTGTTCCATGACTCCAGGATGACATACGTAGGGTCAGCAAGTGAGCGATGTTGACACCCACACTCCCGTGTGACCTGGGCCAAGCCGCCGCACATCCTTGGGCCTCGATTTCTACATGATCAACACAAGGGGTTGGACTAGTTGGCCTACCGCGGAGTGACCCTGAGTGGATTTGCTCCCCACTCACCGAGCTCTCCCCATGTAGGAGGCAGGCCAGGCAGAGGCGCGGAGCGGCCATCAAGCTCCCCCCGCCCCAGCCACCCCACACACCCTCCTCAGTGGAAGCCTTCAGCCAGGGCCTGGGCTGCCGGGACCACCACAAGGGCCCCGGAAGAGGGCTCGTTACTCTCTCGCTCCTGGTTTGTGACACCCTAGCTGCCCACCCACCCCCGCTGCCCGCATACTGCCCCCTCCCGCCCACACCGGTCTCCCCACCACACTTGGCTTGTTTCACAAACGCCCTCCACGTTCACTCAGACACTGCCTGGAGCCGTGAGCTCAGGGCAGCTGCGGGAGCTGCGGGCAGAGAAGTGAGCCCTGTGCACGAGTCCCTGTCCCTTGGCTGTGCCACCCGGGCAGCTCACGGAGAAAGAGCAGAGGGACGGTCAGGCAGTTCAAGCATGACCGCATCCCAAAGGGCGGGGCGCCCTGGAGTGTGTGGACCCAGGTGCGCTGCCGTGTGCCCAGGGGCCGCGGTGCACCTTCCCGGACTTGGAGCCGGCATCATCTTGGGCTATCTCCTCTCAGCTGGCCCTGCCCGCCCTCTCCTACTCCTCTGAGGCACCCACATAATATTTTGCTGGCCTTCTTTAGTCACCTGCTTTTATCTCTTTCGTATTACTCGGTCACTTTTCACTTGCACGGGCCCCGCTTCCACCACGAGACTATAAATTCCTCGAGGGAAGAGCTCACCTCTGTCTCATGTTTCCTTTCTACCACCTGTCTCTGTGCTCAGCCCACAGTGGACTTTCAATCAATGAGAGTGTTTGTGAATGGGCCGCACCCACACATGCACATTCACAAGCCTCGAGCACACAGATCTGCCCGTTCTCACACCCCCACCTTCACAAACACACCTCGCCGTCACCTTCCTTTAACACCTGAAAAGACAGCCACCTCTGTGAGCACCGCGCCCACAAAGGACAATTTCAGCATCCACAGCTTCCCTGTCCCCACCAGCCTCTCCTGCCCCTTCCTGGCCTTCCCTCACCCCACCTCCTGGCAGTGTGGGGAAGGCAGGACAGGGGCCACCATCTCCCAGGGTGAGCGAGGACGCCGAAGCCCCAGACAGCGAGTGGCTTGGTTGGTCAAGGGTCCTCAGTTAATAGCAAATTAGTTTTCTTCTGCCTTTTGCTGCAATGCCCTTTGTACCTGTCACCAGCCCATCCACACCCCCTCTCCTCCCACCCAGACCACCAGGCTCCTGGGCCCTGGCGTGGGGACAGGGAGGGAGCAAGTCCATCCCGCGGCCCTCGGCACCACGGCCAACAGCCGCGGCCGCCCACAGCAGTGCACCCACGTGCTCCTTTCTCCCGGCCCAGCGCTGTGTGGAGCTGTGGCCTGCCCCATGCCGCCCCTCGGCCACCTCGCCCAGAGGTGTCATGAGCTGGCCTCTCGCTCCTCTGGCAGGGAAATCCCCTCTCTGTCCTTCAGGATGACGTGCCACAGCTTGCTCCAGAAGCCTCTACAAGGCCATGAGCCCCCAGTGGTGCGGCTGCGCCAGGGGAGCTAACGGGCCACGCCGCACTCTACGGGGACCTGCAGAGAGGCCGCTCCTGGCAAAGCGGGGTGCGCGTGCAGAGAGGGGTCTGTCTGGGGTTCTGCACGAGGCGGCCGTAGCCTGCACTCCAGCACCTCGGAGGGCTAAATTGAGCAGCTCCTGGGGAGACAGCCGCCCACAGGGGTCAGAGAGGAGGGGCAGGCTGGCACTTGCCCTCCAGTGGGGTTCGTTTTGCTTGTGGCACCTGAAGGCCTGTGGGGCACCGTGGGTGATTCAGACAAGGGATGCTCTGTGGAAACGTCTGAAAGCACAGGCCAATGGCATGAAGACAGCAGAGCTCAACAGGCGGGGGCCTTGGTGTGGCGGGACGGAGGCCGGGAGGACATGCACCAGGCCTGGTGGCGGTGAGGGACAGGCAGACGGCGTAGCAACAGTGGAGGGCCGGGAGCCCTGCCTGGAGACTAGCCCTAAACACACACACAGACAGACGCAAACACACGCAGCCCGCTGCAAAACAGCCCCTACTCCCCGCCGTGACCCCCCACGGTGGTTCACCTGGCCAGGCCCCAGAACCCCCCCAGGGCCCAGCCCCTGAGTCACCGTGTGGGCTTGTGTCAGGCAGCCCTCTCCTGCCTCCCGTGGGCCCCACCCACCTGGCAGAGCTGGTAGGACTGGGGACCTGGCAGCAACTCAGATGGGGCCATCCTGGGCAACTCTCAGGGAGGCTTCCTGGCTGGGAACTGCCCGCGCCCTCGCAGGCCCTAGGCGGCCCTCTTCGAGCAGCAGGCCCTCGCCGGGCCCAACGCCCGCTGTCCAGAGCGATACTGAACACGTCGCCGGGAAGCCACAGATGACCACCAGCCAGCCAGCACCCCCACCAAACACTGCAATGACAACTGGGAGTGAAGGGACAGCTTCCCGTCTCCACTCTCCTCGCTCCCTTCCCCGCACCCACCCCGGCCACAGGGCCGAGACGGGGTGACCCAACGACTGGGCCACTAAGCGCTGCACTCCCACTGTCCAGGACTCCCGGGTTCTCCTCGCCAGAGGGGCTGGGCCCCCCTCGCCACCTCGGGGACTCTCCCGGCGTCCCCGGCCTCTCAGTCCCGCCGAAGTCAATGCGGACCCCTCTGCCCCAGCCTCTCAAGCCGGCAGGATCAGCCACTCAGCAAATATTCGCCAGGGGTAATTGGATGCGATGGAACATGAGTTTCTCAGCTCCTGCGTGGAAGCCTGTGGATGTCATTTAACGGCACAAAAAAATAAAAGGCTCGGGCCTCCCGCCCACCACCGCCAGGACATCATTAATCTCAGCAGAAAGGCATCGGTGCTTCTATCACTGCACCAGCCCCGCGAAGAGCCAGACAAATTACCGTCCGAGCCCGGCGCTCAGGGGGGCGGTTTGCAAGCTGGCGTTCCATTCTTGTTCTTTCTTCAGGGCCACTGTCCCCTGACAAGTAGCAGCGGCGCCTCTGGCTGGTGGCGGGGGGAGGGGCAGGCCAGGGAAGAGGGCGGCCACCTGGGTTAGACACTGCTCACCCTCCTGGAGCGACAGGGCAGCTGCGAGCCGGGCACCCCAGGTCCCAGCAGAGGACACGGTGGCTTGGAGGAGGTGGCCCCAAGACGCAGTACCCCATCCCCTGTTCCAGAGCCCACCTGAATGAGGGCCTGCCTCCCAGTGAGGGCTCCCTGATCCCCGCTTCTCAGGCTGAGAGGGAGATAGATACTTTTGGGCCTAGTAAGAACCAAGTGGCAGGACAGATGGGCAATGTCCCTTGACGAGAGTAAGTAATGACACCCAGGGAACACTCTCCTATGCCATTGAGAAGTCTTAAGGGTGGGCCTGCTGGAGACACTCTGGGGGCGCTGCTAGGGGTGGGACCTTGTCTGTGGGGGTGCGGAGGGCTACGTTGTGCTGCCGGCCAAGGCCAGGCTTCGAAGGTCTAGCTCGTTAGTCCAGCGTTAATTGTCTTATGAACTCGTAGAGGGCCAGGGTGGGGCCTGGATGGATCAGCTCCACCCCTCCATGCTTAGCGGCCCCCAGGGGGAAGCCGTCAGTGCCGGGGGCCCAGGCCCCAGTGTCTGAGGTTCTCTTCAGCTTGGAGTTTCCACATTCGAGTGGAAGAGCTGTCTACCCCATTCTCCTGAGTCCTACAAGGGAGGGGGCTGCTTGACAAGGTGCAGCATCGCTTTCTCTGTCTTGTGGCTGCCTCTGTGGCTTTAATGGGCTCAATGGGGCTGTCCTCCCTGTAATGGACCCAAACAGCGGTGAGCCCAGCAGATCTGGGAAGCTGGGGGTGGAGACAGGGATGGTCCGGACCTACCCTGGGGCTATTCCCAAACATTCCGGCCTTTCTAGCCCCTAGAACTCCAATTCAGAAGATGAGCTTCCAAAAGCCTGGGGCCCCTCTCCCAGCTGTTGAAGACAAGGGTCATTCACCCCCAGCTCCCTCTGGTGTCTGGGGTAGAGATCAGGCACTCAGCAGTGGCTCAGGACCCCTGATGGTTTTAGATAAGGCTCCCTAAGTCTCCCCTTGGCCCACTTCCGTGACACCTCTAACACCCAACCTCTCACGACTAACACCTTCCCTATCAGCACCAACTGGTAGGTGAGAAGAAGCCTGAGTCTGATTTTGCAGGATGGAAACGGTGCCCCATAGGGTTGTGTAGGGTCCCACCTGCTCATCTTCCATGGCAGCCCCGTCCTAAGGAGACCAGACCTCTATATCCAGTCACTGGGTGGCTCAGGAGGCAGACATCAGATACCCTGCTTGTTTCTCCCTCCAGCCAGAGGCCTTTGAAGTGCACGCACCACCCCTGCCCTGTCCCAGGAAGAGCTCGTCCTGGGTGGGCCCAGGGGGCAAGGGGAGGGGCCCCGGGCTCAGAGAGCAGCCCAGCACTCTTCCGAGGACCCGCAGTGCCACAGAGCATGGGGCTTTCCTCCACGTGGTGACCACGGAAGCCACAGCCTCCAAGATCCCCATCTCTCCCCACACCCCCCTGAGGGCCTGACTCACCCTCATTCCTTCTAGAACTCAAAGGGTCAGTTCCTCTTGCTCTTTGTGGCAGGAAACGGGGGTGTAAGGAGTCACAGCCAAGCCGGCGGCGGGGGGGAGGCAGCAGGAGGCTAGCGGCCAGTGGCACCGTCCCCGCTCCCCTGAGGGACGGGCGGGCTGCTCTAAAGAGCGGCCCAAGAAGCCCAAGAACCACAGGGCGGCCGGAAACAGGCCAGAGAAGGAGCTGTGAGGCCGCCAAGGCCCTCCAGCCCACTGGAGCAGCCGTCTGAGCTCGGGAGGGCATGCCGCTGCCGAGGGCGCGAGGTCTCCCTCGGGGGGCAGGGGATTTCTTTCCGCCGCTTGCCCTGATCTCGTGATGAGTTTCAATTCCCTCCTTGCCACCCAAGTTCCTTCCTGCGCTACTCAGTGGGGAAGGCCCCCTTGTCCCCATGCCGGCCACACACCAGTTCACCCGGAGCCCTGCCCCTGGCCTGTGCATGTGCGCGCGCACACACATGCAGGCATGCACACAAACAAGCATCCACACATACACATATCTGTGCTTCCACCTGCATGCGCATGCTTTCCAAGGGCTGTAGCGCTGTGAAACCACAATATTTTCCCAGCCAGCCAGCCTCCCTGAGTGTAAGGCCATGGGCAGTCCTCCTCGTGGAAGACCCCCCAGCGTCCGTGACACCCCGCCCAGGCCGGCAGCAGCCTGTCTGACGGGGGAGGCTCTCTGCAGGGCCCACTGCTGCAGCCCCAGGGGGACTCCTGAAACCGCTGCTTTCCAGCCCAGCCTGGGCGCACAGCCATGGGCCCGACAGGAGTAGAAGGAACCTGAAGAGGCCCTTTCCCCATCACCCCTGAGAAGCAACCTCAGCAGAACTCCACCTGTGCACTGGGGAGAAACACCATTTCTCCTCGTGAGGAGTAACTGAAGGAATGTGTGTGGAGTTCCCAGAACCATGCCTGGCTCATAGAAAGCACTACATCCATGTCACTTACTGCTATTAGTATTTATTTGTTTATTTGGGTTTTTTTGCATTATCATTGTTATTATTTTGTTTCTTTGGGTTAAAAATCGTCCTCCCCTGGAGAACATCTTTGAAATGCACACGGCCGCTGTGAAGAGGGGGGGCAAGTGGAGTACAGAACACTAAAGGGTGGTGGGTGCAAGCCGAGAACCACGGCAGGCCAGTGGGCAACTCTGGGAGGGCCTTGAGGGCGCCCGCCCCTCACCCTGTTCTCTCTGTGCGCCCCCGGCCCCCATCGGTCCAGGCCGGACCTGCCCCTGCCTAGCTCTGCTCTGGACAAGTGTTCCCTGAGCAGTTCCTCCACGCAGGAAAAGGGGCTCAATTTAGGGGGGGGGGAGAGGAAAGAAAATACAGGATACCCAGTTCAATTGGAATTTCAGATCAACAAGAAATAATTTTAATAATTTTCTACTGTAAGACTGCTCCATGCAATACGTGAAACATGCACAAACAAATTATTTGTTGTTGATCTAAAATTCCAATTGAACTGGGTGTCCTGTATTTTCTCTGGCAACCATCTGCCAAGGGTGCCTGAGGCCCCGAGGTTTGGGAAACAAGAGCGTGGGAATATGCCTCTGACCACTTCCCTTGGCCTCTCCCCAGTGCCCTGGGCTGTGCCCTCCCTGCTCTGCTAGGAGGCCTGTTCACACCTGCCCCAGAAGATGCCCCTCCCTCAATGCCCCTGTGTTTTCTCCCCTCGAGGAGGGCCCTCTGACCTGGGCGCCGACTGGGCTTCTCCAGGCCCCACCTGGAGACGTCGCGCCCACACTCAGCTCTCCTCCAGGGTCTGGGTGCTCCGGGGCAGGGAGAAGGGGCCCTGGCTATACCCCCTTCTCCTTGACCTCTGCCACCGCCAGGGCTCCTTTCCTGGCTCTGAGGCTGTGGCCGGGGATCTGGAGAGGAGAGTAAATGAATGGCCCAGGCACTTCTGCCTTGTCAGCCCCCGTGGCCAGGGTGACCAGGTGTGAAGAGGAGAAGCATGAACGCCTCGGTCATGGGGTCAAGAGAGCCTGCAGGAAGAGAGGGGTGGGTGGAGGAAGCGCGCAGACCACCTGACTGGGCGTTTCCTTTCTGCGTGTGCATGAGAACGCAGAATTATGCTAAATCAAGGGCACTGGGGATGGAGACCAACGGCTGCTCTTGACTCAGTCCAGATTCCTAGTCCCTATTGTCTTCTGGGGAACAGCCCCTTCCCAGGCACTCTGCTAACATCCAAGGATGTCCCTGCATCTAGGAGCCAGAGTGACACGCAGGTACTCAGCCCAATGGCCACGCGTCACCTGCTGTCTCCACTCCCCCAGAGCTGGCCTCCCTCTCACCCTGCCACCTCCCCAGTCTGTGGTTCTCTCTCATGGCCTCCCTGTGGTCTGTTTGTCCTTCTAGGTCTTTGGAATTTGGACCAGTTTCTGCGCCGCTTCAACCTGGGCATACCAGAAGCAACCACCCAGTTCATGACCCAAAATCAAAATGACTCGCCACCCGTCCGGGCTCCTGAAGGAGGAGGAGGAGGAGGAGGAGGAGGGGGAGGGGGAGGAGGGGGAGCGGGAGGAGGGGGAGGAGACAGTGCCGAGGGTCCCGGGGACAAGAGCAGTGAGCCCCAATACAAATCCAAACAGGTCTCAGGCTTAGTCTTGCAGGTGTGCATCCACATTGCCCACTGCCTATGGTCTGGGTAAGGAGACACCTTTGGGTATGGAAGTCCTTTTCTTCCAAATTTAAAAAAAAAAAAATCATCCAGGTCGTAGTGGTTGGATGTTTTGTTTCCTAGCCTGTCCTCCTTCAAACACCAAGGGGAGGAAATCAATCAATGCCCAGCACGTGGGGCCTGTAAATACAGGTGCAAAAGGGCATGTTGGTGGGGTGGGGGGTGGGGGGCGGGTATAAAAAGACAGGCAGGAGGTGGAGATCCCCATCCCTGAACTGTCACTGAGGTGCGCTGTGCAACCTTGAGCCAGTCACTCACCGTCTTTAAAGTTCTGCTTCCTCAGAGGTAAAATTGACGTAGGACGAAGAGGTAGGGGCGGCTGGCTTATCACTGTGGCCCTTTCCGGCTCCAACATTGAACACCATTCAACTATTGTGGGCACCTACTATGTGCCTGACCTTCTGCTAGGTGCAGGGGATCCACACGTGAAAAGGGCAAGCAAAACAGGAGGCTCGCTTCATGAACCCAGGAGGGGAGGGGGCGATTCATCAGGTGACCACAAGCAAATTACAGCATATGTGGCAAGTGCTCTGAGGGTGCAAAGCGGACTTGCTTTATGATGGGGGAGGAGGGTCAGGCAAGGCCTCTCAGAGGAAGCGATGTTTAACCTCAGGGCTGAAAAGCAGGGTAGAGGTTAACTATGAGTGGGTACAGGGGTGGAGAGCTTGCCAAATAGAAGGAACACCTCCGTGCTCCACTGCTTCCAGGGCCAAGGGCGGCATCTTCCACCCTTGGTCCTGGGGCTCTGTGGGTGTCTGCGAGCCTCACACTTCCCGCACCCCCACCCCAGGGGCCCAGGGAACAAAGGGCCAGTGGTGGCCCCCTGGAAAGGTAAGCAAAGACCAGAACATGCCAGGCCTCACAGCCAAGCTCAAGGTTTGCACTGTACCCTGAAAGCCGTGGGAAATCGTGCAGCGACGTGTAGATTGGAGGGAGAGAGGAGGCATAACCTGGTCTGTGCTTGTAGGAAGCTGTGAAGAACTCCTTGGTTTCTGCACGGAAAGGATTTTTGGTGTCTACCTCCCTGCACGTCCTCCAAATATCTCTTGGCTTTCCCTCCAAGGACCCCTCAGAGGTACCTCTTAACTATGGTCTCATTCACAGCCTAGAGTATCTCAGCTCCCCACTCCCAAATCCAGTCCTCTCAGTGCCCCCAATCTCTGCTCAGTGTCCCTCCAAGAGTTAATGGCCACCCCCCACCCCACCCCACCCCCCCGCCCCACCGCAGCCTTCCTTGGCTAGAGGATAGCAATGCTGGTGAGTCATATGTGCAAGTGCCTTGAAATCCCCAGATGAAGGGGCAGGCTGCAGCCGAGCACTGCATTATTGCCCTCTCAGATCCGGGACCCACACCAGCTGGAAGGCAGAGGGGCCCCGGCCAGCCCCTCAGCCCAGCTGAGCACCGCTGGGTACCTGGAAGACTCTCATGGTGGCATCTGAAGAAGACAATGAGCTGGGAGAGACCGCATGTGTGAACAGGGAGGGGACTGGGCCATGCTTCCCCCGCCATGGATAAATTCAGCTCCCGGTGCCTAAGCGAGGGACACCCAGTTCTCGTCCTGGAGAAGGTCCTTTGATGCCCGCCCGGGCAATAGGAACTCCTACTCCCTTCTACCCCACCAGATGAGTTTGCCAGCAGAGCTAAAAGAAGAAACAAAAGGAAGTGTCCATTTGCAGTGTCATGGAAAGCAGGCTCGGAAGGGACTTTGTGGGTGTCTGCGAACCTCACACTCCCCGCATCCCCCGCCCCGCGGCCCCAGAGTGTAATTGGCAGCTCCGGTTGGGCCCAAGTCTGGGCTAAATGGCAGGTCAGCTTCCTAGAGCAGCCCCAGGTGGAGATACATCCTCCCCTCTTCTGCTTTTAATTCCTTGTGGCTAGCCTGTTTATTTTGGGTGAGGAAAAAAAAAATCGGATGTTTATCCTTCGAGGAAATTATCGGCTTGCTTTCCTTCCTTTTTCCCCCCTCCTTTCTTTTCCCCCGGTGTTTTTGGGCTCTTCGCTCAGCTCCAGGAGAGACCCCCACCCTCCTGGCCCCAAAATGTGAAAAAAGAACAAAGCTGGCCCGGGCTCGAGGCTGCAGACAGCCTTGCCAGACAGCCCCTGGAAGCCACAGAGAAGGAGGTCCCAGTGGCAGGGAGACAAAACCTGGAGGCCAAGCAACTTCAGGGAAACCCACCCCTGACTCAGCTCTGCCTGCGCAGCACTTGGGGCCCGGGTCCTTCTCACTGCCTCCTCCCAGAAGAAACAAAGTGAGCGTGTCGATTGCTGAGATCTCTCACGCAGCAGCTAAGAAGGACATTGCATATGAGCGCATTAGTGTCCCCTCCACAGGGATAAAGAGGACTGATACTTCTACCATCATTATCAGACACCTTCTGCATACCAGGAACTGTGCCAGACGCCGAACATGTGGCCCCTTGTTTAGTTCTTTTCTGCACAGCTTCACAGCCCACGGGCCCTCGTACATATTCTCTCATTCGATTGTCACAACAACCTAATAATGTAGGTGTTGTTGTTCTCCTTTTATAGAGGAGGAGCCTGACATTCTGATAAGTTAGGGAAGCTACTCCCTGTTCTGTAACTAGTAACGATGAAATCTGGGGTTAATTTAAGGCTCCTCACTCAGTACTCAGAGGCCACGAGTACTCTAAGTTTGCTCTCTGGGCGACAGAAAATAAAGTCAGGCCTTCTGTTTACTCAGATGCCAGGAGGGCCGAGAGTGAAGGCTGAAAGTTCCAGAAGAATTTAAGGGACTGTCTCTCCCAAGCACCTTCCCTTCCCTCAGCTTCAGCTAGTCTTCAACCAAGTGTGACTTGTGGGGAGGGCCAGCTCCTGGACACTCCCAGCAATGGCCCCGCCCAGCTCAAGGTCATGACCATCCCCACCCCCCCTGCCCAGGGGAACTACCCCAACAGTTTACCACCCTCAACCCACGGAACCACCCCCTCCCTCTCGTGTGATAACTGCTCCGAGGGAAGGAAGGGAGTGGAAAAAGGGTGGGGGGAGCCTTGTAGGAAGGCTTCCTGATGGCGGCGGCGGCGGCGGCGGTGGTGACTATGGTGATCATGGTGGCGGCGGCGGTGGCGGCAGAGGGTCCAGGCAGCAGGGCCGAGCAGCCCTGACAGAGGAATAGAGCCTGGTAAATGCATAAGGTGGTGTAGTCTAAAAAGCACAGCTTTTCTCCCCTAGCATACCTAAATTCACATCGAATCTCTACCCCCTGATAGCCCTGTAACCTCGGGCAACTTCCTTGCTCTGGGCCGCTGTTTCAACTACAAAAGTAGTAAAAAAAAAAAAAAATGTATTGGAAATGAGAGCCTTCCTCAAAGATCTGTTGCAATGGTTAAGTGAGAGAGCACGGAAGGCGCCCAGGCGCAACGCCTGGCATGCAGGCTGCTCGGCAAATGCAAGTTTTCCCCTCTTTTCCTGTCTCCACCTCACCTGCTCTGCTCTCTGGCTCGTAATGGGAAAGAGTCACTTTCCCCAGAGGAGAGTCCTTCTCAAGAGACCCATCAAAGGACCAAGCCCCAGCCCAGCATCCCCCTCCCAAGCTCAGCAAAACATTGGGTGGCTTGGATCAGGAGAGACAACCCAGTTCCTTAGCAACTAACAAGCATTTCCCTGTAAAGACAAAGACCCTTCACTCAGAATGCTCCCTCCCCCACCCCCCTCGCTGCTCCAGGTGTCTGATCTCAGCGCAGGAGAGGGGCGAGGGGGCGAGGGGCGAGGGGTTGCCCACCCCCCAGAAGCCCAGGGGCCTCCTGCCCCACCCTCCCAGCAGTCCTGATATTCCCTGTAATTATCCCACAGCACCTTTCATCCTGGTGCTAATTACCTTTCACATTTAGCCCCAGGGGCTGATGGGAGACACGTGAGGTTCGTAGGCACACACAAATGCCCATACATATTTCCCGTTCTGAGGGAGCCCCTTCCCAGTTTAGAGACAGGAAACTAAGACTGGAGCGAGGATCCAGTTCCTGCAGGGTTCCCAACTGATCTGAGAAACAGGAGCCGAAGAGCCTGGTTCAGGGAGAAGGGAAGATGGGGTCGCTGAGGGGCCTGGGGCACGAGGGGCCAGGAAGGAGAGGACCCTTTCGAAAGGACTGTGGAAAACTGCTAGGACAGAGGTCCAGGCTCTGAGCGCCCCCTTGGCGCCACCACATGTGAGCTGTCCTGCTTAACACAGAGAGGACATTTCAAAAGGAAAAGGAAATATTTTAATATAAAAAGAAAGGAAGAGAAGGCCTCAGGAAGAGAAGGAAACAGAAAAGAATGACACGCGGCTGGCGGGCCGGCCAGCCTGCCTGACGCAGCCAACGAGCGGGAGCGGAGGCCCGACTTAGCAGCAGCACCTGTGCTGTCATTCCCTGCTGCGCGAGCCCCAGCAAGTCGGCCGCCCTCACCTGGGCCTCAGTTTCCCCCCCCCCCCCATACGATAGTTTGGAACGGGCGTTCTCCAAGGCCCCATGCTAGCCGAATGGCCTGCGATCCTGTGTGGTTATTCGGGGGAATGGCAGAGAAGTCCACGACCACCTTCCCTTTGGCTGGGAGGTTGAGTGGGCGCCACTAGAACAGGGTAGAGCGCGCATTCTTGGGATTAAGAATGAAAAAGAGCCAAGTGCATTTGACTGCAGGAGCCAGAGAACTCAACCAGGAGGCCCAGGTGGAAGAGGAGTTGCCTGTGTGGGAGCGGGGAGCCCTGGGATTTCGGGGAGGCCCCCTCCCAGAAGCAGCAGCCCGTGGCAGGGCTCACCCTCCCCCGACCCCGGCCCAGCCCCGGAAACCCATCGTGAGGCCCTGGCGGAGGGAGGGCGGCCGAGCCGCACACAGGCCCTGTGTCTGCACCCAGGCGCAGAGGGCAGGAGTGCGGCTCAGGCCCGGGGCAGGGCACAGAAGCACCTGCTTTGCTCCTTCTGAACTGGAGCCGCCCCACGGCCCACTGGCACTGGCATAAGGAGGCTGGGCAGGGAGCAGAGGGTTCGAAGGAAAGAAGCTGAGCCTGTCACAAAGGCGGGCGCTCCCGGGTCCTCAGTCCCAACTGTCACCCTCGTTCTCGTGAAGAAAGCGGGCCGTGGCCTAAGTGGGCTTCCCTCAGGGTCCGGGCAGAAGGGCGAGCAGGGGCAGTGCCCTGACGAGCCCTGGCACCCTCCACCCTGCACACGTTCGCGCGCACACACACTCACCCACACGCTCACGTACGCTCTCACACACTTATACGCATACTCACACACACAGAGAAGCAACTGGACATACACATGCAAGTCCCCCTAAAGCAACAGATCCCTTACACGTGTGCTGTGGCTGTCACACCAGCATGCAGCCCACCGTTCTTTCATGTAGGTAGGGACTCGGCTGTGTGATAGGAACTGAAGGGACTGCAAGAGAAACCGCCAAGGTGCTAGCCCTCCGGAAGCTCTTCCTGTGTGGCGGGAGAGGGTGTGGATGGACAGACACAAAGCCTGTCAAGAGTCCTGTAGTGGTGAGGCCTGCAGGAGTCCAGCATTAGAGAGGGCCGTGGGGAGGCCAGCTGGCCAGAGAGAGGGGGAGGCGTTGCAGCCAGAGGGATGGAGCAGGCCGTGGAGGGAAGGGGCTCAAGGAGGAAGGCCCGACAGGGCGGTGAGGGTCCTGAAGGGAAGGCACGCATAAAGGAGAAACTGGCTAGTCCCTGGCCAGCGCTCCTGCGGGGACGCACTCACACTGGCAGTTCACTAACCTGCCCCCAAACCCTGACCACAGACAGCACCCGCATCTGCCCTCACAAGGACACTGGTCACCACTGTCCACACATATACAAACGCATGTGCACACTTAAGCACACCTCTGCTATACGCATCCTGACGCACGCACACACAGTGTGAATACGCCAGCCCACACAAAATCACATGGTGTGCGCACCCGCTAGACGCTCCAAGGTTTCAACTCTGCCAAGCTCTTTCTAGACATCCATGCAAGCTGTGTGCACGTGCATTGTTCAGCCTGGGCAGTCGCCAATGCAGGATGTGCACATGTGTGCAGTCTCCATATATGCACGTCCACTTGGTTCACAACCCACATACACACCAGCCCACGTTGTCACAGACACACCCCCCGCTTTGAATTGGACTGAGGACCAGAAAAAGTCCAACCCCAACTCTCACTTCTCAATTTCCTGATGTATTGTAGTATGTGGATTGGGAGGGGGGCAGTGCCGGTGGATTTATGTGTGTGTAAGGCCTTGGGGGGTGGGGGAGGGTAAGCGGAGGTTCTGGCAGAGGAGGGAACCCAGGCCTTCCCCTGATGTCCACAAGGAAGGCACTCAGACAAAACCAGCACCCCGACCTCTGGGCCCTGCCCAGCTGCCAGGCCGGGGACAGAAGCAGCTAAAAGTGGCCAGTCTGAATTGCTAAATCTGTCCTCCGTGGAGAAGGGGAAACGCGTCAGTTCCCTGGGGAAGTGGCCGAGCCCAGGGTGGCCACAGGTCCTGGGCTTCTACTCCAATGGAAAAAAAAGTTGCTCAAATAGATCTGACGCTTTGTTTTCGAACCCAAAATACTCTGTGTCGGCAGGCGGAAGTGTGACCGCGGGAGGGAAGTGGGGCAAGAGGGGAGGGTTAGTTTCCATTGCGGCGACTTTTTCTTTCGTTTGGGGTCTAGGAGCAGCTCTCCCGGGCGATCAGAGGATCCGAGAAAGTGCAAAGTGCGTGTGCATGCGGGGAGTGCGGCTCTGAGATTGGGGCTGGGTACCCACAGCCACAGCCACAGCCACCCGGGGCCCTTGCCGCCCTTCCCCAGGCCTCTGACAACTGCCGCCCCGGTCCTCTCTCGCACTGTCAGAACTTTCTCTCGGGCCAGCTGGTGGCAGGCGGAAAAGCCAATGGGGAAGAGGGGCTGGTGCCAGGAATAAAGGGACAAATCACAGGCAACTTCGCCTTCAGAGACTTTCCTTAGTGGACTCTGATGTAACCTTTTAAAACAAAGATATATTTACACCAAAAAAAAATGTAAAGATGATCCAATAAGGTGGCTGGCCCACAGCACAGCCCTCACGTCTTCCTAAGCAGGATGTTCAGGTCCCCGACACTCATGCCGGTTCCAAAATGCCAGCATGCCCTGCCATCACGCTCTTCTTTTTCCTTGTGTCACTTATCACCACCTCCTATGTGTTTACTGATTGCCCATCCCCCCGGCCCCCAACACTCACCAGACCTCCTGCCTCCCCACAGCAGGGACCTGGGCTGCTTTCCTGCCCGGCTGTGTTGCCGATGCCTGACACACAGCAGGTTCACAATAGATCATTGTCAACTGTTGAGAACTATAGGGAGGGGGGAAGGTCTATTGCCTCACGGGGACTTGTTAATTCAAAAATCCTAAGGCCTGCTACACACCACATACTCCTGCTAGGTGGGGGTGCCGTGGGCTGAGATGGGGTGCAATGGGGATACAACAGAAAATCAGAAGCTCTCACGGACCTTCTGGAAGGTTCCAGGCAGGAGAGTGGCAGGCAGACATTTATCAAAGCACTACACAAAGAAATGTAAAAAGGTCAGTTGGATTAAGGCGACTGAGGACTGGTGTTGGGTGCGTCACCTGGGATGGGGGTATCAGAAGAAAGGCTTTTCTGAGGAAGTGGTGACTGGGCAGCAGGATGAGTGCCCTCATGACCCCGCGGCCCGAGTGCGGGGCACGGCACCCCACCGGGCTGCTGCGGGAGGCGGGAGGCGGGAGGCCGGAGGCCGGATTGGGACCGGCGGCCCAGGGCCTGTGAACCCGCTGCAGTTCAGCGGCGGCTGTGCGCCCTCGGTCCCTGGGTGATTTTTACCGGCTTTTAATGACGGCAGGGTAATCGCCCTAATGAACAACTCCCTCCGGGCTCGGGGCAGCAGACTGCGATGAGGAAAGCCGCCAGTGACTCACGCTGACTGCGCCTGGAGCCGGCTGCCCCCGGGCGCGAAGAGCGCCCGGCCCCCCATCTCCGCTCCGCGCGCCCCTCCAGCGCCCTCCCGGGAGGGGAGCGCGGAGGGGCCCCGAGGCCTGCAAACCCCTGCTCCGCCTGCGCGGGGCCGGCCAACCCGGCGCGTCCACTGCCACTCCCAGGGGTGGGAGTGGGGGCGGGGGCCCACCCGGGGGCCCACCCCGAGACTTGTCGCTTGGCCCTTGGCCCCTGGCCCCTGCGCCTCTCTGGCATCCCCTCCCCACTCACGGCTCCGCTCCCCAGCTGCCTGGGTTGGGGAGAGAGTGGGCCTCGCTCTGGTGTGTCAGAGTCCCTGATGATGCGGCCTTTGCTGGGATTGGCATCCATCCCCCAGCCCCACTTTCTCTGCCAGAGCCTCAGTTTCCCCGGGCTGAGGAGCAGTAGCTCAAGATTCTCCACACCACCCCCCACCCTGCCCCCGGGTGGCGGGAGTATTAATTACAGTTTATTCCAGGCTTTGAAGATGAAAAATGCCAAGGATCATTACCAGTCAATTAACGGGGCTATTACCACTTGAGTTTATGTCTGATTAACCCCGCTCCACCCCCATCCTGGAGTCCATGTTGCCTTGGACTCCTCAAGCTCCATTCTCCTGGGTTTCACACCCCCAGATACCCCCCTTTCCTGTTCCTGCTAATAGCATCTGGGACCCCAGGCCTGGTAGAGTCATTCTTCAACAAATATTTAGGCAGCACTCCCATAAGCCCTGTTCTAGCTGGCGACAGAGCAGCTAAGAGCACAGCCCCAAGCCCCTGCCCTCCTGGAACCTACATTCTGGGGGCTGCCCCGATGCCCCACTCGGTCTGGCCGTCCAGGCTCAGTGCGGCCTCCCTTCTTCCCCTCTAAGATCTCTCACTGGTCGACAAAACCACAGTCAGGCCTAGAGCAGGCGCTGGGAGAGAAGTCCTGGAAGGACAACGCTAAAGGGTTCTAGTTACAGAGATGGGAAAAATAAATAAATAAAGTGAACATGAAATTGTGGGGGAGGGGAGAGAATCACAGCTCCTGGCACTGAACACCCCCTGCCCTCCCCTGCCCTCCCCTCCTCACACCTCCCTCTGCTCCCCTCCTCACTTCTGGGGCTCAGTCCCTCTTCAAGGACTTCCTCAAGCCTCCCTCCCCCCAGCTGGGCCTTCTGCTCTCCCTGAACAGGTCCCCTCTGCCGCCCGCACTGGTTCTTCCCTCTCTGAGCTCCCTGCCTGGACTTCCTTGGAGACACTGTCCTGTGTGGGCGCACTTCCACCGGAGCCTCATTCCTCACTTCCCTTTAAGCTGCCTGCCCCCTGGCAGGCAGCAGGACCCCGTCTCAAGTCTGTTCCCTCCACACAGAGTGCACAGGAAGTGCTCCCCAGACGGCTGTCTCGCAGAAAGGGAGAGCTTTGTCCCAGACCTAGGAGCACCACCCCGCAGCCAAAGGGAACCTGGGGGGACGATGGACCCCTAACCTGTGTGGGGAGGTGGGGAGGGGCGGAGTCTGTGCTGGGTGATGCAAAAGAAAGGGCCTGGTGGGAATGACCAAGGGGATCCAGCTGCTCCTCAGGTTGACCGGGTTCCAGAATTACCAACGTGGACACTTGCATCGCGTCAACAGACTCTGATGGGGCAGCTGCTGGGGACAGGTACAGGGGGTAGCGCTGGGGAGGCAATGAGGAATAAGACTCAGTCCCTGCTCTTGGGGAGCTTGATAGCATCTCTTGTCTTCCAGTGACTTTCTGGGTGACATTGGGCCAAATAATTCTGCAGGACACTGATGGGCAGACTTCACTGCTTTGTTCCCACAGCCTGCGGGGTGATGGGGCGGGCCCGAGCAGCAGCAGCCTTTACCCAGGGGGTGTGAAAAGGGTTTCATTTTCCTAGCGAATCAGGGCGTGACACAAGTGGGGAAGCCCTGTGTAAGCCCTCTGGTGAAACCGGTTGCTCATGCAACTGATGAACTCAAATTCTGGGCCCAAAAACCTGCTTTTCCCTAGATCCTGGATCTTTGACTGCCTTGAAATGCAAAGAACCCAAAAGGCTGCCCCGGGCTCCTCACCCTGAGGGATCAGGCAAAGGACCTGCTTGCTGGAGGCTGAGGAGGGTCTTGAGGCTGGGGGCTGATAAGAGACAGGGGTCTAAAGACCGCAGCCATGTCTGGTGTCCCAGAGGATTTTCTTACGAGCAAGGAGGAGAGGAACCTACCAGCCGCTTGGAGCCAGCCCCTGTGCCAGGGGTGAATCCTGTCCCCAACAAGAGGCCTGTGGCAGAAGGAGCAACAGGAAAACCCTGCTCTGATCGCTCTTCTCTCCTCTCCCTCCTTTTCTCTCTCACTCCCCCTTTGCTCCCCCCGGCAGCCTCCTCCTCTGTCCCCCTACATTCATACCTTTTTCTGGTTCATTTCAGATGACAAACTTCCTCTTTCCAGAAAGCCTCATCCCCCAAGAGTCCTTTCTGCAGAGACACCATCCTTTCCCAGCTACGTAGCGGGGCTGTCCCACCATGGCCCCCAGGGACAATGACAGGCCACCCGAGCACATGATGCCACTTACCCTGTGTAAATTCCTGAAAAGTCCTCACTACAAGCCCTCACCCCCTGGCCCAGTCCTGCTCCCTGCTGAGGATCCCAGCCCAGTCCTTTCGAGGCCCCAAACTTACAAAGGCACACTAAGGCACGTCTCCTCCCAACCCTGCCTGCCACAGAGCCCGACAGGTGCAGAGCCGGGAGGAGTTTGGAGGTAGGTTGTCCGGTCCAGCCCCCTCAGCAGAGGCCCAGGACCAAGGGCACCCAGCCCAAAGCCACACGGACCACTTATGGCATAACCCAGAACTCCTGATTCCCAGATCAGGGCTTGTACTTTCCATTCATTTTTCCGAGTCTCCCCTTCCATCTTGAGACCTTTCTTCCCTCCCTGCCCCAGCCCAGCCTGGCCTTGGCCTCTCATCCTTTGGACAGTCCTCGCCCCCACCTCTTGCAATTACTCACTGCCTTGGACCTGGGTCTGAGGAGGATTCTCCAGGGCCACTTTGGGTCCTCCCCGCCCAGCAAATGTACTTTGTAACAAGGCTTTCTCCCTTTAGTCACCAGACTCTCCCAAAATTGCTTGAAGCATGATTTAACAAAAAACAAAAAACAAAAAAACTGGCCCTGACTGGGGTGGTTCAGTGGATTGAGTGCCGGTCTGGGGACTGAAGGGTCACCAGTTTGGTTCCCAGTCAGGGCACGTGCCTGGGTTGCAGGCCAGGTCCCCAGATGGGGGCATGTGAGAGGCAACCGGTCGATGTATCTCTTGCACATTGATGTCTCTCCCCCTCTCTTTCTCTCTCCATTACCCTCTCTCTAAAAATAAATAAATAAATTCTTTTTTAAAAGAAGAAAAAAAAAACTGATTCAACATGATTATAATGAGTTGGTTTGAATTTAGGCACAAATAGGTGTTTAATATGGAAGCATATGATTGGCTGCGACAGGATCCTATAGCCTGAGACAACCTACGGCAGTGGGACCCAAGCTCAGAGTGGCAGTTGCCATTCCACCTACTGGGAGCCCTGGGAACAGGGACCCCCTTGACCTCCTTGAGTGCAGTATCCCTTTCCTCTCACCTGGCCCGAGCTCTCCCCTCCCCCATGCTGGGTCCCACGAGTGCAGGAAGGCCACACTGCAGCTAGCCTGTCCTCTGCTTGTTGCCGCCACAGGTTTTACACCTAGGCCTCCTCTTGGCCACATCTGCTACCTCATTTATTTCCCCCGACAGTCATCATGGGACAAACAGCACAACTAAGAGCAGTAGCTTTGGAGTCACAAGGCCCTGAGTTCAAATGTCAACTCAGCCACTTTCTGACCACATGTCCTTCAACCAACTTCTCAGACTCTTTCCAAAACCTTACATCCTTCATTTAAAAAAAAAAAAAGGTTGAGGGGCAGTCCTAAAAGCTTCCTCAGAGATTGTTGTAAAGAACAAAGAAAATGAAGTATGTCCCCAGGGCCCCGTCAACCCATCCTCTGTGGATGCAGAAGCTCTGCGAGCCTGAAGCCTCCAGAAGTCCCCAAAAGAGTCTCTGCTCTGGCTTGGAGCCAGGAGCCCCACACTCCAAAGACATCTCGGCCATCATCACTAAGCTGCTTCTGCAAGCTTCTAGGCAAATCCCACCTAACCTCAGTGCTGGCTGTCATTACCAAATAAATGGCAGTTACCTCTAGAGCACCAGGGAGAGTCCACCGGTGACCTGCCCGTCTCTTCTGTGGCCCCCGAAAATGAAAAGTAACTGAAGACCACTGAGAGAACTGTCATTCGGGAGTAATCCCACCAGGGTGGGCCCTATACATAGGGCCTGGTGTGATCTGACCCTCAGACTCTTTCTGTGCTCAAATCAACAACTCTTCGTCACTGGGCCTGATATCCTGCAATGAGGCCTCATTCCACCAGCATTTATGAGCACCTACCATTTTCCAGGCATTGGGCTTAATTCCTTTGGGTTATATATTACCCTCTCTAAGCTTTTTCTTTTGAAATGCAAATACCTTCTGAGAAGAGCAACGTGTTAACTCACTAATACCCCTGAATTAATTGCGGGGAGGGGGGGCGGGGGGAGGTTCTTTCTTTTAAGGCAGTAGAGAAAGCCTGGACATCTTTAGCAAAAAAGGGAAGCTAAAGTTCAGAGGGCAGGGCTGACTGCAGAACTAAGAAGCAAGACCAAGCAGGAACCGGCCCTTGTTTTCGGTGGATGCTATCCTAGCATCTCCTCCTTCATTTATCCTTTCACAAAGGCCAGCGCGCCCCTGCCTCCACAAGCAGCCGCCGAGCCGCAAATGCAGCTGGAGAGGCTAGCCGAGTCGAGGGAGCAGCCAGGGGCTGGGCGGCCTTGGCCCGGCTGCAGAGGATCGGGCCTGCCTTTCACCATCTCCTGGGTGAGGACGCCCTGAACCAGTGCCTACTCGCTCCCCAACAAGTCCAGGGCTTAGAGTTCAGGTAATTAGGCCCTTGGCAATCTCACCTGAGCCCGCCAATAAAACAGACAATCATCCCCAACCCCTGTTCAGGAGGGGGGACGGAGAAGAGGAGGAGGAAGGGAAGAAGAGAAACTTTTTTTCTTTGCTGCATTCAAGGCTTGGCGGCCATAAGGGAGACTGCTAGTAGTCTACAAGCAACCACTCCAAACACCCCACCCCCACGCCATACCCAGGGTTGTCCCCTCCTGCCACAGAACCCTGGCCTCCGTCTGCCACCATCATCAGGGTGACAGGGGACACCTGTGTGGGCTGCTGCCTGAACAGGAGCCAGGCAGTGGGGGCCTGTGCTGGCACAAGCAGGCTTCTCCCAACATGACTCATTCTGTGGTAGAGGAGGGAAGGAAGGGCACCAGAACCCCCCGTCCCCCACGAAAGCCACGGCCACCCTCCAAAAATGCCTAGGACGCTGCTGCAGAGTGTCAAAGAGCTGCCGAGTGACTTCTTTGTACCCTGCCTTATTTCACCCCCAGCTCTTGGGGGTTCAGTCCTGGCCTAGGCTCCTGCCGACTGAAGACCATTTCTGAGCCATCGTGATGTTTGTGCAGTGCCCAGCAGGTACCTTGCACACAAATAGGACTTTCCTTTTTCCCTGAATAATAAACGTTAATACTTCTGCTATAGGATCACACTGATAGGGAATGGAGGTCCATGCCTGGCCCTTTTCACTCCCGATGTCACTTACACTCTTTCTTAAGATGCAAGCAGAAAAGGCTTCTCTATCACATGGTGGGGCGGGCGAGAATACAATTGAACAGTAATAATTGCCATTTAGAGAGTGCTTGCTAGGGATCTAGCATAAGTGTTCTGTGAAGATTATCTAAATTAATTCTAAGGCACTACTATTATCCCAATTTACAGACAAGAAAACTGAGGCTAAGAAAGAACTTTGTCCAAGATCACACTGCAGTTTCAATGACTACTTATTTAATTAATTGAAGACTCTTGTTCTATGTCAAGAACTAGTTGGAAGGAGGGGGAAGACCTTTGTCCGGCCCCTGAAAAAACTCTTATCCAGTTCACCAACCTGTAAGCAGGCTGTGGAGAAAGCCCACAAGCCCTCCTTGCACTTCTCCTTGGGTGTAATGAGTCTGGCTAGTCTAAAAGCGTCGGAGGGCCATCTCTAGAGAAGTTACACTCCTCCACCTTCTTTGGGGCCAAGGAAACCCTCAAGGATCCCAAATGTTCCCACTGCCTCTGTCTTTCCTAACAGAGGTCTCTATCGAACAGAACTGGGGGTTCTAGCTCCCCACTTTCCTCTCCTGGAGAGAGGCCTCAACAGGTGGGGAGGAGGTGCATCACGGCAGAGTCCGCCAGAGTTGGGCCGTGCCGCCTGGAGGTCTCTTCCTTCCTTCCCGTCACCCCCAGAAGCTGAGTTGTGCCTCTCGCGGGGAAACATGGGCACTGCAGTCAATACTGGGGCCTGCGGTTCGCCCAAGGCCGCGGACCTCACAGAGCCTCCAGGGCCGCGGGAACCCTCGGAGACCCCCGCCACCTGCGGGTGCACGCGCAGCCGGAGGCGCCGCAGAGGAACCAGGACTGGGACCTGAGTGGCCGAAGCTCGCTGGTCAGCGCCGCTCCCGGCCCCGCCCCTACCGCCAGGTCTCCGGCCAGAGGCCGGAGGGGGTGGCTAATATTTCCCGCCCCCCAGACCGCCTCCCTAGGTGACGCTACAGCCTGTGCGGTTCCTTTAAAGGCTGCGGGTTCCGTTCTTCTTTCCTTTTCCACTGGTTGCCAAAATATGCAAATCCGGGGACCGGAATCTGCAGCCAAATCGAGAAGGAGAAGGGGCGCGGCCGGCGCGTCACCGGATTCGCTCCTTGTATGGCTCTTCCCGGCTTGGCCCGCCGCCCGGCGACCCTCCTAGCAGCCGCCAGAGCCCCTCCCGCGCCCAGCCCGGCTCACACTGACGCCCACGTCCCAGAGCCGGCCGCCCGCCCGCCCCCACCAGGGAGGGTGCCGGGGGCGGGAGGCGCTGCACGCCCTGATTCCGGCCGGAGCCGGGACCGCTGCAGAGCGCTCGCCCCCCGCGCCGCGCGGGCGGAGGAGAGCCCGGGGACGCAGTGCCTCCCGGGTTTAGGAATGGGGAGCCTGGCGGGAGTGGCGGCAGGGGCGGGGGAGAAGGGGCTCGCGGGCGGCGGGAATCCCTCCTTTCCTAAGAACCGGAGAAGACCGGGGGAGACCGGCCCCTCCCACTCCCAATTCTCCACCGAGTGAAATGGAGAGGAGGAGAGCGAGGTTGTCATCCACCCCCACCGCTATGTGCAGCTCGGGAGTTCCTCCCACGCGTCCCCGGCCCGCGTGGCCCTCCCACGGCGCGAGGCCCGGGGATCCTCTCTTGCTCCTTGTCAACACTCCCACTCCCCCCGAGAAATGCATGTTCCCCCCAACCTGACTCCCCAGCGGGGGATGCGGGATTCACCGCACCCACGCGACCACCGAGGAGGGAATCCTCCCACGCCAAGCCGGTGTGATTCGGGGTCGCTCCCCTACGCTCCCTTCCTCTCCTCCGCTTCTCTTGGGCCTGGCCGCGCGCGCCCCGGGCGCAGGCCTCGGGGAACATATCAGCCGCCCCCGGAATCTGCTGCCGCTATGGGAGGTGACAGCGCTCCTGGTCGGCAAACAGGCAGCCCTTGACTGCAGGGCGCCAGGGACAGCCCTGTAGAAGGCGACGGGAAGGGTGGCGACCAAGGGAGGCTGCCGGGAGGCTGCCTTGGTGTCAGACTGTGAATTCGGCGTGATCCTGCAGCGACTCGGTGGCGGGCCCTTCCCAGGCAGCAACAGACAGCGGCTGCGCCTGGGCCTGCTAGGCCCTCCTGCCATCCCGTGGCCAAAGGGGGTGCTTAGGAAACGTTAGAGAATTTATCAAGGATTTGGTGCACGTGTCTCCTATCCGCTCAACTTCATTTTTTCTTCTTCGCCACCAAAACCGCACATCCTCGGACCGCCCCCCCCCCCTCCACCGCCCCAAAGTGCGGGGCTCTCGCCTCCCGCGCAACCTCTTTGCAACTACTCAGCCGGGAGTGAGCGCAGGGTCAGGGACGCTAGCAGAGGCAGGGGCGTGGGCGGCTAATCAGAGAGAGGGAGGTACAAAAGTTCTCGGGATACGGGACCAGGCATCCCTGCGCGCTGGAACCCTCCTCGAAGGGACGCGCTCCCGGTCTTCTAGTCTTAGGCAGGGTCCTGGACGCGAGAAGAGCGGCAGGAGCAGGGTCCGAGCACACGCCTTCCGGGTTCCCCAGAAGCTCCCAGGCTGCAAAGGGACATCGCCCGGCACTTTCAAGTCTCTTTCTTCCTGCTAGGGGTGTTGGAGGCCACCAGCAAACAACCCACCACACTCTCGCCCCCCGCCCGGCCCCCACGCTGTCCCAGCGCGTTCTCCTAGCACAGACCCAAAATAAACACACACGGTTAGGGCTTTTTCAAACCCGCGCTGCGCGCTTTACGCTTTGCGTTCAGTTGCATCCTCTTTCCTCTTTCCTCTTGAATTGTCCTTTCTTCCCATCTATTTCTCTCCTTCTCCCTCTTTTTTCGAGATCCGCGAGCGGTGCGGACTCTGCTCGCTGGCTGCGGCCCGCTTCCTGCTTTCTAATGTTCCATTGTGAGGAGCTTCCATTGTGACGTCGCGCCCCTTCGGCTGGGCTTTGTCTGTCCATATATGGGCAGCTACGTCACGGAGCTTTCCCGGGGCTCAGATAAATAGGCTGGTGGAGTTCCCTGGCTGGGAGCTTTTGGGCAGCAGTGAGCTTGCTAGGAAGCAGCGGGGCTGGTGGTGGAGGTAGCAGCAGCGGCAGCAGCGGCAGAGGCGGCGGCGGCGGCAGTGGCGGCAGTGGCGGCAGTGGCGGCGGTGGCGGTGGCGGATCGGGGGGTGGGGGGGCCGCCGGCGCGCGTCTGTTTGTAAGATCAATACTGAGACCGCGTCGGACCCCCTCCGCCAAGACCCCCCCACCTAGCCCCCAGCCCACCCCCCGCACACGCCCCCCCCTCAAGACCCAGCCTCCTACGGCACCAGCCAGGCACCCAAGAAGATTACTCCCCTTTGCCCTCTCTCCCACCCACCCCCCAAAAAGAGAAGATCCCCTCCTCTGGCCCACCCCTTCCCCTCTTCCCTCCCTCCTCCCCCCGAACTTTCCCTCTCGCATGCTTTTCCCCTGCACCACGGATCGCCTCTCGGATGCCGCTGGCCTGGAAGCTGCGTTAGGAGCGAGCGGCGGCGGTGGCGGCGGCGGCGGTGGCGGCAGCTCGGGAGTGCTATGACCGGCAAACTCGCCGAGAAGCTGCCGGTGACCATGAGCAGTTTGCTAAACCAACTGCCTGACAATCTGTACCCCGAGGAGATCCCCAGCGCGCTCAACCTCTTCTCCGGCAGCAGCGACTCGGTAGCCCATTACAATCCGATGGCTACAGGTAAGGGCGGCGGGGAGGCGGCGAGGCAGCGAGGAAGGAAAGGGAGAGGGAGAGGAGGAGGGAACCAGCTAGCGATGGATGGATGGATGGATGGATGGATGGATGGATGGATGGATGGATGGATAAGATGGGGGCGCGCTGGGAATTTTCCGGGGGGCGAGTTGCTTTTCCCACCCACTCCTCCCGCCCTCCCCTATCGGGAAGGCTCGGTTGGCGACGCCACGGTAGAGGCTTCTGTTCTCCCGGGTGGGGGCAGCCGCCGACCGGAGGGAGGTAGGTGCGAGCAGCTCTGCTCCGGGGTTCTCCACTCAGGGGGCGCGATCGCCAGGCTGCGCGCAAGGCGTGGTGCCGTCGCCCCCTTTCCCGGGAGGAGCCGAGCGTCCCTTTCACCCGCGCTCTCCCCCTTACTCCCTCAGCCCCCCACCCGGGATGGAGCCGTGTGCGGCGTGGAGTCCCCGCGGTGGGAGAGGTACTGCGACGCTACCTTTCCGGGGCGTTCAGCAAACCCGTGGGGGTGTGGGGACGGCGGGGAGAGGGAGGGGGTTCACCCCGCTCAGAGGCTGCCCAGGGGGGCGATCCCCGGGCCGAGGAGCTTGGGAAGAGCGGCCACTCCCGCCGTGGAGACGCGAGCCGGCTTTCCGCCGCCCTCCACCCTCGCTAGGGGCTGGGCTTTCTCCCTCCAGCAAGAGCCGAAAGCTTCCTCAGGCCCGCAGGAGGCTGGGCCGGGGGGAGGTGGCGGGCGAGCTCCCTTCTCGGGCAGCACCCCTCTACGCGCCGAGGACAAAGCGTCAGAGCTCTCGGGGTCATCGCCCCCGGCGCAATGCGCAGGGAGGGCTTCGTCGGGGCAGGAAAGGCGCGGCGTCCCGGCGCGGACAGGGCTAGGGGGAAGAGGCCGAGTTGTGTGCACTAGAGAGCGAGAGCCCGGCGCGCTCCGGGTCTGAAACTACCTGTAGCTGCAGCTACCTGCCCGCCCCACCTCGGAAACAACAATGCTTCTCGCGCGCGCGCGCGCGCGCGCGTGTGTGGTACGTGAGTGTGTGTGCGCGGCGTGTGTGGTGTGTGTGCAGCAGCCACTCCACACCCCGATCCGTAGTATTTTGCTGTATCCAGGTTGCGCCCGGGAGCGCGGCACCGCCCGCTTTGCGCCGAGCGCAGCTTTCCTTTTACCCCAAGCGCTGCGCACTCCACCCGGCCGCACCCTCCACACCTGGGCAAGGACCTGGGCGCCCCAGCCTTGGAGCCGGCTTGGCTTCACTCATCCCTCCCTTCTCTCCCCTGCTCTCCGCAGAGAATGTGATGGACATCGGTCTGACCAACGAGAAGCCCAACCCGGAACTCTCTTATTCCGGCTCCTTCCAGCCAGCCCCCGGCAACAAGACCGTGACCTACTTGGGAAAGTTCGCCTTCGACTCCCCTTCCAACTGGTGCCAGGACAACATCATTAGCCTCATGAGCGCCGGCATCTTGGGGGTGCCCCCGGCCTCAGGGGCACTCAGCACGCAGACCTCCACGGCCAGCATGGTGCAGCCACCACAGAGTGACGTGGAGGCCATGTATCCGGCGCTGCCCCCCTATTCTAACTGCAGTGATCTCTATTCGGAGCCTGTGTCTTTCCACGACCCCCAGGGCAACCCCGGGCTCGCCTATTCCCCCCAGGATTATCAATCGGCCAAGCCGGCCTTGGACAGCAATCTCTTCCCCATGATTCCTGACTACAACATATACCACCACCCCAACGACATGGGTTCTATTCCGGAGCACAAGCCCTTCCAGGGCATGGACCCCATCCGAGTCAACCCGCCCCCCATTACCCCCCTGGAGACCATCAAGGCATTCAAAGACAAGCAAATCCACCCAGGCTTCAGCAGCCTGCCTCAGCCACCGCTCACGCTCAAGCCCATCCGGCCACGCAAGTACCCCAACCGACCCAGCAAGACCCCGCTCCACGAGAGGCCCCACGCGTGCCCAGCGGAGGGCTGCGATCGCCGTTTCAGCCGCTCGGACGAGCTGACTCGGCACCTGCGCATCCACACTGGCCACAAGCCCTTTCAGTGCCGGATCTGCATGCGGAGCTTCAGCCGCAGCGACCACCTTACCACTCACATCCGCACGCATACGGGCGAGAAGCCCTTTGCCTGCGAGTTCTGCGGGCGCAAGTTTGCGCGCAGCGACGAGCGCAAGCGCCATGCCAAGATCCACCTCAAGCAAAAGGAGAAAAAGGCGGAGAAGGGGGGTGCGCCTTCTGCGTCCTCAGCGCCCCCAGTGTCCCTGGCCCCTGTGGTCACCACCTGTGCCTGAGGCTCGGGCCCCCCGATTCCCACTTTTCCCCTCCAGTGTCTCCCTGCTGCTAGCCTGAAAGCAGCGGGAAAGCCAGCCACGGCGGCGCAGGGGTGGCACCCTGGCCTCTCCATGGACGTAAGGTCCCTTGTCCCCCTTCGAAGTCCCCCGTTTCCACCCTTTCACACCGGCCAACAGTCGGGGGCCAGGGCAGGAGGCGCCTTGTCCCCCCACCCCTTTAGCCAAGGCGTGGGAGGTGGAAAGGTGGCGTCTAGCCCGCTTTGTTCAGTTCGGATCGTCTTGATCCAGGGGCCTCTGGGCCGCGCCAAGGACCTGCGGGGGACTGAAGGCGGGGCCCGCCCAAGCCTCGCCTGACCTAAGCACCTCACGGGTCCCCCCACGTCTCCCTCGGTTCTCCCTCGAAGGAAGACCCGGGACGGGGGAGAGGGTAAGCAGCGCTCCAAAGCGCAGAGCTTGCTGCCTGCCGCACGCACGCGCGCCTGCGTGCGGGGATGCGCGCGAGTGTGCGTGCTCGCGTGAGTGTATGTGCGTGTGTGTGTGTGCGCGCGCGCGCGCGCACGCCTGTGTGTCAGACTCTTGAGCTGAACTGGGCTGTGTCCACCCCAAACTCTTCCCCACATCGGGTCCCCAGGCCGCTGGGGACTGTCCCAGGCTGGGGGCCTGCACGTGGCCAGATGAGACGGGTCTTCCATCTACTCGGAAATAATGTTTCTTACAGAAATGCCTCGGATGCCACCGCTGCGGTGCCGCTACTGCCGCTTAGGGTCCGGTCCCTCGGAACCTCACCTTTTCCGAGCACTTCCCTGTTAGGCCTCAGAGCAATTTGATTTGCGGGGAGAAGCAGCTGTCCCTGAACCTGCCTTTTTAAAACTGTATTTCCTCAGCCCCACTTTTAAAAATTTACGTTCTGGGTTGGCCCTCCGCCCTCGCTTCCCCCCTTCTCCCTTCTCCCACCTCGTTCGAAACCTTTTCCCAGAAAGGCAGGCCTCGACCGGCCACCGCATTTCACCACCTTCTTGTTTTCTCCCACTCACGTACCCATTCCTCCTTCCCCCCTTTGGCGGGGAAGCAGGCTCTTTTTTTGCCCTTGGTCACCAACAGGTAGACTTCAAATCTATGTATGTGGTGTGTGTGTGTGTACACACACACACACCACATACATATACATATATATAACACACACGCTATGTATTCCTAGCAAAATAAAATTCCTAAGGTACTTGGCTATCTGGTGCAGTGCACTGGAATAAAATCGTTTATTTTTTATGAAAAATTTAGCTGATGAGATTTTATCTATATATGTGTGTATGTATGCAAGTATATATACACACACATATATCTGTGTATGTATATATACATACATATACATACATACTCATCTCTGTCCAAATTTTCCTCATGAGATGTGGGGATTTTTGCATTCATCCATGTCGATTAATGAGGTGTATCTTTTCCATGCCCCGGTCTCACCTTCTCCCCGCCCTACCTCACCTCCTCTCAGGCACCCCCTCCCGGAGCCCTTCCCCACCCAGGGGCGAGTCTTTTGAAGTGGAGTAGTAGGGAAGGTTGCTCTCTGACACAGCTTCCAGCACAGTCCTGACTGAATGTACTGTTCCCTAGCCGCATTATTTCTCCTGTGGTCAGTAAGCTGCCCAGAGAGGAGGAACAAAGGTCTGGAGTTTACAGAATGTCTGTTTTTAAAGTCACTTTATGCGTTACCCACCTTTTTTTTTTTTTTAAAGAAAAAAAAGCACTGTTTGTTTGGGTTGTTTTTTTTTTTTTTTTTTTTTTTTTTTTTGGTGGTAGATAAATAATACTAAAAGGAGTCTAGTGAAAGAGGGAAAAATCAAAGAGCAGGGGATTGTGGATTTCCAGGTACTTGGACTTTTTGTAGGAGGAGAGAGAGGAGGACAAAGTTTGCTAGGAGGGCTCATATTTTTTCAGCTGAGGGGTAAAATCTTTCTTTGCAGAGACAGTATTTTGCTGAATACTTTTTATAATGTGATGATTATTAAAAACAAAAATTTTGGTCACTTCAAAGCTGGAAGGAGGAACCAGATATCCTTTAATATTTTTTCCTTGCTCCTTCTGGCTTGTGCATGTCACTGCATGATAACTCTGAGTTTTCCTTTGTTTTAATAAAACTGTTCTCAGACATTTAAGCTAAACTAAGAGAAAAATAACTTTGTTGCCAAAAGGTTGTGCTATCCAGATTTTTTTATATGTCTGCATGTTTAAAAAAAAAAACAACAAAAGAAAATGCACTCTAACTTATGTGAACTGAGAGAAAAAAATCAGGTTTTAAACAGGAAAACCTATGGGGAATGATATTTTTTGAAAGACTTTTGTATAAAGTTGAGTACTTAGAAAAAGACAAACCAGATGTAATATATTTTGTGGATGTTTTTATTTCTTGGATTTATAGTACCTTATACTAAGGTTAAAAAAATATGCTTGATATTGTGAAAAGGTGAAATTCTTCACCAACATTTCATCTGCTCCTTTGTCACATTGTTATGCCAATATAATATAGTTCATGAAAACAGCATTTTTAAAAACCGAAATATTGAAATGGTGTAATGTTGTACCATTTGCACTGTGAGCAAATGCTAATACAGTAAATATATTGTGTTTGCTGACAATCAGCCGGCCTATAAATCTCCTTATTTTATTTCTTGTTTTCATAGCATAAAAGTTTTGGTTTGGCCTGTTCTTTGTCTCGTTTTGTTTTTGGCTGGCAGTTGGTTTGGTAGATACTTATGCCTGCTTTTGCAGTTCCTGCTCTGAATACTGTGTGGAAGTGTGGGATCTGGTGTTACTGGGAGTTGGTCAGAATTTTGTGTGGCTCCGGCGTTGCCAGTGTTGAGTGTTCACTGTGGTTCCAAGAGAACAGAACTCTCCTCCGCCCTCCTGGGAGCTTCAAACTCCTGGAAAGATTATGTGAACAGACTAGATAAACTCATGGGGCTAGTGGCTGGAACCTTCTAGAACCCTTCTCTGTGGTTTCCAATGGGTATTTGAGGGTAAAGAGGAGGTCTCCTGAATTAGGAACTACTCTCTGACGGTCACAGGGAGCAGCAGAACGGGACCCCAGAGGAGCTCCCCAGCCTCTGTGAGGGGGGTCTTGCTAAGGCTTTTGAAGCTTGAAAAACAGGTGGAGACTTGAGAGGGATTCTTCAGGGTTGGCAAGATAACCAGAGAGATTGGGAGCTCTTTTGTGGTCAGATAATTGGGGGAAGTCAGGTTTTAAAGGTCTGTAACTTCAATCCTACTTGGACAAGACTCTCCAGGCCTCACTGTTTGTAACTGCCTGGGAAAGGTGGTCCTGGCTGAAAGCACGTTCTCATGAACTACCCAGGGATACGGTGCTTTGAGAAAAGAAAGAACATTTGGGTTTGGAGAACATACAAGGAATGTTTTTACTGCATTAACCCCTCACATCTTGCAACTTCCGTCTCTCGTGAAAGTGATGCTTCTCCTCTTTGAGCTTTCTTCCCCAGAACCTTCCCTGTTCTTAACCGAGTTTCCTTGCTAGCCGTAGAGCTTCCTCTTGAAGACATCTGGGTCTTCCATGTCCTTCCTGTGCCCACGTTTCCATCCTACCCCCTCATCTGAGTTCCCATAGTCTTTGCAATCCTTTACCCCTATGACGCTTGTCCCAGAGCTGGCTTTGGACAAGAGAGCTCTGTCCCTCTCCCTTTCTCCCAGCCTCCCCTCTAAAACATCCCCCTGGCTTCTCTCCCATGCATTTCCACACAGTAGCTGCCTCAGCAAAGTTTCGGGGCTTGGTGTATGACACTGAGCTACGTAAGTGCAGCACCGCATGTGACTGGGAGACCGCGTCTCAGTGCCCGAGATCCCAGCCAGGCCAGCCACACAATGACAGAAATGTACGGCCTTCCTGCTTAGAAACTGTTCTCGCTGCCCCCGTGCAGGCCCATCACAGTGAAAAATGTGGGTGGTATTTCTGGTTGGCTGTAGTTACCAAGAAGTTGAGGGCAGACTTGGGTGGAGGAGGTGGGCTGTGGCTTTAGAAAAGAATGTTTTTGAAGTGAGAGATCAATAAAGAGAATGCAGTATGGAATCTTAAAGCTTCTCACCCACGCAATTCTAGGTCACTGGCTGCCATCTTGAATTCCCTTCTCTCACCTCATGAAACTTGAACAGTTCCAAACTACAACTTTACGTGCAGCCACAAGGAAGCAACCATTTTTTTTTAACAAAAGGAACCCAAGATGGCAAAAAAAAACCCCTAATGATTGAACATATGTAGTCCATCTCTTTGCTAAACTAGATGGTTCCTTCCCGATTTCTCTGTGTTTCTCAAGTGAATGTTTTCGGAGGAAGATAGCGTCACTGGGTGTCTTCTTAGTTAGCATCCAGCCCCACCTGCACCTTCTCCAATCAAACCAGGCCTTCGGAGTTACACTTTCGTCAACAGTGTACTATGCTGCATGATTAATAAACTCACTTCCTATTGGTGCATATTACTCAACCCAACCTGGTTCAACCACTGGGTTACTTGGCAATATGGCAGCCCGCCTAGCTGGCACCAGCCCTGTGTGGTGTAATCTCTGATTCACACTTTGTAGCCAGATAAGACTGTCTCTGATAGCATCACACAAGCAACCCAACCTGCCCGGGTTTGTAAAGATGGGGAGAGGAAACTCAACCCTGAAACTTAGAAATGAAGAAGGGAGATGGTGGAGAAAGGCCTGGCTGGGGCTATCATGAGAAAGATTCTATGGAGGCTTTGCAGAGAACAGGTTCAAGAGCACAATCAGACCTAGATACATAAAAGAGGTAGAGGCCTCACTCCTTCCCAGCAACCCCTAAGGTGTTTGGGGATGAATGGAAGGATACCAGCCCCCCTCCCGCACCCCAACACACACACACACCCCTTGGGAGTGGCATACTGAAGGCAAGGACTGAAAAAGTGCACCCGATGAACCGGGGTTAGGTACAAATGAGGCGATACTTTGCGAGAACTGAGGCAAGGAGTGGCATGTGTTTTTATATGGTGGCGGCGGCAATAGTGATGACTGTGTTTAAGTGTGTGTCTATATATTATTCACAAGCATATAAAAAGGAATGGCAAGGTGGATTCTGGTAAATGAAGGCAGTAGCTTATGGCCAGTCACTACGACTTCCCTTTTGCCAGTGCAGAACTGGCCTGCTATTGATGAAGGGGTTGTGAGTTGCCTTTTCCTGGCCTTGCTTGGCTCCCCTGGTGTCCTGGAATAATAAACCTGGGGAAAGTAGGTCTCCATGTGTCCCAAAGACTAGAAACCATACTGGCCAAATCTTTACAACTTGGAGAAAATGACTTTCTAAAAGGTACCGTGGGGTTTTAAGAATAGGTCGTAATCCTGAATCTATTCCAAGGAGTTCTTTTCAGAAAATCTATTCTTTGTGGAGAAAGGAATGAGGTCTCCAGAGGGAGAGGAAGGAGCCCAGGGAATGTCGGAGCCCCCTAGTCGCACGCGTCCCTGGGAGAGCCCCGAGGACACACCCCCTCCCCATCAGTCACCCACAGAGACCAGGAACAGGCCCTGCCTCATCAGCCTCGCCCAGAACCCCAGCTCTTGGAGCTTCACCACTCCCTGTGCGCCAAGGGTCCCCTCTACCCCAGCGTCAGTGTTGTCAGCAGCTGGTCATTTTCAAGAACAAAGGTGTGATGGGGCTTCCCCTGACTCGCACTAAAGTCTGCGACCGGCCCGGGCCCAGGCAAGGCAGGATCAGGTCCAGGCACTTTTGCCTGGGATCTTCATTTCTGAAGCTCATCACAGCTGCTTGGTGTGGGATCCGGACTCAGGATGCCCTTGTCACTGTCCCTGCTGGCCAGCAGGGGAACGGTGTTCCTCTGCCCCCATCTCCCTGTGAAAATGCTGCCTCTTCCCTTCGGGCAAACATGCAGACGGCTAGAAAAAAAGCTTCTGAGCAATGTCACTGAGGGGCTAATGCAAACAGAGCATGACCACAAAGGCGCAAACAAGGAGAATGAGAGAATACGAGGTTCTAGGTGGCGGGGGCTACTCCACCAAAATGTTCTAGCTTCTTGGCTTGATGGGAGTTTGGCCACCATATGGTTTCTTTCATGGCCCCAGGGAGCTCCCCGCTTCCGGCACGTTCTGTCAAGGCCAGAACTCCCAATCGCCCAGCTCTGTCGTTGCCCTGATGGTGTCTGCTGAGCCCCGCTCATTGTGCACTGACATGGTCAGGGCCTGGCTTTCCCTGGGAGGCCTGCCCTGGGCTTTCAGCCATCTTTACCTTTCATGGAAGCATCGTGACCCAACTGGAAACAGACTGCTCTTTTCTGACCCAGCCAACGGCAGAGCTGAGTTCCCTCTTGGGTTACCCAGTGAGTTCCTAGGTATAGTCTCAGTAATGCTTCTGCCTCTCGACTCCCTGGAGGAAAAGAGAAGTCTGACACGCTCGAGGCTAGGGACATCCCAGCCCTCCACAGGGGAAATTACCCTTGTCCACGGACCTGTGTTCTCGAGGGCGTGGCCCCCACCCAGAATGCATCAGGTCCCCGTCTCCAGCCAAGGGAGAAGGTTTAGTGACCAGAACAACACTGGGACTCTAGGCCCTTTGTTTTCCTCTCAAAGATGGGATGCAAGAGCTCTGGCCCTTTGTACTCAGTATTTCGCCTCTCCAGGTTGTCGGGGTGCCTTCCATCCCTAGTTGTTCCCTTCCCTGCTGCTTAGGAACTTCCGGCCATGGGAGCGGGAAGGCAGAAAGCTTTCAGTGCCTGTGTGGCCCCAGGGCCCTAAGGAAAGCCTTCATTGGGCTGCTGGTTACTTACTCAGGTCTCTATCCTGGAACCTGAGAGGCAGTGTAATAACCCAGCCGCACTCCGGCTGCTGTTCCCTTGGGACCTTTAACCCGCTTTGAAATCATCACCTCCACCCTCGACCCGAATTTCAACTCCACCACTTTCTTGCAATGTGACCGTCAACAAGTTTCTGAGTCTCTCCGAGCCTCAGCGTCCTCCTGTCTTACCACTGCTGTTGTGGGGTTCAAATGAGGTCATGGATATAATGCCCGCTTCCTTGTGGGTGGTCCGCCAATGTGACTTATCTTCCTTGTCCCTTGCCTCTGTCCCCTTTCCCCATCCTCCAAACACAGATGTCAGAAAGAGGGCTCCACCTCCCGCAGGGATCGGTACACTGATTCAAGCACAGCCGAGGTGCCTGGGCCCTCGCAACCACTCCCAACTCCGCCATCTACCCCGCACCTGGATTCCAAAGGGGGTCCTCCACACCACCCCAATCCGCCCCTCTTGGCCACAGCTGCTGTTATTGTTGCCATTTCCTGGCCTGGCTCCTGACCCCTGCCCAGGTCCTTTTGTCTCTCTCACTTAGATGGGTGGATGTAACACCTTCCTGATGCAGTATCATCTGCAAAGTTAATTAATGTGTCATTGGGCTGTTGCCTGCTTCCTGATCCTTATCAGGGATTTAAATAAAACGCAGCAGCCCTGGTTCTCCCCGTCCATCCCTCTCCCTGAATTTGAGGCTTGTCATTAGTCATCAGTCCTTGACCTCAGCTTTCTGGCCAGTTCTGAGCTTCTACCCTCAGGCCAGGTGGCGCTGCCCTTGCCCAACCCTCGTTTTGGGGGCAGAAAGACCATCCAGGGCTTTAATGGAAGTGACGTTCTGGGAGAGAATCATGGATATTAGGCTCCTGACCTCATCCTCCCCCCTCGGGTGGGTTCCCTTAGATGTGTAGAGTCATAAGCCTGAAGAGGCCATTTAGCACTTCTCTTCAGGCGAAAGGGAACAGAGGCCCCCAGAGGTCCTGTGGCTCACCCAAGGCACACCCCCAGCAAGGGAAGAGACGGGGTTTCAGATCCAGACTGGAGCGTCCCGCGGGAATATGCTGATTGCTTTATTTATTGCTGAGGGTCTGCTATGTGCAATATATTCTCCTAGGCACTGAGGATATAGCAGCGAACAAAAAAATTCCTCTATTCTCAAACTTCTCTCCAGGGCAGAAACAGATTTTTAAAAACAATACATATTACGTGAGACTGCGATATGTGTTATGGAGAAAAACACAGCAGAGTGAGACTGGGGAGGGCTGGGCGGTTGTTGCAATTGCGTGTCGGGTGGTCCAGCTCAGCCTCACGGGGAAGCCGCCTTTGCGCACAGACACAGGAAGTGATGGAGGGGGCCGCGTAGACATCTGGCCAAGAGCTCTCCTGGCAGAGGGGAGAGCGAGCGTTGAGGTCCCAGTGATGGTGTTCTTGGACTGTTGAAGGAATCACACGGAGCCAGAGTGGCTGGAAAGAGGTGAGCAAGGGGGTCTGCCGCAGGAAGAGGCCAAAGGCATGCGGAACCAGATCCTGGAGAAAGCAAACAAACCCCGAAGTCTACCAGTCAGGAGAGGCCCCAGGCCCCCACCCCCCGGGGAGAGCCACGGCCGGGATGGGATGGGGCTGCCAAGCCGTAAGCCAGGTGCCCTCATGCTCTGCCCAAGCCGCCTCTCCTGTGGGCCCTCACAAGCCCCTGCCCTCATCTGCCGGATGCGGGCTTCTTAAGTTTTCCTCACAGCCTCGCAGAGGCTGCTGATGGTTCCTGAGCTCCAGCTTGGCCAAGGAGAGACAGAGCTGCCTCCTTGGAGAACCACAGCCTGAGAACCCTTTCTCTTCCTGCTGACATTTGCCTTGGTGCCAAGTTCCTTAATAAGATGGATGACTCTTCCTCCTGCCCAGCCTCAGAGTGGGAATCTCCCTTGCCTCAGACATCACTCCCGTGAAGTCAGCTCCCTCCAGCCTGTGGCTGGGTTGGCCATGTTTCCTGCCTCGGCAAGGAGCTGCTGGATGGCCAGGTTCCTCCAACATGTCATATTCTCACCACCCCCTCCACCAGGCCCTGAACAGGCAAGATGGGACATTCCTAAAACCACCCGGTCCACAGTACTCCTTGCCACAAGCTTCATTTCCCTGGATGGTTGCAAATCTTAATTTCGTAGCATCGCTCCTATAGATTTACCTAAGCAGTTTCGTTCCAGAGAAGAAAATCTTGTCCTCCCCACCCCTCCTTTTTTGGTCTTCCACTTCATGTCTTTCCAAAAGCCCTCCCCGCTCCCCACCGGTGTCTGCCTTTCCCTGGCAGCTTGGTTCCCTCCGGAGCTGCTTCGCATTTCATTCATCCATCCATTGATTTAGCAAAACTACATTATAGTAGGCACAGTGCCCACTCTGTGGGGGCGGGGGTGGCAGTGCAAAGATGAATGTAAGCAGGACACGGCCCCTGCCCTCGAAGATCTTCCATTCTGTCAGGGAGGTCCCTAAACAGATGATTCCAATACAGCGGACCTTGGTGTCATGCGATGGTGGCCCCCAATAGGAGGGACCTAACGCAGAGTCTGATGTGGCGGGAGAGTCGGGGTGAACTTCCTGGAGGATCTCAGAAAGTTGTCTCCTGGGTCCCACGATAATAATGAAACCCCCGAGTGACAGAACTCGGCACACGCCAAGCTCCACGCCAAGGTCTCCTCGTGAATTACCCCCCAGACTCCAGGTCTACCCCGGGATGCTCACCTGGTGTCCTCGGAGGCCCCTCACACTCGCTTCCTTTCCCCCGAGGAGGAAGAGAAAACCCGAGTGGCCCACAGGCCCTGGGAAACAACAGAGCAGCTTGGCATCTCCGGAGCCTGCCCAGCTGGCTTGGTGGAGGGTGTCCAGCCCAGATGACACTGCTCTGTGTTACATTCTGGTTGCTTCTTCATGCTATTAGGACAGACTTTGTTGGGGCCGGGGAAGGGGTTAGAATGGGGGCTCCATCTTCTGATTCTCTGCGGTCCTTGTAAAGCACCCACTGACCTCTGTACCTGTTCCTCAGCCCAGGCCTGAGATGGGGAGCTGATGGGAAAAGCCCCCCACATCCCCTTCCCTTTGGGCCCTTAGCTTTTTGTTTCCACGATTCCAGGCATGACAGACCTCTGCCTTTCCCCCTCTCAGCCCTCCCACCTGCTTCTCCTTTGCTGCTGGTTGAAGCGCTCAGGCCTCTCAGCCAAAAGACCAAACCCGTAGCTTCAGTCCCGGCATTGCCTTTCTCTCCGTGTTGGACTGTGAGTCAGTCTGCTAACGTGGCTGAGCCTCTGCTCTCCCATCTGTACAGTGGGGTTAAAGACCTACTCCCCCGGGCTATTGAGAAGACCCACTGCAAAGTAAAATTTTGAAAAGGAGCTGTTGATTCCTGACCCAGAAGCCTGGAGAAGGCTGTGGGGGATGCTTCTCCCCTTCTAGGGGCGAATCGCCTGGGCAGATATTCTGGGCAGAGTGAGGAGCAGGGCCTGACCTCTTCTCACTGGGTGAGGTGAAAAAACCACAGAGGGCCCAGATGGCTCAGAGGTGACAAGCCCAGGAACGATCCCACATTCACTGTTGGGACTGTGCCTTCCAGGTCGTAGAGCACTGAAACCTGCATCCTCTGAGGACATGTGCTGTCACGTAGCTGTATGCCCCTGGGCTCCCCTGCATCAGGAGTTGGGAGACCCCGCTTCGGGTTTTGCCTCTGATATTAGGACAAAGCTGTGGAGCTGGCAGAGTCACAGTCCCCCTCTGGGTCTTAAAGTCCCTGCCAGGAAAATGAGTGGTGCTAGTGGTAGATCCAGGCAGCTGGTCCAGGACCATCGCTCTGTGTCCGGGAGATCCACCCCTTCACCCCCAAGCTGGGGGGCGGAGCCCGGGCCCAGCAGGGGCAGGATGAGGAGGAGGCCTCTGCTCTGGTCCTCCTGGGCCTGCACTGAAAGATCCTGCTTCCTGCCACTTGGAAGGGCCAGCCTCTCTCCGTCCCCACTGGCTCCCTGGGGCCTCTGTTCCCTGACTCCAGTTCCTCTGGCCTGAGGCCTTGGGGTGAATGTTCTCTAGCTGAGTTTGTTTCTTGGAATGTGGTTTTTAACCCCTTTTCTCTCCTATTTGCCTGGAAAGTGCATATAAACTGACACTTAGTCCGATCTCCTGGTTTGGGGTTCTACTCAGCCCAGCTGCTCTCAGCAGCGGCCTGGGATGCCCGGATGGGTCAGCCTCACACCCATGGCCTGGGAGGCCCCAGGGGCTGGCCGGCTCCAGAGGGAGCGCTGCCCCGAGGCTCTGCCTTTGGGTCTGTCTCCAGCCTGAGAATTCCTCCTGCTGGGAGTCCTCTGTGTTTGGATTTAACCCCAAACCCACCATCCGAGGCTCCTCCTCTCCTTCCAGGACCTCATCTCAGGAGGGGCCGCTCAGGAAGCCCTGGAACCTCATTCCTTCTGCCCCATCCCAAGCCCAAGTGGGCTCCTCCCCGTGCTCCTTCCAGGAGGCTACCTGGATTCAGAGCCCCTCCCTGCCGGCACACCCTCTCTCTCTTATCACCAGCATCACCCGTTCGCTGCAGCCCTCACGCCACCAGAGCGTCGGCAGGGTTACACAACCTCCCCGGGTCAGGCCTGTGTCGGGTGCTTGAGTCATTACTTCCATCTCCTCCCGGCCCTCCCGGGCCCCAGCCTCGGTCCGGCTGCGCAGGCTGGCGGGGACAGCGCCTTCTCCTCCGTGCACACAGCCCCCGAGGCCCGCAGGCCTCCCGGGACCAGAGTTTCCACGCTCTCCTGCCAAACTTTCTTTTCCTTGGAACTATACCTGGGGGACCCCCCTCTGTTCTTGGCACTATAGGCCACCCCCCCTCACCAGCTGGATCCCCAACAGGGCAGATGCTGCCCGTCTCTCCAGCGCAGCCCCTGTTCCGACCGCTCATGGAAGCCTGCACACAGCAGCTAGCCTCACAGGGCCTCAGACGACTTATCTGTAAAATGGGGTAATAATACCCCCTCAGCGCAGGCAAGACACCAGGCCAGCTGACCTCCTGCAGTCCCTTCCAGCTCTCCGGGTGCCGCTCACTGTCATCTCCTTCTCCTCCTTACTCTTAGAATACCTCCTCTGCACCCACTGGGATTCTTACTTCACTGAGACTCTCTTCCACGTGCACCCGCTCTCCCCTTTCCACATCCTCCTACCCCCAGGCCTCTGCAGGCTTTCCTGTGAGTCTCCAAGTGGCTGCAATACAGCCCTGGAGACCAGACCTCCAGACAAACATCCCCCTCACCAGGCTCAGGTCACCACTCCCCTCCTCACTCCACCCCGTCCCTCATTATGCAGGGAAACCCAGGGGTTAGCGAGCAAAGCCCAGTGTCCCTCTGGGGACAGAAGACAGGCTCTGCCCTCTGTTCACACAGGCTTCTGGAGCTGGCGAGCCCTCAGCAGTCTCTTCTGCATGCAGCCCAGGATGCCTGGCTCCTGTCTTTGTGTGCGCCCTGCACGCACACGCAGCCCTACTCAGTTCTCCCACAAGCACGGTCTCTCCTGCTTTCCCTCCCCCTCTCTAGTTCTCTCGCTGCAGCATGCTCCTGGAACACACCCTCCCAGCCCACCAATCCTACACACGCCACTGCGCTTTACAAGCATCAGCTCCAGAATTTCCCACTTCTCCACTTGCTCCTCCACCCCCAAAGGGTGGGTCCCTGTCTGCCCACAAGACAAAGAGGCCGTGGCTCCTCCTGCCTTCGTTGGAAGGGTCTTCAAGGCTCCTCTCTAAGCCCCTCACCTCCCTTTCCCAGTGAGGAAAAGCAGCCCAGACCCCCACCCCAGCCCAGGCACCCCTCCCCAACATCTGGTGAGAGGGCAAGGAAAAGCAAGAACTATAGGCTCTTTTCCCGAGACTCTTAGATTTTGTACCAAAATGCAGGGTGTGCTCCTGTTTGCATTTTTTTCTGTTTTCTTTCTGAAAATAACCATGAAACTATCATTTCCTCCCACTGCCTTTTCCCTATCTTATTTGGATTAGCAGAGTCGCTGGGAGAGGTGTTTTGGAGGCAGGGACAGCCTTCTTCTCTGGCCTGGCTCTGGAGAGCTCCCAGGTGGCTTTCAAGCAGATGCCGCCACATGGATGCTGGGTCCCACACAATGAAGGCAAGGAGCACAGGTGCTGGGCGTGGTGGGTCCAGGCAAGCCCCCAGTCAGAGGCTTCTGGGAAACCCGATTTCTGCCCAGCCCTGTCCCCAGGTTCGCAAATGCTGGGAATAATCTGCCCTGGCTGTCCCTCAGCGTAGCCTCTGGGCATGGGGGAGGACCAGAGCTCAGCCCCCTTCCGGCTGACAGGAGACGCAGCTGCAGCAGTTGCAGACCCTCAAAGCGAGGTAGCGGCATGGGTGCAGAGGAATCTGTTCCTATACAGGAAGGGAAATGGGGCGCATGCTGGGGGGTGCCCTTCTCCTTTTCCATTTTGTTTTCATCCAAAACCTCCTCCCAGTCAGCCATCCTGGGTGGGCTTCCATGATGGTCCACCAGACAGCAAGCCTGTCAGGGGTCAGACCCGGGGTTGGGGGTGGTGGGTCAGAGAGGCCCCAAAGGAACCTGCACTCACTCCACTGACAGCCTTCAGGGTCCAGCCCCTGAACCCCACGACTTGCCTGAGACACTGGGCTCTCCCCACTTGCCCACGTCTTGCTGCGGAGGTGCCGGCCCACAGGTCTCAGACCCTCTCTGCGGCCTCAGAGAAACCAGGCCCTTCTGTTCCGGGGAGAGCATTAGGACCGGTGTGTTTGCCCTGACGGCTCTGTCGCAAAGCACTCATCCCAAAGGCGCAGGCGCCAGCTGCAGGCTGGACCCTGAGGCCTGCGGCTGCCTCCATTGATCTGGTCGGAAAGGACCTGAGGGAGGGTCCGTGGGGCCCGGGGAAGTGGCAGTCCCACGCAAGGTGAGGGGTGGCTGAGGCTGGCAGGCGGGCTGAGGCCTGGACAGTGCCCAGATTGTGGCCTGGCCCTCGATGGCAGGGGCGTTGGTGCCCCTCCCCACCCTGGCTTAGCCTCCCCACCAAAGACTGTGCGTCTTCGTTGGGGACTCTTTCCTGCTCCGTCCAGAGGTGTCACAGGCCCGGGCTGGAGGGGCATTTCTCCTGGCCTGAAGGGCACCACTGGTCCCTCCTACACAGCAGTAAGACCCTCTTCATGTGCCCCCTCCTGTGGGGCACCAGCCTCTCAGTGCGACCCACGGAAGGCTGGGGTGGTGGCATCTGCTCCGTCCAATTCCTCTGGGTTCGCCAGCTGCCATGAGGACGTCATCCCCTTCTTTGAGGGTCCTGGACTGCCCAAAAGGCAGAGGCCCTGACACAAACTCCTCCCCTACCCCACAGTTCTTCCAAACACGTCCAACCCACCCACCCCCTCACTCCTGCCGTCCCCCCCCCCACAAGACCCCTCTCTTCCCCCACCCCCTGCACCAGGCTGAGCTGCTGGGCTATTTGGGGCTCCGGCCGGCCCTGTGGTGTAATCAGTGCCCAGGGATAATTGCCACCTGCCCTGCCGGTGTCTGGGGGCTGTCTCGGCCACAGCGGCGGGGGGCGGACGCTGGGCAGCCAGGCCCGGGGGAGGTCAGGCCAGGGCAGTCCTCCCCACTCCCTGCGTGTGCTCCTCACCATGCGTGGGACCTGCAAGGATTCCCCAGGAAAGCCATGCTCTCTTGGGCGCCGTGCTCACCTGGGACACCCTGTGGCTCGCCCAGCCAGGGGACAAACATCCTGAGGCTCTCTATCACCCACAATTAGCTCAAAACCTGACCTCCCCGTGCAGCTCTCAGATAGCAAGGGGCACCCCTCCGGGCTGCAAGCCGACCTCTGGGCCGCAGGCTTTGGAGCTGGAAGGACTTCAGCTCAACTCTTATCACAGGCTTTCCTGCGGCCAAGGCCACCAAGCCTCGCTGTCTTCCTCTGGGCGGCAGCAAGGGTTAACGAGATGCCATGTGAGAATGAGTAGACCATAAATGCCAGCTCCCTCGACCACATACGCCCCCTTTTGGTACTTTCTTTTCTACTCCACAGCAGGTTAGACAGCCCGGGGTTAAAGGCTTGTTGCTTTCACTGGGCCAGCTCGATGACCTTGGGCAATCACTTCGGCCTCATCTATAAAAGTTTCCTCACCTATAAAAGAGATCATCAGTGGAGCTGCCTCATCAAGTCACTGTGAAAAAGACATTGTCTAGCGCACGCAGAACGCGGCGCCCAGTGCCGGTGGGACGGCAATGACAGCGGCCATTACGGGGAACTGCAAAGGGCAGAGGAGGGGCTGGGGAGCCCCAGGCCTGCTGCGGGACGTGCGGCGGAGCCAAGTCTGAAGGGACACACCAGGACGGATGGGCCGGACAAACCACACAGCCGCCGCAACACCTCGATAGCCTCCATGGCAGCTCCGGCCCTGGGGGATAAGGCCGACCTCTCCCAGGCCCGTCCCTCGGGGAGGGCCCGCGGCTGCCTCTCTCAACCCCCTGTGCTCTGAGCTTTTTTCCAACTCCATTTGCCATGTCAGCCTTTTGAGGTCAGAAAACACCAAACACCTGCAGATATTTTATTTTTAAAAGAGAATCAGCAACAGCAAAATCAAGATGAAGTACTTCGATCTTGGGAGATGTAAAAATAACAGTGCTTCTTTTTCTTGACTCTTATAGTCCGAAGGTTATCTGTCCTAATCCTTGAGGTTCTTCAGACAGATACCCACCAGTGGCCTGCCAGTTGAAGGGCCACTCAGATAAATGTGTCCTTGCCAGGGTGGGGCAGCACTGTGGGGGGAATGGAAAGGGCGGGGCTGAAAGAACAAGATTCTCAGGGTTGGCCTGTCCCCGAGGCAGCCCAGCGCCATCCCTCCCTGCTTCAGCGTCTTCCCCAGCAAGGCACTGCGCTCCCACCCTCGGCACCCTGGCCAACAGGCTGGACCGGGCCAGCGCCCTAGCTCTCCTGCCCCAGCACCTTGCACAGCAGGAGCAAAGAAGGCTACTTTGGGTAGGAAGGTGGCCCAAAGCATGAGGTACTGCTCCCTTGGGGACAGAGAGGAAGGGAAAATGTGGAGGTGCGGGGTGTGGGAAAGTGGGCACCACCCTCACCTGCAGGAACTTCTCAACCTGAGTCTGGGCCCTGAGGCCCCTGCTCAAGGCGGCACTTCTGAGCCACCCCCCCCCCCCCCCCGACTGGCACTGGGTACCGGCCCCCACATCACAGCCATCATGGCCTCCGTGTGCTCCCCCAGCATCCTTTTCAGCCACTAATGCCCCACCTCAGGAGCCGTGGCCTGCTGACTGACCCTAACTGCCCCCTGCCCAGGTGTGCCCCGGACCCAGCTGGAGAAACAGGCTGCCTAGAGCCAACCCGGAGCCCAGGAGCACTGGGCTCAGTGCCCCTCCTGTCCGTTCCCTTCCCAGCGGGGGCCACGCTGCCCCGGGGGACTGCCCAGCCTCGACCAGGCAGTGCTGGATGGGTGCTGGGACACATGTTGTCCAGGGGGATTGTTTTCCCTCCCTGGTGCATTCTCCCTCACACACGTCTCCTCCCTGCTTCTGTGAGCTAATCGGGGAGAAGGTGGGGGAGGTGGGGGACGCTGCTTGCCTTCCCCGTTATCTGCAGCAATCCACGGTGACTAATGCTCCCAGTTGGTAAAAAGGCAGTGTAATCAAAACACTTTTTTTTTAGTCCTTTAAGTTAGTCATTCTCCCAGAGTGGAGGAAAAAAAGCCTCCAGCAGGCACCATGAAATGCAAGCTGAGAGGCCCAGGCTGCCGGTGGAACTAAGGCATTGGCCATGGCAGCTCCTCGTGGGTCTGAGGCCCAGGCTGGCCTCCGCGGACCCTTGGCTGGCCGTCTCCCACACCCTCATTTGTTCTTGCTTTCCCCCCCACCTGGGCTGTCTCATCCCTGCATGCCAAGTGGGGACCTGCCCTTTTCCCTCCACCTGCCAGGTGCTGCCACCTGCTGGCTGAGGTCCCCAAACTGGAGGAAGCATATAAAAGTTCCCGGGATGAGGCCGAGCATGGGATTCCCGGTTTCCGTGGCTGGTCACATGTTGTCCTTCCCTCCACACCCAACCCAGCCACTCTGTGCTCTATTCCCTGTAGACAGATGGCTACATCTGTCTGCTGGAATCTGACCCCACTGGGCCCCAACAGAACCATAGATTGTCAGGAACCTCAGCAATCATCAACGAGAGGTGCTATGCCATCATGGCAAAAGGCATGAGGGGAAGCCAGGTTTGCCCAGACTGGAGTCTGCCTTCCACCATTGGCTGGCTGTGCTTCAGCTCCTCCAAGCCGATGATGATAGCAGTACCTACCTCATGGAGTTGTTGCAAATATGAAATGCAAACTGCTTATAATAGAGCCTGGCACATCCAAATGCTCAATTATTAACTCGTAATAAAAATAACCACAAAATACTGAAGTGGAATTTATACCATCACAGCCCCTTTACTCATCCGAGACAGACATTGCTAATCAATCACAGAACTTCCCCACCAATGGCAGATTCCTCTGATCCTCAACTCGGCACTCCAGGCAGCCAGTCGCAAGCAATCTGAGTTGGCACATGCCATCTAACCCATACTCTACACTACAGCCAAGGAAGATGAGACCCCAAGAAGGGAAGAGACATCCTCAGGCTACGTGGAGGCAGAGCCAGAGTCCAGATAGTATTCCTGGCCCTCACCACCGCTTGCTACATCTGTCTGCTGGAAACTGATCCTGCTGAGCCCCAACAGAGCCCTGCTGGTGGCAGCTTCTGATTGCCACTTGACCCTGGCCTTTGAGCCATCAAAGTGGGCTTCCCACCACTGGCAAGTCCAACTCTGATACCTCCCATCCACTCCCACCCTTGCTCCTCTCCCATGTCCTTGGCCCATGGCTGCCCAGGCAACTGCTGCTCTGAGACATCCTGCTGAGCAGATCCAGAGCAGAGAGACGTGAGGGGTGAAACCACACAGCAACCCGAGGGTCCAGGTCCTCATTTATGCTGCTGGAGCCTCCTGGACGCAGAGGCCTTTTGGGCTGCAGGGGAGCTCAGCCCACTGGTTTGGCCCCTTCACATTCAGTCCCTCCACTCGCAGCCCTCAGGCTCTAATGAAGTCTGTAACGGCCCAGGTCCGCTCCTGGGACCCTTGCTCTCAGCGGATTAGAGGTAGGCATGGTTAGAGAATCACAGGGTCAGCCTCTGTGTGGGGGAGGCTGCAGGAGGGCACCTATGACAAGCCCAGAGATGAGGACAGCTGGGCGCACCTGCTTACAAATCGCTGCGTGAAAAGCTCCAGGTAGAGGTCAGGGGTCTGCAGGCACAGTTGGTCCTTCAGTGGCTTTCCCTCTGGCAACAGCTTCGTCCCCTTGAGTAGCTCTCTGCCACCTGAACGCTTTCACTGCAGACTCCGGCTTCTGGGGAGAAAGCAGTATATACCAGGCCTGCAAACAGTAGCATCCACCTCTGCCCAAAGCGCCTCCACTCTAAGCTTCCACTTAGAAACCATGTTTTTTCCCTTCCCATCCCTCTCCTGAAGGGGTAGGACCAACCTGTAGGGTGCTGTCCTCTGCTTCCAAAAAAAAAAAAAAAAAAAGACATACTCCCAAGCCTGGGTCTCGAAACACTGCAGTTGAGTCTTTCATGACAACAAGAGGTGTCTGAGCTTCCTTGTGCTCACCTCCCCAGCATCAACGCTACATGGCATGCCGTGCTCAAAGACAGAAACCAGGTCTGCGGGATGGCAGGATGCATGACCATCCATCCTCAGGCGCACCGCAAGCTGAACAAATGGGCCTCAGATAAGGAGATGGAGCTCAGCCCACAGCAGGCCCTTTCCAGACAGACTCCTGGGAGGTCAGCATTCTTCCCAGTATCTCAAAGTTTCTGCTGGTTTTGTGACAGATTCAGGCTTAGAGATAAGAAGCACAGCCCCAGTTGGGCCTCAGGCTGAATCCTTCCCTCCCAGATTTATGTTTGGCTTCACCTACAAACATGCTGACTCCTGAGACCTGCTCTGTTGGCTTAACTCTCTGTTCAGGCCCCACCTCACATGTTCCCCTCATTCTTCTGTTTCTTGAGGGCCTCTGAAGTCAACAAGACCATTGACTTGAAAGATCAAAATGTTCCAGCTTTGGTGGAGTTATCCATCCATTCATCTTCTAGGTGAGAGGACCGAGGCCCAGAGAGGGATGGCTTGTCTTAGGTCAGCCATGGTACCAAAGATGGAACCAGAGCCCAGGACACCTCTAGTCTCCTAGTCTAGAGCTCATCAGTTTTGCCCCGTGGGACGTGTCTACTACCCCCCACCCCTGAAGCAGACTTTCCCTGGGATATGGCAGTTGCCTGGGCTAATACTTTGGTAAATGCTTTAGCGCTACAGGGCAATGACCAAGGGAGACAGGCTACAGAGAAAGGAAGAAGCAGGTGGGAGAGCCCGCCGCAGGTACTCAAGTGCCAGGAGGCTCATAAAGATTACATAGCACGCGTGCATTCAAAAGTGACTGCGGGCTGCCTGTGTCCTGGTCATTGGACACGCAGGGAGAGGAACTGCTGAAAGGGTTTCCCTGTGTTAGGAAGGTCCGCCCCTGTCCCTGCCAAACCCTGGAGCACGTATGTCTTTAAAAAAAAAAAAACCCACAGCACTCTCGCCCTCCATCCATCACACCATGGGAAAGGCAGTGACTGTCCCTCCCTTTGGCTACACTCTCTGCCCTGGCTGCCCTTTGGGGACTTGTCCCTGTCCTCTTTACTCTTCAAGGCTGCTTTAGTGCTCATTTTGGCCTGTTCCTTGAGCTGTAACATGAAGCTGTTCTGTGTGATATGTTCGGAGGCCCACCTTCTAGTAGAAAACCCTGCAGGGGTGTCCAACCTGTGGTCCACGGGTTGGCCCAGGATGGCTATGAATGTGGCCCAAGAAAAAAATCGTAAATTTACTTAAAAAATTTTTTTTTGCTCATCAGTTTTCATTAGTATTTGTGTATTTAAGGGTGGCCCAAGACAACTCTTCTTCCAGTGTGGCCCAGAGATGCCAAAATGTTGGACACCTCTGCTCTACCAAGTCAAATTCTAGACCCTTAAGAATGGAAACAAAAAACACAAATGAGAGACTACCTCCTATGGGCAGTCCCCTGAGCTCCCCTACTCCCCCTGGCGGAGCCCTCTGCCCTGCCCTGGGAGGCCAGAACAAATTATACTAGTTCATCTAGTGCATTGGCTTAGCTGCTCCCCAATGGCCCTTAAAACACTAGAGTCCATTTTAAGAATTCCCAGAGGGAAGGCCCCTGGAGGCCCAGCAGTTACACGCACAGGCCTCACTTCCTGCTCCTCTGGCTTCTAAGGCAAAAAGGTTCTTGGAGGTGAGGAGGTCAGCGTGTCCCATAATCCCAGACAGCTTATGAGGGGGACAAAGGCCCTAAATTCTGAGTTTGGGAGACTCAAGGGAAGTGAGCTACTTACCTGGAATTCAGTGCTCTTCACAGTGAAGGTAAGTTCCTTCTGCCTGGACCCTCCCAAGCCCTCATCTCAGATTCACCCGGCTCTCGTGATTCCTTTTCAGGACCTGGCTTACGCATTGGTCCCTCCCAGAAGCCTTTACTAAAACCCAATGGGCAGCTGGAGGTGGAGGAGGGGGGCTGCTAACAGGTTGCCAGAGCCCCTGTTCTTTCCCATCCTCTATTTACCATGGACGCATCCCCGAAGTCGGCACAGTGATTAACACATTGTAGGAGCTCAATAAATATGTTAAATGAATGAGGAGGAAGAAGGGGACCAGTCACATCACCTGGGTTGCACAGAGGGAGAGCTGGAAGACCCTCACTCTTTCTCCTCTTATATTGAGTAAATCTGCAGAACATTCCGACCTAAAAAGCGCCTATTCTATTTATACTCAGAGCCAGCCCTGTGACATCTTGGAGGAATAAGATCCATTTATTCGCTTGTAACAGGTAACGGCACACACGGGGTACAAAATTTAAAAGAGACAAAAGACCATACAGCGAATATGTCTCCCTCGGGCTCTCTCCCCATGGGCTCCTAGCCCCTAAACAATCACTGTTACTGTCTCTGGATTAGAAACCTCTTTACAGAGAGAAAAATTAAGCAATAACCCGGTTAAGAGACACGTGTAGTCAGCGGAAGAGTTTACAGGTCAATGTTGAAGGTGGGAAACGGGCCCAGGGAGCCTCCTTGGCCCCGCCCCGGGTTGAAGCCGGAGCCCCCCAGCCAACACGGGAGGGTCGCGATCCAAAGTATCTCCCTCGGACGTCCGCGGCGGCGGAAGGGTTAAAGCGCCGGGCCCCACCCACTCAGCCGCCTTTTCCGGGCAGAGGGGGCGGGGTTACGTCACTTCCTGGAGACTGGCTGAATCCGGAAGTGATCCCTGAGGACCAAGTTGCGGTGGGGAACGCCGGCGGCAGGGCCAGGTTCGGAACCATGAGCTGGTGAGTGAGGCCCCGCGGCAGGGCCGCTGGAGCCCCGGGCCGGCGACGCGCCTTGCCCTGCGTCCTTCGAGTCCCCTCGCCCGCGCCGCCCGCACGGACCCTCTGCCCAGAGCAGGGCCCGACTGGCCCCGGTTCGAGGGTCGTTCGAGGGCCCTTCCCCCGTGCTCTGCCGGCGTCTCCAGCTCTCGGTGGGACTTGCCGGGAGGTGGAGCCGGGCTTCCCGCGTGTGACTCGTTTGCTGACTCTTGAAGCTCCTCGGCGTCGGCCCCGTCCTCTCTCAGCTGCTTGAAGTGAGGGACTTCCCTGTTCCCTGCTCTTTTACGTACCGTTGAGGTGGAGCTCCTGCCCCGTGGGCACCTGTCCACGGCTCCCAGCAGACCGGTGGCTCTCACTGTGGTAGTCTGCGCCTCGTTCCCTGATCAAAACCCACCTACTTTCAGATGACTAGTCTTTGCACCATTTAAGTCTTCCAAAGACAAAACTTTATTCTCTTTTGGAAGAGGCCAGAATTAAACACCCACACCCACACTCCCACAATAGGATTGGACTACTCTTACTCATTTCCAGCGCCATTACCCACTCTCTGCTGTCAGTCTGAAATAGACATAGGTAAGCTGAAGCATCGTGGGAACTGTCATCCCCTGAGGGAAGAAGCCAGGGAGGCCTAGAGCAGTCGAGTCACAACTCCAGGGCTGGAAAGTATGTCACTACAGGACTACACGATACTGGGCTGTAGTAGACACTTCAGAATGTGTAGTGGTTGGCTTATGTTGTAAGACTCAGTGTGCCCAAAGGACCTCACTTCCTTTCAGGCCAAGGCCCTGTGTGTGCACAAACCCAAACCTCAGGGATCCTGAGTGTGCTGTCTGAGTACCTGAGTACATGGACCCCAGGGGGTGTGCAAGACGAAGCAGCCCTTTTGGAATGCAGGTTTTACTAGCTAGGGAACGTGTGGCCCATTTCTTTACGCCAAGGACGTGCAGAGTAGCTAGTTACGGTGAACGAGGCTGAGAGAATATCCTTCGGGAGGGCTCTTGCAGGCTCACGTTTGGCCACCAGTGGAGACTATAAGCTCTGGCCACAAGCGTCTGATGTCCATCAGTGTCAAGGACAGCTCTCTAATGTAGAATTTAAACAATGCCTGTCCCTTCTTCCCCTTGCTTTTTAGAGGAAGATTGATGGACAAATGCCAGACAGTAGTCGCTGGCACGTGGAGGGAAGCCCCGAGCAATGCCCTAATAAGCCCCAGCAGGAGCTGCTCCTTCCCTGCACCTTAGCTCCAGGAGGCCCACAGAGGGCTGGGGCCTTACAAAGCTAACCTCCCCATCTTGTTACAGCCTAGTTAGCGATGGGCGAAGTGGCGGTCCTGCGATTGCCCGTCCTAGAGGAATTGCTTCCTGAAAGTGTCATCCTGGGTCCCCTGACCTTGTGATGTAGATGTCCCCTTACCACCTGGATCTTGAAACTGTGGTTCACTCACCTAATTTTTCAAACTAAAAAGCAGAAAGTGCAGATACTTCATATTGCCTCGATTGGAGTTTACAATTAAAAAAATCCATCTTTCCTTCACGAATCAGAAGAGTAGAGCAGAGGCGACTAAAGGAGAGGCATTCTCTGGGTGAGCTGAGGCACGGTCTTTCCACCTGTCTTGCGGAAAGTGTTTTTCTGAAAAGCTAGCAGCCTATTTCTGAAAGTCTATCAAGTTGAAGAAAATTGAAATTGACCATTAGCTGTCAAGCAAAAGCTGAGATTTTTATCCAAAAGAATTAATTTACCAGTGCATGCACATCTTGGCACCTCCTTGGAATGAGGGTCACAACCAAAAGGGCAGCTTTGTCCCCTCCAAGCTGAGATTCCTTTCTCTTCCTCCTGAGAGGGCTTCTACGTCATCTCTTGCGTGGACCCTGACCCCCTCTCCCTGAGAGGGGACCAGCACCGGCGCCTGGGCACACAATTGCACTCAGTTCCTGGCTCAATGGCTGGCAAGGGAACCGAGGCTGGATCCTTCTGATTCACTCCTGGAGTGGCTTTTCTGCTCCCCGAATGAATCCACCCATTCATCCGAGACTGGAATTCTCAGTGGGGGAAGAGACCAGAGTGACGTAGAACCATCATGGGAGTTGGATGCCCAAGGTCAAGTTCACCAAGCACATGGGATATGCCAGCTATCATTGAATACGTGCTAGGGACACGCAGCCCATGGTCCCCAGAGGGTAACCATTGTTCTGGGCTTTCAAAATGTCACAGTAAGAAATGTCCAATATTGATGCCCTCTGCACACTGTGGACTTTGCACGAAGAGTGAGAGGCCTTTGTTCTCTGCTTCCTCTGTGCATGCAGCCCGCCCACCCCCTGTTTGTTTAGTGGGTACCTGCCCCCTTCCTGCACCATCTGTTCACCCATTCATCCACCCGTGCACCCATTGCCTTTCAGCAAGGTGGTCCAGTGGTGTGCCCTGCTAGGAAGAAGGCATTTGGGGTTCACATCTCAGATTGCTGTCCAAGCCAGTGCTTCTCTCTCTCTCTCCCCGCTCCTTCATGTCCGTGTGTGTGTGTGTGTGTGTGTGTGAGATATGGAAGGAGAAGTAAGTTGAATTAAGAATGGTGACTCCAATCTGACTGAGCCGTCTCCACTGATTATAGCCTTCCCTGGAGCCACACACATGGATGATTTCAGACTTAAGTGACAAGGGAAAGGAGTACTAGAGAAAATCGTCCTACACCTAGATGTCCAGGAGTTTGAGATGAAGGAAATGAGAGTTGGTGCAACGAAGTCTGGCTAGGAGTTAGAGTGCCAAGCTCAGGTTCTGGTTCCCTTGCTCACGGTGTGGCCTGGCAAGCTTTGAACCTTCCTCTGTCTTGTTTTCTCCAGCTATAATGTGGAAGGGATAATCCCCGCAGCCACTTCCTGAAATGAAGAGCCTCTAAGAATGCCATTGTTAAATTGACTGATGGGAGAAGTGGCTGCTGAGACTCTGTGAGGCTGTCTCTGATTGTTCTCTCCCCTCCTGCCTACCTGCCCCCCGCCCCAACACCCCACAGCTCCTTTCTCCTCTACATCCGCGGTACTTCTGCTGTAGGACTTCCCATTCTTCCAGGTATCACAGATGTGCACCGCTCTCCCCTGTAAACTTCGGGAGAGCAGGATCTACAGCTTCACCTTTGTGTTCACGTACTGTCTTGAGCGTGGTAGGTACCTAATAGGTAATTGTAAAACGAAATGAATGGAGTGTAAAGAAAGGACGGCAGACTGCTGGGTGAGACAGAACCACCCGTTCAGTTTCAAACATTATCTCAGTGGGTCCCTTTTCCCTCTAGCATTACCATTGCTATCTTACATTTGTATAGTGCTTTTAACTTTTCAAATTGCGTCCCCTTCCATTATCTGATTTCATCCTCGCATTTACCCTTTGAAGTATGCGTTCAGGTCTTACTCTCTTCCTTTGACAACTTATTAGAATTCAGTTAGACAATACCTGGCAGAACTGGAACTAAGACCTGCATCCTCTGAGTATTCTCTCTGCTTGAACAGGAACATTAGCAAAGTGGAAGACCATTTAACTGATTGGATCCCAAAGGAAGTTACTCGGCTTGTCTAGGGTGTAACGACACTACCAGATTGGGAAGAATTATAGGAAGTTGCCAATTTTCACACAGAAGGCGAGAGATAAAGTCCTGTTTACTGGTGACCTCCAGGTCTTCCAGAGCATCTCCCCTGTTTCGTCCTTGGGGCCTCCCTGCCTGGGGCAGCCATGCCACTCACTCTGTCTGTGACTTTGGACAGGCCAGCTCTCCTCTAGAGAGCGTGGCAATGCCCAGAAGGTGGGGACCCTGTGGGGAGGCTCTGAGAGTCTGTATTTGGGACATTGCTTTGGGCACAAATGTAAAACACCTCATTCTTATTTTAGCTGTTTGAGGGGACTTTTTGTGAATTTTGGAGTAGTTAGAATGTCAAGTATCTTACGTCCCACAGCTTCTTAGTCAAAAGTGTTTTCTTATGTGTTACACTCTTTAAGTAAGTCTGTTGAGATGGCTTTAGAGTTGGCAATTAAGCTATTAGAATCGTTTTCCCAAACTCATTTTTTGGTGGCTAATCCATTAAACGGAGCCCAGTGTAGAGTTTGCACATAGATAATGTTCAATAAATATTTGTTGGTTTAATGAATACTGAACATTTTTAAGTGCAAGAGCTCATGCTAAATGTTGGGGGACCTTCAAAAGGCTATAAAAATCAATGCCTGTCTGCGGCCAGCGTATGGAAGGTGCCAGGGACTCACAGAATGACAGTGGGTCTCTGAGTGTCAGTGTGGTGTCGTCAAAAAAGGCTTCAAGTAGAGGCTGGGATTGTTACTGAACCTTGACCTCCCTGGTAGGTACCGTTTCAGTGGGGAATGCGCAGAACAGTGGGAAGGGGGTGTGGAGACAGAGTGCATCAGAGGACTAGGGGCGGGCGGGCAGTCAGGAGGCCAGTGTGGGTGAGGTGACTAGCGACTTGGGCACGAGGCTTTGTTGCTGAGAGCAGGCACCCCAGTTGGGGCCACGCTGTAGTGCCATGCCGAGGGAGTGAGTTTGAGTGTAGTCTTTTGAAAATTGAAGGTTTTGAGCAAGAAAGTAGGATGACAGAACCAATGATTTAGTTAGATTAATTTGGCAGCGGTCCGAGGAGAACTCAGAGAAGGGAAAGATGGGGGCCAGGGAGGCTAACCTGGGCAGTGGCTTCCAGAATATTTTGACTCCAGCTTGCAATCAGTTGTACCTTTGATAATCACAACACACACACACACACACACACACACACACACACACACATTTATGCTTGAAATACGTTTCACACAATATATGTGCAATGTACTCTGATATCTTTTATTATGTTCTAAGTCATTTTTTATAAAATGAGTCACTTCAATGGATTTCATAACTAATTTTAATACATGTTTACGATGGACTAATGAGTAGCAATTTACATGATCAATGAGGGGTAGGTATTTTACATAGAAATAGTTTGGAAAACACTTACCTAGTAGTTTATTACAAATATTCAGACTATAAGCTAACAACACCTGTGACTTCGGCCAGGCTAGAGGCAGTGTTGTTTATTCGGCAGTTTCCCGTGGGTTATGATAAGAATTACAGAAGGGGCAACGGTAGCAAACACTGGCCATGTTCTTTATGAGAACTGACTCCATAGAGTTGCCAGCTGTCAATCACTTTGAAAACCCAAGTAGACAAAAGCCTCTACTGAGATGTTTAGTTTGTTAGTAATCAGGGAAAAGCAGATTAAACCAACAGTGAGATGTCATTTCACAGTCATCAGACTGGCAAAAGTGTTAAGGGCTGGCAGTGCCAAGTATCTGAGGACGAGGAGCAATGGGAACTGGCATCCACCTCTGGGGCTGCGAGGGCTATAAAATAAGGCAGCCGTTTTGGAGATTCATGCAGGACCTCCCACGGCTGGAGATGGACCTGCCCCCTCACCCGGAGAAAGTCCTGTGCCAGTGTGACAGGAGATGTGTGCAAGGACACAAGGATGTTAGTTGTTTCGTCGTTCATAGATGCCCAACCTATAAAGAATGGCTATAAAATAGCGTGATCTTTTTTTACATAAGGAAATACGTTGTATGTAGGTATAAGGAATGAAGTGGAGCTGTGTGTATTGGCACGGACAGATCTCAGAACCTACTGCTGAGCATACAAAGCTAGTTTCAGAGTGATACATTTGATATTGAACTCTCTATATAAAGTTTAGACCTTTGGACAATACTACATTGTGCTTATAGATATAAACTTACATAGTGAAAGTATGGGAGTAATAAACACTGCGTTCAGGATAGTGCTTACTTTTAGGGTAACAAGGAGGGAGAGGAGGGGACGGAATCCAGCCACAGCCCTCGGGAGCTTCCCAGACCTGGGCTGCTGTACTGCTTAAGGGAAAGACTGGCTGCCTGTGAGAAGGTGACCGCGCTAGGTGGCGGGTGCGGCAGCGTTGTCATACATGCTCTGCAGTTTCTCTGAGTGTTCACAGCGTTCATGACGTTGCCATGCCTGGTCTGGCCCAGCAGCAGGGCCGGGGCTGACCTCGCTGTTCCCAGCCGCAGCGTTAGTACGTCCTGCGGCCAGTAGCTGGGGTGGCCGGGGGAGGTGGGCTCAGGAGCGTTTCTGTCTCAGCCCTCCTCCTCGACCTTCTGCTTTCTAGCAGCCAAACCTTCAGCAGAGGGGAAAAGGAAGAGTGAAAGCTCTTTTTAAGGTTTCTGGTGGGTGAGAGAAGTGAAAATGAGATCAGAGATAGTGCCTCGGAAGCTGAACAGCTGGGCTGCTGCTTCTCAGAGTCTGGCTGTGCCTAAGCCACCTTGACCCCCTCAGAGTGGAAGGTGGGCCATTGGCGGCTTCGCTCAGACTTGTTGAGTAAGCAGGACACATCTTTCACCTCAGAGCGTCTTGTGTTTCCCCTTTATAAAATGTGGAAACCCACTTTCTACCTCTTCCTGTCGTAACAGGTTAAAATGAAAAGATGTGATAACTTGTCTGTCAAATATTAGGAATTTCTTAAAGAGCTGTGTAGGGCGGGGTGTGGGGAGACAAAACAAGAACTTCAGGCTGCCTCTCTGAATTGCCTGCCTTCCTCTCTTTTCTTGACCTTTAAGTGCTCCATTGGCCTCCAGATTTCTTTCACAAATCCTCTTACTGCTCAGGAGGAAGTCACCTCTCAGTTTCAGGCAAATATAGGAATGTGGGCCTGGCAGTGGTGCATTCTGGGGTGGGACTGCTGCTCGCCCCGGAAACAAAAGACCCTTCCAGGTCTTCCAGCCGTGCTTAACCACGGTGTGGCTTTGTGCAGGGCGCCTCTCCGAGCCTCAGTTTGATCGTCGTCATCAAAATACCACCACCATCTTTGCCACAAATATTTACAGGCTGCAGGCAGCTCACTGTATGTCGGGAACAGTTTCTGTTGTTCGTTTTACTATGTACATTGATTTTAGAGAAAGAAACGAGGGACGGGGACACACACGCACACACACACACACACACACACACACACACACGACAGAGAAACGTCGATTGGTTGCCTCCCATACATGCCCCAACCAGGGATCCAGCCCACATGCTAGGAGTGTGCCCTGGCCTGGAATCAAACCCGCAGCCTTTCAGTGTACAGAATGGCACTCCAGACAACTGAGCCACACCAACCAGGGCTCAGGGCTGCCCGGGATAATTTTTTTAAAAGCATTAAACTCATTTAGCTTCACGGTGACAGTGACCCTGTAAGGCATATTATCGTTCTATTATATAGACAAGGAAACTGAGACACAGGAAGGTTAGATGACTTGTTCAAGGTCTCAGCTGGCAGTTGCCAGAGCCAGGACTTGGACCCACGCAGTCTGGCTCCAGAGTCCATCCCCTAATCCAGTATGCGGTCTCTTGTGTGAAATACAGGAGCCTACCCCTTTAAACGAGCTGATGAATCAGAAGCACAGAGCACAGAAAAACCTACCATAGCAGATACTCAGTAAATGGTCACTTTGATTGGATGATCTCACTGAACATTCTGTGATTCATTCTGTCTTTACTTTCAGAGGTCAGGCTGGGAAGCAGTGGAGAAGGAGGGATCATAACTGAGCTGGATGATTGCTCTGGTCCAAGTCACAGAGTCATGCCTTTTATTTTTAAACACACACATACCTCCTCAGCCTGGTGGCAAGTCAGGGTAGTGTTCTGTGTGCTCTGGTTTTGGATCCGGCTAATTTAGGGAAAGGACTGAGGTGGGGCTGGACAGGCTGTGGACATAGGCACTGCGAATGGATCATTTGCAGCTCAGTTCGTTTCCCGTTCTGATGGGGGTCTCTCACATCCTTGCCCAGGCTGAACTTTGGTTGGCCCATTGGCATTGTGGCCAGCTGGCCCTTCAGGGAGGATGGCATGGCACCCAACAGCAGCTGCTCTGCCGGAGCCAGCTGACTCTCCATAAGCCCTGCCTGGCCCTGGCTCTCGGTTTTCTCTCTCATTTTCAAGGTGGCGGTAGCCTTGGAGGGGCCTCAGACCAGACAAGGCAACGACCCAGGATCGAGTAACAGAAGGCGGCGGGGGGCGGGGGGGGTGCTGGAAGGGATTGTCCTTCCAGCCTGCAGAAGCTGCTGCCTCTCGCCCACCTTCCTGCTCTTGCCCAGACAGTGACTCAGGCCCAGACCACTCCCCCGGGAGCCAGGATTTCAGCCACTATCAACTGCCGCCTACTCGGTGCACTGCCCTCCCTGCATTGTCACTTGCCTCCCCTTCCCCTCCCCCAAGAACTGTGGTCTTTACCCAGCTAAAGACATCAGAAAGATATAAGTGGGGTAGACTGAATCACTTCGGCGCCCTTTTGACTCCCCAGCCAAGCTTAGGCTCATTCACGTTCAGTAGAAACAAATTCTGGAGGCCAAGTGAAGACTAGGGAAGAACATGTAGGTTTTAGCTCCTTTACAGTCTTCTTTGTCATGGGAGTGCAGGACTCTCCAAAGAGGGCAGGGCTCGAAGGATCTGCTGGGGTGGGGTGACCAGGGGATCCCCACCCATCTGCCATCTGGGCCTGCCTCTTGTCTCTGCCTCTGCAGTTGAGGGGGTGGGGAAACAAAAGATTGAGAAGCCTAGCAAACTGAAAATGCAGAAGAACTGTTTTTGTAAATAGAAATTACACAAGAGCAGGAGTGTTTTTGGAAAGGTTTTACTGAGACAGACAGAATTAGCCAACTGGCATCATGCTGCTAATAGAGATATTTACTGTTTGAAAAAGTATATTTGTAGCTTTGGAGAACATCCTGTTGACTTTTCTTTATTGTGAAGGAAAATAGAACCTTTTCCCCCGTTTTCCCTCTGTACACATAGAACTTTTTTCTTGTCTGAGGTGGGGCATGTTGGGGGGTTGGAGAAGGGTAGGCTTGAGAGAAATGTTTTCTTCATTTTGCTGCCGAGACCAAAATATCCCTTCCCCTGCCCTCTGGTGCTCATATTTGTGGAATGGGAGGCAGAATCACGGAAGGAATCCTGCTCCAGAGGCTGGGAGCTCAGAGCCCTCTTGATTTCTTCCGGAACACAGAGATTCTCTGGGGAACAAGCCTTGTCTTCTCTCTGGACCTCGGCTGACCCACCCAATTCCAAGGGGAAAACCCCAAGGAAAGCTGGGAGGAGGGGAAACCAAAGTCCTGAAGGCCCATGAGCCTGTCCAGGGCCTGGAGGACTGCAGCCTCAGCCCCGTATCCCCGGCTGTACCAGGGCTGCGCCGCTCGGGGCGATGCTGCGATGCGGTCTCCCTTGCCGCATGCTTTCCAAAGCAGCTGTTTCCCCTGCGGAAGTCCCTGCATTCCAGCAGGCGACTAGAACCCTAGGCTTGGAATCGGGAAGTCAGTGAGGAGAGGCCGCGGCGCTGGTTGAGGTCTCATCGTCGCTCTTCCCCGTCACGTGCCTCCTGCCACCTTTCACCACTTCAGTGGTGCAGAATCTGATCGGTCCATCAGGGTGCCTCCTGCAGTTTCCTGGCTATTTCTCTGGCAGGGTAGAGCGTCTGTGCCTCTTGGCAGCCTCAGAATAGACCCAGGAGACTCTCCTCCCTTTGAATTTCCTCTTAGGCTCTTTAAAATGTTTTCCCTTGACCCATATTCTGATGACTTCACCAGGCTTTGCTGCCAATGCCAAAGGCCAGTTCTATGTTCCTGGTCTCCACTAAATGTACTTCCCCTTGACCCCAGCTGGTACCTGAGGTGGCTGGTGATACCCTGTTTAGGTTTTGTTTTAGTAAGATAAAGATTGGGAGACCAAAGACAATCGATATTTCCTTTCTTCATTCTTTATGTAGCCTTGTCTAAGAGTAGCTTTTTACAGGAATCTTAATTAAGAGTATGGTATTTTATGGGGATCCTGGGGCAGTGTACCTATTTTACTCATTCATTCAGTGATTACTATGTGCATAGAACTATAAGACTATAAGACTATAAGCTCCATGAGATCATAGAATGAGTCTGTCTTGTTCATCCTGATATCCCTCAAACCTAGGCTAGTGTTAGGCATAAAGGAGGTTGAAAATAGCACTATGCATAGTGTGGTACTTACAGGAGTTACAAAGAAGCATAACATTCATTCCTTGCCTTTGAGGTGCATATATGTCATAATCAGAAAAGATGTATACACATCAAAATTAACCTGCACCCAAGTAAAATTTACTTTAGTAGTGAAAGGATGGCTCAGTCTTAGGAAAGGTATTTGATAGTTCATCCTGATACTGAGCTGTAGGTGGACAAACTGGCTTCTGAATGCATGCTGAAAAGGCACTGATATCATTTAAAAATCCAATCTTTATATCTTTCAGTAAACTAGGAACAGAGAGATACTTTCTTACTTCCAGGTCTGGCTGAAACCATCACCCTCTTTCATGTTTAACAGTAAAATATGATCAGACTTGAAACATTTTTACTAGTCAGAACCAATTTCTAGCCAATGCCATAATACAAGACAAGAAATAAGTATAAAATATTTGGAAAGGAAAGGGAAATGTCATTATTTTCCAATGATGTGATTCTCTGCTTGGAAAACCCAGTGAGTTTTTGTTTGTTTGTTTTTGTCTGGGTGAATTTCTTGGGCTAGATAGGTTAAGTATATAGGTGTGGTGACTGGTTTATTTAACACCCAATAGCTTTCCTGTGTATTGGGAAGATAAAATGAAAAAGTAAATTCCATTCATAATATAACCAAAAATATAAAATTTCATGGAATGCACCTAAGACATATGTAGGGCTAAAAACTTCACATATGTGTTACTTTGGGATCTTAATATTTAACAAAATAAATTTGGAGGATCTATATGAGGGGAAAAAAAAAGCTCCTAAGGCTAAAGGACATAAGAAAAAGACTTAAGTGGGAAAAAATTTTATGCCCCTGAATGAGCAAACCTAATATTTGTAAAGATGTAGGTTCTTCAAAAGTTAATCTGTAAATATAATGCATTTTCAGTAATAAATGTCCTGGCTGGGAAGGGGATAGGGACACACAGGTGATTTTGAAGTTTTATCTTAAATAGTAAAATGAATTAAAATAGCCAAGAAATTACATATAAAAGAAATGTAATGAGCTCTAGCTAGTATGGTTCAGTGGATCGAGCGCCAGCCTAAGAGCCAAAGGGTTGCCAGTTCGAGTCCCAGTACAAGGCACATGCCTGGGTTGCAGGCCTGGTCCCCGGTAGGGGGCGCACGAGATGCAATCACACATTAATGTTTATCTCCCTCTCTTTGTCCCTTCCTTCCCCTCTCTAAAAATAAATAAGATCTTTTAAAAAAATGTGTACTAAATAAATGTAACTTTAAAAAAAAGAAGAAATGTAATGAGAAGGGATTTGCTTGATTGGGTATTAAGAGCTAATTAATTGATTAACCTAAATAATTAAATCTATATTATTTGGTGGAAGAGTAGACAGGTCTACAGTATAATAGAAATATTTAACACTGATAAAATGATTTTTCAAAGATAGATTGTTTTTAAAATCATGTCAATATACCTGGCTCACCATATATCCAAGGCTCTAAATGGAGCAAAGATTTAAATGTAAAAAAATAAATCACTAAAATTCACATGTAATTTCAAGGGGCACAGAATAGCCAGAACAATATTGATGAAGAAGAACAAAGGTTCACACTTCCCATCTCAAAACATACTACAGATTTACAGTAATTAAGACAGTGTGGTACTGACCTACATATAGGTATGTAGATCAATGGAATAGAATTGAGAGCCCAGAAATAAACAGGAGGGGGAACCCAAAAAAACCCTCAGAATTCCATCTTCTGGAGGGCAAACCGCTTGTAATACAGGCTTCCCCTATTAGTTGAGTGTTCTAGGAACCCATCTGTATCAGTGCACCAGCTGACATTGGTGTGAGAGGCTGTGTTTGGCTTCAGTGAATTTTTTTGGAAGGCTCGGCGCATTTGCCCATTTCATGATCGGTGATTTATAAGCGCACCTGCCCACACTGCACTGAGTGTTAAGCAGTTTTTGACCAAAACCAGCATGACCCACTCTCCCTATTCACCTGCTCTTGCCTCGAGCGCCTTTTTTTTTGTTTCCCAGAGTGAAAAGATGTCCTCAAAGGGAACTATTTTGCACATGTGGATGAGGTGAAACAAAAAATGGTAGGAGCACTAAAAGGTGTAAAAATTGACAAGTTCAAAAACGGTTTTGAGCAGTGGAAAAAAGTCTTGAGAGGTGAACTGCATCAAATGGAGAGTACTTTGAAGGTGACTGAAGTTTAAACAGGTAAGAATAAATACACAATTTTTTATAAATAAATTCCTGGGGTTTTTTTTTGCGGGGGTTGGGGGGGGGTCCTTCCTTGTACATTTATGGTCAGTTGATTTTTAAGAAGAGTACCAGGATGTTTCAGCTGGGACAGAACAGTCTTGTCAACAGTGCTGGGATAACCAGGCATCCACGTGCAAAAGAATTGAAGTGGAACCCTTACCTCAGACCATATAACTCAAAGTGGATCAAAGACCTGAATTTAAGAGGTAAAACTATAAAACTCTAAGAAGAAAACATACGGGTAAATCTTCATGACCTTGGATTTAGCAAAGAATTCATAGATACAATGCTAAAAGCACAAACAACAAAAGAAAAATAGATTAGACTTCTTCAAAATCTAAAAGTTCTGTGCTTCAAAGGACACCATTAAGAAAGTGAAAAACAAATCACAAAAGAGAGGAAATATTTGCAAATCATACCTGATTAGGGACTGGTATCCCAAAAATATAAAGAACTCTTACAACTCAACAATTTTTTTTAAAGCCCATTTTTAAAATAGGCAAAGGATTTGAATAAATGTTTCTCCAAAGAAGATACACAAATGACCAATAAGCACATGAAAAGATGCTTATCGTCATTGGTCATTAGAGAAATGCAAATCAAAGCCATGATGAAATAGCCCTCATACACACTAGAATGGCTAAAATAAAAAAGACAATGACAAGTGTTGGTGTAGAGGTGGAGCAGTCAAACCCTCGTGCGCTGCTGGTGGGAATGTAAAATGGTGCAGCCACGTTGAAGAGCGTCCAGAAGTTCTTCAGAAGGTTCAACATTGACTTAGCATATGGCCCAGCAGTTTCACTCCTAGGTATAGACTCAAAGGAAATGAAGACATATATCCACACAAAAACCTGTACATGAATGTTCATAGCAGCATTATTCATCATAGTCCAAAAGTGGAAACAGCCGAAATATTCATCACCTGATGAATGGATAAAAATATTATTCAGTGATTAAAGAAAGGAGTGAAGTACTGACACATACTGCAGCATGGATAACCCTGGAAAACATTTGCTAAGTGAAAGAAGCCAACACAAAAGGCCAAATATTTTGTGATTCCATTTATATGAAATGTCCAGAAGGAGCAAATTCATAGACACAGAGAGTAGATCAATGGTTGCCAGGGGGCTGTGGGAATACAGAGAGTGACAGCTAATAGAGATGGAATTCTTTTGGGGGTGATGAAAGTGTTCTGAAATTAGATAGTGGTAATAGATGCACAACTCTCTGAATATGCTAAAAACAATCAAATTGTGTACTTTGAAATGGTAACTATTATGGTATATGAATTACAGCTATTAAAACTATTACTTAAAAATTAATAAACTAGGTTCTAAGTAAAGATGACAGCTAGAATACATAATATTTAATTTCTCTCACAAATCCCATACCAAAAAAACACAGTAAAGTGATTTTTTTTTTAAAGGCATAAATCTGCAAATGTAGGGGAAATAGAAGTGACATCAACAACAACCTTTGGGAAGTGAAATGCAGTTGCATGCAGTAATTGACTTAGCAGTTCCAAGGAAGCCAAAGCCTAAACTGGCATTTAGGAAAACCAAGAGTTGTCCAGATTACACCACTGAATTCTCAAAGGCTCAGGAATTGGTGGCACTGGGTACCTCTAAAAGTAGGGTGGAGCTGAGCACTCAGTTCAGGAGCTGTTCGTGACTAAGATCAGAGCCCTACCATCTCCTCCCCAACTCCATTTCACAGGGAGACAGTCCCTCATCCCAGCAGAAGAATGAAGGGACTCCCCTGGGTAGTGTGAAGTGGAGTTTCTATCCCAGGGCACACAAAGGTAGATATACTGTGTGACACTAATAAAGCTTAACCTTTGGGACCCCTTGTCTGCATGGGCCGTGTCCAAGGTCCTGGAGGGAAGGAACGCTAGCATGTATTCGCATGATCCTGTCTTTTTGTAAACTTCGGAACGTATTTATATTATACTCAGTTAAAACCTCTGCTTTCACTTCTTAGGTCAGGCAGCTTTGGAGTAACCTGCACCTTTTGGAGGATAGGATGGGAGAAGGGGTTGTTTGTAAAGACATTTTTAGAAAACTTTAAAAACAAGTGAGAAATTACAGATTCCTGAGTTGGAAATACGCAAAGGGTACCTTTTTTGGCCATCTTTAAATTTATTTTAAAAATAAGGAGGAAATTAGAGCAAAGATAATGGAACACAAAACAGAAGTGATAGAGATGAGCCATTAAATTAACAGATATTATTCTGAAATCAAGTAAAGTGTAACAAAACATTTTAAAATTGTACCAAAAGCTAGTAATTAAGAGTGAGATCAATTTTAAATAGGAACAATGATTATTTGATGAGCCAAGTGAAGAAGAGGAGCAAATCAAAACATTGATTAAACATGTAAATTGCTGGTGGATTTAACATGAAAGGCATAATGAAGATAGCATAGAACTCAAGGAACTTCCAGTCAAGATGGCATCATAGGCAGACATGGCTCACCTCTTCACACAACCACATCAAAATTACAACTAAAATATAGAACAGCCATCACTCAGACCCCTCAGAAATCAAGTTGAATGGAGGTCTTGACAACTACGGAATTAAGGAGACCACATCCGTCCAGACTGAGCCTGCAAGCTGGTGCCATATCTGAGACTCCACCAAGAGGGCCAAAGCTGTCTGACCCACTTTGGAGATCCCCAGAGATTCCACCTCACCCCACTTACAGTACCACGCAAGCTGCTTTTCCATATGAGTGGCTGGTCTTGGCACACGCTTCACAACTTCCTAAATCCTATCAACAAACAAGAGCTGGCTTCAGTGAGTCCCAGGCCCAGCACTAGCAGCAGCCAGCTTAGGTTCACAGCTTGGCTTCACCTGGGAACCTCCAAGCCCAGCACAAGTAGCAGCCATCTTAGATTGCATTGTAGCTCAGGCAGGGTGGTTCCAGGCAAAACACAGGCGGGGGTTGACCATGGCCTGCACCACCTGGGAACCTGAGGGCCACTGCACCCAGTGGACAGCTACAGACCACATTGGAGCAACACGAACCTGCTCGTAAACAGCTGATCCTCCACAGAAGGCAGAGGTTGGTGGTCAGTGGTCACAGCCAATCCTTGCAGCTGACTGATTGGGTAAATCCTTCCCATTGATCTGCCAACAGAAACCAAGGCTCAACTACAAGAGGTGGGTGTACTTAGCCCACATGAAGGGCGCACATCAAGTTACCCGGCTTGGGTGACAGGGGAGGCTGTGCCACTGAACCCTACAGAACACCTGTCACATTAAGCCACACTACCAAGACAGGTAGTCAAAGCAGCTCTACTTAATACATAGAAACAAACACAGGGAGGCTGCTAAAATGAGGAGACAAAAAATGATGGCCCAAATTAAAGAACAGATCAAAACTCTAGAAGAACTAAACAAAATGAAGATAAGCAATCTATCAGATGCAGGGTTCAAAACACTGGTTATAAGGACGCTCAAGGAATGTAGTGAGGACCTCAGCAGCATAAAAAAGATCCAGTCAAAAACAAAGGATACATTAATTGAAATGAACAACTTACGGGGAAGCAACAGTAAAATGAGTGAAGCTGAGAATCAAATAAATGATTTGGAACATAAGGAAGCAAAAAACAACTAATCAGAACAAGAAGAAAAAATAATTCAAAAAAAATGAGGATAATGTAAGCAGCCTCTGGGACAACTTCTAGAGGTTCAACCTTCACATCATAGGGGTGCCAGAAGGAGAAGAGAAAGAGCAAGAAATTGGAAATCTATTTGAAAAACTAATGAAAGAAAACTTTCTTAATTTGGTGAAGGAAATAGACACACAATTCCAGAAAACACAGAGGGTCCCAAACAAGATGGATGCAAAGAGGTCCACTCCAAGACACATCATAATGAAAATGCTAAAGGTTAAAGATAAAGGAGAATCTTAAAAGCAGCAAGAGAAAAGAAGTTACCTGCAGGAGAGCTCATGTAAGACTGTCAGCTGATTTCTCAAAAGAAACTGCAGACTAGAAGGCATTGGCAAGAAATATTCAAAGTCGTGAAAAGCAGGGACCTACAGCCATGATTGCCCTGCCCAGCGAGGCTGTCATTTAGAATCAAAGGGCAGATAAAGAGCTTCGGCGGGGGTGGGGGGGGGAGAGGAACTAAACGGGTTTCTTATCACTAAACCATTATATGAAACGGTAAAAGGACTTATTTAAGAAAAAGAAGATAAAGACTATGAACAGTAAAATGGCAAAAAATACAAAGCTATCAACAATTAAATCTAAAAAACAAACTAAGCAAACAAGAAGAACAGAGACAGAATCGTGGATGCAGAGAGCATTTTGATAGTTGCCAGATGAGAGGGGGGTGGAGGGATTAAGAAATACAAATAGGTAGTTACAGAATAGCCATGGGGATGTAAAGTACAGCACAGGAAATGGAGCAGCCAAAGAACTTACATGCATGACCCATGGACATGAACAATGGCAGGGGGGTTGCCTGAGGGAGTGAAGGGTGCTTGGTGGAGGGGGAGCAAAGGGGGAAAAATCAGGACACTTGTAATAGCACAATCAATAAAATATAATTTTAAAAACTAAAAATATAAAAAAAGAACTCATGATACTCCCTCCTACAAGGACACCAATGACAAACTGGTTACTCATTAATGCAGAAAGCATTAAGATTAGTCACTGTATAAGAAAATTTGAAATATGCCCTGAAATCTTAGTTTATTTATAAAAGATGAGATTTTCCTAAATTTTACAGCAATCCTAAAATTTATATTTATATATTACCAGCATTGAATTATCGTTCCTTTTTTTCCTCTAAGAAAATGGTGTTACCAACACTATGTCACATGAAGAGGCAATCATAGACTCTGCAGCCAAAAAATGCAGGGAGGTAAATACAGAGGTGTGTCAGGCAGATGATTAATAAAAATATTAGGTTATTCTTGATTTTCTGATGTTCATATTATTTGTCAGCTTTTATAACTTGTAACTTATTATGCTCTTTTCTCTGTCTAAATAAACATTCACTTTTATGCCTCTTTTTATATTTACAATTTTGTATTCTTTTTCTTTAAGAGGCCATGGAAAATTGTGTAAGCTTCAGGCCCACAAAATCCAGACCCACTTCAAGCGCAGTTGAGGGCAGGACTCCCATACTTAAGGCAAAAAGGTGAAGTGAATAAATGCATGTGCTGTGCACACACGTGCACGAACACAACCTCTTCTATTCACTGAGCTCCCAGATTGCTGAGCCTGGGCCTTTATCCTCAAGTCATGCGAGTGGAAGAGACTTCTCTAGGGAATTTTACCTGCCCAGGAGAAAAAACTAGATAGCGACCTCAGGAGTTCCCCACAAAACTGCTCAGCCAGATCACCCTACACAACAGGCAGGCATTATTCACACACTCACAGCTTCTAGTCAGCGTTTTTGTCCCCGGTCATATATGTGAGCAGATAACCAGGAATTACCAAACATCCAAGGAAAGTATATAGTATGAAAAATGAAAACTAAAACAGAAAAAAGCAACTTGAAGGGAAACAAACTATGAAGAAACTTTTGTGAAGCTATCATTAAGATCCTCACATAAGTCATCCATGAAATAAAAACAATACCATAAAAAAAAATTCTGAAAAATAAAAAGAGCTCTCGGAAATTAAAAATATGGTAGAAATGAAAAACTCTTTAGGAGCCTTATAATATAAGGAAATACTGAAAAATAGAAAATTAGGGGATAAGCCAAAGAGGGTCAGCACCAAAACTGTAAGAATTTCGGATGTAAGAAACAGAAAATGGGGGCAAGGAAACACCAACAATGAGGTTTTGTTTTTTAATCTCAGAACTAAAGATTATAAATTGCCAAACTGAAAGAGCCCTGTTGAGGATCCCAGCACAGTTGGTGAAATTAGATCCATAAGGTATATGAACATAAGAACTGACAAACTTGCTTGCGTAAGGAAAATAAACAGCAGGTCACATACAAAGGGTGGAAATCATAGCAGTACTGAGAAATGAGAAGCCAGTGAGGCAGTGCACTTTGAGAAGTGATTCTTTGAAATCACTTCTAACCTATAATTCTATACCCAGTCAAACTAACCAGTGTGACAGTAGAATAAAAAGTGTTTCGGTAAGCAAAGACTCAAAAATTATCTCCCACACATTTCTTCTCCACCCAAATGAGGAGTAAACCAAGAAAGAGGAAGACATGGAATCCAGATGTCAAAATTCTGGGGAACCATGCCTGGGGGTGTGTGGCACAGTGGATTGGGTGCCAGCGTGTGAACCAAAGGGTGGCTGGTTCTATTCCCAGTCAGGGTATATGCCTGGATTGTGGGCCAGGTCCCAGTTAGGAGTGTACCAGAGGCGACCACACATTGATATTTGTCTCCCTCTCTTTCTCCCTCCTTTCCCTCCTCTCGAAAAATAAATAGCATTTTTAAAAAAAAATTCCTGGGAGGCAAAAGGAATCTCTGTGAGGAAGGCGAAGGGGGAGCCCAGGAGGCATGCTGCACACCAGGGCGGGAATAACCCTTTCAGGCTGGAGCAGGCCAGAGTGGAAATAATAAAGCACCTGATAGAAATGAATATATTGGGAGTAGATTTAGACAGCTGAGGTAGAATTAAGGGTAAATACATGGAAAATTAAGCACGTGAAAGAAAAGTGACAACTGTTAACTCCTTTCATTAATTTGTAATGAGAACAAAAAGTTATGCAGTGCTACTACTTTTATATTGCTGTGTAACAAATTGCCCCACAATTTAGTGTCTCAAAACAATACCAGTTTGCATCGGCTTGGGAACTCTGGAAGCGACAATTCAGTGTGCATCAGCCAGAATTGCAGTCTTCAGAGGGCTTGGCTCAACTGAAGAGTCTGCTGGCTGCCATGCACAGGAAGGAAAACGCATCCCATTATGCTCCTAATAGTTTACTTAGGATTGCCCTCAACCGGTCATAATTGAACTGTATACTAAGAGGAAGGGGAGTTGCAGGTATGCCTTTGTGTTACAGACGTGGAGACTGTGAAGAGGTTTCTTTGTTTAGTTAAATCTTCCTCTTCTAAAATAAAAAGTCAACAGCTAGTGCCTAAAACCTAATGCTCAGGGGGTAGTGATACGCACATTTTTCCGTGGAGATGCAAAGGTGCGGACCAAAAACCCAGCGCAGGTGACAGTGCTCATCTCAGCAAATGAGGCTCGGAGGGCCCAGAGCCTAGTGTCTTACTTAACCAACCCCAGTGCCTCATTCAACGATTCACAGGTATACATTTGATAAAAGTAGACTTAGAGGAATGAAAGGAAATCATAAAAGGAAGAGTAAGTAAAGGTGCATTTTTATGTTGAGGTGGAGGGGGCAAGTCTTTCTGTATGAGGACACCGAAAGGAGAAATCGTAAGGGAAAAGATAGATTTGCTAGATTTGACTTCATACTCAATACAAGCTTCTGTACCTTAAACACACACGTCCAAAGGGGAAAGACAAACCCCAAGCCAGGAAAAATCCTGATAAGCAGGCCAAGTGGCTGGTGGTAAAATGTTAACTATTTCGGTCTTTTAAAAACACAAACTGTTTCAGTCTGTCTCTAGGGCAACTGGCAAATATATCAAGGCCTTGAAAGTATATATCCTTTGACCCAGCAATTCCAGTTCTAAGAATTTATCCTATGTGACTAATTTATCCTATGTGACTAATCCTTGATGTGCAGAGAGATTGAGCTATTAGAGTTTTTTGTTTATAATAATAGATGAAAAATTTGAAATAATTGAAGTGACCACCAGTAAGCAGTGTGAATTACAAAAATAAAACCGATGGTACAGGTGCACAGTGAAACACTAGGTCCCTCTCAAAAGCCAGGCCGATGAAAACTATATTGGCATACACACACATTCATGATGTGTTTCCTCTATTTTTAAAATTTATTTAAACATATATACATGTGTACATATATGTGTGTACACACTGAAGTTCAGGTTATTACTGTTTATTTTTCCTTGGGACTCTGTGTGTGTGTGTCATTTGTGTTTTTCAATGTTTTCCATGTTTTTGGCACTGATCAGGTGTTATTTCTGTAGTTGAGAAAAAAAACTGAAGGAATTTTTTTAGTTTATTTGAAAAATATGGAAAGTACAAAGAAGAAAACAGTGACCATATTCTCACCACCTAAGAGTTTACCACTACTAACATTGGGCATATTTGCTTCAGATTTTTATTCTTTCTGCAAATTTTTGAAATCTAACACCAAAACAATAACCTTAGTTATTTTTTAGACATCAGACTGGACTGTTTTGGGGTTGTGTTTTTTTTGTTTTGTGTTGTTTTTTTTTTTTGGCCTTCTCCCCCCTCCTTCTTTCTCTCTTTTACACTTTCCTGTATTTCTCAAGTTTCCTCTGATGAGCATACATACAGTTTCTTAAAATACATACAGTTGGCCCTTCGTATCCCGAGTTTCACATCCATGGACTCAGCCTCATGTTGACAACAGTGTCCATGGTTGGGAAGCCGCGGACACAGAGGACCACTGTTCTACGTTGTGGTATCTGAGGGAATCGAGCCTCAGCAGGTTTTGGTGTCTGCAGGGAGTCCTGGACCCAGTCCCCACTGGATGCCCAGGGACAACTGTATGACAAATTCATGTGAGCAAGTATGAAAATATTAGAAAACTGGGCCAGGCGTCAGAGCCGGACGGCCCGTCCCTGGCTCTGTGGTGAGCCGGCAACGTGGCCCTGGGCTGGTCACCGAACCTCTCCAGGTCTGCTTTCTCATCTGCAAACCGAGAGGGTTAAACGGGGGGTAGATTTCTATGGTAACTTACAGTTCTAAAAATACTGTGGTTCTAAATTGAGAATGAGAGAGATGTGGCTCCGCCAATAATGGACTCGACGTTCCTAATTTCTTGGTACCTAGTCTGTGGTATTAGGCTCCAAGTTAGAGTCCGGTTGAAGCCCACTCTGAGAAGTCTGGCATTCTCCCCTACGCCCCGTGTTCTTAGCACGGAGACTCAGTTTAGAACCGAAGTTGTAGATTAGCTGGAAAGGCCATCTTATTCCAACTCCTCTCTTTTATGGTTTAAAAACTGAGTTCCAGCAAGACTGCAGTTTGTTCAAATCACAAAACTAGTCAGAGGCTGAGACCAGGTTTTCGGATTCCTGGTCCAGAGCTTTTTATACCACAGCTTCGTGCAAAAAGGATCGGTCTTTTCGCAATGCCACCCGGGCCTCATTTGCAATGTCACCAAAATGGTCCTTGAGGGCAGTTGTTCACTGTCCAAAACCACCGTGTCCGTCCACTATAATCTGATTTGGGGGAACGTAACTGGGGCCCAGGGAGGGGACCCAGGAGTTATCTGTCCTTCACCTTTCCTCATTAGGTCTGGGAAAGGGAAATAGCAATTTTACTTTTTCTTCCCTTTTCAGTTCCATAGCTTACCTTGCCCCCTGGTAATTATATAGCCAGAGATTATTTGTTTACAGAAGCCACGTGAATCAGCCAGCCCCCAAAGGGTTAACACTCCCAAATTATGGGGTGGGTTAACAATAAACAGGATGTCCTCCAGAAATTAAATTTAAACCACTGTGACTCAGGCTGGCCCATCCTCTAACCAGATCACTGTCTGGGGTTATTATCGGTGGTTAATTATACCACTGGGTTTAGCAACAGTGTTGGTCAGTTTGGGCCAGGAGAAGCCAGGCTCCGGGAGAAGGGGGTGCGGAGGGAAGGGGCCGGATGGAGGGGGCGGTGCAGCCGGGAGCGGGAGGTTTGAACAAAGAGCCGGGAAGTAGTGAGAGTGCTGGTCTGCGCACACCCATGGGTGCCTGCTGTAGCCCTCTCCCTTCCTTGAGCCCCTCCCCGGGGAGGAGGCCTGAAATCCGAGCGTCTCCAGGTGTCAGGATGAGCTGTTTGCCTTCTAGCGTGGCTGCACTGCTTTTCTTCTCAAAATTGTAGAATCATAAAATGTTCCGTGCCTTAAGAAAGCTTCCAGATTATTTAGCTTCACCCTCTTGCGACACCGAGCAGGACGCTGAGGCAGAAGGTAGTGGTTAGCTGGCGAAGGGCAGCCTGCTGCGGGGAGCGGAGGCAGGGCCGGCGCCCAGGCCGAGACTCCTGGGCCCCGCCCTGCCCTCATGCCAGGCTGCCCTCCACTTCTAAGCGGGGAACCTGAGGAGCAGGGCCTCCTGGCAAGTTCAAGGCAGCCTCGGGCTGGATTTCACACTCTTCTAGGAGTTTGCTGCATTGAGATTCTGTCAGTCCTCATGGGAAGTAGCCCAGCCTGGCTGGTCTTTAATGTCTCTACAGTTTGGCATCGCTCCCCAGCCATGCAGGCCACCCTGCAGAGCCACAGTCTGTCCCTCTGTGGAGAAGCAGTGAGGCACCTCATGCAGATACATGGTTTTCAGGGTGTTTTTAAAGACATGTTTCCAAGGATAATAGTGAGCCTGTAGTTTCTGACTTTGTAGCTCCTTGAGACACAAGGTCCACGGTGACTGTTACTTGTACAGTATCTCCCCTTTCCTGCCTTCCCCTTCGCAATGTATTTTAACAGCCGGCGGTTAGGAAAGGTGCTCTGGGGCAGAAGCGGGTGCCTGGGCCCTCCATCCGACACTGTCCACGGGAGGATGACTGTCCCAGAGCCCGGCCCGGCCACTGATGGTCTTCGACCCACCGGGCCCATGGAACGAGCAGCGAGGAGCGAGCCGCGGTCACTGTTCTTTACCTTCGGCGCCCGTATTTCATCAGTTCTTTTTGGACACATCCCCATTTCTCCTAATATTCCTCTTTGTCCCTTTGTCTTGTAGGATTCCTTTCAAGATTGGACAGCCCAAGAAACAGATTGTCCCCAAGACAGTGAGTAGCCCTGTTCCTTCCCTTTGAGACTCAGTCCTGTCTCACACGGCCTTTGCCAAGAACCAGAGCTTTGACCAAACCCCTCACGGGGCTGGGAAGGCAGAACCTGGGCCCTGTTGCGCTGGATGGTGCGGCTCTAGAACTCTGCGCCGACGGCCGCTTGCAGGGACCTCCTGTCCTAGGACGTTGGCCTCCTTCAGCTCAGCCTGGGTGGGTGGAAGAGGTGGATTCCCCGGGCGAGAAGGAACACACCGCTTCGGACAGCTCATCTCTGGGATCAGTCCGAATGTTCCTGAGACGGAGCCTGAAACAGGGACCCCTGCCAAGGACACATCCTGGGCCTTTATCTCAGGCCACTTCAGGCTGCGTGTGCGACTGAGAAGCTTCTCTGGGACTCCGGGTCCATTTGTCTCCACTGCTAAATGCATCCCTAGCCAGGACCCAGAGGCACTCAGCAGCAGGGCAGGGAGGGGGAGGGAAGTAACTGAATCCTTCCCCCTTATAAGCCCACAGTTTTTATCCCTATTTTATCTCCAGCACAGGAGAGGAAGAGAATCATAGCTTCTTAGAAAGTTAGAGCTGGAAACCCTTAGAGAGCTTCTCCAACCCCTGCTATTCCCTGTGGGGACACTGAGGCCATGGGGATGCAGTGACTTTCTAAGGTGAGGAGGCGCTCAGGCTGGCGGAGCTGGAGTGAGACCTGCAGCGGGAGCCCCGTCCAGGGTTTGCTTGCTCGGTGGCTTTATGCCGCCTCGCTGGGGCGAGGCCTCCCAAGGCTGGGAACTCCAGCAAAGAGTGGCCACTGCAGCCATACCCGACAGCTCTGCGCGAGGCCCTTGGGTTTCACCTGGGAGGCTGTAACTGTCGCACATCTCTCGGGAGGGCTCCAGGAAGCCAGGGGGAAGCCTTGGCAATCCCTGCAGCCCCTGGTGCTTCTCCTTGACTTAAGTCTTTAAAGGCCTCGTCCCAGGACTCAGGGCTTGGCTTAGGACTCAGAACTGCAAGAAAGATAGGGCTTCAGAAGTTGGCAAAGAGGGGAGTTCCGCAAACATCTGTCCAATGGCTCTACCCCTGGGAAGTCCAAAGTTAGGTCACTTAAAAAGAAATGGGCCCGTGTTAAAGGGCCCTCCCCCATTTCCAAGCAAAGTCTGGCCGGACAGACTCTTGAGTTCACCTCCCATGCCGAGGCTCGCCATCTGTGGGGGCTCTCAGCTCTCAGCTTGAAGCGCAAAGAATCTGGGCGTGCAAGTGTTGGGCTCTGGCCGGCTGCAGGAAGTGGGAAGGTGTGGCTTTGGGTCTCCAGAGTTTAATCCAGGGCAGATCTGAAAGGGAAGTGGTTTTGAAAAGGGTCTTTTATTCCCAACACTCACTACCAAAAAACAAAACAAACAAAAAACCCTCCCGACTCCCCAAACTTTATCGAGATGATCTTCTTCTCCACAGAGAAGTATAGCCCAGAAAGCAGCTCCCAGTCTCCGTGCCAGAGCTTGTTGATGGAAAGGTCTGTGGGTGTTTCAGTCAAGGACTGGCAGGGCCTCCCCAGGGGAAGGGCAGATGCCCTTGGAGGAAACTCTCAGCGCCTGTGCGGGCCTCTGAGGACCCGTGGCTCCCTCACGCCTTCCTTGCGCCAGTCTCGCTCGGGATGAAACTGGGGTCCTCGCACTGGGGCATCCGCCCCCCTCGCCGGCTGGGCACTGAGACGTGGGGGAGAAGCGGGCTTGGAAGATCCCCTGCCTGGATTCCCATCCTGGCCCTGGTGTGCTTTCTGGGCCTTCGGCAAGTTCCTTGCCTGCTCTGAGGCTCGGCTTTCGCCCTCATGCCTTGAGAGTGACGCTAGGACCAGCGTCGTTAATGTCCGATGAGCCTCCTGTGAGGGGACGCACCTGAGGCACTTCACAGCGTCTGGCACATAGTGAGGCCCCAATAAACACTCACTGCGTTGCAGGAAGAGACCGTTTGCTAGCCCACCAAAGACTCCGCTGGTCCCAGCGCCTGGATTCCCCGTTGCAGCGAAGTGTAGGCCAGGATAGAGGCATTTTGCTTCCTCGACTCCCAGGTGGCTCTAAAGTGTCTGCAGCAAGACCCTGCCTCTTCAGAGTCTCATCCTCTACTTCACAAGCCCCCTCCTGGTCCCGCAACCAGGCCAGGGCTGGGTGGTTACCTCAGCGTCTTCGCAGCTGCCCCCAACAGGGGGGACACACCCTGCGGTTCTTGCCCAGGCACTTTCAGGGAGGGGGTGGACAGGGCCTCCAGGGTTATTGGAAGTCACAGCACCCTGTCATGGGGAGAAGCGTTCAGGTTATCTTCAGGGAGTTTCAAGATGTTTTTGGCTCAAGGCTGCCCACTGTCAGACACAGAGAAAGCACTGTGTTCGCGGCTGCCCTCATAGCTCTCCTGCGCCCAGGCCACTCATGCAGATGCCACGATTGTCACGGCTCTGGCTGGAGCGGCCTGCTCTCGGCAGGGGCCAACCAGTGGAGCCTCCCTGTCCCAACCGTGGCCTGGTCCTGTCCTCTCCCACAGTCCCATAAATAGCTGGGGCACCTGGTGGGGCGGAGGAAGCCGCGCCTCCCTCCGTAGCCCAGGAGGGCTGGGAGAGCTCTCAGGAGCAAGGTGCCCCTGGTCCTCGCCCCCGGAGGGAAGCATCCGCTTCGATCCCTAGCTAGGTGGGTGCTCTATGGAGTCAGGCAGAAGAGAATCCCACCCCGTGAGGTCTTCATTTGAGAAAGATTTCCATGGGCAAGATGAGGGCCATCAGCCTCGTCGCTGCCCTGTTGCGACGTGCCGCAGGCGGCGGCCTTCCCCCACGCGGCCTTGCAGAGTGGGCTCCTCAGCGGGCCGCCTTTCACTCACCGGGAGGGCAGGTTTGGGTGGGAGCTCACCCGTTCTCTCAGTGAAAAAGTACTAACGTCTGCAAGGCACCAGCCGACCTTAGCTCTGGGGACAGAGCCGTGAGCCGCACAGCACCCCCACCCTCTGAGCCTGCTGGGGAGCAGCCGAGGGGCATCCGACCACTCTCCCGCGCTCACCGCCAGCCGCCGCCCGCTCTGACCTGCTCACAGTCGTGCACATGTGTTTACACTCGCATTGTTGACTGTGGTCCAGCTGCCTTTTTGGCAGAGGCATCAAGCATTCAAAGATGTTCAGATCTTTTGTGTTTGGCTCCTTCCCTCAGGATGGATAGACCGCGGAGTAAGAGCCCAGGGTGTCCTTTTATTGCCCATCTGAGAGGCTAGGCCTGGCGGTGTCCCCCCCGGCTCTATCTCCAGTGGAGGAGAGAGGTCTCGGGACTGTGAGCTATAGAAGCAGCCCACTGCTGGCTACCAGGGCAGAGGTGAAACGTTCACGACCTCCTCCCAGGCTGTCAGATGGCCTTGAGGGACATACAGTAGAAGGACCAAGCTCACTCCAACACGCTTCTCAACTTCCAGTGTGAGACCTCGAGCTTCTCATCACCCGGAATGAGCTGGAAACCTGCGGTCCTTCTCTGTGCAAGACTCAGCAGCCCCAGCCAGGAAGACCAGGTGTTCTGTGACACCCCACACACCAGCGCGCTCGGGGATTGCAACAGAGGGCCAGCGGCCAGGGCCGCGGCCTCCCCTCTCAGAGCACCTGCTCTGTGTGCTTGATCTTTAGGAGAGCTGTGTTCCGGCCAAGACATCCCTAATTTTAATTTCATCTTTTTGGGAAAAAATGCTTAGCTCACATCCTATGAAGTAAGAAAGGAGATTTCCCATGGAGGGGAAGGCCCAGAACAGCCCCCTCCAGACACAGGACTCCAGGCTTAGCCACAGTCAGGGGTATCCTTGTTGCTGCTTCTTTATGCCAGAGGGTCCCTCCCCAGTCTGCAACGCCAGACCGCTCCGGCCCTCTCACCGCGGCAGCGTGGAGGAGGGGCAGGCCAGCACCATCCGTGGGCCAGGCTCCTTGCCCTGTGCTCCGCATACACTTGGGCGAATCCTCAAAACAAGCCGGTGAGGCGGACACTGTTACCGCATTTCTTTGTCAGCCCCTGAAATCTGCATGGGGTGAGGCCAAATAAAATACTTCGTTTTACTTGACAAGAAACTGAGACTCAAAGTGTTAGGTAATGCTCCACGGCTAGTAACAAGTTTTTGTCTTAATCCGTCTCTACCAGTTCCTCTCCGCACCCGCCCCCCGGCGCTGTGGGAGAAAGGTCTAGACCAACGTCAGTGCTGATTTTGGAGGGCCCCTTTGCTCCAGAACGGGTCTCTCTGCCGCGGTTGCCCAGGAGGCCTTCAAGGCCTTTAGCTGTGACTGATGCCTGTCCAACTACAAATCCGCTGTGCTAGGTAACACTTTAAATGCTTATCGAGTGCATGTGCTTTAGTGGAAGTGATTTTGCATTCTTTCCTAGGAGTAGCTTTTGGTGGATCATAAGGAAGGGCGATAACGAGAACGGTGGGTTCCTACAGGGATGGGGAGGGAGTGGGTCTGCTCCCAGTGCCAGGTTCCAGACGTGAGGGTCAAAGGGTGAGGAAGAGACTGGTGGTCCCGCTTGTGAATTTTCCAGTTCAAGTGAGGAAGGTCACTCGCTGTCCCTCCCTGGGGACCTCAGCTGAGTTGGTCTTCCTGTTCTGTCACTTCAGCGCCTTTGCCCCCCACAGGGCTTCCCGCAGATTGCAGTGACATGCGCGCGCGCACGCATGTGTATGTTATCATCCCTGCCAGGGCCGCGTTCCTGTTATTCGTCAGGGACTCTCTAGCACCTGGCCGAATGCATTCCGCCTAATAGGTGCTCCTTAAACGTTTGCGGGATGAATGAATGCAATTTATTTTTTCATCCTCACCTGAGGACATTTTTTCATTGCTCTTAGAGAGAGAGGAAGGGAGTAAGAAACATTGATTGGTTGCTTCCCAAACGTGCGCCACACTGGTGATCAAACCCACAACCCTGCGGTTATGGTTATGGGACAACGCTCCACCCACCTGAGCCACACTGGTCAGGGCTGAATGAATGCAATTTAAAACAAACACCATGCCCTGGCTGGTGTGGCTCAGCGGCTTGAGCGCCAGCCTGCAAAACAGGGTCGCTGGTTCAGTTCCCAGACAGAGCACAGGCCTGGGTTGCAGGCCAGGTCCCCAGCAGGGGGTGCACAGGATGCAACCACACATTGATGTTTCTCTCCCTCTCTTCTCTCTAAAAATAAATAAATAAAATCTTTTTAAAAAAGCTGAATACCAAAAGGCCTGGACTAGGAGTCTGAGTTCTGGCCTTGTTTTGCCACTCACGAGCCCTGCACCCTTAGGTCAGTCGCATCCCCTCTCTGGGCCTCATTTCCCTCATGTATAACTTGACATAGTGGCCCAAGTAATGTCCTGCCATCCTGTGACTGTGCTGAGCTCACCCCCCTCCAAGCGTGGAATGCAATGCGAGGATGGCAGGGTTTAGGATACTCTCTCAGTGGGGTGCGGGGAGGGGGGGGCGCGGGTTGGGGGGAGGTGCCTTTGCCGGAAGGGCCTGCTGGTGAAGAGCAGCGTGGCTGTGGCTCTGACGATCGATCGCTGCAGGTGTGCGCTCCCTGCCCTTCAGCCTGTAAGCTGAGGGCGGTCAGGATGCAGGGCTCTCGCTGGGTCTCGGGGTGCAGCCCACAAGTCGTCTTTCTTAGGCCATGCTTTAATTCCTCAGCAAATGCCTTTTCCCTTTTGCTAGAATGACAGTTCAGAGCACAGGCCTGGGCGCTCGGCCGCTCATAGCGGTGTGCCCATGCACAGGGGGCTTCCCCTCTGTCCCTGTGAGCCCCTCAGTACAGTCAGGGCCGGGAGCACACCTGCCCTGGGGGAGCTGGAGGTGAAGACAGTCCTGCGAGCCCGCAAGGCGCACTCCGTGGATGGAGCCCACGTAACTTCCCAGGGCGCCTCAAGCCGGGGGCTCTGCGCAGCAGCCAGGAGTGCTAAGCGTCTCGCCTGCCCTGCCATCCCCTCCTTTAGGCTCTCAGATGTCATTCGTCTCATGGGCCTGAGGCCGTTGCTGAGGCCCCTGTTCACAGTTGGGGAAATTCAGCCATGGAAGCGCAAGCTACTCTCTGGACCTCACCTGACGTGCAGGCGGCAGGAGGAGGTCCAGGACTCACACTGTTTGGTTTAAATATTGCTGGCATCAGGGAAATCTGATAATTAACTGAACAGGAACTTAGAGAGTCTTGCCGGAGTCAGTAGTTACAGTATTTGTGTTTGGTACATCCGAGTGCGCGGAGCTGGGACATGCGATCCTTCTTGATCTACCCTGAAGCTAGCAGGTGGTAGGACCTGTGACCGTGGAGGTGACTTGCCCAGGCCTTGCCTCACAGCTGCTGAGTGGTAGAGACAGAACTGAAGTCCTACCCCTCCCTTTTCATCTGCCCCCTGCTGCCACCCTGGCTGAGCGCCAGTCGCAGGCTGAGCAGCTCACCTGTCCCAGGAGGGGGTGGGGAGGGGGAGGGGAGGGAGCGCAGCCCCGTGCCTCACTCCCTGGGGTGGGAGAGCGGTGCCGCAACCCGCTGGTAATCCGCTGGTACTTGCCTGGCTGGCACATCTGGGAGTGCAGCCTCTCGCCCTCACTCAGACACTTAATTAGTTTGGGAACACAGGGTACTGCGCCGCTGATGACCTGCCGGTGCCTGCAGGAGCCGGATGGTGCCGTGTCTGTAGACCGAGGAGGGCGTGGAGGGCGTGTCAGGAGGCCGGCAGATTTTTTCCAGTGCCTTGTCATTTCTCTGATGATTGAGTTATCGCTCTCATTGCAGGTGGAGAGAGACTTTGAAAGGGAGTATGGAAAACTGCAGCAGTGAGTGTCACCGCTCGGGAGCGTGGGGGTTGGGGTCGGAGAAGGACGAGAGCCTTCCGCCAGGTCTCCCTTCCCACAAGGTTTCGCTGTCACCTCCCTGGGAGCCGAAGGCAGCTCGGCTCACCACCTGCCACAAATTGTCCCCCAGCTGATAGCTGTGCGGCAGTGGTTAACCCGCACGTACATAGCCTTTGGGTGCCGGGCCTCATGCAGAGCTTGTAGTGGCCCTTCAGTCAGTGGGGAGGGACATCCCCAGAGAAGGGCCCCTTGTGCTCCCAGCGGGCATTTCAGAGAATCAGGGCGGGCTTCCCTCAGGTAGATGGGAAGAAAGGGCTAAAGCCAGTTGGCGACGCCAGGTACCAGCCCGCGGCCCTGCCTTGCAGGCTGGAGGAGCAGACCCGGAGGCTGCAGAAGGACATGAAGAAGAGCGCCGATGCCGACCTGGGTAGGTGGCCCGTCCCAGCCCACGAGCTGGACTGGGCAGGGCACAGGCGGAGGCCCCCTTGCTCAGTCACCTTAGGGCTGGCTCTGAAGTAAGTGCATTTCGTAGATGCCCAGCCGATGTCCCTGAGAAGTGGCTTGGGGTCACTCTTCACGTAGTAGGTCCCCAGTCACCCCCTCCCCGGGCGCAGCCAGGTGGCATGCTGGCTCCTGTGGTCTGTGCCACAGAGCCCCGGGGCAGCGCGATCCAAGGACATGGGCACGTCGGAACATGACAGCCCTCCCTCCTGGCCCCTGGCGACTCCAAAGTATGCGCGCAGCCAGCCAAGGGGCTGCTTTTGGAGACTGGCTGTGATTTGTTTTGAAGTTAGCTCTGAGTTACCTGGATGGCATCTTTCTTTATCGTCCCTCACTGCCTTTCTAGTACGGGCTGTGACCTGTTGCTTCCTTTCTTACTACTGTGTGTCCCTGAAACCAGGGGTTGCCTAGTGACACCAAACCTGGCCTCCTCTGTTCAATAAAGCTTTATCGGAACACAGCCACACCATTCCTTACGTGTTGTCTGTGGCAAAATTGAGTGCTTGCAACAGAAACCATGCACCGTGCAAGCCTAAAGTCTGGACTGTCTGGCTCTTTACAGTACGTCTGCTCCCCTGCTGTAGTGTGCTGTGTTACTCTTGCCCCCGATGCCACGCTGCACCTCCCAGGCACCTGGACAGGTGTTCTGAGATGCATAGTCTTGGATTCCAGACTTACTGACCTAGAACCTCTGCAGGTAGACTGCATTTCTTACAGCTTCCCAACCCAGAGTTGGGGGCACGTTGTCATTACGACAAGTAAAAGCGCCCAAAGCATTATCCAGAATAGCGTCAGATGGTCAGGAATGAGCATTTATGCAGTAAGGACTAGTGTCTTATGCTCTGTGGTACCTTGTAGGTTGTATGGCCTCTGGCCATGGGTGCAGGTCATCTGGGTGCAGACCATGGACTGAGGGACGACGGGGAGCCCTAGCGACAAGGCCTGGAAGCCAGTCCCTTCACAAGGTCACTGAACTCTGACTTCTTACAGCCATGTCCAAGTCTGCTGTGAAGATATCCTTGGACTTGCTCTCCAACCCCCTCTGTGAGCAAGACCAGGACTTTCTGAACATGGTGACCGCCCTGGACACAGCCATGAAGCGGATGGATGCCTTCAACCAGGAGAAGGTGACTGGGGCCTGGGTCTCCTCTCTGGAGGGACGCCTGCGTAAAGGGCTCGGGCCCTGCTCCGGGCACCCTCAGCCCGCTGAGGCCGGCGCGCCCCAGCTCTGTGAGCTCGCCCGGCGGGTCTGCTCGCTGCGGCTCCCACAAGCCCCCGTCACTCCCAACGAGGCCAGGACGGCTGCCCCACTGGGCGAGGCCACTGTTGGCTTTGGCAGGTGAAAAATTTACCAGGGACAAGGACAGGGTGCTCCTGCTACCCTCCAGGCTTCCTGGCCGCCATTTCTTCCCCACCCCAGCTGCAGTTGGGGGTGCCCACCTCACCTGCTCTACCCTCGTGCTCTTCCTACTGGGCTCTTGGGGTACCCCTGACAGGTCTTCTTTCTCTTCTCAGGAACTGGGCACCTCCCCCTTTAGGAAGAGTCCAGCTTCCTCCCAGTTTGGATGTCACTGGGTTTTTCTTTTGACAGGTGAACCAGATTCAGAAGACAGTGATTGAACCCTTGAAAAAGTGAGTAAAGGCCATCTGGGGACCCCAGGCCTTGGGGAAGTAGGCCAGGGCGCTTACTGGAAAGGCAGGTCAACTGCTCGCCTGGGGACTGAATCTCACTTCTAGGGCATGGGGTTGACAGGAAACTCAACGGGCCGTGGCTCTATGACCTATGGCCCCAGGGTCGACACCACTGGCAGCCGCAGGGCACTGGTGGCCCTGCACAGCAGCAGCCATCGCTCCGGTGGCCATTTGGCCATTTTCCCTCTGTCCCCGGTGGCAGACCAGTGGGCCCAGAGCTTGCTGAGTTAAGCCGGTGAGGCTCGTGGCCAGCCCTCCGCGGAGATGAGCGAGGCCTTTCATCCCCCAGCCGGACTGGGAGAGCAGCTGCCTGCCGCTCCGGCTTTTGAAATGTGGGGGCGGCCGCACATGGGGAAGGGCGCAGCCGCGGGGTCCCGCCTGGGCAGGTCCCTAACTCGTGACCTGTCAGGGTCAGAAATTCTTCTGTGAGGCTCCTTTTCTGTCAGGCAGGCTCTGGTCAGCGATCAGACGGCCTATTCCCTGGGTCCCCTAAGGGGTGGGTATTGCCTTGAAGCTTCCGAATCACTTCATCTTCTTCCCCAGCCTCTCCCAGGCAGCCTCTGACCTAGAAAGGCCCGCTCAGCGCGGCAGCTGCACTTGATTACCTCTCTGTGGTGGTCCCTGGCAGCGGCCTCCCCAGGCCTAGGGAACGAGGCTCCGCTAATTACCGCTAGGCTGGATCAGGGCCCGGAGGGAGATGAGAGAGCAGGTTTGATCCTCCAGCCCCTGGTGCTGGGGTTGTTGAGCTCCTCACTCCCTGTCCGGGTCTGAGGGGTGGGGTCTGGGGAAATTCTCTCTAAGCTCTGCTGTCTGGAGGCTTGGCCATGGCGGGGCAGCTGAACCTGGCATGGGAAGGGGTTTCTTCCTGCACCCCTGCCCCTTCCCTTGTGCCCGGGCCCTAACCCTTGCTCGGCCCCAGGTCACAGGGCCTCATGAGCAGCTGGGTGCTGAGGTGGCCATCCGCTGCCTGTGGCATTCTGACCCCGTCTCCAGGACCAAGGGTTCAGAGCTGGCTGGGAGAGTCCAAGGGCAGAGCAGACCCTGCTCACGGGGGCCTTGGGCTGCCGTGGACACCCCCACTGGCAGAGCTAGGCAGGGGACCCAGCTCAGAGGACCGGGGGACTGGCGCCTGTCTCGATTTCACAACCAGCGAGGCGGCCTTGAAATCTGATGCTGGGCTTCAGGAGCCAAGTGCAGAGAAATCCCGGCTGCTTCCCACCACCCAGCAGCCCACCACCTGCCAGGAAGGTGGGTGAGCGGCAGAGGGGGCGGGCACCATCTCCGCCACAGATCCGCTGACCTCCGTGTGAGCCCTGGGCCTGCCTGGCTCCCCAGCCTGGCTGCTGTGCACCCAGGGCCGACACGCGATCCCCCTGACCACAGAGAACCGGCACTGCCTGTTGCCTCCTCTTGCCAGGAGAGAAGCTCCCAGGGACCCCAGCACCGGAAACAGGAAACTGCAGCTTTCCTGTCCTCTGATGAAGAACATTGCCACATGGCTGCCCTGCCGCCCCCAGCCTCCCCCAGCCTCCCCCCAGGGGGCTCGGCCTCTAATCCCCCCGTCCCTGGGCTGTGTTCACATGGTCGGATGGGGATGCTTTCAATTTCCCTTTCCTGGTGGGTGGAAGATCCCGGCTGTGTGGGCACAGACTGAGGAATGGCAGGCATTCCCCACCAGGACCGGCTGCTCCCAGCCCACCTCCCAGCCGGCCTCTCTCCGCCTCCCCCTTTCCCTCCTCCCTCTCTCTCTGCCTCTTCACCCCAGGCTTACCCAGGGGAGGCAGTTTGCTGTACCTTAGGACAGGCAAGAAATGGCAGTCGTCGTGGGCAGAGCCTCAGCACGTGCCTGGTGCAGGCCCAGCCCCTTCTCCCACCTCTGAGAATAGCCAGAGCTTAGGCGCTGTGATCTAGTGCCAAAGCCAGGGTGGCATCGAGAGGAAGTGGACCACGAGGACGCCTGCCACGGCGGCACAGCGTAGCACAGTGGAGTGGGGAAGTGCTGGACGGGCACTCCCAGCCTGCCCTGACCCAGCCCATGACCTTGGCCAGGGCCTGCCCCTCGGAATTGAACCAGCGACCTTTTGGTTCACAGGCCAGTGCTCAGTCCACTGAGCCACGCCATTCAGGGCTGTTGAGGCTTTTAAAAGCCAAATTCATGGTCCTGTCCCTTTGAGAGGCTGACTCAGAAAATCACTGTTCATCACATTTCCCACCTGTGGAAAGGGAGCGCCCAGCCAAACTCTCAGAACAGCATGGCCAGTATGTAGCAGGGGAGGGATGTGTCAGGGGCCAAAGTGGCAAGTGGAGCCTTGTGTGCGCGGCTGAGAGCCTCCTGGGGCCCTGGCACAGGGACTTCCTGTTCCCCTCACTACTGATGGCAGGGGAGGGGGCAGGGCACCGTGCAGAGGGCCCAACAGGCCAGCCCGGGTTCTGTGTGTAGCCTGCCCAGTGAAAGGGGGGGCTTCGTGCCTCAGGGAGAGCGGGTGCCCCCCCTTGCCAGGGGAACCACCAGGTGCATCTGTAGGACCCCCAGGGCACATCTGGTAGGACCCGGGCACGGGGACCAGGCATGCTCGAGGTCGCCTCCTTGCAAACTTGCCTCCCCTGACCTGGAGGCGGAGGAAGGCAGTGAAGCGCCCTCATGGGGAAGGAGGTCCCGCTGCCAGACAAGCTCCTCCCCTCGCACAGCATCCCGCTGTTCACATACGCGGCACATGGGGGCTGGCAAAGTCCGTCCTCTGAGTAGTCGGGGTGGGGGGGTGCCTCAGTGGGCAGCAGCCTAGAGTCAGGGTTAGAGTGCCCCCACTCTTCTCTCGGCCACTCAGAACATACTGTCCGACCCTCCCTGTCTGACCCCAGTTTCCCCACTTTAGTGTGAGAAGAGCAACAGCCACCCTTGCCCCTGAGGAGTCCCCAAGCCAGGGCCAAAGCCACCTAAGTGGTGGGTGATGGGTGGTCCGCGCAGAGGGAACCAGGTCGCCTGGGCCTTCCACGTCCTCATGGTTTGACTGCGGGGTTCTGCTGGGGGAGGCAGAAGTTACCATGGCAAAGAAAGTGTTTTCCTGGGGGTCCAACAGCAACAGCGAGCAGTTCCCGCTGCAGCCACCTCCGCCCCACGGGGGCAGGTGGCCTTGCTCCCAGAGGCCAGGCGGCGTCCTGCAGACTTGGCCCCAAAGCCGCCTGGCAGTGCGTAGGGATTTGGAACCACTGGATCCACACCTTCATCATCCAGGGCAGCAGGCGCCCAGGCGCCGGGCCACCCAAGCAGCAGACTGCTTCGCATGAGAGCAGCGGGGCAACTGCTGGTGGCCCCCAGTCCAGCTTGGGTGGAGAGGGAGGTGGCATGATGGCCTCTCAGGCCCAGCGCCACCTGCTCCCTCTCAGCTGCTGGTCACGCTCCTCCCAGGAGGGGACCCCAGCAGAGCAGCCGCCTGGGGCCAGAGCAGTGCGAGCTCAGCCCCTCTCCAGGGGCTTCCCCGCTCAGACCTACCCGGGGCCCTTCACCTGCAGGCGGCGGGTGCCCCCAGCCAGCAGGCTTGGCACGCACGAGGCCTCGTCTTCTGCAGGGCGAGTCAGCCATTCAGCAGTGTGAACCCAGTCACTGGAGGAAAGGGCACACGACTGAGGTTTCTGAGACATTTGCGTGGGCGTATCTACTTCCTCCACATTTCCGGTCAGGGGTGAGCCCGTTGAGGATCCCCGTTAAATGAGAAGGATTCGTTTTAGTCCCCTTTCTCAGCGATAAGCCGTCTATTTCATCAGAATCTACTGCCTGAGTCTAAGGCTTTGTTTGGGGCTTTTAATGCTCTGGTCAAGTTTATATTCTGTATTCTCTGGCAAAGGTATTCATTTCTCTTAAATGATGTGTACTCTTGATTTGATGAGGCTTTTTTTTTTTTTAAGATTTTATTTACTTTTAGAAAGAGGAGAAGGGAGGGAGAAAGAGGAAGAGAGACATCAAGATGTGATAGGTTGCTTCTCAGGTGCCCCCAACTGGGGACCTGGCCTGCGACCCAGGCATGTGCCCTGACTGGGAACTGAGCCGGCAACCGTTCTGTTCACAAGCCAGTGCTCAATCCACTGAGCCACACCAGCTAGGGCTGTTGAAGCTTTTAAAAACTAAATTCATGGTCATGTCCCTTTGAGAGGCTGACTTGGAAATCACTCTTCATGTGGTATCTGAACCACCTCAAGACAACCCATGTGCTCAGATGCGCTCCTGGCTCTGAGCGCCGTGCTAGGCTGAAAGCAGCAGCTGCCCCGCCCCCATCCTTCATCTGCCCTGAGTTGCTCCAGAAGGAACTGGCTTTCCCTTGGGCTTCTCAGCCCTGAAGACCCGCCCTGCTGTCACTTTCCTCTGTGGCGTGGCCAGTTCTCCCCTGGCTGCATGGTAGCACCTCCCACCTTTTCCGTCCTGTGTCCAGCAGTCCTGCTTACAGGCTTGTCTTGTCCCATCCAGCACTTATGTGTCAAGTGACATGCAGCATCCCTGCCTGGGACAAGTTCTGCTCCATATCAGTCTCAAGATCTCATTGCCCTTCCCAGTTAACAGTGGCACTGGTCACAAAGAGGTGCCCATGGGGGCCAGGAACAGGTGTCTGCTGCTGCTTTTTCTGAGTAGCCCACTCCTGAGTCACCGTGGGGTAAAAGAGTCCTTGAGCCATTCTCCAGCCTCTGGTTGGACAGTGGGCCGTCTTGGGTGGGGCCAGAGGCACCCTGCTTTCCCTGCGGTCAGCTAGTAGGCTGGACCCACAGTGGGGAGTGTTTATTTGGAGGGGCTTTTAGGCTTGTTAAAAACCTCTTTATGAAAAGTGATTTTATTATTATTATTAAAGGATAGTGGACATACAATGTTACATCAATTTCTGGTGTGTACCTACCGATAGGAGACGTATATGCCTTATGAAGTGATTGCCACCAGAGGTTTAGATTGCAATTCTGTCACCTGTGGGTGACATCTGAGGTGGTGGGGAGGTGCCACACAGAACTGGGACACTTGGGTTCTCTTCTGGACCATCACTATCTAATTGTGACCTTGGACATGTCACGTCCTCTCTGGCCTCAGTTTCTTTCATGTTTTTAAGAAGGAGGTGTTGGCCCGATGGCTTCCCAGGAGTCCTCCGTCCCGCCGTGCCCCATTATGGGTCTCTCTAGTGGGGGGTAGGGGCAGTGGCATCCTAAGTGGCCTCAGGGATTCATGACCCACTATGTCTTGCCCAGGCCAGTGGCAGGGCCAGGGCCTGATCTCCCCCATTCACAGCAAAACCCCCAAGACCTAGACAGGGATCTGGCACTTAGTAGGCACTCAGTGCATGTTTTTGAGTGGACGGTGAGCTGCCAGCCCGCAGCTCCAGGAACGGGCCGTGTCCAACCTGCCTGTGCTGGCAGGTTCGGCAGTGTCTTCCCGAGCCTCAACATGGCGGTGAAACGGCGGGAGCAGGCCTTGCAGGACTACAGGAGGCTGCAGGCCAAGGTGGAGAAGTACGAGGAAAAGGAGAAGACGGGGCCTGTGCTGGCCAAACTCCACCAGGTACCCAAGAGGGGCGGGGATGGACAGGGGCCAAGGGACACGTGTGGCAGGTCTTCCTTTTCCTGGGGACCAGCTTGGGGGCTGGAGGACCTAGACGCCTGGTGTTCTGATGCCTGTACACAGACGCGCGCACGCACAGGGCCCCGGCAGGGAGGCTGGGTACGCCAGCGAGAGCTCTGACGGCCAGGCTCCTGCTCCCCAGGCCCGAGAAGAGCTCCGGCCTGTGCGGGAGGACTTCGAGGCCAAGAACAAGCAGCTGCTGGACGAGATGCCGCGGTTCTACAACAGCCGGCTCGACTACTTCCAGCCCAGCTTTGAGTCTCTGATCCGAGCGCAGGTGAGGCTGCCCCCATGGGCTCTGTAGATGCGCCTCATGGCAGCCGCCGCTCCCCACACCAGAAGGGCCTGAGCCGTTCCCTGCCAAGACAGCTACCCACCCTGACCCCAGCACTGTCCCGAGGGAAGGAAGCCGGGGCGCCTGCTCAGTTGCTGGGATTTCTGTTCCTGCATTGCCCTTTGGTTCATCCCACCCTAGTCTAGTGTTAACTTGTTTAACAGCTCTTCTTCCCTCGAGTTCTCTCTCACACTTCACCCCAGTAACAAGAACAAATGCCCACCTAGTTACTCCTCTTCCTTTGGTGGGAGACCACAGAGTATCTTGACTTTCAACAACCCTTGGAGGGAACCCTGAACCCTGGGGATAGCGACACTCAGCGGCCACGGTGCGCCTCCCGGCAGGAGAGGTAGGCAGGGCATGGAGGGGAAGTGCACAGCGGAAGCCCTGGGGCCGAGCAGCCAGCCCTGTGCCTCCTGCCACTCTAGTGTGTAGGGACACAGCGTGCGACGGGCGTAGCTGCTGCCCTCCTTGGCCCCTTCACCTCACCTCCTTCAGGCCACTCTCAGGGATTAGTTCCTGTTTATACAAGAGAAGAGGCTGAGGTGCCAAAGCCAAGGGGTCTCCTCCACGTGGGACCCCAGCTGACTGCAGCTGCTCAGCACTCTGCCACCTTTCCCACCTGTCCCCGCCAGGTAACAAGTTAAATGCCCGAGGCATCCCATCCACCCCAGCCCTCTTCAGCTCTTGGCCTGGGTGTTTGGCGCCCCCCAGTGGACACTCCTTGCAGCGTCCACAGTCACAGGCGCCCAAGGAAAAGCCTGATTCCTGCCTGCCATCTTCAGAGCACACAGAACCCGTGGGACTCATACTGGGGATCCGGAACCCTGAGCAGGATTGACAGTGGAGCTGGAACTCATTAGTGACCATGTTCCTGGCCGCTGAGGGAAAGCGAGGCAGAAAGCCAGCGTGCACGGGGGAGCGGGGTTCCCTCCCTTGCCCCAGAGCATTGCCCTGTAGGTGAGGGCTTCTTTCTAGCAGCTTCCTCCTGGGTCTGGAGGCACGTGTTTAAGGAGCCCTGTGTCTTCCTTCCTGCACCCCTTGCCTCCTACACTGTCGCCGCCCATGTTCCCAGCCCCCGCCCCCTGCGGGCTGCCCTACCTCCTCCACCCTGTTGCTCAGGGAAGAAGCTGGCGGGGAGCGGCAGAGAGGCATCGGGGTACCCTGTCGCCAGGCAGTGAGCGGGGTGGCCGGGGGTGTTGCTGCCTCCTTGGCACCAGCCTCCCCTCCCGCGGCTGCGCTGCCATTAGTCACTGGAGAAGTGAGCATCCTAGTGGCTCAGCCAGCAGTGCTGCTCTGAGGGCACCCCCTGCTAGCCCAGCACTAGCCCAGGCCCCTGAGCCCCGAGGGGACAGGGTGTGAGAGCCTTGATTTAGCTCCCCTCAGTCCTCGCTGTGGGAGACACTTTCTCGGGAGCAGTTCAGCCGTGACCTGCGTGCGGCCTGCCCTGACTAGTGACCACGCTCTGTGTTTCTCAAGTAGCAGAGGTCCTTTTCCCCAAGGACGGCTTGGGGCGGGAGGCGGTCACATCGAGGCATTTTTGAATAGTATGGAACACTTTCAGGGAAATAAGCACTTTCATTTGTCATGAGATGGAGACTTAGGCAAAAATGGCTCCCCTGGCCAAGCCCGCTCCTGACCTGCTCCAGCCCGGGGCCTAGGCAGCCCTCAGCCGTTTCTTTGAGAGCTGCCAATGGGAGGCCCATTGGACGTGCTCCCCTCTGGGCTGTGCCCCATAGTCATGATTAACAGACGAATGGAGAGGGAACAGAAGGCTAAGGTGTCATTATTCTCACCTTCTTGAGACCAATCTTCAGGGCTTTTGGAGCCTGGCATATCCTGTCCTCATGAACAAAAGTAGCAGGCTTCTCCTAGGTCCTATGAAGCAGTGAGCCCCCAGGCACAGTGCCGGACTCCCTGGTCCCCCAGGACCTGCCGAGGGCCATCCCATTCCCCCAGCCCTGGCCTTGGTCTGTGCTGTCTCCCTCCACCACCCAGTGCACGTGCACACACGGCCAGCTGCTTGGAGAGAAGGGCAGAGCCCCCCCTCCAGCGCCCACCTCCTAAGGATCTGTGGCTTCCCTTGCCCTTTGACTTACTGCCGCCCCAGGCGGCGGGTAGTCCCAAGGGGCACCAGACGGCAGCTCACTCCTTCCTGGTTGCCGTGCAGTTTAGGGAGATGGGCGGAGCGGGGAGAGCAGCAGCGGAGGAGCCGGGAGAAGCCAGCCCAGAGGAGACAGTGCTGCGGGGGCTTGGCGCCAGGGTCCCAGTCCTGCCGACTTCCCCCTGCCTCCCCCCAGGTCATCTACTACTCTGAGATGCACAAGATCTTCGGAGACCTGACCCAACAGCTTGACCAGCCCGGCCACTCGGACGAGCAGCGGGAACGGGAGAACGAGGCGAAACTGAGCGAGCTCAGAGCCCTCTCTATTGTGGCGGATGACTGAGCCCTGGCATGGGCCCCCCCCCGCCCCGACCCAAGACTCCTGGAGCACAAGTCAGCCTCTCCAGCCTGCGCCCTTTCCAAGCTCTGCTCAGGCCTCAGCCGGTGGGGGCCTTCCTCAGGAGAACTGTGGGGCTTGCGCCCCCGCCCCTGCCTCAGCACCCTCTGGAATGAGCCTGGTACCCGGAGCCCCAAGCAGGCTGCTGTCTCCCCACCCATGACAGGAGCCCACAGACAGGTAAGGAGCCTAGAAGAACTGCTTTCTTATTTTGAGAACCGGCCCAGCCCGGCACCGGGCCCCCCAGCCTGCAAGGGCCGGGGCTCCGTCAGCTCACCGGCGGCCTCAGCCGTGCGCAGGCTCGGTCCCACCTACCTCCCGAAGACCCGTCCTGGGGGTCCGCCCGTGCTGCAGCCTCCCCCACTGCCCCCCGCTCCGGGAGAGGGCCCGACACCGCCCTGGAGGGCGAGTGCTGTGGTCCCCCTGCCCCGACGGGCCCTCGCACCGGGTCACCGTGCTTGGCAGAGGCTCGCTCAGCCCACTTCTATCCTTTCGGTCAAGGGCAGGGAAGACCCGTCTGGAAGGTTCCCTAGGAAACGGATTCAACTTGTGCAAATGTCCTACCGCAAAAAAAAAAAAGTCACCGATTCACAGGCCTCAAAGCAACAACAGTGGGTTTGTGTCTCGACCAAATATTTGGAATTTTATTTTTTCAAGTAAAGTTTTCAATAAAATTTCTTTGTATTATTGTGCTGTAATTAAGGAAAGGAGGGGAGAGCCACCCCAGGTTTTTCTTAGGGTAATGCTGCCCCCTGCTGAGCTGGCAGGACCCCTACAGCATCCTCCCCGGAGCTGCCGGAGGCCCAGTGCAAGGGGGCTCTGCTCAATCTCCGTCGCCCGGCCCGCCCGGCCCGCCTTCGGGAGGCCACTCCACCTCCACCCGGCAGAGGCTGGGCCCAGGGCCAGGAGGAAGGGCAGGCGCAGAGGCAGACCTGGAAGAGGACGAAGGGAAAAGCTATGGAGGACACTTGGGTTTGTTTTTGACTTTGGTTTATTTAAAAAACAAAAAGAAAAAAAAAACAACTTTATATACAAAGTCAAACTGAAACCATGGATTATGGAAAGAGGTGAGACTTATGGGGCACAGGGAAAAGGCTGGGCCAGGGCCGATACCACACTGTGAACACGGGGGCCAGGGAGCTGAAGTGCTGGTTTCTTCTGGCAAGTCTGGGGTGGCTGCCACAGAGGGCACTGGCAGGCAGCCCAAGAGCACGCGCCCGCTGGCACTGACTCCATTCCTCCAAAGGCCACAGGAGACGTGTCCCCAGAACCTGCTCCTGTGACCTAGCAGGGTCTGTGCCATCTGGAGGAAGGGATCTTACCCCAGCCAGATTCCACGTCTGTTTCTTCATTTATTGGCATCAGACCTTAGGACAGTCAGAAGCCTTTTCCTCCCCTGTCTTACTCTAATCTGGAAGAGGACAGGAGAAAGCACAAGACTAAAGGGCCCCAGGAGAAACCCCAAGGTAGAGGGCAAAATGACATTCGAGGGGTGCAGAAGATGTTTAGTTGTAAGTGGAACCGGCTCCTCACTCGTCCGTCCCACACAGCACAGGCAACCCCGCCCTGGCGGCCTGAGCTCCCCACACAGGCTGAGCACAGGCGTCAGCGCCCGCCTCCGGCTCCCAGGTCCTGCTCCAGCTGCTTTCTGGAACCAAAGGGCTCTAACTTCAGCAGGCTCCATCGCTGACCTCACAGGACGGCAGCTCCTGCGCCAGGCCCCTCAGTTGCTAGGCGCTGGTTCCTCCTTCTCTACCCAGCTGTCAGCCTATTTGAAACAGACAGCACAAGAATTAGGACCCGAGGAGGCAGGACTACTACCCGCTTCCTCCTGGGGGGACCCGAGGGTGCAAGCTGCTGACCGGTGGGCGCCCTAAGAAACCAGTGGCTGGGGGAGGAGGCGAGATAGACCTGGCGTCACCCTGACCAAGCCTCCCGATGCCACGCCAGCTCTCCGCGGCTCACCTTCTCAACCATTCGCTGCATCTCCAGCTGCAGGGGGGTCAGGCGCCGCCGGAAGTCGTGCAGCAGCCGCTGAAGCTGGTTCTTCTGTCGCTCGGCTGTGCGGGCCGTGTCCTCAGCCTCAGCCAGCCGGGTGCGCAGCTCCTGCATGTCTGCTGCCAGTGTCTTGTTTGTTACTTCAGTGGCAGAGAAGCGGTTATGGCTCTCCTCTGGTGGGGAACATGCCAGAAAGACAGCTGCTAAGTTAAGGACCGGAGCACAGGGGAAGAAGCCTGAAGCCCAAGGAGCGGGGAGCCGCCTGGGCCAGGGTGCACATGCCTGCGCGGCCCATCGCCACAGGTCCCTGCAGCGCGGGCCACTCACCCAGCTTCAGTTCCAGTGTGTGAATTTTGTTCTCCAGATAGAGCCGGCCGCTGTCCTGCTGCTCTGCCCGTAGCAACAGGTTCCCCACGTTGATGAGGCTGCCGTTGTGGGACACCAGGCCTTTGTGTTCCGTGGGTGCAGCTCCTGGCTTTGCACTTTTCTCAGAAGGAGGTAGCAGGTCCAGGTTTCCTAGCAGGGGCCATGAGGAGGAGGTAAGCGTCGGGTCCTGGGAAACGACAGCAGCCCCGCCCACCCTGCACAGAGGGCTGCACAGAGGGCTGCACAGAGCCGGCACACACCGAAGAGCGCCTCCTCGGGAAGCCCGCCGTCTGGGCCCTCCGCGCGGCTGTACTGCAGGCTGCGGTACTGGCAAATGTTCTGGGTCACCACCCTGCTGACCAGCTGTTTGGCCTGTAGAAAACATACACCCAAGGTCCCCTCTGATGAGAAGGTGCAAGCCCTTGCCCCCGGGGTTTGGAAGAACTTAGAACTAGAGCATTCTGAGTCCCCCACGGGAATTAGGGGCGTGCCTTTGCCCAGTACGTGGGGTGAGGCCCCCTCAGAAAGGACCAAGGGGTGCGAGGGAAGGCACCTGCTCTGCACTGAGCCGGAGCCCAAGGGTAAGCAGAATCCTCTCCAAGTCTCGCCGGTGCAAGTAGCCACACCAGTTCGCATCAAAGAAGACAAACGCGAGAAGGCAGTCCAAGGGGAGCACAGCAGAGGGGTCCAGCTCCTTGGGCTGCAAGCAAAATAAGGATGAAGAGGATTATAAGTAGTTCTCTCAGCGACGAAGTCGCCCAGGACACAGCGCCTCCAGAGCGGCCTGGCTGACGCGATCACACCCAGGTGCCTTTCCGTGGGATACCTGACCCCAGGCCTACAAGCGAAGGCCTGTCGGGGGCGCTCCCGGCTCCAGGGCTGCCGCGCACAGCGGGACCGAGTGCACTCCCAGACTGGGCACCTCACTCGGGTTCACCCTGAGAGAGACCGAAAGGTCTCCTGGCTTCTACGCAAGTGCTGTTCCACAAGGCCAGACCGCATTTTGTTTTTTGTCAATCAACAGACACTGAAGTCATTTGGTAGAAGTGTCCCTCTCCAAGGACTGACCCAGGCCTTGTCACTGTCACTGAGGACGGAGGGGCAGGACAGAGGTCTCACCATGTCCTGAAGGGATGAGAACTCCATCTCGGACTGGTTGGAGGCAACAGACCGCACCTCGGAATCCTCCAGCTTGGCCCCTGCTACAGAAAGCCAGAGGTGAGCTCGGGGCAGGGGCCACACGGCCAGGTGGGCTCCAGGTCCGACAGGAGAGCTGGCGCCGGGGCCAGGACGCCGCCGGCGGGCGCCCACATGCGCCCCTGCCCCCAACCCCAGGCCTACCGAATTCCTCCTCGCCGTCGTCCCTCAGCAGCAGCAGCTCCGGGTCGAGAGCCATCTCACAGAGGTCCTCAGACGCCTCCCCCCGGGGCTTCTCCTCTTCCTCTCCCCCAGCAGACGGGGGTTTCGGCAAAAGCCCATCCTCCTTCTGTGGGGAACAGACCAAGAGGGGAAGGGCTGTCATCTGCGTGAACCAATGGTAACAATGGCTCACGCTGCACATGGGCCCCATGCAGGCCCTGCGTGGGCCTGCGTGCACCTTCATCTCATGGGATGTGTTTCATTACATAGGGTTCGGGGCAGACCAGGCGATTTCCAGACGCCTGGGGTTCTCCGCTTCAGACGGGGTTAAGAAACGCAACGCTCTGGTTGGCCACGCGCCTGTCCGCCTCAGAGCGCGCTCATCCTCAGATCCCCTGCTGCCATGCCAACCACACTTCCCACCTCTCCGCCCACCTCCCGCCTAGCACAGCACCCGCTAGCCGCTGAGGACACTCTCGGGCCCCGAGGCACAGGCAGGGGTTGACAGGAGTGCCGAGAGGAGACCCGCCAGGTGCCCAGAGCCGCGCCGGGCACCTGTCGCACAGCGGCCCCAGCGCCCGTGCAGGGCAGAGGTACTCACCGGTGGGGCGTCTGACTCGGCGGCTGCGCCCTCACTCTGTACCTCATCCTTGGACTCCTTGGCCACCTCCTCCTTGACCGCTTCTTCTTCCTTGGCCACCTCCTCCTTCTCAGGTTCAGGTGGGGCCACGACCTTCTCGGGAAGGCTCAGCAGCATCTTATAAATCCTATAGCCAAAGTCCCTCTGCAGCATCTCCAGAAACAGCTCAGCCAACACCATCACCTGGTGAAAGAGGCAGCGGGGGCCCCAAGCGTCAGGAGAAAGGTGTTCCAAGACCCGCCATGCACTTGCCCGCATGCACTGCCCCAGCGGTCTCCCCAGACTCCTCCGCCCACCTCAAAAGATATCCTCTCTTTTGGCCTCCGGTCCTCCACAATGCCATGGAGGGAGAGGTTTACACAGCCGGGGTGCGCCATGACAGCAGGCTCTAGAGGGGGCGGAGGGGCCTCTGGGAGATCGGTGTCCACTTCCTGCTGTGTGGTGACCTCCGGGTTCTCTGCATTCTGTTTAGGGGCGTCCGCTGCTTGCTCTGACGCATCAGCTGCCTGTTCTGTAGGCTCTGTTTCCTGTGACAAAAGCCGAGAGCGGTGACCACCGGGCTTGGGTCAGGGAACCTGCTCTCCCCACCTGCTCAGGAGGCTCCACCTTACCCCTGGCACCTCCTGGGCCGGGGGCGCTGCCTCGGCAGCTTTCTGCTGACACAGGGCCTCCCACTCCTCCAAAGTAGGCATGATGGTCCAGATATCCGGCAGGTACACCACCACAGTCTGGAGCCGCCTCGGGGGTCCCGGCTGCAAGTACTGAAACTCAGCAAAGCGCCACCTGCTCGCAGCAAAGGGAAAAAACAAGGTGGTGTCCCAGAACGTTCACAAGCAAGTGCTTCTGTTTCCAGTGAACATTTAATCAGCACATACTGCAAGCCAGGCTTTGGAAGTTCAAAAATAATAAAGACCGAGTCCTCGAGAAAGGGCCAGTGGGGAGGCCCCAGCCAGCAGACGTTTACTCTCCGAGCCGCTAAGGCACAAGGAGCAGCACCACAGGCCCCTGGGAGGGGGGTTCCTACCTGCCGAGCCCGGAGGGGCCAGCTGCCCTTCCACACACACCGCCCCCGTCTCGCTCACGGTCAAGGCGCCGTCTGTGAGGGCCGGGGGGAGGGGGAGCGGGGACTAGGGAGCAGAGGAGAGCTAACAGGTCAGAAAGGTACAGAAGCTTGGCCTGAACTCAACTCGCCAAGTGTGGGCCCTCAGATGGGAGCTCGGGGCAGCCACTCACCACTTTGTGCAGGCGCTCAAGTCAATGCCGGTCTGGGCTTGCGCACAGCGGATGGCAGTGCGGACTAGCACCTGCGGGTCGCCCTTGGGGTCGGGGCCATCCAGGGAAGGAGACCACTCTCCCCCAACCAGCACTGCCTCCTCTTCTTTCCGGCCCAGCAAAAACTGGAAGGTGAGATCGGGGATAAGAAACGAAAAAGCAGTTACCGGGGCCTCCCCCTGGGAGGGCCCCTGCTGCCACTGGGGCGTGCAGGCAGCAGGCCGTAGGGAGGGGTCCACATGGCAGTGGGGGGTGGCTTCTGCACCCGTGATCGTGACCCAACCACATAACTTCGTGATGAATGAGAATGGCTCCGAGCCATGCTGTGCTCCTGGTAAAAGGAGACGTATGGCAGCTCTGAAACTCCTTGCTCATGAATCGGAGCTCAGTGGCGTGACAGGGACTGGACATTATCCGTGAATGCATCTTGCCTAGGGGACTTCAGCACTCACCTTAATCTGCTTCAGAGGGTGCTCCGGCGTCTCCCTCGGCTCAGCCATGTCGTCCACAAAGAGCATGCAACAGCGATACAGTTCCTCCAGGCCCGGGGAAGAGAGCAGCAGTACCTGGCCGGGGTGGCAGGAAGGACGCACTCGAGAGTGTTCCCAGCCTCCAGCAGTGGGAGAGTGGCAGGCCCCCCCGCCGACGCACCTTGGAACTGTAAGCCGGGTCGCTGTCCGCAGGGAGGGGCTCGGCACCAGCGTCTGGAGCCGGCTCCTTCTCAGAGGACACCTGGACACGGCTTGGGTGGTGGAGGGAGAAGGGCTGGCTCAGAGGGAAGGCTGACAGCCAGCTCAGGTGCACGGCCAGAAAATCGGAGGGGACCAGGAGGCTTCGATAGCGGCGCTGGAGTTCTAGGAAGTCGCAGGCGGGGCTGCAGGGAGAAAGCACAGGGGTCCAGACGGAGCCAAGACTGAGTGATGTTTTCAAGACTGAGTGATGTTTTAAATGGGGCCATAAACAACGTGAAAAATAAAAGGACAAATTATTTTATAACCTGGGAAAGAACTTTCCAAGTAAGGCACATCTGGAAAAGAAAAGAGGGATCAGATCTGACCACCAAAATGTGACAACCTCTAAAGACCAAATAGTCAAACTGAGGGTGGAAAAACAACATTTGTGATACGTAACACAGAAAGGGCCGTTGTCGTAACAGAAGAGGAACCCAAAAATCACTAACCCTTAAAGGCTCACAAGTTTAAGAGAAAAGTGACATCAACAGACACTTAACGGAAAAAAAAAATAAGACTTAAAAGCCCATAAAATGCTCAATCTCTCTTATAAGTAAAGAAATGCAAATCAGAATATCACTTTTCGCCCACCAGACTGATAAAGATAAAAAGCTGGGTAACGCAGCGCCGGCAGAGGCCTGGGGAACAAGTCCTTCATGCCCTGGCGGTGAGGACAGAAACTGGTATGAGCTCTTTAAGGGAACAGGCAGCCTCCATCAAAGTTTGAAATCAAACTACACTTTGGGCCAGCCGCTCTATTTCTAGGAACGGATCTCCATAAAATGCTTGCACGTGTGCACACAGGTATACACAGAAGGACGTTTATGACGACAATGTTCAGGGTGAGTAAACACTGCCAATGGAAGGAGAGCTGGTTAAATAAATGGCAGTCCATCCATTCAGTGGAACACCACGTAGTTGCTAAAAAGAATGAGCTCAAGCTAGTAATTGTTAATATAGAATAAATTCAAGATATATTAAGTGAAAAAGCAAAGTACCAAACAGTATGTACAGTAGGCTTCCACTTGACATTTCTGTTTTAAAAAACACGGTTGTTGTGTGACTGTTAGCGGTCACGTTCTGACTTGCTGTGACAGGGAATCAGTGTCTTGGGAGGGGACGGAGCCCGGTGGATCAACATGGAGAACAAGAGGCCCTGCCTGTGCCAGGGGAGAGGGCCCGGTGGCACCGGGAAGGGCCGGGGCTGTACTTGGCTCTGGGAGTCTATCTAGTACGGCAGCTGGAGCCCTGGGTCTCCACTGCTGGACGGGACATGGACTCGCTCCTCTACCTCTCTGTCAGTCAGTTTCTGTCGGGGAGAAGCAGGCTTGCAGGCCAGTGTCCTTGTACAGGCTGTTGCACTTTCAAAATAATGCAGAGCATTCCTAGAAAACCAGTCCCAGAGCGTGACAGGGATTGGACATTATTGTCTGATGTTCCTGTCTTTCTCTCCTAGGAGCTGCAGTTTCTACCTGCATTGTAACTGCTATCGGGGTACCTGGATTTTGATTGGCAAACCATACAAATCATACAAAACAGCTTGCCGTAAGCATTTCTAGTGATAAAATCATCAAATTCTATCAGGGCATCCATGTCAGTGATGCTCTGCTGGCCAAAAGCTGAGATTTTGAAATAACGGCACATTAAAAAACAAAGACCACAACCCTGGCTTGTGTGGCTCAGTGGGTTGAGCACCGGCCTATGAACCAAAAGGTCGCCAGTTCAGTTCCCAGTCAGGGCGCTTATCTGGGTTTCAGGCCAGGTCCCCAGGTGGGGGCATGTGAGAGGCAACTGATCAATGTATCTCTCACACATCAATGTTTTTCTCCCTCCCTCTCTCCCTCCCTCCCTTCCCCTCTCTCTAAAAATAAATAAAGTCTTTTAAAAAAAAGACAAACAAAAAGTCACAAGAACACACATACACAAACTCCCCGCAGACGGTATCTCATTTGCGCAAGAAACCGTCACCAGCCGCAGCCCACACCTACCCGCCCAGCCGTGCCACTCACCTGTCCACAGTGTAGGGGGTGAGATGGACCCGGTAAGGAGGCAGGTCATGCCTTGGCTTCTTAGCGCCCCAAGGCTCTCCACCGGCCCGCTGTTTGCGCTTCTTGGAGTCGTAGTCATCGCTGGAGTTGATCCGTCACCGGAAGGAAGAAGCCACGCTGTTACTTACAGACTCAACATACACCGGCCTAAAAAGAGCTGGACATGATCTGACTCCCGAACATTAAAGAAATGGATAAAGAAGCCATGCTAATAGCCATGTAACAGGTTGCTATAAAGATATTAAAATGGAGCTTTAAATGCCTTCAATAACAAACCATTCATGTTAAGCCAAAAGAATAGTATGTAACACTATAAATACAGTAGTGCCTCAACTGTGAAAAAAGGGGAGAAAGCAGGCTTTAAAGGACTGAAATGAAATAATAATAGTGGTTGCCTCTAATAAAGCTTATGAATAATTTTTAAATATTTTCTGAACTTTATAAATTATAGTTAATATAATTTTTTGAAATGAGCATAAAAGAATTTAACTGATTTACTGTTTAATTTTTATTTATTGATTTTAGGCAGGGGGAGGAAAGAGAAAGAAGTAACGATTTGTTGTTTCACTTATTGATGCATTTATTGGTTGCTTCTTGTATGTGTCCTGACAGGGGATCGATCCCACGAAGCACCCTTGGCATATCAGGACAATGCTCTAACCAACTGAACTACCCTGCCAGGGCTTAACTGATTTTTTTTTTTAGGAAAAGACACATATATGGTACCTTGCTAAGGGTTCTATAATGTAAATTTTATTTAAAAAGACACTTCTCATAACAAACCCTCAGCAGTACACATTCAAGTCGTAAAGTACTCAAGCTCTGGAAAATTAATCCCAAGGAAGTTAGTTCAAAAGAAGAAAAAAGGAGGCCCTGGCCAGATAGCTCAGTTGTTTACAGCGCTGTCCCAACACACCAAGGTTGCAGGTTCGACCCCTGGTCAGGGCACAAAAGAATCAACCAATAACGCATATGCAAGTGGAAAAGAAAATCGATGTTCCTGTCTTTCTCTCTAAAAATCAATAAATTTTTTAAAAAGAAAAAGGATATATATATCCTTCATATATATATATATATGTATATATATGAAGAAATTCGAGCTAGGAGTAAGAAAACCACATATATCCTGCAATGTCTGAACTGATACCGTAAATAAGTAAAAGAATCATGCAGCCATTAAAACAACCATGAGAATTACATGGAAAAAATGTCTACTAAGAAGGTATAAAAATAACTTGAACTCTAAGATTAAAAGTATTGCCCTGGCTGGCATGGCTCAGTGGATTGAGCGCCAGCCTGTGAACCAAACGGTGGCCTATTCGAGTCCCAGTGCAGGACACATGCCTGGGTTGCAGGCCAGGTCTCCAGTAGGGGGCGTGCGAGAGGCAACCATACATTGATGTTTCTCTCCCTCTCTCCCTCCCCCCTCTAAAAAATAAATAAACAAATAATCTTTTTAAAAAATATTAAACAGTAAGAATATATATAGATGAAGACTAGAAAAGAGTACCGGGGGAAAGTAGCAATAAGTAATTTTTCTCTTCAAAATTATTTTCTGAAGATTCTTAAGAATGGTTACCTTTTAAGGGAAGAAGGGAATGTATATTTTTATACTTTTTTAACTTTACATAACAGTATGCACTACTCTGTACATTCTCATATAAATCATTTATCATTGTATCACTATTATGGGTTCAATAAATAGAAACAGCAGAACAGAAAAAACCTTTAGACCATTATCAAATGCCAGACTGATAAGGGGAAACCTCCCTCAAAAGTCTGATGAGAGAAATAAAATCACTGTCACTTCTTCACGCTGAGGCAGCTGGAGTGGATCTACTTACCAGGCCTCCGCTCTTTCCTCTCAGACGTGCCTCGGTCCCCTCCCCAGTCAGTGCTCCCCGGGGACTCAGCTGGTCAGAGTTAACACGAACTTGTTCTGTTCTCTTGTCCCTGTCGGGGTTACGTCCCTGCTCATTTGCATCTCTCCAAAAGCTGCCTTCTAATCCTGCTTTAATGGGATGTCAGTGCCTCCATGTGTCCAACAGAAGAAGTGTCCCCAAGTCATTTGACACCCCTCTCCGCCCACCCATGGCGAAGGAACTCTTCTGTAAACGCTGTCAGCCTCCCGTTAAACTGGGTGTTCTCCTGGATCCTGGGAATCCAGAGGCCCGTCCTCTCCTTATCGCGGCTTGTCAGGAACAGGTCCAAGGGAGCACCAGGGGAAGGCATCTCAGGGGCCTCAGCAGGAGGAGGCCTTGATCCCTGCATCCCAAAGCCTAAAATTCAAAATCAGGCCTGGCTCCCAGCCAAGGCGCTCATGTGGCTGACTCCCTTATGACCTGCTGCTCTCACCAGAATGACCTGATTCTTACTACCCCCTTTCCTGCTCTGCAAATTCTACCAGCTGACGGTAGTATCTGCCCTTTCCCTAGAAGCCATGACACTGAAGCATTATAGCCGAAGTAACATAACACCGGCCTTGCACACAGATTGACATATTCAGGCTAATCCCATGCAGCTGACTGTATAGAAAGGCTGAAAGTTCATAGCAACCATGGATTCCCATCCAGGCTACGTCATTCCTGGGCGCACTCGCTGTGATTTTGTAATGAAGACTTTCACAAATTCACAGAATAGAGATGGACATCCTTGGAAATTGAAGACCAGGAAGACGCACCGGATGAGAGAGGTGGGTGTATGCGAAATATATACCCGTGAATTGAGCACGGGACAGCGTGTTTCAAAGTAGTGAATACAACATGGAAAACAGTCCTAGACAAGCAAAGCGTCCCCCTAGTTACAATTTACAGATGACCTGTCCAAAGAGAGCAAACACTAGCTTCAGCATAGAGGCTATAGCTATGCCACTTTGTCTAAACTTGTTTTATTTTTTTAAGATTTTATTTATTTTTAGAGGAGGGGAGGGAGAAAGAGAGGGAGAGAAATATCAATGTGTGGTTGCCTCTCGTGCGCCCCCTGCTGAGGACCTGGCCTACGACAAAGGCATGTGCCCTGACTGGGAATCGAACCAGCGACCCTTTATTTCACAGGCTGGCACTCAATCCACTGAGCCACACCAGTCAGAGCTGTCTAAACTTTGAGTTACTTCATGAACCTTTTAAGTGTTCACCTTGGATGACATTCTCAACCCTCACCATGTAATAATCTACTGGAATCTGGAATCAGGGGTTCCTTCTCAGTACAGTTCTCATTTCATAAGAGAGCTAGACCACGAGAGCATGTTCTGGAGTGATGGAAGCTTTCTTTTTTCAACTTTTAAAGAGAGGGGAAGGCGGGGGAGGGGGAGAAAGAGAGGGAAAGAAACATCCATATGAGAGAAACATCAATTTGTTGCCTCTCACATGCCCACAACTAGGGACCTCGCCTGCAACCCAGGCACGTGCCCTGACCAGGAATCAGACAAGTAACCTCTCGGTTAGCAGGCCAGTGCTCAATCCACTGAGCCACACCAGCCAGGGCGGAAGTGTTCTACACCTTAAGAGGAATGAGGGTCACGTGGGATTTTCCATTTGTCGAAATTGTCCAGTTAAGACTTGTGCATTTCAATCTTTATAAATTTTACTTTAAAAAAAATTTACCCTAAAAAAATCATGTAGAGAGAGGTAGAGAGAAAAGAAAAATTGCAGATGTAGATACCTGAAGCTGGGTAATGGGTATGTGAGAGTTCATCCTTTTCTGTTTACTTTGCTTATACTTCAAATTTTCTTCAATAAAAAGTTAAAGTAAGGCCAACAGATAGAAATAAAACAAGTCTTAAGCAAACGAGTCTTAACTGCCCTGACTCCTAGGGGCTTAGGCAAAACCCTTTAGGGAGCGAGCAGGGCAGCATAAAGAATGCGTGAGCCAGAGCGGACAGGCATCATGCTCCCGGCAGTCCCCCGGCGCGCAGAGGTGATGCAGGGCAGCCTGGGAGGCCCGAAGGCCCAAACCCACCACGCCTGCTCCGCGCAGGGCCCAGGAGCTGTCTGTGCAAGGAGCTATCCAAGGCACAGGCCTAGACTTCTGGGCGGAGTGCAACATTCTAACCCCACGCTGATGTATACAATGTATAAACACAAATGTTTTATACTAGGAATTAAAACATATGCAACAAAGTTACTTTTTTGGACAATTACTATTTCCTTGATCTGATTCTTACTATCTCAATCTCAGGGACTAGAAATGAAAGGGAAAATTATATATTGAGAAAATTTCAATATGGTTATTTTGAAAAGATGAACTACCAAATCCCTGCTTGCTGAACCAGTTTATAAAGTTCCATTATTTTTATATAATTCGCTATATGTCTGCTTATTTTAGGGTAAAGGGACTAGGATCTAGGTGCAGGAAGCGAATGTCATGTCAACGAGGGGCAGAGAAAGGGACAGCGCTCCTAGAGGCAAATGAAGAAAAGGAAACATTTTCCTGGTTGAACATCCTCTTACCTTCGGCCCTGATCCAATCGGCCATGAGGGCCCCGAGCAGGAAATCGGTTCAGGTGGCTCAGATGAAGTGTATGGGACGTTTGGAAGAGACTCAGAGCTGCAGAGGAAATGGCTGTGACTGAAAAACTCTAAGCATTGGACCTCCCTGTCTCTTTCAGTGCACAGAAGTACCCACTTCTATTCACAGAGCAGCAACTTGACAGTTACAAGTCCATTCATTCATCCAGAGTATCCCATAAAGCCACACCCCAACACCCATGCCACTGGTACTCACGCTTCTGAGGAAAGAGGGGGGGAATCCGGTGAGGCTGGAAGATCAACTGAGGCTGAGCTCCCAGAATCCCTTGCTTCTGGCCCAGGGCTGCTACGTGTAGAAGGGGAGGTGCTGGGGACTTCAGTAGGGGCTGCAGGACAGTAACCAGGAAATTCAGGGCTTCCCACGGCTGCCTGCCGTGCTCACCATGCTCGGACAGATGCAGCCCCGCCCCCTCGACAAAAGAAAGGTTCTCGCCCAGCATTCAGAAACAGTGGCTTCCCTCCCTCCCCTTTCCAGTGCACGCGGACAAGGAGAGATGAATACCTGGTTGGAGAGTGTTTGCACCTTGACAGCATTCCAAGGCACTGCCTGGCCTGGGTTGTATGCAGCCTTCACCAGCACCTTCTCACCCAGCTGGGGCAGCCGGCCCTTCACCACACTGCCAGCACACAAGCCAGGAGGCCCAGTCAGGAGACCCGGCCAAGCCCCCCCGACCGCCCTGACGAGCCCTTCCCGTCAAGGCGGCTCCCCCCTGGCATAAAAACGGCAAAGCGACGGCATGAGAGGAGCCCCCCGAGCATGGTGACAGACCGCGTCCAGCGAGCGTTCCCAACAGACCAGCCTCCGACCTACCTTAGCTGAAAGAAGACCTCTTCATCCACCACCCCAAAGTAGTCGTGCAAGCTGGTAACAATGCCGGTGAAGACCCGCTGCTTCTCCCCACCCTGGAAGAGGAGGTGCAGCCTCAGTAAGGAGCATTGGGCCATCTTCTGCTGTAGCATCTCACCCCTCTCCACCCCCCGCCCCAGCTCAACCCCAGCACTGCATCCGGGTCCACATGGAAGGAGGGGCGGGGGCATTAGGCTGACCCTTGCATCCCAAGCTTCTTCCAGGGTTCCCAGCTCTTGTGTTCCAAGAGGTCCCCTAAAGATTTCCCTGGAGCCAGCGCTTAGCACTCCCCAGTCCAGGTGTCTAGTCACCTCTCCCCCACCCCGGGGCAGCAGTGTCAGGAAGGACGAACACTGTGGTGTCAAAATGAAAGTATCGGGCACCCACGCACGCCGGGCTGGTCCCCAGGGCTGAAGCTCACCGGTGAGGACGCCCGGCCTACCTGAAGGTGCCTGGCATTCTGGGACAGGTCTGTGGCCACGGGAGGCGTGAGCAGACCAGGAGGAGGACCCAGAAGAGATGTCGAGGCTGTGCCTACGGGACAGAGGCGCAAATTCCAGGGGCTGCACCACCTCAGGCACTGCCTTCAACCAGGGCAGCGAGTTTCAACCTCTTCCACCTCGTGGCGCACACAAACTAATCACTAAAATTCAGCACACCAAAAAATACAGTTTTTGCTGCTCTAACAAAAAAAAGTCATCATTTTGATTCGCTCACACCAAATAACTGTCGCTGTGTTGGCTGTTGTCATTTTTTTTTTTTTTTTTTTTTTTTTTTTAGTTTGACAACTTAAGAGAAGAGGTCAGTGCCCCTGACTAAATAGTCACGCATTGCCTGGTTTAAAAATTCTGGCGGCAAACAGCGTGCCTGTCACCGCACCCCCAGCTGAAAACCACTGAGCTAGAGAACAGGCAAACCAAAAGGGCGAAGCGGCCCCGAGCCACCCTCCACAGGGTTTCGCTGTCGACCCCGCAGTCAGCTCCTGTTTTCCTCGGCAACGTCAGCAGCAAACTGCGCTCCACCAGGGAGACCCCAAGAGCCGCGCTTTTCGCAGGCTAACTGTAAAGCGCATCCTTCTTCGGTAGGAGCCCCGGTAGGGGAAAGGCGACGGTCACCTGAGAAGTTGCGTCCCCCTGGAAGTGGGTTGATCCGCTGGCGCTTAAACTGGGACATTTGGGAATGTTGTCCTCTTTCAGAGTCTTAGGGGGGAAAAACCTTCAATCAGGAAAGAAATAAGTTAACAGCTCATAGGGGAATTTTCCATCAACCCCAAAACAGGAACTAAGTATCCTGAGGGGAGCAGGGAGAATGAATGGAGGCGATGGATGGAGGGAACGTGAAGAGCAGCAAGAAACGCGGCGATCACACGGCTCCAGGGGGCCCTCGCCAATAGCCCGGCGGCGGGGGACCCTGTCCGGCTATTGTAAGGACAAGCAAACTGAAGCTCAGAGGCCGAGACTCGCCCGGGGCCACACAGCCAGTCCGCGGCACAGCGGGGACGCACACCCTGGCCTCCCAGCCGCGCAGCGAGCCTCTCCCTGCGCGCGCCACCCCGACGGCGGAGGGGCCGGGGGCCGGAAAGAGCCCCGGGGACCTTCATTCATTCAAACACGTCGGCCACAAGGCTGCCCGCAAGGCCCGGAAAAATGGAGGAGGCTGCTGCGGGAGGGGAGACGCGAGGGCCTTCTCCCCGGAAGCCCGGCCCGTAGCCCCCCGGCCCGGCCCGGGGGCCGGCAGCCGCGCGGCCCGGCCGACCGCGGATCCGGCTGCGCGCCCGCCCTCCGCTCCCGCGCTGCCCGGCCCTGCGCTCCTGCCTCAGCGGCCGCCGGTGCGATCGCCGGGCCGGGACGGGCCAGGCCGCCGCGGGAGGCCGGAGGCGCGCGGTCCCTCCCCCTCCCGCCCGCCCCCGGGGCCGAGGCCGTTGCCAGGGAGACGGGGCTTGCCGTCCGAGGGGGCTCGGCGCCCTCGGCGGCCCGTGCACCTTTGCTGCCCGGCCCTCGCAGCCCCTCGGCTGGGGAGGAGCGAGGGGGCAGAAGGGCGGCGGGGGGCCAGCCAACCCACCTGCGGGCCAGGGCCGCGACACCGGGGGGACAAAGACACCCGGAACCACCACCGCCGCTGCTGCCGCCGCCACCGGAAGCGCCTCTCCGGAAACGCGACCACTGGTCGGAAGCTGCCACTCTCCCGGATATGGTCCCTCCCCCCGCGGCACCGATCTCTCCCTCCCCCACGCCGGCCTGCAGTCCCGCTCCGACCCGCGAGCGGAAGTGCGCCTCCCCCCGCGGACGCGCGCTAGGAAGCCGCGCCTGGCTGGTGTCCGCGCTTAAGTGTCCCATTAGAAAAATGGGCTTCGGAGAATTGGTTCTTTGTCCGAAGACAGCTGGAGGGCGGCCCCAAGCCGAAGGACGGGCGCGAGCCTGCCTCATAGGGCAGACCCGGAGATTGCAGTCGCCCAGCCGACCGGCGGCCCGCTCGGGGAGGCCTTCCTGCGTCTGACTCAGGCTGCTGACCCCAGCCCCAGCCCCGCCCCTCCACGGGGGCACCACACACACACTCCCTCCATCCTCTGGTGCCTGCAGACTAAGCGTTTCCCATTTCTCAATTAACAGAAAGCTAGGACTAGACAGGTTATGGTAAGACAAACTGCCACAGTATTTAGGGAGGCATTTACAGAGCTCTTAATGGACTTTTCCTTTCGTCCTCACGACGGCGCTGGGGTAAGCAGCTCAGGAATTAGGGCTGTGACTCAGATAGGGAACCTTAGAGGCCTCGCTGAAATGACGTCCTCCAAGTCCTGCTGCTGGTCACTGGCCGTCGTAATCCCCATCGCCAACTCCAATCCCTCCTTATCCCCTGACCTCCCAGTCATCCCTCCGGTCTAGCCGCCCTCCGACACCCCTAGCCCCCCCTTCCCTAGTCGTGTAACCTTCACAAAGCACTCTGAGACCGCTCAATCTCATTTTATTCTCATAACAAGCCGGTGAGGTAGGTAGGTCAGGCGTCAGGATACCCCCCGGGAGATGAAGTGGGAAGCTCCGGCTCAGACAAGTTCAGGGGGTTCTGTCCAGGCCTGAGAGCCAGCACGGGCCTTGGGTCTCAGCTCTGACGTGTAAAGGCTGGGAAGGAGCAAAGCAGCTAAGAAGAGACCCTGCAGGTTGCTCCGCTGGTCCCCACGTGTCTCCCAACCCTCCCGCTCCTGCTGCGGTCTTCAGGGGCTCTGCTCCCCGGGCAAGACCCAATGCGGACACAGCCGAGGCCGTGCCCTCCCTGCCGGGGCCTCCCGTGCAGGAATGAGGAGGAAAGCCGGCCTCCAGGATCAGCCACTGTCCACTGAGGCGTGAAGGTCAGTCCCATCCTTCTGCAGCGACCCCGCCTAGAAGCCCAACTTTTTGAGTGTGTGATTCAGGAGAGCTGGTAGGATCCACTCAGTTCATGACAGTGACAGTCTCGCAGAGACACGTGCAGTGTGTTATTTCGCACGCACACCTGCAGCACACTGGGCCCCAACATCACCACGCCAAGCACGCTCCAGGGGTGCCCGATGGAGCCGTTCACGTTGTCCTGGCTCGGGGACTTCCGGCAGCCAGCGAGGTGCCCCGGGGCAGCCACACCAGGGCTCCCTGCCAGGCTGCTCAGAGGAGAAAGACTCAGCCCTCGCCTCAGAGAGGATGGCAAGCGTCAGCAGCTTTCACTGGCAGTGCCCAAAAACAGCAAAGGGCAAAGGGCAAAGAAGACTTCACTGCGCGCCCCTCCCCCCAGGGGCACACCTGCACCTGGAGGTCTCAGCAGACAGAAAGGTTTTTTGCTCGTTGCTTCTTCACCACCAACGATGGCATAAAGGTCTTCCGGAGGGGGCGACATGAAGGTCTTTCAGGAAGGTCCCTTGACCCAATCCTGCGGCAAAGGCAATGTGGCCTGAGGTTAGGAGAAGGACACGAAGGTGACGATGGTCCCCGAGGGGATCAGGACCACTTGTCTGCCGCAGGGGTGGTAACTGGTAAGGTGCTCCCCCCCGCCCCCCGCAAGAGTCATTCAGCATAACCACCCCCAGGGGCCACTGTGGAATCACCTGTGCCCCCACATCGCTTGCCCGGCGCACGGGGAGGCAGCCTAAGCTTCCGCTCCGAGGGCCAAGGGCCTGCGAGGCTGCCCTAAGGAGACTTCCCACACTCTGGTCCTGGTTCTGCCACTGACTCCCCGTGTGGCCTCAGGAAAGCAGCCTCCCTCCCCTGCCCAGCCCCGAGCCTCGTCTATCAACAGGGAGTTTTAACTACTTTCTGTTTCTTCCAGCACCCTCTCTGCGACTGTGTCACTCCGATTTCCTAGGGACAAAGAGAACCAGCAGGGCAACCTCAGTATCCTGGTTCACCGCGCCCCTCCCTCCGCCCTCACGGAGCTGGGCCACGGCGCTCACCGGGTAGCAGGGCCAGCGGGAGGCGTGGCGGGCTCCGGGCACTGAGGGCTCTTCCAGCGAATCCGATTGAGAAGGACCTTGACCTTGTTCCAGTGGGAGAGATCCCGCTGAGCAGAGAATGAGGGGGTCACCACAGAGCCCCACCCCACAGCACACCAGACACAGCTGTCCCCACAGCCAGAGGTCCCCCGCTCCAAACAGGAATCCTCTCATCATCCCAGAGTGTCTGGCCTTTATGGCACCCACACATGCCACCCAGCCCCACCTCCGCCTGCCCCCTGCCCCGGATACACCCATCACCCACCTTGTGACTCTGGGAGGGTGGAACGGTGGGAGCCGGCTCTGTGGGGGCCTCTGACAGCCCGGGGGGGTGGGTACTGGGCACCCACACCTTTGGGAGTGAAGCTCTTTTTACACCTTCAGAGAGAGAATCAGATGACCCAGAGCGCGGAACAGGAACACACCCCTCAAGCCCAGGGCTCGGGGGGCCTGCCTCGGGCCCTGGGCCGGCCGGACGCGGAGGGAGACACGGTTGCCCCATACCTGTCTCCCTCGTCCGGCTGAGCAGCTCCCATGACCCAAGCAGCCCGCTGCCGGGGGCAGGAGAGGATGGAGGCGACGGGGCCAGGGCCGACTCCTCCTCCTCCGCAGGGTCCTGTGCACAGGAGAGAAGGGCACACGGGCCCTGAGCAGAGACCGAGGCGGAGCTGAAGGAAGCCCCCCCACTCCGTGCCCACCGCTGCCACCAGGCTCACTCACCCCAGGGGGCCTCTGGGTCTGCAGCTGCAGCTGCAGCTGCTGGAGCCTCGCCATCTGCTCTAGCACCAGGCACAGGTGTTCCAGGTAGCGAAGGCCCTGTCCCGGGAGGCAGGCCCAGGCTTCGGGCCCCACGCCCCTCACCTGAGGGATGTTGTGAGGTGGGGAGCCCTGAGCTCAGCCAGACTCCCACCCTTGGAGGCCGTCAGATGGGGGCAGAAGGGCAGGGAGAGGAGGACCATGCACCCAGCTGCGCCCCCCTTCCCGTGCAGCCAGCCAGCCAGGTGCCAGGCATACCTGCCCACCTCCGCACGCACAGCTGGGAGTGGGGTGAGACAAGAAGCGGTGACACACCCACCAATTAGGGACAGGAACGCCCCACCCTGAGAGAGCTCCGGGGAGAGTGACGAGGGGCCTCCACCCTCTCTTCACCCAGCTGAGTGTGGGCACTCACCACCTCTGCTTCTTCCGGGCCTGCCCCTCGGTCGGTTTCTGCCTTGCTGGCCTCCCGGCCCCTTCCTCCAAAAAGGGGCACTTCGTACTCAGGCTTCCTTCTCGGCTTCGGGGAGCGGTGGTGTCCTGACAAGCTGGCAGGCGGAGTGGGGAGCTGGCTGGAGCGCTCCAGCACCTGCTCTAGCTTGCGGCTGGCCAGGAGCCGGCCCAGGTGGGCAGGGGGCTCCGTGGGCAGGGCCAGGGGCTCAGGGCTCCCCACAGGCTCAAAGTCCAGAGAGTCTTGAGAAAGGCCCGGCGCGCTGGTCAGGGCGCTGTCCCCAACCGCCATCTCCACTCCTGAGTCCCGGGAGGCCAGCTTGAGAAGTGGCATCTGCCCCAGGGCACCCTTCAGCGCGCCATCCGGCTCCCAGCAGCCCCCCGCGCACGCGGGAGAGGCGTCCGGGATCCGGCGGTAGGCGCTGGTGACTCCAGGCACGACACAGCTCTGCGCCGAGCTCTGGCCAGCCCCATCTGCAAGGAGAGCGAGAGTCGCGCTGGGCAGGCCACCCCGGCCCCCGGCATTCCCGGCAGCTGAGACATTCCCCGGGGAGGAGTGTCCGGGCCAGAGGGGAGGGGAGGAGCCGGGCTGGCCGCAGCCCGCCCGACCCCCGTTCTGCGGGGCTCTTCTCACAGCAGCGACTGTCAGCGGTCAGGCCGCTGGCATGGGCGGTGGGGTGGGTGCGGGAAAGGCTCTCCTCTTCAGCGGCTCCCGAGGGCCCACCTTCCTTCAAGGAGGGGCTGCCTTCCTCCTGGGAGCCCTTGCGCCCTGCCCTGGCCCTGGGGTCCGCCTGGGACTTCCGAGTCATAAGTGGGGGAGCTGAAGCCTCTTCCACTGCTCCCCAAGGGCGAGTGTGACTGTGCACCCTGCCTCAGGGAGGGGGAAGGGCACAAAGAGGGTGCCAGCAGGCATCAGGGTGCTGGGTGAAGTCCCTCCTGGCACTCGGGGGGGGGGGCGTCAGGGAGAGGGGAGTAATTAAAAATAACAATAGCTATAATATTTTGGGGTTTTGTCCTTTTAAGCGAAAAATAGTGAAGATTTTGTGGAGAGTTGGAGAGAAAAACCTTAACCGGAAAAAAGGGAACCGGGGAAGGCGGGGCAGGAGGAGACATAGACTCGTTGCCAGTTCACTATCACCTGGGTGCCCAGCCCTCCTACCATCTGGGTGCCCTCATTGTCACTAGTGATGCAAAAACGGAAGCTGGAGAGGGTGGAGGACTCTCCGCAACTCCCAGCCGGCCCCGCAGGCAGCCGGGCGCCAAGCCTGGCCCCTGGGCAGGGAAGTGGGCACGAAGCCCGCCCCGCGGCGCCTGTGGACAGGGGTCCGTCGCCGCCGAGGGGGCTTTCGGAACTGCGGGCAGCGGCCGGGGCCGGTGGGGAAGGATCTGAATCGGGAGTTAGAGGGACGCCGGCCCGGAGGAAGTGGGATGGAGATGGTGACTGATTTAATGTCCGAACTCTGAGGGTTTCCGCGTGCAAGGCGCAAAAGGAGGCCACGAAGCGGGCGCGGCGACGTCGCGCGCCCCAGGCGGGTGTGCGGGGTGGGGCACGGCGCAGACGGGGGTCAGCGCTCCGGAGTGGGCGCCAGGGCGGGAGGCTCTGCCCGCCTTGGGGTGGGCGACTCACCCCGGCCGCCGCGCGGCTCCACGGCGAAGACGCGCCGCCGGCCCAGCATGGCCCCTCTCACCCCGGCCGCTACAGCCGGACAGCGCCCTCGGCCCGCGTCCCCTAGGCGCTGTCGCGCGGCGGCTTCGCTGGCTGGTGCGTCCTGACCCCTGGGCGCGTCTCCGGGCCACTTCCAGCGGGTGGGGGGCGGGGCAGGAGGAGGGTCGCAGGTGTGAGGGGAGCGGGGGTTGCACGCCGGGCCACGTGCGCCTGGGCAGCCCCCAGGGCCGGCTGGGCGTGCAGGACCCCGGTCCGCTCCCCTTCGGACGCTGATCCTCTGTGCTTCAGGCCGGGGCAACCCCGCGCTCCGGCCCCGGCCCCGGAGCAGGGCCCCCCGCCTGGGGTCGCCTTCTGGCTCGCTGCGCGGGCTCACTCCGCCTCCGGTTCACACGCGGAGCCGGCCTTCCTGCCGCCCAGATGAAGCCGGCGGGCGGGGACTGGACCGGAGCGCGGAAGGAAATGGAGCCCCACGTGCTGGCCGTGGGAAGGCCGCTGACCAGGGCGCAGACGCCCCTGCGCTCCCAGCTGTGTGCCTGGGGCGCGTCCCACCGCCACTCAGACGCTGGCGCAAGATGGGGGGAGTGATTTGTACCCCGGGGGGAATCCTTTCCGACAGCTGCAGAGCACCCGTGGGTCCCCGCCGTTCTGACCCCCTCCTCTCCCACCTCTTTCCCGGGGACCCTAAGGTGGGGGCTGGGTGGGACTTCAGGACTGGGGGAGAAGGGAGCCAGGGGAGTGGCCTGGAGGTAGTGCGAGCGCAACAGCCTCCTGGTCCCCGCTCCTGCCCTCTTTTGCCCACACGGCTCCTCCCCAACCCTCAGTCCAGGGCCTGAAGGGGCTGGGAGTCCAGGCAGCTGCTGAAGTGAGACAGCCTGGTGACCGGATGGGCTTGTGGCCTCTAGGAAACCTCATTCTCCTGAGGAAGGCAACCTGGCTGGAAACCCCCAGCAGGACTCAGATCCCCTGGAAGCAGACGAGGGAGCTGGTGGACGTGCAGACCCGCACCTGACCCTGGGGGGGCGGGGCGGGGCGGGGCGGCAGGGCTGGCGCCCGGGAGGAAGTGGCTGCTTGCTGGGAGGGAAGGATGTCTGCCCACCCCTTCTGCTCCCAGCTCCTTCCGACCCCTTCTCAAACACGCTACGCAGGAGCCTTCACCAGAGAACCACGAACTACAAGATTCTAACTTTATAAGATCACGGAACAGGCCTACAGCCAAGACCAGGAACGGAAGAATGACAGCCAGGTGCTCGAATTGCCAGCGGTTCTTAACACCTGACTGTCAGGCCAAGCAAGCCCTTGCCCACTGGCCCTGGGTCCTCTGGGCCGCCACCTCCTGGCCTATCCTGGAAGCACCCGCTCCCCTTCCTGCTTCCCTCAGACAGAAGGGGAAGCAGAGAAGGGGACCAGAGGTCTTGTACCAAACCCCCCAGGCCCTGCTACACCCGACACCGGCCCTCCCGGGGTAGGAGGGAAGGAGGGCTGGCCAGTCCTGTGGCTTCCTCCTCCCAAAGTGGGGGGGGGGGGCAGGAAACTTTGCTAGATCTCGCCCTGAATTTGGAGAATGCGGGGCCAAATTCCAGGCAGCAGTCTCCTCGGTGACTCCGGGCAGGAATGCATCTGAACAGGAAGCCAGCCAGCAGGAATGCAGTGCCTCAGCACAAGGCTTTGTGCGGCCTCAAAAGAACCCCCCCACACACACACCCTAGTACACACTCCACTCCAGGCCATGTCTTCCCTCCCACCCCACCCCCTGCGGCAGATATGCCAGCCCCCTCAGGGTGGTCGGACACCTTGGGGCCCGGGCACACACTGCCCTCCCACCTGCCTCCTGCTGCCCTGCCTGGCAGGGGTCCCCACAGGACCACCTCCACAGCCTCGCCTTCACCGACAGCTGCAGGACAATCATCTCCCCTCCCGTGGCACCACGGGCACAGCCAAGAGCCTGGAGGCAGTGCCTGCCAGACTAGAGAGGCCTGGGAGCCACAGTGTCCCCCCTGGGGGCCCAGAGGGCTGCCTCTGGTGCTGGAGGGCAAGAGCACGCCACCCCCGGCTCTGGGTTCCTTCCACAGTCCCCTCCCCTTGCCAGCTCGGAGTTCCTAGACCAGGCAGCCACCCTCCCTGTCCTCGGTTTCTCTATTTCTCTAGAGACAAGGGCGATAACAGCGTGCCTATCCAGTTGTGACGATTAGACTTGCACACTTCCAACCTCCCTGGCACTTTAGAACTGTCCAGCTGTAGAACTTCGGGAGAGTCACCTTCTCATCTCCAGCCGAAGGGGGCTGTATTACAGGCTCTCTCGGGCCACTGCTAACCTGAATCGGTCACCATGGCTGACGTTATTCCCCAACAGGCAGAAGATGCTAAGGAGGGCACAGCACTGAACAAATTGCAGTTGCATAACCGGTGGTCCCCCCCCCCCCCCCCCCCGCCCCCTGCCTGGTCAGCCCCAGCCTTCTCTGCAGACAAGCAGGTTTGGCTAATAACTCCATCTTCCAAAGCAGTTTTCCCCAAGCTCAGGCTGGCTGTGCAGCTGCGGAAAGCTTTCGAACTGAAACCCGCCGGGCCCCTGGTAGGAAACCTGCTGCCACAGCGGGGGAGGTAGATGAGAGCCTGAACCCGCCTGGCCTTCAGGAGGCGGTCAGCCCCTGGCGGGCCAGCCGCTTCGCAAGGGTCCGCGCTCCCCGCTTCTTTTCCTCCACTCCTGAGAACTCTGCTGGCCCCGCGTGGTTTGTTAGGATGGGGGTCTCGCTGCATTAATATTCCAACCCACCTTCTCACTTCCCTGCTTAAAGTTTTCAAAGTGTCCCAAGGGCCACGAGGTGAAGTTCAAACCAGTTCTCCCAGCATTCAAGGTTCCCATCTCCCTTTGCAAACGTATCTCAGTAACCACTTCAGCCACTGCCCCAAAGTGAGCGCTCCACTTGCACTTGCTCCATCCCTCGGCATTTCTCTCCCGCTCCGGCCCAAGGCCTGTTCATCCTTCCGCGCGGGCGCCCCCTGCTGTGGGCTCGCAGGGGCGCATGTGTGTTCCACATTAACCCCGTAAGCACTCGCTGTCACATAGCATTATTTCATTCACGCCGCCTCAGTTGCTGCCACTTGACTATTATCCTCAGGAAAGCAAGAAACATGCTAGATCCTACGAATTCCCTCTTCGCGGAACCCAAGTATTTCCAGAGGGGCGAATTCCCCTTGGGTGAGTGAGCGTTCTCCCCACCACAGGCTGCACCTGACACTAGGTGGCGCCAAGCTGTCTATCCCGCTTCAGACCAGACGGTCTGGCCAGACTGACTGAGCCACCGAAAGCCTTGATCTTTTCTATGAAAATAAAGGCAGCCATCCAGGCAAAAGGTGAGACAGTTATATCAAGGTGTAAATTGTATCAACAGGTGCCTGAGGAGGCAACACAGTCTCTGCCAAGATTGCTGCCAAAAAGAGCCAGAGAGCACAAAGCACTCTCTGAAGCCCAGCTTTGATCTTTTCTGGGGAAATAAAGCTGAGGCTGCTGCTTATCCCTGACTCAGGGGCAGGGCGGGTCTGGAGCACCCAGCAGCGCCCATGCACCTTTCTGAAATGTCTCCTTGGATTAGAACAAGGGGGGTGCGGGCAGTGACTCAAGCCAAAAATCTGGCAGGGACCACTGTCCCCGCCTGAGCTCAAACACATACCCCCAAGGCAAGCGTGCTAGCACTGGCTGTGTAATACTCTCTCTATACACTATATATATTTTTATACTATATATAAATATATATATATATTTCTCTCAAATCAACCACCAATGAAGCCAGCAGAGTCTCCCAGGAAAGGGGAGGACAGACCACTGCTGGCCCAGGGGTGAGGTGCTTGGTGGGTGACGGTCCCTCGGGGTCAGAGCTCTCCTGGTTGTCCCCCTCTGGGCCAGGCTCGCCTGCAGGCCTGTGCCAAAGCGATCCTGGTGATCATATCTCTCCAGCGGGCGCAGGCAGTCTCAGAGAGCGCAGGTGGGGCTTTGGCTAGGGCCCCTCCTCCCCTGCCCACCCTCTGGGTAAGTCAGCAGGCTGGCGGCACCCACGCCAGGAGAGCAGGCGGCACAGGGAGCGCCGGCCCAGCCGGGGGCGGCAGAGCAGGAGGCGGCCACTGCGAGGGGCCTGAGCAGGAGGAGCGAGGCTGGGGCCACCTCTGTCCCTCTGCTGCCACCCGTTAGCATCCCTTCCCCTCCCCGGGCTCGCGGTGAGAAGCTCATTCCTGCGAAGCACAGGGGTCATCACAGGGAAACAGGCATCTTTACTAAGGGGTTCCAGAAGAGCAGGATCCTCAGTGAAGAGAAGCAAGGGGCTTGAGGGAAGGGGAATAAGAGGGGAAGGAGGAGGTAAATAAAGCCTCTCCCCCAGTGGTAGGGAGAAGCCGGGGCAGGAAAAGACAGGAAAGAGGGGCGGCTACTTTTGTTGGTCCACATAGGTGTATTTATGGAGCTCACAGGTCAGGAACTTTACACAGTGCATACCTTCAGCCCCTGGCCCACCCCCTCCTGGATACTAATCTCCACGGCCCAGCCGGCTCAGCTCTTGCTCAGAGACGCGCGATGCGACGTCCACCTCGGGCTGGTGCCGAACGTGTCCAGCAGGGAAAGCAAGAGCACCTAGCAAAGGCCTGGGAGGGCGAGGCTGGCCTCACCCACAGCCCAAGACAGGACCCGCCTCTGGCCCCAGCCAGCGAGGAGGGCGGCACCCCCCACCCCGCATCGCCCTCCCATGCCAGCTCGCTACAGGCCCCGCCCTGGCTCGGGGTGCCCACAGAGTCAAGAGCAGGCTGAGAGCACGGCGGCGCTCAGGCCTGGGAGCTGAGAGTTTGGGGTGCTGAGTAGCGCTGGCGGGCGTGCTTCTCACAGTACAGCTCGTCCCCCACCCAGAAGTGCCCCCGCATCTTCAGGTTCAGCCCGCAGTCCGCACAGGTGTAGCAGCCCGGGTGGCGGAACCGCCCCTCCTGGATGCGCACGGCCTGGCTCCTGCGGGAGGGAGGTGGGAAAGCCATCAGCCCGGGTAGGGCAGGAGCTAGAAAACGGGAGCAGCAGGCATGATGTCCCCAGAGCCCAGGGGCAGGACCTAGGAAGATCCCCAAATCTCAGACGCTTGACTCCCGGAACCTGCCCTCAGGAATCTCACTTCAACAACCCCTACCCCCAAAACCCTAATCCAAGATAAAAGTCATTCCTCCCCCTACAGAAGGGAGATAAACTCCATCCTGAATCTTCTGCATTGTTAGTGGAGCAGCGGTTTTCCAAGCGGGGTCTCAGGTGCCAGGGCCGCAGCATCACATCACCTGGGGACAGGCTGGGAAGGCAAGCCCTGGGACCGGGGGCCTCCTGAAGCAGAAACGTGGAGGGCACCGACCCAGGAATGGTCTAGCCCACCCAGGGCGCCTGCTCTGCTCTTGGAGAAGCACCAGCGAGGACCCTTTCCTTCTGCCAGCGCAGCAGGGTGGGGAGTGTCCCCTTCTGCAGACGGGCGGCTGAGGCCCAGGGGCGGGGGGCGGATCCCGAGAGTGAGCCAGCTGACCCTCCGCACGGCACGCACCAACTTTCTCCAGGGGGGCCTTTCAGCGATGTTCCAGAGAATGCGGCTGCATTCTAATGCCACCCACTGGGAAAATGAATGTACCTGCGGAAAATCCGCCCTGCAAGATTTTCCAGGAGGAGCCACCTCCTCTAGAGGCAGATCTCCAGCAGCTGGGAGGTGATTGGAGAGAAATCAAATGCAGTAGTGTGTCTATCTCCGACGAGAAGGAGGAGTGGGGAAAGAACTTGGGGAGGGGGGTCCCGCAGGAAGAAGCCAGCGCAGGCCTTCTAAGAGGGCTGACCACTACCCATAGACTGTCTCGTGGGTCCACTTCGTCAATGCGCCCCTCCTGGGCCCTGACGGGCTTTTCCACGCAGGCTCCTCCAGAGGGCGCCCCGTGCCCCGCTCCCCAGCCTTGCCTCCCAGGCCCCCACACTCACGTAATGCTGGCGCTGCACTTCTCGCACGTGTGGAGCTTGGGCGGGGTGGCCAGGGCCCTGGAGGTGGGCAGGGAGGTCTGGGGGCTCAGCGAGCTGGGCACGAAGGCAGGCGTGCCACCTGGGAGGGGCGAGGGCAGACAGACACCTCAGAACTCATCTATCTCAGCAGCATCCAGGCTGTATTTATGTGCGCGCACTCCACCTGCTCCAACACGCTCGCGCCGGGACGCTCACACCTGCAGGCGCCCTCACGGGTGGGCCTCTGGGGCTACGCTGGGCGTGGGGAATGGGGAAGGAAGCAGTCATGCCAGACGCTTGGCTGAGGCTGGGCAAGGGCAGGACGCACACCGGAGGCTGGCCCGGGCTAAGGCAACAAGCTGGGAATGTCTGTGTTCAGTGTCTGACACAGCAGGCCAAGCCGACGTTTCCCTTGGTGTGGCCCAGTTACGCTGATATTAATGGACAGTAATGATAGGTCATAACAGCACCATGATACCTTTGTACAGATTTCAAAGGGCTCTTATGCGCATTATTGCATCTGAACCTTGGACCATGCTCAGATGAAGCATAGATGTTATGGGGCAGGTACGGTCCCCATTTCCAGCCGACACCGCCGCGGAGGCTCCGGTGGTGATGTCACTGTCTCTCGGCACTCTCCTCACCCACTGCTTCTCCCTGGCCCCCTCCAGGGGCCTGCCAAGGCCTCAAGGTCATGATGGACAAGACTGGTCCCAAGACTTCCACCCCAGGCCCTGCCTCTGTGAGGGCCCCCAGGAGACAGACATCAGAGTCGCAACCAGCCACCAAGTCTGACCATTCCATGCTGTCACCCCTGGCCGCCGCTGCCCAGGCCGGTCCCTCCCCACCCTGCCCTGAACAGGGCAGTGGTCCCCAGCCCCGCCCCCTCAACACACACACACAGGAACTCCTGCAGCAGCACCCAACTTCTTGGGAGCTGGGCAGGCCTGTCAGCCCCCAGAAACAGAGTTCCTCATGGACAGACAGGGGTCCTGGCCACCTTCCACCGCCGCGCGCTCACGGCCAGCCCACCGGTGGGCACGGCGGATGTTAGACGAAGCCCGAATCGTCTGTGCGGCTCACTCCGGCACCTCAGGCCCTGCGGGCATTATTTAACCGGCCCTCCTGGGTGAGGCCACTCCCTAGCCTGGCACGTGAGGTCTCACAGCCGGGACTTAGCTCCCACAGCCACCCCCCCAGCGCCAGGCCCGCTGTCCTCTGCTCCCACAGCCACAGGCCCTCCGGCTGCCAACCTCCACATTCCACAGTCTCCCTGCCGCCCTCTTTCTGCAAGGACCACGTCAAAAGCCTTTCTCCACGATGCCCTCCCTGGAGACCTCACCGCCCACCTCTGTTGTTCCCTTGGCACTGTCCTGCCCTAGCCTGGACCTCTGAGGGCGCCCCTGGTGACCCCACCAGCCTGTAGGCTTCTGCAAGGCAGGGCCCGTGCTCTCAGCGCCCCTTGGTGCCTGCTCCCCTGATGAGCACTTAAGAAATACTGAGAAATACCTGGCCAGGGAGCTCACTTGGTTAGAGCATCATCCCAATAGGCCAAGGTTGAGGGTTCAATCCCCGGTCAGGGCACATACAAGAATCAACCGATGAATGCATAAATAAGCAGGACAACAAATTAACCTCTCTCTCTCTCTCCCCCCCCACCCCTCAAATCAGTAAGTAAATAAAAAATTTTAAAAACCTATCTCAATAACACGTCCACTCAGGGTTCTGGACATGACCTCCCTCCCGCCCCGTCGCGCTGCTGGGCCCCACCTCTCTCCTCGGCCTCCAGGGCCTCCTGCAGGAGCCGGAAGGAGCTGGACTGCCGGGGCACCGCCCGCGCCTCACGGTTTTCCTGCAGCATCTTGAAGACCTCGGAGTCCTCTTCCAGGTGGTGACCTCCCCTCTCCGAGTCCACGCTGCAAGGATGGGCGGCAGCCAGGAGTGAGGGGCCCTTCTGGTGTCAGGACGACGAGTGTGGGGGCAGGGAATGGGTGTCCCAAGGGGAAAGGACTCTGGCTAGAGGGATGCCTGCCGCCTTGGGCTTAGAGAGGCAGGGTCACCCCACTCTTCTCCGGGAAGCCACTCTGCCCCCCTGTCCCTCGCAGCCCTCCAAGATGCCCCCACCCTCCAGGACCCACCCGTACCTGCGTCTGGGGCTGGCGGACCGGGCGCCCGGGGAAGGCGGCAGCACCCGCACTGCCGAGTCGCCAGCGAGGCCGGAGCCGAGGCCAGCCTGCGGGAAGGAGAGGCACCGGGGGAGGAGTCGGCGGGCGCCGGAGCCTCCGGCCAGCTCACCGGCCGCAGCCAAGACAAGCTGTTCCCAGGCCCAACGCCAGAGGGCTCTCGGCCCTCGCTGACCAGGAGGCCCCCTGCTTGTCCCCCTCCCGGGGACCAACTCACCAGGCCCGGCCCTGAGAGCCAGGGCACCAGGGACTGCGTCCCAGAGGGGAGGGCGGCGGCACCCAGCTATGGAGCTGTGAGGGTTCTGCAAGGGGACTGGGCGGGGGTGGGGGTGTGGGGGGGCAGAGCAAGGACCAGGGGTGACAAACAGCTCCGTTCAGACAAAATGCAAATTCCTCTGTTATCTCGGGCCATGTGTTTGGAAAGAAGTTGCATGTTGGGGCCTGGCTCCTCCCGACAGAACAAGCAAAAAAGCCAACCCTTCTGCCAGGAGGAAAAGGCAACATAAAGGGGAGGAGTAGAGAGGCAAGACCTCTCTGGGAGCCAGGGCTGGAGCTGCCCGGAGGACCTCTCTCCCACCTAGGTTGTCCCCCTCCTCAGAGGGCAGGGGTCTGGGCTGGGCTGGTCCTGCCCCTCACAGCCTTGGGGAGCCTGGCCAGTTCCAGGCCCACAGCCCAGCAGCGGTGCGCCCGCCATTGTGGGCTCCTACGCTGGCCCCCCACCGGGTCACCTTGCCCTTAGTCTCAAGTCGCTCTGCCCCCTGGCTTCCCACCCCCGCCCCACGTGGAGGCGGGCTCAGAGGCCCCCGGGCAGCATGGCGCTGAGGGCGGGGCTTCCTGAGAAGCCAAATTCCCTCTGCTTTAAAATTCAAAGTCAGGAATGAATTATAGGGTGAAATGAAAAAACTGCTTGAGTTCTTCAGCTAAAAGTGGCACCATCGGAGTCTGGAGAAGAAGCCTTGGACCCTCAGCCACCTCTTCCACCAGCCTGCATGCCTCTGCTCCCAGGCCGCTTTGGGAAAGCGGTTAACAGGCGAGGGGACTGAGGGTCCAATGGGAGAAGCAGCCGGTACCAGAGGCAGGGCTGGGAGCCCACGCCCTGGATCCCGAGTGCCCAGCTGGTGCTGTGTGGTCAACTGAAGGACGGTGAGGAAATTCCGTCAAGAATGACGGCCAGTCGCTCAAGAACGATGTTCCATCTGGCTGTCCCAGACAGGCCAGCACGTGCCCTGGCCAGTGGGGTGCGAGGGCTGAGATCCGGCCCAGGTTCCCTCGAAAGCCGAGTCCTTGTGCCCGCTGGAGGCGGAGGCGCTGTTCTCACTTCACAGCTGCTCCCCAAGGCCTCTCAGGAGGGGGCCACCTCTGGTTTCCAGAAGGGCACCACGAGGAAGGCGGGCAGCACCCTGCGCCTCGGGCTCAGCGCAGCCTCAGCCCACTCGGGATCTGGCAAAGAAGCCGCGCCCCGTGCACCAGGCGGGACACCTCTGCGGTCCACCCCCAGCCCCCCGCCCACTAGACCAGCACTCCCTGCAGGAGGGGCCCCCTACCCCCTCAGGCAGGGCCGCCCGCCTTTCTCCTCCCTCCTTTCCTCTCAGTCAGCTCCGGATGGGACACCTGCCTCCACAGAGCGGACCTTCCCTCTCCAAGTGCAGAAAATCCGCTCAGCTGCCCATCAAGAGCTGTCTGTGGCCAATTCCTCAGAACGTGTTCTGGGGGAACACGGGGTGTCATAGGTGAGTGGCAGGAAAGGGGGCAGGAGGAACTCTGCAGTTAAACACGTTTAGGAAATTGAAGCGTTAAGTGAGGGCCTTGAAGGTGCGGAAGCACAGGGTGACTCGGTAAGGAGTTGGGGGGCCCTGTGGCCCCCAAGCTCCTAACTCCCGCTTCGCTGTAGGCCAGGACGCGCACCTGGCTCGGGCAGGAATTTCTCTGGTTTTCCACCACTGCACCCCAGAGCCCAGAAGAGCACCTAACACAGAGCAGCTGCCTGGGAAGTATCTGCTGAGGGGTGACCAGGGGCCTCGGGGCAGAGTGCGCCTGAGTCCGAGGTGCAGAGATGATGGGGCTCATCCGAGGTGACGCAGTGGGGGTGGGACTCACCTCCTGCCAACCCTCCGTGCCGCCCAGCCCATGGCTCCTCTTTTTTTTTTTAATTGATGCATTGCTTTTTAGAGAGAGAGCAGCATCAACTTGTTGTTCCACTTACTTATGCATCCATCGGTTGCTTCTTGTACATGCCCTGACTGGGGAGCGAACCCACAACCTTGGCGTGTTGGGGCGACACTCCAACCCACAGAGCCACCCGGCCAGGGCCCAGGCTCCTCTTCGCCACCTGGGGCGCTCCTCACACCTTCCCATGCGCCTGCTCCCGAGGGCTCCTCAAGGCAGCTGGGTGCCCCGCGCCCCTCCTCACCCCATGTCCAATTCAGTGCGTCTCGGCTGGAACCTGAGAGTCTGCATTTCTAACAGGTTCCCAGGCGCTGCTGCTGGATTGAGAGCTACTCCCTACAGCACCCGATGGCCCCTTGGCCTGGGTCGGGGACACGGCAAGGAAGGGGGGCAGAAGGGCCCCAGGACAAGCTTGCACCGCTGCTCTCCCCACGCCGGGCCCGCCAGCAGCGGATCGGACACTCCCAGGTCCCGCTTCCGAGGGCCAGCAGGGCTCTGACAGAGCCTCCTCAGGCCGCCCCAGGCCACGCTCCTCTCTCCCTCCCAGGAGCCTCCAGCTTTTATAATTAAGACCATACCGTTTAGTGCTTAATTGTCCCAAAATTGTTCTGTGTGTTTGTCTTATCTCCACAGCTACACTTAAAACTGTTCAAAGAAGGGGATCCCATGGAAAGCATCTCCGAGCCCACATGTCCGGCGGGCCACCGGCCAGGCCCCTAGCGGGTCACCGAGGAGCCCCAGCTGGGCGGCCCCGAGGACCCCACCGCTTCCTTCTCCGACCCCCAGTTTCTAGGGCTCTCCCCGGCCATCCCCAAAGTCTCTGCTTTCAGAAATGCGGGATCAGCCAGAGCTGGGGTTCCAGCAGCTGGGCCTCATCCCCTTCACCCCAAAGGCTGAACATGCCCCAGCTCTGCCCCAGCAGCTGAGGCCCAGAACTGCCGGCTGCCTCCTCCCTGCCTCCCTGCTCACCCCAGCCCTCGGACAGACTGGAACTGCCACCAAGGGGGGCTGGGCCGTCGCCAGTGGACAGAGGAACCAGGGGTAGGGGCCCCGGGGAGGGAGGCGGGGTGGGGCAGACAGAGTGGGCCACGTGCCACGTGAGGCAGAACCACAGTCCCGCTGGTGGTTCCCTGGGCCGAGCCAAGGAAAGGGAAGGGGGATGGGGCGGCGGAGCTGGGACAGGCACGGGGCTGGCGTGGGGAGGAATGTGTTCAAGGGACGCAGCCAGAGCCAGAGGGAACCATCCCAAAAACAGCAGCCAAACTATGTCAGCCCAGGCCCAAGAGAAACACTCAGGAAGGGAGGAAGCCAGCAGGACACGGAGAGGCGGCAGCGAGAGAGGCGGCGGGGGCGGAAGGCCACCTGGGACCAGCCGGCAGGGCACGGCAGCCAACGCGCCCCTCCAGCAGAGAGGACGGCCGCCTGGCTGAAGAGTGGGGAGCGGCTGCTGCTAGGAGACGAGAGGCCCAGCTGCCCCGGTGGCATCAGCCACCTGCAGCCCCGTGGGCACCGCTGACAGCCAGCAGGACTGGGAGGCTGTCTCCCCCGCCACTACCCTCACCTGTCGGCTCCCGGGGTGGCCTCCGTAGGACAGGCGGTCAGCAGCGGTGAGTCCCGGGGTGTATGCCAGGCTCTGGAAACTGAATGGGAGAAAATGCATCGAGTGTGCGCACCAAGCACCCCCTCCAGGCTGCCCAGGAAACATGAGGTGCCCCAGGGTCCCCCGAACACAGCTGCCTAGACTGGGAGAGGCCTGGCCCGGGCCTAGCCGCCAGGGGCCCACCCACACTCACCTTTGGCTGATGGCTGCCTCTCCAGCAAGGGCAGGCGGGCTGGCGCAGGGCTGGCTGGAGAAGGGGCTGCAGGACCGGGGGCCGGGGGAGGCAGGGCTGGAGCAGGAGGACCGGAGGGAGGACAGGCTGTCAGTGTGCGTCCTCACTGAGCCCTGTGGAGACAAGGATGTGAAGAGGGGTCCTCCGTCCCCGGGGCCCTGTCCCTCAGGCCTCCCCCTCCCTCGGGGCACTGGGGCCCCCGCGGGAGGCACCATCCCACCTGGAATCGGGTCGCCAGCACCTCCATGGAGCTCCCCCCGTTGGCCTGCCCGGGAGAGGCAGCGCGGGACCTGAGGGCGGGGCAGAGGACGCGTGGGTCACGGGGCCCTGGGAGGGGCTGGAGATTCCAGCTGTCCCCGTTCAGCCGTCCCCATTCAGCCGTCCCCACACCAGGTGCTCAAAACTAGTAAAATGTCCAAAACATTCAGGCCGTGTGTTGTCAGCTTTTAACTTGGCCAAACGCAAAACCAACAACGATCATCAACAGCCACCATCATTTCTTGAAACAACTGTTTAGCACCAAAAAGTAGAAAGGCCATAATTTCAGCAAAAAGTTCCATAAATTCAATTTTATTAAAAAAAAACTCCTCACTCTTCCCCCTCCTACTTCTTTTTTTCTTTTCTTTCTTTCTTCTTTTTTTTTTTGTATTTTATCCAGACTTTGTTGCTGGTCAGCATCAGTTTGTAGATTGATTTGTGGGGAGATTCCTGATTCCAGGAAAAAATCCCTTATCTTTCACTCACGGGAAAAGTGAAGCCCAGAGAAGGAAAGGGAGTGGCGCGAAGTCCTAAAGCCCAGCGACGGCTGGACCGGCTGCCCACTGTCCCCAACCAAAGATCTGCCCCTCAGCTCCGCCACTGTGCCCAGAATGCCTTTGACAGAGTCACTCTGGTCCCTTCCACAGGCTTCTCCCCATGGAGCGAAGGTGGAGCTGTCTCCCTCCCCTGCCGGGCAGGCAGCCTCAGGACCCAGGGACCCACTCGCCTCCACCACCAGGGCAGTCAGTGAGAGGCGACCCCCCCAGCTCCCCAGGGACCCTCCTCCAAAGCCCCCCCCCCCAGCAGAGCCCAGCTGCAGCCTTAAAGGGTCCCTGAGGGCTGAGAGCTGGCAGAGGAAGAGCGCCTGCCGTGACCCATCCCACTACACCATTCCTGATGTCTGGCCACTTCTGGAGAGGTCAGCAGGGACCGCAGCCACCACACACAGCGCCAGCCTCGGCCTCTGGGGGCCGGGGGGTGCGTGGAGTCAGAGTGGGGGGGAGCAGGGCTGTGGCTCAGGCCCAGAGCACTGCTTCCTGCCACAGGGCTCTGCCTGCCTGAAAGGGCATGGGGGTGGGGAGGGTGCTGCCTGGCGGGGCGCAGGGGGCGGGGGGGGGTGCGGGGTGCGGTGGGGGGCTGGGCAAAAGAACGAAGAGCCCGAGCTGTGACCCACCCAATGCACAGCTGCAGGCCCGGGAGTACTCCCAGGCCCGCCCACCTGAGGGGCTGTCCCTCCTCGAGGGTCGGGTGGGAGAAGCAGAAGCGATGGTGTCAGCAGCGCCCTGCCCCGCCCCCGCCCCACTCTGCAGCCTCTTGTAGATTTTGGTCCCCTTCCCAGATGCCATGAGGTGCTCCCCACCCTCCTCCTCTAGGTCCCATTCCTGCAAACACTCTTGAGCCAGAGTGGCAAGGGGAGCCGCAAGAGGGGGCCGGGGCGCCAGAGCATCACGGGAGGCCGCTGCCACGGCTGCCACTGCGGCCGCGGCCCAGGGAGGCCCTGGGGGCTGGCGGAGGGGCGGGAGGAACCCAGCCCAGGTTCAAGGCCCGCTCAAAGGGCTCCCCTGGCTGGGGGAGTCTCTCGCATTCCTGCCCTGTGACTCACCCAGATGCCCCACCCTGGGGAGTCACCTGTCTCCCCACCCCGCAATCCGGGCCTCCGGACCGCAACCCCACTAGCTCCAAATCAGCCTTCACCAGCTGGGCCCAGAGAGCTAATGGAGGGAGGAACGGAGGGGCTCTCCGGGGAGCGAGGAGCGAGCCCTCAAGCTCCTCCCCTGCCTCCCCCAGCCCCTATCTGAACAAAGGTCATGCCCTCTTGGAGGCAGGGGCCCCGGAGACCCAGCCTAAGGCACACCTTTCCCCTCCTCAACCCACTTCATGCCCACGCCCTGTGCCCCACACACTTGGGAACCAGTCAGACCCGGGCATCCAGGTGGCTGATGCCAGCCAGCCTGCCTGCCTGTGGCTACACGCCCAGCCGGGCATGGGGACACCCCTCAGCCCACCCTGCAGCAGGCCCAGAGCGGGTGGGCGGGGGCGGCCGGTGCGGTGCGGAGCGGTGCCACCCAGTGGGCTGGCAGACGCGGAGGGCTTACCGGTCCAGCTGCAGCCGCAGGGGCGAGGGGCTCTGGCGTATCTTGCTCTGGGCCTCTGCGTGGAGCATGCCCTGTGCACTCTCCCCGTTGATGGCCAGGATAATGTCGCCGGGCCGGAGGTCAGCGGCCTCGGCCTTGCCCCTCTCTGTTACCTGTCGGGGGTGAGGACAGGCGGCCTGAGGTGCCCCCGCTCCGACAGCAGCGACGCTCAGGTGGGGAGGGGGCAGAGGGCGTTTCCCTCCTTCCTGCCCAAGAAGCTCAGAGTCTGGTGTGGTCCAGGCTGCCCCATGTCCGCCTTTGATTGCGCTCTCCCTGCCCTTTGGTGTCGGCCCAGGTGGCCAGCTAACACCCTACAGCCACAGGCAGCCTCAACCCTCCCTCCCTGACGCGGATGCGGCATTCTAATAGGGCCTCCCCAAGACGGTGTGATGAGGAAGCCCAGGAGCTCTGCTTGGAAGCACTTTTGTATAGAGAGCAAATCACATGCGCTGGCGGTTGCCAGCATGCAGGCCTTCCTGCACGAAGCTGGCCCGAAGGCTCCCGGCCTGGGCCCGGGCCGGGCCAGGGTCAGGGGGAGGCCGCCAAGGACTCCGTTCTCCGAACCACCCAAAACAGCTCCTGGCAGGTATGGCGTTGGCCACCAGCAGGCCCCTCATTCGGCCCCTTCACTACCCAGAAGCCTGTTTCCACCTGGTTACCACATCCCCGCGGCAACGGGGCCCTCGCCTGCCCCGGGCCCACACTTCCAGGAAGCAGGCCTCTGGTTCCAGAACAAAAAGGTGTCTGTGGGGACACAGCAGACCCTAACTATGGGTCACTTCTTCATCTCCAGGGACTAGCCCTTACCTTGGTCACCGTGATGGGCATGTGGAAATCCCTGCCCCCGGTGATGCGGAAGCCCCAGGGCGCCGGCCCCACCACGTCCACAGTCAGTGCCATACCTGGGGAAGGCGGTGGAGGACAGTGTGAGGGGGCAGGACAGAGGCAGAGGGAGGAGAGGGGGGTGACAGGTCCGCGGAGCAGCTGGCCAGGGGCTGGGGAACACGGGGGAAGTGGCCGCCTCCCTGCCTCGCCCCATTTCACGTCTCCCACCCGGGAGCCAGGGCTCTGGGTGCCCCTCCGCTGTGTCCGGGCGAGCGGCCCCCTGGAGGCAGCCGTCAGCCGGGGCCAGCGGGGGGCTCCCTGGGCGGCGGCGGGGGCCTGCGGGTGGCGGGAGATGTCGGCATTTCCTCCTCTCACCCTCCTCCACCATCAGGGCTAAGTCCCACTAGCGCTTGCTTCCTGTCCCCAAAACCAACAACATAAGGTACTTCCTCCTGCTCTGGGGGAGGGCGGCACTGTGGGAACACAGCGACAGCAAGGAAGCGGGCAGCGCCACCCACTCTCCCTGGGAGGCTGGGGTCTTCGGAGGGGCCCCTGCTGCCTGCCCAGCCCTTGGCTCTGCGGTCCAGCTGGGCAGGCCTGGGCTCCCCACCTCCCGCGGGCCCGGTGCGCTCTGCACAGCCCGAAAGAACAATCAACCCATCTGCCGAGCTGGGCGCACCACGCCCTGGCGCTGGCCAGCAGAGCCAGCTGATCGATGCTGCCTGTGAGCTGGGTCCACAAGCCCCCCATCCACTGTCCCCTCTGCTGAGCAAGGGAGTCCCTTGCAGGCCGGGCCCTTGTAGGGTTTCTGGAGCCTCTAAGTCTGGAGTCAGGAGCCAACCCTGGCAGAAAGCTGCAGTGCCAGACGGGGGCACCACCCTGCCCAGCACCCACCCTGGAGCTGCCCCTGGGGAGGCCCAGAGACTGCGAGTGCTGCCCAAATATATCCGAAGACACCGGGCCAACCCCCGCCCCCCCGCCCCCAGTTAAGGAGCCTGTGGAGTGCGCGCCCAGGTCAGCAGGGCTGCCTGCCCTCTTCCTGGCCCTGTGGCTTCCCCTTCGCCCAGGCCGGCCCCTGGGCCTCCCCAGGCGCCCAGGCCGGCGCAGGCCGCTCGCACTTCTTGATTCCCGGACCTTTGAGCCGGCCAGTGGACTACGCGCCGGGCGCAGCCAGGAGGTGCCCAGCCCGTCCGCCCGGCTCTCCCGGTTCCATCGCCCTCTGCGCTCCCAGACCAAAGTACCCACGGGCTGGGGGCTGGAGGAGGAGCGCCGGGACGGGGAAGCCCAGGCGGCGGGGGGCGCCATCCGCGAGGCGAGGCTGCGAGTGGGACTGCAGGCGCCGGAAGGGCACGGGCGCCGAGGGGCGCCCCGCGGGCGCGGGCGCCCAGATCCCCGCGAGAGCCGGGACGCCGCGGGCTGCGCGGACGGTTCGCAGGTGGGCGCGCTCATCGGGCCCCCGCTCACCTGTCGGGCTGGGCGGCCGAGTCCGGGAGGCGAGGGAGGGAGGGCGAGGAGACGCCGCGGCTGTCGCTGCCGCCGCCACTGCCGCAGCCTGCCCGACTCTGCGGAGAGCAGCCCGGGGCTCCGGGACCTGCCTCCGCCCATGTGATCCCGGGGCCGCCCCTGCCGCCGCCCCGGCCCGGGAAGCCGCCTCCTCCACGCAGCCCGGCCCCTGCGCTGCCGTCTGGTCCGCGCCCCCTGGGGCGGGGGCGGCTCTCCCTGGAGTAGCCTAGAGGCCGCGGCCGCTCTCCTCGAGCTGCCCCGTCCTCCTGGCCGCCCCTGAGTGCAGGGCAGGCGTTCTGGCGGCGGCGGCGAGCCCCACTTCGCAGACGGCTGAGGCCTCCGGGGCCGGCTGCCCCGCCCCCCTTCAAAGGAGCCTTCATGCCGCCCCCAAGGGCCAGGGCAGAGGAGGGCCGGCCTCGCCTGCGGTCCGCAAGGCCCGTGCGTCCGCTGCAGGCTCCCACGCCGACCCAGGGGCAGCCCGACACACACGTCCCAAACCAGGGCCTCCCCGCCGCCTTCTTGTGGCCCGCGCGCTCCAGGTGCCGCGGGGCAAAGCTTCCCGGCCGCCGGTGCCGTCGAGCCTGCTCCACTCAGGGAGGCTCGGCAGGTGCAGGAAGAGATGCAGGGGGACTCCTGCTGGAGGTCACCCGGCACCCTCCTGGGCTGTGCGTGTCCCTGCCTCTTCTAGGCTGATGGCTTTTCCTTTCCTGGTTTCCCTCACTCTCTCCTGAGGCCCTGCCTGGGGCTGGCCAGCTGCAACAACCCCCCTGGCCCTCGCCCCCCAGGCCCCAGCGCACCACCAACCACCTGGAGCCCGGGCTCCAGGGACCAGGAGAGGAGAGCCGGGGAGAAGCCCCAGGCACCAGCTCAGAACCGTCTGGCAAATAGTTCTCCAGAGTCACACCTAGCAACCCTCCGCCTGGGGACCTCAGGGCCCACCGCAGCTGGCTCCACCCCCATCGGTCTCGCTTCGCAGGTGCTCGGACAGGCTTGTCTGTTTTCAGGAGGGCGCGCCGAAGGGCACAGCCATAACTCGCCTGCCCCAAGCAGTCGTTCCCCTCCAGTTCCCTTTGCAAGGAGTGCCCTCCACACACCCCCCACCGCCCCACCCCCTGGGTCTCCTCCTTCCTGCGCACACAGCCCAGCTCACGCCCAGCCGGCGCCCTCCTCTGTCCCTAGCCTCGCACAGCCTCCTGCCCTGGGCCCTCGTGTGTGTGAGCCACTCTCCCACTAACTGGGCCCTGGCCTAGCAGTGCGACTGCCTGTCCTGAAGCACCTGTCCAGTCCCTCACCTGGGCTGGAAGCCCCGCAGTAGCGGAAGGCTACGGGTGGGGCCAGCACAGCCTTGGGGCCACACAGACCTCGCCTCAGGTGCCAGACCCGCCTCTGCTGGGCTGGGTGACCTTGGCCAATTTCCTCAGCTCCTCCGGACCTCAGTTTCCCCATCTGTAAAAAGGGGACTGTACATAGTTGTATAGATTGCCCTCCCATGTAAAGCTGCCCACACACTGCTTGCGCGGAGGCCAGGCTGCGTTTCTGTTTGGCTCAGTGCAGCCTCGCACCGCAGTCCTCCCCTGCCCGCCGCGCCCGCCGCCCCCGCCGCCCCCGCCACAGCAGCGGGGCGATCGGGAAAGAGCTGTCGAATGAGTGTTGCTTTAATGATTGAGTGGATTACTCTCCCCCCTCTCCCGCCCCCAGGCTCTGTATTACACTTTTTGGTGCCCCCGATTTTGCTTTGGACAGTCTCTAGAAACATCTACAGGTTCATCTGCAGGATTTCTGCTCCATGGGCTCTGCATTCACAAAACTCAGGACACAGCCAAAGGGGGCTGGCACGACCTCCCAGGGCCAGAGGGAGCTCGGCTCTGCTCCAAGCAACTCGGACGTCGGGGCCCCTCACATCTCTGACAGGGCAGCAGCCCCAGTGGCCTGAGGTCCTCCCTGGCTCTGGCTCCTCCGGTCCCCCTCCCTCCTCAGGCCTCCTCCCCCACCGCGCCCTATCAAGGCAGCAAAGTGGTCATCGCACATCAGCGCCCTGGTGGCAGGCAGCCCAGGGGCCTAGGGCAGGTTTGCTGCCAAGGTTTCAGGTCCCCATCAAAGGGAGGGTGTGGATTTGGTTTCTGCCCCAGGGAAAGGCAGGTTCAACCCTGATCCCTCGCATGAGGGCAGCAGGGAAGGCAAAGAAGCCAGAACAGGGATCAGGAACGAGCCTGTGGCATCCTGAAAAATGGTCATTTTTACAAGATGGGATGGACCTCCCACGGAGAAGCAGGCCATGGGGAGGCCTGGGGTGGCCAGACGTCCGCAGCAGGGCACGCAGTTCTTGTTCTTCCAGCGGCTGTTTAACTGCCTCCAGGGCCCAGTCCCACCCAGGCTCAAGGAACCGGCCAGGGCCCGGCCACCACCCTGCCATTCACAGGCCTCACCCACCTGCCTTGACTAACCTGGGCCCCACTGCCTCTTCCCACCCACCTGGAAGACTGCAGCGTCAGAAAGAATGTGAAAGAGGCCCAGCCTGGGGCCACCCCACGAAAGTCCTTGACCTCACCCGCAACCTGACTTCTGCAGAGGCCTCTGGACAAGGAAGGCGGGCAGGCGGCAGCCGTCCTGGACCTGACAAGCATTTTCTGACAACGTGACTAGAGCGCGAGATGTCTCAGCCTTCCCTGCTCCTGGGAGCAGAGTCCAACCTGCCTGCTGGGATGCCCCGGGCAGCGCGGCGGCGGCAGCCTGTGGGCAGCGCCTCAGCCCCCGCATGGCCCCGCACTGCTGGGGAATGGCACTGGAACGGCGCCTTCCCTCCTTGGTGCGCCCTGGCCCTGTCTCCCCACGGGAACCACCACAGCCACCCTCTGAAACCTTGGGCGAGAAGTCGCTTTGGCCAGCTCTGGCCCACCACTCCCAGCTTCCCACAATCGAGTGCTCAAAACCCCGAGCTGAAAGGAGCAAGTAAACAAACAGACAGCGCGTCGGTGTGGGATGGAGCACAGAAGGAAAACATTAGGAACAGAGCAGTTAGACATGTCATCCAGCCCAGCAACCCCACGGTGGCTCCAGAATCAAAACAGCCTGCACACAAGGCCACAGTCAGCCCCCATCTCTGGTTTCTCTCCACGGTTGGGCCTCGCCCCCGTCCCTGTGACATCGGGTGCTCGAGCTTGCATGCGCTCTGTGCTGGTTGTCAGACAGCTGCCTAATACCGGGGGCCGCCCAAGGCTGCCTGAGACCCGAGGCCCGAGATCTTTAGAGATAATAATGCTGCTTTCCCAGCTTCCCCTTACACGCATGCACACGCACACGCACACCCCATGTGGCTCCCAGCACAGGCCACTGAAGAAAGTGTTCCCATAGACCCACACAGGAGCGCCCTCCCACCCCACCCCCACCCAAGGAGCGCGAGGCGCAGGCCCTGGCATCCAGATTTATTTTACATTCTCTCCCAGGATGGACTCGGGGTTGGGGGAGGCTGGGGAGGCAGGAGGGCAGCACACACCAGTCTCCTGGAAAAACTTGGGGCGGGGGGGCCAGGCCGCAGAGGCCCGTCCTCCCTGGGCACTGCAGCAGCGGGACGCAAGCGCAGCCCAGGCCCTGGGCCGGGCAGCCTTTGGGCAGAGTGGGCCTTCGGGCGAGATCTCTGGTCAGGCCTCGAAGGCCAAGGAGGTGCTGCGTCCACCACCCCCTTCACTCCCAGGCCCAGCTGGAAGTGGGAAGGCAAAGGGGGCAGCAGGCAAGCTGGAGTGAAAGGGGGGGACCCCCTCCGGGCAGTGGCCTTTGGTCTCTATGAGGTTAGGAAGCTGGTCCTTGTTAGAGGAACCCCATGGGGGTGAAGCTGGGAGCCAGTCCCTGTTAGAGGGAACGCCATTGCAGGGTGGGGCTGGGGGACTCGGGGGGTCTGGTCTCAATAAGGTCTGGAAAGAGCCTCCACTTCAAAGCAGACCTCTGTATTTGGGGGGTCGGGGAGGGGAGGGAATAAAGGGCTGTGGGAAGAATGCTTGTGTGCTGTGGGTGGGAATCGGTCCAGGGGGCTTCGAGGGGGCTTCGGGGAAGCAGGCTGCTGGGTTGTCTGCGGATGCCAGCAGCCAGGTCCTGGGGAGGAGGAGGCGGGAAGGAGGGGTGCGCTCTCCCTCCCAGAAGTGCGGTGGCTCCCTGCCCCATCCTGGCTGGGTTCTGAGTTGCCACGGAGACCTGTCACACTGGAGCTACATAATTTCCAGGGAATGTCCCAAATTTCTGGGTCCTCCGGGAGACACCTGAAAGAGGAAAGAGAAAGATCATTCCTCATACTTCTTTTTCTGATAGAAATTATGAGGGCCCTGCCCCCTGCTGACAGTGCCTGGAACTGCAGCTGGAGCCCCCATCCCAGGGAGGGAAAAAATCTTTTCCTCATTCCAGCCTTCTAGTGGGAGAAGCTTAGATAAATGAAGCTATGCTTGGAAAATTCAATAGCGAATGACCAATGTGAGCACGCAACAACTGTGGGTCACTTCGCACACAGCACAGGGTAACCCCACCCTTCCTCGGGAAAGCAAGGAAGCAAGAGGATGAGTCACAGAACTTAAATTCAGAGGAATCTCACTGGTCTAAGTGCAACGCCCTCGTTTCAGAGGTGGGGCAGATGAGCCCTAGGAGGCAAGTGAATCCTCCCAGAGCGCTCTGCTGTTTAGAGGTCAACGTGGGCCTAAAGCTCAGGCCTCTGGCCTGTCACGCTCCCAAAGGCACCTGTGTCCTGGGTCCTGGGGCGATGGAGGGGGAATGTGAGAGGGTACAGGAGTATGAAGGGACAGTCCCGGGCCTCCTGTTCCCAGCAGGCTGGCATCCGATTCCTTAGGAGTAGGCCATGTCCGCCCTGTACCCACACCTTGCTGATGCTGTTAAGGCCCAGCTCTCCCACTTCCTCCAGGAAGCCTTCCCTGACTTACACTGTCCACAATGATAAGCCGCATGTGGCTACTGAACACTTAACATGTGTTAACATGACTGGAAACAGAACTTTCTAAACTCTTTCTCTAAAAGCACATGTGGCTTATACCACAAAGATGGTGCTTTTTCTTCTTGTCTATATAATTTTCGCAACACTTGATTAATAGATGTAAAGAAATTCAAACGCAGACATGGACCAAGTAGAATGCGAATGCGCCCCAAGCCCAGCCCTCCAAGGTAAGGGCCCTTAGCGAGTCGGCACTTCATAATCGATCACGGGTGTGCCCAAAGCCTGGTCACCTGTGAGGTGCTGGGATTCAGGGGCAAAGGGCGGGCCGCCAGGTCAAGGCTGCCCCTGAGCGCCCCGCCCAGGCAGCCCTCCAACGGCTCGGCCGGCAGCCTGCTGTCCCTGCAGCCTGCCGCTCGCTCGCCTCTGAGCGCGGCCCAGGCTCCCAAGCGGAGGTGCAGACAGGGCCCGCCCCCCCTGGGGAAACAGGCCACCTGACACCTGCTGGGCCAAGGCCGGCCTGAGGCTTCCTGCTTCAGTCCTTTGTCTGGGCTGCCCTTGGGCCAGGATCTCTCCCTCCTTTCGGCTGAGGGGGTTTGGGGGAGGTAGCTGCTGGCTGGGGCTGGGGGTGAGGGATACACTGACCTCATCAAGGACCCTGAGCCTCACCCCTCTGCCAGGTATGAAAGCAACAGCAGAAGTGCCGGCTCAGCAGGAGCATCCAGGGCCAGGTCTCCCCAGGAGCCAGGCCAGAAGGCATGTGTGGCAGGTCGGCCATGAGTCCACGTGAGCCGACATGCCCCCAGGGACCCTGAGGTACCCGCTCCGGCCTGCCCCGCAGCCCCCCCCCACCAGGCCCGCATACCCACAAACCAGCCGTCGTCACACTGCTGCATGACATCCACCCGGTCCCCCTCCCGCAGCTCCAGCTCATCCTCATTCTGGGGCCTGTACTGATACATTGCCCGGTACCTGCAGGAGACATTGTCATGGCAACCACCAGGCCCCACCCCTTCCTCAGACCAACCCAGAGTCTAGACCCAAGCATTGCCATGTGGGTTGAACTTCCCAGGGTTTCCCGGGCTCCCATCAGCTCTGGCCCCGCTCCTGGGGTGGCAGCTCCGTCTAGCGGCAGTGCCTCCTTCTCTCCCGGGCCTGCTCCCTGCTCGCCCACCCTCACGACCCAGCAGCCCTGCCTCCTCGGAGCTCCCAGTGCCTTCGAGTCTGTTCTGCCAGTTCCCATACTTGACACATCCACGCACTGACCTCAGGGCTGGAAACCCCGGGAGGGGACTGCAGCTGGGGCTGAGTGTGGGAGGCTGGCTCTAAGGCTGCAGGGCTGACAGGGACAGGTCAGGAACACTGCAGACAAGTGACCCCACCCCTGCCACCAAGTCACCTGTAAGCCCAGCAAGAACCAGCGCTACCTATCAGGAGTTTACCAAATCTACCCGGGGGGGCTGGGCGGACTAGGGGGGTCAGCGTGCTCAGCACTGCCTGCCGGCGGCCCCGCCCCTGACCAAGCACTCCCAGATGGTACTCACGGGGTCCAGTGTATCTGAGTGGTGTGAGGGTAGGAGGTCCCCAGGTCCGAGGGACGGCTGGAGCTTCCAGGGTGGGACAGAGAAGACCCAGGGGTGCTGAGACTCTGGGGTCCAGAGGAGGAGAGGCAGACACAAGCCAGCATGAGGGAGGGACAGTGAGGGGGCCTCCCGCTCCCCTGGGGCACCCTCCCCGCACTCTCCTCTGACCCTCAGTTCCCACACAGGGTCTGTGCGCATTTCCCCTCACAGGCAGGACAGGGGTGGGGGTGGGGCCCCTCCCACAGGCGCAGGGACAAGGCTGGGGAGGAGGCCAGGCACACCCGCAGGGCCTGCTCACACAGGCTGCGGGGCGGGCGGGCGTGTCTGCGGGCTGTCCACACGCCTTGACTGTACTTAACTACAAACTGTTAGTTCAAACCCTCCTAATACCTCTGGAGTGGGAATTACTATCCCCATTCTGCAGGTGAGGAATGTTCTACAGGTAAGAAAGCCTACACTGGAGACTGCAAGCTACACACCCAAGGCCACCCAGCAGGCTAATGGCAGACCCCTGACTCCTGGCCCCACCCTGTGCCAGAGGCTGATACAGACAAGCCACAGAAATGGAGCCTGAAAGGCCAGGAGGCCTGTAGTGGGTTTGGGCCTCCCCTAGAGCTCACCGGCCACCCCATTCTCCCTGGGATGCAGCTCAGAGGCCACAACCAACTTGAGGGCTCAGGGGTCCACAGGCCAGGGTGAGGCTGCAGGGCCAGGCTCTGCCCCGTCACCCCTCCGGCCTGTCCTGGGGTGGCCTGGGCAGGTTTCCAATGCAGCCCTGTCACAGGAATGGGGACACGGGGTAAGGAGCGGGGGTCGGCTCTCCATCTGAAACAGGCTGCCTTACCTGGGTCTGTGGTCTGGGGTCATGCATGGAGGAGGAGAAGCCAGTGCGGCGGGGGGAGGCCTGGCCCCCCCAGTCGGCAGGGTCAGCTGGACTGCGTGGCATTACTGGGGAGCTGGGGTGACGGGCGGCCAGCCGGGCGGTGGTCAGGCCGGGAGACGCAGGGAGCTGGGGGCCCTCATCGCAGACACGGAGCCGGGGCTCACGGCACACCTGCACGTAGCTGGCCGGGAAGATGCCCTGGCGCCCCGTGCCGGAGATGCGCCCCTCATACCAGTTCTCGTTCACCTTTCGGATCAGGCAGATGCGTTCCCCCTGCGGGAAGAGAGGAGTCAGCATCAGGAGGGCCTTCCTGCGTGCCGTGTGCCCAAGGGCGCCTACATGAGTGCCCAGCGGCATCAGGCTCGGAGCAGTCAGCAGGTGACGCAGGGGTCACACAGCTAGGAAGTGGAGGGGTCGGGAAGCCAAATCAGGCCGCCAGGCGGCACAAGCTGAAGTCTCAGCTCTTCCCACGGTATGCGGCCCTGGGTCTGGGTCCAGTCCCGCCCCTTGGGGACACCTACACACACCCCCTCTGAGTTCCTAGCCCTTTCTCAGCAGAGCTCTGGTCACAGGGGAGGCTGGTGGCTGACAACACAGATCCGAGCCAGGCCCTGCCGGTTTCAAGCTGTGCGGCCTCAGCGCAGTTGCTCTGCCTCTCTGAGCCTCAGCTCCCTCGCCTGGGAAGCGAGGGTAGCAATACTGCTGCCATGAGGAGCAGAGGAGAGTGATGTCAGGTTGGTAAGGGGCACTGGGCAGCACTACCCACCCCCACCAGGACTGGGCCCTGTCCCTGCCTCCGCACGGGGTGTCCCTGTCACCACCGCCAACAAACTCCTGGAGGGTGGCCAGGGCGTCCTCGGCCCGTGCGCCGGAGGTCAGGGTGCTGTCCTGGGGAAGGGCGTCCCCAGCCCTCTCCTGCCCCCACCTCTCCGCATCCGGCCACCTCCTTCCCCTCTGGCCCTGGGGCCGGCTCTGCTGGGGGACATTCATTAGAGGCATTCATGGTCTCTGCCCCAAAAATCAACCAAAGGGAGACCAGTTCCCTGCTTTATAGGATGTTTTCTCAAGCTTTCTTGCACACGACCTATCGTAAAAGCTGTGTTGTACCGACCCAGTACACAGCACACATACATGCATATATACGTAAATGCCTAAAAATGTGATAGGGTACCCTTTCTACACACAAGGCATTCTATTATTTCCATTTCATTCTTTTAAAAAGGCTGATTGTGACCCTCAAAACCTACCAACCTGGAATTGAAAAAAAAAAAAGCACAAGTACTCTAGAAGTTTCAGACTTTTTAAAAATAGGCTAAGTTAAGGGAAACATATCTAAAGAGACGAAGAAAAAAATTGGATACTGGATGAAGGTAGATTCACCCGACTCTTATAAAACATTTTACCACACATATTTCCCTCTGCAGTCACCAGCCCCCTCCGCCCCCCGCTCCCGGCCCAGCCCGGCCGCACCTTTCGGAAGGACAGCTCCACCTCCAGCTCCCCCTTAAAGTTGTACTGGGCCACCGCTTCTCCATACTCCAGCACCTGGTAGGTCGGGGGCTTGAGGGGCTTGGGGATCTCATCTGCAGGCAGCACCTGCAGGAAGAAAGGCCATGAGAAAGGTTCTGCCTGGACAAGGAGAAGGTGGTATGGGAAGACCTGTCCCCAGGCCAGAAAGGAGACAGGCACCAGATGCAAGCCTGGGGTGGCCATGGGCGAGCACAGCCGAGGGGATCGTGAGCCCAGAAGACCCCTGGAGGAAGCATTTCCAGTGGAGGTAAGTGGAGTGGGTCTCACCGGCTGGGGCAGTGTCTGCCCGGACGGACGCCAGCCAGTGAGAGGGTTGTCCAGAGGACAGGAAGAAGTGAGCTCCTAGGAGCAGGGAGCACCTGGTGGCCTGTTCTAAAAGTGAGGATCTAACAACATTTTATTGTCGCTGAGAGCCGAGTGCCTCTCTTACCTCCTCCCCTCTTACTCCACCAGCCTCAAATCTCCATGCTGCCCTCAGTTCACCCTACTCATAAAAACCTAGGAGCGAATCAACTACTTCCCCCGAGGATGTAAATGAATGATGGCAGGGAATACTGTATCTACTTTGCGAAGTTTCAGGATCAGAGAGCAGTTTCAGGATTCAGGATCAGAGAAGTTTCAGGTTCTGAGGGCAGGGGAGGCCTACTGATGGCTGTCAAATCAAGTGCCTGAATGAAACAAGAAGCTGGCCCAGGGGTCAAAGAGGAAGTCACAAAGCAAATGAGAATACGGCTTGAGCTGAATTAAAATATCAAAATCTGTGGGATGTAGTTAAAGCAGTGCTTAGAGGAAAATTTATAGCCTTGAAATGGTTCTGTTAAGGAAAAATGTTTCAAATCCATCATCTAAACGACCACCCTAACAAACTAGAAAAGAAGAGCAAATTAGAACTAATGCAAGCAGAAGAAAATAATAAAAAGGCAAAAATCAATGATATGGAAAACAAACACAGAAAAGTCAATAAAATCAATAAAATTTATTGATCAGAAAAGATCAATAAAATTAACAAATTTCTAGCCTGAATCAGAGAAGACACAAAGTATTAATTAGAGAAGACACAATGTATCAATTATCAGGAACGAAAGAAAGGACATCACTACAGATCTTACCAAGATTAAAAGGATATTAAGGAAATATCATGAATGACTTTAAATTAATAAATTAGATAGCTTGAAACTCCTTAGGAGACACAAACACCAAATTTAGCTGGTAGTCCTGTATCTATCCAATCCACAACCGAGGTCTGGATTCAGAGTCTGGATCTTCTCCTTAACAACTCGTCCCTGAACCTCAGCAAGCCCATCTGTAAAAAGGGGCAAATCTATCACTTCCTCGGGTTAATGACAGGGACGAAGCGGCTCACTCAGGTGGCTCTGGAACACCATGCGTTTGAACTGTGTGGTTCCACTAATACACAGATTTTTTTTTCCAGTGAGTATACTGGAAAATTTTTGGAGATTTGCAACAATTTGTAAAAACTCATATATGAACTGTGTAGCCTAAAAATATTTTTTTTTAAAAATTTTTTTAAGGAAAAGGTTATGGGGGACTTCTGGCCAAGATGGAGGCATAGGGAGATACACTTTGCCTCCTCATACAACCAAAAGAAGGACAACAACAAATTTAAAAACAACCAGAACTGCCAGGAAATTGAACTGTATGGAAGTCCAACAACCAAGGAGTTAAAGAAGAAACATTCATCCAGACCAGTAGCGGGGCAGAGATGGGCAGCCAGGGCAGAGAGGACATGTGGCCAGGCAGTGGCTGGAGGACCAGGTGGTCCCACATTTGTGTGTGAATAAACTGGGAAGAACAACAGGGGAGTGAGACAGACCACGCAACCCAGTGTTCCAGTGCAGGCAAAGAAAACCTCAAAACCTCTGGCTATAAAAACCTGCGGGTGATGTGGCGGCGGGATAAACTCCTAGCCCCACAGGAGAGTCTGTTGGAGAGACCCATGGGGTCCTAGAATGTACACAAATCCACCCAGCTGGGAATCAGCACCAGAAAGGCCCAATTTGCTTGTGGGTAGCGGGGGAAGTGACTGAAAGCTGGCGGAGAACCAAGCAAGCAGCATTAGTCCCTCTCTGACCCTTCCCCTACCTACAGTGTCACAACACAGTGACCTGAGTTGCCCGGCCCTGGTGAATACCTAAGGCTCCACCCCTTACAACATAACAGGTGCACCAAGACAAAGAAGTATGGCCCAAATGAAAGAACAGATCAAAACTCCAGAAAAACAACTAAGCAACAAGGAGATAGCCACCCTATCAGATGCAGAGTTCAAAACACTGGTAATCAGGATGCTCAGAGAAATGGTTGAGTATGGTCACAAAATAGAGGAACACGTGAAAGCTATGTCAAAGTAAAATAAAGAAAAACATATAGGGAACCAACAGTGAAGGGAAGGAAACCAGGACTCAAATCAATGATTTGGAGCAGAAGGAAGAAATATACATTCAACCAGAACAGAATAAAGAAACAAGAATTCAAAAAAATAAGGAGAGGCTCAGGAACCTCCAGGATAACTTTAAACATTCCAACATCCAAATCATAGGGGTGCCAGAAGAAGAGGAAGAGCAAGAAATTGAAAACTTATTTGAAAAAATAATGGAGAACTTCCCCAATCTGGTAAAGGAAAGAGACTTCCAAGAAGTCCAGGAAGCTGAGAGAATCCCAAAGAAGTTGGACCCAAGGAAGCACACACCAAGGTACATCATAATTACGTTACTCAAGATTAAAGGTAAGGAGAGAACCTTAAAAGCAGCAAGAGAAAAGAAGATAGTTACCTACAAAGCAGTTCCCATAAGGCTATCAGCTGATTTCTCAAAAGAAACCTTGCAGGCAAGAAGGGGCTGGCAAGAAGTATTCAAAGTCATGAAAGACAAGGACCTACATCCAAGATTACTCTCTCTAGCAAAGCCATCCTTTAGAATGGAAGAGCAGGTAAAGTGCTTCCCAGACAAGGTCAAGTTGAAGGAGTTCATCACCACCACGCCCTTATTACATTAAATGTTGAAAGGACTTATCTAAGAAAAAGGAGATCAAAACTACAAACAGTAAAATGACAACAAATTCACAACTACCAACAACTGAACTTAAAACAAAAACAAACTAAGCAAACAACTAGAACAGGAACAGAATCACAGAAAGGGAGATCACAGGGAGGGTTATCAGCGGGGAGGGGGAGGGTGGAGAATGAGGGAAGAGATATAGGGAACAAGAAGCATAATTGATAGGTACAAAATATACAGGGGGAGGTTAAGAATAGTATAGGAAATGGAGAAGCCAAAGAACTTACATGTACAACCCGTGGACATGGACTAAGGGGGGAGTAAGGGGGGGAGGGGAATGCTGGGGGGGTGCAGGGCAGAGGGGAATAAAGGGGAGGGGAAAAATGGAACAACTGTAATAGCATAATCAATGGCATATAGTTTAAAAAGAAAAAGAAAAAAAGAAAAAGGTCACAGCCCTGGCTGCTATGGCTCCGTGGACTGAGCACCGGCCTGCGAACCGAAGGGTCGCCAGTTCCATTCCCAGTGAGGGCACAGGCCTGGGTTGCAGGCCAGGTCCCCAGTTGGGGGCCTGCAAGAGGCAACCAATTGATAACATTTCCTTTTCTCTAGCTTACTTTACTGTAAGAATACAGTACCTAATACATATAGCATACAAAGTAAGTGCTAATCTGTTGTTTATGTTATCTGTAAGCCTTCTGGTCAACAGTAGGCTCAGCAGTCCAGTTCTGGGGGAGTCCGAAGTTACAGCAGACCGTGTGGGGTCAGCGCCCCAAGCCCTGCATTGTTCAAGGGTCAACTGTGCACAAGAATGAGGAAGATGCCACAGGTATATGTGGCCTGTAAACGTCACACAGTTTGCACTCCTGCCAGGTGTCATTAGGATTCATCCCCACGATGGCCTGGGAGACAGGTGCTGCAGGGTGCCGGTCCCTGGTTCTCCCCGCAGCCCTTGCTGAGCACACATCTCCCCAGCCGTGGCCAAGTGCTGGGCCGCGCTGAGAGGCCGCGGTCAGGAACCAGGCAGAGACACGGCAGCCCGGAGCTCCCAGGGGCACGTCTTGGGGAACCCCCGAGATCGGGCAGCCAGCCCCTAGAGAAGCCGTGGACGGACGGCGGGGCTCTGCCCACGGTCCCTGCTGGCTCCGCTCACCTCCACGTAACTGGCAGGGAAGATGCCCACCCTGCCGTGGTGCTCCCCCTCCAGCCAGTTCTTGTCCACCTCCTTGTGGATGTAGACGATGTCACCCTTCTTCAGGGTCAGCTCCCTGCAGGCCAGAGCAAGGACAGCGGCAAGCTGAGGTCCTCCTCTCCTCCTCCTCCTCCTCCTCTCCAGAGCCTGTCCCGACGCCCAGAGTCCCCTCCACCCCCGAGATGCTCCCCTCGGCTGGGCCCCTGGGGGCGGGGAGGGTGAGGAGAGAAGGGCACTTACTTGGGCGACTGTGCCTGGAAGTCAAACTTGAGCCTGGCAGCCTTCCTCTGTGCAGGGGGAGAGGACAAAGGGGGTGTCCCGGGTCAAGCGGCGGCCAGGACCCGCCCCAGGCCATCTTGGCACCCCGACCCTCAGGCTCCCGCCCCCTCACCTTCTTCTCTTCCTTCCTGGCAGGACTGACCCCTCGTTCGGAGGCACCGCGGTCTGCGGAGAAGCACGCATTCGGCTTGGGAAGGCCGGTCTGGGGCGGGGGCAGGGAGGGCGTTCCCCCTCCCCTCCCCTCCCCACCCCACCCAGGCCCCAGTGGCCGCAGGGGGCTCTCGGGTCTCTCTGCCACAACCCCGAGGCGCCAGACAGAGGCGTCTGGGCAAGAAAAAGCGCAGGATCTGGTCCTTACCTCGGGCTGAGGAAGGGTAGACAAAATCCCTACGACCTAGGAAGGGGCTTCCTCCATCCGCCATTCTGTGGGGGCTCAGGGGTCGGGAGGAACCCCGGTAAAGTGCATTCGGGAAGCTGGGGCTCCAGGCGGAGGCGGGGCTGCGGGGACAGCGAGAGTGAGCCACCTGCCTGGCCTCCCGCCCGGCCAGGCTCTCTCCCGGCGCCCCACGCGTCCCCGAGCTCCAGCGGCCTCCCCCCGGCGGCCCCCGCTCGCCACAGGACGTCCCACTTCCCAAGGCGGAGGGCCGGGCCGGGAAAGGGTGCGGCCGGCGGGGAGGCGGGGAGCGCTGGGGAGTGCGGGCCGCGGCCACCCCGTCCCCCGCTGAGGACAGCGTCCCTCTGGGGGCCGGGGACAGGCCCCCAGCCCCGGTCCCCGCGGCGCGCGGTGCCGCGTCCTCGCCGGCCACCTGCCGCCCTCCGCGGCCCCCCCACTCCCCTACCCCCGGCCCGCGCCACGTCCCCTCCCCGCGCCACGTCCCTCCTCAGCCACGTCCCGCCGCCCCCCGCGCCCGCCCGCCCGCCAGCCACTCACCGCGCGGGGGGCCGCGGCTCCTGGGGCCGTCGGGGCGCCTGGGAGCCCTGCGCGGGAGACGGCGGTCAGGCCGGGACGTCCCGCCGCAGCCCAGGCCGCCGCCTCCGGGAACGTTAGTGGCTCGGAGGGAGAAGGTGGGCGGGGCGGGTCCGAGCGGGCGGGACCCGGGCGGGGCCGAGGGGCCGGAGAGGAAGCGCGGGAGGGGCGTGCGGAAGGGGGCGGGCGGCCGGGATGCCGCGCGGCGGCGGCGGTCCCCGCTGGCCGAGGTCGGGACCGGGCGGGGCGCCCCTGCAGCTCGACGCCGGGCTCCCGCTTGCCTCGGCCTGGGAGAGTCCTCGGGAGTGGCCCGGAGAAGCCCGCGCCCCGCCTCTTTTGGAGGAGCGCGCAGACGGGGTCACGCCGGCCCGAGTTGCTCGGCGTGCGGCCGGAGGGCCCGCTGGCCTGCCCGCTCGCCCGAGCCCAGTCGCGGCGCGCCCCAGGCCCGGAGCTCCCAGGAGGGCGAGGGGTCCGTACCTTGGGGGAGGGCTGCCGGGTCTCGATAGCCCGCAGGTCCTTGTCCAGCTCCGCGCTCAGCTTGGCCAGCTCTCTCTCCAGCAAGACCTGGGCCGGGTGATGGGGAGGGACAGGGGGCGCCGGTCAAAGGTCAGGCGTGAGGCGCCCAGTGGACAGCAGGACAAAGCCCGCGACGCCAGCAACCCTTGCAAAGGGCGGGCTCCCTGCCGGTGTGCCTGCCCGGAGGCGCGTCTCGGGGTGTCAGGAGGTCCACGCCACAGCCTCTCGCCGGCTCCTCCTTCCGGACCCAGCTCACCTACCTGGCACCCCGAGATAGTCCCTCCGCCCCAGATTTTGTCGTGATACTTCTCTGTACGAGCCTGCATCTTCCTCTGCCCAGCCCCCGCTTCCCATCACGTCCTCTAGGGCCTCCCCCAGCCTGGCTTCACTGTACCTAACCTGCTCCACCCCCCGCACCCCCCGCGGCCCATCCAGCCCCCTGGACTTTGCCTCTGTGCCTCCCCCATCCAAGCACCCTCTCAGCCTGGCCGAGCCCTCCCAGCTTCTCAGAGCCCAGCTCCACCTCTAAGAATACTCCCCAACAGCTCCAGTCCACACTGACCACTCTCTCCTCACCTCCTACTTTGATCAACACACATTTATTCAACACCCGTCTGAGTGTCTATGCTATGCCCAGTGCTGCGGTGGGTGCTGGGGATGCAGAGGTAAACTGCATGGGGCTGGAGGGGACCAGAGCTTTGGGATCTGTGTCCTCTGCCCCAGGTCACAGGGCCAGCTTCACTCAGCATCTCTCCTTTGTCCCCGGACACTGCTGTCTCCCCTCCCCCACTTTCCCTGCACACTCACCTCAATGGGCTGGGAGGGCTTCTCCGCAGGGTCGTCCACCAGAGGTTTCTTGGGCTAAGGGTGGGAAGGGGCAGTCAGAGGGGGCGCCCTGCCTGCCGAAACACAGGAGCCGAGGGGCGCATCCCCTTGCAGAGGGCCAGGCCCACACTCACCTTCTGCCCAGTCTCCAGTTCTTGCAGAAACTGGTTCCAAGATTCTTCCGTCCAGATGTTGTCCGCCTTCTCGCGGCGTCTGGGCACCTGCATGGGGGCGGCAGGCATCAGCTTGGGTAGACAGAGGCTGGGACCCCGGGCCCCTGTCAGGCCACTGCCCTGCCCCATGACCCACACCCCCTGCCAAGGGTTCTGGGCTCACCCAGACGCACAGGCCCCAACAGAAACGGCATTATCCGGGCCCTTCCTGCAGAGGGGCCTGGCCAAGAAGGCACTGGGCACAGTGTGGGGAGGGCGCTGGGCTGGCTACCTGATTAGGGGTCTGGGACAGGGAGGAGGATGCTCCAGGATTGCAGTGGAAGGTGCTTCTAGGCAACTCGTCAGAGCAGTCCCAGCTTCTTCTAGAGACAGGGAAGGGCATCTCTTCAGTTTCCTCTTAGGGAAACTGAGGCGTGAGTGAGAACTCGGCCCGGCAGGCGAGCTGCAGCCCCGTCCTCTCCTGCTCCGGGCTGTGCAGCAGCATCACAAAATGGAAAGTTACAAGCACTGAGTTCAAATAGCTCTGCCACCTCGCTGTGCCGCCTTTGGGCGCGTTACGGAACTGGGGGAGCCTCGGGTCCACTGCCTGTAAAGTGAGAACGATTCCCACCTGCACAAGGGCGTGGGGAGTTGCCTGTGAGGGCGCAGAGCCGAGACGCCCAGGAGAAGGCCTGGCCTGGGCCAGCTCCGCGAGTGGCCGTCCTGCCGGCTTGCCGCACGGCCCCGCGTGTGGTCGGCCTGGCCCCAGGACTGCGCCCCCCCGCTGCCTGTGCTCCCTCAGGAAGGCTGGTCTCTCCAGCTGCCACACCGCGTGTCTTGCACCTGTGCCCAAGGGTGTGGGACTACATCCCCGTCCGAAGAAGGCCCAGGGCGGGGAAAAGCCCGCAGGCCTGGCCCTGGAGTCCTGGGCCTCAGCGCTCTGAGGGCTGAACTCGGTGACCTCATCTGGAGACCACTCCGGCCACATTCCAGGCGCTGCACTGTCAGAGCTGCCTCGGTCCCCTGTGGGACTTCCTTCTTGGCCGGCTCACCCGTTCCAGCCTCTGCTGAATTTGAGAGTTTCTACCAAGGGGAATGACTGCGCCAAGCTTATCCACTGATGGAATGTCTGACCAGAACGTCAGGATCTGTTCGCTGTAATCATGACTCTATTTTCTTTCTCAAAATAATCTTGGTACTGACAGTGATAGAATGGAATATGCCGTTCCCGGTGTAAGGGAGCTCTAGTCATAACTAAGCCTGTAGATTAACAATGTTTGTGGGGTCTTGCTATGAGCCTTGATCCTCACAGCCCCACTTGTTGGATGGGGATATGAGGCCTAGATTGCTTAAGTTGCCCATGGGCCACAAGGCTAGTGGCCGCGTACCCCCGGTATGCAGAGGCGGCCAGCGCGGCTGTGCCAGTGGGTCAGTCCCTCCCAGAAGGAATAAGGACCTCATTGGTTTCACTGCGAGCAAAGCTCCGGCTCCCAAGGCGGGGTCAAGTCCCTCTAGGTCCTGCGGCCAGGCTGGGCCTGTGTAGTTAGCACGGATAAAAACAGCTGCATCCTTCACTTCTCATGCATGTGTGGGGGTCTCTCTCTCCGTGGCACCTGGGAGGACGCTTAGGGCCTCCACCCCATCGTTTTCTCTCCGACACCATCAAAGTGATGGCCCCAAGTCCACACCTAGTCCTGGGACACCAGGCTCTCCACCCCATATGACCTGTGATCTTCAGGGTGATGAACGCTGCTGTCAGCCACAAAAGCGTCAAGGGGAGTCCTGACCAGGAATGGGTGCAAAGTCCACCCCGACCTGCCATTCCCTTGGGGCCTAGGCCTGGAGGGCAGTAATTGGTGCGGTGCGGACCCTGAGAAGGGACTGAGCTCTGAGGCTGTACCTGCTGTGGCCACCAGAGGGTGCCAGTCCCCAAATGGAAGCCAGGATCCCTCTCCGCCCTCAGGCCCCTTCCCCACTGCGGCTTACCCGCTCAGAGAGGAGGCCTGGCCTGGCCGGGAGGCAGGTCTGTGCGGGGCCCCTGGATGCCTGGAGTCTGCAGAGGTAGCAGAGGAGGAAGCCACTGAAGGTGGGAGAAGACAGGGCAGTGAGAGCAAGGGTCGGGGGGAGCTAGGCACCCACACGCACCCACGCTCCTGGGTAGCTTGTGGGAAGCAGGGTGGTGTTCGGGACCACCAAGTGTGGGCTTTGCACAGAGAATTTGCACTCTTTAAGAAATCTTAAAAATAGCTCTGGGGTAGGTAGTGTCCCCATTTTACAGATGAGGACAGAGAGGCCCAGAGAAATCATGGCTTCCCTAGGCATTCAGTGGACAGGGAAGCTGAGGCTGTTCATTGCCACCTGCTGGGGGGGATCGCACCCGAAGTGGGCTACACAAACTTCTCAAGCTGAAGTGAGCTGAGGGGGAACCCCAGAGCCCCGTGTGGCTGCAGAGAGGGGCAAACGCAGGGCCGGGCTGGGGCGGGCCACCCCCTCACCTCTGGGTGCTTCCTCAAAGGTCCAGTCCAGCTGCAAGTCTGCAAGAGCGAAAGGACCGGGTCAGGGGAGGGACGACAGGCAGGTCAGGTGCCCTGTGAGGCCACCTCAGGGGCTCCAGGCCGCCCTCCTGCCGAGAGCAGGAGCCAAGGGACTGAGTCAGGGCCTGAAGAATGTCCCGAGGGAGGGAAGGAATTAGGAGGGCTGCTCTGAGGAGGGCTTGAAATGCCTCTGGCGGAAGGCCTGAGCCAGCCAGCCTGGGCAGTGGACTTGCCCCAGCTCCCGCTCCTCCCTCCCCGGTTCCCACACAGACCCCCTCCCTGACCTTTTAGACCTGCCCTCGCCTCCCCTCGGCAGGTAAGGGACACCGCACCTCCTCCTCTCCCCCCTTCCTCTTCTGCAGCCTCTCCTAACTGTTCGTCCTTCCCTCTTTGCCCAGACTCTCTCCCCACAGTGCTCATGGCTTTCCGGGGCCTCCTAGGAAAGCGGCTGACCGGCCAGCCGGCCGACCCGAGCTCCTGGACAGGCACACCTGCCCCCACGGCTCCCCAACCACCCACCACAATACCCGTCTCAGACCCGCGCCTTCCTCCGGCCCTGGGGTCTCCTGCGCCCTCTGCAGGGCAGGCGGGCTGTGGCTCACTCACTGTCTCCGGGTCCCCTGCTCCTGGCATAGGCTTCAGCCCTGCCATTCTTGCCCCAGCTGCTCTTCCCAAGACCCGGCGACTTCCCCATCACCAAGTCAAAAGGTCAGTGCGTGGGCCCGTCAGCAGCATTTGTCACAGTGGGTCCCTTCCTCCTTTTGAAACTCCTCTTCCACTTGGCTGCAGGGAGGCCACTCGGGCTCTCCAGCTGCCTCCCCGCTGCCCCGCGTGGCTGGTCCTGCTTGTTCAGGAGCCACCGCCGCCGGCGCTCGGCCGTCGGGCCCTGCCTCTCCCTTCCTACACAATCTTGTCTAGTCTCCTGGCTTCAAAGGTAACATGGGAGTCCAGGGATTCATAGCCTTGGCTGCACATTGGAATTACTTGGGCGGATTTCCATCAAAGTCTCTCTGAGTGAGTCCCAGGTGTTTCTACGTGCAGCCCCGGCGTGGCCCCTGAGCTACAGACGTGTATTAACCGCCTGCTCCAATCTCCACTTGGATGCACCACATCCGAAGCTGCGGGCCTCTGACACCGGCCGCTCGTGCATCCTCCCTGCCCGTGGAAGTGGCGACTGCGTCCTTCCGCCCGCTCAGGTGTAAAGTCAGCCTGGACTCCTCTCCCCGCTGCCACATCCATCCATCCGCAGATTACCAGGACTCTGCCGCCGAATCCCGCCAGGCCCGCGGCCGCCGCCCTGCTCTGAGGCACTGTGGCCTCTGGCCCGGACAGAAGCCAGGCCTCCTAACTGGCCCCTGCCTCAGGCCCTGGCCTATCTCTTTCCCACCTGGCAGAGCCTGAGCGAGCCCAGGTGCCACTTGTCAGAGCATGTCACCCTTCTGCTCAGAACTGCCCAGCGGCTCCTCAGCCCTTCCAGAATAAAAGCCAAAGTCCTTATGATGGCCCCAAAGGGCTCCGTGACCCAATCCCGTCTCCCACCACATGCCCCCTCCACTCCAGTCTGGCCCCAATTTGATGCAACAAGGGAACAAGCCAGGCTTGCTTCCGCCCCTGGGTCTCTGGGTCCCCTGCCCTGCAGGGCTGGCTCCTTCACTCCCTGAGCGCTCTGCTCCGATGCCACTGAGCTGAGCGCGTCGCGGGGAGGGGGGCTTCCCAGCCGGCCCCCCTGCCCTGGGTGCGCCGGGCCTGTTGTTCCAAGCGCCGACCACCAGCGGCCATGCTGAGTATTTACCTGCTTGTTCTCTGTCCCACTCTGTCCTAAGCTTCCCCAGGGCAGGGACATTCTTTTTTGTTCCGTTTTATCTTCAGCACCCAGAATAGTGCTCAGCACATAGCAAGTGCTCAAGAGGGGGTCAGGGGACTGACTGAATGAATGAGGGGCCTCAGGGATCCCCAATACCCTCAGAGGACACTGGGGACAGTGTCTGGCCATTGTCTCCCCAACCCCAAGGACAGGGAGGAGGTTGGAGGACACTTCCTCTGGCCTGTTTTAGGACCCACTCAGCACAGAGCCTGGGGTGGGCACGGAGGGGCTCCCTGAGCCGGCAAGCCCCCTTCCCTGCCCTCCCTTCCAGAACCCCAGGGCCCGGAGCCCCCTCAGGCAGAGAGGGGGCCCTGGAAGGCCGTCTCACCTGGCATTTTTCGGTGAATCTGCTGGAACATTCTCCGGTACCAGTCCCTGGGACTGTCAACACTCTGGGATCAGAAAAGGCACAGTCAGGCCACCCGCCCAACATCCAGCCGCAGACTCAGCGGTTCCCCTCTCAGCCCCAGTGGATGAGCGCGCAGTGTCTCTAATGGGAGTAACTTCGTGTGACGTGTGATACACCAAGGAGATAAGATGTGTGGGAGGAGCTCCATCAGCGATGACCCCCAGCTGTGAGCTGTGGGCTGGGGTGGGCGGGTCACACTCTTTTCACTTTGTTTTTCAATATTTCTGGTGTTGCTACAAAGAATCTGTGATCCTAGGTAATGAAAAATCAATGCAGTAATATAGGTGGACATGGTCTTCCACACTCCCTGCCTCCCCCGAGCTTCAGGACAGCCCCGGGAGGCAGAAAGGCTGCGTTGCGGACTTCCGGCTCAGGTTCAGAGCGCGGGGCCGTGGACGGAGCCAGAGGCGGGCGCTGGCTCGAGACAGGCGTGGGGGTGGCAGGGCCCCTCGGAGCCTGGAGCCCCGTCTGCCCATGCTCACCCGGGGCCACGAGGCCTTCCCGACCAGGGCTGTGTTCACCCGCCCAGCCAGCAGTCCCGCAGCCACCCCCCAAGCTCTGTGGCCGCGACCCTCACAGGGGCCCTCCCAGCGCCGGCCCTCCGCCTTTGAGAGCCGGGCATCCCCGGTCCCCTTGCTCCACACACCAGTGTGCAACGCAGACACCCACGACTGCCTGTGACTTTGTGGGGCTTGTGACCCTTGAAACCCGTTGTGGCCAAACCCCTCATTTAGCCTGGAATGTTTGGGGGCTACCTTGGCTGCCCCCACTTTCATTCAGAGAAGTGCTCGGCGTCGGTCCCCGGCCCTGGACTCACAGATCGGGGGGCAATTGGCATGCCGCTCTCGTCCACCGGCCCGATTCCCTCGTACTTGACCCAGCGCTTGTCCCGGCGTTTGCTGTCCTTGGTCCATGTGGCTGACCAGTTCTGGGGATGCTGGGCGGTGGGGGTCTTCTGGATCCCCGAGGGCCGGCTCCCAGGGCCTGGCCAGGTCTGATACCAAGCGGGGTCTGCGGGCATGTGCACGAGAGCATGAGCAACAGGCAGGGGCCCACCCGGCCTGGCCCCCCCCCTTAGCTCCTCAGAGTATTGACCCCTGTGGGTTTGGACGTTTCCACGTCTCCTAGTCTGTTTGAGCTGATGACGCAGACTCTACCAACCTCCCATTCCCAGCAGGACCAGGGCCTCTGTTTGTTTACTTTTTAGTTAAAGTGAATATAAATGGATTTGTCTTGAGAAATCTGTGCCCGCCCCGCCCTGCTTCCCCGGGCTGTCCTAACAGCTTCCAGAATGAGGGCTGGGGATCATTACTTGCAGAAAATGCTGGGGGTGTCCCGGCCAGGGAAGCGGCGGGGTGGGGCCAAAAAGACGCTGCGCTTGGAGGGGACAGACTGAATTCAGGCCCCGGCTTGGCCACAGCAGTCAACCTCCCAGTGCCTCCATCTCTACCGTCAGGGGCATCGTAGCAAGGGTTCAGGGACAATTAGTGGGTGTGACCGTGCCTGACACACAGTCAAGAGGTTCTCGATAGGGACAGAAACCCATTCGCCAGAAAGGCCACCCGGGGCCTCAGCTTGCCCGCACCTCCGGCCCCAGGTCCTTGTGCAGCAGCCTAGCCAGGGCTTCCGCGTGGACCCTCACAGCCTCTGTGGCTGAGCCTCTCTGAGACTCGGCTCCTCGCTGGAAAGACGCCCACACTTTGCCAGGATGTCGAGGGATTAAGTACGTGAAGCTTATAAAGTGTCTGTACAGTGCTCAGCAATTACTTGTTAAAGGAATCAACTCCTCGACAGCGTGCCTGCCTCCTCTGGGCCCTGCACACGGATGTCCCAGGACCCCCGGGCCCTGTGGCCCAGGCCGGCGCAGCCCCCAGGAGCCCGGGGGCTGCCGTTCTCAGGGCTGCCTGTCCACCTCGTGCTACGCAGACCGCAGCAGCCCTCAGGGGCCTGTGATGGGTCTGGGCTCCAGGCCCTTCCTCAGCCAACACGCGCTCACATCCTCACCCTTCCATCCCCAACCTGAGCTGCTCCCTGCCTGCTGGAGGTGCCCCCAGCCCCCCCACAGTGTCCCCTGCGCACTTCCTCCCCTGGCACAGGGGCGGAGGGAGAGGAAAGGGATGTGGCAGCCGGCTCTCTCCCCTCTCTCCCGCCGCATTTGCTCCCTCAGGCCAGCATGCTCACCTAGGGAGGGGCAGTGAGCTGAGCTTGGAGCCCCACACCCCGCACCCGCCCCGCACAGGGGGCTCCTGGACCAGGTTTGCCTGAGCAGACCCACCTGGGTGCCGGGAAGCATCTCTCCTCGGTGGGAAGTACCCGTTGCACACGGTCCGGGGCGCAGGATCATGGAACTGGAAATTAAGGGTGTTGGAGCCACCATTCCGGATCACAGGCACCTGTGGGGAGGGGCCGGGAGCGGCAGCTCAGGCCCAGAAGTTCCCGGGGGAGGGTGGGGGGGACGGCCGCCAAGGCTCTTCCCGCGGTGCCAGGGCTCCAGGGCCAGCCTGACCCCTCGAGCGAGCGCTTTGCTGGCCCGCCTCTCCCAGCCCCGTAACCCTGCTGCTCCCCGCCCGTCCGCCAGGGCCCCAGCCACTCTGCTGCCTTGCTGTCTTGCTCACCCGAGTGCCCCGGGAGGACGCCCCTACGTGGGCCCGGAGGTGGCCAGGGATGAAGTCGTCCAGGCTGAGCCCAGCTGGGAGGCTGCAGGGTGGGGCCTGCATGCTTGGGTCAAGGTCGGAGGACGCGGGGCGTGCCAGCAGCTGTTCTGCGCGTCCTCTGTGGGGAAGGAGAGAGGAAGGAAAAGCCCTGCTGGACCGGCTGCCTGTGCCCCCTGGGCTTGACCTCGGCGTGGGGGCAGAGGGGACGGCTGTGGGAGGGCATCGGGGCCAGCTGGGTGGGAGGTCCAGCACCCAGGAAACAGGCCACTCTGGGCACCCGCCTGCAGGCTGCCAGGGCCGGCTCCCAGCGGCACAATGGGCTGCTTGTTAGGCCCGGGCAGGAGCTGCGGGGAGAGTGGGGGCGGGGCGGCTGGCCAGGAGCGGGCCTGCTGGCCAGGCCCTCTGGGGCTCTCACTGCACAGTCAGCCCGTCCCCCCAGAGGGGAGGCAGAGGGAACTGGGGCAGCTGGCAGAGGAGGCCCGGGCACGCGGGACTTTGTTTCAGTTCCCTCTGCCTCCCTCAGCCCCCGCATGAGCATCTGCTCCTCAGCTGAGGAGAGGCCTTGGGCAACAGCAAGGCCGCGCCCACTGCCCAGCAGGGACCAGCTCCAGGCAGGGAGAGCACGAGGGCATTTCCAGGCAGCAGGAACCGCCCCCGAGCTCAGAGGACTGTCAGCTGCCTGGTTTTGCCTCAGGGGGCTCCTGGTGCCAGCGAGGGTGGGGGCAGAGACGGGCAGTGGGTAAGAGCAAACTTGTGCGTGGACGGGCAGTGCTGATTCTCGCCCGCACACAGACGCACACCCTGCTTTCTCCTACACCTCCAGGCTGTTTTTCAACAGAGCGTCCTGGGAGCCACATGCCTGCCTGGCTAGTTGGGTTCTTTTGTCCCCTGCTCAGGAGACGGGGCGCAGGCATCCAGCAGATGGAGGTGGAGGGGCAGCCGGACAGGGTTTTGCTCCCCAGAGAGCAGCGCGCAGAGCAGGCCCCCCACCTGTGCTGGGGGACAGGGCCAGGAGCTGAGCCAACCGCCACCACCCTCGGAGGCTAGACCCATTCTGCTGTTCTTGTCCGGCGGGGCTCGTGTGTGCCTGTGGGGTCTGGGGGCTCACTGAGGGCTGTGAGGGCCACTCAGGGCGCCGTGTCTGTGTGTCTGTGTGTCTGTGTGGTGGAATGTAAGTGCAGTGCTGTGCAGGTGACTTGTGGGGGCACCCCTGGGGGCGGGGCACGGGAGCGGCCCCGGGTATCAGTACAGAGGGTGTCAGGTTGGCCACTGTGGGTGGGGGCGGGCAGCTGAGGGAGGTCATAGGAGCAGCACACGAGTTAGGGGGCCCAAGGGGGCACAGGCCCAAGGGGAGCTGTGGTTAGTCTCGCGCCCAGGCCATGGGGCAATGCAGGGTCCAAGCAAGGCTGGGGCAGCTCCCTGTCTCTGGTCTGAGCAAGGATGTCCTCCTACCCTTGGAAGGCCTGTCCAGGCCGCCCCTGGCTGCGGGGAGAAGTGCAGGGCTGAGGCTGGAGGAGGGGCAGCTCGCCAGCTGGATCCAATTAGGGCTCCTACCAAAAGCAAAACACGCAGGCATCCCCAGTTCCTGCTGCTCCCCCTCCTCCCCTTGGGGAAGTTAAGGCAGAGGAGGCGGGAGGTCCCGCGGAGCGGGCGCGGGCTGGTTCCTAGCAGCGACCCCTGCCGCCCCAGCGCCCCGTTCTGAGGTCGGCATCCGCCGCCCCCGCCAGCTTCCGAGCCTCCATCTGTTCCACCCTGCGTGCAAGTCCTCTAGCGGGACGGGGACGGCGGGAGGTCCCCACACAGCACCCTCTTTTCCGGGGCATTGGGGGCCCGGCCTGCGCAGGGACGCGCAGGGTGGGTGTGGAAGGGCACGCCGAGCTTCCGCCCGTCAGCCCTGTCGTCGGGAGACGGGGACACGGGGGAAAGGAGTGGCTCTTCATTTGGCGGAGGACAGAGGGCGCCTGCAAATCTCGGGGGTCCTCCCGGAACGCAGGCAGCCCTGCACCCCGGCCGCCAGCTCCCAATAGCTGGAAGCGGCGAGGGGCTCTGCTGTGGCCGGGGGCTCCTTCCCAGCTGGAAGTGCTGCCCCGGCCTGGGTTCTGCTCTAGGCGCCTCCTCGGGTTCTTTCTAGCTTTGAGTCCACGTGGACAGGACAGGTTTTCTCAAATTTTGCTTTTTGTGGCTCAAGAGGGGGCTCCTCACCTCTTTCCGCCGCAGAGTTTGGGGCGAGGACCCCGGGGGAGGGCTCAGCGCCTTCTCTTCGGGCTGGGCACAGGTGCCTCCCCGCCCCTCCTCCCCACACCTACCTTCCCTGGCGAGCAGGTGGCGGGGACTGAGGGCGCCGGGAAGGACTCGAGCATCTCGGCCGGGCGCCTGCCTGGTGCGGCCGCGCCGGGCCCTCGCGGGGGAGGGCAGGGAGCGGCCCGGCCGCGCTGTCCGCCCTCGTGACCGCGTCGGGACGGGCTCCGCGAGGCCGGCGCCCGAGGAGGAAGAGGGATGGACGGGGCTGAACGGCCCCGGGAGGAAGGACGGGAGCGGCGCGGGCGGGCGGCCGTCTGCCTCCCTCCAATCTGGACTGGGAGCCCGGGGCGGGGGCGGGGGTGGAAGGCCTGCGGGGCGGGGGCTCGGGCCGCGGCCCAGGCGTGCCAGTGGCCTCTGTCGGGGCGCGCCGCGGGGACGCTGTGGCCCTGGCGGAGGGGGCCGGGCCGGCCGCGCGGAGGCGCCGGGAGGGGCCGCCAGGGTCCCCAGGGAGCCCGCTCTGGTTTCCCAGCTGCCTCCCCGCCCCCCACCGCAAGGTTGGCGTCGGGGCGGGCGCGGGGGGTGCGGTGGGGGCGAGCACCGCTCAGAGTTTCCAGCGACACTTCCAGCGGGTGGGAAGGGACCCGCTGCACGGCGGAGCCTGAACGGAGGGCACGAGTGATTAAAGAGCAGGGCGCAGCCAGCAGCTGATACGGAGTCGGCCGCCCGGAGAAGGGAAGGCGCTGCAGACGGACGGGGGCCGAGATAGGGCTCCCCGCAAGCCGCGGGGTCCCGCCCCGCTCCGCCCGAGGGACCCTGCTCGGCGAGGGAGTTGGGGCTGCGTACGCGCGCGTCCGGGTGCGTGCAGGCCCACACCCCACCCCCGCGCGCGCGGCGGACGGGCGATGCTCACGCGGGCGAGCCCCGCGGCGGGCGGCTGGGAGGAAATTGGCCGACGCGAGCGGCCCCCCGGGAGGGCCGCGCCCCTGAAGAGGATGAGGGCGGCTCCCTTTGGCGGGGACGGGGTGACCGGGTCTCGGTGTTCCCACACACCGCATTTGTTTTCATCTCGCAGCTTTTCCGCTGTTCCCGCGGCTCCGACTCTGGCCGCAGAGCCCGCACCCGTCGGCCCCCGACCTCCCGGGCCGTCGCTTCTGCGCTCCGCCGCCCCCTGGGCGCTCCGGGGCCTGCGATGGGGCCTGAGCGCGCTCGGCGAACGTGCCCCTCTGGCTGGACGGCTCTGGGGTGCTCCTTAGCCCCTGGCTTGGCTCTGGGACCCCAAGTTCCAAATGGCAAGGAGGTACCGGGCAATTTCAGATCTATTTTGGGAGTGGTCAGTTATAAATTAGGAAAATATGAAATATAAATTAGGTCATCGCATATCTACCGGGGGTAAGTTCGCTGTCCCGAGGCCTCCGGGCACTAGGGCAGCGATTTTCAACCGGTGTCCTCAAGAATTTTGGAAATAGGCGATACCTGTCTATTTAGTCAGGGGCGCTGACTTCTTTTTCCTTAGATTGTCAAATTTAAAAAAAAAAAAAAAAAAAAAAACACGACCACAGCGAACACAACAGTAGCCCTCCAGTGTGAGTGCCCTCTCCTGAGCCATCAATACAGAGGTCCTGTAACCGTGCGTCTTCTTGGTCACGTGGCGCGGTGAGGCTGCTTCTGATTGGTTAATTCTTGGCACCAGAAATCCTTTTGTGTAACTGTAGGCCCCTGATGTTTGAGTCACTTTGGAGCAAAAACAGCAGGCAATTACTATTATTATTTTTGGTAAATCAATCAAAATTATACCTTTTTGGTTGTCAGATCGGCAAAAAGAAATTATTTTTGCTGTGCCGCAGAATTTTAGTAATTAGTTTACATGCGCTGTGAGATGAAAAAGGTTCAAAATCGCTGCACTAGAGTGTTGTCAAGAGCTTCATTCAACTCAAAAGTTGAGGAGGAAGGGAATGGGGAAAAGACGAAACAATTTTCTCAGTTAACGGGCTATCCTGCTCGCGGTGAGGACGCATGAAACCGTATCGCAGCAAACAGCGGACGGAGGGGACGCCTGGGCCGAGAAGAGCGCTCGCGGCCCGAGCCCGCGGGCGGCACCAGCACGGGGCACCGCGGGGCGCGCTGGGCGCTGCCGCCAGGTTTCCGAGGAAGAGCTTTGAAACGATCCCAGGGGCTCTGAGGCTGCCAGTTGTGGGGTCTGTATCTTGGAGAAGCTCTTAGGACACTGAGCAAGGAGCTCAGCGGGATCCCTGGAAAGGCCCCTTCCAAGTGGCTGATTCCTCGGGCAAGCTGGCCTACGGGGCGGGGTGGACACAGCAGCGCCCCCCAGAGCAGGCAGCCCGGGGGAGGAGGGCTGGGGGCGCCGCGTGCCCCTGCTCTGACGCGCGGACAGCCCTCTCACCATCCTCTGCCCCTGCTCAGGGACAAACGGTGTGCCTGTTTCCCTTGTCACCCGATTCGTTCCCCACCTGTCAGGGTCCTCAGGACTAGGAAGGGCCGCATCTCTTTCATGTTCTTCCTTGTTCTCCAAAGATGGTGACGCCAAAGATCTTCCAGCTGCAGGAACCCTGCTCATGCCCCCTCTCGCCAGCTGCAAGCGTCTCTTACTCTCTAGGGCTCTGACCTGGACTCCAAGATAAATATTTAATGTAGAGGGTGCAACGGAGCTGACCAAGGTCCCAACTTCCTGTTTCTCACAAAGGGAGCTGGCAGCCATGGGTAAGGAGCCGGGGACTAGCTATGGGTGTCATCTCTGTGGGGATAAGGAGCCCAGAACACAGCTTGGCAGGAGGCCGGCAGGCCCTGCTGGGCACCGGAGCCTTCTCCAGAGCCGTCTTGACTCTTGCCTGTCCACTGACACGTGGGTCCTGCTGGGCTCCTCCGCTCTCTCAGCCCAGAGCCTGCTTTGCTCTGGCACCAGGGGAAATCGCTCTCCTTCCCAGAGTCTTAGGCTATGCGCGTGGCCCAAGGAGGAGCTGTTGTGTAGATGACAGCTTCCCTCCACCCTGCTCCCTGATGCCCACCAGCCTCCTAGAAGAGAGGATGACAGATCGCTGGGAACAGAGAGCATAAGGCACCACGACCGACCTTTTCTGCCCCTATTTAGGGATGAGAATCCCTAAGGGAAAAAGTAGCAAAGTACAGAGCTTCAGCCAAGAACCAGGTGTCTGATTTCCGACTCCGCCCTCCAGCCTCAGCTCTGCTTGCTGCTGGCCCCAGCCACAGACAGCTGGCACGGTTTAGGGAGAGGCTGGGGCTAGGGCAGGCTGCCCTGGGTAACCTGGCTGTTGTCAACAACAGAGCAGATTCCTTTCATCCCAATGCATTATCTCCTGACTCCCTTATCATCTAACAGCGTCCCCCCACCCCCACACCCCTGTCCTGACTCTTCCCCATCTCTGGCACTGCCTGCTGTCAGGGGGCCACCCTGCCTCCTCAGAGCCACCTGAGCCATAGTAAACACAGTTATGTAACTGCTCTGTTTTTCTCGCTATCTGATCCGGGTCAGCAGTAGGCCCCTCCCCCACCCTTTTGTTCTGAGGATTACCCCCCCCCCCAAAGACAGGGGTCTGCTGATGCCCGCCCACCACCCTAAGGGGTAACTAGCCAGGAGTCTATGTAGACGGGTGGCCCGTCCCAAGGCGGGGAGAGGAGGGGGCTGCACAGGAGGGCCGGTGGCCCCACAAGCCTTCCACTGTCCAAGGGGAAGGATGGATAGACATAGCACCAAAGTGGCTTTTATTGTGAGTAGGGTGAGCAGAGAAGTCGCCTTTATTTCTCAAGTGGAAAAAGGAAGCAAGGGATCCCAGGAGACATAAACCTAAACTCTCATTTCTTGAGGAGTGTCATTACCTCACGCAGGGAGCCTGGCCTCCGAGTGTCACTCTCAGATCTAGCCTGAGCAGCCAAGCGGCACCGGCACTGCGCCTCAGCCCCCAGGTTACACAGTGCAGGGCCGCCGCTCCCCCTCCTCGGCCCTCTCCTGCCCGCCCCCTCCCCGGCATGGACTCCGGAGAGGCCCGAAGCAGGCCTCTTTGTGCCTTCAGGAAAGTGCCCTCTGCCTGCCGGGGACTGAGCAAGCAGACCTCAGAGACTCGCAGGCAGCACTGTCCCTTCCGAGGTGTGCGCCTGCTCTAGAGAGGGAGACACAGTCACCCCACACACCAGACATGTTGTGACCAAGCCACACCAGACACGACAGCACGGATCTGGGCTGTGTGTCATCCTCCAGGCTCCATTCCCTCCTCCCGGGTCCGCACGGGACTCCAGCCCCTGTTCCCGCCAAGTTCTCCCAATGGTCTTCGCCCCGGCCAGACCTTCACGGGAACAGAAGCACCAGAAGAGGAACAGAGACCCACCGTGACGCTCGCTTGGAAGACTCTCCTAAGCTGACAAGGTCACGACCTGGGCCATCTGGGCTCCAAGATTTTGGGCGTAGTGCCTGTAAGGTCAGGGGTCTCTGTGGGTAAAAAAAATACCCATTCCAGGTCCGGCGCTGTCAGTGGGGTCCGGGCAGCCAGGGAAATGGGCGGGTCCCCAGGGGAACGGGCCTGCCACGCTCGGACCCCGGTCCACTGCACGCATGATGGGACAGGATCTATTCAGGCTGCTTGGAGCCAGCCGCATCTGACCGGCGAAGGCTGTGAAAGAACCCGGCCTTTTGTCCAGGTCTCCGGTCTATCTTCAAGGAAGTCCTTACACTGACATCCCAGCCACTGCCGGCCACTCTGTCCCTCCTTTTACAGATGAGCAAATAAGCACAGGCACAGTGGGGCGTCTTTGAGAACTGAGCTGGATGGACCGCTTTTAGTTCTCAGGAAAGTAGGGGCAAGAGGTTGTCAGCTCTTTAGAAAGCAGATTTTGTGAGACAAGGATAAATAAGTGATGACCTCAGAGGGAAAACCCAGCCAAGTTCACTCAGCCACAACGGGCACGCAGACCCGGAGCCGGAAAACTAGGTCTGCATCAAGCCTCTCTCCCCGCGCGGCCGCCTCCGATAAGGAGGATAAGAGGGCTGGGTTGCTGGCCAGTGGACATGGTGAGGTAGTGCTCTGGCCTCCAGACAAAGACGAGCCTTGTCTTCCCACCTCCTTGAATTCAACGGTGCGCCTCCTCCTGAACTGCCGTGATGTTTCAAAGACCGCCTACTTTGCCGTGAAGCTATGGACCCACTGACCGCATCAAAATGAAAGACTTTCTTTCTCAAACCTGAAAGTTATGATACAAAAACAAAACCATGCAATCACAAGAACAGGCCAGAAAGTGGAGATTGAATGTACATGGAGTGAGAGGTAAATGTGAATTTGCACTTGAGTTCTTAATTTCAAGGCTTAAGAAAAATAAAAAAAATCTTTTTCACAATGCTGGAAATAAGGGTCAATATACTCATCATTTAGTTAAAGGTTTAGCTGAGGTATAAAGACAGTGCTAAGTCAGGAGACTATTTATTGGGAAAGATTCCAAAATGCCTACTGGGCTTATTTGAAATTAGACATGTGGGCTCATTTTCTGGCTTATAAATTGCACTGTGGCCCCTGATGTCATCAGTAAGACGGCCTGACTCTGGCTCGGCCGGCCGGCCCTGGGCTCGCCCTTCCGCTTTCCTGCCGTACGGATAGCGTCGCTCATGAACACTTTTCTACTCCAAGGGCCCTGCGTGCTTTTCCTACCCCCACCCACTGGCTCAGTGAAGGATATTTTTCCCTGTGAATCTGCATATTTCTGCTTTTCAGAGCAACCCACAGGCAGGCCTGACACTTCCTTTTCTTAGCAGGCCCACTCAACTCTATGTTCAGCTCGTCTCTGGCTTCTTCATCTTCTCCTAAGATGGAATTCATCCATGTCTATGATTAGGGTCACATGCAGAGTTATTAAATTACTGCAATAATTATTTGTATTTTTTATAAGAATTTCATTTTCTGGGATGTCTTTCTTGTCTTTAAGTAACAGCCCATACAGCAGAAGCCACATAAGGAGTGGGGACTTGAGCGTGAGTTAGTGGGCAGAGAGCCAGGAAGGAGGTGGGGCAAAGGAGTGGGTTCCAAGAGGGAGAGATAGAAACACCACTTGCAGCCACTACACTGGTTTAATCTTCACCTGAGGTGGTTATTATTATTGCTGTTGTTGTTGCTTTGAGAGAGAGGGGGAGAGAGAGAGAGGGAGAAACATCGATCATTTGGTTGCCACCCACAAGCGCCTGGACTGGGTATCAAACCCCCAACCTTTGGGTGCACAGGATGATGCTCCAACCAACTGAGCTGCCTGGTCCAGGCCAAGTTGGTTTAAAAGGAGAGGGCCAAAGAGATGAAGGCAAGAGGTCTTTTACTGGGAAAGGTTCTTTTTCTTGAGAGGGGACTTCCTTGCCAGTCTCAGTGACCAGACCAGACACCAACGGCCAGGCCAGGCTGTCTTTCCCTTGACATGTGGAGTTACCGAATGTTAACAGCCAAATGTAAGTGCCTCCACCAGGAAATAAAGACACAGGGAAGCAAGTAACTTATCATTTAAAGAATTTTTTTTTTAAGATAACTTCCAACTTACAGTGAGAAAGTTTGAACAAATTATTTTCTTGTTTGTAATAAAGACTTGATTACTAATTTCTGCCAATAAATACCATTTCCACCATTCTCTTTAACATAACAGAAAAGCAAGAACAAGCAAGTCCTCTCTAAGCACAAGACAATAACCCATCACCCAGAAAAGCCTTTCAAAAAGTGCCCCACGAGCTGCCATCCTGTGCCCCGCCGCCTCATTTAGGAGGCGAGACCAGGGCCTTCCTTGGAAAATGCCCGCCGCCACTGCTGTGAGGAGAAGCAGAGACTGGCCCCAGTGCACCGACACAGGAGTGGGGTTCCCCACAGCACCTCCCATGGGGCTCTCTGACAGACAGAAACGCCTTCACTGCCGCAAACTGAGCCTGGGGTAGGCCTCCTCCTCCTCCTCATGACGCGCACCTCACTTCAACATGCAAAACAAAGCCATTTGGAGACAGCTCTGTCCAGGGAGCGACGGGAATCTGGGCAAGGACTTACGGGAAGGCAGTGTGCATGGCCCGGCTCTAGAGCTGCTCAGAGGACAGTCGGCGTCTACGTCCTTGCTTCCTGATCTCAAGCCCCCCAGACTTGTCATGTGGGTGTAGAAGAGAAGATGCAGAACCCTGTCGCAGACAAAGGTGTTCTTTAAAGTCCTGCCGAGGTTGCTGGGGCATGCGGCCCAGGCCTCCTGGGAGGGAGTGTGCTCTCCAGTGTCACCTCCACCTTTGTGACTGCACAGATGAAGGCAGCCACCCCTGACCCCAAGCACTCTGGCCGGCCAGGCACAGGCGGGGCTGGCCAAGCCTCCAAGTAACGCAGGTCCCCTCGGTCTCACTCTGACAGCGGCACAAAGCTCGATGGTTAATGCAGTTCTCTGCTCCACTCAAGAGCGACAACCTTGTTTTTCGGCTACATGGCTTCCACCCTCTGTGCACATCTGCCCTTTCTTAGGGTCTTCCTCCAAGCACTGGTTCACAGCCGCGCCGAGGAAGGACTGGGGTGATCCGGCCTTCGGAACTGCCGCCCGGGTAAGCCAGACCCTCCTCCACTGGTGCTGGGGCTCCCTAGGCTCCCCTTCCCTCCCTCTCTGAGCAGGACTCAGAAAAGGTGCGGGCCGGGCGCTAGGCAAGGTGGTATCCACGGTCATAACTGCAAGGAATTCAGAAAACAGGAGCCTCCCTCTGAACCCCTTTCTGCCTGGGTGGGACAAGCTGAAAAATGCTTTGAGAAAAGTGGGTTCCACTGTAACTATAACAACTGTAACAAATATGTGGGGTTCTAGACTATCTCAACAGGTCTTTATGGGTTTGGAAAAAATTTTCAATACCAAAACTGGAGAGAAAAATTCAATAATTAACACACAAAAAATCCTCTAAATCAGTCAATCTGGAGCAAGCCCTTCCTAAAAATCATTTTAACTGACAGTTTACCCAGATTGGTCTTAATTTTAAAGGCCTTGAGTTTTCTATTTATAGAAAAAAAAATACAATAAAAAATTCTGGGAATTGTCTACAATATTTACGTAAAACAGGAGGCCAAGGGAACTGGTTTCAGCCTTGATCGTTCTGAGAGGCTGGAGAAACTCTCAAGCACCGACCGTGAGCCGTGGGCCTGGCCGCGCCTCACGCGGGGTGACTGTCACCCTTGTCCCACAGAGCACAGTGGCCTCCAACTTTGAGTTTTACAATTATTCAGAGGAGGACCCGGGGGCAGTGCCAAAGCTGAAAGGCCCCAAGGTTATCCAACTTGAATAAATCCTACCCTTGCTCCTTAATGTCAATAAATAACAATATTCTGTTGACAAAATAATAAAAGTTTTTCTTTACCTATTTTGAACTTCTCCCTGAGTTATCAGGAGAAGCAGCTGTGTAGGAACAGAAAAGGCACTGTGAACATAGACAAAAGGACATGAAAAAACACGGCTACCCTTGCAGAGTCAATTCTTCGGTCCCTGGGCAAGGAGCCACGTCAAGCCCATCAGGGTGTGAGGACCAGTTTTCACTTTGCCGGTTAATACCTGGTCACAGAAGGCCTTGCAATCGCCAGTGTCTGTGCCCATAACCAGGGTCACCTCGCAGTGTGAAAGAAAGCGGAGGCTGCTCTTGTTTTAGTGTTCCATTGCGCACGCACACATGGCTTATCGGGTTTTTCCCCTCCAAATATTAAGAACACAGATTTAGAAAGGATGTACGTTTTGAACTGATGTTAGATGAATTTTTAAATGTTTATTTGAAAATAGTCACCTGATCAATCTGAAATTTCATATGGTGTGGATGTAGACAAAACTGGGCAAACCAGTCCTTGAGAAATGTCATTTCTCAAATGGTGTTTCACAAATGTTTACAAAGAAGCCCTCCACACGTCTAGGGAACCGAGCTAAGAAGTTTGGATTTTTCCCTCCGATAACACAACTTGAAAATAAGGTCCCTTTGGGCCTTAAAGTGGAGAAGAGTGAAGTATCTTTAGCATCTTTAGCACATGCAGGGGACGGGGTAATAGAAGAGGCTTTGAAAATGGCGGTGGTCAGGCCTCTGGCGCAGCTAGGATGCTCGGCGGGAGTGACGCAGCTGCAGACACCGTACCCCTACGGCAAACCCAGGGCAGACAACCACCCATCTTGGGAGCTACCATTTAGATTAAAATGTTAAAAAGATGTGCTAAAACGCTCTGATGAATTCTAGAGTGAAGGTGTGCTGTGACTGCCATATAGTCTTAGGGTCCCTGCCTTCTAAACTGTCAGTCACAGGGGCAAGCCGGTGCACTGACACCAACGGACAGCGTCACTTTAAGAAGCTATCTGTGTCACATAGACACACATACCCTACAGCTTTCTAAATTGCTGGAAAACACACCCAGCCTTTTACAGAACATAAGAAATACCTTCTCCATTAGAATTCAACAGGGTTTTCAAACTTAACTTCCTTCAAGAGCGGCTCTTGCTCTATTTTAAACTCCAATTTTACTGAACGATGACGTCTCACTTCTCTGCTGTGGCCGATCTTTCATCACATACGCCCCTTGGCTGCGCCCAGAAAGCTTGTTTTATCAGAAAGCTTCTTTTTGAAAAGACAATAAAGACATTCCTAAATAATCGTCCTTCTCACTAGCACAATATTTTTTGCTTATATGGATATATAATGACTATTTCACTATTTGCCGGCTGATTGAGCCCATGAGTGGTTTCTGCCTGTAGACTGCGTATGTAAAACAACCACCTCAGAAAAAAGGAGGGAGGGATAAGGGACCCCCACCTACCGAATGTGTCATGTGGACTGACTTTCATTTTAGGTGAGATTTCCAAAACAGCAGTCTTTTCTATACTGGGCCCGAGGGAGACAGGAGTCTGAGGATATATCCAGGTGATGAATTCCATTTTATTTATTTATTTATTTATTTATTTATTTATTTATCCTCACCCGAGGACTTTTTTTCCATCACTTTTACAGAGAGGGGAAGAGAGAGAAAGAATCATTGCTATGAGAAACATCGACTGGTTGCCTCCTAGACATGCCCAGGCCAGGGTCATTCACGGGGCGGGGCGGGGCGGGGCGGCGGAGGGGGCGGATCCAACTCACCACCTTGACAGCAGAGCCACACCAGCCAGGGCATGAAATCAGTTTTTAAAGAAACAGCAGTCAGTAAAGGCTTTTTTCTCCTTTCTTGCACAGGTTTTATTGTCAACCCAATAAGAGATTTTTTTTATCTCTGTCCCCAATATCCTACTGTCTTCTTTGTTTAAACAATTTTTATGTATTAATTTTAGAGTGAAAGAGGGGAAAAAAAAACCCCATTCATCTGTTGTTTTGCTTAGTGGTGCACTCATTGGTTGATTCCTGTATGTGCCCTGACCAAGGATGGCACCTGCAACCTTGGCATATCAGGACAACACTCTTAACCAAGTTACCCGACCAGGGCCTTCCTATCTTTTTAAACAGAGTAATTCATGCCACCAGATTCCAATCCCCAAAATGCTCTGTTCTTTACCATGAACAAATTTGGAACTGTTAGTAAAAGATATAGAAAACAGAGGTAGATGAGCTAAATCCTCATTTTTCTAGTGAAATTGTTTTGTTTTTTTTTTAATTTATTTACTTTTTAAATACATTTGTCTCTGCCTCCCCTCCACCTGAAATTGTTTTTTTGATAAGGCCTCTGTTGTCCTTTAAGTTCCCAATGTATAGAGTTGGCCAAAAAGTTTGTTTGCTTTTTCTGTACAGTGCCTCTAGTAGTGTTTAGTTGTCTTTAATTTCATTATAAACAATTTTGTGTAGATTTTGTGTATTGTGACAGGTGTTGTATCATTGTGCATTTAGAAAAAACATCAAAATTGGTGAATTTTTTGAAGATGGAAGAAAATACTCAACATTTTCAACACATTATGTATGTGTTATTATTTCAAGAAAGGTAAAAATACAACTGAAACGCAAAAAGCTTTGTACAGTGTATATACAAAGAGGGCACTGTGACTGATCGAATGTGTCCAAAGTGGTTTGTGAAGTTTCTTAGTACTATTGACATTTTGGCCAAATAATTCTTTGCTGTGGGCTGTCTTATGCACTGGAGGATATTTAGTAGCACCCCGGCCTCTACCCGCTAGAAACTAATAGAGGGAGATAGCCGACATACTCAAAATATCCAAATCAATAACGTGAAAATGAAAAATGTGTCTTTTGTTTTATGGAAAAAACTAAATGGACTTTTTGGCCAACCCAATATAACCGTCTGAGATACCTGCTTCTGTGCTGGATGCCTGCATCCCAAGGACACTAAGAAATTCCACAAACATGCACTTTGGGGGAGTGTCACCCAGATGTGCACACACACTGCCACGCTGACCAATGAGTATCAGGACATAGCACCCGTCACCAGGCAAAACCAAACATGGGAGCCTAGGGACCCCCGAGATTCCCCTCACTAGTTGGTTGTGACTTGAAAAACCAAGGGAGGGTTATTCAAACATTATATCTGAACACTTTGCTTGTACTCCAAAATATGCTGACAGACACTGACATACACTTCAACCTGATGAATGTTGAAAGGTAAAGCAACACCCTGTAACTTATATAGAAGATATGATGAAATCCTCACTCATCCAATGGCCTCTAGCAAGACTTCCAATTCATAGAGGGACTGTTCTACCTGAGGCTGTTTTCATTAATCCAGTTGGTTAAAAAAATGCTGACACAGGAAAAAAGGACGGCAGGGAGAGCTGGTGCTGTAACAGCGGTCGCGACACGCAGAAGGCTGCGCACTTCCTTGCGGGAACTTTCTTGGCAGATGGGGCAAATCGCCTGGCGTTCAACAAGGAAAGCGAAAGGATCTGGCAGCATGCTGTTCAGGGACCTCGGAAGTTTAAAGCAATCAGGCCCACAATCAGATGAACACATTTTTAGTAATTCTAAGAAAATTCCTCATTATCTTTCATTTTGCCTTACTAGAACATATTAAAAGGAACTGAAAGTCCAGTAGAAAGTAGGTTATGGAAAACATTTGCTTTGGCCCTTAAAAATCACTGGGTCTGGGTTATTGACTTAGAAATTCTACTATAATCAAGTTTTCCATGAGAAGAGAAGTTTAAGCCACTGAAGTCTAAGTGATATTATTCAATGGTACCCTGTAGAAAGGGAAAAAAAACGTTCTTGCATTTGAAAAGTCATTAGTCTGAAACGCAAATACTACCTACTACAAACAAGAGAAAAGGCTGGCTACTTCAAGTCAGAAACCCAGGGTGGAGTTTCCAAGGCCCTTTTATTTATTAGGGGAAGGTACCCTTTATAGCACAAGACTTCACATATGTATCAGACAATCAGATCAGTTCCTAAAAATTAAGGAAAAAAGGGAAAAACAAAACAGATGCACTTCTTATATATATGTTGAACATAAATTAAAGAATTTATAAAATGGTTGCCTTTCTTACAGAATAAACACAGAGTGTATTATGAGTGCACCTCCAGGTTTAAGTTGTCTAAGTTGCTTTGTTTTGTTTTCCAATAATAAATAAATAAAATCTGTTTTTAAGTCTTGGATCCACCTGTGCCACAGCGGGGCTCTGAGTCATAACTGGCTTTTCTGCCCTTGTCGCTCCTGTGCGTGGGGTTTGGTTGTACCGAGGTCGCCGATTTCGCAGGCCCATCAGGGTACTGGCTATCTTTTCGGGGTGGCATCCGCTCATTGATTCGGTCCAGACCTCGGGCTTCTTCAAAACTCCGGATCCGGTGCTGAAGCGAAAACCCTCTGATGGCTACAGGGAAACAGGAAAGGGAGGAGCTCAGCTGGACAGGGACAGCAAAGTGACACGCTCGCAGTTCAGTAGCACACAGCAGCCTCCTCGGGGGAAAAACACAGAAGGGTGGCAAGGGAGCACATGTCTGGTGAGGGTCAAGGCAATGTTTAATTTGCATTAGCTTTGTCTAGAAGGCACGAATTCCTTAAGGCCCCCAGGGCAGCTGAAACTGAAAGGCATTTTCATAGGAGCTAATGCAATTGATCATAGCAGAGGTATGCCCCACAAAAAGGAAACAAGTCCTTATTTAGCTCCAGTATGTTTGGGAAAGAGTTTCTTATGGGCCAGAGACGTGCTCAGTGAGAGAAAAAGAAAAGAAACACTAAAATAATAGAAGGAGTTACACAGAGTAGTTACTTTAGCACAAACATCACAGTGACCACAAAAAAAGGTAACAAAAGAACTAGTCTTTTTGTTTAGAAGGACAGCTTTTTATCTTGCACAACCAGGAGCTGAACGTAAGTTAAAGCCATTTAACAGTAGCATCTAGATATTTTCTTTGAGCTTTTGTATTGTCAAGGAAAGGAATTCTTATTTAAAACCACCTTAACCAAACAAAACAATTAAATTTATAACACAGTATCAATTCCAATGATTTTTGACCCATAGATTCACAGGCTATATTGTTACTTAAAATTTGCTTTCATAGAAACACAGATAATTTAGCTTGACTGCATTAAGGCAACCTCGGAAATGAATCAGACTAAATTCCTGTCTACTTTTGCCTCAGCTCTTGACATTCTTCAGAATCATTAGATAAAGAGGCTGACATGTTTGAATCTCTAGTGATCTAGAGACATGGATGTCTCTTATACATGGAAGAGCTATAAGGATTAAATTACTTGATCCCTCATGACTGGTTGCTTGAGCTTCAGTCATTGTATTAAAACAAGAGCCCAGAAAGGACTTCAGCTGTGGAGAGGGTCATTGAAATTAATACAACTATAGGATATTTTGTGAGCCTGCCTAGAAATACCTATTCCTTTTCTCACTGTTACAGTTCTGGCGATGCAATAATAAAAGGTTTCAAATGTTGACAAAGCTTTTTAAAACTAGTAGACAGACACATGATCACATCCATCACAGGAATATGGCCATACCTTCCCGGGCCTCTACCGCTTCTACTGTGGCTGTAAGAGCAGGAGCAGTGGCATGCAAAAAGGAAGACAGAGAAGAGTGAGTAAACCCACAGCAGTGCGGCCCGCAGACGTCCCTGGGTCCCACCTTTGGCCTGCTCCTGTCCCCATAGTAAAAGCCAACCAGTTAGAGAAGTGAGAGGGTTACTGTGAAAAACTAAATTGTGGGGGAGGGGAAACACAAGGTGGGAGAGTTTCTAACATTTTAGGTAGCATGAGAGAACCTTTCAGCTAGCGGCTGTATTCCTAAGCCAGTTGGGTCGCTCAGGAGTTATATTGCTTTCCTCATTTTAAATAGCCAGATGCTAAGTTGTCTTGACATTCACAGAGAGTCAAATAATTTCAAATAATTGAATATTACAACAGTTCTTGGGTTTGTAATAGCTCAGATGGTATTGAATGAGCTGCCGTGCCCTATTCAAAAATACTTACGTAAAACAACTTTTGATTTCTCTCAAGTGACTTAAGTGGGGTCCAATTGTTGTTTTAAACTACCTAACAGAAAAGAATGGCCTTTGAATAACACACTGGTATTTGGAAGGAGAGAAAAATGGGTTATAAATGAAGGGTTATTTCTTGTCCAGGGGTGGAGTACTAAGCTGGCGAAGGCATGAGACTGTTCAACTCTGGGTACAAATTCATGTGTCCTCTGGGATCAGAGACCCAGCAGAGGCGAGCCCTCCCTGCAGCACGGCCGCAACAGCAGCGGGGAGCAGGCCAGCCTCGGGGGTGGGGGGTACGGGGAAGGGGGGCCCTGCTCCCCTTTACTGATAGGGAAGGAAGCAGTCAGCACCAATGCGTTGACTGTCTTGCATCTTCTTTGAAGACAAAAATATATGAAAATCCCTAATATATGAAAATGTTACAGGTTGCAGTAGCAAGAAAGATCCTAGTAGGAGAACCCTATCAGATCCTCCAAAGCCAACTTTTAAAAAGAAGGAGGGGAGAATAAGAAACAGTAACAGTTAGCTCTTCCTCAGGCTTCCAGTGTCAACAGGGGAGGAGAGAAGGGGAGAATGGAAAGTTAACATCCTAATGCAATGTGAAAATGGAAACTTGGAATCAACTTATCAAGGGCTTCCATTTGTCAACCATATGTAGGCATGTGTTAAAGCAATGCCTCACCCTCTCTAATCTCCTCAAATGGAACAAATAAACTTCCACAAGAAAATCACAGTGCTTTTGAACAGTGTATCACTGATGCAACCGTTAGGAAGTGGGAGAGCAAAGCATTGCCTGGAATTGTATACAGAGTGTTGGCTTAATTAGAGTTGAAAAGCTACGTGGCAAAACGCATACTACTGTGGCATTGTTTGGGGACTCCTAGATTTGCTTTCGGCACTGGGTATTAAGACACTGGCCTGTGCTGAAGGACATTTTAAGAATCGGTCATATAAAACTGAGAAACTGACCTTTTTTTCTTTACTGATATATAATTCATATACCATAAAATTCACTTGTTTAAAGTGTACAGCTCAATGATTTTAACACACTCGGAGTTGTGCAATCATCACTATAACCCATGGCTAGAACATTTTCATCACCCCAAAGTAAACCCCTTTCCCTTCCTCATGATTACCCCGTTTTGGGCATTTCATATACATGGAATCATACAATATGTTATTTTAGTGACTGTCTTCTATCATTTAGCAAAGCGATTTTCAACCTTTTTCATCTCATAGTACACACAAACTAATTACTAAAATTCTGCAGCACACTGAAAAATATTTTTTGCTGATCTGACCAAAAAAAAAATAGGTGTAATTTTGATTCATTCACATCAGATGGCTATTGTTGTGTTGGCTGTTGTCATTTTTTTACTTGACAATGTAACGGAAAATAGGCCAGTGCCCCGACTAAACAGTCAAGTGTTGCGTGTTTAAAAAAATCTTGTGGCGCACCAGTTGAAAATCACTAAGTTAGCATAATGTTTTCAAGGTTCATTCATGTTGAAGCATGTATCAGTATTTCATTCCTTTTTTAAAAAGATTTATTTACTTTTAGCGAGAAGGGGAGGGAGGAAGAGAGGAGAGACATCAGTGTAAGGGAGATACATCGATTGGCTGCCTCTCGCATGCCCATAAATAGGGACCTGGCTCACAACCCAAGTACATACCCTAACTGGGAATTGAACAGGTGACCTTTCAGTTCGCAGGTTGGAGGTCAATCTACTGAGCCACACTAGCTAGGGAGTGTTTCATTCCTCATTATGACCGAATAGTATTCCATTGCATGGCTATACCACATTTTGTTTATCCACTCATTAGTTGATGGACATTTGGGTTGTTTCCACTTACGGGCTATTACAATGAATGCTGCTATAAACATTCATGTACAATTTTTTTGTTCGGATGCTTTCATTTCTCTGGGATATATACTGTATTTTGCCATGCATAATGCATACTTTTTTTTGCCCAAATTTTTTAGGGAAAAATAAGGATGTGCATTATACATGGCAAAATATGGCTAGAAGTGGAACTGCTGGGTCACATGATAACTATGTGTGCAATCATCTAAGGAACTGCCAGGTTGACTTCGAAAGGCCTGTACCATTTTACATCCCCACCAGCAATGCACAAGGGTCCTAATTTTCACGCATTCTCACCGATACTTATTACCCGTCTTTTTGGTCACAGCCATCCTAGTGGGTATAAAGTGATATCTCATTGTGGTTTTGATTTGTATTTCCTTAATGTTTTAATGATGTTGAACATCTTTTCATGTGCTTAGTGACCATATGTATATCTTCTTTGGAAAAATGTCTATTCATTTTTTTACCCATTTTAAAAGTTGAGTTATTTGTCCTTTTATTATTCATTTAAAAGAGTTCTTTATACTTTCTAGGTAGTAATCCCCTATCAGATGTGTGATTCATAAGTCTTTTCAACCATTCTGTGGGTTGCCTTTCCACTTTCTCCATGGTTCCATTTGCAGCACAGTTTTTAATTCTGATGTAGTCCAACTGATAACTGATCTGTTTTTATCTTATGGTCTGTGTGAATCTTGTTTTTTTGAGATTTTTTGTTTGTTTTCCTCTTTATTTTGGCTAATGAACAGCTTGGAATCATATCTGTGGCCGACTTTTGGCTTTTTTTGTTTGTTTTGCTTTGTGCTCCAGTTTTCAAGCATATGTACTTTATTTCACTGTGCTGTATATATAGCTGTAATTTACTCCAGTCCCTCTTGGAACAAGGTAGGGCATAAATAAATATACGCTATACGGTCATACAGGCTATTGTTGATTGAAAGCTCTTCAAGTAAAGTTATAGGAACAATAAAAAGTCTTATTTAGCTAATGCTCCAGAGTTTGCCAATGAACCTGTGGAACTGAGACTCCGATGGGAAATGACAAAATAAACTCAGTTCCTGTCAATCGATAAGATAGAATAAGAATCTCTAAAAAGTTGGCTTCAACTTTAGTATTGTCCTTCTTACACATTCTTGAGCATTCTATCAATTTCAGAAGTATCAAATACAATCCTATATTGATTAAAACACTCATATTCACATTAGAAACTAAGAAAAACTGGAGATATTAGGGACTGAAAACAAAAGGTAGACCAAGGATGATAAAACAAATAAATCACCAAATAACACATCTATAAAATTCTCTGTTACTCATCCCAGATTTGCAAATTTGCTCTTTCAAGGTCTAGAAAAAATTGGTTTCAGATTAAAACAACTACTTTGTGGTCAGCATATTTTTAAAACTTTTCCAATAAGGATGCCATAGGACATTCCCTTTTTCCTTTTCCTGTGCTACTTCCTATTATCTCTAAACTTCCTTGTCAGAACTGCTCTCAGACTATATCACATGACTAATTACCAAGCACAGTAATGGTGGAAAAGAATTTTGCTTACAAAAAACTGCACATTTTATTTAAGAGAAAGAGAAAACCCTCAATCTGAAATAGTTTACTGATCCTGTCTATGAAACTACAGAAATTAAGAAAATTATGTACTTTCAAGGAGAAAATGTTTATTCTCCCATCTAAATAGCTAAACTCTAATATTCCAGTACTCAATTTGAAAGAGAAGGAACTCAATCCTATTATAAGGGGGAAAGGGTACTTGTTCCTATTTATCGGTAGCATTGGAATTTCTACTTCCTGTAAGTGGCAGGATGACTAGGAAAAGAGACAAACTTAAGAGATGAGGAGGGAGGGAGAAAGAGAGGGAGAGGAATATCCGTGTGTGAGAGAAATATTACTCGGTTTTCCCTTCACATGTCCCCAACTGGGTACCTGGCCTGCAACCCAGGCATGTTGTTTTTTATATTTTACATATAAGTAAAATTATATGGTGTTTGTCTTTCTCTGACTTATTTCACTTAGCAAATACTCTCTAGGTTCACCCGTTGTCGCAAATGGCGAGATTTCATTCTTTTTCACTGAGGAGGCCCCGGTTCCTCATTTTACACTGACTGCTGGGGAACGAGCACACCTTCCTTGCGCGGAGCAGTTCTCATACTCACCCGTCTCGATGGTCTGCTTTCCTCCTGAGAGGACGCCCAGAGGGAGCGTACCTGTCGGAGTCAGGCCCTTGAGCGTCAGCACACTCTCACTTTCTTCCCTGCAAAGGAAGATCAGGGCTCAGGGTTAATGCCAGGGTGTCCACTGCTCAGCAGTGCAAAGGCATGTGAAGGCAGTTAAGACGTACAGAGATGGAGGACAGCTTCCCCTTGTCCCTACCTGTTCCCTGACCCAAAGAAAGGATGTTTTCTCTCGCTACTCCAATTTTAAAGAATCTGCCTGGTCTCACGTTTCAATTAATGACACTTAAGAACCAGTAACTGTTCTCATCCTTCCCTTATATTATCTCATTTAATCCTCTTACAAGCCATTTAAAGCAGGTCTTTTATCATTCTTTTAGGACAAGAAAAACGAGGCATAAGATGACACAGCCAAGAAGAGGCAGGGCCAGGATGTATTCACAGGCAACCTGGCTCCAGAATGCACACAAAACCACTCCATTTGAGCTGGTACCAAATGAACACTTGCCAGAACATTTCTGGTCATTCCAATGTGTAGGTCTGATTCTAATCTGCACTCGGCCTGCAGTTCTAATACCAAATTCCAATTCCAAAAAAAAAAAAAAGTTAGGAAATCCACTTCTAATTTACTCTCAAAATGCTTTTATCCCACAGGGTAATGACTAAGCCTTACCGAAGAATTGAAAAGACCCGGGCCATCTTCCCAATGGCTCTGATTTTATTCTTGATGATCTCCTTTCGCACTGTAGTGCCTCCTTTAAGAATACAAAGAATAAGTGAATTAAAGGAATGTGTTAACAAGTTAATTTTTATAAGTGCAGGATGAAGTATCTTTCCAAGTTAAAGAAACTGTTATCTAAAAAAAAAAAGAAATCAAGGCCTAAGTTTATTTAAACTAACAAACAAACAAAATCCCAGGAAGTTCTAAGGAACAAGGGAAAAAAAATAACCCAGGAGAGAGAAGGATGAAGGAAAAAGGGGGGGGGGGGCACATGGGCACACCTATGAGAGGTAGGCACTGATCTGTGGCTCTGAAATGTGGAACACAGAGAAGACTGTAATACACACATAAACAAAGACAGTTGCTACAACAAAGATCTCTTTTGAGAATGTTGTGTGCCACCTTAGGATGCAGGGTTTGGCCCGCAAATGGCAAGTGATGATTTGAGCCATTGTCTTCTGCATGTAAACACAATACAAAGCTGGCTCCCCAGAACTTAGTGGGGGCTACTTTCATTTTATAATACTCACTTACAAACTGGTGAGTTATTTCCTTCCATAGACAACCACGCAGTACCAACTATGATGATGGGCTAAGGCTGTTTTCTGTTTTGCTTTTTATAAAGCAACATCACAAAATTAATGCAAGACTTTAGGGCCTTTTCTCAGCTAGAGTCAAGGAACAGCTCACATGTGAGAGGCCAAGGTCCGGCATGCACCGGGCAACCACATTCAAGTCAGAAAAAGACACAGGGCCCCTCCTTCCTCATCCCACCCCCAGTTCTCAAAATCCTGCAGGATCATATAGCAGGTCCAGAGAAAGCACATACATCAAAAAAGAAAGGGAGGACAGAGAGCCTATCTGAAATTATCCAACTACAACTAAACAAGTCTAACTAATAGACTGTAGGGGGACAGACAGCAAATATTAAGCTCTTAGGACATTTTAGTCAGATACCTTTCTGATAGCTTGAAATGTAGTGATCTTCAGGGAGAAGAGACACCAAGAAACAAGGAGATGAAGATAGAAATATGAGAAGAGCAATTTAAGTTTACATGGAAGAGAGAAAAAAAAATCAAAGTGAAATGCAATGAGAAGCAGGATATTATCTTTATCAGCTCAGAAGAGACATTGTTGGTATCATGACAGATGTTAAATTACAGATTTCTTGTTAGTTGTTTTTCCACTTCTTAAAAGTTTAGTTTTATATTAATTCACTCTACTATTATCCAGCATGACCTATCCCCACAGATCATGAAAATAAAATTAGACCAAAAAAAGAAAAAAAGAAAAAGATATTTGTGGAACAAATGACACTGAAAATAAAGAACAAAAACGAAGGACAAGACGAACGGCTTACAAATCTCTTAATAGGAGCGTTATGTTTTTATTTAATGGACTGGATATCTTCTCATATCTCTCTAGGGATAGTACAGTTTTTCTTTTTTTAAGTTTTATATTTGCTTCAGAATCTCAAGTTTATCCAGGTGGCTCTTTGTCGTTTTTTGTTGTGGTCTCTCCTAGAGACTTTCCTGAGCTGCCTGGCAATCCCTGATGTTTGCTCATGACTAGGAGTGCGGGACTAGAAAGCTTCCCGAGCTGGCGGTGGCCGGGGGACCTGGAGCTTTACCTGGGCAGATCGGGGCAGCCTGTCTCAGGGAGTCCTCTCTGTCAGTATTGAGGATGCACGCAGTATCGGGGACGTTCTGGCAGGGTCCTGATATCCCCAATTATGTCCGCAGTCCGGAAATTCTTTGGTTTCCCTTTTAAGAGATTAGTCTCCAGACTTGGAAATGGGGCAGTTGCTCACTCGCAACTAGGACTGTAAGGGCCTTTCCAGAAGCTTCCACCCAGTCTCCTTACTTTAGTACAGGGCCCAGCTCCCTCCTCCCCCAACCCACAGGCCCCAATTCTTGCAGCTGGTGCTACCAATCGCTTTGCTTTTTGAGGATTCTGTGCTGGGACTCAGCATTCCCCAGTAGTAAGTTGAACTTTAGCTTTCTTGAATCAGCTAAGTCAGTTAATACAATACTAATTCATTTGTTTTCCAGCTTCTAAAAACTCCTACAAAAATCTCTGGATGTTCGTAGGTTTATAACTTCTTAAAGCTTTTTTTATTGTGAAGTAGGATAAACATACAGAAAAGTGCACAAAACAGACATGTAACCCAGTGATAGATTAAAACGTAAATGACCATCTAATCACCACTCAGGTCAATAAAGAGAAACCTGCCAGCACTGCAGATGCACCCCTGAGCCCCTCCTGATAAATACCTCTTTCGACCCAAGGAAAATCATTCTCTTGAATTATATTGAGATCACCTTCTTGCTGTTCTTTACAGTTGGGCCACGTAAGCACGCGTGCACCAATACCCCAGTTTTCATCGTTTCTGAGCTTGATGTAATTGGAACAAATATGTGCATTTGTGTCTAGCTTCTTTTTGCTCAACATTGTAAGCTTCATGCACACCTTCCCTGTTGCTGTGGTTCACTGTCATGATTGTATGCAATTCCACTATGTGGATACGCCACAACTTTTTTCTCCTTTTTACTGTCAGTGGTCATTTGGGCTGATGCTAATTTTTGTCTATTTTGAATTAGGCTGCTATGAATATTCCTGTGCATTTTTCTTCACTGCACATATTTCTGTTAAGTTTATTCCTATAATTAAAATGTTCAGCTATACGGTGTGCCTATGTCCAACTTCGGCTAACAGTTCGGCATCACCCACCAAAGTGGGCACACCAACTTAGGCCTCAGCGTGTGACATTCCTGCTGCTTCACATTGTGGCCAACACCTGGTGTCACTCATCTTTAATTTTAGACAGCGTGGTGGGTATCTAAAATCATCCATTGTTTTAATGTGCATTTTCATAATTACTGATGTGGTTGAATATCTCTTCATATTTTCGCTGGCCACTTGGATATCCCATTTTGTGAGGTGCTGTTCAAATCTCATCTGATTGATCTGTGTAGTTCATTATATATTCTGCCAAGTGAGCCATTTGCCGGTTGTGCTGCAAATGTCCTCTCCCAATCTTAATAAAGTCTTCTGATAAACCTAAGTCCTTACTTTTAACATAGTCCAAGTTATTCATAGTGTCTGTCTGGTTAGTGCTTTTTGCATCTGGTTTAAAAACTTTTCCTCTACCCTAAGGTCATGAAGATACTCTATATTATATTGTAAATACTAGAAGCTTTACTGCTTTGCCTTTCATGTTTGAATGTATTAATCTATCTGGAATTTATTTTTGTGCTTGGAATATGATAGGGGTTAGGTTTAATTTTTACTCAAATTATCTCCAAACCGTCTATTAAAAATACCATCATTTTCCTACTACTCTGCAGCACTGCTTCTGATGACATCAAGTGTCCATATATGTGTGGATCTACTGTATTTCTGGATTCTTCATTCTGTTTTAGTGTTTGTCTGGTCTTGCACTAATCATTCTGATTACTCCAGCTACAGAGTAATCTTTGATATCCTATAGAACAGGACCTCCCACCTTATTCTTCTTCAAGACTATTTCCATATAAACTTTAGAATTTAACCCTAGAGTTTCCATATAAATTTTAGAATCAAATTGTTTGTTAATATTTGACTATGAATCCATAGGTCAATTTGGAAATAATTTTTATCTTTACAATACTGAATCTTCCAATAACCCATGAACACAATATTTCTTTCCATTTATTTAGACTGCTATCAATTTCTCTAACAATATTTTACAGTTTGTTGCTTAAAGGTATCACACATCATTTGTTAAATTTATTGTTAAATGGCATCTTTAAAAATTTTCATTTTGTTTGTTGCTGGTAAATATAAATACAAATGATTTTTACTTACTGACTTTGCAACCAGCAGGTTTACTACCTGCACTTATTGATTCTAATAATTAATCCATAGACTCTTTAAATTTCCCTGTACACAACCATATCACCTATAACAATGACAGTTTTGTTCTTTTTTCCCCAAGCTTTATATCTTGTATTTCTTTTTCTTGCTTTATTGTATTGGATACAACTTCTAATATGATATAGTATGGAGGTATTGATAGCCAGCATCTTTGTCTGTCAGATTAAAGAATGCCTCTCTAAACCTAGTTTAAGAGATCCATTGTAAATGAAAGATAAACCTTATCTAATGCTGTTTCTACATCTACTAGAAAATATGCTTTTTTTCCCTTTTTTCTGTAAATGCAAGGAATTATTCTGTTTTTTTAAATAAAATTTTAATTTTTAGAATAGGTTTAGTTGTACGCAAAAGACAGTATAAAGAGTTCCCTTATACACCTTAGTTTCCATTATTGTTAACTATTTCCACTACATATATTCCAGTATATACCGATTGAATTTTGAATGTTAAATCTTCTAAGATTTCTAGAATACAGCAACTTTGTTGGGTGGCATAAATCTTTTATGTATATTGTTAGTTTAAATTTGCTGAGGTTTTGTTTAGGAATTATATCTATATTAATGTCCTTGTCACATTTTAGTATCACAGTCATACCAGCCTCATTATATGAGCATATCTTTTTTATTCTTGGGATAATTTGTGTAAGATTTGTGTTGTCTCTTTTTTAACTATTTGGTAAATGTGTTGAAGTTTTCTGGACCTGGCATTTTATTCATAGGAAAATTAAAAATTACAGCCCTTATTTCTTGGTAGGCATGTGATTAATATTTCTTATATTGTGTTAGTTTCGGTGAGTTAATTATTCTAGCAATCTATCCATTTCATATAAATTTTAAATTTACAGTATATATTTATTCTTGTTACTTTCTTTTCTATATATTTTTTAATGATTGATTTTTAGAGGGAGAGAAACATCATTTGTTACTTCACCTATCCATGCATTTGCTGGTTGATTCTTGTACAAGAGGGGATCACCTCAAAAAACGGAATTACCTTCTGGAGGGTAGGCCCCTTGTAGTACAGACTCCTCCGACTAAGTGAGTGTTCTAGGAACCTACCTGTATCAGTGTATCAGCTGGCGTTGTTGTGAGAGGGTATGTTCGGCTTCAGTGAATTTTTTTTGAAGGCTCTTTCAACACATTTGCCCATTTTACGATGGGTGATTTATGAGCACATCTACCCACATTGTGTTGAGTGTTCAGCAGGTTTTGGCCAAAAACAACATGACCCATGCCCCGCCTTCCCTATTCACCCTGTCTTGCCCCAAGTGACTTTTTTTTGTTCCCCCAAATGGAAAATGTCCTTAAAGGGAAACATTTTGCTGATGTGGAAGAGATGAAATAAAAAATGGCAGAAGCACTAAAAGACATCAAAATCAAGTTCAAAAACTGTTTTGAGCAGTGGAAAAAATGTCTCAATAGGTGTATTGCATCAAATGGGGAGTACTTTGAAGGTGACTAAAGTTTAAACATGTAAGTATAAATGCACTATTTTTAATAAATAAATTCTGGGGTTTTTTTGTGCCCGCCTCTTGTGTGTGCCCACACTACGGATTGAACCCACAACCTCGGGATATTGGGATGACACTCCAACCAACTGAGCTACCCAGCCAGGGCTATTCTTGTTACCTTCTTAATGTTTGTAGGATCAGTACTGGCATTCGTTATTTTTGTCTTACCTGTTTTACTTGATAAGACTTAGTAGGGATTTATCCATTTTATTAGTCTCTTGAAAAGAGCACATTTTATTTCACTGCACTTCTGTATTATATTGTGTTTTCTATTTTGTTAATACTGCTCTGAACTTTTTATTTTATTCCATTTACTTTTGGTAACTTCTTGAGATGAATGCTAATTTTCCACCTTTCTTTTGCATTTAAGGATACAAATTTTCCTTTAAGCATGGCTTTAGATGCATTCTTCAAGTTCTTTTTTGAAATTAAAATCATTTTGCTTTTGTTAAGCACTGGTTTTATAAAATGTAGTATAAAGGTGAACTAAATTACACTTATAATTTGTTCATGTAAATTGCTTCCAGAATACCTTGCAGTTAAGATGTGTTTAAGGTTTTACATGTATAATTTGACCATTAGGTCAAGTTCATTAATTGTGTTGTTTTATTTTCTATAACCTTCGTAATTTTGTTTGCTTATTCATCAGTTACTGAGAGATATGTTAAATTCTCCCACTATCATTTGGATGATATTTCTAATTGTTTTTCTTTTACTTTTTGCTTTATATAGTATGAAGCCATGCTATTAACTTCATACAAATGTAAACCGTTTCATCTTATTTTTGTTTCAGAGTCTACTTCATGTAATACTAATCTATCTACAACATCTTTTCTTTGGTTAGTGTTTGCCTTGTATATTTATTCTCCTTTTACTTGAAAATATTCTGTATCCTTATGTTTTAGACTTGTCTCTTATAAAACACAATACAGTTTTACTTTATATCCTACTTGACAACCTTTTATCCATTTAAGGAAATTACTGATATATTTATCATTATTTATTCTATCTGTCCTAGTGATATATGTACCTTCCCTCTTTTCTTGCCTCCTTCTGGGTTATTTTTTATCATTATATTTTTCAATAACTTAAAAATTGTATACTAAAAAAGCCCAAATAAAACAAATCTCTCTTCTTACAGGTTACTCTAGAGTTTACAACATGCATCTCTTATTTGTCAAAGTATAATATTAATACACACTTTTCCCTTCTTCCCAGATGATACATATATTTCACTCACAAACTTTAACTATGTTTATCCCACTGCCAATTACTATTGTCACCTATTTTAATTGTCTTTTAAGTCCAATAAAACATTACTGTTATTTAATAAAGTCTACATTCATTTGACTTACCCACATATTTTTTACTGTTTTTCTTTATTCCAGAATCTTAAAGCTTCCCTCTTGTATTTTCCTTCTGCTCAAATAATATTCTTTAACGTTTCATTTAGTGTGGGTCTCCTGGTAATTCTCAATAGTAAATGTTTTAATGGTAGGGTATCTAAAAATGCTTATTTCCTCTTCATTCTTGAAGGGTATTTCTACCAGCTACAGAATCCTAAATTACCATTATCTGCTGGTGCTTTGAATATGTCATTACATTGTTTCCTGCTTTTACTGTTTCCATTAAGAATCTACTGTCAGTTTAATTGTTCTCCTTTGGAAGTCGTCTTTTTTCTGGCTGCCTAAAGAGGTTCTTCTTTCACCTGAAGTACTTTACTATGATGTGCTGCCTTGGCAGTGTTTTCTTTGTATTCATTTTCCTTTGGTTTACAGGGCTTCTTAATCTGTGGTTTAATGTCTTGACAGTTTTAGAATTTCTTATTTGTGCCCTCTTCAAACACTGCCTCTGCCCCCTTCTCTCTCATCTCTGGGGCCCCAAACACACAGGTGAAAGCCCTGTTCAGTGCACCATCTGTCTCTTGTGCTCTTTTTGGTATTTTACTTTTTCTCTTTGTTGTTTATTCTAGATTGCTTCTTCTGACCTAGTTGATTTGTTTTTTGTTTAGTTTTACTAAATATGTTGTTAATTAATCTGTTCGGTTTTTTAATTTGTTATTTTGCTTTTCATTCCTAGAATTTTCTTTTGGTGTTTTATCAACTCTGTTACATTCCCTTTTATAATTTACAGTTCTCTGCCAAAATCTTCGATCTAGTCTTTTATGTTCTTGATTACAGTAAGCACTTTTTTTTCTTTTAGCACAGTTAAAGTTTGGTCTGATAAGGTCAATGTCTGGAGAATCTGCAATCTGTTTTTATTTTTTTTCTTTTTCTGCTGGTTCTCCTTCATGTCATCACGTCTCCTTGCATGCCTCGTTATTTTTGGTTGTGAGCCACACATTATATGGGAAAGATTCTTTGTGGTAATTTAAGGTCCTACATGATGTTATCTTAGCTTAGAGGGGTTTGCTTTGGCCAGGTTCCTAGTTATACCTTATTTAAACTTCAGGGATTAAAATGACTTGAAGGCTCATCCCCAGTTAACCCTTACTCTCACACAGATGCAACCTTTGTGGGTCCCAACCAACGAGCAGAAGCTTGCTGGCACTCACATTATCCTTGGTTAGCCATGAACCCCGGCGTTTTGAGCTTCTGTCAAGAGGTCTGCTCAACCTCTTAGCCCCCTCTTTTGAAATTCATGAATGTCTTCAGGAAAGAAACAGTCCCAAATGTCTGTCGTACCTCTCTAGATTTATGTCTTTTTCTAGATCTCAGCTTGGTAATTCTTTATTACTTTGTTAGCTGTCTGAATGCCTTTAGTGTGAATTTGAAAACTATTTTGTTTAGCTTTTATAGTCGTCTTAAGAGGGTTGATTTACACTATCTAGTCTGGCATTACAAAGTGGGAATCCATGGTTTATATATCACTTAAATAAAACCAAAATTGTACTGTGTTTTTAGTGTGGTTTCAGGAAGAAATGGAATTAGAAGTATGTTCAATTAACCATCTTAACCTAAAGAGTTATTATTCATTTCCTTTCAAAAACAAAATTTTAAACCATATATCATCTTATATCCACACACTTTATAAAAATGGAAATGAGAGGATTCTGTCAATTTACTTTTGCATTTAATAGACTAATAGATTTTCCTTATCAGCCCCCAATAGTTCTACATTTTTTTAGAACTAGTTAATTGCACTTTATATCACTCAATCTAACAACAAATATTTACCTACTATGCTCACTGCACTAGACTTGACCTTAGGGCTATACTGGTGAGCAAAACCCATTTCGTCCCAGCACTCAGGGAGATTACAATTGAGTGGGGGTAAAATATATTAATCTTATAATAATATAAATAAAGGTAAAATTGCGATTCTATCAAATGCTAAGGAGAAGTTAATGCCATTGATAGGAGAGGTTTGGGATCTAGTCGGTAAGTTGGACAGGAGCTAACCAGAAGAGGGGAGAAAGGGGGCTTGCGTAAGTATATCCCATGGAGAGAGACTATCATACGGAGACATCCTAACTGATTTACCCTTCCCTCCACTGAGGGACATTTAGACTGTTTTGAATCTTTTGCTGCTATAGGTGATACTTCAACAAATATTTCCATATACAATTTCTGGCATACTTTCATAAGCATATCTTTATGATAATCAAAAATCCTTTTTTAATACATACAATAGAGTTCACAATAATTTCCATTTCCACTGTGAGCTGAATGTAAATTTTCCTAACTCTATGTCTTACCTATTTCACCTTCCACTAACTTAAATTTTTATTTTTGTTTTAATTTTTTCCCAGCTGCACTTTTTGCTCAAGGGTGGTTTTCCTTGTGGTGCTCATCTGTCTCATCCATGAAGGTGCTCACAGGCTCTGCATGACGTGCGCTGTGCCTTCACCATGAAGTCTGAAGTAGATATTTGTGTAGGACTCTCCTCTATATTCTCTAAACAGGGTAGGCTTTCTCCACTGTGTAGACAGTTTATCCTAATAGTTGAGTGAACACCTCAGCACAGAGCTTGGAGAGAATGAGATAGCTAGAGGTTTGTGCTCAGGTGCCACCATCTTTCCAGGATCTTCTTAATTCTCAGATAAGTTAGGACCTATACCTTTAAAATCAAACCTCCCACAACACACTAGGGAAAAAAATAATTGGCTACATGTGCAACAAAATATTACTATATTAAGATCTCTCACAGGCCAATAAGAAGAGAAACAAACAAACAAACAATGCACATAACCCAGTAGAAAAATGGGCAAAAGGTATGAGTTGACAATTCACAGAAGAGAAACAAACATCAATAAACACAAGAAAAAAATGTTCATTAGTCATCATAAAAATACAAATTAAAATTACAAAAACCAGACTATAAAACTATAATCAACAGCATTGGGAAAAGCACTGTGAATTACATATCACAAACAAAATGTAAACTGGTATGGCCTTTCTAGAGGTTATCAGTATCCCATTCAAAACTTTAAGTACTAGTCAACACAGATGTTTAATTTCTAGAAACTTATCCTCTGGAAATAATCAAGAAAGTGTTATTGTTCATTTCCTAATACTGCTTTCTTTAATACCACAGATCAATATCTAACATACTTATTATCTGTCTTTCCTCTACTAGGATATAAGCTTATTGAAAGTAAGGATCAAAAGAGGACTTGATACATATTAAGCATATAATAAAGGTTGATTGTTGACAGAATGTGCAATGATTTATCTGTGAGAGTTCAAAACCGTGGGCTTAAAACAAAAAGTTGGAAAAAATCCAATATCCAATAGCAGAGAATTGGTTAAAACACAGAATAATTGACATGGACACTATATAACCACTAAAAATTAGTCTACGAAAAGAAGTAAATGTCATGATACTAACATATAACCTCATTTTTGTTAAAAAGAAAAAAGAATGGACAAAAATATATGCAAAGATAAAAGCTAACACAGTATATATATACACCAAGATATTATCAGTGGTGATAACATCTGAGATGATAGGATCATGGGTGACTTTATTTTTTATTTGTGACTTCCTGTATTTTTCCATTTTTTAAACATTGAACACAATTCCTTTTTTTAATAAGGAAACAATTATTAAAAACAAATTCAAACCAAAACCAAAACTTCTTCATTTCTAGTTCAAATGAGGAAAAGGCAAGTTTACCTTCAATTTCATCATCGGAAATCAACTCATCATCAGAGCATATGTTGAGAATGTTAACCAGCATCTCTGTGACTGTAAAACAAAACAAAACAGCCACAAATTCAAACAATAAGGTACTTTCTCCAAAATGATGTCTAAATAAACATACTTGTTAAATAAACGTAGATAAAAATGACTTGTCATTGGGTTATTAAGAGTAGCTACCAAGTAGCATTACATGTAGACCTTCCATTTTATATAAAATTTGGGGAGGTTACTTGGTCCAGTAACACTCTGGAGTCTTTGAAGATTCTATCGCATAATTACTTGATTTCATTAGACTACTGTCCAGAGCCTTTTCTTCACTGATGTGTACCTGAAAATGCTTCCTCCCATCTTGCAAAAAGGTTAAGCCATCAGGCCTATGTCCAAGAGGCTTATTTTATAGTTGCATAGAGTATTTATGTAGGTGCACAAATAAAATTCTAAGGACAATATTTCCTATTTATCACTGAAGAAATCACTGAAGGAAAGGTACAGTGACATGTTATTTTAACAGCTTGCTCACAGTAGGACAGCTACTCTAAATTGATATTTAGAATAAGAAAAGCATAATGTACTAAAAGTATAATTTAAATGCCAACTAAGTACCATTTAGAAAGCTTTATTAAAAATAGAAAATTAGAAAACATTTCTGATAACTCTGAATGAACATTTCTGAGTCATCAAAGGACTCGTGCAACTATAAAAGTGTGCTCTGGTCACTAGTTAAGACAATGGATGGTCCATAGGCTTTAGTTCTCTTACCTTTTTCTCCAACAAAAGGCAAAGACCACGTGAAAACGTCCATAAAGTTTGGAAGCCAGTAGGGGTGTGGAGAGCAGTTAAACTGTCTGATATTCATGACATTGTTTTCATATTTTAACACAGCAGCTAAAAAGGTAAAGAGCAAGAGAATCTGGCACAGAGGAGCATGACACAGCAACTGGTACGTTCTGTACAGTGTGTACTAACTACACGGAATTCAGGAACTTACTTTCCACTTGTAAACTCAGGACTCAGTATTTCAGGGCAGATGGAAAACCTTAAAGCATTTCATGAGTATACACAGTTCATTCTTTTAGGAATTATCCCAAGGAACAAAGTTACCTGAAAAGCGAAGGTAACTGGGCTCTGCAACTTCACAGAATCACCGCACAGTAACTACCTACAGAAACCTCAGGTTCTACCTGAGGAAATTCAGTCGCAGTTTCCTTTATATGCTAAGTAGTTAACATCGCAGCTCTCCTTTGAGGGCAACCATTTCTCACCAAACAGACACAGTCTGTCTTGCTAGTCATTAGCCAGAGCCAAAGATTTTTTTTAATAAACTCTCTGGGAGTTATCTACAGATGGTAAATTTAGGATAATTTACAAGGTTCAAAGTAGATTAAATAATCTCTACATACAATATAGTAGGTAAAAAAATGCCCATCTCTCCCATATACAATCAGTATATTGCTAAACTCTATGTTTTTTTAATATTAACCAGTTCATACATTTATACATATACTTTGGTACCAAACTTATTTTCTTTACTTTTGAAAAGTTTTAATCCAATTCCTTCATCTTCACCATCAGCAACGCAATGTTGTTTGTATTATTCTCTCAGTCATTCTCACTGTGATCATAAATAGACTAGTGTATAACAGCTCTCCAGAAATGACAGATGGAGGTCATCTCCTGGTTTCTATTTCTCTGCTTATTATAGAAGAGCCCAGTGCTTGCAAATATAAGTTATTGAATGTCTAAAATGTACACCATAGATTATAAAGAAAAATGCATGAAAATAGAATCTCGAGCTCTTAAAAACCTAACACTGACTACAATGTACATGTTCCATTATTTTAATGCACTATGTGTTTTATTTAGGTTACATGATACATAACTATTCAACAATTCCCTCAATCTACACAGGAAAAGGGATGGGAGGTAGGTCTCAACAAGTGGATGATTAAAATTAGAGCTTAAAAACTGCTCTAGGGTATGTTTCCAGTAGACACCAAAAAACAGAAATCTTTAAAAATCATGACTTAAGGGTCTTTCATATAACCAGTAGAAAGAACTAAGAAATACCTGTTGTGCCAGTAAGTCTAAAGAATATGCAAGAGAGAACTGCTGCAGTAGAAGACGGAGGAGTTGCCTTTTTCAAGAAAAGAGGTGTGTGTATGGGGAGTAACTGAACACCACCAGAGATTATTTCAGGGGCCACATTTTCTGCCTCTGCCCTACAAAACTGCCTAAGAAACTTCCAAGGGGAACAAGACTGTTCCAAGATAAAGTTGCCAATCGTGTCAAAGCTTACAGAAAACTCAGAGGGCATGGACTGTGACTTACAAATTTACTGAAGGGATCATCAAGGACAAAACCAGGTTAGAATGGGGCAAAAAGTGAACTGGCGGCTAGTCAAGCGGCTGCCGACTTAGGCGGTATGTTTCAGCTCTGCACGCGATAAATCCACTGGGCAGGCAATACTCTTAACTGTAAGGTTACAGAAGGAGTGAGACGCGCAAGGCCTCACAGAGGTGAAGGCCAGGACCACTAAAGGTCCTTGAGGAAGTTGAACAGTGTAAGCAGTGCACACCTTCATAAGGGAAAAAACAAGAACAAAACCAATCTGCTAAAACATTGGAAATATCAGGGGAAAAAATAAGAAGAAATGGAATTAGGGAGAAGCAGAGCACTATAGGACAGCTAAGACTCAGGAAGGGAAGACAAGAGGTAAAAAGAAAATATAAAGCTGGGAAAGAACTGAAGTCAAAAAAATGTTTTTTAAAAAATGAACAGCAAGTCACTGAAGGGTATACTGAGATGATTGATCCAAGTACGGTTTAAATGTGATGTGCCAATGCATAGCTGACTTTTAAATAGAGTAAAGAGTAAGTATATTGTGCACCTCTTTTAAACTTCTTTCCCCAATTGCATATACAAGGTATGACTATAAAGTAATGAGACTTAAGAAAGCACCAACTACAAACACACAGACCTTATATATCAGATGAGCATGGTCCTTAGATACAATCACACCAGGCACAATAATAGTAGAATGTTATCGTATTCTAGCAATTTACAGTCTGATGATTTTAATTTAATTTTTATTATTCCAATTTATCTTCAACAACCTATATAACAGGTAAATTTTAAAGATAAACTGAGGCTCAGGGAAGTGTTGTTAAATGTGAAGTAAGCTTAAATGCGAAGTGAAGTTATCTTGTTAACTGTGAATTTAAAGAGAAATAGGACTAGCCCAGGACTTTGGACTCCTAGCTTAGAGCCCTTTTCCGTACACCTTGCTGCCCTACTGTGTATTTAATCCAAAGATACTGCCGTTACTCAAAGCGTTTTTGGAGTTCCTCTTTTGGAATTGCCTCCAGAGCCATTTTATAAGCAACACAAGGAAAACCAGTCTCATTACCTTATAATCATACCTTGTTTCTGACCCCAAATGATATTGGCTAGCTTGATCACTCACCTTATTTATCTGTCTTCACTCCGAATGACTTTTGGCTGTTCCAAAAATCAAATCCACCCTCAAAGGACGAAGATTTCCCATCATTGTGGATATTATCAAAAGACTGTGTCGCAGACTCTGAAGGCAATGCCAAAAGAGGAGTTCCAAAAACGTTCTGAACAATGGCAGCATTGTTGGAATAAGCGTATAGCCTCCCAAGGTTAACTACTTAAAGGGACAATACTCACTTGGGTATATATGTTCTGGCATGTTTGTTTAAAAGTTCTATTATTTTATAGTCATACTTTATACACAACAAAATAGTTATAGAGGCATGAAGTTTTCAGGTGTCCTGAAACAAAACTTAGAAACTATGACTCATAAAAGTTAAATTTTTTTTAAAAAGGCTTTAATTATAGAATACAGTTTTACAAGTAGAATTTTGCCCTGAAAGCATCTGTGTGCCTAATCCTCTTTTTCTGTATGGGAAACTGAAGTTTACAGAGATTCTGTGACTTACCTAGAGTTACACTATTAGCTTCTGGAATGGCTTGGACTAAAATTAAGATTTTTTCCCACTTTTTGTATTTTACTCATTCTACCTGTACCATTCTTCAACAGGAGCAAAGATAGCTTAATAATTCATAAACATTAAAACGCCAAATAGTGAAGTTTTATTGAAGCATTGTTATAAATAAATAAACTCACTTCAACCAGTAATTTATGCTGATGGTTCTTACTTGAACCTGGAATAATTTATTTTTCTTATATTTTGATTCAGTAGTACGAATCAGACCCATTATGGTCATTATTTATATATACAAATAGCCCAATAATCTTCAGGAGATGAAAACCAAGCAGTAGCCCAAATTCTGAGTTTCTTGGTCTTTCTTTCAATTAAAACCTCTTTTTTCCTTATTTAAAATGTGTGTACATACATACATATATATGTGTACACACATATATATACACACACATATATATGTATATATATAAACCCACACATACATTTGGTTAAACCAGAGCTCACATTTACTCACAAATTCAAACTCAAATATTGCTGAACTCCTTTACCTTTGTTGTTATAGACATCTAGGTAATTGGGGGCAGAGAAAATTGTAATGAGTGATGGGAAGCCTGTTGCCTGGCTTTTCCTGTACATTCGATACCTGGAAAAGAGATGACAGCCCGTCTGTCTTGATATTAAAGGCAACAACTCTGCAGTGATATTTAGTACATATTTAATATAACTTACCCAGCATCTTGGGCTTCATGGGCTCTGATTATTGATAACAAATTATTATTCTGCAAAAATTCACAAACTGCAGGGTAACTGAAAAAGAAAATTAAAAAACATAAATCCAGAATGAAGCAATTGATTTTTAATAGGAGGAAGGGAATAACTTAGAATGGCATGAGTTGATTTTGTTTAGAAATTATAGCTTTTACATATCACTGAACTTTTATTAATAGCTTAGCAATAATCATTCGTTTTTCCATTTCACTAACATACCTCATTTTAGTTCAAATATGCAGATAATAGACAACTCTAGAACAGAAACACGGCTCCTTCCTTTTAATTTTTTGTTTTAACCCATAACAATAGTAACACAACACCAAAACTTTTCTTGCTCTTTTGATATTTAAAAAAGTAGCAGGGGGTGGGGGGTGTATGTGTGTGTGTGGTGTGTGTGGTGTGGTGTGGTGTGTGTGGGGGGGGGTGTGTGTGTGTGCGCGCGCGCTAAAAACTGAACATGCTGTTTTCAAACTACCAAACCGTTAGAAAAATTAAAGAACCTACTTAAAGCTTCACAGGTAATATCGACACCAACATAATATTATGCAGTAATATTTTAGGCATAAATGAAAATATACTAACCTTATTCTAATGAGAGATATGATATGTTAGGAGTAGATACTGGCATCTACTCCTAACATATTCTTTACTATTATCTTTCTGAATAACAAATACCTGATAAGAACTAGAGAATACAAAATTATCCTTGAGTTACCCAACTGTTACTTAGCTTATGTTTAAATCTTTGTTTCTTATTGTGCTCCTTAGAAAAAATTAACTTTTAAAAGAGGCTGTATGTACATTCACATACATACATTCCAAAGAGATTTTGGTATCTCTTGGAAAGATACCAAAGTGGATACAGTGAAACACCTCCCTTCTTCCTGCCTCCACCCTCCAGCAACCCCAGAGGCAGCCCGTGTTCCTGGTTCCCTGGAGCCCACTCTCAGAGGCAGGCTGTTCGTCTCCAAGCAATTACTTACACACACACACACACACACACACACACACACACACACACACCCCCCCCCCCGACTTTCAGAAATATTATTAGATGGGACACAGAGCTCTGAGATCTTTTTTCACTTTACATTAGTGATTATTCCACACTGGCATAGTTTGTTTTCTTTTTTCATTTTTAAAAAACAGCCTCATTGCATTGTCTGGTGCATCCCATTGTCTAGATGTACCACAACTTATTTAACTAGTCTTCTACTGAACATTTGGGTTGTTTTAAATCTTTCATCATAAATCATGCAGCAATGAGTAACCTTGTTACAGACATCTTGCTCATGTGTAAGTAGAGCGACTCTCCTTCCTCGCAGCAGCCCTGCTCTGTGAAGCTGGGCAAACACTGGGTCAGCGAACACTGAACCACTGCGCTGCTCCCGGGGGGAACTCAGGGTCAGGGTCCCGTGCGCCTCTGGTCACAACGTTTTCATCAACCAATCAAGAATCTTTTAGTCAGAAACACACAAAAATGTGTTTCTGACTAAAGACGCCTTATTTAATATATATCGTTGACTCATGAACATGAAACTCATGGCCAAACAACACCATAGCTCATGTCTGAACCAAACTTATGTGACAAACAGGCATTTTCTTTATAAGGCACCTCTAAGCCTTCTCGTGCTTAGGAACAATCGACAGCACTTTCATACTGTGCTTGCCGCTGTTTTAAACAACAAAAAATTTGGAAAATGTCACACTAAATAGGCCTCAGAAAGCTATGAGAGCTGAAACAGAAGGCGGAGCAACCCCTTGTTCAACCTCAGCTGGGAACACATGGGGGTGACAGATTTTTGGTCACTCTGTACACGTGCATGTCTGTGAATGACTGTGAAAGTGCTGTTAGCCTTGATTTTGGGGTTACAAATAAATCTTAGCAAGTAGGGAAACAATACAAAACAAAATTTGTGAATAATGAAGACCAACTATGTAGCTACAGGATGAGGATTTAGAAGTGGAACTTCTGGATCAAAGGCCGTAGGCATTTATAATTGAGAGATACTGCCAAGCTGACCTCCACAGAAATTGTAACCAATTTTTATTGTGCTAACAATAAAGAAGTATCTTAAGCAATGTGAAGAAAGTAAAATTTTGATGATTTTGATGATTTTAGCAGTGATTTTAAGTCACTGCTAAAGTTGGCAGGAAAGAATAAAAAATGGTTGCTAAAGAATATTAAATCTATGGTAAAAATGAGGCTTCTTACTGTTTACATGTGGATTTCATTTAATGAATGCATTATCTTAGGCAATTAATAGATTTTTAGAGGATTAAATACATTCATTATTTGTCATAAGAAAATATTGGGATTAAAAAATTTAGACTTCATTACTCTCCTATATCTCCCTGTTTTTGAGCAGCAAAGCACACAGAAAGCTTACATATGAGATTTAAGACAACAGCCAACTTCCAGGAAATGTCCTGAGTTCACAACGTTCTGTTCTTTTTATATCTTTGCCTATACCAGTAGTTTCAAAGGCCAGCGAGCTTTAAAAAAAACAATAACAGGATTGCCCTGTGTCAGACCTACTGAATCGGAATGTCTCGGGGAAGAGCCAAGAAATCTTTTTTTAAAAAGTCTCTAGGTGATATTTGGGAACAAATAATCTAGAAGATCATTTAGTGTCAGGCAACACACTGAAACACTGCAAGATGTTCTGCTCGATCATGTTCCATGTATTATACTTATTAGGGCATAATACCTAATATTAAAAAACAAAAGAAACAAGCAAGAGTTTTCTGCCTTCTATTAATAAAAAAATTAAACACTGGGGGTGGAGGGATCAAGCCAAAAAAAGGGAGAACTCATGGACATGAATAACAGCGTGGTGATGGCAGGGGTCGGGGAAGGAGGATCAGTGGAGCTGTAAGAGGGTATAAGGGGGATAAATGGTAAGAGGAAAAAGTACAATAAAAAATAAAGTATTAAAAAAAGGAAATAATTAAACAGAAATCCCTATACTACATGAATTCAAATATAAACTACTTTATATTAAACATATTGCCATTTCCTTTCCCAGCTTTACAACTTTTTAAAAAAATATTTTATTTTTATTTTTATTGCTATATTGATGGAAGGGAGAGACATTGAGAGGGACAGAAACACTGATGTGAGAGAGAAACACTGATCACTTGCCTCTCACGCGCACCCCGACTGGGGACTGAACCTGCAACCCAGGCGTGTGCCCTGACTGGGAATCAAACGGGGTTCAACTTTATGATTCCGAGGATCAGCTTACCTGTAAAAATAAGAGCACCCTCGGACAGTGTTGTGGCTATAGTGTTCCAGGGTTTTTTCATTGCCATAGTCCTCGGAGGGATCAGACCAAAGCAGGTCACACACTGGCCCAAAGGCTGGAGGTTCTTTAAACCTGTCTAACTAGAAGACAAGCAAAAGCCAAAAGAAGAAAAATCATGAAAGCAAAAGAGCTTCTGAAAACTGGTGTGGGGGGAAAAACCCCACAACAACCCTTCTACCCACAAAAATCTAACAGGAAAGATGGCTATAAGCCCCTAAAGGATATTCCTGTAAGAAAATGTACATTTAACAAATTTAGATACACAATTTTTAGCTTTTTAAAAATAATACAGGGTGGGGCAAAAGTACGTTTACAGCTGTTCATAGGGAAAATAATACAATAATTAATAAATAAGAATACAAAAATAAACCCTTTTGTGTACTTACAACTATAAACCTCCTTTTGCCCTACCCTGTATTTTTTAAAAATAAATGTCTCTGTTATCCAACCATTCTACAGAAAAGGGCCCCTTACATCCTAATTTTGCAAGCAGTATATATAGTCATTTAATTCAAAAGGGAAATCAGCCACTACACAGATAGATAGACTATTATTTCTAAAGACTGGGAAAAATTCAGTTTGGCTGCTTGGGTGGGCCAACGCCCCCAAGAGAGCAGTAAGGGTTTGACAGTGGCTCTGTTTGCTGTTCACCTCGCTCTGATGGAGATCACTTTATTTTAAAGGGTGCTGGTTTTATTTTGTAAAGGGCTTTCATTTTTCTATGCAATGGAGGTATTTCAATATAGGTTATTAACTTCTGCTGTGGTTAAAAGCATCAGAACAAAACCAAAAAACACTAAACAAGTAACTAGCGTAGCTGAGTGCCAAGAAGAGGACTTCTACTAAGTGGAATCGATTGATCAATCAATTGAGAATGATTCAGAATTGTAAAATTCACAACTTCACTAGGTAAAAGAAAAATGCTGGTTATTTAAAAGATAATAAAGTAGCCAAAAGAGCTGTGCATATAGACACACCTCTTATCCTGGGGAGAGTAACCAGTTTTATAAACAGAAAACTCTTTAATTTTAGTACCTACGGGAGAGAGGTGAGATATATAAAGGTAGAGGGGCGACAACAGCATTGTAGAACAGTGTAAGTGAAAAAAGACGGGTCATCTTTTCTCAACTATGAAGATATGGAATTCTGGAAATACTAATCACCAGTCAGGAAGTATAGCACTTAAACTGTATCATCTAAAATGTCCAAGTCAGCGGATTCCAGAGCTGGATGAGTGTTCAGACCATCCATTCTGACTTCCTCATTTCAGAGAAAAAACTGACTCTGAGGTTAAGTGATTCGTTCGAGCTTTTGGAAGTAATGGCAGGACAGGGATTAGAACCCTGGCTTCCTTCCTTAGGCACTGCTATAAAATTTCAAGTTCCAGGAATATACTAAAAAAAAAAAAAAAAAAAAAAAGGTATGTTTCTAGTGGGTAAAAGCACAGATTTCTTTAGAAATTTCAGAAAATTTCTGAAACTTAGAGCGACTTGTTAACAGGAGTTATCGCCCAATAATGAAATCACAGGTGATTTCCATTTTATTACTTCTGATTATCTATATTTAAACATTTTCAGCGGTAAAAACATATTAGCTGACTGAAGTAAAAAACAAGATTATATGTGTGTGTGTGTGTGTGTGTGTGTGTGTGTACATGTATACCGCCCCCCATAAAATAATGAAAGATCACTTACTTTCCTAATGTCATCTAAACAAGTAATTTCAGGTGACATCCCTCCATGTACACACAGAAACTGCTGATTTAATAGAGCAGCAAGAGGAAGACAGTCAAATGTATCCATACATGCATCATACACCTGTTCCGAATATTTGATCCGACCTGTCAAAAAAAGAAAAACAGTCAAAGGAAGAAAAGCTCAAATGTATCAGATATGAAAAAGGATATAGGCCAGAAGATTATGAAGCTACTTCAATGCCATTTACTTCAGGCAAAATTGAAAACACGATCATTTTTGTAAAGATATTTTTGAAAAGTTGTGGGTAAGGAGTAAACAAAATCTCTCTCATACTCTAAACACAAGAGTGACCTTGAACTAACTTTCTAGCTTTGTTGCCCTGGAAACCTGATAAGGTGAATGTCAGCTGTGTTATTGGGCAACGGTGCTTATGGTAAAAATTACACAATCAGCTGGCGGGAAGCTATAGCTTTGGGCTTCTTTAAGTGCAGGGACTCATAAGGTATGTCCCTTGTGGGACCCGGGAAGCTATGCCAAAAAAGTTTTACAAGAGATATTGTTGCTTGGGATGCACCAGGCTTCAAAGCCAGGGTGGCCCCCTAGTGTGCCCAATGTGGACATTGTTCCTTTGCACCCAAACTGTGACTTGGAGGGTATAAGGGAAAGGGAGGTGAAGGCAGCAAACCCCTGGACTGCTTTGGCCTGTGAGGACAATGCCACCGAAAAGGGATGCCTGGCGCCGCCCTTCCTGGACAGTCTCCTCCTAAGTAGGTGGAGGTCACCTATGTCCCACGGTAGTCTTACGAATCTAAATATTTTGTTGCATCTAAAAAGACCCCCTGGGAGTGCTGAAGGTATACAAATGGAAACTGGAGTTTTCAAAATCATCAATAAAATGTCAATGATCTTTTTGTTTGACTTTTACGATCTTTAAGCAAATTATGCCCTGGCTCTCTATTTTATGTAACAATGTTGATCTTAATGAATTATATTTTGATGTGACTGTCATGTTGGGGCTACAGAACAAGGAAATACTCTGCTGTACAGAGGGTGGGGTCTTCACAGGTAGAGAGAAAGGACAGCTCATGAAGTAATAGGAAACAGGAAAATGGCTTTAGTTTAAAGAAAAGGAATGTTTTCCTCTTCCTTGGCCTTGGGTTTCAAAAAGTCAAGCCGTGACTGGACGTGCACATTGGTAGAGAAGGCAAGAAGTCATATGGGCAGGTGGTCTTACGGAACCACGAGCTCCTGTCCTCCCAGATTCTGTGAAGATGAGACAGAGCCTACAGGAATCCAGGCAACAAAGCTATAGCAAGTGAGTCAGATTACCTAGTTGGTAATTATATGTTTATTTTCTTCCTGTAATCTCCCAGCTTTTAGAAAAGAAATGTTTAAGTAATCAGAGCCCAGTTTTGGCAAGGCTTTAGGGAATAAAATGAAGGGTAATGGGTCCAGATTTGGGGCAGAGTGGGGTTCATGGGTGACAGGAATGGCTGGAGAGAAATCCCCAAAAGGAATGTGCAAAACACTGGGCTACATTTGAGGTTATAATGCTTTCTTTTCATCTTTGAATGAGAAGATTCTCTTTACTGCATATTATGGGGTGATCAGGGTTTGAGGGCATTAAGGAGTCTGTAGGTCCCTTGAGCAACTTTCATAGCATTCTGCATCGCCATGACAACAGCTACATCATCTATTTCACAATGTATGCTGCCTCAGTTAGGACTTTCAAGTTAACAAGAGTCAAGGAACAAGGATGCATCTTTGTATCTATCTCCTTGCAATTACATCCTGATATTCTGCTTTGCATTTGAACACTATAAATTTTGGTTATTTTGGAAGTATATCCAGAATTGGCCATAAAGTGTGTTGGAGAGAAAAAAATCAAACAAACAAAAAATCCCATTTATCTGTGGTCAGTGATTGACTTTCTCTCCTGAAAATCCTTGTAGCCAGTTTTTTATTGCCAACATCAATAAGGAATTCTTTTGTTTAAGAGTCCTAAGATTACATATAGGCAGGGATTTAAATTACTCATTAATTCATGCTCCACAACACCATTTTTACATCAATAAATGCTTTTCAACCCTAAGAATGACCCAAAAAAAGAAAATTCCTTAGTCTACTTCCAAAAGAATGCCAAATCTGGACAGTGATGGCAGGTAATACATTTTGTATAAAATAGGAATAAAGCAAATGAAGCAACAAGAAGTTGATGTTATATTAACACATGGTCAAGGCAAATTATAAAATGTTACCCTTTTTTATATTCTTCAAGTATATGAATATGTATATAAATACCAACATTTTTATTTTCTGACAGGTTAAGTTGAAGATGCTATCTGTATTTTTCTTGGGCTTAATGTAAGTGTACTTTCTAGATGCACACATGTCCTTCTATAGCACTATTTATTATCACATCATGTGTATTACTGAAATCTGCTGGCATCTCACAGTGGGCTGTGCCACCCGGGAGCTAAGTGCTCAGCACCACACTGGGGCCGAGAGAGGGGAGCCTGGAACCTGAGTGCCGGGCCTTGCAGCGCGGCTCCGCACACTTCCAGGCTATGGTACTCAGGACAAATTACTTCACTCTCTCTGTGCCTTGATTTCCTCAAGTATAAAATGGGCATAATTATAATACCTACCTTCATTATAAGGGTGCTGTGAGGATTAAAGGAGTTCATAGATGTAAAACACTTTGAAAAATGTTTGGCACACAGTAGATACTATGGAAGTTAACCAACAAAATTACCCTATTTAATCCTCACAGAAGCCCTATGAAGTAGGTACAATGACTACGGCTCATTAAAAAGCTGAGGAAGGCAGGCTCACTTGCTCAAAGTTGGACGCTACTGACAGAGCTGGAACACAAACCTGTCCATGCTCTTAACATCATGCAATACTCTTCCCAATCATTACTTTTAAATTAAATATTTAATGGGAATATTTATTAATATTAAATATTTATTAATTTACCATTAATAAATGGTAAAATATATAATTTCCAAAGGTTAAATGGGCTGACTCAAGCTCTTCATTTTCATGACAGATGTTAAGATCCCATAAAACAATGATTTCTATAATGAGGGGGAAAATGCACATCTCTCATAGGATCGCATTAATACAGTCTCTAACTACTATCAGCAATAACAACATTAACACAAAATTTTCAGTAACATTCTTTGAAAGTAACTTTGAAGTTCAGCACTATTTGCAAGAAATGACAACCTATTCTAGCCATTGGTTATATGTTTTTACTATTTTAAAAATGTAACACATTTACATGGCTCAAAACTTAAAAGTTACAAAAGGGTATATACAGTGCCTACTACACCCTTCTCTGCAGACAGCCAATACAACTAGTTTCCTGGTGCCTTCACAAAGCTAGTGTATGCATACACATGCAGATATGTATGTGTTCTCTTTTTACAGCATCCTTTTTTTACATAAATGGCAGTGTATACATAGTTCTGCATTTTTTTTCTTTTAAATTATGCTGTTCCCATTGTCCCAATTTTTCCCCCTTTGCCTGCCCTACCCAGCACCCTCCACTCCCTCAGGCAATCCCCACCCCTTTGTTCATGTCCATGGGTCATGAATACATGTAAGTTCTTTGGTTACTCCATTTCCCTATAGGGTACTTTACATTCCCATGGCTATTTTGTGACTACCAATTTGCACTTCTTAATCCCCTCACCTCTTCACCCATTCCCCCATGTCCCCCTTCCATCTGGCAAACATCAAAACGTTTTCCATATATGTGATTGTCTCTGTTCTTCTTGTTTGCTTAGCTTGTTTTTTAGATCCAATTGTTGATAAATATGTATGTATTGCCATTTGATTGTTCATAGTTTTGATCTTCTTTTTCTTAGATAAGTCCCTTTAACATTTCGTACAATAATGGTTTGGCAATGATGTACTCCTTTAGGTTTGTGGGTTGTTGGTTTTTTTTTGTTGTTGTTTTGGTCTGGGAAGCTCTTTATCTGTCCTTCAATTCTAAATGATAGCTTTGCTGGGTAGGGCAATCATGGCTATAGGTCCCTGCTTTTCATGACTTTGAATATTTCTTGCTAATCCCTTCTAGCCTGCAAAGTTTCTTTTTAGAAATCAGCTGACAGTCTTATGGGAACTCCCCTGTAATTAACTAACTTCTTTTGCTGCTTTTAAGATTCTCTCTTTATCTTTAACCTTTGGCATTTTAAGTATGATGTGTCTTAGAGTGGGCCTCTTTGCATCCATCTTGTTTGGGACTCTCTGTGCTTCCTGGACTTGTATGCCTATTTCCTTTGCCAAATTAGTTTTCTTTCATTATTTTTTCAAATAGGTTTCCAATTTCTTGCTCTCTCTCTTCTCCTTCTGGCAACCCTATGATGCAAATGTTGGTATGCTTGAATTTGTCCCAGAGTCTCCTTTCACTATCCTCGTTTTTTAAAATTCTTTTTCTTCTTGATCAGTTGTTTTTTGTTTCCTTCAGTTCCATATCATTGTTTTGTTTCACGGCTTCATCCCCTCTACTCTTGATTCTCTGTAAATTTTTCTTCATTCCCATTAGTATACCCTTCATTTCTGCCTGGGTCTTTTTTATGTTGTTGGGTACTCACTAAGTTCCTTGAGCATCCTTATAACCATTGTTTTGGATTCTGCATCTGAAAGATCACTCATCTCCATTTTGTTTATTTCTTTTTCTGGAGTTTTGATCTGTTCTTTCATTTGGGACTTTTTTTTTTTGTCTCCTCATTTTGGCAGCCTCCTTGTGTTTGTTTCTATGTATTAGGTAGAGCTGCTTTGACTCCCTGTCTTGGTAATGTGGCCTAATATAGTAGGTGTCCTGTAGTAGGGTCCAGTGGCATAGCCTCCCCTATCACTCAAGCTGGGTACTCCAGGTATGGCCTTTATGTGGGTTGAGTACACCCTCCTCTTACAGTTGAGCCTTGACTGCTGCTGGCAGGTCAATTGGAGGGATATATCCAGGCCAGTCAGCTGCAAGGACTGGCCGTGACCATTGACCACCAACCCTTGCCCTCTGTGGAGGATCAGCTGTGCAGGGGCAGGGTGGTGGCGCTCTGACGTGGTCTATAGCTCTCCACTGGGTGTGCAGATTCTGGGGTTTACTGAGTGGTGCAGACTAAGGTCACCCCCCACCTGCGTTCTGCCTGGGGCCACCCTGCATGAGCTACAAAACGATCTGCAGATGGCTGCTACTTGTGCTGGGCTTGGAGGTTCCCCAGTGAAGCCAAACAGTGATCCAAAGCTGGCTGCTGCTAGTGCCAGGCCTGGGACCACTTAGTCAGAGGTATGGGGGCTGAGGGCTTGCTGAGGCTAGCTGTTGCTTATTTGAGAGGATTTAGGAAGATGTGAAACCTACACTGAGATCAGCCATTCATATGGAAAGGCCACTGTTACCAGCTTGGGTAGGCTGTAAATTGGGTGGGGCAGAGCCTCAGGGATTCACCAGGGCAGAGCAAACCATGTGAGCCAGGTTGATGGAGTCTCAGATATGGCACCCACCTGCCAGCTCTGTGGCTCTGTGGCTCTGTGGAGGGAGGGCTCAGAAAAGGAACAATGGCCTCTGCTCACCTTTCTGTCTGGGAGAAAGCTGTCCCACAGCTCTCACTCTGATGCCAAATACTTCAGTTCCTCCCCACGTGCCACTGGTGCCTTTCAAGCTGCTATCCTGGTGCTGGAGTTCAGAGGGAGTGAGTCTGAGTAAGTCTGTATATGGGCCCTTTAAAAGGAACTGCTTGGGAATCTAGTAATTCCTTTCACTGACTCAAACCCCACTGGTTTTTATAGCTAGAAGTTATGGGGGCTTGTCTTCCTGGCACCGGAACCCTGGGCTGGGGGGCCTGTTGTTGGGCTGGGACCCTTCACTCTCAAGATATCCATCATGAATTTTTATCTACCACACATGGATGTGGGACCAGCCTGTTCTGCATCTCTGCTTCTCCACATCTCCTACCAGTCTGGATGGATGTGGTTTCTTTAGTGTCATAGTTGTCAGACTTCTATTCAACTCAATTTCTGACAGTTCTGAGGGATTGTGGTTCTGTAGTTTAGTTGTAATTTTGATGTGGCTGTACGAGGAGGTGAGCCATGTTTACCTACACCTCCACCCTGACCGGAAGTTCTTGCACTTGCTTTTTATATTTAACGTATTTCAGAGATCATGCCACATCTTTGTATGAAGAGCTTTGTGATTATTTTTTTAATGTCTGCATAGTATTTCTCTTTACAAATATACCACAACCTAACCACACCAATCTCTTGCTACTGTTAAGTAATGCTATAATGAGCAATAACAATATTTATTTTTTTAAAAATCAACCTAGCACAACAATACAGTTTCATTGACAAAATCACAGGAATTTCTGGAACCTATCAGTAATCTGGTTAACTACACATCAAAAAATGGCCCATGGAAACAAAGAATTAATTTACACTAGAAATCTGGACCCAGCACTAACAGATGGAATCAGGAAAGCATTAGGTTTCTTGGTTTCCAAATATCTAAAGTATGTTTTTTGCAAGGAAATAAATACAGGGTGAGATAAAGTAGCTTTACAGTTTTTTGTTGGAAAATAATGCAATAAATAATAAAACAAGCATAAACTGTTTCACATACTCACAACTGTAAACCTACTTTTGCCATACCTTGTATGTCAAAAATTAACTGTTTTACATTTCTCTGCTACTCAAATTATCTCTGGATTTGAAAGCAATACAAAAAATAACAATAATTTAAGAATTACTTGGTATAAAAAAAGATTGGTATAAAAAAGAAAAGCCTCCATCTGCCCCCTTTAAGAATATTAACAAGACTACAGCTGCCCAATCTGGAACTAAGTGTCACTTACTGGTAATTATAAGGTGCTGTTTCTAAAAGCCAGCAGCGGCTCCATGAGAGAACAACTTATCCGTAAAAACATCCATGCGAAGCACCACACGTGCGCTTTCCTGACACAGAAATAAATTTTGAAATTGTACTTGAATTTGTGTGCTTGTTCCAAGATGTATTTACATTTCACATGCAGCATTAGAATGAAACAAATGGAGTATCTTGGTAGATAAGAGAGAAAGAAAGAAACCTGGTTTAACTAAATTAAAGCATGTGAGAAGTAAATAAAAACCTGAGATAAGAAATTCGGTGCAATATGAGACACTTAAAATGTTTCCTGACCTTATTGTTCCATCTTCTAAAAATAGTCTGAATCAATTATACTACTCAAAAAAAAAAGTCTCAGAGAATAGAGGAAGAATTAAAATGTTATCTAAAACCCCTGAAGTTCAGAACAGAGGCATCCACAGACAGCTTTCTTCACTTCTTCTCTATTGCTAAATATTGAGCATTCCAGGGCCTTTGTTACTGGCTTGATATGTGTTATTTAATTTTCCCAGGTAAAAGAATGGAGGTGTAATGAGGAACACTCTAATATTTGACTTAGAAAAATAATGCAAAATATTCCAATTTTTAAACTATTTGGTGAAGTGGTTCTCAAATGACAAACAGTAGACACCTTCCAAGCCTCTTCTTAACCAGCAGCTTGTGGCAGTTACCTGGGGTGCTTTAAAAAGTCTTCTAAATGCTTGGGCCCCAATTGGGTAATTTTAAAGTTACCAGTTAAAAAAAATAACAGTAGTGCGCGATGGTGATGAAAGATAATTTAAGCAGTGCAAGTCCCCTTGCCCCAACTCCCTACAGATAATCACTATCACCAATGTCCTCTGCAGATTATATATTTCATTTACAAAGGAGATCACATTATACATGTTCTGCAAGCGGTTTCTGTCATTTAGCAATATACCTGAACATCTCTCCATATCCGTACATCTAGATCCATCTTGATTTTTCAACAGCTACCTAGCACTCCATTTTTTAGATGTATGAGTTCTGTCCAGAAGGTATCCAGCCATGTAATATGAAAAATAGAGACATTTATTGAAGAAGATATAAGAAACATTGTACATAGGACAATGATGTCTCAGTCCCCAAGTAGGCACCTTGGGACCTCACACAGTCCTCTCAATCACCATCAGCTGCCCCACTGTTATTTTCCTGAATCTCTTCAGGAATGATGGCCTGAAATCTCTTCCCTTTCAAAGGTGATTTTAGTTTTGGGAAAAGCTAGAAGTCACAGGGCACCAAATCTGGGCTGTAGGGGGCCTGAGTCACCTGGGTGATTTGATGTTTTGCCAAAAAGCTGTGCATGAGAGATGGTGCATAAGTGGGCGTGTGTGGTGATGAAGCTGCCAATCGCCAGACGCCCATAGCTGTGGCCTTCTGAGTCATCCAAATAGTTTCCATAGAAGACTGTTCACTCTTAATGCAAAATTTGATGCAGATTCACTGCTCTACTTGCTCAGTCATTTTGAATACGATGGTCACACAGTACATGTGCTCACTGAGTGGCCTCTACGGCCCCCACTGGTTAGTACAGTGAAGTGATCGTTGTTCATGCAAGCACATTCCAGTCCACTCTCCTTGGCTGCCAGATTAAATCAACATCATGCAAACCGTTCTTGTTATATTAATAATGGCCGGACTTTTTCTGGACAGACCTTGTATTATCACTTATTTAAGTGGTCCCTTATTGACATTATTATTTATTTCTTTTACTATTACAATTAACACTACGATGAACATCCCTATAAATCCATATCTTACTGTCTTGTTATGAGTAGACAGTGTGGTAGGCATAATTCTAAAATGACCTGCAACGACCTACACTTTTGTGTGGCCTGTGCCCCTTTGGGTGGGTGGACCCATGAACATGCTAAGACCCCCATTACATTTCATTATGGTGAAAGAGAGATTCTCCTGGGTGGGCCTGGGCCAAGCAGGCCGGCCTGTGAAAAGCAGAGGGTTTTCTCCAGCTGGGTAATCACAGAAGAGGAAGGCAGGGAGAGGCACTGGGGCAGCCTGGAAGAAGGCAGACATGCATGCTGCGACCTAAGTACCTGTGGAGCCCGGAGCAAGGACCTGCAAGCAGGAAAATGCGAGTCTTAATCCTACAGTCACAAGGGTTGTGGCTAGTGAGCTTGGAAAAAATCCCAAGCAGCAGATGAAAACTGCAGCCCTGGCGGCATCGTGATTTTGGCTCAGTGAGACCCTGAACAGAGCATTCAGCCATACTGTGCCTGGCCTACAGGAACTGGTAGGGAATGTGTGTTGTTTTAAGCATCTAAATTTGTGGTAATATGTTATGCAGCATTAAGAAAATCGATATAATTGGTACAACAAATTCCTAGAAGACAAATTGCTGGGTCAAAATGTTTACAGATACTCCAAAATCGCTCTTTAAATACTTTTTACATCAGTTTAAACACTCACCACAGTAGATCTAAATTTTTTAAACTCCCTGATTATTATCTGCTGATTTACAGTGTTTGTTCCAGTAAGTCCCAAGGGATGGAATGATTTGTATCTTGCCCATCAGTAGCTGGCTTTTCTGTCCAAGGAATTTTTTTAAGTGTTCATACTCCAATACTTCTTACAGGAAGAACTACCTTTCCTCTTAGACTCTGCTAGGAGAAGAACTATCATACAGCTACCAACTCCAAAATGGAAAGCTGTTGGCAACTGAAGTCAATATGAGCATATGGACGCTACCAAATTGTAATCCACCTACAAGTAAAGGGACTTTATGAGGTGGGGAAGAAGTTGAATGAACTCTGAGTCTTTAAAAACAAATTTAAAAGTTTTCTTCAATATTGAATACTCTCCTGGGAATAAAGCTTTAAATATTTTATAATATATTCCTCCAAGACAGTAATCTGAAGAAAATTATGAACAGGACACAAAGTGAAACCCATAATTAAAATATCAATTATATGAACACCAAAGTATTTTTATATGTTCAGGATTATTTAGGGAAAGAGGTAGATTTTAGAGCCAGACAGGATCCAAGAGATTTAGTTTACCTTCCTTGTTTTTACAGAGAATATGCTAACATTTTAGAAATCAATAAAGGTATAATTTTTTTTTTAAATTTCAGTATTTTCCTTTCACTGTACAGACTGATACATAACTTTCTGGAGTGCTATTAAAGTATTTACTAATACTTTAAAATGTTCATACCCTCAGACCTAGCAATTCTCTTTGAGAGTTTGTCCTAAAAGATATAAATCATAGATGATTATTCATTGAGTAGATTTAATTCAACCAATATTTGGTAAGCATCTCCTATGAATTATTAGTTATGGTTCTCAGAAAGCAACAATGAACAAAGCATGTGCCTGCCATCATGGGACTTTAAATTCTAGTGGAGACAAAGACAATCAATAAGTAAATATATTAAAAAAATATATCATTTAAAAAAAATCCTCGCCTGAGGATATTTTTATTGATTTGAAAGAGACAGAGATAGAGGGGGAGAGAGAGAAACATAAATGTGAGAGAGAATCGTCAATCAGGTGCCTCCTGTATGCGCCTAGACCGCCCGATCAAACCTACAACCTAGGTATGTGTGCTGACCAGGAATCAAACCTGCAACATTTTGGTGCACAGGATAATGCTCCAACCAACCGAGCCACACTGGCCAGGGCTTACATAAAATATATAAAAATTTCAGGTGTTGATAGATACTATGAAAAACGCAGGGTGTGAGAGTAAAATGATGAGATTTTAATTTAGAAAGAACAACCAGCAGAGAAAATCTCTGAAGAGATGTGATGAATGAAGGAAGGATGTAGGTCTTACAGGCAGACAGGTATCTGGGTAAACAAGAAACAAGGAGTTCAAATCCCCAGGGACAAGTTCTCCCAAACATGCCTGATACAGTCACCATTACACTGAAAGTTAGTTAACAGCAATTGTGAGTACCTAGATTCTGGTCAAAGAAATTGGTGAGGTGTTTTTTTTCCCTTAATTTTTAAAAAAATCAGCTAGTAATGTTTTGACTGTCAAAAAAAGTTCTACCTTTAATAATAAATTTTTTGCACTGGCTGAGTGGCTCGGTTGGAGTGTCGTCCCATAAACCAAAAAGGTTGTGGGTTTGATTCCTGGTCAAGGCACAAACCTAGGTTGCCAGTTTGATCCCTGGTTGGGGCATGAATTGGAGGCAACCAATTGATGTTTCTTTTCCTCCCTCTCTCTTCTTCTTTCTCTAAAATCAATAAACATAACCTCGGGTGAGGATTAAAATAATAATAATGATAATAAACCTTTTTTTTTTTACTATTACAATATTATTTATAGTTGGAAACAACCTAAATGTCCTACAGTTGTTACTAAATTGACTACGTACACAATACATTCATAAAATGAAATAATTTAAAAACATTAAAATATTTTAAAATGACATTAAGATATTTAATGATAAAAATTAAGATAAAAATTAAGATATTTTCCTTGCAAGGTAAGGGAAAATGCTATTACATAAATTGAAAAGAGAAAATTATTAAACAGTCCATATGAGCCAAATTTTATTTAAAAAACAAATACATATATATTTCAACCATTTCATGTTAGGTTTTTACATATACAGAAAAGAATAGATGTGCACCTAAAACCTGTGTAATTTTGTTAACCAGTGTCACCCAATAAATTCAATTTGAAAAAACAAAGGAAAAAAGACTACATCCCAAATATTGAGATAACAGTGAGTATCTTTTGCTGGTATGATTGTCAGCAATTTTTATCTGTTTTTGACTTTTCTGTGTTTTCCAAATATATTACATGTAATACTTATAAAAATAGGGGGGAAACCCAAAAGTAATTTTCCAAATAAATGTGTTAAAAGGTGGAATTTTAGTTCTTACCAGAAAAAAGAAACAGGAAGCACTTGAGCTCCATTAGTTTCTTTTCTCTTTGTGTTTGATTCACTTTGGGACTGGCAACAGGGCAACTAGGAAAGCTCTGGAGAAGCGATTATACTTACATTCCTGTTTGAAGGTGAAATACTCTGTAAGGTGCCTGCATTCATGATTTCCCCGAAGCAGAAACAATGTTTTGGGATGATTAATCTTTAAACTCCATAAAAACAGTACACACTACAAGACAAATACAAGCATAAAATTTTTATTTGTGATCATGATAACACACAAACATAACTTATACAAATTCAAATGACTTGTAATGACACTTCTTATTACTATTCCCAAGGTGAAACACGAAACCTTCAGCTTTTGAATGTGATGTGCCATGGCCCTAGAACTGACAGAGCACAGAGAGTAGTCTTCATAGAAACCTCTCCTTAGCTTCTGTTCCATGTTCTGTACAAATATCTAGAACTCTGTGACAAAACCACCCACACATCTATAATATATACCTTAGTCCTAAAACCTTTATTTTAATTAATGGAGAAACACTAGAGACATTTTCACTAAAATCAGGAACAAGGCAAAGATATCCACTATCTCTGCTATTGTTCAACACTGTACATAGAGGTATTAGCCAATGGAATTAAATTAATTGATTACAGAGTTAAGAATGGGTAAAAAAAAAGCCTTTCTATTTGCAGATAATATAATATGATAATGAACCTAAAAAACTCCAGAAAATCAGTGATAAAACTCAAATAATAAAAAAGTTCAGTAACAAAGCAGGATATAAAATTAATACAAAATCAATAATCTTCACACACACAAACAATAAGTAGGACACAATGATAGAGAAAACTCCATTTTATAATAGCAGTAAAGAAGATTAAACACATAGGAATAAATTTATGTACAAATCTTATACCAGGAAATATTTATAATACTCCCAAGGGATACAAAGTAGATATACACAAAAAGAAAGACATTCCCTATTCTTGGATGGGATGATTCAACTTTAAATCTTCCTAATTTAATTTATAATACCATTGCCATTCCAATAAAAATATCAGCAAACTATTCTGTGGAGTTAGACAAGTTGATACTAAAATGTATATGGGAAAAAAACATGCAAGAACAGTCAGGAAACAGCCAGAAAAACACAGAAAAGGAAAAGTTTTTTTGGGTGGGGGGAGGAGACTAGCTCTAGCAGATACTAAAACACACTATAAAGTTTCTACAATTAAAGCAGTGGTCCTGGCACATTTTCCCAGAATTTAATATTGTTTCTCAACATAGATTCTAACAACCACGTGAAAAGCATAATTTTCAAATAGTGCAGGATGTTTTGTATACCTGGACCCTGCTCATTAAATGTCAGTGGAATCTCTCAATTATTGCTACAAAATATTAACTCATATGTCATTGTACATAATTATGAGTGCATCTGCAATGTAATTTCTCAAAAAATGGAATTTTTGAATCAAAACATATGTACATTTTGAGACAGACATTGAAAAATAAACATTATAACGCTTAAATATATAGCCCTGGCTGGTGTGGCTCAGTGGACTGAGAGCTGGCCTGTGAACCAAAGGGTCACAGATTCAATTCCCAATCTAGGGCACATGCTTGGGCTGCAGGTTTGATACCTGGGTGGGGCATGTATGGGACGCAACAACCAATCAATGTTTTTCTCTCTCTCACCCCTTCTTTTCTCTACGATCAATAAACATATCTTCAGGTGAGGATTAAAAATATAAATCAATCAATCAATCAATCAATAAACAAACTTAGATGGCTTTTTTCTTTTTTCTTTTTTTGGTTGACGATCATTTTTGACATAATTTGCATAAAACATTCCAAGGAAAAATTATATTAAAACCATATAGAAACTTAGAAAGCACTTTCTCTTTTCTATACTTACCTTTCCCAATCAAGAACATTATATATCTTTTGATTTATTTGCATCTTTATTTAGACTCCTGAAAAGACCAACTTACCTTTCTGAAGCAATAATATACATAAAAGCATCATCCAGATCCACACTATGTTTTAATTTGGTTGATATACTTTTCAGTCTCTAATCTTGAGTTTTATTTCCTTAAATTATACATCAAGATGCCATTGCATAATTATCTTGTACAATCCAATGACAAGGTCATGATTATCAGAAGATCTGTTTAGACACTCGATTACTTCCTTATTTCCATGTGAACAGAATTTTTACTCCAGTCGAAAATCATTTTCTGTATGCCAACAATTGTTCATCAGTTGGTCATCTGATACCATTTTCTGTAGATGGCTGCCTTGCATTTAGTGTGTTCTATGCTGATAATGTTCCTTTTAATCCTTTCTCTTATTGCAAAATCAAGTAAAGGAAACCAAAGTTTAGTTTCCCCTACCACAGAGGAAGTATTTTTTAATAGGTACAAATGCAGAAGGAACATCAAAGGGATCAGAAGAAGTGAAACTTCGCTATTCTGCTTTATCAGTGACTTTTGGATGAGTCCCTGGTGTACTAATCAAAGCCCACATCACTTCAGGAAAGATCAAGCTTGTGCTGGGCATGAAGAAAATCCTCATGCCTTAATCCTCTCATAAAGACTCAAGGAAAGAAAAATTAACTATGGGAAGAGAAAATAAAGTTAACTAAAGTTCTCTGAAAACAATTTGTCAATGTGTATCAAAAGTCTTAAGAACACACTCTTTTATCCAGTTATTTCACATATAAGGATCTGATTTAAGGAAATATCAGAAATGCCATCAAAGATGTATTAAAAGGTGTTAACTGCAGCAGTAGGTAGAACAGAAATATTTAGTAAACGACCCTGTACCACATACAGTACCAGTGATATAATATCCAACTAACTGTTGCTTAATCCATAAAGTCTTTTAAAATACCTCACAAAACACATAGTTGGGAGGAGGGATGTCCAGGTTTAGTGCACTAGCTCAACATCAGTGCCAAGAAGCCACGCTCTCTCTACCTCTTTGACCTGTGAGTCACAGCAGGTCTGCTTTCACCTTTAATTAACAGCACCTTCTCACGGTCTCAAAATAGCTGCTACAGTACTCATTTGAAATGATATACTGAAAGGGGGCATCCAAAAGCTTCTGCCTTACAAGAGCCTTTTCATCTGGAAAGAAAATGTTTCAAAACATAAACACACTTGGTTTTCCCAACCAAAAAACAAAACAGAGCAAACACCCAGTAGACTTTCTTTATATATTACTGGGCAAAACAGGATCTTGTGTCTACCCCACACCAATCCACTGGTGAAAGGGAATAACTTTCACGACTGGATCAGACCAACATGAAGTCCATCCCTGGGGCTGGGAAAAGAGCCTTCCCTCCCTGAAATCAAAGGTTCTCCCTGAACCCCCTATTCCATTTATCTGAAAACAAAAACAAAAACAAAACCACAGAGATTTTGACAGCAAGGAAGAAGAAAAAGGTAGGCAATAAGGAAGACCTGCTACAAATCTAATTATCCAACAACAGGAATGATGAAATTGAGTATCTACTATGTGTTAGGCATTGTACACGGTCCTCACATGAAGAATACTGCTGATACTCGAATACATACTTTTGTATTATGCTGAAAGATCTTTTCATAAGAGTATCTTTTCTACTAGACTGTCAGCTCCTATAGCTGGTATGACTCATTACTTTATCCTCAGAGCCTGCCATAAAGCCAGCACTCAAGAAGCATTCGTTGATGAGTGAGGAAAATAATACATAACAAAATATTGGGAATATGCTATATATGTATAAAAATCATTGTGCATTTTTGTGTATGCTTTATTGAATATATTGATGCACTGAAACTTCTTAAAGTACGTGAGTTAACAATCAGAAGACAATCTGGCACAATATTTATCTTTTTAAAAAGTTTCATTAAATGACTAATTAAAACTTCACTAAGTTCTGTATTCTTCTCTTCAACCTCTAGAACCTCCTCATGCTGGCAAATACACAAAGAGGCAAACACTCAATGTATCTTTCAAACATCCATACTTCTGACTTACTGTCTATTGAAACATGAATAGAAAATAGGAATATAAAAGCTTTCCAATGATACACGCCTACAAGCCTGATCTCTACCCCAACTCAGGTACCTATTTAGAGACTAGGAATTTACTGAGCAGTAGGGAAAATGTGCTTATTTTCTTAGTTTCTAACATTAACCTTTGTCCTCATAGATGACACTGAACTTTTGACGCACTGGCGGGTAACTCTGCATTTTTCTGATTCAGAATTTTGACTGCCTATCTAACTGAAGAGTAAGATCTCTTTCTCTTGTCACTTATTTTTCTGGCAGTTTTAGAACAACTGCTGCTTCTCTGGTTGAGCACCAGGGAAGACAACTGAGTTGAATTTAGGAGGGATGCTGTGTGAACAATAAGCCTTTAACCACCAGGAACACAGTGGAGTGAGGTTCTCACAGTCTGAGGGAGAGGCAAAACTAAAGACTACAAGAACAGTGATAGGCACCTCATGCTTATTCCAGGCACATTACAAATTCGATTACCCACACTATTTCAAAGTTACTTCTTTTATTTGCCAAAAATGTCCAGCTGAATAAACAGACATTAAATATAAATGTGTTGTGGTTGTATTGTACTCAAGCCCTTGCATTAAGTTCTAAAACTTTTCTACATAAAAACGTAGTTTGTTTTGATTGTAATCTTTTTCTCATCATTTAATTTCCAAAATATATAAAAGTAAATTGTGAGGTTTCACATTAACTTCATTAACTAATCATTTTTTCCTTCAATGAACAATCATTAAGTGCTTACTCTATGCAACAGCATCAGAAACCACTCCTACAATAAGCTAAGCGCCTGCTCACCTAGTGCAGGCAGTCGCTCTAAGAGCTCAGGGTAGCCCTGCCGCTTATGGTCTCACCATTAAGGCCAGCCACCCCAGTTAAGGTGGACAGCAATTCCTGTCACTTATACACAGCCTGCACACTACCTTCAAAGAGCAAAGGTTAGGAAACATTTAACTTATTTGCAAAGCTGGGTATTAATATAGCCTTCTATTTGTCAAACTTCCTACTGGATGAAAAAAAAGGAAAATAATTTTTATATCAATTAAAACATTTTGCTATCATTTTATTGAAAATAACAACGTTTATAAATTCTGTCAATGTTCTCATTTTAGTTTTTTTTCTACCAAAGAATGGGAGGCAAATTCTTTTAAAAAGACCACATGATAGCTCCAACGTATCCAGCTTCATTTTTACCTCTATGCTGAAATAGCCTCTGTCCACGTAATCACCCAGAAAGAGGTAGCGTGTGTTGCTAGGTGAGCCTCCAACTTCAAACAACTTCATCAGGTCAAAGAATTGTCCATGGATGTCACCACACACTAGGAGGAAAAAGACACAGGGTGAGGTGAAAAAGTGTGCCTTAGCAAACAAAGGGCAGCACACGAAGAAGGATCACAATTCAACTTTCATATCATTTTACTTTTGACTGGGCTGCTCTGGAGCTGTTGTCAGTCTATTGGCACTGAACAGCCCTTCTGGAAATAAAAGACACTTTAAACTGTGTTTCTTCCACGAACAAAAAACACGTTAAAAAGTCCTCAAACTGTCTCATCATTCCTAGAGAAACGACTACACATTTTAGTTGGTTATTTGTGATCATTTCTTAAATTAGCTCAAATCAGAGTGCCACCAGGCAAACACTTCTCCTACCCGTGACTGGAGCATCTACTTCTATCATCGTCTTCTCTTGCCGCAGGATGGCAGCCCCGTCATTGATTATCTTCAGGGCTACTTCCTCTTCCAGTCGCCCTTCCTTCACCAAGTGGTTTTTCAGGACATCAATGTTAGGTTTCCCATTCTCAAACACTTCTTTCAAAGTAAGCCGTTGGGTTGGAGGGAAGGGGACAGCTAGAGAAAGAGAAAAACATTATTTAAAATACTTAAATGTATAGAGAACAACCATGAACACATTTCTTTAATTTAACAAATTAAACTCAATATATCACTGTGGTTTCACACCCTTACCACCAGAGCTACATGGGAAAAATTCCAAATTACTGCATATTATGAATGATTGGTTCTAATTTTTCAAAAGGCCACAGTTAAAGTCAGTCATTTAAAGGATATGTATATGTATGTGTGTACAAAGTATAATGTTTTTCATATAAACATTAAAGACTTGAAGTTGATTCTGTAAATAAGCTAAAAGTGAGAAAAGGGACTAGATGATACGATGTTACAAATAAAACCATGGTTAAAGAAAACAAACAAAAAGAAATCACAACACTAAAAGAACATTTATTTCTTCCAAAGAACTGACCTGGGAAACCAGAAGTTTGTTCCAAAAATTTGACTTTAGTTCCTGATCAGGGGAATCATAGTTGGATACTTTATTCTTAAAAAGTAGTTGCTTAAAATGTTACTGATAACAAGAACAGCACTAAAAAGAATATCCCTGAGAATAACTTGCTACAACAACAGAGCATATTCTTGAGAATAGATATGGAGGTCTACTTGTGTTTTCTGACCTGGAAATGCTAACTTCAGTTTATGCTGAACATAAAGTTTATATAATATCATGGTGAATTAGGAGCTTCAACAAAAATTCTCTTTGACATTTTTAAATTGGTTGTCATCTTCTATTTAACTATGTTATGATGAAGTCTATTTCAGATTCCCTGTGATCTAATAGCCTCAAGTCTATAAACCACAAATTTAAGAGGAGGGGTTCATTTTAACTTGTGATTTATGTCTGGTGGTTCTACTTCTAACTTTGTGGAAGTGTTATTAAGAACCAAGGTGAGGGCTGGGTGAAAAAGGTCTGAAGGGATTAAGAAGTTCAAATTGGTAGTTACAGAATGGCCATAGGGATAACAGCATAGGGAATATAGTCAATAATATTATAATAACTATGAATGGTGTCAAGTGGGTAGAATTATTGGGAGGGGATCATGTCATAAATTATGTAATTGTTTGACTACTATGCTGTACACCTAAAACTAATATAAAATAATACTGAATGTCAACTGTAGTTGAAAAATTTTTTTTTTTTAATTAAAAATTTTTTTAAAAGAACCAAGATGAAATCTACCGGCACTTAAAAATTTTCAGACTTGATTTAACCACACCATTTTGTATTATCTACAACTAAAGAAAGTCCTACAGTAGGCTTTGTCATGCTCTAAGCTACCACATGACTCATTTTGACTACTCAAAGCTCATTGAAAAAATGATAATAGCTATTCAACCAGGAAATGACTCTCTTGAGAGAGGGACCACACATACATAGCCCAGTCTACCCAGGACAGTCCTAGACTTCAACTGTTCTCCTAGTATAGTTGCTAAAAGTTCTCCCTTTCATTCTCAAAGTATCTCAATTTGAAGGACAAATGATTCTTTGTGTTATTCAGATGCACTATCAGTGTACTATTTTAACAGAAAAATCTACTTCTTAAAACAAAAATAAACCCTGGATGGGTAGCTCAGCTGGCTAAAGCATCATCCTGATAGGCCAAGGTCGTGGGTTTGATCCCCAGTCAGGGCACATACAAGAATCAACCAATGAATGCATAAATAAGTGGAACAACAAATCAATGTCTCTCTCTCTCTGCCCCCCACCCTTCATTCAAATCAATCAATCAAATTAATTAAAGTAGAGCAAGAATAAAATATTGCGATAAATCTTTTATTCATCTGGTTGAGTCTTCAAAACCTGAACAGGTTTCCTTAAATATTTTACTAAAATTTAATGGTACTACGGTTGTGTATAACAACAAGATGATATTTTATAGTTTAGAGATTCTTACTGAAATATTTTCAGATGAAGTTTTATGCTATTTGATATAATTATATTTAGATAATGGGGGGCGGAATGAGCAGTGTTATAGATGGGTGATGTTCATTTGGAAGTTCATAATGCTTTCCTCTCTACCATTGTAATATGTGTGAAACCCTTACAATAAAAAAGAAGTAGAAAGAATTACCAAAAAAAAAAAAAGAGTATAAACTTTAGAGAAAACTTCTTTCGAGAAATTTACATGAGGCTCAGTCAAGACCTCTATTTAATCTAATTTCTTATAGATGACATCAGAGAACCACCAGTACTCTGAAATCTTGATTCAAAAAATAGAAAAATGGAAGATTTCACACTTAACCATTCCTCTTTTGTACTTAATTTACCTCTTTAAACTCTTATTCTCCACCCTTTCCCAGTTTTGAAATGAACTGTACAGAAAGTCTGTTTCTTTTTAATCTCCCACGTTGTAAATCAAAGAAATTGGTCAACAATCTAAGAATGACATGAAATAAGATAAAATCAAATATATTGGAATCGTCAAAAAAAGTATCATAATAGAGACAGTACGAGACACAAGACATCCATAGAAATTATTTAACTTCTACCAGTAGTATTACTACAGGTTAAAATAACTTTCCTCCAGTTATAATCAGAAAAGTTTACAAAATATAATCCACTTTCCTTTATATCATAAAAGTTATGTAAGTACAGGTGACAACAATCTAAGGAGCTCCTGAGGGAGGAATTCAGAGAGATATTTTTTCTTTCTCTCAAATCTTTCCGTTGTAATTTATTTAAAACAAAACAAATAAACAAATCACTTAGTTAAATGAAAGCAAAAGCAAGGTTGAAGTTGGGTCAAGGGGATTAAGTCCAGCTAAGAGAAATGGGACACAGCTGAGCCAGGAACACTAAGAAGAATCAGGATTGGCTTGGGACATGCATAACAGAAAGTTTCAAAGAGTCCTAGATTTTTAGGGCAAATGAAATCAGTACCTGTGAAATCAGGAAATAAGAATCTTGAGCTTTAAAGGAGTGGGCCCTACCTCACCTCAAGTTAGTCCTGGCTAAGTTTAGAAGCCCTGAATTCTATCTCCCTTCCTTTAATAGCTATTTCTACCAGCACTATAGTTGAGGTGATTCATAGAAGAGTGGGAACAGCCACAGTCCTGAGGAGACTAAAGGAAATCCAGCTAAGTTTAATCACGAAAGGAAACAGCGGAAACTTTCCAATGAAATTTTAAATCTCCATTTTTTAAAAAAATATGCCTCCAATACAGAGTAACCATATGTATGTATGCCTATTGTGATATTCCAAGTTTGTTTATTTTGTCCTGATGTAATTATTGGTAGTGCCCCCCTCCTTTACTCTCAAGTACCTGTTTTGAATGATATATCCAGGAACAACACTTATTAGAATCCACAAATGTAGATGTTTGGGTCTCAGGCCTGTGGAATGAGAACTCAAAAAGTGAGGATCCTGCACAAGGTATTTGCATGTTAACAGGTGCCCCAGGCAATTCTTGTGCAATTAAAATGGTGTTAGAGTAAAATAGGATAATGCTTAAAGGAAATTCTAAGACACAACTAATCTCAGATATCAGCACCTTTTTTCTCCACTCATCACATAGTCACAGTTGACTAGTCTTCCAGTCCTTTCTTAGAGTATCTACTGTGGCCACATGGCTACAAGGAGTTTGGAATTTCTGAGGGGGGAAAAAGCGACTATAGAGTAGTGCCTTGTAAACCATCTATGGGAACTCCCCCAGCCCCAATCCGTCAAAACCAATACTTTGTAAAATGTACTAAAAATAAATTACTAGAAAATTGATCACATGCACGAATGTTGTGTCAATGTCAAATGGCTAGAAAAGCTTTTACTGATCCTCTGCACTCATCGCAGTTAGTAAGGACTGGTGCACGGACATGACGCTGGTCCAGAGACACTTTTAGTAACACTGGTGCGGATAAACCGGGGTTTGAGGAGAGAAGTAACAAACTAGAGCCAGAATTGGATATTGTGCATCTGTAAGCCCAAGTCTGGAGATTTCAGTAAATCTAACGGACACAAAAGATGATGTTCAACTGACTTCGCTACTCACTTCACAATGAATAGTAACCTTGCTCTAAGGACCCAAACCCCAGACAAATTCACTTCCAACTGCCTTTCATGGCACACAGGATTACACTCATAAAAAATACAACCTGAACACTTCGACAGCAGGCAGATAAACAAGCTGAAGTTTAGCCTCTAACATCTTATGAACTGTAACATAAAAGTTGTTCCTTGCATCTTTTCTTCTGCGGCTGTATGTTGCCTCTTTATTCCATTTATATAGCGGTCATTTCCTTTGTATATATCCCCAGAAGTAGAATTGCTGGGTCATAAAGCAGTTCCATTTTTAACTTTCTGAGGAAACTCCATACTGCTTTCCACGGTGGCTGCACCAGTCTGCATTCCCATCAACAGTGCACAAGGGTTCCCTTTTCTCCACATCCCTACCAGCACTTGTTGTTTGTTGATTTATTGATAATAGTCATTCTGACAGGTGTGAGGTGATATCTCATTGTGGTTTTAATGCATTTCTCTGGTGATTAGTGCAATTGAGCATCTTTTCATATGCCTATTGGCCATCTGTATGTCCTCTCCAGAGAAGTGGCTATTCAGGTTTTTTGCCTGTTTTTAAATTGGACTTTTTTTGGAGTTGAGTAAGTTCTTTATAAATTTTGAATATTAACCAAGGACATGCATCTTAAGAGAAAGCCAGGAGAAACCTGTATCCTTCTTACATCATAGCCTCAAAAGCCATGCAGCATTATTCCCACCATACTTAATTGGCTGGAGCAATCACAACGTGCCAAGTGCAAGGGAAGAGGAAATAGATCCCACCCATTGACACAAAGCAGCAAAATTCTGTGAAAGCATGCGAAACTAGAAATATTGTTGTGGCCATTTCTTGAAAATAGAACCTGGTAATACTTTCTCTACTCAGAAGGGGGGAAAAAAGCCGAGTCATCAATGCCTCTAACAATACCTTTAAATCAGAGCCCATTTTAAATGGGCCATTCTGTATTTTCCAAGCTATTATCAAATAAGAATATCTATTAACACAAAAACATTAAAGTAGATTATTCTCAAATGTTTCAAAATAATTTAGGATGCCACATTAGAAATTGTATGTACTAAATATTTTCTGATTTGCCAATTGTCAAAATAAAACAAGAACTCATGATTTTTCCTACTAAATAAACAGAAGGGATAAAAATGCAAGAATAAATATTGATATAAAGCATATATTTTAGAAATACTTGATTCAAATTAAAATGTAGTTCCCATTAGAAAATGACTAGTAACTCCTGATTATAATAGTTCTTAACTTCTAACTAAAATACATATGAAAATAAGAAAACAAAATAAAAGGTCTCACTATAAAAATTATAAATGATTGACAACAACCTACCAAGTCTCTTCAAGGAATTCGTTCAAGTAATTTTATTGAAAGTTGCTGCTATGTGTTAGGCACTGTTCTAGGTACTAGTAATAGAGTTTTGATCAAGATAAATATCTTGATGTACAAATCATAAAATGTTCCCTTCTAAATACCATAATTCACTTACTATATCATAATTTACTTAACCAATATCCAATTTTTGGAAATTTCAGTTACTGTTACATATTTTGCTGTTACAATGTCTGTAATAGAGTATATTTTTTAAAAATGGCTGTAAAAATATTTCCCACTCCATGTACTCTTCTGCAATGTGACACTGCTTCTCCTCTCTCAAGAAGTGGAGTCTAATTCCTGTCCCCTAGAATCCAAGCTAGCCTTTCTGACTTGCTTTAACCAATAAATGGCAGCAGCCAGGACTCTCGGCTCCTGCCTTGGTCTCCCGGACGCTTGTTGGAACCCTTGTTGTCCAGGGCAGCAGGTGCTCCCGTCAGTAATCCCAGAGGCGCCAGGCCCTGCGTGACCTCAGACCAGGCACATTCGCTTCACTCAAGCTTAAGCAGACACTACAAACACTGGGTTGGCTGAAAAGTCCACATGGTTTGTTCAGAAAATTAAAAGACACAGTTTTCATTTTCACCAATAACTTTATTGATTTGGGTGTTTTGAGTATGTCAGCTATCTCCCATGTGATACATGTTGATTTTTCTCAATTAATGTCTCAATTTGATCACTGTCAACTTCAACGGGTCTACCTGACCGTGGAGCATCGTCCATAGAGAAATCTCCAGCACTAAACTTTTCAAAACACTTTGGAACCATTTGATCGATTCCCAGACACTGCATAAATCTTTTTTTGCCTTTCAGTTGTGTTTTTACCTTTCTTGAAGTAATAAAGCATAATATGCTGAAAATGTTGCATATTTTCTTCCATCTTCAATACTAAAATGGCTACACAAAAATTCACCAATTTTTATAAGGTTTCTTTAATGCATGTTGATATGACAGCTGTCACGCTACAATCAAAACTGTTTTGAATGAAGTTAAAGACAACTAAGTGCTATTAAAGCCCATGTTACGGAAAAAACAAAGGAACTTTTTGGCCAGCCCAATATTTACAGAGCACTTACTATGCGCAAACACTAAATAGGCTGTTGGCATCATCAGTTAAAAATAAAAAGACAGCCCTGGCTGGTGTGGCTCAATGGATTGAGTGCTGGGCTGCAAAACAAAGGGTTGCTGGTTTGATTCCCAGTCAGGGCACATGCCTGGGTTGTGGGCCAGGTCCCCAGTGTGGGGCACGGAAGGGGCAACCACACATTGATGTTTCTCTCTCTTTCTTCTCCTCTTTTCTCTCTAAAAATAAACAAAATCTTTTTAAAAAAAAAAAGACAAAAATTTTGCATGGCAAGGGGAAAAAATACCATCCCAAAGATACAATGAAAGAGCAAAGCATCGAAAATAAAAGATACAGAAGACATGTTTATGAAGCTAACAAAAATAAAAAATAAGACAACATGGCCTCTATGCAATAGCAACATAAAGCAATCATGAGATGAAAAAATGGCTGGTTCAGAAAGCGGAGAATTGCTGGGAGAGAGCAAAGAGCAGAAATCAAAATGCTAAAAATAAAATATGTAATATGGAAGACAAAATAGAGAAGTTCTTTGAGAATGCCAAGGGAAAGGACACATACAAAAATAACACGAGGTGACCTACAGAGAAGGGACAATGGAGAGCCAAAATAAGAGTTAATGATATTCCTGAAGATATAAATTAGAACCAAGGTGACAGGGGAAATATTCAAAATAAATTAGGTAACTTTTCTGAGCTAGAAGTTTGTTTAAACTAATTAAATTGGATTTCTGTATGTCAAGAAAAGTTAATCAAGAGTCACATCCTTAAAAAAATTTTGAATTACAAGGATAAAGAAAAAAAACTTAATTCACAATGGTCTACAGGTTTTTTCCTGAAACATTAAATTTTTAACCTGTTATAACATGTATAGAAATCTAAGGAGAAAACGTTGTGACCTATAAATTTTGTACCCAGCCCATAATCTATGCTATGAGTGAAGGTTATAGAAAGACATTCACAGAATCAAAGGGACTACCTCAACACTTCAGGTAATACTCTATTTCTCACTGTGGATGCTGGTCACACAAGTGTGTTCTCTTTGTGAAAAGTCATCAAGGTGTATATTTAGAATCTGTGCACTTTTGCACATTTAATGGAATAGGAAAGAAAGAGAGAAGGAGAGAGAAAGTAAAAGGGAAGGGGAAGGGGAAGGGGAAGGGGAAGGGGAAGGGAAGGGATAAAGAAAAGAAACTCCCTTGTTTGTCTAAACTGATTCACTCCCTAAGGGCTCCTGACAGCTGAGTTTTTACGGTATCTTGTATATTAGTATTATCTTTAGTGGACTATTATCATTAATAGAGCAAGAGAGTCCAGCTTATCAATGTGTCAGCAGGGAAATACTACTGCACTGAGCTCCAATATCAGTTTGCATCTTCAGCTGAGATATTCTGGCATTATAATTAGTATAAGAGGCCAGAAGAGGTAAAAGGAGGCACATGTGCTGTTTTAATTTTTAAGTTTGTTTAAAACCTCTTTTCAAAGCATTTTCTTCTTCTGAGCTGCTATTCCCCATAGGGAGGCCAGAACCATGGGCGTCTTGTCTCAAGGAGCAAGAGGTAGTAAGAAGAGCCAATGGAACCACTGATGCCCCGGTCCACTGATGATGATAATAATTTACAGGACAGCATAACACTCAGCTGTCAGGGCCATAGGGAGTGAATCAACTGAGAGAGACAATGGAGTTCATTTGTTCTTTCTTTCTTTTTTTTTTTTTTTACTATTCCATTAAATATTGATTATAAAGCTATATATACGTGTCACACATACATACATACACACATACATACATATGTAAAAACTTAAAAATAAAAGGCACATTTATAATCTAAAACAAATTCATATAGAATCAATGAAGTCATTTTTAAAGGTTAATATCCAAAAAAACTACTAGGTGATAAATAATATGTCAAATAACTTTTACTTTAAATATACAAATGTTTCCGTGTTAACTCTACCTAAAAAATAAATCCATAGAATATATTCTAAACTATAAGTAATGGTTAGAAAAAGCACTAAGGAAATATACCTAAGTATTTGTTCCAGGTAACAAGATTGCAAATTATTTTATTCTTCCTATTCTTCTATTTTTTAACTTTCCTCAATGACCCTATACTACTCTAATAATACAAAAAATATATTTAAGTAGTATAATTATTTCATATACTATGTAATCATAATATTTCTTTTTAAGTGAACAATAAAAATTGAAAGAAAATGATAAAAGCATAAACAAGAATATTTGGACTATAGATGGTTTTGTGTATTTCTATCTACTTTGTCCTACATTACATTTTTTTTCAAATTTTATAAACTTCATTAAAAGAAAAATAACATGCCAAGAGCAAAAAAAAGGGGGGGGGCAATTACACTGTCAACAACTTTCCCAACATTAATCAGTTTTGTACATAAATAATTAAGACTTTTCTCAGATCAGCAGAGCTGAATCCAAAACTGACTCTTAATAATATTAAAAAATTCAACCTCAAATTTAAGTTACACATATAAACAACCAGGAGTTACTAAGACAACACAGGAAATCATGCGGCTTATGCTTCAAAACGTTAAAAATACATATGGCAGACAGGAAGCCGACACTCCCTGGCCCACGATATATGCACACACTTCTCCCAGCTATTCCATCACACAATAACCTGGGTACTGCTGTGAAAGAAGTCTCCAAACATAATTAAAGTCCCCACTCAGTTGACCTTAAAATAGGGAGACTGTCCAGGTGAGCCTGACATGAGACCTTTAAATCTAGATATAGAGATCAGATTTGTCCGGTTTCAGAGACCTGAAATATGAGAGGGATTTGAAGGGCAAGTTCCCCACGACTGGTTTGAAGACAGAAGAGGCCACAAAACAAGGGATGCAGGCAGCCTGTGGGAGCTGGGAGTGGTCCCTGGGTGGCAACCACAAAAAAAATTTGGGACTTCAATCCTCCCACTCCAAGGAACTGCCAACAACCTGAGTGGGCTGAAGAGCAGGCTGCTCCCCAGAGCCTCCACGTGAAGAAGTGCCTGACGGGCACTTTGATTGCTGTCTTTGAAGCCCTGAGCAAAGAAGTCCTTGCTAGAACTGGACTCTGACTCACAGAACTGTGAGCTAAAAAATGGTGTAGTTTAAAAAAAAATTAAATTGATTTCAGAGAGAGAGAGGAAGGAAGGGGAGGAGAGGAGGCGGGGGAGAGGGAGAGATTTGTTGTTCCACTTATTCGTGCATTCATTGGTTCATTGGTCAATTCTTGTATGCGCTCTGACCAGCAATCAAACTTGGAATCTTCGCATATGGGGATGATGTTCTAACCAACTGAGCTACCTGGCCAGGGGAAAAAATGGTATGGTTTTAATATACTGTTTGTGGTAATTTGTTACACAGCAATAGAAAACTAATACATATTTCTTAAAGTCAAAGTTTTTTCCTAAGGCCTTTCTACAATTACAAGTACACTTTTATATACACAAGGAACTAACATCAGATACCTCTTGAAATCAAAAGTTGCAACCTTTGTATTTTTATAATACAAAAAATATACTTAATACATAAGTATAAGTTTTCATGTACTACATAATCATAATATTTGTTAAGTGAACAATAAAAATGGAAAGAAAATGATAAAAGCATACGCAAGAGTATTTGGACTATAGATGGTTTTGTTTTTTTCTATCTGCTTTGTCTTACATTCTAATTTTTCAAATTTTATAAACTTTATTAAAAGTAACAGATGCTGTTTTATGACTCATAAAACAGATAAATTGAACCAAACGGAGCCACAACATGCATCACAGACTAAACTCAAATTCTTTCTACCACCAGATCCTTCAGATCCATATGTTCGCTGATAATACCTCAGGCAAACAAATTGAACAGTAACTGCACAGATACTAGATCTGATCTAACACTGAAATTTCAAGTTCTAACCACTCATCTAGTTTACAAATTCTAACTCATCTTTTCCCCAATTAAAACCTTCCATCCAAAAATCTAACAGTCCCTAATCAAACCACGGTATCCAATGAGTAGCATTTCTGAACTGCCTCCCTTTTTGAGAAGATCCCTAGTGCCTCCAGTTCTCTCCGCCTGTTGTAGGAAGTTGAATAAACCTAACTCTTTTTCTTTAACTACAAGTAAACTGTTGATGGGCTTTCGTAGGTGGTTTTTAACAACTGGCACTTCCACAAAGATTCAGTTGGCCTCTCTGTTTCTGGGGAGACCCACAACTTAGTAAGGGTGCACGTACGAGACCACTTGACTTCCACCTACTCAAGGCCACCCTGCCTGACAGTGAGGCATCTGAGCTTCAATAATTTTCTTGGGCACTTCAGGGTCAAGGTGATATTTGGGACCTCTGACTTTAAATCTTGTCAGATTGTACTGCTTGTGAGCGAAATTTGGCTTCTACCTAATTAACAGCGCTCTTATCATCTGCCTGCCTGTTCAGCGTTTTGAGCATCACTCACCCATGAGACAAAGTCCATAGGCAGAGGATACACATAGGCCTTAATAACAATGTCTCTTCCAGCCAGCCCTAAAGGCTGACAGTTCAGATCTCATCAGAACAGTATCTTTAGACAAACTTTGCATTGGGTCACTTTTTCTAAAACTTCCTTAGGACTTTCCTTAGTCCTTAGAATCCTGAAAAGTGTTTTGCTTAGTTCTGTCTGCTTGGAGCCTAGGTTCTGATGAGCCCCCAGTTGATGACAGCTGATCTTCGGTGTCACTTCACATCTGGAGATGCGAGACTGCAAAAGTGATGTCCTTTACCAATCCCTGCAGGTCACAGGGAGTTTTCTCAGCCTGAATCTGTCTCCTCTGTGCCGCCTCTGCTTCATTCACATTTTCAGATTGTAGATATAATTCAACAAATGGAATAATTTTACAAAAAAACTGACTTACAAATGACCGCTTGGGGAACTTTTAACAAGAACAAAGATTGTTTATTTGAGAGGCAACTTAAAAAAGGAAACAAAATTCTGAATATGCAATGATCTGCATTCTTGAATATAAGGAGGGTCCCAAATGCAATTCAAATTCCAAAACTGCCTCCCTGAGAGAAGTCCCAAGCCCCAGGCGAAAAAGGGCTGTTTATGGAGCTCAGGCTTGTGCAGGCCTCCTGGTCTCTAACTGTCCCTATGCTCATGTGCCTAGAGATGCAAAACCTGGAAGAAGCTAATTGGCATCACCCTGAAGAGAACTGAGAGATTACTTAATCCTTAAGAAACAAAGAAATCCCCTTATAATTTGTAACTCTCTGGAAGATAACTCAGGTGGCAGGATTTTTCTAACATGCAGAATTTCCCTCTCATTCAACCTTTAACTGTAACAATGTCTTTTAGCTATACTGACTTTGAAGGATTTACATTCTTTCAAATGTATGGGAAGACAGGGGAGTGTGAATGCATATCAGAGGTGCCTTTGCTTATCTAGGAATAAAGAAAATAATTTTGTTTCAAAATAAGAAATGTGTTAATATGTTGTTAGCTAATGCTATGGTGGGAATCATTTTGCAATATATGTATATCAAATAAACATATTGTACACCTTATGTTATATGTCGAATTATATCTCAATAAAGCCGAGGCGGGGGAGAGAAACTTCTGCTTGTGACAAGATATGAAAGAATAAAGTAAAAGACAAATTCAGTAGTATACCATTAGGGTGGAAGGTGTGGGAATAGCTACACTTTATTTGTCTGAGTTTGAAATAGCTGCAAAAAAAAAATATTCAAGGGAGAAATAAAATGCATCAAATTTTTGACAAAATTGATCAAATGTGAGTTTATCATAATAAATGCTTTTATAGATCCATTTAATGCAAATTCTTTCATGAATAATAAACAAAGAGAGTAAAACCAGAATTTTCTGTTAAAAGAGCAGAGTTAGTCTGTGCCCAGGATAAGACATTTCCTAAATCATCAAAATATTCTGTTTAACTCTCTGTGCTTTTTGACATACTCAAAAATCTTTTCTTTTTACTTCCTTACTTTTGGAAAAAAGGTAACATTTCTAATAATCACTGCCACTTACTGCCATGTTTTTAAAGATACCAATACTGCCTGCTACTACTTCTTACCTTTAGATAGTCATGACATGTCACTTGACAATTCTCCTGGTTTTGTCCTCTGAATTCAGAATGATAAAGCTGTTAGGGTATTTATCACACCTACATTATCTTTGGGTTTATATTAAACGACCATTAGGTAACACAGAGATTTGGTCCTTTACCTTATTAAAAATGTTTTTAAAGGATTATAGAAACTATTAGTCTTGTTTGCATTCTCCAACTTGTAATTAACTAAAAAATATTGTGAGAACTCTTTGCTTTATTAAAGTTGAATTAAAAGGAAAAAAACTTGATACATAAAATGGGAATTTCTGCCTTCCTAAGTTAATCACATATAAGTAAAATGTGTTAAAAGTAAATATGCTTCAATATTCGGGTATCTTTTAGATTAAAAGAAACATTCATATACAAAGATGACACATTAGCTGTCTACAAAAAGATTTTATTTCTATGTTTAAATAAGCTTGTATGGGTGAAATTCATAGGATAAATCAAAACACTGGAGATTTGTCAATAGTCCTCTCTGTTCACAACATGTTCTTACTTTCAGGATGATCAGTGACTAGCTCCTTATAAAGCTGATTATGGACTTTATTAATAGAGATTCCACTCTCTTCCATTCTGATAATGATGGTTAATAAAACAACTTAACTAAAGCCGATAGAACAATATGCACAAGAAGTTTCTGTTTCTTTCTTACATTCATCTAAAATTCCCAGCTATTATCTAAAGATCAAAAATTGAATCTTGTGGAGATATCGTTAACTTCTATAAAGTTATGTATCACTCACTCATAATTATTGATACTACAAAAAATTAATTATGTATATTGCTGGCATCATTGCTATGGACAGACATTGTGGCTGAGCCAGGATTTCCAGAACTGTTTTGGTCTAAAAGCAGAAGACAATGTGAACAGACTATTTACATCCAAGGTTATCAGAACACATCCTGCCAGGTGCCAGAAGCCACTGACTACCATGCATGTTGCATGATTTTGCCCGTTAATTCTCTTGGCTGTTTTCTTCTCTCTATCTCTGATTCAAGATTCTAGACTATAAATAAACACCTTGTCCTTTATGCTTAGTACTACGAAGATCTTTATCCCTGACAATCACCAAATATAGGACTAATTTTTTAGACACTGGCATTGGTAAATAATCCATATTAAAGGGGAGAAGATTACCTAGATGCCAAAGGAAAATCCAAATAAATATGGGAAACATAGGACAGTACTTCAGTCTTTAACAACAATCCTTTTTTGAGGTTTTGTCTGTTTCAGATACCGTGTGTGTGGTCACCGGGGCCTTCAATGCTGCAGTCAGCTATTATCATGCCAGACAGTTCAATAAATGATAATCTAAGAAAGAGAACAAAATGGGCTGGTGCTTATGGAAGCCCGAATTACTACCATCCAAAGCTTGATAAACATTCACAGCCTATCCAGTAATGGATCACTTCCCCTAAATGGTAGCTCCTCCAGTAAGAACTGAAACAGAAACCACAAATTACTCACCAATTCTCAGAAAAACACTACGACTTATGAAACAGATAAACTGAACCAAACCAAACCACAATGTGCATTACAGACTACTTAAGATCATACCTTTTTTAGTAGCAGCTCCTCATGTTACAATACCGTAAACACACTGAACTGACAGTAACTCAGGGACTCACAGGTACTGAAGATAAAACCACTGATGACACCAGTAACTCACCTGAGATAGTCTAGCCCATCCCTGCCCAGACTACTAACTTCCACCCTAAAATCATTAATTTGTGATTTGTGATCACTGACTAACCTCAGTTCCTAAAACCCTACACGTCCCCTTTTCTAACCCCTTCCTTCTGAGGTGCCCCACAGTTATTCTGGTTTGTTATTTTTTTGCTGCAGCAATCTAAATAAATTTAACTTATTTTTGACTATAGATATATCTTGGTAGTCTTTGATGGTGGGCTTTAACATCCCCAAGGCAGGGAACTGGTGGCCTAGAATTAGGAATAGGGCGAAGGCTTTTTGCTACATTATCTTTAAAATTTTTATGCCATGTTATTGTATTATTTATTAAAAAATACCAGTTAGAATTTAGAAATGCTGGATGGGTTCCTCTGGTCTACCAATTCATGCTCTCTTTTTGGACTTCATTCTCCACCATCATGGGTTGCACGCATGCTCCCGGGAAGGGCCTGTCCAAGTCGGCTCTGCCCTACTGCCGCAGCGTCACCGCATGGTTGCAATTGACGTCTGACGATGTGAAGGAGTAGATCTACAAACTGGACAAGAAGGGCCTGGCTCCCTCACAAATTGGTGTGATCCTCAGAGACTCGTATGGCATTGCACAAGTATGTTTTGTGACAGGCAATAAAATCTTGAGAATTCTTAAATCCAAAGGACTTGGTCCTGATCTCCCTGAGGATCCCTACCATTTAATTAAGAAAGCTGTTGCTGTTTGAAAGCATCTTGAGAGGAACAGAAAGGATAAGGATGCTAAATTCCATCTGATCAATTCTGATCGAGCGCCGTATTTACTGGTTGGCTTGATACTATAAGACCAAACAAGTCCTCCCTCCCAATTGGAACTACGAGTCATCCACAGCTTCTGCCCTGGTTGCATAAAATGTCTACTTGAGCAATAAAACCATTGTTTAACTAGAAAAAAAATAAAAGAATTTAGAAATATATACAACTCTATTATAAATGATCCAATCAACAGTAATACTACCAATATTCAATCCAGCTTCAATTCATCCAGGAATTACGGTATTGCTGGATGTAAGCAGAGAGGAAAATTCACTACCTGTTTCTACAAGGTTAGAAAGATTACAGACCATCAGTAAGAGGATCAAAACATCAACAACAGATCTTTGTGTCTAAATTCAAAATCTCTTCCTGTGTGGTAACTAATGTGAACCAATTTTTACTATACAATGTGTTCATTAAAATAAAATTGAAAGATCCTTTAACCTGTCATTAAATAACCTTATAAATAAAGCTATGCTTGATAAATATGGCTTCTACTGTGCTATGAAAAAGTGAAGGTTTCAGGCTATTTTAGAACTTTAAAAAAAATTCTCAAACACAGGATTTACAAAAATAGAATAGCATAATGAATATCCGTCTAGTATCAATTATCAACCTTCTGCTAATCCTCAAACTGCTCTTTATTTAAAGATTTCTCTAAATCAAAGATATTATATACTCAATGCAAAAGAATTTTTAAAAAACTAAGCAGCACAGAAAACAAAATCTATTAGAATGTCACCAACCAAAGATTACCACTGTTAAAACTGTGTTGTATATCTTAATATTTTTAATATTTAAATATATTATTTTATTATATTTACAATTTCATAATCTGTCCTTTGAATTTTATATTAAACACAAAAATTGTATTACACCAACAAATATTCTACAATATAATTTTAAGAGTCTGCATCATGGAGATAATATCATAAGCTATTTATCTGACTATCAGCTATTATAACTAATAGCTATTAGTTATAATCAGCTATTATTAAACATTGAAGTTATCCTTCTTTTTGACTTTTTTGTGATTATGAATAATGTGGCAACAAATATCTTTGTTGATACTTCTGTGAGCTCATGTTTATTGGCCTTTTGAATTTATCCATTTACAAATTATGTATAAACATATCTTCTGCTCACTTTTCTTTTTGTCTATATGAGCAGTTCTTTAACTATAAAAGACAACTACAAATACACTCATATATTAAAGAGCAAAATTTTTTTTCCCCTAAAACACACTTTTAAAAGGGAGCATTTCCACTCCAGGCAATATTTCAAAGTCAATTTTATCTTTCTAAAGCAAACTACTAATCCTTCACTCACAAGGAATCTCCCTTTACTCCCTTCTTTCAGATTTACAATTCAATTTTGCAGTAGCCTATCACCGGCTATCTCACTTTAGCCAAAACAAGCCATTTGTACTAAATTCTGTGTTAATTTTAGGGTATAGCTTCCAACACTACTTCTTTAAAAATAAGTTTTACTGAGCCCTGGCTGGGTGGCTCAGTTGGTTGGAGCATCTTCCAGTGCACAAAAAGTCTGCAGTTTCAATTCCCAGTCATGGCTCATACCTAGGTTGCGGGTTCATTCCCTGGTCAGGGCATGTACAGGAGACAGCTGATCAATTTTTTTTTCTCTCTCTTTCTCACTCTCTCCCTCTTTACAATAAATAAACATATCCTCAAGTGAGGATTAAAAAATAATAATAAGCTTTATTAAGGATTTTTTTAGGTATAATAAAGTACATCCACTAAAGTGTGCAGTCTCATAAGTTTAACATGTGTATATATTTGTCAAACCACAACCACAATCAAGATACAGACATTTCCATTACCCCTAAAGGATCCTCACTTCTGCCACCAGCACCAGGCAACCACTAATCTGCTTTCTGTCAATACAGAAAAATGTGCACTTTCTAGTTTTATATAAATGGAGCTGTCCAGTATATAGCCTTTTCTGTCTGGGTTTTTTCACTAAGCATAGTGATTTTGTGAGTCATCCATGCTGCTGCATATATCACTAGCTTGTTGTTTTTCGTATTTTTTTTTTATTGGTGAGTAGTACTCCATTGTGAGAATATGCATATACCATATCATGGTTATCTGTTTACCTGTTGAATATTTCCTGGTTTTGGCTATTATGACTCAAGCTGATATAAACATTTGTGTGTAAATCTTATGTTTTCAATTTCTCTAGGGTAAATACCTAGGGGTAGAATGCCAGGGTAGTATTGGAAGTATATAATTAACATATTATGAAATCGCCAAGTAATTTTCCTATGTAGTTGTAATACAACTTTACATTCCCACTAGCAGAGTGAGTTCTAATCAACTTTACATCCTTGTCAAAACTTAGTAATTGTCTTTTTAATTTCAGCAAATCTAATGGTTGTATAGTGGTATTTCATTGTGGTTTTATTTTGCATTTCCCCAATTGGTAATGATATTGAATATACTCTTGTAGGCTATTGGCCATTTGTATACCTTCAGTTGTAACTGGTCCATTCAAATCTTTTGTCCATTTTTTAATTCTGCTGATTTTCTTCTTATTAGTGAATTTTAAGTTCTTTATATGTTCTTGATATAAGTCCTCTGTAAAACATATATGATGTGAATATTTTCTCCCTGCCTGTGGCTTTTCTTTTTATTTCTTAACAAAACATATGCAGAACAAAAGATTTTAATTTTGATTAAGTGCAATCATCAGTTTTTTGGAGTGCCTGTTTTTTGTGACCTAAGAAAATTAACCGAAGGTCAGAGAGATTTCTCCTATAGTTTTCTTTTAGAAGTTTATAAAAACAGCAACTGTTTCAGCTTTTACATTTAGGTCTGTGATCCATAACTAACTGACTTTTTTGTAGGGTGAGTGCAGTTTTCATTTTTTGCATATGGATATCCAGTTGTTCCAACACCATTTGTTGTAAAGTTTTTCTTGTCACTGCTCAATTGCTTTGTCAAAAATCAATTGACCATTTAGGTATGTGTCTATTTCTGGACTCTTTCATTTTATTGATCTATATGTCTATCCTTGCATCAGTACCACTATCTTGATTATTGTATTTTTACAGTAAGTCTTGAAATCAGGTAGTGTAAGTCCTTCAACTTTGTTCTTCCTTTATAAAATTGGTTTGCTTATTCTCAGTCTTTTTCATCTTTATGTAAATTTTAGAATCAGCTTACCAATTTCTATTTTAAAATCTTACTGGTATTTTGACTGAGATTACATTGTATCTATCCATCTCTCTGGGGAACTGACATCTTTACAACATTGTGTTGTCTGATCCATGATCACAACAGACCTCTCCTTACTTAGCTGTTACACTTCTCTCAGCATTGTCCTGTGGTTTTCAGTGAAGAGGTTTTACATCTATTTGTCAAATTTATTCCTAAGTACGTATGGTTTTTGATAATAATCTAAGTGAAATTTTTAAATATTTCATTTCCCAATTGTTTGTTGATAGTATATAAAAACACAATTGATTTTTGTACATTCACTTTCTATCCTCTGACTTTGCTAAATTACTAATGATTATTATGTAAATTCCTTAGGATTTTCTATGTAAACAATATTGTAATTTGTAAATACAGTTTTACTTCTTCCTTTCCAATCTATATGCCTTTTAGATCTAGTTCTTGCCTTATTTCAATGGCTAGGATTACAATGGTGAACAGAAGTGGCAAGAAAGACCATCCTTGCCTTTTTCCTAATCTTAGGGGAAAAGCAGTCAGTATTTTACCATTAAGTATGACATTAGCTGTAGGCTTTTCATAGATGATCATCAGCTGAGGAAATTCCCCCTATTCCTGGCTTTCTGAGAGGTCTGTTTGCTTAAATCATAAATGGAAAATCAAACTTTTGTTACACACTTTTCCTGAATTTTCTTAAGTAATCATATGCATTTTCTCTTGTTAATATGGTGGATTATTGATTGATTTTTCAAATGTTAAACCAACCTTGCATTCCTGAGATAAACCCCAGGTATGTGCCCTGACTGACAATCACACCTGCAAATTTTTGGTGCACGGGACGATGCTCCAATCATCTGAGCCACCTGGCCAGGGCTCTAATAGCAATACTTTTTCCTAATACGTAAGTCAAAGTAATACATGTGTTAGAATGAAAATAATCTCTGAGAGGCCACTAAAGTTTAAATCTAAGTGAGAACTATATCAGTGGAACACATGAACACATTACAAATAACATTCGTATGTAAGATATACTCTGATGGAAACAAAAGGATTCTATACAATTCTAGATAAAACTAGCTATAGCTGTCTCACACACACACACATAACACGTAACAAAGTAAGTGACAGTGAAGTGATTATTAGGTCATCTAGAAGTCACTCTAATTCTCACATAGACATGCAAAATCATCCAAAAACTTCAGGTCTTAAAATATGGTTTATAACAAATACTTCATACCTGGACTGCATAAGGGAAAACAATAAGAAATGTGTAGCTCTATCTTTAAAGAGAACAGAAATTTAAAAAAAAAACAACAACAACAACAAATCACTAAATTTACCTTTCTGGTGTCAGCTTCAATAGGTGAAACATATAATGCCACATGCTAAGATTGCACTGTTCTTCATAATAATGAAGCATTTTACCCTTTTAATATTTAAATGTATTATTTTGTAATTTTGGTGCTAAGAGTAGAGCGCTGCTATAACAAACAGTGAACGGAAGTGACAAGAAAGGCCATTCTACTTACTGTAGCTGACCTCCTTAATTGGATTTAAAAGCAGCAAACTGAAGAAATTCACCGACCACATTCAGAACTACATTTATTACACCTGCTGGTTGGCCCAGTTGGTTGAAGTATCCTCCCGGGACTTCAGGTAGCAGGTTCGATTCCCAGCCAGGGCACATTCCCTAGGTTGCCAGTTTCATCCCCACTCGGGGCACATGTGAGAGGTAACCGATAAATGTTTCTCTCTCAGAATGATGTTTCTCTCCCTCCCCTGCTTTTCTCTCTCTCTCAAACCAATAAACATATCCTTGGCTGGGGAATTAAAAAAACAAAACAAAACATGTACCTTTCTCTTTCTCTAATAATTAGATCTAGGAAAGACTATGTGTACAATCACCAACTCTTCCTGTTTCTTTCTGAAACTCTGACATTTCAGCTTCATCTCCACCACCACCAGCTGGGGAGCTTTATAATTCAAATCTAATTATCCAGTATCATCCTTTTAAAGGCTAACAGATTGTATGTTACCAACTGAAAAACAAAACACTGAATAACAGCACAGATCTAAGTTTCTATAGCTAGCCTTCCTAGAATCCTGGATAATAACTGTATTTGTTAAAACCTGAAGTTCTTAAGTCTATAGGAGACAAAAACCTGTTACAGTTCTTTCAAGTAAAATTAAAATATATGTGGTAAATAATTATATTCTAAGTTAAATAACTGAATATTTATCTGGCATCTACTACATGCTTACACTGTATAGGTATATACACTGTATATGTAGATGATACAATTTTAACACAAGGACCCTACCTTGAAGAATTTTATGTTCTATTTAAGTAGACAAAATAATTCATGCAAAACAAATATGTAAACATAGAACAGTTAAGAAATACATTGAATGGTCCGCACTGTAAGTATGAAAGATTATAAGGGGTTATCAGCAATGGCTACAGAAATCAAGGAAAGGCATCAGAGAGTTCAGGCTTAACCTGGTTCTCCTGGAAGTTCCAAGGCCACTTCCACATTTTTAGGTGTTTGTTACAGCAGCCCTCCACTCTTGGCACCAAAATAAAATAAACAGTAGGTATATATACTAAAAGGGGGAAAAGAGGAAATTCCAGACATACATAATATACTGTATGTATGAGTATTTTTAATGAAATAACTCAAAAATTATTTTACATAAAATGCGATAGGAAATAATACAAATACTACAAACACCCATGTACCTACCATGTAGATTTAAAATATTAAGTTTGCCATAATTTTTTTAAAGATTTTATTTATTTATTTTTAGAGAGAGAGGAAGGAAGAGAAAAAGAGGGGAGAGAAACATCAATTAGTTGCCTCTCGCATGTGCCCTGACCAGGACTGAACCCGCAACCCAGGCACATGCCCTGATTGGCAATCTAACCAGCAACCTTTTGTTTGGTGGGATGACATCCAACCAACTGAGCCACGCTGGTCAAGGCTGTTCCAAAATTTTTTCAAGAACTAAGATGTTACCAATATAGTTGAAGACAGACTCCCTCCTATTCTGTCCTCCCCAGAGGTGCTAACATGGTGATGCTGTCAGATGCTGACATTGTGGCAGACAGAGGCCTGGGGACAATGTATAAGATTTCCTTGAACATTTCTTTGCAACATTCTGTGAATATTTAATTATAAAAATTAAAATTTAGTTTTTTAAACTAAGTTTCTAAAGTACACTGAAGAAATTTTGCAGCCTTTTCACATCAAATTCAACTCAGTATACTGCCAGACTATACATCCACTACATAAAAGATACATACAACATTTTCAGGTAAATATACCTAACATCTGAGGCACATCTGCGTAAAAGAGATAGGCCACATTGGTGATGACCACATTAATCCTGCAATAGGTGTGAAAATAAACCTTGAAAATTATTGGCCGATAAACAATTATATTAGATTATTGTGTGGTCTTACCCTCATGGGACACTAGAATTTACTTAAGTAGCTATCCCTGTTCACTGCAAATAACTCTGCTTTTATTCCTATTTTAAAAAGCCTGCCCTGCTTTTGTAGACTTGTTTACTAGTCTACTCACCTGCCTTTCTGATCATAAACCAGTTAAACACCACTGAAGAGGTTATGTTATATATTATTACTGAAAGACATGTGTACCTTTCATATCCTCTCAAAACCTAATAAAACAAGTAATTTTATTTCAATGCTCTGAAACAGCTCTTTGAGGTCATTCTTTCTCTTCTCTGACAGGCACAGAACTCACATTTCAAAGTATTAGAAGTTGGCCCTCCATCAACCAATTAAGTAATAACCACTATCAATAATAGTCTAACAGGATCAATAACTTTATAATGACATCATGTTTTCTTTTTAAGATTTTATTTATTTTAGAGAGGGGAAAGGAGGGAGAAAGAGAGGGAGAGAAACATCAATGTGTGGTTGCACCTTGCACACCTCCCGCTGGGGACCCAACACCAAGCCGGCAACCCAGGCATGTAACCTGACTGGGGATCAAACTGGTGACCTTTTGGTTTGCAGGCTGGCACTCAATCCACGGAGCCGTACCAGCCAGGGCTGACATCATGTTTTCAATAAAACAGCGCAAAAATAACTAACTTGCTTTTATGGACAAGCCCACCTTTACTACTCTGGCCATTCATTGAAACCATCCTCTTTTATTTTGAAACTTCCACAAAGCTTTAGGTAACAAGAATAAAATGTCCCTAAGCGCGCGCACGCACACACACACACACACACACACACACACACAGTCTTAACCTCTTTAGACCACTAATCTACAGTCAAAGCTTAAACTTGAAAGGATTATCAATTTACAGAGTGAGGGTGCAAACATTTCATACCAGGTAGAGTCTACAGTTTAGTCATCTGCCCTTCCTAGTGGTATGAGTCATAAGAGCTCCATAGTTCTAAATTTTTGTTACATTTTTATATGCTATCCTGAGTACTTTTCAAGACAGTATTTAAACTCCTAAGTATAACCAGAAACATGCTGCCTGTAGCAGGAATTCAATATTTCTTATGAATACATGATTTCCAAAATTCTGTCTATGCTACAGAAAAGGAAATTGCCACCATTTTTCTTACTAAGCATCTTAGGTTTAAATCCTTTCAAAAGCTAAGGAGACTAAGGTTGGAAAATATAAAAGGCAATACATTCTTAAACCTTCATTTCACACATGCCACTTAAAGTCTAACAGATTTGCAGTCGAATCTCACCAAGAGTGAGGATTAATAATAGCTAACATTTATTACACATTCTGTATGGGCACTTTACATGTAATATGAAATGTAATCTTTAAATTTTGAGGCAAGTACTATTATCTCCCATTTAAACCTGAAGCAAGAAATATAAATAACTGAAGTCACAGCTAGTAATAAGTAGAGGTTGTACTCTTTCCTACACTGCCTTCTACAAAACAAGCTTCTTATGCTTTCACTTAAACATTTACCAGGCACCTATATGCTAGGCACTGAATTGAATATTAAGAAGACACAGCACTACCCTGGTCAGATGGCTCAGTTGGTTGGAGCATTAGCCCATGCACCAAGAGACTATAGGTTCAAATCCCGGTCAGGGCACATACCTAGGTTGTGATTTCAATCCCCAGTCAGGGCACTTCTAAGGGGCAACCAATCAATGTGTTTCACACTGATGTTTCCCTCTCTCTCTCTCCCCCTTCCTCTCTCTATAAAATCAGTAAAAGACATAATCCTCAGATAAGGATTACTTCTTTGAAAAGGGAAGAGCACACAGTTCTTGTCCTTAAAGAGAAAAGCTAATGTGAATAAACATAAAAATACTTAAAGAAATTTGTAAAGCAATAAGGTTACTCTTGGGAGCATATGCCAGACACCATCTAACCCTTCTGATAATGATGATCATGATGATGGTGATGATGATAGTGGCTAACATGTATTGAGCACTTACATGTATTGTACCTGTCGTGGTGCCTTGTGGAGTTTATTTAATCCTTACAACTACATTGTAAGTTAGGTTGTATTATCCCTCTTCCTCAGTAAGGAAACTAAGGTTTAAAAATGGTTAAGTGATTTGTCCAAGGTCATGCAGCTACTAAAAAGGCAGAATTTGAATCCAGGTGTATGTCTAACTTTGAAGACCACGTTCTAAAACCATTATTCCATATAGCCTCCTACTCAAAGAGAAAAAAGCTTCTCAGACTAAATCGTGAAAGATAAAGTTGGGGGGCAAGATTCTACACAAAAGTAATGCATACAGCCATTCACATACATAAAACAACAAGGCATTACAGAGAAATGCAGGCAGTAGAAAAGTAGGCTCGGGACTGAGGGTTTGAAAATGAGGAAGAGAGGTTATATAGCAATCGCCCTTCATCCACGCCTTCACTTTCCTAGGTTTCAGTTACCTGTGGTCAACCACAGTCCAAAAATATTAAATGAAAAATTCTGGGAAAGAACAATTCATAAGTTTTAAGCTGTGTACCATTCTGAGTAGCATGATGAAATCTCGTACTGTCCCTCTCAGTCCCACTGGCCTGCGAACCAAAGGGTTGCTGGTTCGATTCCCAGTGCAGGGCACATGCTTGAGTTGCAGGCCAGGTCCCCAGTGGAGGTGTGCGAGATGCAACCACACATTGGTGTTTCTTTCCCTCCCTTCCCTTCTCTAAAAATAAATAAATACAATCTTTCAAAAAAATTCTTAAAAAAAAAAAGTTTGTTCCAAATGATAGCATCATGTTGCACAAAAAAAGCATGGTGCCCAGACAGAGATTTCAGCAAAGGATGCCCTGAAACAAGTGACACCAAGTCATTTACTGCAAGTAAATGATGGTTTGCAGTAAATGATGGTTACACAGATTCAGAAATAGGTTTGGACTGAAAAATATAAAAATCACTGGCAAGGGAAAGAGAGACCACATTCAAATAACTTTTATTATAGTATATTGTTATAATTGTTCTGTTTTATTATTTTTGAAGATTTTATTTATTTTTAGAGAGAGGGGAAGAAAAGGGAGAAAGAGAGGGAGAGCAAACATCCATCAGTTGTTTCTCACATGCCCCCAGCTGGAGACAGCCTGCCACCAAGGCATGTGCCTTGACCAGGAATGGAACTGGTGACCTTTCTCTTTGTAGAACAACACCCAACCACCTGAGCCATGCCGGCCAGGGCTCTATTTTATCATTAATTATTGTTCATCTCTTTACTGTGCCCAATTTATAAATTAGACTTTATCATAGGTACGTACATATAGGAAAAAACACAACACATACAGTGCTCGGTACTACCCACGGTTTCAGGCATCTACTGGAGGGCCCGGAACACCCGCCCTCTGAATGAGCGGGGACTACTGTGCAAGGTTAGACGTTTAGCACAAAGGAAACTACACATCCACAAAGTCAGAGTCTACCCTATAGGCAGGAAGTGCTCCTGAAGGATTTCAAGCACGATGATCCTTTACATTACCCACAGATCGTGATGGCAGATTCGAGACTAAACACACCCAGCAAGATGCTACTGCAGTAGTATAAATAAGCAAGAAGTGAGACAAAGGAGATGAAGTAGAAGGTTATGTAGAAACCCAAAGTCCACAGAACTGAATCTGGGAACTAGATACGAAGTGAAAGGGACAGGGGAGAGTCTGGCCTGACTCCCAGGCTTGTCTGTGCCAGAGACTAAATGGGTAAGTGGTGTGATTAACAGGGATGGGAAATACACTTAGAAAATCCTTCCTATCTCCTCTTCTTATTAGTATTTTTTAATACTTATTTATTTTATCCCTCTACCGCCTAGTTTACTTTAATCTCTCCCATAAAAGAAAAAGTGTCTTACTTTCCACAGTATCTATTTGAGTAATGTCTGAATTTTCTCTAATGTTGGCTTACGTTTATAAGCTGATTAAGCTTTAGTTGTTTGTTTGTTTGTTGTTGTTGTTTTTCAACATGCAGCCATCCAAATGATCCTGCTGTCCCCTTAATGGGGTCACGGTCACCTGCTCTAGCAGTTTTCAGCTACTCCTCTTTTTCCTCCTTTCACCTCTTTCAATACCTGACGCTTCTGGTCCGCCCATCTTCCCTACCCCTTAGGCAGGTGTGCTTTGCCCCTCCAACCTTACTGCTGCCTGTTTTTCCAAGGCCCATCGCAGCGCTGAAACAACCTCTTTTTCTGCTAAGCAAGGTGCTCCCACTTTATATCAGCTATAATGCATTTTAATACTTTAAAACTCACTTTCTCCTTTTTAGCTTTCCCTCACTAGGACAGCACTGAATCCTCAAATATGATGGTTGCCTTTCCCAAACCTAGATGTTTTGAGGCATTTCTTCACTGTACTCTCCCCCCCCAACTTTATAGTTTGAAAAACTGAAATCCTATAGAAAAGTGAAAGAACAGTAAAATGAACATCAATTTGCTCTTTATATATTCACCATGGTGAACATTTTGCCACTTTTACTTTCTCTCTTGACAAATACATAACATTTTTTCTTAACCACTTGAGAGCAGATTGCAGGCATAACATTTCAACCTAAATACTTCACCAGATATTGCCTAACAATAAGGACATTCTCCTTTATAACCACAATACCTTATTATCACACCCAAAGCTTTTTAACACTGACATATCTAATATATATCCTTATTCAAATATTCCCAGTTGTCCCCAAAATGTCCTTGATAGCTTTCTGTTTCCCAATCACGGCGTGGCACTATACTTGACTGACATTTCTCTTACATCTTCTTTGGTCTACAACAGTCTCCGACCTTTTTTATTTGTCATCACTTTGACATTTTTGAAGAGTTCGGACCAGTTGTCTTGTGGAAAGTCCCCTAAATTGGACTTGCCTGATTGTTACTATAGCTAGATTCAGGTTAATCCCTTTTAGCAAGGATTACACAGGTAATTCCTGAATGAAGTCTTAGATGATCTCCCCGCGTTCAGTCTCTTGGGCTGACATCCTCCAGGCACTGCACAAAATCATCATGAACTGTCAGCATCAATAATCTAATAATGATCATCAAAGATACACAGCCTTGGCCGGCTGATACACCATACCTTTCTGTCACCCAGTCTAGAGACCCTAGTTACCAAGTTAGACCGTTTAATAATACTCAAGAAACTAAAAGATTTTATGATAAAAATCTAGTCTGCCCACAAAATAAAATTTAATATAGGGGACTAAAAGTTCTCTCTGAGTATATCTGAATAATTAGGTAGATTATAAAGATAGCTCAGATATCACTTACATCGGGTTGAGATTTTTAGACCTCACTTTTGCAATTTAAAATGCAGCTAAAATTTAACATGAAAACTTTAAAGGAGTGTTATACTCTATTAATGACTGCACCAAAGGATAATTATTCAAAAGACACTCCGTTATTTCCATTAGTCCTTTGGCTATTAAGTAGCAGCAAAGCCCCAAAATGACCACAAATACCAGAATTAAAAAAGTTTGTCTCTTATAGACATGTCTAAAAATTAGCTTTTACCCAAAATGTCACTTTCATGGAAAGATTTTATTTCTATTACCAAATACAATTTATGAAGAGGTTTTAAATTAATTCTTGAATTCACTTTAAGTAATGAGTCCTTAGCATTTTTCTCTCAAATAATCTAATACCATTTTTTAACTTTAGAGTAAAATGTGATAAATAATATGTTACTTTATGGAAGAAAGCTTTATTACCAAATATCGGATATAAATAAGGCTTCAATCACATCCATTAACATACAAGCAGGAAAGAACACCTTATTCCTGCACACACAAAAGAGAATTGTTTAAGATGTCCTTTCCAAGGTTTAAAACTTCCACTCAGAGGTATGAATCTCAAAGAGCATTGATCTCATGTGTTCAAATAGCTTGGCAGCTTGCTAATTACAATAGTAAACTAGGCATAACTTAAACAAATACTGTTGATAAATTCAGCAGATACGCCCTACAAAGTGACTTGTTCACACTGAACATGTATACTGAAAAATGTTTCTTCTGGATTGGTATTGTAACAAATAAATGAAAATATAAAGAACCAAGATACGAACATAATACGAACATAAGCACTTTTAAAACATTTTCACACTGACTGAAACTATTATAAAAGAATTTAGGTAATATTACAATACATTGATGTTAAAATAATCTGAAAACATTTGCATAATAAAAACTTTAATATATGATCCATTTCCCTTTCAATTCAAAATACACCAGCACATGGAAATACAACCAAAGTATTAAGAACAGTTATTTCTGGAGGAAATGAATATGAAACCTTTGTTTTCTTCCCTTTCTGCCTTTCCAATTTTATAATTTGCAGGGTTAAGCTTATATTTAAAAGAAAAAAATTTAAACTCGGTAAATACATTCTCATAACATGGAAGAGAGGGAGAGGGGATAAGAGCTGGGGCAATAAAGGAGGGATAGATACCAGAGCCTGAAATGAGGTTCAAGGTGTACTTGTGGTAATAGCAATTTTTGTCCTCACGACCCTTCTTAAAAGCTCTTAAGAAAGCCTTAGCCCCACTATTGCCAGTGCCCAGATATTAAAAAACTAGTAGCCTCCTATACATGCTGCAAATGACAGTACATCCTGTGAAAATTCACTGTATTTAATTCCAAGCAAATGAGAGAACTATATCAGCATCTTACTGAAAAGTCTGAGTTTTCTGTTAAACCTTATTCAACCCCCAGATAACAAACTCAGACGATGGGTTCTCCACACCTGTTGCGTAGTCATTCCCTGTGACACTTCGGGATGTTCTGAAAAGATTCAACCCAGAGAAATACTGTTTTTATTTCTTAAAATCTTGTCAAAGAAAATAAATTTCTTCACACAGGAAAAGAAATCTGGAAACCACACACACACAAAAGATCAAGCTGAAAGATTTTCACAGTTCAACTATTTGAATTTCTAGTTTCCTGCTCCAGATGCCAGTAGTGGTGCCCCAGGGCACAGGGACGGTTCTAGAAGCTCACAGAAATGTTACTTTCAAAACACAGAAGAACTAAATGAGCACCCACCTATTGGCATCCACTACAGATGGTTCTCTATAAACATTTCATTAATGAATGAAATCATAAGAATTGTTATACTTTTAAACATGAAATATGCATCTTCAACTGCTAGAGAAGAAACCAGATGCCAGGGAAGTAACAGACAGAATTGTATGGGCCAGTTCACATTGTTAGCAGCGGGATTCTGCCAGATATCCCTTACATTGCAGAGGAGGTTATTTCCCAGACTGGGAACAGTTTTCCAATTTATGATATAATTTCATGTATGTTCTAGTATTTTTCAAATATTAGTAATTTCTCTACTAACCACTTATATAATAGGTGAGCCATTATCAAACGATTCTGTTACATAATGTACTACCTTGGCTAAAGCTTTTTACATCTGTTGTTATTTACATAGCTCAGATGCCTGACAAAGTATTATTAACCCTATTTTGCAGATGAGATTATTGAAGCAAAAGAAAATTTAAGTAAAAATCAAGGTAAAAAAAAAAAAAGACAAGGTCACAAGTAAGCTCCAGAGCAGCAGCAAAACCAAGGTTTTCTGACCACCAGCCTAGTCCTTTGTTTTAGGAAAGTCGCTGTTTAAAGGACACAATACAAATCACTCCCACCTACCCACTCTTTTCTAAGGTTTGCTCAAACAAAACAATGAAGTGGACCTTAAAGTTAACAGGAAATGACAGAACCAAAACAACTGGGGTGTGGTCTCACCACAGAAAAAGACTTCCAGCTGTGAATAATCGCAGACAATTCTGGCCAGACAAGGTAACACTAGGTCAGGATTCAGTACCCTGTGTAATAATACAATAGATCTATGCATGAACAGACTTACTTTCTTAGAAAAAACTTCAAGTATTTCAAGCTCCGGAAAACCCATAAAAAAAAGGCAACATCAGTCACCAAGAAGCCAAAATTGCTGTGGTCAAGTTCTTATGCTAAAGCTTTTATATACAAGTTAAATCCACACATTCTAAGGGCCTGAAATCATTTATGTTTCATTTATTTAAAAGTAATTTTACAGCCGTGGCTGGTGTAGCTCAGTGGATTAAGTGCTGGCCTGCAAATGGAAAGGTCCCTGGTTCGATTCCCAGGCAGGGCACACACCTGGGTGACAGGCCAGGTCCCCAGCTGGGGGCCCGCGAGAGGCAACAGATGTCCTATCTCTTGTACGCTGATGTTTCCCTCCCTTTCTTCCTCTCTTCCCCTCGCTCTAAAAGTAAATAAATAAAATCTTTAAGCACAAGCAGAGTGAAAGGTAGGAATCACATTTCTAAAAATAAAAAGTAAAAGTAATCTTATAAAGTATACATGTCATTTATCTTCACCAAAAAACAAATTTGAATCATACAGACTGTGAGGGCGTTCACCTAACTGTGAGCGTGCCTAGAAACGAGTCAGCAGCTGCATTTTAACAGCATTTCCTTTTACTTTACTCCTATATTTAAGAGCCTGAACGGTTCCTTTTAAAATCTCCTTCATGCCTTGTGACACGTTAGGGTGGAAATTATGCGCTAGGATGTCCATCGGAAGTTGAGATTCACGAAGGTCTGAGGTCTGCCACTAGGTTCACTCACGTCCCGTTTATTCTGACTTGATATGATACCCAAGTCTGATCTACCTGGTTCCCCGCCTACTTCAGTTCAGCAGTGGCACATCGGAAGGGCAGAATTTTGACAGAAAACAGAACTGGAGGAGATAAACTGACAGACCGACAGGCTGAGCGGCGCGGCGGGAGGAGTCAGGCCCTTCGGTGCGGGAGGAAACTGCCAGCAGCCTCAGGCCCCAGGCCGCGCGGCCGCGCGGGGCGGAGGTTAATGTGTGCAGCGACGACCTTGGTTTATCAAATAGGGTTATGTTTAGCATGTTCTGATGTTAAGACATTTATTTACTCCTTATAAGTTATACATTATTTAAAAACTGACATCAAAATGGCCAAGATAATTTGGCAGCTAAAGGGCCGTCAGTTATATGACCCATTCACTTCAATCCCTAATGATAGCAGACAAATGTTGAGCAGGTGATCTCGAAAATCCCATGATGCTTACTAAATATTACAGTGTAGGAAATCAACACTTAGGATCAACACATGATGCTGACTTTCTAGGGGGGAAACGAAGTTACACGCTAAAATGACATCGTGTAGACAATCAACATTTATGCTGCTTAATGTGTTTAGAGGGAAAAGTACCCAGTTCAACACTGAAATTCTCCCCCTTCATTGACCATCCATACGCTCTTTCCCTTTTAAAAAAAATGCTGCATTGTCTCCCATCTTCATTTGCTTTCTCCTCCTACTGAACAACATGAAAAGCAAAAACCCTTTCGCAGCTTTCCCACCCGCAGCTACCCCTCCGTCCGGAGGCCACCCCCCGCCGCCGGGCAGGGCCCGCTTACAAAGAGCGCGGCCCCCGGGCCGGCAACCCTCCGCGAAGGGAGCTGCGCCCGAGCCCCGCGGCCGAATGGAGGCCGCGCGCGAACCCGCGGGGCGCTGAGGCCGGCGTTCCTAGTCTGAGCGCCGAAGGACCACAGCGCGCAGCCCTGCGAGCGTCCGCGAGGCGCCTGCCGCTGGCGGCGCGCGTCCGAACCAGAGAGCACCGTTCCTCGCGTGTCTGCGGCCGAAAGCAAAATTAAACGCCTGGGTCGCGTCAGGAGACCTGCCAGTCCCTTTCAAACACCAAGCAGTGGGTTTACTGGTATTCATTTCACCACCTTACTTCTTTTAGTAACAGCAGTGACTTGTGACGATCTGGAGAAAGTGGGCCAGAAGGTACATGGTTTACGTCCTGAAAGAGGGGCGGGAGCGCGCGATCGGACCCTAATGCAGGGGAGCGGCAGAAGGCTCGGACTCAGAAGACTCTGTGAGCCTCCCTCCCCACGTCACCCCACCGGCTTCGCCAGGTGCGAGGCTAAAACGGGGAATGGTTTCTTTGTAAAAAACGGATGAGGCCCTTTTGGGGTGACGGAGGAGAAATACCTCCTCCCCACCACCGGCAGCCGAGCTAGCCGCGCGTCTAGGCGCCGCAGAACACACCCGAGGCCCCGCCGGGGCTGCCCCGGGGGGATCCCGCCCTCCCGCTCCCACAGCCCGGCCGGCACCTCCTCCCGGACGGACGCAGCCCGGGTCCGCCACCGCCCTCCTGCGCCCCCTCCCTCCGGGCCCGAACCGCCGCCCGGCCGGGGGCCCTTTCCCCGCGGGCGACGAGGAAGGCCCAGCCCGCTCCGCACCTTTGACGACGCGCTCGGTGGTGGAGAGGCGGAGGTTCCTCTCGGACATGGTCCCGTCGGCCTCCTCCCAGCTCCTGGAGACCGCCAGCGTGCGCCTCCGCCTGTGTCCCCGGCGGTCTCGGCTCCGGGGGCCAGTCAGCCCGCCGCGCCCCGGCCCAGGCTCGGCGACCCGGTCTCGAACCCCGCGCACAGGACACCGGCCCACCGGCCGCTCCTTCCTGAGGAGCCCAGTCGCGAGCGCAGGCGAAGAGGCTTAGGGAAGCAACCCGGGCGGCCGCGGCTGCTCGCGGCCCCGCGCGCGCGCGCGCGCTCCCGCACCGCGCTCTCCCAACTTCCTGGCGGCCCGCGCGCCGCCGCCGCCGCCGCCGCCGCCGCCCCGAGGCCCAGCGCGCGGCCCCGCGGTGGCTCGGGCCGGCGCTGCCGCTGACCTCAAGCTCCCGGCTGTCGCGACCCCCCGCTGTACCCTCCCCTAGGCTTGCGCGGCCGCGCCCCGCGCACGCGCGCTTCCTTCCTCTTCTGCTTCCGAGAGCGGGTTTCCCTTCCCCTTCGGCCGTGCTGCAGACAGCAGAGTCCCTCTCGGCTGCGGGCCGCTGCCCGGGCCTGTGGCATCTAACCGCAGCCCGAGGTCCTGCACGGCAAGGCCCGGCCGAGCAGCGGCCATCTTGTGGCCCGGCTGGGGGGAACGGAGTCACGAGCCTCCCGCCACCGTGGAGCCGCGTCACCGAGATCCCGTGTTCTCCCACCCCTTCCCCACGGAAGGCCTCCCCCCCCCTCCCCTGGGTCTTCTGCCCGCTAGGAGTCGTTATCGCTGCGGCCCCGCTCCTTTCCACAATTCATCCAGCCCCCCACCCGGACCAACCCCCTTAACCTCTGGCTTAACCTGTCACTGCTGAGGGCAGTCGGTCGAGCAGGGACGACCGCCGCGTTCACCCCGGTTCCCGGGCAGTGTGGGTGAGCGGAGGCTCCCTTTCCCCGTGCGGTGCGGAGGGCCCTCGCCGTGGCCTGCGGTCTCCAGGGAGCCCCCGGCCAGCACCTCCCCTGGGAAAGGAACGGACCCGCTCTCAAGCCCCAGGTGTCCCCTCGGCTACAAGGGACTCCCTCTTCCCCTGGTTCGCTCTTGGCGCCGTGTCCGCGTCCCCCGCTCGCGTCCACTGGGGAACGTGACGGGCAAGTCTCCCCAGTCTCAGTCGGGCTCATCTCTAGGTTCAGGACTGACTTTTTCTTAAACTGTAAGCCTAGAACAGAAACTGTCTCGCTTCGACTGTCCTCCCTCACCGACTGTAGTGCTTGGCGAAGTCGAATGTGCTTTGATTTTAGCATTAATAATGAAATACTAAAACAAAGATCCAGGGAAGTATATGGAAAATTATAGGCAAAGTAGCCTTAACAGTTCCTGTGGTGGCCAGTAAGAAGTCATAGGTGGGCATGAACATCTAGATTAAGTAAAAATTTAAATTTAAATATTCAGTACCCTAAGTATTTTCACGTGCTCCAAAATTACGTGTGGCCAGCAGACGTGGTAAAATAGGACGTTTCCGTCATAGCTGAAAATTCTGTTGGACAGCTCCTTGCTAAAACATTATGGGGGTTAAGCCTGAATCTGCATTAAAGTGCATTTATGTACTGGGGGGATATATACTGGAACCAGACCCTGAATTATGCCTTGGAAATTTGACCCAAGGCTCTTCGTCGCAACCCCAGCAAGGCAGGGCCACGTTAGGAGCTGAATAGAACTTCTGTTTTCTTGGGGCTTGACTTCAGGCTTCGACCCAAGAGAACTGTTTAGATATCCTGAGGAAGTTCTCCGTTTAAGAAGTAATCAGAGCATTGGAGCGCCATACCTCTACCAACCAGCAAATCTCTAAAGATAAAAAATAAATTGGTTCCTGCTGCATAGTTGCTAAAATTCATCTGAAAGAACAACAGGATAGCTTAAAACAAAAAGTTTTTTTAAAACATTGCAAACCCATGTGAGAAGATGGATTATTCAATAACAGTAGTGGAAAAATTAACTATTTGTATTTCAAGGTGGAGTCACTGCTTAACATCAAAATAAGGTGAACCTGGTTTACAAGTTACATGAACAAAATAATAGAAGAGCTAATAGATGCCAATAGATGCTGACACCCCCTCCCACCATGTGTTCATTTATCAAATCAAAATGAACCTAATGAATTACAATAAGGACTTGCTAAGCTCAAAGTAATAAAAAGAATTACAAAAGAATGTTATGTTTAACTACTTGGAAAAGATAAACACAATTAAAAGGCACAAAACAGGGAAAATACTTACATCTCATATACCAGGGTAAAGACTTTCACTATTTAATGGAAGGGCTCTAAAATATAGGTATGGACAAGGCCATGAACAAAGAATTCCTAAAAGAATAAAAATAAGACACTGAACATTTTTAAATGTTCAGCTTTATAAGTAATACAAAATGTAAATTAAAACAAGATGCTATTTTTCACATAGCAAATTGGAAAACAGCACTGTTGGTAGAATTATAAATTAGCATAATTTATCTGGAAAGAGATTGGGCACTATCAAAGAAGACAAATATCTCCAGTGAAAAGATTCTCAACATCATTAATCATCAGGAAAAAATGCAAAATAAACCATACTGAGTTATCACTGCATGAGCCTAGTGGAAGAGCTAAAACTAAAGACTCTCAATACCAAGGGCTGGCAAGGATGGCAGCAACTGGAACTCTCCTACATGGCTTATGAGAGAGTAAAATGCTACAACCACGGTGGAAAAACATTTGAAAGTCTTTTTTAATTTATTGATTTTAGAAAGAGGAAAGGGGAAAGAGAGAGAAACATCAATTTGTTGCTCCACTTGCTCATGTACTCATTGGTCGCTTCCTGTGTGTGCCCCGACCACAGATCAAACCCTCAAACCTTGGTGTGTCAGGACAACGTTCTAACCAACCCAGCTACCTGTCCAGGGCTGGAAGTTTCTCATAAAGCTAGATATGTCCCTACTCTATGACCCAGTAATTCTACTCTTAGGTACTTTACCCAACAACAATCATTATCCAAACAATGGAATACTGCTCAGCTAATAAAAGAGAAATAATTACTGATACATGCAACAATATGGATAAATCTCAAAAACATTATGTGAACATAAAAACAAGACACAAAGTAGTATATACTACAGTTGACCCTTGAACAATGCAGAGGAAAGGGGCACTGACTTTGTGCAGTCAAAAATTCTTGTATAACTTTTGGCTCCCTGAAACTTAGTTACTAATAGCCTATTGTTGACTGGAAGCCTTAGTGACAACATGAACAGTTGATTAAACATATCCTGTATGTTTTATGTATTATATATAGATTGTATTCTTACACTAAGCTAAGTTACAGATATGTTATTAAAATCATAATAAAAAAAGGAAAGCAAAAGAGAAAATACAGTATTTATTGAAAATAAATCTGTATATAAGTGGACCCGTGCAGTTCAAACCTATGTTGTACAAGAGTATATTATTTGCATAGGAAAATGATTAAATAAAGTATATTGGATGGAACATTATACCTTATGAAAAATCATTATATTTTAGATTAGGGTATTTGATATGAGAAAAGCCTCAGGGGGTAATAAAAAGTGAAAAAGCTAGAATATAATCATGTACAATAGGGATCCCATTTTGTCAGGAAACAAACAAATGTACACATAAAAAGACTAGTAGAAAATATTAATATATTCACTCATTCAGTAAATGTTAATTAGGTGCTGACTGTGCCAGGCACTGTGCTCAGTAGTAGGGATACGGTGATGAACTAAAATCGAGGTAGTCCATACCCTCATGGAGCGTGCTCTGAAGAGAAGAAACGTTAACTGTAGCCATCTCTCAGTGGTGTATTTGAGAGTGACTTATAAAAAACAAACGAAGAATAATTTTCTGTATTTTACAGTTTTTCTATGGAAAGTATTACTTTATAACTAGGTGCAAATAAAGAAAAGGCCTTTCTTTCAAAAGCCTATTGTCCAGGCCTGTTTCCAGAAGTGCTAAATACTCATTTTGGGGACTTTCTGACCAAGTTACCTGATCAAAACAAAACATCTAGAGCTACTCAGTAAAAATATGAAAAGAAAACTCTAATTAAGCTCCTTACCCAAACAATTTTTTTTTAATGAACGCGACTTCACTTTATTGGTGGTGGTGACGTTTTCAGTCGTCCTATTAACGGTCCCCAGCAACAGCTGCGGAGTTCTGTCTCACTCAGCCGTACCACTCGCCACCACCTGGCCAAGGACAGTTTTTTGACATCTAATTGGCTAATCTGATTCTCTTTCTTTTACTTTCTGCAATGGTCACAATTGACTAAATATTTGAAATTACCTAGATTCACCTTTAATTGGCATTGCTACTAATTTCTTCAAATCTAGGTTTCCATCTAACTGGGCTCGTGAGACTTGGTGTATTTCCTTAGGAAACTCCCTAAGCACTTCAGAAACCTTAATTAATGACCAGCTCTTCTGAGAAATAATTATGAATGTTTTTAATTTAACAAAAGCACAGAGAATCCTAGTTTCTCCTAGGCTGCAGTTTCTATTTGTACAGTGTCAAATGCAGCAGACAAGTAAATTTTAGAATATTTTTAAAACTAGAGTAAAATGAGCATTTCTAAAATAGCCACACAGAACAAAAGGTATTTTATAGTATATAATCTCTAATTGCATATGAAAAGCACTACATAAAATTGTTTTTATTAGTAATACATATTATATGGACATCATTTACTATACTATATTTTATTCATATTTCCTTATAAGTGCCTTTAATTTTTATTTAATTACCATGGTATGGACCCCCTACCCCTGCCAACACACAAACACTGTCTTTTTTTTTTTTCCCAAAGTAAGAGACTTTAAGGGAAAGAAGGAAGGGGGAGGAGATGTCTGTAGCCACATCAACCCCATTCTTTAAGGAAGAAGACAAAGGTGTCAATGGTAGGGTCTCCCTGACTCACTCACCTCAATTCACTGCTCCAGTGGCTGGGATGCTGAACTGGAAGGTTGCGGGGCGTTGGGGAGGTTGGAGTGGGGTGAGGGATGCGGGTGAAGGAGCTGTTTAAGGGTGTTGAGGTAGCAGGAGGAAGCATATAGCCCCAATTTTTAGGATCTGGGAACCTCACTGTACCGCCCACAGTCTTAAGATCTAAAATAATGAGCAAATCCAAATTTTGAAATATATATTTGTTGTAATTGGAAAAACATGGTCCAAAGCAATATTCTACCAATAAGAACCTGATATCACATCACTAACCTCTTCAGACACTCGTAGGGAAGAAATGCTAATCAAATTTTGCTGACTGATAAATATATATTATAGGTTGTTATTCAGGCCATTTGAGGGGTACTGTATAAACCTCTTAACAGTGTGCTATCCCTTCCTTGGCCTTCCTGGGAACACCCGCTACTATGAGAACTGTGACAAAGACTGGGGAGCCCCAACGCTGCCACCCCCGCCCCCATGATTACTTTCCTTTGCATCATTACAAAGCAGGAGAAAGTGGTGGCAGCCGTTCATTGCTGGTTATATAATACAGTACAGCCTAGGAGAATGGAATTTAATACCTCGCTCCTACCTAGGCTTCAGCATTCCACCAGTGAGATGCCGCAGGTGAAGGGCACCAGCACTCACCTAAGTACTTGGACCAAAAATACACTGGGGGAGGCTCTTTTCCTCAGAGTTTATCCTGTCAACTTGCGCCCCCTACAGGCCATTTTCCATACAACAAATCTTTCTAAATAAACAGAAATCTGATTTGTTGTTCTTCAGCTGAAAACCCTCAAATAACTCCTCCTTTTCCGAAAGTGGGCTGACTCCTGTCTACTTCTTTGACCTCAGCTCAAACCTCTTCCCTGATGCCTGGTACAGCTCAGACACAGCGGCCTTGTTCATACCGTGTGGGCTGCAATTTATACAAACTGGCCTCAGACAGAGCAAGCTCATCTCTGTCCCATTGGTCTTGCGTTCGCTGTCCTTTTTGCTTGGAATATTATTCTCCCAGCGTTTCATAAAGCTGCCTCGTTACCTGTGGCTCAGCTTCCCTTGATACAGGCCTCCCCGGACCTCGGCAGAGGCTGAAGCTAATGGACCACACACACACCCATGGCCCTCACCTCCCTGCCCTGAGTTAACTCAACCCCAACACTTGTTTCTTTGTGCCTACCCTCACTCCTTAAGGGGAGCACCTCGGTCGTCTGATTTTCATTCACGGCCATTGTCGTGCCGTGTACCTGTGATGAAGCTGTCACTCGATCACTTGTTAAGTGAATGAGCATCACCACTCTTGTCTGGAGCGGAAGCTCCTAACCTATGGTGCAGGGGTTTCAGATCATTTCCTCCCCACCCAGCTTCCAGCTGTAAGTGAAATGAAGGGTTTGAGGATATTTGTAAGTGCTTGGTGGGGGGTTGAGAAATGTGTGGGAAGGCATCTATTTTCTAGATTCTCAAAGGAATCGAAACAACAAAATGTTCATTACCACTGGTATAGAGTTTTAATTTAGAAAACACTTGCTCATACATGGAGTTCTTACTACATGTAAGGAGACAGGTTAGTACAGAAGTGGTCATTTCTACCTCAGATAAAGGCACGGAGGTAGAGAGAGTTTAAATGTGTTATCAGACTTCACACAGCCAGTCAGTGGTGGAATTGACACGAATCCATTCTTTTGGACTCAAGATCCTGTGCTCTTTCACCCAGAACCCTGGGCTAGTCAGCTTGCATTTATTCTAGTTTATCTTTATTTGCTTCCAAAGACATCCAACTTAAACATTTTCCTAAGAACTTTCTTTTTTTTTTAAAGTTTTGTTTATTGATTTGAGAAGGGGGGTAGAGAAACATTCATCTATTGTTACACTTATTCATGTGTCCATTGGTTGATTCTTGCCCGCGCCCTGACAGGGGATCAAACCCTCAACCTTGGTGCACCAGGATGACGCTCTAACCAACTGAGCCACTTGGCCAGGGTCTCTAAGAACTTTCTTAAAGGTCTGCCTTAAAATTTCCAATGAAAAAAAAATATTGCTATCAGCTAGATCAAGGCAGTTTTCAAGCAAAATTTTAATGTATGAGCCAAAGAATGCAAAATAGTTTTCTAAAAGCCTAAGTAGAGCAAAACTAGAAAAATAGATTTGCACAAATAAATATAACACACCCTAAAACCAAATTAAAACAGTGTTGAGATCTCTAATGTTTAGATTTTATATACGCTTTCAGTTGGGATACATAATTGAAATATCTATATTAGAAAAGCAATTTAATTTTTTAAAAAAAATCAGTTCTTCTAGAAGAGAAAAACCTGAACTTAATCTCTCGCCTGCTCATGCGATTTTCAAAAGAAGGGAGTGGGGAGCATTGTGTTATTTGGAGAATTACTGCAAAATGTTTAGAGTGTGTGAATTTGGCAGCATCAGATACTTACTGTCAAAGGTCTTGTCTATAGGATACAACCAGACACGGGCTTCAAATGAGCTTTTTATTAACCTCCAGAAGTTATAGGGAGTATGCCACTTGAAACAATCTCCCATTCTGGGAGGATCCAGGAAATCAAAGACACTTTTTCCCTTCCTTACTAGCATCTATAATTAAAAACCTGATTCTTTATTTCAAGGGGGAAATGTCCTCTTTATTGAACTAGCAGTTTTTCTTCCCCGTACAACCCACAAGGTCAACATCACATTTTGTAAAAGAATGTCCATCTAACTGACTTGGGTGTCATTCTTAAATTTTGATGCATTTAACAATAGCTAAGCACCACGCTCGTCCTGCATTCAGCGTCCTGCTACCTCGAGTCCACTCTGCTGCTCAGGGGCCACGTGCACCAGGTGGCAGTAGGTAGCGCCAGCTCCAAGTACAGTATGGGTGGCTGGTGACGGACAGGACAACCCTTCGAAGATGTTGGCAGTTGTGGGAGGAAGGGTGGATTCACCAGTTCACAGGTGGGTCTGCAGCTAGCGGCGGCCACATGGGGTAGTAGATAATGACGGCCAACGTATCCAGGTCTTTTCCACTGAGGGCCAGTTCATGTCCTGCTTGGTACCCGAGGGCACTCACCTGGGCAGCTGCAGGGCTCCACAGGTGTGACGGTGGACACCAACAGAGACGTTGTCGTGGCCATGTCAACCATTGGGTCCGCATCCTTTTCCCGGAGGGCAAATTCAAGACCAACATTAGAGTGGGCGGCCTCACAGGCCCTAAGGGAGTGGCCCTGGACCTAGATGGACATATCATTGTGGGTGACAAGGCATTGTCCCTGCACCTTCCAGCCAATGACAAGCTGGTTGGCCATGGTGGGGGATGTGGGGACGCAGACAGCTGGATGCCATTCTGTGACTGTGAACAAGAATGAGACTGTAGTGACAGATTTCCATACCCACTCCTTGAAGGGGCACAGTGCCAGCAGAGTTCCTCTTCAGGTCCGGCCTCCTTGGCGAGGGCAACGGGCAGCTCAGCTCCCCCACGGGCGTGGTTGTGGTCTCCAGTGGGAACGTCCTGTAGGTCACCTGGGCAACGGCCGCACCCAGGTACCCAGTATCTCTGGCTCCGGACTGGTCTACATCAACACATCTGCAGGGCCAGTATAGGGCCATAGGGACTGGCGCTGACTTCGGATGGTCACGTGATGGTGGCCAATGCTTGGACCCACTGCTTTAAGTAGCTGCACAGGGCCCTGCCTGGCTCAGAGGGATGGACTTACGGGCTATCGGGCAGGAGGGTCTGGCCAGGAGGCGGGCCAGATCCGGCCTCACTAAATGAGAGCTGTGGGCGTTCGCTCGTGCGCCGGGTGCCTTCCTGCTCCACACCTCCCAACAGCAGGGTTACACCTTCCTTGATTCTTGCTTTGGTGACTGGTGAGCCTGGACTGCAGTCCCAAGGATGTGCGTAGAGCTACGCCCATTACACGCCTCCCACCCGCTCAGTCTGCTCCCCACACCCCAGCCTGGAGCCACAACGGCCTCTTACTCCGAGGGAGAAGCCCCTCTGGTTGTCTCCCTGCCACCCCATGAAACTGACAGAGACTGTGCACACCCTGTCACCCAAGTGAAATAAATGTGCTTCCCCCCAAAAGTACCCAATGCAGGATGATATGTAGTTTAAGAGCACATTTACATTTAGAATTACTTTATCAAAAGATTTGTCGGGGCCTCCACTAGGAATTTCCTGATGGCTTTCTATTACATGCGTACTTATTTTTAAAAAAACACAATTGTGTGAATTACTGCCCGTTTATTCTTAGGCCATCTTCATGTTCCAAAGATCTATAAGCAAACCACCGACAGAAGGGGAGGGGGAAGATCCGGAGCCCAGTGGGGGAACCACTTTCTGGCTTATGATTGCCAGGGTGAGGACACTTTGGGTTATTCCTTAACTCTAACTCATGCTACCATCTCGGAATCCTACCCACTGCCAGGGTCAAAGATCGCTGTCACACAGGAAGGGCAGTCTCCGTGAACTCCCTTCCTTCCTTGAACATCAACCCGGAATAGACAATTGGCGAGAAGGGGTTGTGATGTTGGAAAGAAACATGGGTTTTGGCTGGCAGCTCTTAGCATAGTTAAAGGCTGATAAGGACCTGTGGGTGTTTTCCAACCACCAGTTTTTGGTACTTTAAATGGAATGTGATTCATTTTATTCTAGAAGGATGAAAAGCATTTACTTCTGCTGAGATTCAAACCTATCCTTCTTCAGAAGTCTAGGTATTTCATACCAGATCATTGGGAGTACAAAAATCTTGAAGACGGGACAGCATTTTGTTTTCCCACAACTCAAAAGCTCTTGTCCTCGATAACATTTGGTATCTTTGTTATTCCTTGAAATGGTGTTTGCTCAACTCAGATCCCAGCATCACCGCCTGGCAAAGAAGGGTGCGCAGCAGCAACACAACAGGCTGTGCCTGTGGCACAAAAATGGCCTCAATGGCTTAGCGGGCTAAGAGTATCCCAAAAACATGGCGAAGATCAGCATTTTAATCCGCTTACTGACCGGTTTACTTTGCTGACCTCTGTTCTATATGGGCCCCAGCCACCTCTCAAAGTTCTGTTTCTAAATAAGGAACAACCAGGTAACAGGACATAAGCACAACCAACATCAAAGACACAACACAGCAGGGACCGCGGCTGGGGGAAGGAGCAGGTCCACACACAAGCTTACAGGCGCTTCATTGGGTCTTTCACTCATTCTTTCTGGGTGGCAAGTGCTGAAATCACAGAAGGAAACCAGCTACGGCTTCACCCAGGAGGAACTCGGTGTGTAAAGACAGCAGCAATTACCATTCAACTCCAGTAACAGGTGTGTACAGGGAGACGCCAAAGGATGGACTGAATGTCCTTTTGAACAGCAGAGGTAGTCTCGTGACTAGTGATATAGTGCCTCGTGAGTGCAATCTAAAAAGACCAATATGAGCCACTTAATCTATTACTCATGAGTTTTGAAAAAGTAGGACCCAGCAATAGGCATTGGGGAGCCTCTAATACATGTAGTAGTAAGATTGCATCCATTCTTTCATCTTACTGCTCATTTTTAGTGTCAGGCAAATTCCTGGCCATATGACTAAACAGAAATTAGAATTTTAAGCTTTATGCCAGGGCTTTTGTCTCAAAGACATACAGATGTGGTTCACATGAACCAAATGTCCTGCTCAAGGTTTTATTTTGGATTTGTAACAAGGGGAAAGTGTGATGGAAAGCTCTTCTTAGGAAACATCACAGTTCAGTGAAGTCACAGGCCCCAGAAAAGACATAATCGTTTAAAGTGAGCATATCAGGATATTTAAGGTCCCTCCTAAAATCTCTCCAAAAATAAGCTGGACCAATAAAGCAGAGCCCCTAAGTAAGTGAGACACTATCGCCACCTTGTGTTTAACAGGCTTCACTGCACCCACATTATTGCAAAAGATCGCATTTAGGATTCAACAGTTAGAGAATATAGCTTTATTTATAGAATCTTACAAATAAAACATTTACAGTTCATATAACTTAAGTTATTTTCTTTTCTAGTTTATCCTCCTAACTCCTGAGTTATTTAAAAAAATACTGTGATGGAACTGCAGAACTGTAAAAGGAAATATGAACAATAAAAACCTAACCTCTCGCAAAAAATCAATTTTTTGTTTTTGAGCAGATTGCCAGCGTACCACCATCTCTTTGGATGAGGACTTACTGAAAAACAGGTCTTAGTGTACCCAAACAGAGAAGCCTTCTCTTTTCAAACCCTGGGTGAAGGATCAATGAAGGAAAGCCCCGAGGCGACACTAGACACAGAACGCCTCTGGGAGCAGGGAGAGAAGGCGACTGCGTGGCAGGGCGAGGGCCAGAGGCAGCAGCACCGCCGTTCCTGGCCCACGCCCCGCAGGACGCCGACTTTCCTTGCTACTGTTAATAGGAGCTGGTCCGTCCGGGGACAGAGGGGTCGGAGATGCGAATGCAGGGGTGCAAAAGTCCTCAAAATGTTCTACCCCTCAGACTTCTGAAATGTACAAATGCTTTGAAACCAGCAAATTCAACACTTAAATGTCCAAAAGGAACAGTCACATTTTCAACTCATGAGGCAAGGCTGCTGCCAATGGCAACATACAATCAGCTGCATGAATTGAGTGTTTCTCCACCTCCTCAGCTCCGGCCAGGACTGGCCTCTGGACTAGTTACAGTGGAGAGAGAACTTCCCTTTGCGGCAGCTGTCCGTGAAAGGAACGCTCTTCACACAGATGTGCACAGAAAGGGGAAGCGCCCTACCACTTCATATTTTATTTTTTAATTTGTTAAAGATTATATTTTTGAGCTCTTCTAAGACTAGAAACTGACTAACCCTAACTTAGTATTTTACTCCAAGAGTAACTGTACTTGTAAGGAATGATCTATAGGGAATGCTAAAATTATGAATTTAATACAGCGATGTGAATTAAGGAAAGCAAAATCTCCTCAAGCCCTAAAGACTGAGTGTTATTTTCTGCTAGCTCCTGAAAGCAATTTGAGAAAAATAAAACAGAAAAGACAAAGAATCAGTAACAACAATAATGATAATATAAAGTTAGATTCCAACATTCAAGGGATTGGTTCTTTGGTAAAACTGGACCATAACCCTATCAGGAGACAGTCCTGGTATTTAATCTAGACTCTTTGATAACCGTTTTCCTTCTTCAGCCCATTCTCAAATCTATCCAAGGCAACAGGCAAGAGAAGGAGAAAAACTTACAAAGCATTATCAGCAGTTTTCCTGCTCATGTTCTTTTCAAGAATATTCCTGGTTTGAGGGATGTTTTCCAAAAAGAAAAAACAAAACAGAGGCTGCTTTTAATTACTGTGTAGTGGGAAGTTTTCCTGGGTGAGGAGAGAAATGCTCGCAGGCGCTGGCGGAGAGCCCGCGCTGTCAGTCCCGCACACAACGCAGTCTGCGGACACAACCCCTGGGCTGCAGCCGTGGGCACCATGAAGAAAGGCTTCTGGGGAGACGGGCTCCCCAAAGTGGCTAAAGAATCTCACATTATCAATATGATAATAATAAATCAATTCACCTAGTGAACCTGGAGGTTAGCCCCCGCCAAAGCCCAAGTGCTGAGGAGCGGGCTCCACGGCGCCTGAGGCTGGCCTACAGTCTCACAGACAAGTCTGTCCACCCGCTTTCTGAGGAGAGTTAGAGCAACTGATACTCAATACGGGATCTGCCCTTCCTTGTCTGGGGCGAGGGGGCAGGGTGACTGGGATCGTACCACTGAAAAGCCACTTGCAGCGTAATCAGTAGGTCCTCCCTCTGTTCCGCACCCGTCTGCCCAACCCGAGCTCTGGACCTCACACCTCGGAGTTCTGTTGTTCATACTTTTATTCATGCAATTAGCAAGTCCTAACTGGCGTCTGCACTGACTCCTTTCCTGGCACCGCTGTCATAAAGAGCGCAAGCTGCACTCCGGATCTGCAGAGCCACTTGCCACTCGCTCTGCAGCAGACGCGTCGGCCAGGGGAGGGAAGCGTCCCCCCTCACACCAGCATCGTGCATGCGCTCAGAATGTGCTTCTAGGGAGGCAGCTAAAGAGCCTGAGAAGGAGGGAGTGGGGCAGGGAAGGAGGGAGCCGCACGGAAACCCTCCCTGACCTCCACTCTTGTTAGTGTTGTTCTGAAAGAAGGGGGAGAGGGGGCGGAGTCCAGGTGACTGAGCCGACAAGGTGCCAGCTCTCCTGGATGGCCAGGAAACACCAGGTGCAGCCACGAAATCGCCACCAGCATCCCAGTGGTCACAGGTGACCACCAGGCTGGGGACACACGCAGGCTCCGTTTCCCCTCAGGATGATCCACGCACCGCTCCCCCCGGCCCTCCTTGTCTGTTCCAACTTCCAGTTCTCTTTGAGAGAACAGGCAACTGAACAGACTGAAAAAATGGGAGGAACTCCTGTCTCCTGTACCTTTCATATAAAAACTAGGTGAATCCATTTAAAAATGGGTCATCCTGAGGTCCAGGATACAGTTAGATGCATGGGCCCCCAGCTATAGATTTGCCTCTGCCTCTTCTAACCAGGTTATGACTGCTGCCTATATTTTTGCATTGTGGGGCAAAAGACCCAAAATCTCCCAGCACCGGTTCGAAGAGAAAGGGGCCAGAGTAACAAGAGAAAAAAAATTAGGTCTGTCTTCTAAGCTGCATTCAGATCCCAGAGCTGCTCTGAGAAGAAGGGAGAGGAAAGGGAGGGAGGTGCTACCCGGAGACTGTGACCAGGGCAGCTGGTTACTAGGACAGAGCATTTTAAAAACAGCTGACATCGAAGTGCAGGAATCCATTCTATGCCACAGTTTTTAAGAGAACAGCCTCTCCCAAGGACGCCAAGTCTGAGGGCCGGGGTCCGACGGCCGAGGGCCCGACGCCCGCTTCCTGGGGTCCCTGCAGGGCCCTAACCGATCTGGATCTGGCCCGAGTACATGGTGAGAAGCAGCATGATGGTGAAGCCGGTCAAGAGGCCCAGGTTCTGGATGATGAAGGGGACCAGCATGCTGCCATTCCGCTCGTCCTCCTGGCAGACTTCGTTCATCTCAGGGAACTGAGAAAGGAGAGAACACAAGAGGTCGCCGTTCCTTTCCCAGCCTTGTGAGTCCAGAAGTCCGTGCCATAGAGATATGAGACCTAATAACTGTTACATGTGGTCCATTGATGTTTATGTTCATATGACTATTATAATACTTAATATTATTGGGGTGAAATTATATAACAGATTATGTATGTATCTTCAGAAAGAAAATTAAGAGCAACAGTCTCTGGGACTTGACTGGAACAGCCTTTCTCCAAGGTGGTCACACTACAGCTGACCCTTGAACAACATAGGGTTAGGGGCGCCGACTTTCATGCAGTTGGAAATCCACATGTAGCTCAACCCCCGCCCCCGCCCAGACTTAGCCATCCCTCAGTGTCACGGAGGGTTGGTTCCAGGACACCTTTCCCCCACAACACCATGAATACCAAAATCTGTGGATGCTGAAGTCTCCTGTATAGAATGGCTCAGAACAAGGCATACAGTTGGCCTTCCACACCCATGGGTTCCCAACCACAGACGGGAGGCAGTACAGGTACTTATTGAAAAATAAATCCACATACACGTGGGGACCTGCCAAGTTCAAATCCTGTTGTTCAGGGGACAACTGTACTTTACAGCAATAGACATAAAACAAAGTATTATACATGCATGCAGTCCTGGATGTGTTTAGATGCTGGATAAAAATAAACTTTTTATTGTGATCCTTAAAAACACTTGCAAAAGGATCCTTCTGCCATCAAAATGTTATGGTCCCCTCTTTGGGAAACTGAGCAACTGTGTCAGGGGCCAGAGAGCAGAGCTATGACTCAAAGCCACTCGCTGTTGGCCAGCAAGGCAGACAAGCACTGCAGAAAACCCTAGCCAGGGGAACGGCACCCCACAAGAAAGGAGAGCATCTAGAATGCTCCATGGTGAGGCTGGATCTTGGAGATCTACTCTCATCATCTCGTCAAAAATATTATTTTCAAATAATATTTTTTGAAAATAATTCATGCAAATAAGCCAAAGAGAATGGCATGTCCACAAACAGAGTTGGTTATACCAAAGATGTCACAAATCAGGTATTTCACCAGCAAACTCAAATCTACTTAAATGGTTACACCCAATGTTAGCAGGTACAGTACAATGGACACACCCAGACTGCTGACGATGCTTTCCACTGATCTACAAATAACGTTTTTAACTAAGGACCCTGGAGTTGAGTTTAGTAATCGTTTTCTTTAAGGACATACGCTAATAGAAACATAAGCTTTTCATTCTCTGAAATCTAATGTCCTTCTAAAAAAGCACCGAGTCGTACACCTTACCCAGGCGGATGGTGTGGTATGTGAATGACCCTCCATACAGCTGTTACCCAGCCCAGTTAACTCGTGTCTCCTCAGCTGTCCTCCCACCCAACGACGTCAATAGCCCAGTCCCGTTTGGTCGTGTTCCCATGGTATGAACTGGAAGACTTACCATATCAGCCAGAGAAATATACAGGAACATTCCTCCAGCCAGTGCAAAGATCCAGTTGGCAGAGAAGTGGCTGCCGGCCAGGATACCAAAGGCCAGACCCACGTAACAGCAGCAGGCGGAAAGGAAGTTGAAGAAGAGCGCTTGCTGGAGGCTCATGCCAGCGTTGAGCAGGATGACAAAGTCTCCTGAGGTGGATTGGGCAGAGGAGAGGGTGAGGACAGACAGCGTGATGAGGGCGGGCTACTTACAAGTACGACTAAAGTCTGAGTGAAAGTCAGGACAGCCCCAGCCATGAGGTGGCAGCGGCCAGACGGGAGCGCCCTCCCCTTCCTGTCTCGCAGCTGGCTTATCTCTGCGTGCCAAGCTGGCCGCGTGCGTCCAGCCAAGGGGCTGACAATAATGCAAAACAGAAAGCCAACTAGCAACAGCCCCATTTCTCTTCTGGTTGACGGTGAAACAGAAGGAGCTTCCCTCCTCACAACCACAATGAAGGGTATTTTTAGGAAACAAAACTGAGAATGAGGGAAGATAAGTAATTTGCCCACTGTCACAAACCAGTAAGTGGCAAACCCAGGACCTGACTGTGAGTCTCTGAGCCTCTGAAGTCCAGGCTTTTTATGCCCTCTGATAAAACAAAGGACCGCCCACCCAACAACCTCTGGCTCATTGACTTCTTCCACACGCCAGTCTTTGGGAGGGTCAAGGAACGTTAGAAATGGCGTACGCTGAGTACTTAGACGACCAGTGTACGTCTCTGTTCTCCACTTTCATCTTCATGGTAAACCTACGAGGCAGGTACTGTTACCTCCACTAGTGGGAGAGGTGAAAATACAGCCACAGCGAAGGGGGCTGAAGGGAGACTGACATCCTTGCAATACGCTCCATTTTCAATGACTGACTTTCCATTATTTATTCAACTGTTAAGAATTAGTGGTTAGGTTTCACATCGCATAACGAATATATGAACAAATTACAACTAGCGCTTTGAAGAGGGGGAGGAGTCGCCCACTAGAAGGGTGCCAGCGCCAATAACGAACGAGGCAGCCCGGTGGCCCGGGGCTGGGGGCACATGCACTCACCCAGCTCGTGTGGGAACTCCTCACAGAGAATGGCCACCGAGGTGCTGATGCCTTGGAAAACGGACACGGTGAAGGAGGCTCCGATGGCCAGGCCATCAATGAAATTGTGAAGCCCGTCGCTTAGGGTGATCATCCAGGCCAGAGTGCCGATATCAGAGTAGCGGACGCCTTTCAGCCAGTAGCAGGCGCTCTGGGAGGCCTGTAGGTCCTGCACGGAAGCCAGTTCAAGGAAGGCCTGCGTCATCAAGGTCACTACTGCCTAAAGGTCCCACCCAGCAGCAGAGGGCCCACTGACCTGGACAGAGAGTGAGCCCACGATGACTTTCTCATCCACCACGGGGGCCTTGCCGTCCAGCTCGCCGCCACAGTGCTGAGGAATCATGTGGTCCAGGTCCCCGTTCTGCAGCTTCTCCGTCACCCCCTCCTCCTGGTCCTTCTTGGAAGGAAGCGTCTCGGGGGCATAATGACTATGTCCATGATGCTGCTGGAGGGACAAGGGGCAGTGAGCACGGCGCTCACCCAAACCACGCCGCTTCCTGCGATCTGTTGGGCCCATGCTCCGCGCGCTGGGCGGACCCCAATCCCAGCATCAGGGACAGTGCCCGGGCACGCGGGCAGCAGGCGCGGAACCCTGGGGCATGCTGTTAGCCCGGAGCCAAGGTGAGTGCAAGGCCCTGGCCCAGGAGAGGGTCCAAGCAGGGACCGCAGGGTGCCCGCTCACTCCAGAGGCGGCACCGCTCAGAGTATTTACAGCTCCTCCTTTGCAGCGGCTCATTTTATTTGATTCAGCAACTATTTTGGGAATGACTATGTAGCATGCGCGGAAGGCAGCTTTCTGGACGTACACTAATCGGCCTTATTTCTTTATGGTCCTATTTCACACACAGTGTATGTCCAAACCTCTCCTCTGTCCCCTACAGGTATGCAAATATGTTAAGGAAATCATTTTGAATAAAACAGAGGGGATACACGACTGCCTGGTAGAAGGCACACAAGCCAGATCTGGTTTCTGGGCCGCCCTTGCCCGCTATGACCCTCATGAGGTGAAACGGGGTATTGACTCATGAAACCTGTGGGCTTGTGCCCTCCCGAGCCCACCGCAGCAGTGCCGAGCCAACCCTACCATGACATGCAGACATTTCAGAGATGGATGCTTCCCCTGGAAGCATCTGCTTTACCAACGACTGGGCCTCACCTCATTTTTCTGCTTAAGGAGCATCTTCAAGACCTTCTCTGTGAAAAAGAATAGATAGAAACCCCCGAACACCACTGCGGATTTGGGGACGTAAAAATCCTCCAGAGGGTTGAAACCAAAAGCCTGTGGACGCAGGAAAAGAAAATGAGTTTAAGAAAATAAACCATCTCTACAGGTCCCCTCTCATCTCTCAGCCACTTCCGTGGCTGTATGAAAGGGCACGTGCGCACAGGGGAGCTGCCGTCTACCAAGTCCTTTCTAGCGAACGCTAACGCCCAGTGCTTCCCGAATATCCCACCACCAGGCCTGTGAGGTTCTCTCTCGCTTAGTTTCTGATGCAAAAGACAGATCATCTTCAGAATCATAGTGTCAGGAAGAAAAGCTGGAGACAGTTTTCTGCTTTTAATGAGGACTCTGTCTCCCCTTCTCCATTTGCTAGACGCTGCTGGCAAATTCCACACTTAAAGAGAAGGCACTTGTGCCTATTTGTACCGCTATCTCATGGCTCTGCATCATCTGCCTATAAACACAGAGGGAAAGAGGTGAAATTACACTTTCTAAAATGGGAACTCCGTTCTCCAGTTAAATACCAAGAATTGCGGCATCTTCCTGACCACAGACCTCCCAGTGACCACAAAGCCAAGGAAGCAGACAGTGTTGCTGCACATGTCAATGTTGGGGGCTTTGTCTGGAGTTCCTTCTGGACACCCTACTTATTATGCGGGGGAAGAGAATCCACGGGGGAGTGGACTGGAGTAGAACTCAGGAGAACTCCTTTCCCAGGGCTGCTCTGCGCTGGGGGCGGGGCCCCGGGAAAGGGGCCAGCGACCTGCTGCCCAGCTTTCTGACAGGAAACCCCTCTTCAGAGAACGCACTCCAGCCTCCTCAGGAAGAGGTCCAAGAGAAAAGTGATGATGAGAACCAAGAGCTCCAGGCTGCCTGAAAGGTAAATGTTTTTCCTTTCTGCTTTTAAGAGACAAAATGCAATCTCTACCCACTAGTCTAGTTTTCAAAGAGACACAGGTCAAGTTCTAGAGTGGAAACAACACATTCGGGTCAACTTTCCAGGACGGTCAAATAGTCTTAGGGGCCCTGGCTGGTGTGGCTCAGTGGATTGAGTGCCAGCCTGCAAACCAAAGGGTCACCGGTTCAATTCCCAGTCAGGGTACATGCCTGGGTTGCAGGCTGGGCCCCTAGTGCAGGGCATGTGAGAGGTAACCACGCATCGATGTTTCTCTCCCTTTTTCTCTCTCCCTTTTTCTCCCTCCCTTCCCCTCTCTCTAAAAAAAATAAAATCTTAGTTTAAAAAAAAAACAGTCTTAGGGAAAAGTGGAATAAAAATAGGCAGGTAACAGCACTCCCTGCACAAAGCCACACAGGGTCAGGGACAAGGGCAGGCTTCAGGAATGACAAGCCTAGCCTCTCCGGTGCAGTCTCCTGGCCAGGTCAGAGCCCTTATCTGGTCAGTGCGTAAAACATGACTTGCTCTCCAGACTTCACAGAGTTTATCTAAGGATCAACTAAGAAAACACAGGGCCCAAATCTGGGAAAACAAAATGTCAGAAGCAGCATGTGGCGTCATCCGTGTGCTTCGACTCCGGCTCTGCCCGGGCCTGTCGGACCACCCACAGCACCGAGCCTTGTGCCTGTTGCTGCTAGCTGGTCTCCCAGAGACGAAACCAGATCAGGTGGCACTCTCCGGGGCCATGTGCCTGACTGAAGCAAGATCTGCGCTTCCTCCTCTTTTGTGGAGGATTTTCTCACTAACCTGGGCCAAGGACAAAGGTGCCTTCAGGGTACGTGGCACCAGAAGGTTCTATTTGGCTTACCTTTGCCTCAGAATGGCCCCCTGGGAACAGATCTTTTTATTGTGACCTATGGATTCTGTGGAGAGGTCTGTTTGTTTGTATCTCTGTTGTGTTCTAAGAGTTCTCAACCAGAGCTGTGAGTGACCCACCTACACTGCATCTTCTCCCCGACAATCAGGGGCACATCCTAGGCACCGGGCACTTTACGCATATTACTCACGCAATCCTCACGGTACCCTCGTGAGGGCGGGCCTATGGCCGTCCCCATTTTCCATGGTGAGTGGTGAGGAAATGGAAGACAGTGAGGCAAAATGGCTCTCCTGCGGTCACAGGTTCTGTCCACGGGGAGCTGGCATTTAAACCCAGTCCTCCGCCTTGCGCTGTGCTGCCTCTCCTAGCTCTAAGTCTTACACCACTTTCCTAAAGGAAAGGACCTCCTCTCCCTGCCTTCCATCGACCCGGAGGGGCCTCCCGCTGCGCCCGCTGTCCCCAGGAGCCGAGGTGCTCCTGGGCGAGGAGCCCTGGCTCGCCATACCTCGGGGATGAGCTGGAAGAGGGCATTGGAGTAGAGGGTGCCAATCGCCAGAGCTACGAAGTAGAGCAGCAGCCTCTTGTAAAAGGTCTTCTTCATGAAGGGCACCACGCTGGCCCCCAAGAGGGAGCAGAGGGAGATGACGGTCACGCAGAGGAGACCATATCCCCACACTGCCGTCGGCGGAGAGCCAGCCCCACCCGGGGGGGGGGGAGAAGGATGAGTGCCCCACGGCACAACACCCACCATTGAGGGGGAAGGAGGTGGAAGGGAGGGGAGGCAACAAGGAAGGTTTGGGTGGATATTAACAAAGGCAACAAAAAGGAAAAATCAGAGAGACAAGTAGGGAGGGAGAGAGAAATAGGAAATTTGTTAGTGATTCAAGTCCGATGAAATTTCCTTCAATCAGTTCAGAGGGAATGAAGAGGAAGTCAAGATGGCCTTGGAACTCTGTGGCTCCTGCCCCCATGGCCTTTGATGACCCAAGTCGCACCTGCCAGCTGGTATGACTGTCAGGGTGGGTGCTACCTCATCACGCAGCCAACGGGAGCGCCAGCCTATCCAGAAGCTGCCACAGACAGCAGACATTGGACCCAAGGGCTCTCTTTAACAGGGAACAAGAGCAGCTGGAAAGAGACCGATCACCATGCTTCCGTGTTTGCTTTGCGTATCCACTCCATGACAGGTAGGCAGGCACCTGCACCAACACCTGGACTTGGTCTGGTGTGTGCTCAAGATACAACAAAGTGCAGGGCAGGATGATGGAGAACAAGCAAGGCCCGTGAAATCCAGATTGTTAATTTCTCAAGGGTTTTTTCCTTTTGTTCTGCGAGGGCTCCAGTGGAGAGAACAGAGTTCCAAGATCAGCCTGCACCGCCAAGATTTCCTCTGACATTCCCCAGTGCCACACACTCCAGCCTGGACAAAGCTGAGCCAGGGCGAGCCGCAGGGCTGGAGTGCGTGCCATCAACGCATGTCCATTCAACAGGCAAAGAGGCATTTCATTTAATTAATTATTTAAAAATTAACAAATTTGACATTTGGAGCTGAAAAAAATAGCCCAAGATGAGGCCTGCCCCGTGGAGTGTTTGCTGGGTTCACAGGGAATTTTGAGACAACGTCGAGATGGTTTATCTTAAACCAGATTCCTTCCCCCACTGTCAAGAGGGAACAGACAGGGCCAGGGTGCCACCTCTGGTACCCCTGCTGGCAGAGAGCCTCCGCCTGGGGAAGGTGGGCGGCCCCCGACACAGGCTCTCTACGGCAGGCACTGCCCCCACCCCGGAGGAAGTCCCCATGCCATCAGCCCCTCCCCTGCCTGCCCTGACAAGGGCGGCACGCTGCCAACTTGGGTCTTATTTTTTTTAGCTCCTCAGTGGTCACAATTAAAAAACAAAATTAATGAACATTTTCAAACAGTCAAGTGAGGGCACCAGGAAGTCAGTCCTAGCAGGAGAAAGTCAAGATGCAAGGCAGGAAGGATGCAGTGTCCCTTTCCTCTATCTCATTCATCTTGTTTTTTTTTTTTGTGGAAAGTCTTTCTTCTAGGTTTGGCTCTCTCTGCTACGAATTACGGCCTGCTTCAAAAAGAAAGGATCGCTCATCTTTTAGCCAGTTCTACTTATCAGCTGGCAACTTCTTTTCCTTCCGCCACTTCATTCCAGATGCATAATCTCTTGGTGGCCACCCCCGAGCCCTGGGAAGGCCTCTACTTAGAACAGAGGGGCACGGGGTGCCAGGGGCGCGCGCAGGGGCCGCCGGCCACAGCTTTCCTTTCGAGCCCTGCCCACTGAGCCTGGGAAGGCACTGAGGCGGCGAGGCTGGGGTCCCCAACAGGAGGGCAGAGGCCAAGAGCCTTGCACCTGACATCGCCTGAGGAAGCAGAGGGAAACCTGGTGCCCCAGGAATGAGCGAAGGCCCTTGAGATCCAGAGTCAGAAGTCATTCGTGTGCCCTGAGATGAGGAAGAAGTTAATTTGTCAGATGGCAGTATTCAGACGCCCCAGAGCGCGGGGTGCAGGCAGGGTGTCGGCAGGGAAGGCTCGGCCGGCGCCCCGGGGAAGGAGGCCACGCACGCCGGTTCTACCACACCTCTGGGATGAGCTGGAAGAGCGCATTAGAGAGCAGCGTTCCAATGGACAGGGCGATGAAGTACGTGAGCACGCGGCTGAAAAACGCCTTCTCCGTGCACGGCAGGATGAGGGCTCCAAGGAGAGAGGCCAGGTTAATCACTGAGACACTGAGGAAACCAAAGCCCCACACTGTGGAGGAACAAGAACAGATGGGAGCCCCCATTACTGAGGGCGGGGTGCTCCTGCGGCCAGGGCACACAGAGGTCTACCAACCTCTCGGTAACTATTTTTTGAGTCCGTCTCTTGCTGGGTGTTGTGGAGAAGCCTGAAAAAATACAGCAAAGCTACTGTCTGAAAGAAGCTCACTTTTTAGACGGAGGCAGGTGAAAACAAGAAACGTTAAGAGTTAAAGGGTGACAGCAGGAAGCAGGGAGGCACCACACAGGCAGCCTGTGTCAGGTATCCAGTGTCGGGCAGCAACACCAGCGCCGCCGCATTTCCGGAGCACGCTCTGGGCCCGGGGTCGTGCACACTCAAGACACGGTGTGTCCGCCGGGGCTGGAGCAGAGGGCCCAGGCGGGGCAGGGAGAAGGACGAAGTGGGCTGACAACAGACCCTGTAAGGCCTTAAGTGCTTAACTGGAAAACCAAAGCATTGGCGGCCTGGTGGTTCCATGAAAACAAAAGTGGAAAAGTGGCCGTAAAAAGCAATCAATATTTGGGCTGGTCCAAGAGCCCAACACTGAACATTTGCCAGCCACAGCGTCCCGTTTGACGACACGCTGAACCAGCCTTGTAAGTGCAAAGACGCCAGCAGAACCGCCACTCCAGCGCATCCCCCTGATGTTGATAACCTGGTCACTGGTTAAACATTGAGCAAGCAGCACTATCGATCGGCCGAGGGCCACATGAAGGCAAGCACGGACACCAGGCCTTCCTGTCCCAGCTCACCTTCCAGGGGGCTCGGCCCCGCCGCTTGCGTCTGCTCGTTCTCCTCGTTCTCCTGGTTCTCAGAGGCACAGGCCCGGGAGTCCAGCTGCTGGAGGATGGTGGGGCAGAAGTCCTGGAACTCACTCCTCCCGATCCGGGACCGGTCGCTGAAGTTGTGGGCAGCAAAGAGAACGCCAGAGCTGAAGCACTGAAACACAGACGAGGGGGTAGAGAGCCTCTGAGACCCGGAAGTCATGCCTTGCCCTGGGCAGTGACATACTCGGCCTTCTAAGAAAAAAAAAAAAAGGAGACAGAATTGTCCAAATTCCTGTACAACTGCTCTCCGGCCAGGACAGTGAAGTCATCCTTCAAATAGAAAAACTGATAAGTTATCTTAGAAATCACCACCTGGTTCATGCATACCTGATGTACAACATCTGTAAGTGGCCACCCAGAGCAACTGAATTACAATCATCACGACCAGGATGTGGTTTCTAGGAAACATGGTGCTAGTGCATACCGGAAGATCCAGCTTCAAAGCAAATCTGGCTGTGCATCACAATAGCCCAGGGAGCTATTACACTAAATCGCAGATTCCAGATACTTCTCCAGAGCAGACACGAACTCTTGGTCTCCTTAGGAAGCAGGAGGGAGTGGCCCTCACACACCATTCTGTGACACACGGCCCTTTTCCTTCTAATTATACTCTAAACACGTCAGTTTTTATCTGAGTTTGGATCTGTCTCTACAGTCAGCCTTCTAGCTATGAGGACAAGGGAGTTTCTGGGCCTTCAAAGCAGAGGGTTCTGTGGACCCCAAGACACTGCCACGGCGCTGTGTCAGCCCCGAGGGCGGCCTCCTCCCTCACTCAGATGCTCACCACGCCCCCATGGTTCTGCACACAGGCCCCCCGACCTCTCCCAACTCCACTCGCCTTCAAGTGGAAGCTCCAGGACACCTCCCCCACGAACATCCCTGGACTCATTTCTGATTCCTACAATGGCTGTCCAGCTGACAACATTTAACGCTTCATTTTAATGCCAGCTAATTTTGTTCTTGGTTGGTTGAGTTTCCCATCCTGAGAGCAACCCCCCTAAATGTGACTCATTTTTCCTGTATCTCACAACACTCAGCACAGCAAACATTGTTGAGCTATAAAGCCACTGCTGGCTGACTTAGAGCTGGCTGTCTCAAATAGCCTCAGGCTCGGATTAGCCAAGAAGCTGAGGGAGAAAGAACAAAGAACCAGGACCCAGAAGAACCTGGGCCTTAGTCCTGGTCCCTCCAGTATCTCTCTCTGGGACCCCCAGTGTTCTGTCCCAGAGAGTGAAGATTTTCCACCTGCACCTAGAGGTGCTGCGAGGCTCACCTGGGAGAGAGGACCAAGGGCTTTGTAATCTACAAACTCTATCAGGAACGCTCGCTGTCCTGGGATCTCAGCTGACCAGAAGCTCTGGGCGATCCCAGTACAGCTGCGGGGCGCAGTCTGGAGGGCCGAGGACCCCCACTTCCTGGCTGCCCTTTGGTACTGGCTTCACAACACCGGCGCAGGGGGGTGGGCATTGCTGCTGGAGACTCCGACTTGCTGACCTGACAGCAGGGGAAGAGCTGGCCTCTCTGCTCTGTCATCAGGGCCTGCCCGCCCCGAGCAGCTCAGCCGCTGAGGCCAACTGGCCTGTGAACCGAGAGGGCAGAGTGCTGAGCAGAGCTGCGAGCCTTACCGTGGACAGGTTCCTCTGTTCCTGCAGGGGCCAGGTGACATTGTCCCGGCCCACCCCCACATCCAGGTGGTTGAGCAGGGCCTTCAGCTGCTGCAGGGTGAGGCTGTCCCCCTCCCCATAGCGATGCATGAGGTCCTGCAGGAATGAGGCCGCACTGACGGCTGGCGTCCCCATGGACACAGCGCGAGTCTCAGGAGCAGCTGTCCATAGGCTGAGCAGGGTCAGCAGGAGGCAGCGAGGGAAGGCTGGATGTAGCAGCTTCATGGTGACAAATAAGCCTGTAAGAGCAAAAAGCCAGGTGAGGGTCAGGCTTAAAAACCCACCTCGCCTTCCACTTGTCCTGTCTGCTGACACCAGACCCGTCAGCCATGCTCCAAAGGGGGATGGGTCTCTCCTCAGACCCTGAACGCAGTCAGGATCGAATGCCTCCATCTAGCTTTCCAGAAAAATCCTCCTTTTGCAAGCAGAGCATAAAAAAAATAAAAGGACAAATTCAACAGGTTTGACTAAATTAAAGTAAAAAACTATGTGGTTATGTTTTTTTTTAAAGTCCTTATCTTTTAGAGATACTGAAACAACCATGGGTTAAATAATATCCTGGATTTACTTCAAAATAGCACAGGGCGCTGTCTGCACGAGAGCGCAGTCGAGACGAGGCGGCCACGAGCTGGTGGCTGCGGGCCCTGAGCACGGGACCGACGGCGACTCACCGTGCTGCTCTAGCTTCGTGGGTTTGAAATCCTCCAAAATAAAAATCTAAAAAATGACTACTACAACTAAGAGCGGGAAAAGAAAAACGAGGCTGGGAAAAATATATACCATCAAACATGACCAATGCTTACTTCTGTCCCGCCTAAATCAGGGAACAAACATGGAACATACTCAGTCTCTCTGGCTTGTTAGCAATGCAGATGGAAAAGGTGGCTGATGCTACTGCTCGTTATTAAGAGAGCAAAACAGATTTTGTATAAAAGATATAAAACCAAATGTTAATGAGGTTGAACAACCAAATAAGATAAGTGGTGGCTATCTAAGTAACATGGCTCCTAAAGATGTAACAGAAGTATCCTCTGGATCTGTAATTCGACTTCTGCAATGTATACTACAGGAGCAATTCAAAAATAAAAAGGCAGAACGATGTGTCACTTCAAGTGAATTAGAATATATCAACTTCAGGGATTTGCATGCAACTCTAAAAATAAGACTCAGGAGTTTAATAATGTTTAGAAACAGGACAATTAGGTAAAAGAATTAAAAACTAAGAGAGAACAGAGAAAAATGAAACCTTTAAGATAGGAGGACTAACGATTTTTCTTTGGTTAATCATTTATACAGTTACAATTTAATGAGCGAAATAAACAAATACCAGGAAGGGAAGGAAAACGAGCCTCCTGTGAAATCCAGAGGCAGGAACCCACTCCCTGCAGCTGTTTCCACGGCTCCCGGGGCACGAGGCCTCACGGCAGTCGTTCCACCTCTGCTCCAGGCTCGTGACCAGGGAGCTACGTAGGACAGCGGCTGAGAGCAGGCTCGTCTGCATCCTGGCTCTGCCCCTCACCAGGTGCGTCATCTTGGGCCAGGTATGAACCAGCGTCAACATTCTAGAATCGCCCAGAGCAGTGCTGGCCTTTCATGTCAGAGAGGCCAGCTCGAATTTCCGCAATGCTGCTTACACAATGTGGCCTTGGCCAAGCGACTGAGCTTCCTTCACTCCACACCTCGGTTTTCTCATCTATAAATCTGGTAGCACTCACTGGATTATTGTGAAGATTTAATGCCATGAGCCAAGACAAGTCACTGAGTGCATGGACTATAGAAAGCACTCAATAAAACGTGACTATTATTTTAAGATTTCTAATTAGCAGAGTTTCTCTACTTGGACTTCCGCTCAGCTCAGACATTGAGCAGCAGACAGAATGGTCAGAAATACCCCTGTGGCTGACTCCACTGATTCCAGGCCTGTGGCATGCCGCCACGCAAGTCCCCGAACACGAGCACATCTGGGGCATTCCAGGCGGCACGGGGCACACACAGATCTGGGGACACAGAACATCGCTCTTCATGGAATATACTCTGAGTCACACAAACAGATGGATTAGGTGACGGCAAAAACAATGCTTGGTAAAAGTGTTACTTTGAGACTAACAACTCTCCAATCTCCACCAAGAATCAAAAGTTAAATTATGGTATGCAGGGTGGATCTTGGTCCAAAACGGCTAATCCCACTACACAAAGAAAGCCGTTCTCCACCTGACCACACTCATCTGTCAAAGGCCTGCACGGGACTGCCAGAGTGACGAGCTGCGTGGACTTAGGAGGGGAGAGGCAGAGAGACGATGGGGACAGCTGTTGGCGTTACCAGGGTGCACTCTGCTCGCCCGGACAGTCACGATCCCTGCAGGAGAAGGTGGGACACGTACCCACATCTACTAAATGAGGAGTTGGGGTTCAGAGACCAGGAAACGGGATCCATAGTCAGCAAGCAGAGCAGGGAAGTCAGAAACTGAGTTTTTCACGAAAGGACGCCAAGTCTGAATGACACTAAAGCCAGAGCGCCCTTAACCACTGTGCCCACTGGGTGGACACCAAAATACACACCCTGGGTCCCCTGAAGAGCCACCAAACCCTGCATGCCTCTGGGCGGCATCGTCCCCAGCAGGCCCCGGGCAGGGGAACCCCCGTACGCCTCAGTGGCCGGCTGCGTCCCGGGGCTCCTTCTGTAGGGTCGCTTCGGCAGAAACAACTGTTCAACTCGGCTGTATTTCTCAATTGTATCTGCAGCAACTTCAGAACCTCAGAAAAACAGGCATAAACACACTTCCAGGATGAACTTTAGCTGGATCTGGATGGCACGCGCGCCAAGGTGAGCTGTTACGGAGTATCTGCTCCTCGCGGACCCTGTGGCCCGCTGGCCCTGGCAAGGCGGCCTGGAGCAAGCGGGCCGTCCTGCCCGGCCAGCACACTGGCTTCACTTGCCCCTGGAGTCTGAGGACCATGGGTGGGGCAGCAGGAAGTCCTAGTCCAGGCACCAAGGGGTTGCTAAAGACACTGCAAATCCAAGTGACCCTGGACACAAAAAAGGGACTTACTGCTCCAATGCAGATTTTCCTCCCCCCTTGACTAGAAGTTATTCTTAGGGGAAAGAAGTTCATAAACGACTCCTTGGAGGAAAGAACAAAGAGAGGAAGCAAGCCTGGTGCAGCTGATGGCGCAGCTGGGCAGAGCCTCGTGGCCAGTGGCCCTGGCTGCAGGAGGAAGCCCCTTCTGTTAAGGTCATGGCAACGGGAGGCTGGGCGGGGGGGGGGGGGGGAGGGTTGGCCGGGAAGGGCACTTGTGTCCTCCTAAGGAGCTGAGCCAACTGCCCTCCAGGACACCTTCCAGGAGCGGCAAGAAGAGCATGTGGGGCAGGCCATCAAAACAAGTCAGGGGACAAATGCTTGAGTGTGCTGCCGGAGGGCTCAGGGGACCAGGCTCCCACTAAAGAGAAGCCGGAGTCTCTCCACTCCTTTGTTCACCTGGCTTGGGTTCAAAGAAGTAAATTATTTTAGTGCTGTAGTCCTGTCTCCAAGGCACCAGACCCAACCCTTCCCAGAGGGAAACGAAAGACCCATGAGGAAGTCCGACCCTCTGCGGAACTTCCAAAGTCTCCTTGGCTCCTGGAGGCTCCCAGTCAGCCTGGCACCTGCAGGCTGCACCTGTCCAGGCCCGGAAGGGTTTCACTCTGCTCTGTGGACACACCTGACTGCTGGGCTTACCATGCTGTATTTATTTCTAGGCCTACCTCCCCTCTCAGAGAGGAACATTTACTTCCCTTTTGGGGTGACAGAGCGGTGACATGCCATGATGCTTGGTCCAGAGGCTGGACACAGATGTGAGTAGAACAGACAATAGGGCCCGGGGGGCCCGGGAGCTGCTCGGCCTGCACACACGCGCCCCCGCCCTGGCCGCCAGCTGACCAGGCAGCCCACTGTTCTCACACAGACTCCTATGTGCCCAGGACTGACACGTGGAAGATAAGATCAAACGCTCCAGAGACAAACTTGGCTAAGGCACAGTTGTCTCCAAGGCCAACTGGTAAGCCACAGGAAACAGGTAAGCCATGTGTGCTTGAAACGGAATATAAAAGGAAAAAGAGCCACCCATTTACATTGGCTCTGTGCCCAGTCTAAGGCTGGGTGATGTGGGAGCACAACCAAGTCCGATGCTGGGGCTCCGACGCTGGGGTCTCAGGCGGTGGGGGCGGCGATCCGCGCAAGGCTGTCCGAGCTGGGTTTTGACAGAGCACTTTATTTAAAATTGAGAAAAGGCTGACTGCCACACCAAAGAATGAGCCCGGGGGGTGGAGGGGTGGACAAGGTGTGGTGAGCAGGTGGGGGAAAGAGGAGCTGCAGTGACGGGAACGGTGGCACCCGGGGGCCGGGCGGCCCCGCCGCTCACTGGCCTCCGCGACCCGTCTTGAACATCCTCCTCAACTGTCCTCACCCCCACCTGATACCCGAGGAATGTAAAAAGAGATGTCTAGGCCTTTTATATTCCTCTCCAGACAGACAGCAGGTGTCCCTGAGGCCTCAATGCATCTTCTATCAGTGACCCAACTAGCTGCTACCAGGCAGCTCCCAGCCCTCCGGGGTCCTCGCCCTTTGGCAGCGTCTCTACAGAAGGGCTTCCGGTAGGCTGTCCTTTCGCCAGTCCCACCCCACCCCACTGGAAGGCTGGGAACTATCAGCCTAACAGGGCTGTCTCCCCAGTGGACATCCCCAGACGCAGGTGGCCCTGAATGAGTCCTGGGGCAACATTCCTGAGCAGCCTCCAGGAGGAGAGGTGCACAGAAATCCCTGAAACGTTCACACCACAGACAAGGCCAGGCCGCAGGCAGAGGTGGGGGCCCTGAGGAATCCAAAACCCCGCATTTGTCCTTGGCACAGTAGGTGCTACTGAGTAGGGCTGTGCCGTCTTTGGCAACAGAAGGACCATGGACTTGGTGGGAAAAGTCCACTTTGCAGTGACTCCAAACAACTCGCGGGTCTCACCAGGTGTGTTTGCTCAGTTTGGAAAGAGAAAAACAAACCTGTAGTTTTATGAGCATTAAAGAAGATAAAGTATGTTGAAACACTATATAAAAATAAAGATTTCTAAGATGGAGAATTGAAGTGGCATCAAAATTTTCCTTCCCCTGATAATTGACATTTGAGTAAAAAAGTATGAGCAAGCAAAAAAAAAAAAGAAAGAAAGAAAGAAAGAAAAAGAAAAAGAAAAAGAAAAAGAAAGAAAGGCCACCTAGAGCAGCCCAACAAGAGGATGAGCAAACTCTGATACAATAATTTAAAAACCACAGGCAAGGAAAGGAATGTGGGAGGCACCCGGCATGGCCCACCTCCCACCCCTGACCCAGACCGAAAAGCCACCGTGGAAAAGCCACACTGGCGTGGCAGGGGGCGGGGGGGAGGGGGAAGCTACAGTGATGAAAGTGGAACCAGGAGAATTCTCACTAACTTTCCTCAAATCTGGAGAGTGGCAAACTGCCAGTTCCTTCCCCCCTTCAATGCAGAAGTAGGAAAAGCTGCTGGCAGACAGCAGACAGATGCACCTCGAAGCACAACATCTGACTCTCTGAGGGAGAGCAGGGCCCCGAGGCCACACACGGAACAGGGCCGGCCAGCGGGGAGCTGCCCAACCCCAGTGGATATTCTCCCCCTCAGAAATGGAACACATCGAAGTCTGTCGGCTGAGCCACGCCACAGGGGCTGCTACCGAAATCCCAGAATAGAAAACGCTCCACCTCCCCACCTCGTCTGCACAACCACCAACCAACGCTCATTCAGGCTACAAAAACCAGGTCATAAATACCCAGCTCTCAGCACTGCTATGTTTGGTGTGGGCACAAATCTCCCTCGACGTGGCGGGAAGAAGTCACTGTCTTATTTTAGAGGCCACGGACCAGAGAGTCCTGGCATGAAGGCGAAAAGTAACTGCAGGCCAGCCGCAAAAAAGACGCAAAAAAGATTTCTGCCCGCGAAATGAGAAGTGATGTCACAAAAACAGCTCAGAGATGAGATGATAAAACAAAAGGAAATAAAAGGAGATGCAGGCTTACTACCGAAACAAAACAACATCCCTGAAGAACTAAACAATAAACATTAGTAAACAGAGAGCAAAATCCTGTCAGTAATTTAAAATTAAAATACTGACAAAGGAGGGTTTGAGATCACCACAGCGAACATTTGAACGCAGAAGTTTAAGATAAATGAATGCCAATACAGTCACCCACGGCTTAACAGGCATGTGTCTTCTGGCAATTTCGTCCTTGTGTAAACAGCAGAGTGCACTTACACAAACCTAAATGGTATATGCTACTGCTCTGTAGAGGAGGAAAAGTTATTTTCCCTCTACCGTCTGGGTTCTCGGCTGAGACATCCCTGTAATAAGAGGCAGATTAACAGAAGAAAAACCAAAAGCTGACTAACACTTTTAATCTGCTTCATCCATGGGAGAGACCCAGGAGAGCCGAGCAGCTCACCCAAAATGGAGGAAGCCACTACCTTGAATAGCCAACTTCAGCTGAAGACAAAAGGGGGAGGGTCAGGCACGGGAGGCTACCAGGAAAAGTGCAGTAAACCTATTAAAGTTGCTCTGCAAATTTAAGTCCCCGCCTTGAGCACTGACAGGGATAAGCTCATCCCCCACGTCCCGTGCGTACAGTGAGGGAGAGGTAGCCTCACAAATGCAGGTTTCCCTCACAAATGTGAATGCCTTTTTACAGGGGGTAATTTCTACTTGGTTTTCAGAGCTTCTCCCGTGCCTGCTGTTTCTTAAAATTAACCAGCCTAAAACAATCGCTATGCCACGGTGACATGTCTGTGGGCGAACAATCCTAGTCCCTGACAGCGCCTAGGCTAACACCTGTACTGCCTGACACTGCGCCGACCACTGTACGCAGCTGCTCTACAACGGCTCCCACGGGGATCTGCAGCCTCATTACCACCTTGTGGGGCCACGGTCGTATATGCGGTTGGGGGTTGACCATCATGTCATTGTGGGACCGGTGACTGTAACAAAGCAAAGATACCAACACAGGGATAATTGCTGTTCTGAAGCAGAGAACTTGGGGAATGGAACGGAGGGCATGTCCCAAGATAAGTAACACAAGGTTTCCCTGAAAGGAAAGGAAAGACCAGAATCTGAAGACTGAAATAATACACCATGTTCTACAAAAATGTGATGCAGAACGCTCCACACTGAGTTCACGAAGCTACTCAACTGTTAGAGGCTTTTCCAGGCATCCAGAGGAAACTTTCTTTTTTGCACCAAAATATTTTATTACAAAAATTGTTAAACATATTAAAACTTCTTTTAAGTGGCAGAAAATTCAGGCTGCCCTCATCTTCCCTGCAGGAACATTCAGTATCAAAAGAAAATGCAACAATGTTTACACAATTCTGAGAGAGAGAAAATATGAACCACAGATAAGATTCCCATCCAAGATGTCCTACAAATTTGATAAAGACAACAGGCAAAATTTCCCAAGCAGGAAAGTCAGAGAATAACAGTCCCCTTCTGGGGCAGGGATCGACGGGGGAGAATTACATAAAATGAAATGCAGCTAATTAATAGAGAAATTGTTTAAGAAAAAAACAAAACCAGCCCAGGGATTTAGAAACCACAGTAAGACAACTGATGGCAGGCAATAAACCCTTCACCTATGAAATATCAACTACGGGGATTACAGTGATAGGGAAGACTCTCAGTGTTATAAAAATGGACAATTTAATAACTAAAACAAGAGATGGGAAGAAAGGACACGGAAAAAGTGAAGATGGGAATGTCCTCAGTTTTCATTGCAAAGAGTCAATCAATACTGTTTAAAATGGAAGCACGGTTGATTATTTTTATAACTGAGGAATTAGGGAAATTTTTCTAAATATGGTGCAAAACCTAGAAGCGGTAAAGGCAATAATTAATAAAGTTAAAAACTTTAAGAACTGCCAAGAGTCCTACGCCTAATTCATATATCCCCAGTATTGCTTGTCAGCTAATGATACTCCCCGCCCACCTCGTGAACATGGCCAACAGGCCCCTCTCCTCTCCGCCGGGCTGAGAGCCCCGTCCAACCAAGCGCAGCGCAAACATTACAGCTTCCAAGCCAGGCCAGGCGGCTCCGGACTCAATGGACCCTTTCTTCTCCACCCCGTGGGCCTCCCACCTAGCTGCTCTCCACCGTGCCCTAAAAGGAGGTGGTCTCCTCTTCCAGATCCCACGATCAGGACCGTAGCCTCAGGCTTTGGCGCGGCGTGGGAGATTTCGGCAGATGTTACAGGAGGGCTGCCAGGGGACCTCCAGGCAGGAGTCCCCTTACGCCCCCTTTGCTGGGAGGGATGGCATGAGAAAACATCAGCAGTGACCCAGAAGCAGGGAATAAAATTAGAGCCGGCAGCCTGCTGTTCACCCACCGTGTTTACCGAGCCCCCCACTGTACCGAGCCCCCCACTGTGCGCAGCGGCGCCTGTGACAGGGAGGCTGGGAAGGGCAGAGGCGGGGCAGCCAGGGGCAGCCAGAGCAGGCAGGACAGGATGGCTGACTTAGCCACCCGCCGAGCCCAAGTGAGGACCAGTGGGGGAGACAGGAGTGCATCTGCCCGGCTCCGCCGTCCCAGCAGAAGCCTGGGCTTGACAAAGCAAAGAAGGCTTCCAAAACTAACTGATTGAGTCAGGCAGCCCAGGGAGCAGGAGCCAGCCGGGGCCTTCCGCGCACCAGAGGCATGGCAAGTGTCCCCACTATTCTCATCATTCTCCATCAACATTTCCCAGACACCCAATTGCAAAATTCTGACCTGCTGTCCCTCTCAGTCCACTGTTTGTCAAGCCACGGGCCTGGCATGTGGATTAGGAGTTACAGTACCATTCACATCTGCTGCTTACATCACCCACTGAAAGCAAAACCTCCTGACTTGTTGTTCAGCGTCCAAAATAATAAAGTAACATGTACAGTCTAGTGGCTAAATCCTCAGACAGTATGACAAGTTGGGCAGCCCTGGATTCAAATGTGGGGCCAGCCGCTGACCCCAACACGATCACACTGAGAAGCGTCTGACCTGCTAGGGGGACTCCGACAAACAAGAGGGCGTGAAGGTCGGCGTTCAGCGTACACGTTAGGTCTGTTCCTTCTGTTCCTGGTCCTCCAAGCGCTCAAGCCTACCCCCTTGCCATGCCTGCCCATTCTCAGTGGCAGCTCAATTACCCTTTCTTCCGGGGAGCCTTCCTGGACCACTCTCTGAGGCCTCTTCTCCAACACCTCTGGACTCCTAATTACCTGCTCTCCCATAGTGGCCCCCGACAGATTTTTGTTCTTTGAAGGCAAAAAGGGGCCTCCCCTCACCTTCCGGCAACACAGCGGGGAGAAGCACAGCATTTCTGCAGGAAGGTGGGAAGCCCAACCTGTCTTTGAACTGATGTCTGCCTGCTCAGGGCTTGATGAGCCACAGGGAGCTCAGCACCTCCTCCTATAGATGTCTCCGGGGCCCACAGACCAAGGTTAACCCTGAAGTCAGCTGTCATGACCCTTATTACTCTCTTCTCCTAGAGACTGAACCACCTCCTTTCCTTCAATTCCATTTATGTTCATTGAACTAAACACTGGCTACACCTACCAGACTTCTGCAAATTCAGTTCATTTTGTTTAACAAACACTCACTGCCCACCAGATTCACGCAGGGCCCGGGGGATGCCTAGCGCCTGCCCTCAGGGAGCAAGGCAGGGACCAGCTCAACACTTGACTTGCAAGGATGATGAAGACAAGGGTTGTGCTTTGACCAGGGCTCAGTTAGGCATTCTGAGCAGGAAGGAATTTTGTACAGGGCAGTAAACAGCTTAGAGTATCATCAGGAAAACTAGAGAAACAGATTCTAGACTGAGCTTCCAGGAGCTACTCCCAAAGTCACGGTGCAGAGTCAGGCCGCTGCGGAGCTGGGGCTCAGCCACCAGTACGAAGCCACGGCACAAAGCAGCAGCCTAGTCCAGAACTGTGCCGGCCCCGCCGCGATCTACACCAGCAAAACGGATGTCCTGGGGCCCATCTGGAGGAAGGGGTTGTCCATACATTTCAGACGGGGTTAAGGGCAGCTAACTGGCAGAATCCAAGCTACCTTGGGAATTTTAGTGCCAGGATGTGTGGAAAGTAGTTTTCGGCTCTCCCTATCTGGTCAGCTGGACTATGATTTATTACCCAGAGTAGTGTAACTGATAGTGACAAGAGGCACTATTAACAAACAGGCCAGGACAACAGGAGTAAGCGCAAGGTTTCCTGCACCGGGCGCCTGGTGAGCAAGCCCTCCCCCCACCCGCCCAGATCAGGATGAGGTGGAGCACAGGAAGCTACAGAGAACACAGCGGGGCAGGCAAGCCTAGAGTCAGGGGTCAGGTAAGGTCTCCCGAAAGACACACTTCAGCAGACACCTGAAGGGAGGTCAAGGTGGGCCAGGTGAAGGGGGTGGATGGGGCAGAAGAGGCAGCTGCGTTTGGAAAGATGCGGTGAACGTGCGCATCTCACAACTTAAGAGCCCCACCCTCCAGGGCAGGGGTGGCCCGTAGGCCGTGGTCAGGTGGCTGGACTTCATCTGGAGGGCAGTGGGGATCCCTTTCGGTGGAGAACCATGTGGCTGCAGCATGGAGAATGGGCTCGAGGTGGGCAAAACCAGAGGCCGGAGGCCAGGCAGCAGGAGGCTCTCCGGTGCTGGGGGCGGAGGGGGTGCGCCCACGGTGCCCAGAGAAGTCTGAAGAGCAGGGCTCCTCTCTCCCAGCCTTGGCCCAGCCTGGGGCGCCTGCCCTGCCCTGCCCTGCCCTGGGGGCTGCTGGCCTCGGGGTTTTCCACTAGGAACTGAATAGGCTCCTCTTCCGCGGCTTCCAGGAGAGAAACAAGCCCCATCACTGTCCTCATATCCCAAGTATCCGAGTGAGCGTGAGAGGACCGAACCACCCCCACCGTTTCCCAGTCAGGCCGAGGCAAGTCTGCTCGCCTCTCTTCCAGCAGCAGGAGGGCCACAAACGCCGGCTCCAGCGCCTCGGCACCAACACTCTGGGGCAGCGTTGGCCAACAAGGGCCTCTCACAAAAAATTTCTCCATGCTTCCCTTCTTCCCAAAACAGGCAAGAAGAATCCCGAGCCCTAGGCTCCCTCCAGGAGGCGAGGCAGGCCCTTCCTGGACACTGAGCGAGAGGAACCGGGAGCGCCAGCAGGCAGAGGCACGCCTGGTTTCCCCGAGGGGTTGATCCTTGCTCTCAACCAGAAGCCGGGCCCTGGGCAGCTCCACTGCTGACCAGCAGCGAAGTGTCTCTCTACCTGCCCCTCGGCCAGCCCACCCATCCCCCTCCCTGCCTCCGAGCCCTCCCATCCTTAAGCTGACTCAAGCCCCAACTCGTCTCAAAGACTCTGACCACACCGGCCTCTCTGGCTGAGAGGCGGAATTGTGTGTGGTATCCCCTCCAGGGCAGTGGTCCTCAAAGTGGGGTCCCTGGACTGGCAGCATCACCACCACCTGGGAACTTGGAAGAGCAAATTCTCTGCCCCACCCGAACTGGCAGCATCAGAAACTTGGGGCGGAGACCAGCCATCTGGGTTTTAGAAAGCGCCCCAGGTGACCTTGATCCCTGTGAAAGCCTGAGAACCGCGACCCTGGAGGAAGACCTGGAGCTTTCGCGAGAGCTCCAGGTTTCTTCACCGAAGACGGCAAAGGCCACTGCTGTCCAGTGCGGCCCCCGCCCACGAGCACGTGGCCAGGGCCCCAGGAGAGAGGCTGGGGCTGTGCCTTTGATTTCTCAGTGACCATAAATATTTACCAGCAGAGCAATAAATGGGCCTGATTCCCAAAGGTTTACTGGGGAAGAGAGAGAAAAACACCCGATTTCCAAATTGGAGTGAGGGGGGCGGGCAGGAAAGGGAATTGAGTAATTGCATGGCTGAATCATAATTCCTCCATTTCCCCACCCCTGCCCCTGCCCAAACTTCCCAAATGGCTCAATCTCTGGCCCAAGGTCACTGGCAGTGACCATTCCCTGCCCCTACACTAGGGGCCTCTGTAAGTGACCAGAGCACCGCTCCCCCTAGGATTCCAGAGAAACACCACTGTGGTCTCGAGCCATTCACACCCGCTCCGCTCCACGCTGCGCCACTCGGGTCAGGTCGCTCCCCAGCTCACACGCGCACCTTCCGTCCTCTGGGGGTGGGTGTCATAAAACACTCAGAGGAAAAACACCCTTGCCCTCCGCCCGACGGCAAAGGTCAGCTCCTCCGCCCAGTAGTCAAGGGTCCTTCCAGCCAGGCTCCTGCCACCCTCCCCTGCCACCTGCCCTTACTCTCTCACCTGGACCCTGGGCTCCATCCATAATGCCCCACTCCTGCCCTTCCTGTCTCCACACCCGCCCACAGGCCTAGGAAGTCCGATCGGCATCTGTTAGAAGCACCTGTCAGAAAGCTGAGCACATCTGCATGTGTTCCAGGCTCTACCCCACAGGCGTGAAGGGCCTAGGTGTCCAAAAATAGAAAAAGGATGACCTGCAGGAAGAAGCACCATCTCTGGCTCAGCCTGGCTCCTCCCTCCCCACCACAGGTCCTGCCCCACCTGGGAAGGAGACTCACCTTCCACGGACTCCTCCCACTCTGCTCCATGGTATGCTGTCTTAGAAGGACAGTTCTAATACTTCAGTTGACTTTCTTGGTTGTTTTGTAACAAGCCTAGGAAGCTGGTAGGGCCTAAATAAGTAGTTGCAGCATGAATATGTAAATACAAACGCATGCAAAACAGATACAACTCAACTTTCTCTAGAGTTTGCAGAATGGCTGGGATAGACCTCACTGCAGGTGCAGTATTTGGGGCCACGGTGTCTCCTCAAAGCTCCTCCCATCCAAGGTGCAGGGAGAGCGTGAGGACCAGACCCTGAGCCCTCCGGTCCCTCCGGTCTCTGCGGGGGCCACGACTCCGTAAAGAGGCTGTCGCTAACATCCACAGTCGGATTCCAGAGCAACGGCGGCCAGGCCTCGGGCTCCTATCACACTTGGATGAGGAGCAGGGCCAGAAAAAGCCACACATGGCCAGAGCCAGGCTTCCTCGGGGTGAAAACACCCCGTCAGCGCTGCGGGCAGAGGCAGTCTCTGGGCAACACAGTGCAGAAGGAGCAACTCCCCAACAGCACAGCACCTGGGGCGGCACTTCCACCGATTTCCACGCCGCCCCCCGCCCCCTCCCAGCTGCTTCCCGTTAACAAGGGATCAACATTCTCCCCAGACTTAAAGGCTTACCTCCCTGGTTACCACCGATCCCCAGGGGCAATCGGCCTGCTGCCTGGGAAGGGTTTCTGATTTTCACCTGCGACTCAGAATGCTCTCGGGTAGGTGGCTTTCACCCCAAACAGAGAGTGGAAAAGAGAGATGGACCTGAAAATTCTTACGGCAGAATATTCAGGTGGCCAGCCCCGGCGTCCCTTCCTGCCTCTGTCCTCCTTTCCCCCTGCTCATTGATGGTATGGCCTGAAAAGGCCACGTGAAAATCCTGAAAAGCCTTGCAGGAAACCCAAGAGCCCACCGGCAGGAGAGCGGATGAATAAATGAACCCATCCTCACATGGAATCACACACAACAAAGTGAACAGACTCTGGAGCTGCTAACACTGAGCGCTACTGGCTGTGCATGTCCTCTCCGCCAGGAGACCTGGGCGGAAGTGCACTGTGCGTTCCCTGAGGACCAGAGCCTGTTCCAGCTTTCCTCGTGGAGCCGACAGACCACATGGGGCCTGTGAATAGAGGCCATGCTGAAATTCTAGTTGAAATAAAATCTCCTAACCAGCCTTCCAGCTTCTACTGGGTATCCTCCCGGCCCCTGCCCTGTAGTAAGTGTAATAGATACATATGTAAAGTGCCAAATCTTAAGTGTAGGCTCAACGGAAGAGTCATCCTTTAAAAGGACAAATCTGATGACAGCACTTCCTTTGCTTTAAACCCTCCAGTGGCTTCCCAGTATAAATGGAATAAAATCTGAACTCCTTTTTCTGGCCTATAAATCACAGTGGCATCTGGTCCTTGCTGACCCCACTGACCTTATAAGTGAGCCCGCCCTCCCTGGGAGCCAGCCGCCCCGCCCCGCCCCGCCCCGCCCCCCTGCTCTCCCTCCGACACAGCAAGGGCATCTGACCTCAGGGCCTCTGCACCTGATGTCCCCTCGGCCTGCAATGCTCTTCCCTCCTACCTTCACAGTAGGTCTCTTAGTTCAAATGTCACCTCCTCCACGTGGAGGGCCAGCTGGTTGGGAAAAAAACCCCGTTCCCAGTCGTTCAGAATCCCAAAACCCTGTTTTATTTTCTTCTTAGCCCATTATCACTATCTAAAATAGTCTCCTTCCTTTTGTTGACATAGTTAATATCTGTCCCCTCCTACCAGACTGTAAACTCCACAGGGGTGGACACCTGGCCTCCTTCCCCTCCTGCACGGCCTGGAGGGGGGAATCTCTGCTGACCGACCCCTCCATTTAAATTTTACTGCGCTTTGCTCTCTACCCCCAGGTGAACTACCAGAGGACAGGACCCCTTCTACTAAAGTTTCGATAGAACCGATGGCCCCAGAGAAGTTGGTTGGGTGTTGGGGCACAAAACATAAGGCAGAAAAATTTAAAAAACCAACTAGGGTGGCGTGGGGGTTCCAGGAGGGAGCAGGGCAGGCTCAGGCCAGCAGTCTCCCCACCTCTACCCCGAAACCAGCCTGCGCAGGACAGGCAAGCATCTGATAATCCTGATGAAAATAACACATTAACTCTTCCCTGGTGGCAAGGGCAGAAAAGGAAAGGAAACCCCCGAAGTACAGGCTGTTTCTAGAATTTCTCAGCTGCTCATGGAAACTCTGAGTCCTGGTCCCATTGCACACAGCCTCCCTCAACGTGCCAATGACACATCCTGAAAGCCGGGGGGCGGAGCTGGTGAGCCGCTGCTGGAGGAGGGAGTGGTGTGAGAACAGCCAAGGTCACAGGCGCAATCTGGCCAGCAGGGCTGTGCACACACCAGGGTTTATCCACGGTCAAGGCCTCTGCCGTGGGATGTACCTCTGCACAGTGTCTGCTGGATGTTGGGGGCAGCTCACGTGGGGGCAGCAAGGGCCGGCACAGATCCCCGTTCCTAGGGCTGGTCAGGCTACCCCAGAGGACCTCTGGCTGGAGGCAGGCGCTAGGGGGTGGGTGACTTTGTACTTGCTGCACCTTTCTGGGAAAGCAGATGAGAAAGGCCGGCCCCGGCTTGCTGCCCCTGGAAACTCCCCCGGGGCCTGGCCGCCTGAGACCTCACCTGGCCTCCCACATGGAAAATATCCAACACCGGGAAAAAGGTCCCCTCAGAAATACATATCTGCTTATCAGTGTCACTCAGTCCCCGGACTGCAGAGCACAGGCCACACCATCAATGAGCAGGGGGAAAGGAGGACAGAGGAAGGAAGGGACGCCGGGGCCGGCCACCTGTGGCTCACCTCCTGGAGGAGAAGACGAGAGTCCCGTGGGGGCTGGCCCGGAGGCCTCTGGCTTCCAGGAAAGGAGGAGCGCCACAGTCGCGCCTGCTCCCTGTGATTTACAGGACTCCCCTGACTGAAAGGACACACACACACCACCCTGTTTCTCTCACACAAGCCAGCCTTTCAGGCTTCCAGTAAACGGCACGAGGAGAAACGGGGAGGACGGCCCAGCCACCGGGGGGCGGGGGCAGTGGTGCTGGCCCCCGCCAGAGGAGCTGGCTGCCGCCCCCCACTCCTCCCAGTCAGCAGGGCACAGGGAAAGGCCCTAAGCGGGGAAGAAGTGAAGAGGACCTTCCCAGAAGAAGGGACTCAGATCCAGGAGCAAGTTGGCTGGGGAACGGTCCCTGCCCCCAGGGAGCAGCCAAAAGTTTACAAAGAACTTAGTACACAATTTGCTAAACTCCCCTTCTGAAGGTTCAAGTTTCTTAATATTCCTGCTCCCTGTGTACAAGAACACCTGTTTCGTTAAATTCTCGTCCATGGTGACCACTGAAATAGTATTCAGTTTCTGTCTCATTGGTTAAAAGTCATTCCTGTAATTCTCTTAATTGACATTTCTCCAGCCACCGGTGTGGCCTGTCACATTTACAGGTTTACTAATGTTTAGTTCTTTTTTCTCAAGCTGCCTGTTACTGTCCTTTGCCCATTTTTTGCCACCATACATTCATTTTTCTTATTGGTGTACATACGAGTTCACTGCATGGACGTATAGAATATGAACCTTCTGCGGCATATTACATGTATCTTCCTAATCATTTGCCTTTTAATTTTGTTGATTGGCATTACTGACAGAATTTTAAAAGCAGTAAATAGAGCACACTTTTCCTTTAAGGTTTCTGCTTTTAGTAGCGTGCCTGGAAAAACCTTTCCCACCCTGAAGTTACAGAAATACACACACATATTTTCTTGCCTTAAAAAAATTAAAATTCCTAATTCACCTAGAATTTGATTTTGGCACAGTGTGAGAAAGAGAATCTAACTTTTTAAAAACGGCCAATTATTTCAGTATTGTTTAACAAAAAGTCAATTTTCCTTGTAAACCTCAACTGTGGAATCTATAAAAGGGGAGAAATACAGGTAAAGTGCCCTGGCCGGGCAGCTCAGGTGGGTAGAGCACCATCCTCTGACGCGCCAAGGTCTGGGTTTGATCCCCTGCCCGTACAAGGGCACACACAAGACTCAGCCAATGAATGCATAAATAAGCAGAACAGCAAAATCGACGTTTCTCTCTCCCCTTCTCCCTCTCTCTCAAGTCAATAAATAAAAACTAAAAAGAAAGAAAGGAAGAGAGGTAAAGTCAACTATATCCCCTGCCCTGACGGGCCACACATGTGGCTGGTCCAGCCAAGGCAGGTGAGTGCACGGCATGGCTCCCACCTCTTCCCCTCCTCCTTCCTGCTCGGAGGTACGTGCGGGCTGCCAAGTAACAACAACAGGAGAACAAAGTCCACTGTGTGGAGTGTGGCAGAGCAGACAGGTCTGCGGGCGAGAGCCTGGGCTCCTAGAGGCCTCACTCACGGTGCAGGAACGCGGGCCTCCCAGGATGCCGTCTGCCCACCAGCATCGCCTGGACGCTGTTGTTTACATCTAAACACCCCTGTACCTCATCCATAATCCTTCCTTAATTTTGTAAGACCTGCTAGGATTTACTATTGTCTACCAGGCACTGTGCTATGAAATTTGTTTCCATTTTCTCACTTAACTTCCTCAACAACTGTGTAAGATACATTCTACAGTACTTCCCTAATTATAAGTGTCAGCAACTGCTTTCGTGAGTAGAGAAATTCACAATGTACAGCAACAAGACACCTCCCATTCCAGAAACAGTAAGACAAAAAGCATCTTAAGGTTCAGTAAGTAGTTTACAGATGAGGACACTGAGGCTAAGTAGATTTGCTCAAAATCACGCACTCAGTAAGAAATAATATCATTGTTGGTGGCTGAATTCCTACACATATTTAGGTCTGTTTTTGGATATTCCTATTGTGTTCTACTTATCTATCTTGTGCTAATGCCACACTTTATTTTTTTAATTTTTATTTTTTATTTTATTTTAGAGAGGGGAAGGTTCAGAGGGAGAGGAGGAGAAACATAGATGTGAGAAACATTGATTGGTTGCCTCCCACACGTGCCTGACCAGGAATTGAACTGGTGACCTTTCGGTTTGCGGGATGACGTCCAACCGAGCCACACCAGCATGGGCTATTTTTTCTTTATTATTATTTTTCTGTTATTTACACCAATTCCAACTTCACTACTTTCTATTAAAAATTGTTTTTGGCTATCCTTGTGCGTTTATTCTTTCAGGGGGAAAAAAAACAACCAACTTTCGAAATCATCTCACCAAGTCCTAATAAACTTCATTTTGGGAATTCATTCCATGGAAATTATCTTGAATTCAGCTTTAAGGAATTTATGGAAGTGTATGTGCAAAAACAAATACCTATCGAGTGCCACGGGAAGAGGCAATGAACATCACAGACAACAATCCCTACCCTCACAGAGTGCGCAGTCTCGCTGCTCCTAACAGTGCAATGCGCAGTGGACAGGGGTTGCTAACACCAGGTAACCCACATAACAAAACCTGCTTGAAAACAGGTAGACAGGAGTTCGGGCTCTGAGTGAGACAGACCCCAGTGGGAATCCTGAATCCTCACTGACCAGCCTCAGGCTGGGGTCAAGTCCCCACCTCAAGAGGACTTATTTTCCTAATTTAGAAAAACAAAGCTACTAACAGCCCTTCCCTCACAGCAGTTAAGAAAATTAAATGAGCCCCAGCTGGTGCGGCTCAGTGGCTTGAGTGCTGGCCTGCGAATCAAAGGGTCACCAGTTCAATCCCCACTCAGGGCACAGGGCTGCGTTGCAGGCCAGGTCCTCAGTAGGGGGCGCACGAGAGGTAACCACACACTGATGTTTCCCTCTCCCAAAAAATCAATATATAAAAGTCTTCTTTAAAAAATTAAACGAGCGTGCTTGGGTCCGGAGTGACCCTGTGCATTCCTACAGTGCTTGGAGAACATCCTGAAACGGTTTGAGGCCTTGCCCTGTCGCATTCAGAGCAAGGTTATAGAAATTTCAGACAGTTGCAAAAAACAAAAAAACAAAAAAACCAAAAAACCAAAAAAATTAAACGATATACTGAATAGAAACAACGCAGTGCCCGATGTATAGTAATTGCTGGGCAAACGCTGGTTTTTTGGCAGAATGACATGCAAAGTTGTTCATGTGTGAACTGAAAGACAAGAGCTTACAAAACTCTATACAGCAGCTCATTTCTCCTTAAAATGTAGAGCCACAAAAAAAGGCTAAAAAATATGTGACACACTGTTAACCCCACGAGTGGGGTTAACGATACCTTACCTTTTTATTCATCTGTGTTTTCTACACTGAGCATGTAATACTTCAAGAACAAAGTTAATCTTTGAGTCCGGTTAAGAAAGGGGGAAGGCTCTGTGACGACCACGGGGGAAGGCCTGTTCGTCCCCTTCGTGAAGATCTGCACCTGGGGTCTGCAGGGGGATTCCAGCGAGGACCTGGCTGCCCCAGGGGGCAGGGCCTCGCCTCGGTTCTTTCAAATTGGAGCTTCCTGGGTGAGATCCAGTATCTGTACATCTAGTTCTGAGATCCACCTTGCGCTCCTCTGGGGCACTGGTCTGACACTTTAGTGCTGCTGGACTAGACATGGGATGCCTACCACATCCTGTGATCTATCGGAGCTCTTTGGAGTCAGCTCCCCGTTTCCTGCGCATGGGCACCGCATCTCCGCCCTGCCCGGCCTGCAGGGAGACAGACACACAATAAGGGTTCCTTGCACGGGGGCAAGTCTTTGGTATCACAGTGTCTGGATCCTAAGAAGGCAGGGCCTCTGACGCCAGCTTTATATTTTTACCCACTTGCTTCTCAGATCTGTTCCATCATGAGGGGAGCAGGCAGCCTGAGGAAGGGCCCTTGGCTCAAGAGCAGCCAGGCCTGTTTTCCATCTTTAAGCGTGGAAAGAAATCTCCCACTCTGGCGCGGCTCTGCGAGCCAGCACTTACAGAAGCACCTGACATCCTGGGTGCAGCGGGTTGGATCACGTCGCCCGAATCCATGTCCACGCAGGACTGCAAGAGGTGGCCTTTTTGGAAATAGGGTCGTCACAGACATAGGTAATTTGTTAGGATACCAATGACTGGTATCTTTACTTGAGAAAAAAGTAGGTTCGGACACACACACAGAGGAGAAGGCCATGGGATGAAGGCGGGGTAGAGGGGCGCGGGGAAGGGATGCTGTTACTAGCCCAGGAACACCTGCAGCCGCCAGAAGCTGGCTGAAGGAATGAAGGATTCTCCCCCAGAGCTTCTGCAGAGGGCGGGCGGCGGGGGAGAGCAGGAGGGTTGTGGCCCTGCAGACACCTTGATTTCAATCTTGTGGCTTCTAGAACCATGGAAGAATAAATTTCTATTGCTTTAAGCCACCAGGTTTGTGCCAATTTGTTCAGGCAGCCCTAGGAAACTAATACTTTGTGCTGAGATGAAGACCTTGTATCTCATGCTATGGCTGGCAGATTCCTAAGATCACCGCCAATGACCCTCACCCTCGCGTGTGGGCAGGACCTGTACGTATGAGATATCACTCCTGTTATTGTGTAACATTATCTAGCAAAAGGATTCTGTTGGTGTCAGTTGACCAATTTAGTTGACCTTCAGATAGGGGAATTATCCTGGAGGGGCCAGAACTCATCAGGTGAGCCCTTAAAAGGACAGATTCCTCCTGGCAAAAGGGATCTGAAGCATGAGAAGGCTTCAGCCTGGAAGAGAGCAAATTTTCCAGTATGAAAGCCCAACAGACACCAATTTAACCAAGTGATCGAGGAAACATCACCAGGAGCAAGACACAGTGACACCCTGAATGCCCCAATCTAATGCTCTGAAGAGGGTACAACATCGTTTTTGTGACAGTCTTGCCAAAAATGCACGACCTTGTTCTAAGAAAGAAAGATAGAGGGCCTGTTACAGATAGGAGGGGACTCAAGATAAGTAACAACTAAATGCAATGTGGGGTTGTGGACCAGATCCTGAAACAGAAAAAAGATATGCATAAAAATATTGGTGAAATTTATTTTTAAATCCTTGCCCAAAGATATTTTTATTGATTTTAGAGAGAAATATTGATGTGAGACAGAATCATTAATGTGAGACAGAATCATTGATGTAAGACAGAATCAGTGATCTGAGACAGAGACATTGATTGGTTGCTTCCCATAGATACTCCAACTACAGATCGAACCTGCAACCTTTTGGTATATGAGACAATGCCCCAACCAACAGAGCCACCGGCCAGGGCAAAACATCGGTGAAATTTCAATATGGCCCGTGGCTTGGCTAATGTGTCCATGCTGATTTCCTCTTCTTGGTAACTATCCGATGGGTGAGGGATAATAAAGGTACTCTCCCATATTTTTTTTACATTTCTTTAAGTCTAAAATTAGTCCAATATAAATAGTTTAAAATAAAAGGAAATGGTTGAGTAAATTAACAGAGGTTGCTTCAGGGCTGAAGGATTTCTCCCTGAACAAGTTTCTTACAGACTTTTTCTCCCATGCTTCTTTATACTCTTCTTTGCAATAAGTATGCATTACTTTTGATAACCAGAGGCAAGGGGTTGGACTAGGTGGGCCAGTGCAAAGGATGCTGGTTTGGGGCCGTGGAGCGGTTCTAGGTGAGCAGAGTCTGGACCCCAGGACACAGGGCCGCTGAAGCAGGGCAACGACTCTTTGATAGGGAACAAGGCAATCCTGGTGCCTTAGACCCCAGAGCCCTTCACAGTTGCTGGACCCAACCTAAATTTCTTCTAAAAAAGAAAAAACTTCTATATATATATTTCTTTTTAGAGAGAGGGGAAAGGAGAGAGGATGAGAGGGAGAGAAACATTCACGTGTGAGAGAAACGTCAATCGGTTGCCTCCCACGTGCCCCCAACCAGGCACTGGCCCACAACCCAGGCACATGCCCTGACCGGGAACCAAAAGGTCACCAGTCTTTAACTGCTCTTAAACCAGCCAGGGCCCAACCTTAATTTCTAGCCATATCACGTGTCCCTCCACCAGCCACGCTGGCCTATGCTAAGACCACCCTCGCTCCAGGAGTACACCTTTGTGTCGCTCATTAGTCGCACGACTCTGGTCAGGACGCCCGCCTCCTTCTCTCTTTTCCTCCTTGCTTTCAAAGCGTGGCTAAATTCCACCTCCAGGAAGCCTTCCCAGACCACTCTTGGCCCCAGTCGCCTCACCTTGCTCTGACCTCCTTAAGTGTCTCTTGTCTGCTGCACTCAGTGGAGCTTAAGGAATGAACGTCACAAGATAGCATGTACCTTTCCGTGCGCACTCAGCTCACCTCCACACATATTTTACGAGCAGCTCTGGAAGAGAGGCAGTGTTCTGCTGACACGTGGAGTGGAAGAGGAGGAGTGGCCGAGCGCTAGGGGCTGGGGCAACGCCCCGCAGTGCTCCTTCGCCTCCCTGCAGCACACAGCCCCGCTGCCGCCACAGGCCGCAGGTCCACGGGCCGGGGGTCTGCTGTGCCTGCTCCCCAAACTCTTATGCCACTGCTGCTTGTTTTTACGATTACAATTAAGTAGTAACTGAAGTGGAAATGCAGAAAGTTTTGATTTCTACAAAATTAAATGAAGCGCCCTGTACTGGCAATTCTGAAACTGTAGCCTGAGACACACGGTGAACCCTGCGTCATGGAGACCAGGTCAGGAGAACTGGGAGGTAAAAGCGGTTTCTATTTTTATATAAAGATGGTAAAAGCTTTTTCATTCTCATTTTTCAGAAGCTACCAGAAGTGTGATGAATGTGTGCTACATAGTCTTGAGTTTTCTAGAAATTTCTAAGGTAGATGTTTAGGGTATAAATACATTTGCTTTCAGAGATTAATTCATTTTGTTCTCAGGATTGCAACTAAGTATTTACTATCATCTAATATAGTAATAATATATTACTATATAACAAATAATAATTATTAGTAATAATAATAATTATTTTTGAAATCTTGAAGAGCTGCAAGAGTGTAAAAATTTTATTTTGGAAGTTATTTTTCATAAAAATATACTTTTTATGCTAACATATAATGACCTTACTTTTGTTATTTTAAATGAATAACTTTTTATTTTTTAAATTATGTATTTATTTTTAGAGAGAGGGGAAGGGTGGGAGAGAGGGAGTGAAACACCGATGTGAGAGAGAAACATGGATCGCTTGCTTCTTGCACACACCCCATGAGAGGACAGAACCCGCAAACCAGGCGTCTGCCCTGACTGGGGATGGAGCTGGCGAACTTCAGCTTCGCAGGATTTTGCCCAACCAACTGAGCTGGACTGGTCAGGGAATGAATAACTATTTTTAGTTTTAATTTTTAGCATGATAGCCCTGGCTGGGTTATGTGTCCTGAGCAGTGGATTGGAGCCCCAGTTCACCGAGGTTGTGGGTTCGATCCCCTCTCAGGACACACACAAGAATCAACCCATAAATGCATAAATAAGTGAAACAACAAATCAATGTTTGTCCTTCTCTTTCCAAAATCAATCTAAAATTTTTTAAATAATTTTTAGCATGATAAATATCAATAGGTATAGCCACATAAGCAAAAGACAGTATTAAGGAATCCTAGGATCAAAAAGCTTAAGAACTGGCCACCTAGGAAGATGCTTTACAAATGGAAACAAGAGGATTAAATTAGGAGTGTGCATTACAAAAGTAGGATTGGCACGTGGGCTGGTTTGCAAATGTCTTTTGAATTCTTTATTTATTTTTTAATGAAAATTAACAGATGTTTAAACCCTTTCCCCAGCACTTCAACTTCTGTGAATTTCTCCTATTAGCACATTTACATGTGTAAGAAATGCCATTTGTACAGTTTCACTGCAGCAGTGACTGCAATGACAAAATACAGGAAACAACCCAAGTTAGGGAGAGAGGGAGGCGACAGCATTGATTAAAAATTTACTGTACTTCCATATTCTGGAGTAATAAGCAGTTAAAATAAAAGGATGATAAAAGTATTCTATGCGCTAATACAGAAAGATGTAATATAGTTGGTAGGTAAAAAAACAAGATATGCTAAACAATGTGTCTAAAAAGCAAACTTGTAGCATTAGTAAGATGTTCAGTGAATCATCTTACTAATGTGTGACTTTTTTTTTTTAATCCTCACACAGGATATATGTATTGATTTGACGGAGAGAGAGAAACACTGATCAGTTGCCTCCTGTATGCACCCCAAAGGGAGACTGAACCCACAGCCTATGGGTGTATGGGATGACACTCCAACCAATTGAGCCACTCAGCCAGGGCACATGTGTGACTTTTTAAACTGGTTTTTAGCCTTTGATCTTTGAGCTATGTGAATGTGGCCTAGTGAAAAACACTCAATAAAAAAATGAGAAATCACAAGTGATACAACGTGGTGTGATATTTTTATATACCAACAATTTGCAAGTCTCATTAGGAGATGTGGAGACCCAAAGAAAAGGCCTTGGCCCTGAATCAAAATTTTGGCAAATAAAAATATATGTACATGCTTTAAAGGTAATAGAAATTGGCCCTGGCTGGTGTGGCTCAGTGGATTGAGCACCGGCCAGCGAACCAAAGGGTCACTGGTTTGATTCCCAGTCAGGGCACATGCTTGGGTTATGGACCAGGTCCCCAGTAGGGGGCGCTCAGGAGGTAACCACACACTGATGTTTCTCTCCCTCTTTCTTCCCCCTCCCTTCCCCTCTCTCTAAAAATAAATAAATAAGTCTTTAAAAAAAAAAAAAGCAAAGGTAACGTAAATTGTTTAAAACATGGATTTTTTTTTTTAATTCTTAATTTTTGGCTGATGTTTTTTATTAACTACTAATACTGAGTACATTGACCAAGAGCCTCTAGGGATCCCTGGTAATACACTCAGAACAGTCACCTTCTCATTAGCACGTTTACATTGAGTGTTTTTCACTAGCCTCGCCTGGGCCTGATGAGGAAGAAAAGTTCGGAGGCCTGAGAAGGCAGCCAGATCTCCAGTTTCCAAGGCAGGGAATTGGTTTCCCATAGCTGGTCATGCCAAGCTCCCTCTCAGGCTGATTCTGCAGCCACCCTTCCTGCTGGCTCTGTGGGAGTCCCAGAGGGCCCACAGGGGGCTGTGCCTCTGGATCGCAGCTGGGCCCAACAGAAGGTCCCCTCGGGAGCCCCGATTGTTACAGTACGGGTGGGGATGAGGCCGCTGGGGCATGCAGACCTTGCGGCGAGGCCACCCTGCCTGTCCCTTGGGAGAGCACAAGGCCCCCAGCTGGCAGCAGACTCTGGACTCCTTATCTGCCGGCACTCTGCCAGCCCACCAGCCTCGAGGTCAGACAAGTCCTCTCCAGACATCTGGTGAGTCCTGGCTGGGGTCCCGCGGCATGACCCTTCCTCACCCACACTCCCCACCCTGCCAGGTCCCCAGGGAGTCTGGGAAGAGAAAGAAATAGAGGACTTCTCCAGGGGAAGCTTCTCTCCACAAAAGGGGAGACCCCCCTTTCCCCAAATAAGCACAGAGACAGCTGGCTCCTTCCTCTTCACATGATCAAAGACTAGGATTATCAGCAACTTCATGATCACTTTTAGGAATCAAAATGGGCCCCTTCTTTGGTCTGTACCAACGAACCTCTTGGTCACTAGCAAGCAATGTGACTCACCAGTTCCAATTTCTTTAGCTGTAACACAAAGGGGCTACACTTGAAGCTTCCCAAAGTTCCTCCAGCTCAACATCCAATAGTCTGTGGTTCTGTAAAGTGCCGGAACATGATTTTATTCAGGCATCAAGAGCAAACAGGCTGAGTTATCCCAGCAGAGTGGGGAGAAGGCCCCAATTCCCAGACATATATAATCGATTCACAGCACTACTAGTACTTAGCTCCCAACATCTTATAAACACTGGACATAGACCGAGGTTCCTCCTGGGACAGAGCAGGCTGTGAGCAGGTGAGGAATGATAGAGGTGGGCAGGGCTTGAAAACAGAGCCAGTCCAGTGACTGACACATACTGCATTTGTGCACACAGTCAGTCCTTCCTGCCTTTGTATCAGCCCCAAAGAGGAGTGTTTCCATTACCTGAAGAAATGAGAGTAGCTCCCAAAACTTAATGGGGGGGGGGGCACAAAAAAACTTTTTCCTTTGCGCAGTGAATCTGTGGGACAATCCCTGGCAGGCCACAGAAGAGAGGCCTCCCCATTTCTGGCCTCCCTAAGTCAGGGAGATGAACCAGCTTTCACCCCACTCCCACCACACACCCCTCAGAGATGGTAGAGAGAGGGAGGAGAGGGAGAAGGGGAAGAAGGAAGAGACGGTGATTGTGTTCAGGCACAGTCACAACACACTGCAGGGCAGCGACAACGGTGATGGGCCAGGATCTGAACACAGGTTCAGAAGCCCACCTGGCTCAGAAGCCCACCTGGCTCAGAAGCCCAGCGTTCTCCTGCCGCCTGCCACCCCTTTAGCAGAGTGCTGTCCTCTCTGAACTGAACTGAACACGACACTGGGACCCCTGTGGTGCTGCCACCTCGTTCCTCATATATGTTCGTCCTGCCCAACAACAGGTGTGCAGCAGCCAGCCTCAACCCCTCGCCGCGGCCCGCAGGGGCCAGTGCAGAGCCAGCCAGAGACCAGGCCCTGTGACAGACACTGAGGGATGCACGGCCACTCCGAATCATCGCCCTTCGTGCCTAAATGACGAGGCCAACCATCCTATGTCTGGTGCCCCCTAGCCAAGCTGCAAACCAAAGACAGGAAGAGCAGCCCTAGTCTACCTCCTGGTTTCCACACAATTTACGAAAAACTCACCTCTGAGTCTCCAAGAGGAAATAGAATGTGGTTTTTAATCCCACCTGCTACAAGCTATGATTCCAGACATTTTTTTTCCTCTTGCTTCGCCAAGCCCCTTTCAGTTTTTATGGCCCTTGTTTTAAGTGGGAAGGATTAATGGATAAGAGACCACAGATCTAGTCTGACCTCAGCACTGACCCCTGACCACCCACGTAGAGGACTTTGGGAGCAGAGCTGGGCCAGAGGCCAGCGAAGCCAGGCCGGTCCCCTCTGCGGGCGATCATCACCGCTTCCGAGCAGCTGCCCAAGCAGCCCGGGTTTCCTAGGGAAGAGTGACCAACGGTAAACGCAGACCCGGGGCGGCTCCAGGAGGAAGGGTCCCGTCGGAGCTGCTCCTGCCCTTGCCCTGTTCGGGCCCGCCCCCACCCCCACAAACCGTGGCCACAGTTCTCTTGAACACCCAGGCCCTGGCTGACACTAGGTCCTCACACTGTAGCCACAATTCAGAGCTGAGGCAATTTTCTTGGCTTAACTGGACCTCAGGATCACATGGTGAACCGCTTGGATGCCTATTTTGTTCTACTGCCATAACCATCCGAGAGAGGGCAGCCTAAACCGGACCACCTAAGTTGGTCGGTGAGGACCAAAAATAGCTAAAAATCCCTGCCCGAGAGGCGAGCCAGGTCGGAGGGAGCTTAGTCCCTCTGCTGCCGTTCTCCATCTCCGGCTCCCGGCCGGCAGGAAGATTTGAGTCATTTTTCTTAAGTTAGGATGTGGTCTGGCCGAGTGGGACAGGGTGGGGGCCACAGCTGGTGGGAAGCAAAGTCCGGTCACCAGTGCCCCGTCCGGGCCGCCCCAGCAGCTGCCCAGCTACTCCCCTCTTTTTCTGTCCTCGCGCCGCAAGCTCCAGGAAGCCGCCCTGAGCCTGCAGCGTGGTTTTCCACGCTCCGGGCACCTTCTCTGGCTCCCACCCCGCGCGCTCTCCAGCCCACTGGACCGCAGCTGCGACCTCCCCTTCCTTCTCCCAGAACCTCATCGTGGCACCTCGGCCAGGTGTCGCCCCTGTCCAGCGTCTGGGCCCGTGTGCGGGTCCTCCGGAGTCCGCTCCTCGGTCCCGCCCGAGGCTTCGGGGACCGCGGCCGGGCCCCCGCCCCCACCGGGTGACCCGAGCCCGGAGGCGCGGGGCCGCATCCCCGGCGCTCGGCGCGGCCCGGCCCGCTCGTCCTCCGCCCCTCACCTGAAGCTGGGGCGGACGCCACCGGGCCCGCGCAGACTCACAAGCCAGGTGCTCGGGCGGCCTGTAGTGGCGGCGGCGACAGCGACAGCGGCTCTGTCCCGGCGTCCGCGCAAGCAACCCGCGCGCCCTCGCTCCCCGGCCTGCGTCCGTCCCCGCCACGCCGCGCATGCCCGGCTATATACCCTGCGCGTCAGCCGCGCCCCGCCCCCGCCCGCCCCCGCCCCACCCTGCGCTCCCCAGGGCGTGCCACGTGGGGCCCCGGCGGGCGGGAGGGCTACGTGCGGGAGCCGCCCGCCGCCAGCCAGGCTCGGGCCCGCTCCGGGCCCGCCGGGGCGAGCCAGCGCCCTACTGAGCCTTGCGGCCCGCGGCTGGCGCCCTAGGTCGCCGAGATCCCAGCTCCTGTCCGACCCCGGTCAGGGTCATCTTCTAACCTGGCTGCGAGCTGCCTCCATCATTCACGGAGCCGCACGGGCTTTTTCTCCCTGGGGAAGGAAACCTCCCCCTAGGACTTCCCCGCCACCCCCACACCCCTCCTGTGGGAAGGCCTCACAACCTGCCCTCCACCCCTGAGGAGTAAGGCTGCTGCTCACCTGACAGGCATGTGTCTATTTTAACACATCTGATTAACATAAAAAGCTCCTCCCTTCCCTCCCCAACCCAATTCTGAAACGTACCCTAGAAGGGGACGCACCCAGACGGTTTCTTCTGTAATTTCCCATCCGCCGAAAGAACAAAAATTTCCTGCTCACGTGCCAAACCAACCATATTAACACTCACTTTTCGAACTCGATGTCACATCACTGCTCCAAAGGATCAGGCTCCTGAAGGAGACAGATCTCTCAACCCAAAGCTGGGGAAAATGTTCGTTTTCGTGTCAGGACTGTCTTCGGAATCCCTTCGACGGGACAGAGTCCTATTGAGATGGCTATCAGGCCTTGGAAATGCTCATTTCTTAAGAAAATAAGCCACCCATTAAACTCTATTGTTCTGTTCTGCTGGACTTCAGTATTATTTCCTCTACAGCTAAGCCAGCTGCCAACTGGGTCTAGGGGACAGAAAAGAAGGGCCTTGGGGCATAACTGTAGCTAGTTAGTACCTCTGGCCATGTCCTGGCTCTATGACTGGTGCCCCGCTGGCCCTGGGGCTGCATTCGCCAGGGAAGGGGCGCCACATCCACTCTGCAGGTCCCAGGGTGAAACCGCCCGCCACGGCCCAACTCAGGGAAAGGAAAGCAGACAATCCCTGGAGCAGGTCGCAGGAAGAGCCCAGGGCTGGATGGCCGCTTGCCCTTCAGGGCTGGGAAGAGAGGGGAAAAGAATGCGCTGAAGCAGAGCCAGAACAGGCAGAGTGCTTCTGCCGCTTCTGAAGAGACTAGCTAGGCCCTGGGCTTTTCTGAAAGCCTATTATCCTCACCCTGCAATTACAGTGCTCCAGTTAGGAAAGGGATAGGGTGATGTTACTCTCACTTTCCGAGGGATTTCAAAATAATATTATCCCTTGCAAAATTTCCCTCAGAGCCCTGTCATCTTCATAATAACCCTTTATATTAGTGTTTCTTGGTTAAACGCAGAGTATTTTTCAGACATTATGTCATCCGTTGGGGATTCCTAATCCCATCTCCAGTGGGGCTGTCAGAATTGGTCGTCTTTACCACTCCTTCCTGTCCTTGAAGTTCCGGGAAAAGGAATGAGAAACTCACCGGAGATTAAGTAAAACAAACATGCTTCTAACACCCAGAGCTCTGAAAAGCATGAAGGCCATGAATACACACTACAAAGGGTATGAGTCTCTTCTGAAATTTGAGGTCCCAAAGCAACCCCATGGTGCTCCCAGGTCAGGCGCCAGCGCTGCACGCAGGGGAGTCAGGCGGGCGCTGTCAGAGACGGCAGCAGAGGCAGGACAGACGCCCACCGCAGGGCCTCCCACGGCCTCCCCGTTTGTTTGCAACCAGAGGAAGGGTACAGCTGCCAAAGTCCACCAGAGCTGATAAGCTATCAGTAATCCATTAGGGGAATATAATTAATTATTAACACAGCTCGAAATCAAAGGTTTTAAGTCTCCATATCCACCGCAGCACAGCATTCAGTAGGTTCACCCTAAGACCATCCTGGTCACTTACTTTTTCACATCTACAGCCAAGAGCGGGTCACGGACTCATCTTTTCCTCTACCTAACATGCCCCCTTTTCCTCTTTATTACCCTATTTCCACTTGTCAAAATTCTAACTCTTCAATACCATCTCCCTTCAGAAAATTTCTTCATTTTTCCAAAGCATCATTTGATCTGCCCTAATTTTTTACTGTAATCCACATTTAAGAATATTTTACACCGTAACCCCAGTACAAATAGCAAACAAAAATTTTACAAAATTTCCTTAGGATATGCAATATACTGATATTTTATATTCTATTTCAATTTTTAAAAAACTGGTAACCTACTAAATTGACTTCATGACCCATTACCTGGGTTATGACCCACGGAATTAAAACATTTTATGTGGTTTATGCATTGTCCCCTTAAAATTATTTCACTTCTATCCCTAACCTACTTATTAGACCTTAATCTGTCTCAATTACCAAACATTTCTGTGAATACCTGCATCCCCTAACATAACCCCTTGCACATAACAGATTCTCAATCAGTATTTGCTGAATGAACGCACCGTGTAGGGGCCGAGGCTGCACCCTTGATCCTTCCCTAGGATGAAAAACCTCAGCGCCGCATTTTATCCAGAGCTGTGGGATCCGGGTTGTTGTCATCTATTTCCATCGGTGGCCCTCGTTTATACCTCGATATTTTCCTCCCTCCCTCCTTTCTTCCTCCCCTTCTTTTCCTTGTTCCTTTTCCCCCCAATTCAGCAACTTAACAAAAAATACTTTTTATTTTCTATTTTGGTCAACATTTGTCAGAAGGGTCAGCTCAGTATGCTATTTTGTCGCAAGGCTCCCTGGTTTACTCATTTAAAAAAGTATACATATTATTTAGATTTTATTTTACTGATTATGCTATTACAGTTGTCCTGATCGCCCCCCCCCCCCCTTTTTCCTCTATCCACCCAGCACCTACCCACTCCCTCCGGCAATTCCCCCCTATCGTTCACGTCTATGGGTCATGCGTATAAGTTCTTTGGCTATTCTATTTTCTACACTGTACTTTGCATCCCCGTGGCTATTCTTTAAATACCAATTTGCACTTCTTAACCCTCTCGCCTCTTCACCCATTCCCCCGACATCCTTATCTCATCTGGCAACCACAAAATGTTCTCCATATCCACAATTCTGTCTCTGTTCTTCTTGTTTGCTTAGTTTGTTTTTTAGAGTCAACTGTTGATAGGTATGTAGTTGAGCCTTGGTTGCTGTTGGCAGTCAATCGGAGGGATTTACCCAGGCCAGTCAGCTGCAAGGATTGGCTGTGATCACGTCTACCAACCTCCGCCTTCCCATGGAGGATCAGCTGTGTGGAGGCAGGGTGGTGGTGCTCTGACATGGTCTGTAGCTGTCCATTGGGTGCACTGGCCCTGGGGTTTCCCAGGGGATGCAGGCCATGGTCAACCCCCACCTGTGTTTTGCCCGGGGCCACCCTGCCTGAGCTATAAAACAATCTGAGATGGCTGCTACTTGTGCTGGGTTTGGAGATTTCCAGGTGAGGGCAACCCGTGAATCTAGGCTGGTTGCTGCTAGCGATGGGTCTAGGGTTCACTGAGACAAGCTGTTGCTTGTTTGATGAAGCATGAGCCAAGACTAACCATTCATATAAAAAGCAGCTTGGGTGGGCCCATAAATTGGGTGAGGCAGTCTCTAGGGATCTACAAGGCAGGTTAGCCAAGTTGATGGAGTCTGATATGGCATCAGCTTGCCAGCTCTGTGGGTGGAGGGGTTAGAAAGGGACAATGGCCTCTGCTTATTTTGATGCCAGACAGTTCAGTTTCTCCCTATCACTGGTGCCTCTCAAGCTCTATCCCATTGCTGGAGCTCAGAGGGAGCGAGTCTGAGTAGGCGAGTCCATGTGTGGGTTCTTTAAGAGGAACTGCTTGGGGCTCCAGCAGTTTCTCCCACCAACTCAATGCCTGCTGGTTTTTGCAGGCAGAAGTTGTGGGGACTTATCTTCCTGGCACTGGAAGCCTGGGCTGGGGGGCCTAGTGTGGGGCTGGGAAGCCTTGCTCCTGAGATATCCCTTCCAAATTTTCATCCACCACACATGGGTCAGAGATCAGCTGGTTCCACATCTACGCCCCTCCTACCAGTCTGGATGGTTCTGGTTTCTTCAATTCCGTAGTTGTCAGACTTCCATTCAACTTCATTTCTGAAGGTTCTGAGTGATGACTGTTCTATATTTTAGTTGTAATTTTGATGTGGCTGTGAGAAGAGGTGAGCTATGTCTGCCTATGCCACTACCTTAAGCAGAAGTCTCTTTTTTTCTAAAAGCGGTTTTAGGTTCACAGCAAAACTACATAAAAAGTAGTTTTCCCATATATAGCTAGCCTCCTCCGCTATCAACAACACCCACCAGAGCGGTACATTTGTTACAACTGATGAACCTCCACTGACATAGCATAATCACCACCCAACATCCCTAGTTTACATCAGGGTTCATGCTCAGCGAGTCACATTCTATGGGCCTGGACAAACGTGTGACACCACCGTATCACACAGGACAGGTCCCTTGCCCTGGAAACCCCTCTGCTCTGCTTACTGGCCAGGCCCCCTTCCCTCGCCCCTCATCGTTTTACCATCTCCATGCTTTTTGCCTTTGCAGAGGGTCACATAGCTGGAATCACACAGTTCGTAGCCTTTTCAGACCAGCCTCTTTCACTTAGTGATGTGCAATTAAGTTTCCTCCAGGTATTTTCGTGGCTTGATAGCTCATTTCTTTCTAGCATTGAATATTCCACTGCTCAGATGTCCCTCAGTTTATTTTCCCACTCACCAACTGAAGGGCATCTTGGTTGCTTCCAAGTTTTGGCAATTATGAATAAAGTTGCTATACACATCCATGTGCAGGTTTTTGTGTGGATGTAAGTTTTCAACTCATTTGAATACAATTCCAAGGAGAGTGGTTATTGGATATGGCAAGAGGATGTTGAGCTCTAAGAAACTGCCAATAGGTTTTTGAGAGTGACTGCACCATTTGGCATTCCGACCGGCAATGAATGGGAGTCCCTGTTGCTCCACATCCTCACCAGCATTTGATATGGTCTGTGTTTTGGATTTTGGCCATTCTACGTGTAGTAGTTTCTCATTTTAATTTGTAATTCTCTAATGACATATGATGAGCATCTTTTCATATCTTTATTTGCCAACTGTATATCTTCTTTGGTGTGAGATAAATAGTTGGCAAAAAGATTTATCTGTTCAGGTCTTTTACCCGGTTTCTAATCAGGTTGTTTTCTTGAGTTTTAAGAATTCTTTGTATATTTTGGGTAAGAATCCTTTATCAGATATATCTTTTGCAAATATTTTCACCCAGTCTTTGGCTTGTCTTTTCAGTCTCTTGATTTTCCTCATTTTTTTAAAAAGAAATAAAATAAGTCCAGACAGGAAGTTACTAAGAAATTCAGATACAGAGCCAGAGAGAGAGAGAGAGAGAAAGGTCTTCTCCAATAATCACAAATCACTGAGAAATTTCAGACACAAATTTTAACGTTTTCCAATAAACAGCTAGTCATTTGGAAAACGTCTTCTTTTTTCACACCATTCAACAAAATGCTGCCCAAGTAAAAAGGGCCCTTAGCACTGTATAGACATTAGGTCCTTTCTGCATGAGTTCAAAAGCACTGTATCATTTAAGAATGGAAGAAAGGGATGTAGTAATGCAGCAAGCAACCAGGGTGCTTTGGAAAGGTGTTTTTAAGGGTTATAGACACACCATGAAGTACATGCAAAAAAAAAGGGTACACATTAGGGAAAAAAAGAGGGGAGTGGGCTCTCACATAGGCTAACAGAAATTGTCTGAGGGGAAAAGAGGTTCAAAAAACATGACAAAACACACACATACAAGTAAATGCTTCATTTGTTCCATAAGTAAGACTGTCAGTGTCTTTTCCAAAACTCTTACTACCCAGGTCACAGTGAAATTACCTGGCTACTAGTATTAGAGCTCCACCTTGTATGCCAAGAAATAAATAATTCTAGCAAGTGTTGTGGCTCTCTGAAGGAAAAAAACAGTATCAACATATCAACGGCATTATTTCAAACACAACTGCGTATTTATACAAATTTGTTTTTATTTCCTACCTGGTGACCCAACCATTTTGCATTAGGCTGAAAAATTGCCCTGGCTGGTGTGGCTCGGTGGGCTGAGCGTTGTCCCGCGAGTCGAGAGCCCACCATGCAATTCCCGGTCAGGGCACTTGCCTGGGGTACGGGCCAGGACCCCAGAGGCATGCCACTGGGTTGGGGCACGCAAGAGGCAACTGGTCGATGTGTCTCTCCTTCTCTTTCTCACTCCCTTCCCCTCTAAAAATAAATAAATAAAATCTTTAAAAAAAGTCTGAAAAACAAAGGAAGAAAACCAAGAATAAAAAGTGAAGAAATTTGTGTATTATACCGAAGTTTTTTTATTACATAAGAGAAAAGGAGTATTAAGAAATCCAGCTTCCGAAGAGAAACTCAAAATGTTTCCAAAAAGAGTCAGAAAACTGAGAGAGACCAGTGCCCCAGTTTGTTTGCCCCAGTAGTTTTAAACTCCCAGGTCTTCCCCGGCTCACGTGCCACACTCCACGCAGGGCCGGGGCGCGCCTGAGGGCCAGCAACACCCAGGGCTCCCCAGCCACGGCTGAGCTCTGTGACAACCTGACAGTTTGCTTGGCTTTCCTCTGAGGAGCTTTAAGCTGAAGTGTCTCTTCTTACACACTGCCACATAAAATGGGAATTTCTGACTTATCCCTTCCTGCCATCACACAAAAAATGAAGTAAAAATTTGAAAAGGTTACATAAAACTGACTTTTAAAACCCAGTTAAAGCCTGGTAAGACTGAAGTAACCCTGGAGGGACTGAAAGGAGATTTTAAAACAGGGAAAATAAACACAAAAACAGTGCTTCCCCTAAACACTGAAACCCACAGGCACAGTGACAACGTTCTCAACTGAAAGGTCTGGACTTTGGCAGAGGTGTCACGCTTTCCAAAGCCAACTTCAGCAAATCATAATCTGGATTCAGAAAAACTAACAAAATGAGCCAACATCCAGGAAAAGGTTATTGAGTTAGGAAAGTGAATGATTCAATTCACAGACATAGAGCAACAGAAAAGGCGGCCACACCACTGGGAAAAAGGTTCAAGAGAAGCTCACACCCCATCATAAACTTTCCTTGCAGTTGAATTTCACCTGTTCTGATTCTTAATTTAAAAACTGAAATTTATGGCCCTGGCTGAGTAGCTCAGTTGGTTGGAGCATTGTCTCGATGCACCAAGGTTGTGGGTTCAACCCCTGGTCAGGGCACATACAGGAATCAACCAATGAATGCATAAATAAGTGAAACACGTCAATGTTTCTTTCTCTCTAAAATAAAAAAACTAAAAACTGAAACAATAAAAATCAGTTTGTAAGTTGTGGGGGGCAGATGAAGAAATCACCATGGTCTACCAGAGTAACTGAAATATACGGAAAAGCTTTATCTGGCCTCTCGCAGGGGAGACCCGAACTCGCCTTTCAAGGCCCACTCAGGACGCAGGCGCCACGCATCGATCCCCAGAGATCAGGCCAGCAAGCGCCTGATTATACCACCTGCTGGCTTCCCTGCGCGTTGTTCACACTTGCCTGCAACAGCAGTATCTTGAAAAACGTTGCCTCATAGGCCTTTTTATTTCTTCTCCCAGTTGCCCAAATAAAGGAACTCTTTCCTTTAAGAAACTTGGCGGTGACTTCATTATCGCTTCTGGCACCAGAGACAAGACTTGCTTAGTAAGCAGAGCTAGGTGTAACTGCTGCTTCTGAAGGTTTCTGCAGCTCCTGCTGGCTTTGCAGGCTCTTAAAGGTTTCTCGTATTCACCCATTCCATCTACGCAGTAGCACCATCACTCACTTATCTACAAAGGCAACCAGGCAATTTCCAGCTGACACTTAGAATGCACCTTCCTTCTTGGTGATACCAGGTTTAAAATAGAAAAAAAAAAAGGCAAAAAGGTATCTTATTGTACTAGGTTGGGGAAAGGGAAAAACATCAACACAAAACCCCCTTGATCCTGTGTGAGTCACAGCTGAGTTCAGAAGTCTAATTCCTCTCAGCCTGTATCCCAGTGGCCTAGTCACAGGAAGAACAGGTTCTCGCACAGCTGGATGGCTGGTTCGTGATGCAAGATCTGTCCTGACAGGAAAGCCAGTTTGTGGGCATACTTGCAAGGAGCTGGAACCCTGATCGTGCCAGGCCAATTCCAGTACATGTGACACAGTTTGAAAGTCAACCTGCAGGCCAATAAGAAAATGCGATCGTTATTACTTCCCACTGTCATTCTGCGACATGGTCATGTGCTTACAGGTGCGTACTTTCCTGCAAACTGGGGCACCAAAAAATACATGATGCGCTTTTTAATTTATTTTTTTACATGATGCAATTTGAGGACTCATTGTTTTTAAGTGGAATTGTTTCTATTTCCTCCATTTGTCAGTGTGGAGGACATGGGTAAATTCCTTCACTTTAGGTGCCCCCTGTTTTTATATCAAAACAAAGAGAAAAAATTTTTTTGCCTCAAGAAGATGCTGCAGGAGGGTGAGTACCCCAGAAAATTATTTATACAGTCTAAGTGTAAGGGCTTTGGGTATCAAATTAGGCTGTATCTCATAATCATCAAGAGCAGTTTTAAAAAATATATAAATGCCTCAGAATGCTCAGGGGTAAATCTTGGGTATCTGTATATTTTTTAAGCTCTTCGAGTAAATTTAATGTACAGTAGGATTACCAATTACTCTTCCCAAAGATACCATGATTACGAAAGATGTGAAGAAACTTGGGTAAATATTCCTGGGGGCGGGAAGTGACTCGACCTTAGCTGGCTGGTCAGAGTAAGAACGAGGGAGTTATTGGTCAGCTCACCTCTGCATGTGATCAGGGCTCAGGTTTGCGGTGTTGAGAACACACACGTAATGTGTAGGAATGCCGCAGCCTTGTCGTACGTGGTGGGCAAGAAGGTAGAAGTCCACCCTGGTAAAGAAAAAGGACAAAGCGAATGGTATGGTCGGATCTGACCACAGAGAGGTGAGGAAGATCTTGGATATCATTGTAGCTCCTTCAGCTAAGGCTCAGAGAGGTCACATAACTGGCTCGGGGACACACAGAGACAAAACCGTAATCAGATCTCTGGTCTACTGACTCAACAGCCTCTTCAAGAATCACGGTAGAAAGTACCCTGTCTGTGTGCAGAACATTAAGCATGGATCTTAAGAATGTATGTTCAATATTTTATACCTAACAAGTAAAAACTTTCTGGTTGAATTTTTTTTTAATAGCTTTTAAAGCTTTATTTATTTTTAAAAATTATTTATTCATTCATTTATTGAGAAATGGGAAGAGGGGGAGAAAGACAGGGAGAGAAATATCAGTGTGAGAGAGAAATAATGATCAGTTGCCTCTCGCATGTGCCTGGACTGGGGACCAAACCCACAACCCAGGCATGTGCCCTGACTGGGAATCAAACCAGTGGTCTTTTGCTTTGTGGGATGATGCCCAACCAAGTGAGCCACACTCCGGTCAGGGTAAAAGCTTTATTTTTTTTTTAAAGGTGGAAATATCTTTTTTTTCAATTACAGCTGACATTCAGTTTTATTTTGTATTAGTTTCAGGTGCACAGCATAGTGGTTAGACAATTATACACTTTACAAAATGTTTCCCACTGGAAATAATATCTCTAGTACCCACCTGGCCCAATACACAATTATTACAATATTATTGACTGTACTTCCTATGCTTTATTTAAGCTTTATTAAAGCTTTATTTTTTAACAGTGAAATCTCTGAGGATTCCATTCCACAGCTTTGCAGGCAACCTACTCATTGCAATACCCAGGGAACGAGTAACTTCTGCAACCTATTCCTGCTAACATGTCACGTCCTGTCTACTTACCAGTCACAGCTGGTGATTGTATGATCTACCACAGTCCCTGGGGAAGGAGTTGCAAAGTGCTCGGTAGCAGCCAGGTACAGATTGGTGCTGATTTTCTTCTGAACTACAAATACCACCATCTTGGGCTGGTAATTCTCAAAAGCTTCAAAACACTTCTGCAGCTGAGGAATCTCATAGTTGGCAACCGTCTTTAGCTGGCCATCAGACACTCCATCGCGGTACACCACAATCTTCTCCGGGAGACAGTGGTTCACCTGAAATGACACCTCCTGAGGTGAGGGTGGAGCCCCGACACGAGCGCCCACGGGCAGCGCGGAGCGGGGGGCGGCCCCGAGGCGAGCGCCCACGGGCAGCGCGCGGCTGGCTCAGGGCAGCCGGAAGGTGCAGCGGAAGTGTCAAGGGCAGGGCAGGGCTCTTGTCCTTCTTACACGTCCTCAGGGCAGTAAAACAGGTCTGGCACACCAAAGGCATCAATAAAATATGAAAGTTGTCAGTCACATGCACATGACTCATCCTCAGAGTGAATAAAGTTATATGGGAACTTTAGTAGAAAATTATGGGCTGAATCAATCTCCTTCTACTTGGATTTAACACTAATTACTGTGTAGGCCAAGAACAAGGTGAGCTGTTAGAGAAATTCTAACACAGACCACACTTCCCACAGACCCACCATCCTCATAGCTTTAAGTATTGGCAACACCCGAAGTTGCTAACAAGCGAAAGGGTCCTTTGCTAAATATCATCCTACAGTCACGTACAAAGCGCAACATTTTTACTGTAACTAAGTAATCAGGAAAATTACTGTCATGGTAAATTGTCCATGGATTCAAATAAAATTAAATGTTCTCATCGTGTTTGACTTCAGTAGTTCAAGAGAAAAGGCTATTCCATTTTACACTAGGAGTTCTCTGAAAAGTGCTTTAGTTTACTTCACCGGAAGTGACAGTTTGATTATGAGTGTGGTTCCTCTAAAGTTTTTGTTCACAATTCCCCTCAAAACCCAAATCATCACTGAATTAAGTATGCACACACTATACATTCTTCATAGGTTACGCTATATGAAAATTTAAGTTTCATTTCAAAGAACACTTTTTAAAAATAATTAGCCAGAATCTTTTTGGAGCCTAAGTTCAATTTCAAATATTTTATGAATGTTCCTTTTTTCTGATCCACTCAATACGTTTACAAACATGTAATTCGTCCTCACATTCCAGGACTGTACTTGCTGCCCAAGTGCGCAGCACGTGTTCTGTCTGTGCTGTTTCTGGCCACCCAGTATCTCTTCCACCTTTTTGGGAAGAGGGTTAAGTTCCCTCCTGCCTCCAAGACGATGGTCTTGGGGGACTATTAGCCCAGGTGCTTCCCACTAATCAAATCCAGGCTTTGTCAGCTCGGCACTGCTGACATGCAGGGCGGGTCAGCTCTTTGCCACTGGGGGCTGATGCCGTAGGATATTTAGCAGCAGCGTCCCTGGCCTCTATGCACTGGGGGTCAGTAGCAGTCTCCCCAGTTACAACCCAAAACATCTGCAGGCAGTGCCCCTGGGGAGGCCAGACTGCCCCCAGCTGGGAAACACTGTGCTAACCAGGGACACAGCAATGACTCAAGCCGCGCCAGCAGATCACGCCTCCCTCTCCCCGAATCTTGAGCGGAGAATAAAAATCACTTGGAGCCTGGCCCCTCTGCCACAGAGGTCTCTGCCTCTGGAACCCCAGGGGCAGCCCTGGCTCCTGTCCTCTTCACAGCTGGACACTCAGCCTTCTCACCGGTCCCTGAGACTCCCCCTGACCTTACCAATTTAATTCCCGTTATGTGAAAGCATGTTCCTGTGACTTCCCAGAAAGCCCCCACTGACACGCTGTGTCAGAAGGTGGGTATCACAGGCACTCCGATCCGGAGGGAGCCCTCACGTCACAGGTGAGGAGACCGGCAAGAAGTGCCCAGGATCTGGGCCCGGCAGACCGGGGCTGAGTCTGATTCTGCTGCTTTTCAGCTATAATATTGAAAACTCTGTTTCCTCAGTTGAAAAATGGAGATAAATGACTACCTTACCTCCTTCTTGGGGTTGTTAAAAGGGATAAAGTAAAAAATAAAATAAATATATACAGGGTGAGGCCAAAGTAGGTTTATAGTTGTTCATATGGAAAATACTACAATAATTAATAAATAACAAAACAAGAATAAATTGTGTTTTCGTGTACTCACAACTGAAACCTACTTTGGCCCTTCCTTGTATGTACATATGTACCTATATTAAAAGCTGTACACAAAAGTTGAGATGTTCTAGATGAAGGAAACAGATACTCCTAAGCATGGAAAAGGGACAAAACAAGACTGATAGAGTGAAAAAATAGAATCATATTAATTTCAAGTATTCATTAATATCACCTCTTTCTTTAAAACCTGCTAACCAGCCACTGAGTGTGAGGTACTATTCTTTGCCCTATGTAAGCTTGCAGTAGAAGCAAAAAACATGATCCCTGTTATCAAGGAGTTTAAAACCTATTAACAGTCAACAATGGTGAGTTTTCTAGGCCATCTGGACCATTCTCCTCACTTCATAAATGATAAAATTATGTTCTAAGGAGTGGTCAGGATATACAACAAACCATTACACAGACACACAGAGGTTAAAGTGTACCTTATATTATTAAACCAGTTCACAAAACAGTAAGTGAATGAGCACCCTGAAGGCAGGACTGTGCCTGTTTGGCTCGGTACCCTTAGCACTGATGACAATGGCAAGGGTCCAGCAAGTATCTGCTGGAAGTCTGAGATGTTCTTCTATGGGTGGCTCCGTTCATTCATAGAAGACACACCTAATGTCCACTAGTGATAAGCCACTGTTCTCGTCTCATAAAATTAGAAAATTACTTCAATACCATCCAAATATTCATGGAACTCAAATTAGAACCGGGAGACAGACACATAAAGCAAATGCTCTCAGTATCTTGTAAGTAACACGATTACAGCATAAGCAAAACACTGTGAGAACAGAGAACTATAAGATGTTTGTTCTCTGGAAGGAGAAGTAAATACTAACCCTCAGGAAAAGGCAAGATGAAAGACCTAGCAGACAATTCAGCCAGCAAAGACGGGTAAAAGGATCCAGGCAGAGCATGAGCGAAGGCCTAGACTGTGGTTGGACGAGGGTTAAGTAAGTAAATGACTGAAGTCCAACCTATTCGATCGGTCCCGTAGTTAGAGGGCTACTCTGGCAACGGTCCACAAAACAGACTGAAGATGGTTAAGAATGGACATTAGGAGGTCATTTCCAGCTCAGGATATCAAAAGATACAGAAAAACCCCATTCCCATGGAAACCCCAGAAAAGGCAAAAAGTATAAAAATCACACATGGGGGACTATCAAAGACCAGCAGGCAGAGAAAGCCTGGAGAACCTCGTATCCAGAGAGGGACCTTCACAGGTGAGCAGTGAATTTCAGAAGCTTCCAAGGGGCAAATGCCAGGAAGGAGTGCGGGCAGCCGGAAGAGGCAGACTGAGGTCTGGGAAGTTCACCAGGTCAACAAGAGGCCAGACAGACAGGACTCTGGGGACAGAGCTGGTAGGAGGCCCCAGGAATCTGTCTCCCCACCCAGACAACAACTACACTGATGGAACCTGATGTTAGCTCTTCTGGAACTCTGGCGTCTGCTGAAGGCTTGTGACCTCCAGGGGAAAGCCCAGAAGGTGGACTGCAGCTGGCATCAGCAGTTAGCACCACAGCAGCCCTCAGCCACCTCTCAGGACCCTGCCTTACAAATACCGGACCAGTGCTCTGACTGCGGGTTGCTGCCTCTGATCGCAGAAGGGCAAAGAGGCCGCCGGCCGTCGGCCGTCGTTGCTGCGCCTCCCCCGCCTGCTGAAGTGACTGCCAGGGAATGTCACGGCAGAGGCCGTTCCTTCCCGCCCTCGTTCACGTTGTCCTTCCCCTCCTCTAAGGGTCAGACACTGAAGACTAGGACATTAAGAAACAACTGCATTTGTGGGAAAAAATCAGAGCGGGACCACACACGCCCAGGGAAAGGCTCAGAAAGGGCCCAAGGAGACCTCACAGTTACAGTGCTGGTTGGGCCCCAGCACAAGGACATGCTACAACAATGAAGAAGGAAAAAAAGACCAGCAAACCCTGGGCAAGGAGAGTCTGATTGCCAGAGTGACCACACTCAATGTCCCGTTTTCAACAGGTCCCAAGGCACAAAAAAATTGGAACGTATGGCTCATTCAAAAGAAAAATTAAATCGACAGAAATTGTCACTGAAAAATCCGCTGGCAGGTGTACTGGCCTAAGACTTTAAAACAGCTATCTTAAAGATGCTCAAAGAACTAAAAGATACACAGAGAGTAAAGAAAACAATAGATTTAAAAAATGAAACTATCAATAAGGAGAAAACCCAAGAACTAACCAAAAAGAAATTCTGGAGCTGAAAAGTACGTTAACTGAAATTTAAAAATTCACCAGACAAATTCAAAGGCTGATTTGAGCAGGCAGAAGAACGAAATCAGTGAACCTGCAGATAGGACAATGGAAATTATTGAGTCTGAGGAACAGAAAGAAAAGACTGAAGAAAAGAGAAGAGAGCCTAAGAGACCTGCAGGACACCAGCCAGGGAACGCACACATTGTGAGAGACTCAGGAGGAGAAAGACAAAGAGGGAATGTTTGAAGAAATGATGACAACTTCCCGAATCAGATAAAAGACAATAATATAAATATTCAAGAAGCTCAATAAACTCTAAACATTGTGAATCTGAAGAAGCTGACAATGCCCTGACTGGGTAGCTCAGGGGTTTACAGTGTCATCGGCTACACCAAGGTTCCCGGTTTGCTCTCTGGTCAGGGCACGTAAAAGCAGCAACCAATGGGTGCATAAACAAGTGAACACCATGCCAATATTTATCTCCTCCTCTCTAAAAATCAGTAAAATAATTTCAAAAATAAAGAAAAAAACCCTCACACAAAAACATATTATAATCTAATTTTCAAAATCCAAAGATAAAGAACCTTGAAAATAGCAAGATAGAAGCAAATCATCACATACAAGGGCTCCTCAATTAGATTATCAGCAGACTGCTCATCAGAAGCTGTGGAGGCCAGAACGTAGTGTACTGATACATTCAACATGCCAAAAGGGAAAAAACTCATCCAAAACCTTTACCTGGCAAAACATTCCTACAGAAGTGAGGAAGAAACTAAGACATTCCCAGCTAAACAAAGGCTGACGAACTTCGTTATCAATGAACATGTCCTACAAGGATGAAATGGCAGAATACTAGACAGTAACATGAAGCCATGTGGAGAAATAAAGATCTCAATGAGGAAAAAAAAATACATCAACAATTATAAAATCAGTATTGTTGTAATAATGGTTTGTAACTATACTTTTTGTTTTCTACATGAATTAAGGGACTGCACATTTAAAAAAACTGTTAGTCTAAACCTAGGATATTACTGTGACTTACGATTTTTATATAAGAGACAGATTTAAAAGAACTGCTAGTTTACATATTGGGACACGTGATACATAAAGATGTAATTTTGTGACATAACAACTGAAAAGAGTAGAATTTTTAATAAGTTACTGAAGTTAAGCTGCTATAAAGTCAAATTAGTGTTACAACTTTAGGATGTTAAATTAATCCCCATAGTAACCACAAAGAAAATAGCTATTGAACATACACAAAAGGAAATGAGAAAGGAATTTAACAAGTTCATTACAAATATCAACTGAACACAAAAGATAGTAATGCAGTAAAAGAGCGACAGAAATCTGCATGGCATATAGAAAACAAACAGCAAAATGACAGAAGGTCCTCCTTATCAGCAATTACTTTAAATGTAAATAAATTCCACACTGTGATCAAAGACAGAGACTGACAGAATAAATAAAAACACCGTATCCAATTGCCCTGGCCGGGCAGCTCAGTTGCTTCGGGCATCATTCCAAACACCGAGGTTGCAGGTTCAATCCCTGGTCAGGGCACATATGGGAGGCAACTAATGATCATTGTTTCTTTCTCACATCGATGTTTCTCTCTCTACTTCTCTCTCTCTCACACATTCAATCAATCAATAAACATATCCTCAGGTGAGAATTTAAAAAAACAAAATAAAAAAAAAAAACACAGATTCAACTGTATGCTGTATACAAGAGACTCATTTTAGATCCAAAGACAAACTGACTGAACATGCAAGAATGGAAAAAGATATTCCATTAAATAGTTACAGCAAGAGACCACGGTTGGCTATTCTGACATCAAACAAAATAGACTCTAAATAAAAAAGGTTAAAAATACTTTAAATTAAAAAAGCTTGTAAGAGACAAAAAGGGTCATTACACATTAATAAAAGGCTCAATCGTATAAGAAGATACAATAATTACACAGTAATGACAGATCACCAAAATATATAAAACAAAAACTCACAGAATTGAAGGGAGAATCATTAGAGAAATGCAAATCGAAACTAAAATAAGATACCATCTCACATCTACTAGGGTTGCTAAATGGTGAAAAAAAAAAAAACAAAACCCAACAGAAAACAAGGATGTGGAGAAATTGAAACCCTTGTAAAATGGTACAGCCACTGTAGAAAACAATATGGCAGTCCCTCAGAAAACTAAAAATAGGCTTATCATATGATCAAGCAATTCCACTTCTGAATACATACCCTAAAAAACTGAGAGCAGTCTTGAAAAAGATATAGGTACACCCAGGTTCGGAGCACTATTATTCACAATAGCTAAAACACGGAAGCAACCCACATGGCCATCGACAGACGAATGGATAGGCAGAATGTGCTATATACATACAATGAATTATTCAGCCGCAAAAGGGGAGGAAATTCTGTTATAGCCTACCTACAATGTGGAAGAACACTGAGCATATTATGCTACGTGAAATAGGCCAGTCATGAAAAGACAAATACCGTATGACTGCATTTATATGAGGTACCTAGAGTCATCCGAATTAAGAGAGACAGGAAGTAGAATGGTGGGTGCCAGGGGTTAAGCGGAGGAGAGAAGGGGGAGTTAGCGTTTAAGGCACAGAGTTTCAGTTTTGCAAGATGAAAAGAATTACGGAGATGGTTGGTGGTAATGGCTGTACAACATTATGAATGTGTTTTAACACCAGTGAACTGTATACTTAGAAATGGTTAAGATGGCAAATTTTGTTACACGTATTAACTCAATTAAAAAATTGGAAATAAACGAAGAGTAAGAGACCAGGCAAGCCACTGGCAACTGTGGTTGCAGAAAGGGCAGGCTAAAGTCTGGAAGATCCCCCAAAACAATAATCACTCACTTGGAGTTAAACTCTCCACCCTAATCTCCCCCCCAATTCTGCTGAGATGAGGCAAGTGAAAGTGGAACTGAAGGGACCCGCACTCTTAAACCCAACAGCTGCCTGCCGCTTCCTAAGGCAGAGGCAGCGCCTTGGCCCGCTCCCTTCCTGCTCTAGGGTCAAACACTGGCCGAGACTGGACCAGCCCTATGCAGCCGCAGCCGCAGCCGCAGCCGCACTAGCACCGAGGGGGGCTGAATTAGCTTGAGCTGAGTTCAATCTTCTTAAAGCTCAAGCCAAGTAACAGATGAACTTTCAACATCTTGTGATTGCTTATCATGAAGGATAAAGCTAAATCGAGAACGTAGCTTAAGTTTTGATTTTCATACTCAAGCCGAAGGAAACACTGGCACTCAGACTCACATATTAAGACCTAAGGGTGCCTTAGACAAATTCTGAGAACTGTTGGACTGTTGGACTGGAGAACTGTTAATATAAATCTAAATATTAAATAAAGCCACCGATGTGTTTAAACTGCCTATGAGGCTTCAGGTGGAAAACTGGGAATTCTGAGCAACCCTTCAGCTGAGGACAACTGGAAAAGCTGGACAAAATATTAAAACATCTGGGTCAAGGTGTTAGATCTGCGCAGCATGAGAGAGGAAGAATAGGGGTCTAGGGAAATCAACCAGGCTCTCAAATCTTTTTCCTCTGGAAGCTGATTTTGGTGATTTCGCGAAGTTACCTAAAAGGCTAAGAGATTAGGAAAGCTTTTTAAAAGTTGATGTAATTTGCTAAACCACAAAAATTACCCTTTTAGGGTATAAAATCCAAATGTTTCTAAATTATAAAGTTTTGCAAGTATCACCACAATCTAATTTTAGAACAAACATTCATCACCCACAGAGGTAATTTCATACCCATTACCAGTCACTTCCTACTGCTCCCGACCCAACCCCAGGAACATAGTATTTTCTGTTTCCTTGAATTGGATATTATAGGCAGACAGAATCAAATGTGGTCTTTTGTGACTAATTAATCTCACTTAATATGTTTTTACAGTTCTCCCATGTTGTAGCATTATCAGCCCTTCATCAAATAATTGGTTTCATCAAATAACACTCTATCGCAGAATATATCACCCTTTGTCCATTCATCAGTTCACCAACATTTGGATTGTTTCTATTTTGGGCTATCATGAATAATACTGGTATAAACACTTGTGTGACAGTTTTCCTGAGGACATATGCTTTTATTTCTTTGGGGTACAGACCTAGGAGTAGAGTGGCTGGGTCACAGGGTAACCCCACGCGTACCTCCTGAGAAACTGCCACATCGCGCTCCACAGCAGCTCCACTGTTCTCCAGTCCCACCAGCAATGGGTGAGGGGTCTCATTTCTCCATATCCTGACATGTTTATCTGTCTTTTTAATTTTAGCCATCTTAGTGTATGTGAGGTGGTATCTCACTGTATGTTTTTAAATTAAGAGACTTTATTTTTTAGATCATTAAGACAGGTTCCAAAGTTGTCTGTTGATCTGTGTGTTTATCTCCATGAACCTTAGGTCAATTATTGTTTTCAAGTTCCAGGCTCACCTCAAGTAGGTGACAAAAACTAAGGGCGGACGGTGTGCGCAAGCTGAGTCAGAATGAGTGAGTAGCATAATCCTTTGGTCCAGTGCAGTAGTGAGGACAGCGAGGAGCCAGAGAAAGGCCAGGCAGATGGAAGTCTCTGCAGAGGCGGTGAAGAGGCAGATGAGAGTCCAGCCTCTTCTCCAGCTGGATGTTTTCCCATTATTGCTAACTCGGAGCAGCTGGGTTTGGTCAGAGAAGCAGCCGTTTATTTATAAAAAGAAGCAAAAAGAGCATATGACCAAATCTCTTAAGTGCTATGGCAGGTACTAAACGCTATGAGGATTTAGAAGATGGAGAGCTCACAAGCTGATTAGGAAGGAACACAAGGAAAAGGTGGCATTTTCAGATGTGTCTTGAGTAGCACAAACCAGGCAAAGGAAAATACCGAGTGAGCAAAGTGGAAAAGAACCACCTCCTGTGGGAAAGAACAGGCATACATCAGGAGACCCTACAAGAAAAAAATGAAAAAAAAAAAAAAACCCCAAAAAGTGAAAAAAAAAAATTTAAGTGTTTACAGTTATAAATTTTACTCCAATCGCTGCTTTACCTACATCTACGGATTCTGGTATGTTGCGTCTATTAATCTCAAAATAATTTATTTCCTGTTTTAAGTTCTTCTTTAACCCATGGTTACTGAGGATTATTGTTTTAATTTCCATATATTTGTGAATTTCCTAAACTTCTCCTATTTTGAATTTCATGTGATTTTAATCCTTCTAAATTCATTGAGTCTTGTTTGCCTGACATACAGTCTATCATGGAAAATGTGTCCTGTACACTTAGAAAGAATGTCTATTCTTTCGTTGGGAGAAGTGTCCTGTAGATGTCTGTTAGGGGGATCGTAGTGTTGTTCCAGTCATCTATTCTTTTTGTTGTTGATCTATTTCTGTATTTTTCTATCCATTTACTGAAAATGGAATTTTGAAGTCAAACTATTCTTGTTGAATTATCTACTTCATCCTCCAATTATGTTAATTTTTTGCTTTATATATTTTGGGTCTCTGTTGTTAGGTTCATATACATTTATGTGTTCCTTGTAAATGGACACCTCTGCCATTATAAAATGTCCTTCCTTGCCTTTCATAATAATTGGTATCTTGAAGTCTACTTCCTCTGATAGCAGAATCACACCAGCTCTCTGTTGGTTACTATTTGCATGGTGTATCTCGTTCCATGCTTTTACTTTCAACTGTCTTTGAAACTAAAATGTGTCTTGTGTAGAAAGCACACCTACATATTTTACTTGACCCATTCTGCTAATCTTTACTTTTTGAATAAAGTGTTCATTCTGTTAACACAATGTAATTACTGATAAGCTAATATTTACACCTGCCATTTTACTGCTTGTTCTACACATGCTTTATCTTTTTTGTCCTCCTTTTCTTCCCTGCTTTATTTTGTATGAAATAGACACTTTCAAGTTACCATTTTAATTCCTTTGTTGTGAGTTATTTTCCTAGTGTTTTCATTGGGGATTACAATTAACATGTTAACTTAAAACAATTTCATTTGGTTAATACCAAATTAACTCCAGTAATATTTTTTAAGTTTGCTCCTCTATGGCTCCATTCCCTCTCCTATTGTCATACAAGTTACATCATGAAATACTGTATGCATATCCACTCAGATTTATATTTATAGCCTTTTGTATTTATCTCTGAAATCAAGTAGAAGTTAGAAACAAAAATACATTTTTGCCCTTATATCATCTATATAGTTATCTTTTCTGGTGAATTTCTTCATGTGGATATGAGTTCCTATCTTGTATCAATTCATTTCTGCACGAAGATCTCCCTTTAGGTCTGCTAATGACAAATTCTCCCAGTTTCTGTTTAACTGAGAATATCTTAATTTTTCCATTAAAAAATTGAGATATATATAAATCACATACTATAAAGTTCAGTATTTTAAATTATACAGTTCAGTGTTTTAAAAAATATTTTATTTACACTACTACGGTTGCCCTAATTTTCCTCTCTTTGCCTCCCTCCACCCAGTCCCCCGCCACTCCCTCAGGCAATCCCCACAATGTACAGGCCATGCATAGATATGCCTTTGCGTATTCTGTTCCTTACACTGTACTTCACATCACCACAACTCTTCTGTGACTACCATCTGTACTTCTTAATCCCTTCATCTTTGTTGCCCACGTTCCCCAACCCCCCTCCCATCTGTCAACCATCAAAACATTCCCTGCATCTGATTGTTTTTGTTCTGCCTGTTTATTTTGTAGATTCAATTGTGAATAAACATCTATTTATTGCCATTTTATTGCTCATGTTTTTGACCTTCTTAAAGACTGCCCTTTAACATTTCATATACTAGTTTGGTGGTAATGAACTCCTTTCGCCTTTTCTTGTCTGGGAAGCTCTATGTCTGTCCTTCCATTCTAAGTGCTGTTTTTTTCTGGGTAATCTTGGTTGTAGGTCCCTGCTTTTCATCATTTTGAAGATTTCTTGCCAATCCTTTCTAGCCTGCAAAGTTTCTTTTCAGAAATCAGCTGACAGTCTTATCAGAACTCCCCTGTAGGTAACTGCTTTTCTCTTGCTGCTTTTAAGATTCTCTGTCTTTAATCTTTGGCTTTTTAACTATGATGTGTCTTGGGGTGGGTCTCTTTGGGTGCATCTTGTTTGGGACTCTCTGCACTTCCTGGACTTGTATGTCTATTTCCTTTGGCAAGTCAGCGAATTTTTGTCATTTTTTCAAACAGGTTTCCAATTTCTTGTTCTCTCTTCTCCTTCCACACCTCCATGATGTGACTGTTGGTATACTTGAAGTTGCCCCACAGGCTCCTTACACTATCCTCATTTTTTAAAATTCTTTTTTAATTCTTGCTATTCTGACTGGTGGTTTTTGCTTCCTTATATTCCAAATTGCTGATCTGATTCTCAGCTTCAACCACTCTATTGCCGATTCCTTGTAAATTGTTCTTTATTTCAATTGTGTATCTTTCAGTTCTGACTGGATCTTTTTTATGCTGTTGAGAGTCTAAGTTCACTGAGCATCCTTATAACCAGTGCTTTGACCCTGCACCTAGTAGAGTGCTTGTCTCCATTTTGTTTAGTTCTTTTTCTGGAGTTTTATTCTGCTCATTTGAGCCATGTTTCTTTGTCTCCTCATTTTGGCAGCCCTCCTGTGTTTATTTTTATGCATTAGGCAGAGCTGCTATGTCTTCCAGGCTTGGTAGAGTGGCCTAATGCAGTAGGTGTCCTGTAGGGCTCAGTGACAGAGCCCCCCTATTACCCAAGCTGGGTACTCAAGGTGTGCCCACTATATGGGCTGTGTACAACCCCCTCTTGTAGTTGAGCCTTGGTTGCTGTTGGCATGTTGAAGGTCAGCCACTGCCTATGTTCTGTCCAGGGTCATGCAGTATAAGCTACAAAGAGATCTGCAGATGGCTGCTACTTGCCCTAGGCTTAGAGGTTCCCAGGAAAGGCCAAGTTGTGAACCAAAGCCAGCTGCTGTTAGAGCTGGGCCTGGGTTAACTTAGCAAGAGGTACACGGCTTGCTAAAGCCGAGTACTACTTGTCTGAGAGAATGAAGGAAACTCTGAAGCATCAACCAAGACAAGCCATTCATATGGGGAAGCCACCGGAAACAGCTTGGGTGGGCCTGAAAGTGGGGTGGGCAGGGCCTCAGGAAATTACCAGGATGGGCAATGAGTGTGGGTCAGGTTGATGAAGTCTCAGATATGGCGCCCACTTGCCAGCTCTGTGGAGGGAGGGCTCAGAAAAGAAACAATGGCCTCTGCCAGGGAGAAAGCTATTCCCTGCTCTCACTCTGATGCTGGACACTTCAGCCCTCCCCACAACTCTCTGATCCCTTTCAATGTGCCAACCCCACACTGCAGCTCAGAGAGAGTGAACCTGAGTAAGTCTGTGCATGGGCCCTTTAAGAGGAATTGTCTGGGACTCCTGAATTTCTGTCTTCTACAACCTCAATCCCTGCTGGTTTTCACAGCCTGAAGTTATGGAGACTTATCTTCCTGGCCCTGGAACCCTGGGCTGCAGGGCCTGGTGTGCGGTTGGGACCCCTTGCTCCTGAAGTATCACTCCCAATTTTTTACCTGCCACACATGGGTGTGGGACCACCGAGTTCCACATCTCTGTCGCCCCACCAGAGAAACTGCAATGCAATTTCTTAATTCCATAGTTGTAAGACTTCCATTCAGCTTGATTTGTGATGGTTCTGAATGATGGTTATTCTATAGATTAGTTGTAATTTTGATTTGGTTGTGCAAAGGAGTCAAGCTGTGTTTACCTACATCACCATCTTGACCAGAGGCTCAGCGTTTTTAGTATATTCACAAAAGTATGGACGTATTAATACTATTTAATTCCCTAATGTTTTCATCATGCGCAGTTAGCAGTAACCCCACATTCCTGCCCATGTTCTCATTCTCTGAAAACCAGTAATCAATCTCTTTTTTTGTTTCAGTGGATTTGCCTACTCTTGACATTTCACAGAAATGGAACAATATAAAATGTGGCTTTTTATGTTTAGCTTTTCTTTCACTGAGCATAATATTATCAAGGTTTCTCCTTCATCATAAGATAGCTTTCCTGGGTATAGAATTCTTTTTCAATCTTCCTTTCTTCCATCATTTTCAATATGGCATTCCACTGCCTTCTGGCCTCCATAATTTCTGATGAGAGAAGTCAACCCCTATCTTATTGCAGATGCCTTGAACTTACTAAGTGGCTTTTTCTTGGTGCTTTCAGAATGTCCTCTTAGTCTTTCAGTTTTATTGGGATGTGTCTAGGAAGGGATGTCTCTAAGTTTTCTTACTTAGTGTTCACTGGGCTTTTTAGATGAGTTGGTTACTGTTTTCATCAAATTTGGGGATTTCAGGTTATTATTTCTCCCAACATTATTTTCCCCCTATTCTCTCTCTCTTTACTCACCTTCTGGGAATCACATTATGTTTACAATGGTATAGTTGATGGTGTCCCACAGATCTTAGTCTCTATTCATTTTTCTTCTTTTTTCTTGCTTTTCCATACACTGCATAATCCCATTTGACCTAACTTCAAGTTCATTCATTATTTCTTCTGTATAATCAAATCTCATGTAAAGCTCCTCTAGTGAAATTTTTCATTTATTGTATTTTACAATTCCAGAATTTTTTATACAGCTCTTTTGAGAGTTTTTAAAAACGATCTTTATTGATAAAAAATACATATACCATACAATAAACCAATTTAAAGTGCAAAATTCAATGTTTTTATTAATATTCACTGATACACTAAACCACAATCTATTTTATAACATTTTAATTACCTCAAAAAGAAACTCCATATTCATTAACCATTACCTCCAAACTTCTCCCTATCTTAGCCTCAGAGCAACCATAATCTACTTTTCTTCCTCTGTATTTCCCTGTCATGAATATTTATTATAAATGAAATAACATATGCGGTCTTTTGTGACTGGCTTCTTTCTCTTAGTGGAACATTTTCAAGGTTAAAGTACTGCTTGTTATTTATCTCACATGCTCTATATTCTTTTTTCTTCCTTAAAACTTTTTTACTATTTTATTTTCTCTTCCTCATTGGATAGCTGTATACTCTTTAATTACTCTTACATAGGCTACCCTAGAAATTACAACACAAAATTTTAGCATATCAAAGTGTAATATAAATTCATACTTTTACCTTTTATTCAACAAGTCAAGGAACTAAAAGCACTCAAATTTCAAAAAAAGGAGATAAATCACAAAAAACATATTGCTTAGAGAAATGTCAGAGATTTTACTGCTTGTTTTTTCCCCTAGGAGTTTTATGGTTTTGAGTTTTACCATTTTGAGTTCTACATTTAAGTCTTTAATCCATTTTAAGTTTATTCTTGTATATGGTGTAAGAAAGTGGTCTAATTTCATTTATTGCTCTGTCCAGTTTTCCCAACACCATTTATTGAACAGACTTCTTTGCCCCACTGTACTTGCCACCTTTGTCATGTACTAATGGAATATATGGGTGTGGGTTTATTTCTGGGCTATTTCTGTCCCACTGACCCACATGTCTGTTTTAATTCCAGCACCATGCTGTTTTGATTACTATAGCCTTGTAATATAGTTTGGTTTCAGGTAGCATGGCACCTCTAACTTTGTTCATTTTTCTCAAGATTGCTTTAGCTATTTGGGGTCTTTTGTAGTTCCACATAAATTTTTTGGATTATTTGTTGTAGTTCTGTGAAAACACCATTGGTTATTTTGATAGGAATTGTGGTAAATCTATAGATTGCTTTGGGTAGTATGGACATTTTAATGGTGCTAATTCTTCCTATCCATGAGCACAGTATATGCTACCATTTACTTCTATCTTCTTCAATCTCTTTCTTCAGTGTCTTAACAATTTTCTGAGTACAGGTCTTTTACCTCCTTAGTTAAATTTACTCCTAGGTATATTTTCATGCAATTGTAAATGAAATTGCTTTATTAGTTTCCCTTTCTGATAGGTCATCATTGCTGTATAAAAATGCAAATGATTTCTGCATATTTGTTTTGTATTCTATGTTACTGAATTTATGTATCAGTTCTAATAGTTTTCTGGTGGAATCCTTAGGGCTCTCTATCTACAGTATCATGTCACCTTCAAATAATGACAGTTTTACTTCTTCCTTTCCAATTTGGATGCCTTTTGTTTCTTCTTGTCTGACTGCTGAGGCTAGAACTTCTTGTACTATGCTGAATAAGAATGATGAAAGTAGACATTCCTGTGTTGTTCCTGATATTAAGGGAGACGCTTTTAGTTTTTCCCAGCTGAGTATGATGTTAGTTGTGGGTTTGTCACGTACAGCCTTTATTATGTTGAGGTATATTTCCTCTGATCCCAATTTTCTGAGAGTTTTTTAAAAACCATAAATGGGCGCCAGATTTTATCAAATGATTTTATGCATCTATTGATATGGTAATATTATTTTTATCTTTTCTTTTATTTTGTTAATTTGTGGATATTGTACCAACCTTGCATCCTAGGAATAAATCCCACTTGATCATGCTGTACAATCTTTTTAAAGTACTGCTGAATTCAGTTTACAAATATCTTTTAAAGATTTTACTTATTGTTAGAGAGAGGGTAAGGGAGGGAGAGAGATGTCAATGTGTGGCTGCATCTCATGCGCCCACTACTGAGGACCTGGCCTGCAACTCAGGCATGTGCCTTGACTGAGAATTGAACAGCTGACCCTGAGAATTAGTAGGCTGGCACTCAATCCACTGAACCACACCAGCCAGGGCAGATTACAAATATTTTGTTGATGACTTTTACATCTATGTTCATCAGGATTATTGGTCTATAATTTTATTTCTTTGAAGTGTCTTTATCTGGTTTTGAAATTAGGATAATGCTGGCCTTGTAAAATGATCTTTGCAGTTATTTTCCTTAAGTAGCAATTATTTTATTATCTTGTGGCTTACACTGCTTCTACTGACAAGTTAGCTATTGGTCTATTTTTGGTCCTTTGATGGAAACCTTTTATTTTCCTTTGACTGATTTTATATATATTTGTGTGTGTGTGTGTGTATGTGTATATATGTATGCATTTGTCTTTACTTTCACCAGTTTTACCTAAGGGTACTTAAGTTTACTTTTATTTTCAATACATCCTGTTTGGGATTCGTTAAGTTTTTTGTATCGTGCCTTGATGTCTTCTATCACTTTTGGAATACTCTTTACTATTGTCTTTTCTGATGTTTCCTCTTCCTTACACCCTCTCCAACCTCCTTTTGGGATGTTTATTATGCATATATTATATTTTAACTTCACATTCCCCTGTCTGTTGCCCTGTTATATTTTCTAATCTGTTGTATCTCAGTGCTTCATTTTGATTTTCTTATCTATTATTTATTTGGCTCATTATTTCCTCAGTTAAGTCTAAACTACTGTTACCCATTTTTTTATGCATGGAGTCGTGTCTCCCCAAAATCTGTATGTTGAAGTCCTAACCCCTAGTTCCTTTGAACGTGACTGTACTTGGAGATAAAGTCTTTAAAGAAGTTATCAAGCTCTGATTTGTGTGGCTCAGCTGGTTGGGTGCCAACCTGCAAAGCCAAAAAAAAAAAAAAAGGTCGCCAGCGTGATTTCCGGTCACGGCACAGGCTTGGGATGTGGGCCAGTCCCCAGCTGGGGTATGTGTGAGGGGCAATTGATCAATGTTTCTCTCACACATCAATGTTTTTCTCCCTCTCTCCCCACTTCCCTTCCCTTCTCTCTAAATAGAAATGAATAAAATTTTTTTAAATATTAAATAAAAAAGTTACTAAGTTTAAATGAGGTCATCAGGACAGGCCCTAATTAAATATAGCAGGAGAGTAGGACACAGGTACACAAAAGATGAAGACCATGTAACAGAGAGAGAGAAGACTATCTACAAGACAAGGAGAAAGGCTGCTGGAGAATCCAAACCTACCAGCATCCTGGTCTTAGACTTCCATTCTCCAAAACTATGAGCAAATAAATATTTGCTGTGTAAGCCACCTAGTCTCTGGTATGGAAGCCCTAGCAATGTAGTATGTCCATCTATTAAATGTTTAAATTTGTTTAGCATAATTTTCAGTTCTAGAAATTCCAATAGCTTTTTGTATAGTTTCCAATTCTTTGCTAAAATTCTTAACGTTACCTTTTTTATCTCTTTAAACATATTAAGTGCACCTATTTTTAAATGTGTCTTTTTAAAGACACATTTGAGTGCACCTAAATGTGTTATTCAATTATTTGAATCCTCTGTGGATCGGGCTCAATTATCTGTTGTTTTTCTTGGTATTAGTGTCTTCATTTTCTCTCCATGTGTTATCAGTTATTATCTATTGACTGCTAGGCCTTGTAGAAACAGTTTGGTGCCCAGGATAATGTTAATCTTCCCTCAGAGGGTTTAACTGCTTCTGGCAAGTGAGCGGTGAAATTAACAGAGATCACCTAAATCCACACGTAGGGACTGAAATAATTCATAGTTGGGCTACCAATAGTTTTTCTTTATTCCTGGTTTTTAGATCTTCAGATTCGCAGCCCAAAGAGTGGGGAGTGTGCTCAGGACCCCCACTGGTTCAGAGGCCCTGGTCTCTACCTAGTGTTTTGAGCTTTAAAAACTTTCAAACATCCTGCAAATCTTTTCAGCATTTCAGCTGTCTCTTCCAGAATTAGCATATGTCCCTAGGGTTTCTGTTTTTTTTGTTTCTTGGCTTTCTTATTCTTTTTTACTTCATTACTCCTCAATTAAATTTTATATTTTGTATTACATAATATTATATGTATATATACAAATTTATGTATGTATATAGGTATATAGCTATACCTACATACATATGCTCATATACATGTGTACACATATATATGTATGTTTAATATTTTCTTAATATTGCATGCCAAACAGTATTTATAATACTGTTAACAGAAATAATGTAGGGCCTAGAATGGTGTTTTTCATACAGAGAAGGTTTAAGTTTGTTCCTGGTGTCTGGAGTATTAGCACTATGAACAACTTGGGAACATTAGCACTTTGGGTTATCATATCTGATTTTATGGACTGAAATAATTCAAAGATGAGCTGTAGTTTTTTCTAAGGGCTTATATACCTCTCAATCACCTTAGACCTACAATGCAGCCCTTTGGGACACCAAACCACAACTATGGAGGTTTTCTAGGGCCACGTACTCTCAGTGGGTTCTAGACTCTAATCACTGTTCACGTAGAAAGCTGTAAGATTATTAAAAGCACTCCTCAGAGAATACTTCCTGAATGTGAAAGGGACTCCAAAAATATGTTCCTCCATCCAAGTAGTAAGTATACTGCAGAACTGGTCAAAATCAACTTCTTTATAACTACTGATAGTAACCAGAGGCTTGCAACAATCTGAAGAGCATTTACACAGTAAAAATGACTGAATCTCAGTAAGAACAATGATTTTGTTGTGTTTTAACCTGTTCTATGTACACTCCCCTTTCTCTGAAGTAGCTGTTATACCTGCAGCTTCACTACAATGTTAATGTGAAAATAACCTACCAGTTCCTAGAGGGGGCAGAACAAGTTCCAGGCACTTAAAGAATTCTTTGTGCAGTCACTAGCTGATTACTAAGTTAAATAAGAGGAGATTTTAATGGCTATGCACAGTTCAGACTACAGAGATCACAGAAACAGGCCAAGAAACTCATCAAACAAGCAAAAGTAACAACAATCCTTGTGAGTGGAGATATAATTTGCAGAGTTGACACATTGTATTAAAAGTATCCAGTTTTCAATAAAAATTTCTGAGACATGCCAACAAAAAAAGTATTGTCCATACACATTAAAAAAAAGTAGACAATAAAAACTGTCCTAGATGTTGGTTTTACTAGACAAGTACTTTAAATAAACTCTTAAATACTGTTAAAAGAACTAAAGAAAACCACATCTAAAGACCTTAAAGAAAGTATGAGAAGTATCTAGCCAAAGAAAGACAATCATAAAGAGATAGAAATAATACGAAACAACAAAACAGAAATTGTGGCATTGAAAAGTGTAACTGCAATGAAAAAAAAATTTACTAGAGGAGCTTAACAGCAAATTTGATCAGGCAGAAGAAATAATAAAGAACCATTAGGACAACTGAGTTTATCCAGTGTGAGAATAGAAAGAAAAAAAGAAGAAGGAATAATAATAAATGCAGCCTCTGAGACCTGAGACACACCATCAAGCATACCAACATAACAGGAGTCTCAGCAGAAGAGAGAGAAAAGGCAAAAGAAAAATTTGCACAATGGCAGACTAATAATTTTCAAATCTGAAGAAAAAGTTAACTGAACACTCAAGAAGCCTAAGGAACACCAAGTCACATAAACTCAAACGTGATCTGAAACATCAGCTCTTCTCTGGGTATCCAGTTTACTGGCCAATCCTGCAGATTTTTAACTTTCCAGTCTCCATAAATGTTAACCAAGTCCTTAAAATAAATCTCTTTAAACATGCATAATATCCTATTAGTTCTGCTTCTCTGGAGAACCATAACACAGAATTACCAAAAACAGAGAGAGAGACCACAACTATATAGGGGCAAAGTTCCTCCCCCCCCGCCCCCGATTTTATTTATTTATTTTTAGAGAAGGGAAGGGAAGGAGAAGAAGAAGGAGAGAAATAATAATGTGTGGTTACATCTCATGCGCCCCTTGCTGGGGACCTGGCCTGCAACCCAGGCATGTGCTCTACACTGGGAATTGAACCAGTGACCCTTTGGTTCACAGGCTGACATTCAATCCACTAAGCCACACCAGCTAGGGCTCAAAGTTTTTATATACTACTGAAATTAAGTTGGTATTAATATGAATGAGACTTATAAATTAAGAGGCAGAAAAAGTATTTGATAAAATCCAACACACTTTTAACATAAAAACACTCATCAAATTAGGAATTAGAAGGTAACAACAGGATAAAGGAAGTTTATGGAAAACACACAGTTAACATCATACTCAAAGGTGAAATACCTGAAAGTGTCCCACTATGATCAGGAAAAAGACAAGAATGCCTGTTTTCACATCTGCTTTTCAAACTTGTACTGGAAATACCAGCCCAAGCACCTAAGCAAGAAAAACAAATAAAAGGCATCCGAATTGTAAAGAAAAAAGTTCATCTACATCTATATGTAGATGATATGACTGTATCAACTGAAAGAATTTTTAAATCCCAAAGAATTTTTTAAAAGATAATAAATAAATTCAGAAACTTGCAGGGTTAAAGGTTAATAGGCTAAAACAAGTTGTATTCCTGTACACCTGCAGTTAAAAATTCAAAAGTGAAATTAATAAAACTATTTCATTTATAATTACAATTGCATCCCAAATACTAAAATACATAGAAATAAATTTAACCAAGGAAGTAAAATACTTTTACGTGAAAACTATACAACACTGCTGAAAAATTTTAGTAGACCTAAATAAATGAAAAGACCCCTTAGATCCATATATTGCAAGACTCAGTATTATTAAGATGGCAATATTTGCAAAACTATTTACACATTTGATACAAAGCTTATGAAAATTCCCCCCCCCTTTTTTTTGGCAAAAATGGAAATGCCTATTCTCAAATTCGTATGCAATTCTAAGTGGCCCTGAATAGCTAAAACAACATCAAAAAAGAAACAAAACTGGCAGATTCACACTTCCCAATTTCAAAATTAACTAAAAAGAAACAGTCATTGAAACTGTGTTTTATTGACATAAGGATGGACATACAGACCAATGGAACAGAATTTAGAGTTCAGAAATAAATCCATATGGGAGGGATAAATGGTGATAGGAGACTTGTCTTGGGGTGGTGAACACACAATACAATATGCAGATGATGTATAGTAGAATTGTATCCTGAAGCCTAAGTAATTTTATTAACTAATGTCACCCCAATGAAGTCAATTTAAAAAAAGAAAGAAATCCAAATACCTACGGCCAATTCATTTTTAACAAGAATTCCAATACTTTATTACGGAAAAAGAATACAGTCTCTTCAACAAGTGCTTCTGAGACAAGTAGATAACCACATACAAAAGAATCAAGTTGGACCTCTACCTCACTCCATATGAAGTGTAACTCAAAATGGATCAATGACCTAAACATAAGAGCTTCAGCTATGAAACTGGTTGAAAGAAAATACAGGGTAAATCTCAGATTTGGCAACAGATAAGCCCGCACAGGGCTGGCAAGCTGGGCTGAGCAGGTGGCTCCAGGGGGCTACAAACAGTCCCCGAGGGAAACAGATTCTTAGATTTCACATCAAAGACATAGGAACAAAATAAGAAAAAAAAGGAAGTGGACTCTGTTAAAATTTGAAACTTTTGTGCATCAAATAACATTATTGAGAAAGTGAAGACACCCTACAGAAAAGGCAAAAATATCTGCAAATCTTATATCAAATAAGGGTTCTGTATCCAGAATATGTTTTTAAAAAACCCTCTTTTAACTCAACAACCAAAAGACAAATACCTCAATTAAAAAGTAGGGAAAACATTTGAAAAGACTTTTCCAAAGAGGATATACAAATGGGTGATAAACATAGAAACATCACTCGTCATTAAGGAAATGGAATTCAATTAAATAATGAAAAATAGCCCTGGCTGGTGCAGCTCAGTGGATTGAGCGCCAGCCTGTGAACCAAAGGGTGGCCTATTCGAGTCCCAGTGCAGGGCACACGCCTGGGTTGTGGGCCAGGTCCCCAGTAGTGGGTGCTTGAGAGGCAACCACACACTGATATTTCTCTCTCTCTCTCTCCCTCCCTCCCCTCTCTAAAAATAAATAAATAAAATCTTTTAAAAAATGAAAAATAAAAACTGTTAAAGAGCACGTGGAGAAACTCAAACTTTTATACATTGCAGTTAGGAATGTAAAATGGTACAGCCACTGTGGAAACAGTTTGGCAGTTCCTCAAAAAGTTAAACACAGAAATTACGACATGACCCATCAATTTTACTCCCAGGTGTATAACCAAAAGAAAAGAAAATAGGTAATCTAACAAATACATAGATAAGCATCTTCACAGCAGCATTATTCACAATAATCAAAAGGTGGGAACAGTTCAAATATCCATCAATGATGAATAGATAAACAAATTGTGAAATATACATACAATGGAATACTATTCATCTATAAAAAGTAACAAAGTACTAATATATACTATGACTTAGATGAACCTTAAAAACTTGCTCAATGAAAGCAGCCAAAAACAAAAGGTCATATCATTTATGATTATTTCTATATATCCCAAATTGCCAAATTCATAGAGACCAAAAGCAGAGTAGATAGTACCAGGAAGTAGGGGGAGGGGTGAATGGGGACTAACTGCCCCCTCCCAGGATGAGAAAGTGGCTGGAACCCGCAAGTGACCACCCCGGTGTGCGTGCTTGAGGCGGCACCTGGGTCCATGAAATGAGCGGACACTGGAGGCTGCAGCAAGGAGGAAATGGGCTGAATCTAGACGTACTTCTCTCGCACCCTCTGAAGTGCAAAACACCAATGGGAACTGTTCCGTCTGCCCAGGGGAGAAACAGAGATCGGAGGTGGCTCTGGGGCAGATCCCGGAGGGAAAGCCCGCACAGGGCTGGCAAGCTGGGCTGAGCAGGTGGCTCCAGGGGGCTACAAACAGTCCCTGAGGGAAACAGACACCGATTCTGGACTGGGCTTTGCATACCTCCTGGGAGATGCCACCGCACAAAATACTACAAAAAGACTAAAACAGAAGATATTTCACCAATTCGGCTCGCCAGGCCACAGTTCTTCAGACCAAAGACCACACTTTCATTCTCAGGTAACAGTTTGACAGAGAACTAGGATGGGCAACTGAAGCACTTCTTGTCTCAAACAGAGGGAATGAAGAAAGGTGTGAGAGCTGGCTAACACGTCCCTGAGTGTGCACTCCCACTCAGCACGGTTGGGGGCCAAGGAAAGGTCCCGCCAGACGGGTTCCCCCCTTCCCTACGGGCTCTAGGGAAGGGGCTGCGGGGGGAGGATGCAGGTGCAGCAATACTTTTCTTTGTTTTCCCTGACAGGGGTGTTAACACTCTTTTTCTTGCCTGGTGTAGTGGTTCTTGGATCAGGGCTGCAGCCGCAGGTGCCAAAGCTGGCGGTGGACTCGCTTTCTAGAGCTCCTGTGACAAAGCACCACTAACAGGTGGCTTACGCAACAGAAACGTACTGCTTCATGGTACGCCTAGACGTCCAAAATCAAGGTACTGGCAGGGCTGGTTCCTTCTGAGGCCTATGGGAGTCTTTTCCATGCCTCTCTCCTAGCTCCTGGGGTGGCCTCAGGTGTTCCTCTGTGATCTCCTTGTGTCTTCACATTGCTTTTCCTCTGTGTGTGCGTGTCTGTGTGTCCACATCTCCTCTTTTCGTAAGGACACAGTCATATTGGATTAGGGGCTACTCTAATGACCTCATCTTAACTGGATCATCCGCAAAAACCCTATTTCTAAATAAGGTTACATTCACTGGTAGGGCTTCAACATCTTTTCAGGGTAGGGGCATAATTCAACCCATAACGATCGCTAAGATGTACACTTTGACTGCATTCTTAAATCTTTACGTGAGAATTCCTAAAGGCCTGATGGGGCAAACTGTGCCCTCACCCTCCCTGGCAAAACTGAGGTTTGCCGGCTCCTCCAGTTGTGCGGCGTATTCATAATGACATTAGTCAACAAACAGAATGCAGCGGAGGTGATGCTGCATGACCTTCCAGGCTAAGGTAGAGAAGGCAACATGACTTGCACCTGCTCTCTCAGTCTCCTGGAACACGGACGCACTGAACCCAGACCCCACGCTGTGAGGGAGCCCAAGTGAGCAGACGTGGCAAGACCACATGAGGAGGAACTGGGCCCCGCAGTGCCCTGTCCAACTTCCTGACAATGAACACCATAAATGCTCACTGCATGTCACTAAGTTTTAGAGTCATTTGTTACACAGCCATCAATAACCAAAGTGTGCTCAAGTAAATTACAACCCAGAGGGAAAGATATGCAATGACCCAAGAATTTAATACAAGGCAGGGTGTGCTGATCACAACACAGACTATAAATTAAGGGCCTTGGGAGAAGAATATAAAAATAGAAGTCTTGCTAAGGGCTGGAGCTGGGGCAGGGGCGGGGTGATAAAGGGAAAGGCTTCACAGAAGTAACTTTTGAGCAAGGGCCTAGGAGACAGAACATCCAAGGAGAGCAGTAATGACAAGAAAAAGGAAGGTGTGGTAGAACTTGAGAGCAAAGCAACATATCACAGGGACCTCCCTAGAGACAAAAATTCAACTTTTTTCCTATATAGTCTCCAATGAATCCTGAAACAGTATCAAACTATTTGAAGGACATAAGAAACAGTTACTCTAAAAAGAAACAAGGAAGAGTTCTAGAGACTGAGTTTAATTACATGAAATTATTAAATTTCTTGCTGGTTAATCTCCATGCAAAGGGCTAACTCTGACCCTAAGAAATGAAAGTTACCTACCGGTGCTTGCTTTGATGTACTCGCCAAGACAAAGCCTAGTATTCTGCTGGTTCATTTTTCCAGACCCAGTATCAGCTTAATGACAGCAATTCTCTGTGGTTAGCATTCCTTTGGATTCTATGGCTAATTTACAGGGAGGCATTTGTCTTGAACCCAAATGAAAAGAGCCAGCGCCTAATGACAGCTATAAAGCTGAGTAAACTCATAAACTGCTTTAATTGCTGAAATTTACCCCCAGTCTCCCTGATAAGGGCCTGAGGACTAAGTTTTCAGGCATTAGGCTGACAACCTCGGAAGCAATCACTATTTACCAAACCCAGCGGAGGCCTCTAGCTCTGCAGGCCACTGTGCAAGCAGCAGCCAGAAAGCAGCCCTGTCAAGCTGCCTGCTCAGCAACAACTAACCCTTCAGTTTGCATAAGAGACATGCCTTCAAGGTGGGACCCCCGCCCCCCCCACTAAGTCAGACTTCCTCTGGAAATGCTCATGCAGTCCTTCAAACCCTCAGCGTTTAGGGTTCCCATTCTCCTCACCTCATAAAACTTTTTTAAAGAGCCCACCAGGCAGAGCTTCAGGCTGTCCACAATCTCTTGATGCGGCATCTGGAATACCACTCGTGAATACCATTTTGTGAGGGTGCTGGGATGGAGGCGGTAAGGAGAGAGAAAGAGAAAAGCATGAACACACGCCCACAGGGAAAGGCCTGCAGTGTGAATGGCACACGCATGGGCGTCTCTAAGCACCAGGCCAACAACAAGTAGCAAATGTATTTAGATGACATGTGAAGCCACATGTAACACACACCGGTATTTTTATATATATATATATATATATATATATATATATATATATATATATATATATGCATGCCACATACAGAATGTAAAAAGATAGGCATAGTTGTGGATACTTGCCACAAAACTACTTCCAGCTGAAAAAATTAGACAATGTAGATATCCACCAACAGAGGACTAGTTAAGTAAACAGTGCTGAGGCATACAATAAACTCCATACAAGAGTTAAAGAGAATTGAGAATTACTTGTACTGATATGGGAAAAATGTCCAAAATATATAGTTTAAGTACTAAAATCAAGCTGAGGAAGAGTATACAAAATACTATGCCATTTGTATACATATATATACAGCACCTGTGTGTGTTAGCACATGCACAAAAGAGAATCTGAAAGTATATATACATCAAACCTTAGGTAGTGATTAATAGAAAATGAACCATAGAAAACTCACTTTTAAATTTCAGCAGATATTTTGCATGGGCATGCCTTAATTTTACAGTCAGAACAAATAAACAAACAAATCTCTTCATTTCTAGGCGGAGGGGGGGTGAACCCACCTCCGACAAGACAGAGTCCCCATTCTGAAGGGGGCTGTGTAGCAGCCAGCGAACAAACTGACACACGTGGCCGGTTTGGTAAATAGACTCCGTAAACTGGTATCGTAGGAAGGCAGAGGAGGACGGAGTTGAGTATACTTTCATGTATTAGGTAAAAGAAGTATACTTTTACCTTAATACGAAATAATCAAAAGTGTTCGCTGTATTTACAGTAAGATTAGTATCGAGATGAGGGAGCCGAACAAAGCGGCGCGACGCAGGCTGCTTACAGGCTGATGCTCGCCACGAAGCCGACCACGGAGCGCATGCCCCTGCTGGGGTCGTGGTAAACATCCATCCCGACCACCATTAACTGCTTCTGCGTCGGGAAAGAAAAGAAGTGAATGAAAAAACCCATCTTTAATTATTACCTGAACCCCAATGCAACATATGAAAATAAGTTCTGGGAAAGGAAGAGAAAGATTGGAATCAATGCAACATTTTCAAAACACAATACAAAGGCAGCTATTTATATGAGGGATCCGCACACTTTTTCTGCAAAGGACTACCGAGTGACTGAACGCCTCGGGCTTCGTGAGCCACGCGGCCTCTGCAGGAGCCGCCCAGGCTGCCACGGCAGCACCCAGTGGTGTACAGCGTGTTCCCACAAAACTGCATTTAAGGACACTGGCAAGTGAATTTCATGTAATTTTCATCTGTCAGAAAATATTAGCTTTATTTTTGTTTCACCATTTAAAAAGTGCAAAAGCCCTTCTTAGCTCATGGGCGATACACAAACAGGCAGTGAACTCCATTCAGACTACTAGGCACTGACTGTCGGGCTAACCCTGTGAGGAAAACAGGTGGGCGGGATTCTCTGGAGAGCTGACCTGAATGAAGACATATCTCAGCATCACTCACCAGAGGAATATCCACTCCCCAGAGCTCACCACCCAATTTACAGTTAATCTGAAGTAAAATCTTCTGGGCCACACTCCGAAGCTTGGTGGGCTGACTAATAGTTCGGGCGTTGATGACCTGTAACAAAGGGACCAAAAGGTATGGGGACAGAAGACACCGTCACCCACTCAGACAGTGTAAGCAATTCTAAGTTGTATATCCTATATTTGTTTAAGACACTCCGCTCAGCAGTTAGTACACTTTGCATTAACAGTTCTAATCCTGGGGTTTCTGGGCACATGCACACACACACACGGCACAAACACAAAAGGAAATTGAAAAACAACAAACAAAACCCTTCAAAAGATCTCATGCAGAGTAAAAATTTCGTCAGTCTCCATAGGAAAACAGCCTCCGGTCCTTGAGTGAAGCCTGCTCCCTGCGACCCAGTCGGGCGAGACCCCCTGGAGGCCCATGCTCTGAGGCGGCCGGGGCACCCTCGGGGGCAGGGAGGTGGCACTTAGGAACGGCGCCTGCTGTTCTCGGGGTTACTCCAATAAGGGGAAGGTTTCGTAGGAGGGTCTACACGTGCTGCCTTCTAACTGCTACTGCAGTATTTCTGCACACACGTACCCCGCTTTCCAAGCCCCAAGGGAGGCTGGGTTCCACTGCGCCGCCCGCCCAGCTCCCACTCACCTGTGAAGGCACTGGAGCCTGCACGCAGCAAAGCTTCTTAATGGCCCCATAGAGATCGTCACGCGTGCCCGTGATGATGCACACGACCATCTGTATCTTCCCCTTGAGGAGGTAAAGTGTATGTAAGTCAGGCTTGGGACCCCTGACGGGGCTCCAGCCGGAGGCAGGCTCAGAGCCCGCAAAGCCAAGGCCCCGTTAAGGCTGAGAGAGGACTGAAACAAAGGTGGGGGACACCCCAACACAGGAAAGGGCCCTTGAACCTGAATGTTGGGTCCGGGGCTTCTTTGCACAGACATGTAATAAGTTACCAGAAATTACTGAGAGCTGAGTATCTCATTTACTTATTAGGAAGCTTAAGACACCTAGAAAGGGGCCAGACCTGAAAACAAGCAAGGGTTACTTATTACATGCTGCTTTCAATCCTCTGCAATGTTTTTACCACTCTCTTTAGTAAACTAAGCACCTTACTATACTCGTATCACAGAACTTTGAGGCCACATGGAATTCAATACCATAAGAAACAATTCAGGGCCAAAAGCAGATGAAAATAAAGCTACTGTCAAATCTGTAAGTAACGCCCTTTCTCTCTCTCTGGTTAAAAGGGAGCATGATATCGCCAGCAGCACATCCCATATCAGCACCCTCTATCCCTCGCTGCTTCAGAGATCCAGCACTAAAAATAATCTTTCAAAGTCTGAATAAATACAAGTAGCACTCCAGTGAAATAAAGTTGGCAAAAATGGCTATAAATGATCGGTCATTAGTATTCTATTGGAAATCAAGATCAGTGTTAGATAAGACTTCTCAGAGGACGTTCCAGCAATCACATCAAAGACCTTCCAACGTCACGTAGAACACAGGCTGTGCACTGGGACCAGCAAACAGATATGGTTTTTTGGTCCCTGCAATGATGTGTAAGTTTTGAAATTATTAGCATTTAAACATAGGGAGTGCACATGAATGTAAGTCTAGGTTTGGGGCTTTTACTGGGGAAAAAAACAAATTAAAAATCAATTTGACAATGCTGGGCTTTTTTCTGCAGTCATGGCATTTAGTCTTTTTAGTTCACTACAGTCCCCTCCTGGCCCACTCCACTCGTCCCTGTCACTCATCTGGCTCCAGCTGACATCTGAGCTTGTGACCTCTAACAGAGAGAATAAAAAAACAGAGTGCCATAAAGAAGACAGAGAGACAGCAATACCAAGATGAGTTAAACCTGGTAAACATTAGGAATGGAACTCATATCCACGCAGCCTGAAAACTGCCGGCAACAGACTCCCAGGAAGAGAACACGAGAAGCAGTGAGACAGGGGAGTGGATGCGCTGAACCGGGCTGCTCATTCGGAAGCAGAGCGGACTCTGTCGACGGCCAGGCACCGGGCAGGCCACGCAGAGCAGAGCGGGCACGGCAAGTTGGGGGGAAATGACAAAGGGAAAGAAAACAGGAGTGTTTCCCTGCTGCTACAGATAGATACACCCAGAGTGGTGGGTAATCTAATTCTAGTAATGATCCCACAAGAACTGATCTTCAATTTTAGGACTAATTCCTCTCAAAAACTTTTCTCTGCTTTTGTTTCCTCCTTAATCTTCTTCCTCCGTTGTATGTACAAACAGGAAGGAGCTGCAGGTCTGAACTACTGAGCTGTGAGGACTACGACCTGCCCAGCTCCAGTGACCCTGATTGGCCATCAGCCCTGAGCTGATGGGCCACCTGCCAAGTTCATCGCTACAACAATTTGAATCGAGAGCCAGACCAACCTGAAACAGCTCAGTACTGAGTCGTGTAAGACGGCACCTGGCCCAAGAAGTTGCTTTGTGAGCACGACATGTTCTATATAGATAACAAACTAAAGTTAAGTCAGCTATTCCCTGAGCCAACTACGTGATGAACAGAACACTGTCATGAGAGTGCCAACACAGAACGAAAGCAGCAGCGTTAACTGAAGGGCATACAGGCTATTTTCGTCAGTAGTTCTTGTGAATATGAGTAAGACACAGGTTTCTGAACAGCATCACAGCAGACTGATAACCAAGGTTTATTTAAAATCAAGTATTCAAAGTATTTTAGAACAGACATCCTGTAAATCTACTCAAATTAAACGTATTACCTCAGCTCTAAGCATGGATTGAATAGTTCTGATATAGGTCTCCGTTCGATCATCCTTTAGTTCGACCCAGGCCGGCGGGCTCATGCGCATGCCAATGGGGCCAGCTATCTTCTCTAGCATGTTAACCAGTTCTCGGGCCTGGTCCATTGCTCTCTTTGGGTAGAAGAGTGCCCAGAAATGCATGGGGACCTAGGAACAACCACGAGCTATTTTTAGTACTTCCCATAACTTAAACACTCCAAACTCACACCCTGGAGATGTTACTAGCAAATAAATTGCTTTTCACTCTTTTGGCTTGAGTTCTGCCTCGTCTACGTCCCATTACTAACACATATGTGTGTGATAAGTCAATCAGAGCATGGAATACTATACAGCAATGAGAACAAAGGCTCTACAACCATACCTAACAATACGAGTGAAGCTCTAATATAAGGTTGAAGAAATAAAGCTGGACATTCAAGAATGTCTACTGTATGGTTTTGAGTACAAAAACAGTTGAAACAACACGCACTCTCCCTCTCAGGAGCTCGCCTGAGCCTTTCCCCTCCCCGCTTCCTCCCCCAGACGCGTTACCTTTGCCTCTCCCTCTCCTAAGCGCCAAGGGTCCTTCTTTCGCTTCTGTAACGTGTTTCCTGAGCCTACACAGCCCAGCGGGCTCTCTTCTCCTACCTCTATAAATTTCTACATAAACTCTTATAATATGAAAAAAAAAAAAACCCAGCTGAAACAAGCATATGCTGCTAGAAGCCAGGGCAGCAGCTACTCCAAGGGTGTGTAAGGGTGGGGGAGGTAAGTAACTAGGAGCAGGAATGGGACCTCTGGGGATCTGGTGAAGCTCTGTTTCTTAGCCCTTTGTGTTGATTACACAGGTCTATTTAACTTGGGAAAATTCATCAAGCTTTACACTTAAAACTGCACTTTTTTTTCTTTAAATGTACCATATTTCAATAAAAAGTTTAGAAACAGATATGTATACTTTATGTGTGGCCATAAAGACCAGGTTAGCCAAAAACATTTAAAAATAATTACATACCATTTTGTGCTTTGGTTCTCTTGGTAGGGAACAGTTTTAATTTTGCTTGTTTTGTGAATAATAACACCCTCCAGGCATCCCCAGGCAGAAAGATGGGGCAGAGAAGGGAAGAGTGGCTGGTAGGCTGGCAAGACATAAATTACCAAAGCAATTTATTTTCTTTTCCTAAGTCCACGGTCAAGCAAAGGGCTTACCTCTAACAACTCATCCCCTTATTCTCTTTGAAGGACCCTGTCTAGTAGATAATTAAGGATGGGAATTCAGCTGGAATTTCTCTCAAAATGAAGACACTAAATCACTCCTCCTTCCTAATATCCACCATGTTAGAAAACTGGTTCTCTCTCTACCACCCTGAAAATCACTTACAGTCAAGATGGAAAAGTCTCTGGTTACTTCCTTAATCCAGTTTACTTCCTGAGATGTAATAAACGAAGTATTTCTTAAGTTAATTCTTTCCATTGGCAGAATACGTCCTTCAATCTACAGAGAAAAGAGAGTACCTATGACCTGAACCACCTGCAAACATTATTTAGAAAAACACTGATACTGTTCTCTCTGGGGACTGTTCAGCTCCTCAACACAGACTTATCCTGTTACTTCCAAAGTGGTCTCCCAAGAAAGGGATTAGAAAACGTTGTCTTTTTGGAAGCAAAGAATGCATGTAATACAACTATAATTTCAAGGTGAACAGGACTGTAATCTCTAAATGTACTTTAAGGGAAAAGTTGAAAGTAAAAAATTAAAGGTAAAATTTGTTAATAGTGCTGAACATAAACTACTATTCTACTTTATACAAAGGAAAAGCTGGAAAGAAAAGGCATAAACATAATGATAGAACAAATTAAAGAATAATAAATCAGTTAGACCTAAATATCCCAAAATAGGAAGATAACTAGGGTTGATGATATATCAATATAATGAACTATTCTGCAATCTTTAAAATCACTTTCTAACTATAATACTGTTTTTGCAAAAAAAAAAAAAAGGGAAGGAAGGAAGAGAAAGAAAGAAAAGAAAGAAAGAGAAAGGAAGGAAGGAAGGAAGGAAGGAAGGAAGGAAAAGAAAGAAAGAAAGGTAGGCAAGGTAAGGTATGCACCATAGAAAACTAAGTCCATACTCAGCAGTGATTATCTCTGGGGAAGTAATTATGGAGGATTTTTATTTTCTATGACTTCCACTGTTTGTTTGTTTTTAAATAACATACTTTATCTATAATCAAAAAATTGTTAATGGTTTTCTTAACATTATAAAAGTCTATTTAACACCGTGAATAACGATGCTCATATTAGCAAAAGTGTAAAGAATCTGACTCATCTTATGCTTAGGAAATTACTGCTGGAAAACTAAAAATGCGGTAACATTTAAGTTGCTACCTAACTGACTGGAAATTAACAGCTCGGACCCCTGGGAAGTACAGAGGAAGAATCTGTAAGAGAGACTAGACAAATTAAGTCCAAGAAATTCAAGTATGAGTAGGACCAAAAAAAAAAAAAAAACCAACAAAAAACAAACAAACAAAAAAAAACCCCAAAAAATAATGAAGAACTTCACAATAAAGATAAGATAGGAAGCTACCACCGAGCCTTACAAAGCTCTGAAACTGCTGGTCCCTACCCGATCACATCTTCTGGGTTACCTTATGTACATCCTTCTGCAGATAGAGTCCCCAACGTGTGAGTTCACTGCTGGCTGTCTCATTCTTTGAAATTCTCTGTAATAAGCATTTCAAAGCACTATGGTGCTGTTTGGGGCTCAGGATGATGTGCTGGGTCAAATCCTAAACACAATTAAAATGAAGATAATTTGTTTTAAGTATTACTTTCTTCAGTATGAGGTTAAATAAACTCCAAAGAGTCTTAATTTTCTTTTTTCTAAATATATTTTATTGCTTATGCTATGACAGTTGTCCCAATATTTCCCCCATTGCCCCCCTCAGCGTGGTACCCCCATTCCCTCCAGCACCCCCCACCTTAGTTCATGTCCATGGGTCATGCACATAAGTTCCTTGGCTACTCCATTTCCTATACTGTTCTTAACATCCCCCTGTCTATTTTGTTGCTACCAATTTGTACTACTTCTTTAAAAAAAAAAAAGATTTTATTTATTTATCTTTAGAGAGGGTAAGGGAAGAAGAAAGAGAGGGAGAGAAACATCAATGTGTGGTTGCTTCTCACATGCCCCGCACTGGGGACCCGGCCCACAACCCAGGCACGTGCCCTGACTGAGAATTGAACCAGCAGCCATCTGGCTCGCAGGCTAGCACTCACTCCACTGAGCCACACCAGCCAGGACCCAATTTGTACTTCTTAATCTCTGCACCTTTTCCCCTATCCTCTCCCTTGCCCCCACAGCTGATAACCCTCCAAATGATCTCCATATCTATGATTGTTTCTGTTCTACTTGTTTGCTTAGTTTGCTTTTCAGATTCAGTTGTTGATAGTTGTTGATTTACTGCCATTTTAATGTTCATAGTTTTGATCTTCTTTTTCTTAAGTAAGTCCCTTTAACATTTCATATAATAATGGTTTGGTGATGATGAACTCCTTTAGTTTTACCTTGTCTGGGAAGCACTTTATCTGCCCTTCCATTCTAAATGGTATGTTTGCTGGATAGAGTAGTCTAGATTGTAGGTCCTTGCTTTTCATCCTTTGAATACTTCTTGCCTGTCCCTTCTTGCCTGCAAAGTTTCTTTTGAGGAATCAGGTGACAGTCTTATGAGAACTCCTTTGTATTTAACTCTCTGCTTTTCTCTTGCTGCTTTTAAGATTCTCTCTTTATCTTTAACCTTTGGCATTTTAATTATGATGTGTCTTGGTGTGGTCCTCTTTGGGTCCAACTTGTTTGGGACTCTGTGCCTACTGGATTTGCGTGTCTATTTCCTTCACCAAATTAGGAAAGTTTTCTTTCATCATTTTTTCAAGTAAGTTTACGATTTTTTGCTATTCCTCTTCTCCTTCTGACACTCTTATGATGTGGATGTTTGTTATGTTCAAATATGTCCCAGAGGCTCCTTAGTCTATCCTCATTTTATGAATTCTTTTGCTTCTTGCTGTTCTCATTGAATGCGTTTGTTTTTCCTTGTGCTCCAAATTGTTGATCTGATTCTCGGCTTTCTCCCCCCACTGTTGGTTCCCTGTAGGTCTTCGTTTTACTTAATGTAACCTGCATTTCTCCCTGGGTCTTTTTTATGCTGTTGCAGTACCAAATGAGTTCTTTGAGCATCCTGATAACCAGTGCTTTGAACTTTGCATCTGATAGGTAGGCTATCTCCATTTCATTTAGTTCTTCTCCTGGAGTTTTGTTCTGTTCTTTCATTTTGGCCATATATTCCCTGTCTTCTCAATTTGTCAGCCTCCCTGTGTTTGTTTCTGAGCATTAGGCACAGGTGCTTTGACTCCCTGTCTTAGTAGCACGGCCTGCTACGGAAGAGCGCACCTTTAAGTTGCATGGGGCGGAGCCTCAGGTAATCACCAGGGCGGAGCAACCCACATCCCTGCTCCGTGGCCGTGTGGGGGAGGGCTCTGAGAGCGGTGACGCTGCTGCCTGGCCCCTGGAGTCTGGCCCAGGAGGAAGCTGTCTCCTGGTGCTCAACCTGTTGCCAGTCACTTCAGTTTCTCCCCATGTGCCACTGGTGCCCTTGCAGCTGCTGCCCCGGGGCTGAAGCCCAGAGCGGGTCCATCTACATAAGTCCTAAGACCCTTGCAGGGCCCTTTAAGAGGAGTCTCCTGGGAATCCTATAGTTTTTGCACCCCCTCCCCCAATCCCCACTGATTTTTACAGCCAGAAGTTATGAGGACTTATCTTCCTGGTGCTAGAACCCTGGGCTGGGTGGTCTGGTCTGGGGCTGGGATCCCTCCCTCCGGAGATATCCCTCCTGATTTTTATCCACCATCTGTGGGTGTGGGACCACCCGTTCCATGTCTTTGCACCTCTTCTTGCACCTCTCTGTCTCTGTCCCTCCCACCCATCTAAATGAATGTGCCTTCCTTAAATCCTTGGCTGTCTGACTTCCATATCGCTCGATTTTCTGACAAATCTGGGTGATACTTGTTTTGTAGTCTAGTTGCAATTTTTGCTGTAATTGTGCAAGGAGGTAAAGCATGTTTACCTACACCTCCATCTTGGCCGGAAGCTTAAATGTTTTTATATGAAACCTTCCCACTGAAATCTATAGAAATTTTCAAATATTTCCAAGGACTCAGTAAGTATTTCTTGGGAATGTAATAAGGCATAAGATTAAAATTTTAACTGTAAAAGAATTTTAAAAGTTACGTTTTTCTCTCCGTCATGACATCTAAGTCATACCTTTTTCAATGCCACATTCTGAATTTAAAATTCCTAAAAGATTCTATGAAACAAGAGTAAAAGGGGCGTGATTTTACCTACTTATTACGTAGGAAACATAACAGAATGGAAAACCACATCCAGTCTTACACTTTATGTCATACTGCACCAGGCATTTAAAGTCACTTTTTTGTCCAGAGGTTAGCCAGGAACAGTTGCTTTCTAAATATTTACTGCTGAATGACTATCTAACAAGTGTGTAACAAATGTGTGTGTGAAGAATCTGAATCAAATTAAGTGAGTTCTTTCTTTATTCTTCTAGGACTAATAACTCATACAGCTGTTATTCCCCGAGGGGTGGGCAGGGTTAAGTCTACAGAGCTCTTCAGATAGCTCTGTGGCCACAAAGTCATTAGGCACCTGGGAGTTGTAAGGAAAGACCCTTGACCCCTAGGTTAAAAGCAGAAGTATCAGAAGGAGCACATGAACAAAACCTCTTACAGGAACCTCAAGTGTCATGTCCCGTCAGGCCCTTTATGATGTTACTGACAATCCTGTGTGGCACCTGAGACCAGCATGGTCCAGGGAGCAGATGGACATGGGCCGGGGAGCGAGGCAGTGGCGGACCTCGCGCGGGGAGAGCCCAGCAGCCACAGACAGCCTGCCGGCGAAGCACGCAGCGCCGGGGCTCCTCTGCTCCTCAGCTATTTGCTGCAGAAACTGAGCCTAAAACTTCTACCACACCTCAGGCCCCGCCAGATAAACTTGTGTCCTTTTACCTCATCCTCTAACTTGTTCACTTTCTCCTACATTATCTCCTCCATCCCTTCGACTAAACTGAAGGCTTACAGAAATGCTCCAAAAAATTCAGTGCTCTCAAAGAATCTCATTTATGACCAAATGACCAGTTTACACTCATCCACTGGATTGGTAAGGGAGAATTATCTGTTCCCTTACGATCTGGCCACTCTACCGTTTTAACAGCCTCCATGAGGAAGCTCGGACTGGCTTTTTCGGTGTGTGGGAAGGGACATGACCATGTTTTACAGAGAGGAAAACCGGAGCTTGGCAGAACAGACCTACCCAGGTAAAGATGCAAGCCTGGCACGGTTCTAGCTCATCTGCTGCGGAAGAGGTCTCCTGCTCTCAGCAGGCATTGCTCACCTTCATGGCCCTGTAGTCCTTCTTCATCTTCTCGGGGATCCCAGTCATGAAGGAAAGCTCGGGCAGCAGCAGGATTTCCCCCTTTAGCAGCTTTGAAGAGAGATCGGAGAGGGAAAAATAAGGCGCTAAAATAAAAGAAGATCCCGTTCCCCTGCCCTGAGTAGGACATGCCATGTGCAGGGCTGGCCCTGCAGGCCTATCACGGACGGGCCAAGTAAGGAATCTAACACCCTGGAGGGCAGTGAATCACTGCAAGTATTTTACCTTTATCCCCTCAGTCACACTTACAGCTGTTGTATTAGATAAAGGGAAAAATATTCAAACTGTCAAAAGAAGAACTAGAAAAAAATTCTGCCCCTCTCGAGCCTCCAGACAAGGTAAAACAACACATTCTATCAGGCTGGTGCCTCTACCGTATCTTAGCCTGTCCATCTACAGCATTCACGCTTAAGACAGAAGAGTCAGGTGTGAAGGCACGTTCCCCAGCCCCAGCCCTCTCAAAATGTCTACAACTTCCCTAATGAATCCAGTGTTTTGACCTTCTTTAGCAGCAGCCATTGCTGCTTGGCCCCCAAGGCCCATGAGGAAGGCTGATGGACTCCTCCAACTCACCGTCCCTTGGCTGTTCTGTCTCTCACTGGGTCTGTGGATCAGCAGTGGCTGGTCCTCCTCCTTAATTGTGATCCCATAGTTTTTGCTACAGTAGGACAGAGGCAGGAAAACTTCAGAATCGGCATCACTATCACTGCTCTTACAGCAACACAATCTGAGTCTTTTAACCAGGTCTGAGGTCAAATTTTCATAATACCCTTGTCAAGGGTCCATCGTAAACTCATCACAGCATATTTATAACTGAAAAAGCAGGCTCAAATTACTGCTGTAATTAAATAGGGCAGGAACAAGCTTATGGTCAAGGAAAGAATTTATTTAAAACTGCATCAGGCTAAAGGGCTTAGGCAACTAGAAAGGCAAAATGATAGTCAAATGATTAATGACTTGTATTTAATCTCCGACCAAACTTCTAACCAAACCAGCAAAGGAAATACAATTCAAAGCCCTGAGATTAATTTATGAATTAACTTCTGAAAGTACTAAAAGTAATGAAACTGTAAGGGTGGCATATTCAGGTCCAATCTTGCAAAGTTCATTCGTCTTAGGCACATTACAATGCAATTATTTTAAGTGTCCCATTGCACACCACTATGGAACTCAGTATGGTAGTCAATGTCCCTGCCCCAACCTGCCACCAAGCCCAGTCTCTTCTACCTGTAGTATTCCAAGAATGTGATCTCCTTCCCATCAGACAAGGTGAAGCTATCTTTTGGAGTCTTACTCCAATCCACATCATCAATACGATAGGTGCGGTTGTTGTACCGGGTTATGACAATGTTGCCGACCAGAAGCTTGGTGCACTCATCCTGGAAGTTTTCCTTGCTCTGCTGATACATGGCATGCCTTTGGAAAGAGACAAAAGACTTGTGGGTCACATCTGTCTGCACAGAGCGACAGGAAAGGGATTGGGCACGCAAGTATTTCCGGGACACACTCACAGCTATAAGCACCAAAAGGCTCCACCTTTTCCACCCCTTTTCTTTTTAAAATTACAAAAACAAACAAACAAAAAAAAACCCTCAAAATACTGAAAGGATTAAAAATAAAATTAAAAACGGCAACCACAAATTAATAAAAATCACCGTGTTCCTTAAAATAAGGTACGTCAGTCATCAAAATAATCGTTATTTTGTATCATCATTATTAGGGGAGAGTCTACAGAGGAACAATAAAACATCCTTTCAACTACATTTGCCCCTCCTCGCTGGAGGAAGAAACTGCAGTGCCCATCAGAAGGCAGCACCGGTGGCGATGCCTGAGGCGGAGACGAGAGACTCGCTGAGGACAAACGTACCCTTGCGGAGGCCTCTCTCATGGCGCTGTGAACGAAGCCACACCGAAGCTCGCAGAAAGCGCGCCTGAATACGCCCAGGGAGTCAGCTGATACCTGAAGGAGCAATGTGCTAGGCAGGGACTGGGGCGGGGGGCGGGGGGGGGGAGCAGGCAGAGGAATGAGTGGCACTGCAGACAGAGTCAGTGGTATGCAGGGGACAACCAGGGAGCCGGGACTGGGGAAGGCGAGTAGGTGGGAGAGGGACAGAGGCTAAGAGAAGCTTATAGTCACACAGGGTCCAGGTATGGACAGCCTTACAAATTAAGGAGCAGAATTTGGACTTTTTTCCTGTGGGCCAGTGTCACCAGGGAATTACTACCCCTCAGGAGCACTAGTCCCTTGAGAGGTCATGGGGCGTGAGGAAGATTCCACAATCAAAAACACTGAACCATTCTCTATTTTTATAAACACTTTTTTGAGATTCACAACATATATTACCAGATTAGGCTGCTGAAATAAACATATTTAGTTTCATTTGCCTCTAATGAAAAACCTTTTTATTTTCTGTTTATTTCAAAATAATTATAAAATCAAAGTAGTTGCAAAATTCGTACACAGGTCTCATTATGAAACTGACATTGGTACAACCTTGTTAACTAGACTGACAGACCTTATTTAGTTTGGTTTATTTTCTAAAGATTTCATTTACTTATTTTTAGAGAGAGGGGAAGGGGGGAAGAAAGAGAGGGAGAGAAACATCTACACAGGAGAGAAACATCAATTGGTTGCCTCTTGCACACCCCCAACCTAGGACCTGGCCCACAACACAGGCTTGTGCCCTGACCAGGAATTGAACCGGCAACGTTTCAGTTTGCGGGATAATGCCCAACCCACTGAGCCACACCCGTCAGGGCCCTTATTCAGCTTTTACCGTCTTGTGTTGCTTACACTGATTTGCATGTGTGCAGTCCTATGCAGTTTTATCTCATTTATTAGTGTGTGTAGCTACTACCCCAGTCACAGAACTGCTCCCTATCACCATAAAGCAACTTATTCCACGTCACTCCATCACAGCCATACTCCTTCCCCGTCCTTAATCCCTGTTCTCTCTGTAGAGTTTTGTCATTCTGAGGATGCTATATAAATGGAACATTATCATGCAATCTTTGAGACTGACACTGTTAACTAAGTATAATGACCGCGAGACCCATCCGGGATGTTGTCTGTATCATTAGCTTATTTGTTTTTATTGCTGAGCACAATTCCATTGTAAGGAGGTACCAGAGTTTGTTTAACCTGTTGAAAGACGTTTTGGTTGCTTCCATTTTTTTGCTCTTACAAATAAAGCTGCTATGAACATTTGTGTCCCAGTTTTTGGGTGAATCTAAATTTCCATTTCTCTGGGAAAAAAATGCCACGAATGTGACTGCAGGGTCCTATGATTAAGTGCTTGCTTCATTTTATAAGAAACTATCAAAAAAATTGTCTGGAGCGGCAGAACCATTTTATATTCCCACTCACAGTATACGAGGGACAGATTTCCTACATTCTTACCAGCATTTGGTACAATATTTTCGCTATATCTTATTTTAGTTACTCTAATAGGTGTGCACTGGTATCTCACTGTAGTTTTAACTAGCATTTCTCTAATGGCTAATGATAGTGGACATGTACTCACCTTCTAAAACGTTCTTTGGTAAAATATCTACTGTCTATTTTCTCATTGGATTGTTACTTTCTTTCATCTTCACCATAGTTTTGCTTAAAAAGTGTTACATGTTCATTGTAAAATAAAAATAAAAACACAATTATAAAACAGAAATTAAACATGGTTTGCAATCCATTCTTCACAGAGACCCACTTTCCTTCCTTAAGCTTTCCTTAAATTTGTGAATACTAGTAATTTCCAAAAAGAAGTGTACAATCAATCATATACACTATTTTGTAACTTGTTTTTTAGCTTCTTATCATTCGGATGGTCTTTCATGTTAATAGAGATACTAAATTTCTTAAAACAACTACTTCCAAACAAGTCATTTTTTATCCCAAAGAACTGAAATTTGCCAGTACTGGTTTTGATTTATGAAGGCAATCTGGTACAGGAAGAACCTATGAATATACCGATGTAATAATGATCATTAAGAAATTAAAAATGTAGGTATAACAATGATATTATGATTATGTTTTTAAATGGAAGTCAATTTAGCAGATGTATATTGAAATATTTGTGAAAGATGTCTGGGATTTGCTTCAAAATAATTGTTTGGTGGAGGAAAATGGTAAGACTACAGGAAACAAGGTTGTCCGTGAATTGATAACTGCTGAACCTATAAAGTGGGAATAACAGCATTTATTATACTACTCACTCTACTTTTGTAAATATTTGAAGTTTTTCACAACTAAACGCTTTTAAAAGTCAAGAAATATATAATAATTAAAATATAAATATTAGAACTCTGGCAAGGAAGGGAAAAATAAAAAAACTCAACACTAGGCTTTCTAATTCTAGAAAACAGTATATATTTTAATTGCTATTCAAAAGATTATTGAATCTATGAAATGATAATAATTTGAGAGCAACAGAGATTGCTTTAAGGAAAAAGCAAGCATGACTGCCAACTTTTAGAAATCTTAGCAAAGGTAACAGGCAGCAAATCTCAAGTCTAGAAATCAAATTTATAAATTTAAAAAAAAACAGGTTTAAGAAATGTTTTAGTATTTTGAGAAATGAAAAAGAGATAAGAATGATAAAGGATACTAGAAGACAAGTCCAAGAGAGAAAAGATATGTATAAAATAATTTACAGAAGAGAAATAATCAAAGAAGTTAAAGTAACTAAGGTGAAGAGTTAGATCCAACTGAAAGAGCTCAAGAAACAGTTGGCAAATTAATGAAAAATGACCTGAAGCTAAAAAGTTCTGAAAAAAATCTCCATTTCAAATATCAAGAGATCATGAGTAAAAAATTTTTTTGGGGGGGAGATGATGAAAATGTTCTAGAATTTGTGACCTTACTTAGCTTTCACCATTTTTCACACACAATGATTTGTGCATATGCTACAAACCAGTGAATTAAGCACTTAAAAATGGTACATTTTATGGCAGATTAATTATATCTCAAACAAGATTCATAAAAAACTCTTGAGGCAGTATGAAGACATCAGTAATTTTTCTCTCTAAAAATCAAGCATAAAACTGGACAAAACTGTAAAAACCAGCATTTTAGAAATCAACCCAAGGTAGACAACAAATGGAAAAGCATTTACTTTTTAACAACTGCTGAGGCTTCTTGTAAGAGCAGAAGGCAGGATCTCCCTGCCAGGGGTGGACCCCACGGGACCCATCCCGCCACTGTAGTCGCTGAACAGGGCCGCCTGACCCGCTGCGGGGGCTAACCAGCCCGAGGGCAGGGACGGGAATGCACGGCAAGCCAGGGACAGCGGGAACCGGGGGAAACCGAAGTTTTGCTAGCCGGGCACAGCCCAGGTTGGGGCAAACTACAGGCTGGCTGGAAATGTAACGGACAGAATCTGGAAAACAGACACAGAAAGGCTTATGATGAGCTCGCCACACACATCCTTGGCTGACTAGGAAACTTACACACACTCAGGAAAAAGCCTAGACAGCTGTGATAACTACCAGTAACTGAGTGAGTTCTACACAGATTGGGCAGCAGAGGATGGAAGCCTTATGGGCTCCACCCATAAGGTACAGCCTCTACCCAAATCATTGTGTGAACCAGTAAGCTATACAAAGGTGTAGTCCCAAGGAACGGAGGCTAAACTAAAAAAATAAGAATACAAAAACTGAGCAGGAATATCAGCAGCTGCAAACTGCAGAGGGTAAAGAGTCCACAGTTTAAGTATGGACAAATCAGAATTTTTTAAAACTCAGAAAAATAAAACAAAATCCAGATATGCTACAATATATTATCTGAAATGTTTAGTTTTCTATTACCTACTATTAGATATGCAAAGAAACATGAAAATGTGACCAATAATCATGAGAAATAAAGTCAATAGAAACTTACGCTGAAGGGCTCAGATATTAGACTTTGCACACAAAGAATTCAAAGCAGCAACTACAAATAAGTTCAAATAACTAAAGGAAAATAAGATGACAATGAGTCAACAAATATGGAGTCTCAATAAAGTAAAAGAATCTAAAAAGCAAAACAAATAGAAAGTGTACAATTTGGAAGTACAATAATCAAAATGAAAAACTGGTAAGATGAACTCACCAGCAGATTTAAAATGGCAAAATAAATAATCACAGACATAAAAACAAATCAATCAAGAATATCCAATCTAAATGAGAAAGAGAAAAAGATGCAAGGCAAATTAAGTCTCAAAATCCTGTGAGACAATATGAAGAGTCCTACAGGCATGTAATAGGAGGCCCAGGAGAAGGAGAACAGAAGAAACAAAAAGAATTAAAAGACACAGCGGTTTAAAACGTCCCAAATTTGATGAAAAACATGAACCTTTAGCTCTAAGGCCCTCAATAAATACCAACTTTGCTACACACGACGACAGCCACACCTAGACATGTCATGGACAAACTGCCAAAATCCAAAGCCAAACAAAACATCTTGACAACAGTAAGAGAAAATGACGCATGATATACAGAAGCAGCAATATGACTAACCACCTACTTCTCATCAGAAACAAGTGAGGCCAGAAGGCTGTATAATGACACGCTCAAAGCACACAAAAAGACAAACTGTCAAGCAAAAATTACTAAACAAATTAGCAATTTAGGTCACATACAACAAAATGAACCTAGACCATTACCTACTATCTTCCACAAAGGGTAACCCAACCGGATCACAAACCTAAATGTAAGAGTGAAAACTATAAACCTCCTAAAACAGAGAAAATCTTTGTGACCTTGAGTTAGGCAATAATTTCTTAAATATGACGCTAAAACATAATCCATGAAAGAAAAGAACTGGTAAATCAGACTTCGTCAAAGTAAAAATTCTACTCCTTTCCATTAATGAAAATGAAAAGACAAGTCACAGTCTGGGAGAGGACACTTGCAAATCGTGGGCCTGAAAAAGGATTTGTATTTCCTTTCTTTTTTTAATCTTCACTTGAGGATATGTTTAGTGACTTGAGTACAGGGGGAACAAACTAGCAGGATGATAATATGTCGATTATATGTCAATTTTTTTAAAAAAGTGACATCCCATCACTTCTGCCACATTCATGAGAAACAAGTCGACAGATTCAGCCCACACCCAGGAGGATTACAGAAGGGCCAAGAGTATAAATACTGGGAAACCACATCTAGACACACTGTAGTAAAACTTCTGAAAACGAAAGACAAAAAAAAAGAAAAAGAAAAGAAAAGAGAAGAAAGAAAAAGACATAATACCTTTAAAAAACTCCAGTCACACTGGTAGGTAGTTGATTTCAATAAAACACTGTGTGCCAAAAGATAATAGGATTTCTTCAAAGTGCTTAAAGAAAATAACTGCCAAACCTAGAATTCTCAGTTTAAGGCAAGATATAAAACACATATGTACTGAGTTCGCCAAAAAGCTCATTTGGTTTTTTCCATAAGATGGCTCTAGTATGGCTTAGTTGTCTTTAACTTCATTCAAAACAATTTTGTTAGACTGTATTGTGACAGCTGTCTTATCAGTATGCATTTTTTATTTTTTATTTTTATTTTTTAAAGGATTTTATTTTAGAGAGAGGGGAAGGAAGGGAGAAAAGGAGAGAAGCATCAATGTGTGGTTTGCCTCTTGTGCGCCCCCAACTGGGGACCTGGTCCACAACCCAGGCATGTGCCCTGACTGGGAACTGAACCAGCAATCTTTCAGTGCGCAGGCCAGTGCTCAATCCACTGAGCCACACCAGCAGGGCTCAGTGTGCATTTTTTTTTTTAAACTTATCAAAATTGATGAATTTTTGTGTAGCCATTTTAATATTGAAGATAGAAGAAAATACACATTTTCAGCATATTATGCTTTATTATTTCAAGAAAGGTAAAAATGTAACTGAAACGCTGAAAAAGACTTGTGCAGTGTATGGAGAAGGTGCTGTGATTGATCAAATGTGTAAAAAATGGTTTGTGAGGTCCTGTGCTGGAGATTTCTCACTGGACGATGCTCCACAGTTGGGTAGACCTGTTGATGTTGATAGTGATCAAACTGAGACATTGAGAATAATCAACATTATATCATGTGGGATATAGCCAACATACTCAAAATATCCAAATCAATACAGTAATTGGTGAAAATGAAAAATGTGTCTTTTATTTTACTGAAAAAACCATATGGACTGTTTGGCCAACCCAGTATTTTTAAACAAAAACTGAGAGAATATGTCACCAGCAGATTCTACACTAAGGGAAATACTACAGGGGTTCTTCAGGCAAAGGAAAACTAATCAGATTCCTAAGTGACATGAAAGAAATGACGAATATATAAAATTTCAGAAGAATGAAGAGAAGCTCCCAGGGCCTCCGAGGGGATGCCGGGGTAGGAACCTATGAAGATGCTGGACTCAGAAGTCAGAACAGCTTTAGGTTTCGTTCACCAGCAAATCAGAAAGCAAAACGACAATGGAGCAAAACTGCAGTGGCAGTTTTTGGAAGCTCAGCAAAAAGATTCTAAAATTAATCTGGAGAATAAATGTGCAAATAGTTATAGAAAAGATAAAGGAAGATAAAAATATGAGTAAGGACGGAGGGCTTGTGTTACCAATATTAAAATATATTATTAAATTATAATAATAAATTTTTAAAAGTATAATACCTATATAGTAATTAACAGATAAAGCTGGGGAAAAATATGGAAGGAAAAAAAAAAGAAGGGGTGAAGCAATGTCAAAAGCAAGGTTTGGGTTTGCCCAAAAGGTATAATTAAGGTGAAAAACATAGAATGCTGCTGTAGGAAATGGTTGCTTACTCACCTACAAGGTGAAGGAGTGGAAAAACCCAGAAATAAGGTGTATTCAAGTAGAGCATTACTATCAGAACATCCGAAGAGTTCAATTTAAATAAGGAAACAGTCTCACTGTGAAAGAATATGTAACTGTAAATAAAGATTATTTTTTAAAAAAAGGGGCACTGGAGAAATGTTTTAAAAATTCTGAGAGAAAATTACCTCCAACCTAGAATTTTATGCCCAACTAAATTAAGGTAAAATAAAGACATTTCAAACATGTAAGGTCTCAAAAACAGTTCCTGCAATGTAGCCTTCCCCAAAACAAGAGAGTAAACCCAGAACAAAGCAGTCACAGATCCCAGCTACCGACCTGCCGTAGGAGGGGCAGGGAGCCCTCACTGCAAGTGGAGGAACCCCAGGCCCACGGCTGTCCAGCCGGCCTCGAGAGCAGCCAGACCCAATCGAAGCCAGCCAGGCTTTCACCGATTCAGAGATTCCTAAGATGTCGCTGAACTCTGTGGCGATGGGTCACTAAATGCATTATTGAGAGTTCAATAGCAACACACAGCACTTAATCTTATTTGGCAAACCTTAGCAGACTCACTATCCTTTGAGAAATACGTGAACCATTTCTTGGGCCATTCCTGCTACGGATAAAAGCTGCTGCATGTCTGAGGACTGGGCATTTCTGACCTCCAGGAAAAGAACTGCTCTTCTGTGGTTTCTGGGGGTTTGTAAGAACACACAGGGCACAGGGGAAGAGAGGTGCAGAATCCTAAGTCTGTAACAACAGTGAGGGTACCAGGAGGACTGAGCCATGAGGACCCCACGCTGACAGCACAGTCACACTCTGTGCGCCTGAGTCAAGCTTGGACACCACAGCCGGACTAAAGACCAGGATCGCAAACACTCCAGGGTCTGTGTGTGTGACACAATGGGGCGATGCCTGACATAGGACTTCTGACTATCTGCCGGAATGGGTGCTCAGAGCTAGAGGTGATTTTATACAGACAAACCAAGAAATAGAATTTGGGGGAGGGGAGGATGAAATTGACAAAATAACTAGCACTGGAATGTAGGTAGAGTGAGGAGAATTTGAAGTTAAATTAGTGGCAAGTACATATACAATTATGTACTTAGACAATGAGAAGAAAAGACAATTTTTATATCCAAGATAAACAATTGTGCAGAAAACAGAAAAATCATAGTATATACTACACAGCTCATCTGTATATATAGATTTTGCATAGTCACAATAAAATATGACTAAAAGTTTTACAAAAGTAGAACTTTAATAAAAAATAAAGCAAATTTCAATAAATGGAAAGACATGCTATATCTGTGAATAGGAAGACTCACTAAACATTCTCCCTAGTCAATGCCAATCTAAATGCCAACGACTTTTTTCTTATTTTCACTAAATTACTCAATGGAGCACACAAAAAAGTATGTGGGTGGCATTCATTATGAAAATTCTGAAAATGGAATTCCTCGACAAATATTAAAACCTATAAATTACAATAATTACAAGAGCATCACACTGGTTTCAACCAGTGAATCAAAATGAAGTATTTAGAAATAATTCCAAGTATTTTAGAATATGACAAAGGTAGTGCTTTACATCTAAAGAAAAATACTTTTCAATAAATCATTTAATAGTACCAAGATAATCACGGAGATCCCACCAAGATAAATATCAGAAGGTTAACACTGGAAAACGTAAAACATAAAATAAGTAGACCTTTCTAGGCAGAAAAGTGAAGGCAGAAAACATAAATAACGAAATAGTAATATTCTTGAACACTTACTACGTACTAGGAATAAACTAGGGCTGGGTGTGCCATGTGGGAGAGACACAGCCCCCGTGATCAAGAAGAAATAGGATAAATCATTACAAATTCCCCCCAAAGTTTGACCCACCCTCAACCTGTCACACCCCACATCCATGAGGAAATCAGCTGAACGCTGCTTTCAAAATATATCCAGAAGCCAGGCAACTCTCAGCACCTCGCCTGCTGCCTCCCTCATTCCCCCAGAGGATTACAATGGCCTCCTGGTTGGTCTCCGCACTTCTTCCCCATCCTACGAATTTATTTTCCTTACACTCAAGTCACGCCACATCCCTCGGTGGCTACAAGGCCTGTATCTGACTCTGGGTAAACGCTAAAATCCTTACACTACCCCCAAAGCCCTCTGTCCTCATTCCTGCATCCACTCCACCCCTCCATACCCTGACCTGGCTCTGGTTCAGCCACCATGGCTTCCCTGCCTCTTCTGGAATGAGCCAGGCATAATTTCGCTTTAAGGCCCTCACCCCAGCTGTCCCTCTGCCAAAGTTCGCTTCTCCCATGTAGCCACCTGGCTCACTCTCTCACTTCCCGGCAAGAGTTGCCTCAAGTGAGCTTGATCACTCTGCTCAAAATCACAGCTCTCCGCCCCCACCCCGCTCCCCTCGCCTCCGATACTCCTCACCCCTGCCGCCCTGCGTCGGACTCGTTCCTTCTTCTGTAGCTCTCATCGCTTCTAGTACGCCACACAGCTGGCTCACTGCGCTTATTATTTATCATTTTTTCTGATCTGACCACAATGTAAACTCCATGAAGGAAGGGATCTATCTTTGTTTTGTTAACTGATATGTCCCAAGACTCTGGTAACAACTGAAGCTAAGTAAAAGAGTGAATAAATTTATCATATAAACAAAGATTTATAAACCTAGTAATACCCAGTAGCTGTACACAGCTGGTGGGAAAATGAACTGAATAAATAAAACAAACTTCCAGAGAGTAATTTGTAGATATATTTTAAACATCTTGTTATGTTAAATATGTAAAGTCTTTAAAATGTTCAGCCTTTCTAAAAATTGATTTGAGAGAGAGAGAGGACAGAGACATCAATTTGTTGTTCCACTTATTTATGGATTCATTGGTTGATTCTTGTATGTGCCCCGACAGAGGATAAAACCTGCTACCTTGGTGTATCAGGACAATGTTCTAACCAACTGAGCTACCCGGCCAGGGCATCAAATGTTCAGCCTTTTCACTAAGTTCATTTAGGCCCTGGCTCAGTAATTTAGTTGGTTAGATCATCGTCCCGATACACCAAGGTTGTAGGTTCGATTCCCCATCAGGGTACATACAAGAATCAACCAATGAATGCATAAATAAGTGAAACAACAAATTGATGTCTCTCTCTCCCCCTTCCTCTCTCTCTAAAAATCAATAAATATAAAAAAAGGGATTCCATTTCTAAGTATACAATCTAATAAATGAATCACAGATGCACTTCATGTGGCCCTTACAAATAACACACGTCTATACTAACCACAGTAGTTATTTGCTATAGTAACACATTTAAACAAAAACTTAGGGTGTGTTCGTATTAAACCACATCTTCTTAACGAGAACACACTTCCCTCTCTGACTTGGCAGGACTTACCCAATGGCACACTTCCATTCAGCATTCCTCATCTGTTCTGCCATTTAAAGCCCAAAGAGAACAATGGCTATTCTGTATTTATTACCAGCTTTTCAGAAACTTGTTAGCTTGTTAAAGTAGGCCCCACCATTCACTCACATGATGTTCAGCACAGAATCATTGCGAATGACCTTATGGGAGACATCAGCTAGTAGGAAGAGACCGCCATCTGTCCTCCGGATGCTAGCTGCATAGCCTGGCCAGATCTGCAATCTGAAGAGACAGGTGGGCTGTACCTTAGGGTTTTAAAAGAAACACAGGCACTTCCACGTCCCCATCTGAAACAATGCTTGGAACAGATACTGCCCTTCCCTAGTAACAATAGGAAAGTACCAGGAAACATATTCAATTAAATCAACATCATTGTGAACTTACCGAAATACTGAACTATGGAAGAGATTTAACTGATAAATTGTATTCCCTATCCAAAAATACTACTGAGATTTTTGTCCTAAATATAGTGATATCTATGAAAATTTCTTTCTAGAACATTCTAAAGTGAGGAAGAGCAACACGCCACCGACCTGTGTTGCTGCAGTACCATGGCGCTCGTCGGGTCATAGAAGTTCCTCCCCACAAGCTTCATATCTAAAAGTTTCATCACCCTGAAATAAAGAGCAAGAATGGGTTTTCTAGCAGAAATATCCAAAAGAATTAAGCTCCATTACTTTTAGCGTCATTTCCTTTGGAAGCGTAAAGGGTCAGAACATCGGTGCCCTCGGCACAGGCAGTGTAGCTTTTACCACGAACGCACTGACAAAAGAGTAAGAAAAGTTGCCCTGGCATCTCTCTCAGGGTGAATGCAACTGATTGCAGCTTTTCCTATTCACTAGGTAACTGAGAATTGAGTTGATTTCCCGAGCTCAGTTTATATTCCTTTTGTCATTAACTAAAAAGCACTCAAGAGAGTCAGCTTCTAAATTTGTGGGTATCAGTCTGGCAAAGGAAGTTAAGCTTGTTCCTGGCAGTTCAGCTTACTAGACAGAAATCAGATTCTGTGTTTCATGAAAAAAGAGGTGGTTTGGGGGAAAAAACATTATGAAAACTAGGGAGTCTAAAAAAGTTTAGAAGTTATGATCTGCCTGTATCTGGGGAAAAGTTCTTCCAGCAAAAATTTTTACACACTACCTCTTCAAGTAGCCCCACCCTAACACCATTAAATATGCATTTTAAACAGTTGTTTTAAAGTTCCTCAACCCATCCTCCACCCAACTACCCCAAACCTACTTTCACATACCCAGATCTGGTCAATCACTTGAGACACCTTTTGAGTAACTTAGCTTGAGTATCATCAATTTATTTATTAAATGTTTCCAAACTCATCTATATATGCACTGAAGTGTAGTACCACCTAAGCTTCTTGAAGAGCAAGCACTGTTACAAGACTGAGGGTAAAGAAAATAAGACATCAGCTGTTTTCTCACCGACGAAAAACGACATTGTAGAAAGGAATGCACAAGTCAGAACAGGGCTCCAGGACCTTGGTCAACTGAATTTTAATGCTGATCTCAGCACCATCGGTTTTCCTTTGACTTTTTACCTCAAGAACCTAACAAATAAATATATGTAAGTAAAAATAAACGACACAAGTATCAAGCCCTAATCTAATCCAACTGTGTCTCAGAAAACATTAAAATATTTTAAATTTTTTCTTCCTTCCCCTTACTTTGCTGCCCACACTGGACAAAACCACAGCATGACAACCAGGATTTAAGACTCAATTTGTTGAGGCCCTGGCCAGGTAGCTCAGCTGGTTACAGCATCGTCCTGATGCACCAAGATTGTGGGCTGGATCCCCAGTCAGGACATATATAAGAATCAATCAATCAATTAATGAATAAAGTAAAATAAAACGAATGCTTCTCTCCCCCCCAAAAAAAAAACTTTTTTTTTTTTTTTAAAAAGAGACTGGATTTGGTGAGAGATATCCAGTGGAGAACAAGCAAAAGATCCCTTTAAATTTGAAACCTTGAACCACTCTTTATCACTGAGGTCAAAGGATTCCAGCCACTCCTCTTGTGCAAGAATGGAATTCTTAAAGAATTCAAATGTAAGGCTTCTCAGTTTGTCATCTCATTGTCATGGAGAAGTCTAACTTCCCTCTAAGAATAGGAAAGAACAGTTCAAATGTTCAGAAAGTTTAAGATTTCCTATCACTCCAAGCACCAGAACACCCTGAAGTACATTTTCTGTTTGGTCTCACTTGTTGAAGCTTAACAGGCAGATAGAGGATGGATCCATCAAAAGCAGTGACGTTTCCGGTGACAGCCTGATGGTCCTTCAACATGCCAAACCTCATGCTTTTGCACTCCACATTGGGGCTAGAAAATAATAGAGAGGATTTTATTTCAATTCCACTCAAACAGCAGTCTGAACTTCAGGTTAAGAGAAGCAGTCTCCTGTAACTATTGCTCCATCTAGTGGTCATGCTAAAAATTCAACTACTCTGACTGAAAAAGAACTTTGACCCAAGGGTACTTGCTCACAAAAAATAAAAACCACCCATAATTTCCACTCCCAAAGACAAGTGCCATAGCATCCTTTCAGAGTTTAGACCACAGGGTCAAGAAACTTTTTCTATAAAGGGCCAGGTGGTAATAGTTTAGGCTTCATTGGCCACATGGTCTCTGTTGACACTACTCACCTCTGCAGACTCAGCACAAAAGCGCCAGAGACAACATGTGAACCAATGAGCACAGCTGCGTTCTTGCACAACTTTATTATGGGATTTTTCTCTACCTTTTTTCACTCACAGAAATTTCAGCTTTTTATTGCTTCAATACCACAAATCTCACAGTTTTGAAAAACTCTAGTAGTTACTTTGTACCATGACTGCCCTATTACATCACAGTAACACACAACCTCGTTCTACAACGGCAAAGTTTAAACAAATCCAAGGCTAAAAGGGGTGAGGCATGTTCAACTACACGAAAACAGATTAAAAAAAACAAGTGGTAATCCAATATAGTTGTCCCCAAAATAAAACACTCGCATGTTAACATTATATTTCATAATGCTTCTTCAAAAAAAACGCATACACATGCATGTAAATGAATATGATATTCAAAAGATGTTTTTCCAGATTCCTTTCCTGAAGTGCAAGGAAACTACAGGATGACCAGGCCACTGTAACGCATCCTCTGAGAATCCTCAGTGTCCGGGCATCCTCACATTGTAGCTTCAAAGGTCCAGATTTACAATCTTGAAATTTGGCGAATCCATGTCTTCTCCTGGTCAAGGCAAAGACCTGTGAAGGCTCTCACACCCTTTTCTGTTGCATTAAAATTTGTCAGTCTGTTTCCCCATAACAAGTTCTTCCCTCTTGTAAACATTCAACTTCCCTTATGTTCCAGAGCAGGCCCATTCTAGTACCTTCCACTCTCCAATATTCAATTTCACCCTCCCTTCTAAATCCTTCTCTTTACCTACCACTTGTGCTCAGCGTGCTTTCTTACCGTACAGACATCTTTAAAGCAATCCTGCTCCCCTCTTCAATTATTACACCATTTCTCATTCCTCTTACACACTTTTTAAATAAGGGGCCAATTCACTGGCTATTCCTATGCTCTCCTTTGTTCTTTTAGTCTAGTTTTGTCTTCATAACTCTAACAAAGTACCAGAAGCTCACCAACGGTGCTCTTGGAAGCAAATTCAGTAAGTTTTTTTTCCCTGTGGCCAAAGTCAACCCCCTGCTCATTTAAATGGGCCCCTCCTTTGGTCTTCATAACCTGTCTTCGAGGTTTTTCCCCTAACTTCCTTTCTTCTCCTCTTTCACTCCACCTCCTCCTCATGTACCAAATAGTAGCTGTCCTTCAAAAAAAATCAGTCTTCCGCCCTGGCCGGGTGGCTCAGTTGGTTGGAGCATCGTCCCATACACCAAAAGATTGCAGGTTCGATCCCTGGTCAGGGCACATACCGAGGTTGTGGATTCGATCCCCAGTCGAGGTGTGTATGGGAGGCAACCAATCAATGTTTCTCCTTTCTCACATCGATGTTTCTCTATCCTTTCCTCTCTCTCTAAAATCAATAAACACATTGTTTTTAAATTCACTCTTCTATCTGCCTAGTTTCTCCACAGACATTCCAAAACACTCATTTTCACAATTTCAACCATCAACCTCCAGCTAATGACTCTCTTGACATTTTGAGAGAGAACACGAACTAATACAAATTCTTAATTTTAAAAAAGTATGGTCCACCCTAAAGTCATTGATGTAACAGTAAACTTACTTTTCTGATTTTCTCACCCCCAAATTTAACCCTAGACTGTCACTGGAGAGCTGTCAAATAGTGACTAGGACCTCATGTAGGGAGGGCCCAGGTTTTGTGGGTGGTGCATCTTACACCGCTGGGGGAGGGAGACTCTGTTTAAGGAGAATACAAAATTACAGATACAAAGTAAGTTCAGAGGTCATGGAATGGGGCCTACTGAAGTATAAGGCCCTGAACTTAAGCTTCATTAACTTCACAGTAAATCACCTCTAATCTCATGTATAAAACTTCACCTATTAGGTTAAACTCTGGATTGGTAATATAACTAAATTTAAAAAAATTTTTTAATGTTATACTTACTGCAAGATTCCTCATACATGCATTATTGTGGGGGTGGGGGAGAAGTTCATCAGAAATACAAAAAAAAAAATTCAGTTATTCCAGGTGAACAATTTCATTACTGCTAAGAAGTAATACAATACAGAGAGAAAAGAACAATACAGAGAAAAAAAGCTGTGAATACCTGAAAGTCACATGATATTGATAAACTGCTTCATTTTGACACTGTATTTCGATAAGGTTCAATCCCAAAGGTTGAGGTATTCCTTTTGATCCCTGCTTCACAAAAAGCTCTCTGGAAAATTAAAAAAAAAAAAAAAAAAAGGCACCCACACATACCAAAAACAAACAAACAAAAACAACCCATACCAAACACACACACAAACAGGTAAGAGAAAGTAATATTTTACACTTTGCTTACAGATACACAAAGCAAGAACTGAAGCATACAAAAGCACACTTTGAAGGTTAGTAGATAAATGGCTAGTAGCTAAGAGACAGAAGGCTAGTTGCAATCTCTAAAGAAGCAAGGTCACCCTATTTGTTTGAGTACTACCTCTGGAATAAACTAGGCCCGCTAACTAGGAACACAAGAATTAAGTCTACAGAGAAAAATGAATTGCATGATATTTTTCCTAGTGATTTCCTTATCTGCACTATGACAAAGGACTGTCTCTGTTTGAACTGGGAAGGAAGTGGGAAGTCACAAGTCCACTCTCTGGTACATACTGTATCATTAATCCCATTTCCCTTTACCAGGGACTGTCCCACCTCTCTGTCCTTCTCCCCATGAGCAAAAACCAAAACGAATGACCTTGCAATAACTATCACCCATGGAGGGCTTCAGACACAACGGAAACATTTATAATACTACGAGAAGGTCCCCTCCCACATCACTACCAAGCAGTGAAGGCTGAGCACCTGACTTACTTTTTTTTGTGTTCTGCAGTCCCCAGCGGAAGGTGATCCAGCGAGTGCAGTGAGGACAGGGGCAGAGGTGGCGGCGATGCCTGCTGGACAGGACCGCAAGAAGGTAGGCTGACAGCACCGGGAGCCTTGTACATGCCTCTGCCTATTCCACCAGCTGCCCTTCCCAATGGTAACACAGGCACATCCAAATTCCCTCTCCCAAGCGCTCTGAAATGTTGAAGAGAGGCAAATCAGGACCTTGGCAATCATGCCTCTATCTCTGCTCCATCTAAATGATTCCCCCAAGTCTGCATTCTCTGCCTGGAGGAGTCAGCAAGAGGGACATAAGCCTTGGGATTCTCTCCAAGTCCAATAATGCCAACTTGACTCCCTCACCAACTGCTACTAATATTGCCTCTCAGGGCCAAACTTTCACGGCAGAACTGAGGTGGGAGTTTGACTCCCTTAGATTAAAGAACCACTACAATCAGGTTAACTTCTTCAAAGGTCAAATGAAGTTGTGAAGTACCCAGTGGAGAACTAATTCTTTGCTCTTTTCCAATGACTCATGGAATCAGGAGCTACTGACTACTCTTGGGAAGGATTCATTGTTTAATATAAAACCATGTATAGTTTGTGAGATGATACAACCTTTTCATTAGAAAAAAAACCTATTTAAAAAAATATGTTTTTTAAAACGTATCTCCCAAAGATATGTTTTATCGATTTTGGGGAGGGGAGGAGAGGTCTGTCAGCTGCCGTCTGTATGAGACCCGACCAGGGATCGAACCCACAACACAGGCATATGCCCCAACCAGGAAGCAAACCTGCAACGCCTTGCTGTAGGGGACAACGTTCCAATCAAATGAGCCACTCGGCCAGGGCAATACCACCTTTTTAGAGTTGCCCTTTGGACTTACAGAGATACTTCTTCTGAATTTGACAATTCCCTGAGAAGAGACCTTGACCCACCTACTCCAGCCAATGGATGCCTCTGCCATCTTGCTATCCCCAGCTGCCAACACGGACGGATTTGGCCAAGCGGGACGGGGTTCTTCTTTTTCCTTGTGCGCCGTGCTGATAGACAAGCCTCGACCTAAAATGCCTCTGCCTGAATGGGAGGATCAAACGCCAGCTATAACTGTGAGTTGAACATGTCACACAGTTATTTTTCTGAAGATAAAGTGTAGGAATTTAAGAATAAAGCGATCACACATAGTACCATGTTTTCTCTAGTTCATTTCCCACACACCTAAAGAAGGCATGTCCCGCTTCACGGGGGTCTGCGGCTCAGTTTCAAGGCCTAGTCCTTGGAACATGGAGACCAAACCCACAGATTCCTGTGGAAAGGCAGAGAGTAAAGTCATTCCAAGATGTAGTTTCAAACCCCACAAGCACTGATGCTTTTCTTAAAAGTCTTGGTAAATAATAAAAATCATCTTCTTTAAATTCTATAAATGTTACAATAAAGAATAAAAACATCTCATAAAAATGTTTAAATACCTACAATTTTTTTAAAACACATAACTATGTCATATTAGGTTTTTAAGCACAAATAGCTATAGTCCGTGATTTGATATACAGTGTAACAGATTTAACTTTTATATTTTTCTGGTTTATTTCCAGTACACCCAAGGTGGACAAGTATACTCAAGAGGAAATGAGTATATTTGTTAATAAATGTTAAAAAAACTGGGTCATTTAATCGCATATGGGTTTTTCTAGAACAACCTCCAAAAAAACTTGCTATTGTTTTTCTGTAGCAGTCTTAAAAGTTTACTGCTGTTACACTAGTTCAAACTGCCATACACAGACTCAAGCAATTCATCCAAGTAAAAACACAGGATTACTGTCATCAAATTTCCTTTTTACAGAACATTATATTTGACACTGTCAACTCAACTTAAAATTGTCATAACTGTATTACTAGATTTCCCTATATTTGCTAACTCTTTATTCTTTGAGATTTATTAATAATAGACAAATACCATCTTAAAATTTCTGTATAATTAGGAGATTAAGAACGCACATACAAGTAGTAGCAATAGCTGAAGATCCTCTTTTTTAAAAGATGTGGGCAAAGAGCCTTCAAAAAAAAAAAAAATTCTTAATAGTTATTACCTCAGAGGCAGAAGTGGGTGCTAATACCATAAAGCCAAATCCTGAGTAAAAATCTAAACACTCAGGAAGAGCAAAATGATATATCTTTAAGCCTACTGCTTATGTATTTATATTTATACATATATTTATATAAGCTAGAGGACTAAGGCATTTACCCAAATCCATTCAGCATTCATCATGCAGCACTGTTTCTAGATTCTCAATTAGAATTTGAAATATATGCTCAGGAGAAGCAACTACTTGTTAAAAGGGGGAAAAACCCAAGTAAACAAGCAAACAAACCAACCCTTATTTTCATATACAGGCCTTCACAGTTTTCGGAGCACTATGAGATCCACTATTTTCTCTGATGAGCTACATGCCGCTACTGTGTGTCAGACATGGCCTTACCCTTTGCGCTGGCCCACTCTGTGGGCTTGGCTCCTCTGGCTTTCCAAACAGGCAGCCTCTGCCTACAGGTCTTGCTCTGCCCAGAGTGGAGGCCAAAGGTTTAGGAGCTTGTGGCCACGGGCCTGGCATCCGTACACACTCAAACGGGTGCCCGGGGGACGGGCCCCTGAAGGGTGGCCGGACAGGATCCATTGGAAGGCGGGAGAGATCACGGTGTCGGTTCTGTTCTGGTTAATTACCTGCCAGCATTTTATAAAGATTAGAGATCCCCAATCGTTTTTCTTTTCCTTCAAGACAGACTCACAAAGCATTAAAGAAAAGCTTACTTTTGGTCAGACCAGTAATACAACTAGCCTCCTATATCATGTTCACGTCAAAAGTTTCTATTTAGCCCAGAATATTCTAACACTCCCCATCAGCAATCCCTTAGAGGCTAAGTCCTCCTTGAATCTTCCTCTGTTTCCTACCCAAACAGCCTCGTGGAGAACTCAGTTCCATATGTTAACTGCCTATTTTAGAAGGAAGTGCATTTTATATATGAGTCCAAGAAAATCATAGTTAACACAGACATATCATAATATTCTGTCAATAAATATTTATGCGTTTGCTTTGTCTTTGGCCTCTCTTTCCTTTACCAGAGAGCTATTTTTCCCCCCAGCTCATTATCATACTAAACTATTCCGTCTCCTACTTGATCTCCTTAGTAACTTCTTGGAATCTTGTCCCATTCCTCCCCATAAAGCTTTTCAAACCCCACCAGACTGAGGTCTCCAGAGTACAGACCCTTTCTGCTTTGAGCCTACAATACCTACTGAATGTCAGCTGAGATTTAACACTTTTTCCCCCCTAGGTAACCAGGGATGAGGCTGTTCCTGCCTCCCAAGTCTCAGGTACTCTTCAAGATCACTCTTATAATCTATAGATTTCAAGAATCCTTCTTAAAGGATCTTCCTTCATTGTCCTAACCCACCCCTGATCCCTAAAACATCTTTCTTAACTGAAAACTTAGGCTTCCTCTTAACTTTTGCAAACCTGTCTTAAGTGTTAGCTACGGAGAAACTGGATTACACACTTCAGGAAAAGACTGACACACAATTCTTAAATTAATATTACAGGTGGGGAGGGTCCAGGATCTGACAATAAAAAAGGTTAGCTCAGCTACCCTCTTTTACACTAAAAAGGCAGGATATGCCTCCCTTCCTCAAAGGCTCTCCCCTTTGATTTCTTAATCTCCTTTGCAGTTAGCCTGGCCTTCTGGCTCACACCTCCGCAGCACGGCCCGTGGAATTCAGAACAGTTGCCTAACTGCGACACGCTCAGAAGCGCTCTAACACCTACCAATGAAGGATTTCTGGAATCTTCCTCTTTCCCCAGCCCTCCTCCCCTCCGTCATCATGGTAACAGAGGCGGGCACACGCTCCTGAAGGCCCTCCTGTGATCAGCGAACAAATCGCTGGCTGACCGTACAGTCCAACAGCGAAGGGCCCCAGGCGAGGCCGGCCTGCCTGCCTTCCCGCCTCCGGGTGCGTGCTCCGGGCTGGGCCACTAGGACTGGGCCTCACCGGAAGAGAGCCCTCGCCCCCGCCCCAAGGGCAAATCCTACCCGCCTTCCACCTCGGAGGGACGCACCATCCCCTAAACCCGGAGGTCCTGCCCACCACTGTGGTCCAAGTAATACGTACGAACACTGACACCCCGCGGGAGTCCCCCGCTCCTTGGGCAGCCACACTCCTACCTTCTCGAGGTCATGCGTCGGCCCGCACACGCAGCCTCAAATAACCACTTCCTGCTCCCGGCCCACCCGGAGCTCAAGGCCCCTGCACCTGGGACGGGGGCGGTCGCCCGTGGGCGTGGAGGGGCCACCGCGCCACCACGAGCTAGAGCCGAAGCCCACGGGCCAGTACCGGAGCGATCCCGGCCTCCCCGGCCTTCCACACCCGCGTCCAGGCCTCTCACCAGGCCCCGAGCCCCCACCTGCCTCTGCGGGCCTCAGGAGCCACCTGCGTTCAACGCAGCCGCCACACCCCGGGGCCCACATGCTCAAACCCAAATTTCCGGTGCCCTCGCGGGCCTCGGTGCGGAGCCCATTGGCCAAACACATGCCGCTCACAAGATCCAGCCATCTCATTGGTTCTCCTGCAAAAAGAGCCGCTCCCTTTCTAGCAGCCTTGCTCTACAGGAGGTCTGTACCAACGGGGTACTAGGAATGGGGGGTCCAGAAGTTACAAGTGCACCGAGGCAGTAAAATGTGTCACGTTTTAAAAATCCTGATTCCCTTTCGGTGAGCAACTCCTGTAAACAGACTTAGCTCACTTGCTCATGTTGAAATTGACTTGCCCCAACCTTTCCAGTTAAAGGATATAGAGATATAAGTGGAGAATAAAAAGGAGTAAGCCTGGGTTTACAAACACATAATCACGTGATCTCTGTGCCTCACTTTTCTTCTATATAAAATGGGAATAAAGCATCCATTCATAGGGTTGTATGGAAATGAACATACGTTCATGAGAGGGTGTGTGTAAAATATTTAGCACAAAGAGTGGATTGCCTGCAATAAATGTTGCCTATCATTATTGATGTCTAAATCTGTGAGCCAAGAAGAGCTTTCTTCAAACTATATAAAAGTATTGGTGTTCAATTCTGCTATTACTGAATATTTTCACCCAGAGAAATAAAGATTTCTCCCCCTCTCCCAACCATTTTGGCAAATAATCACACCCCTCTCCAACCCCAGTGTTTCTGAGGTGGTAGGAGTCAAGCTTCAGAGATCCTGGCTTAGGCTTCAGAGACGTCCAAATGCTCTGCGTGGTATAGGACAGAAGAAGGCTTTTCCATGCCTCAGATACCTCATACTTTGTGTTAACCCATATGTCCAAGGACTCTCCTCTCCTTCCCAAGTCAGAATAGAGTTTTAAAATCATTGGAGCAGGAGGATTTTCAAAGCAGGAATCTATTAGCAAAATACCCCTTTGCTTTTTGTAGCTGTTAATTGTTTAACATTATGTTATAACATTATAAGTTCTACTGTACAATTTTATGTTATAATGACATATAGGCAGAATTATTTTCTTGTGCATGCAAACATTTAATAGCAAGTGCACTCAAAAACAGTTCTACAAACTGTTCTGTAGCCTCGATAAAGCCCCAGCTCCCTGTCGTTCCAAGTATTCTTACCAAACCTTGCGTAAAAGATTCGTTCCATACTCAGGAAGTAATATTTTAGAGGCAGGGTTCAGCGGATCTTCACAATAGCAACCCTCCAATAATTTTCTGAAGCCATCAGTTTTGTAAGCTAAGCCAGAGCACCATTACAAAGAGCATATGTGCATTGGGTTCCCTAGGTTTCTACATCCTGTCGTGCAGGAATAGGTGGCCTCTGCACAGTATTTGTTGCCAATCTGTACATCACACATGCTGTTTATTTCACTAAAGGAAAACCTATACAGTCTCAGCATTGATTGGAGAGAAGGATGTTCAAAACTCTCTAAAGTGTGGGCATCTGCTAGGAACCTTCCAACAGCTAATCACCCTCTCCTGGAGTTTATGTTCCTCATCAGGGCGCACGCTTCAACTGTTATTTTACCATTGCTAGGATATCAATTAAAAACAACACACACATATCATGCTGCTAAAGTATTTAAAATTAAATTGCAGATGATATTTTCATAACACGACATTCTGTCCACCTGGCCCTGCCAGGCTTGAAAACTCTCGGTGAAGACGGCCCTGTAGCTGCATACAATCTGGGTTTCCCAGGCAAGTCCCAGAATGACTTCGAACACTCTGGCCCTTGGTCCCCACAAGTTCTTCCATTCTGACCATGCATTTTGATTTTGTTATTGTTGTTCAGCAAAGATAGTCACCAGAGCCACAGAAAGATTAAGGGAGTATATTACATCACCTGTTTGGCTTAGAAATGACAGGGAGGATTTAATTGAAAGTGGACCTAAGTCTGTAGTGCCTCTGGGTTCCAGACAGAGGTAAATTCTGATCTTTCCAGGGAGAAGTACACTCTCAACCTGGCCCCCAAAGCTACCATGCTAAAAAATGTCAATTAATATGAGCTCACAAGAAAAATCACAAAACACATTAAACTCAATAAGAAAAAGACAAACAACCTAATTTAAAAAATGAGCAATGGATAGGAACTTATTTTTCATCAGAGAAAAGATACAAATGGCTATTAAGTACACGAAAATGTGCTCAACACCATTAATCCTTAGGAAAATGCAAATGAAGACCATAGTGAGATAATCCTTCATATCTACTAGAGTGATTATAATAAGACAGAAAATAACGGTGATGATTAAATGTATGCATCACCATGACTGGGCCTTGGGGTGCCCAGATATTTGAACATTATTCTGAGTGTTTCTGGGAGTGTGTTTTTGAGTGAAATTAACATTTGAATCTGGAGACCAAGTGACGCATTGCCCTCAATGTGGGTGGGCCTCTTCCAATTAGTTGAAGGCTTGAATAGAAAAGGCTGATCCTCTCTGGAATAAGAGAGAATTCCTCCTACCTGACTGCCTTAGAACCAGAACAAACAAAAGCACTGGCTTGCCCTGGCCCTCAAGCTTGCCAGCCTGTTGACTGAAACACCACCATCGGCTCTGCTGTTCTCTGGCCTTCTGGCTCGGACTGGAACTACACCACGTGTTCTCCTGAGTCCATAGTTTGCCAGCTCATTCTGCAGATCTTGGGACTGACTAGTCAGCCTCCATAACCACCTGAGCCAATTCTTTATATATCCTGTGGGGGTCCAGAACAGGTCACCCCAAGATGTGTCATTGTGGTATGCAGATTGTTTTGAGCTACAGGCAACTTTAGCTGCAGGCTCAAAGAAAGCTTCTGCCCCTCCCTTGACTACCTGGACTAACAGGAACCGGGGGCTTGCCCGTGATGAGAGATCATCAGAGACAACCTCTTTTGACCTATCTATAGGGCAGGGCAAACTTCTCTTTACCAAATGTCTGTTCTTCTTGTCAACCTGCAATGATCCTTTGAATCCCCCAGGTGCGTCCCCTCATCCCCAGCTCCGGATGTCTTACACACCTCAGTCTCCCTTTATAAACTTCTCCTGCATGTGGGGTCTCTGACTCTCTCATGTATGTGGGGTTTCCCATACATACGAATGTATTAAATTTGGTTATCTTCTCTTGCTAATCTGTCTCATATTTGTATGTGATTAGTAGACCAGCCGGACAGGAGAAATTCCCCCACAATCCTAATGGTTACATTTCCCTGGAGAACCCTGACCAACACGGAGTTTAATACTGTGAAGTGGGGGGATTATGTCACAAATACATAAAAAACGTGGAAGTGACTTTGGAATGAGTGATCGGGATAGACTGGAAACGTTTTTAGATGTGTGCTAGAAAAAGCCTAGATCGCCTGAAGGGACTATTGGTAGGAATGTGGATGTTAACAGCGCTTCTGGTGAGAGCTCCGCTGGAAGTGAGGAACATGCCATCAGAAATTGGAGGGAAGGTGATTCATTTTTTAAGTGGCGAAGGACCTGTCTGGTGTTTTGTGAAAGGCAGAACTCACAAGCCATGAACTTGGATATTTAGCTGAGGAGATTTCTAAGCAAAGTGTTGAAGGTGTTGACCTGGTTTCTCCTAACTGCTTATATAGTAAAATGCAAGAGGAGAGAGATAAATGGAAAGCAAGATTAAGGAAAAAGAAAGCAGAACTTGAAAATTTGGGAAGCTCTCAGCCTATCTATGTTGCAAGAACAAGAAAGCTTGTTCTGGAGAGAACACCAAGGGTGTGGCTAGACAATCACTCCATTAAGAGATTATCCATGATTAGCTGTGGAGCTAATTGGCCACTGCAGCAGAAGCTAGGAATAGAGATGGGATTATACGGGTGGAAACACTGCCGGTTTGGACCGAAGGAACAGATGCTGGATGAAATAAAGGAAGGTTTTCTAAAGGGGGAATTTGGGACTCTTGGGATCCTACAAGACAGGACAATAGAGCTATTCAACATGCTTTATCCTTTAAGAAAAAGGGAGAAAAGCCCCAGAGGTGACTCAGAGATTCGCAGAGCTGCCGTTCCTCCACAGGTCCAGGGGCAAAGCCGGTTTCTCCTCACGGGTCCACAGCTGGAGTACAACATTGCTTTCAGAAGGCGCCTCTCTCGGCTCTCACACACACCTAATTTTGATGATATCTAGATGAGGCTTTGGCCTTGGAATTAATGCTGGAATGGGTTAACACTTTGGGGGTAAATGTATTTTGATGTGGAAAGGACATAAATTTGAGGGGACCAGCCGGGCAGAATGTTATGGGCTGAACTGTGCTCCCGCCCAAATTCATATGTTGATGCCTATCCCCATGTGTGGCTGTATTTGGAGACAGGGCCTATGGGGACTTAATTAAAGTTAAATAAGGTTGTAAAGGCAGGGCCCTATTCTGAAAGGATTGATGTCTTTATATGAAGAGGAAAAGACACTAGAGATCTCTCTTTCTTTCCATGGGAACAAAGAGGAAGGACCATATATGGACGCAGCAAGAAAGTGGCTGTCTACAAGCCAGGAAGAGAGCTTTCACCAGAAATCGAATTCACTAGCACCTTGATCATGGACTTCCAGTCTCCAGAACTGTAAGAAAATAAACATATGTTGCTTATGCTGTCCCATTGGTGATCATTTGTTATGGCAGCTTTAGCTGACAAATATAATAATAACCATCGGCAAGGATGTTGCAGTGTAAGTACCTGCAATTAAGCTTTTGATTGTCAAGGCACACAGTTCAAAGAGATCCATCTTGAATAAACATATTGTCAGCTATACAACTAGATAAAGAACTAGGCAGCCCCTGCCCGTGAAGTCTCCTTTTTAGAAAGCCCTGGGCAACCTAGTTAACTGATCTCTTGAATGCCCTGGCTTTTCCCTTCCCAGATCCTAATTCTTGCGCTCATGTTTTAAATTTGCTAATAAAAAGGGAACCCGTGGAACGCTAGGCACCCCACCCTCCACCCTAATAAAGGCAGAGCCCCAGATCCACGCTCCCTTCCCCTGCCCCCCAGGACCTGTGAGTCATAAACCCTGCCTTTTCAAAGTGTCCTGGCAGCTGTCCTGTCGCTGAGGTGCACCTTGCCATCACAGCAGGAACCACCAGGGCGGGGCCAGCTGCAGCATTGGCTCCAATCAGGGAACTCTGCGGGGACTCGCTGCAAGACAGGCTGAGACTGATACAAAACAGATGTGCCAAAATACGGAACCCTAATACATGGCTGCTGGGAATGTAAAACGGTGCAGCCACTTTGGAAAACATTTGGCAGTTTCTCAAAAAGTTAAGCCAAAAATTATTGTAGGAACAAAAAAATTCCACTTTGTGGTAATTACCTAAGAGAAATGAAAGCATGCATTACCACAAAACTTGCATGCAAATGTTCATAGCAGCATTATGGATTAGAGCCAAAACCCGAAAACAACCGAAATGTCCATCAACTGGTGCATGGATAACAAAGTGTAGTTTATCTACGCAATGGAGAGATTCAGCAATAAAAAGGAACAGACTACTATGCTATGCCATAAAATGAAGCCACGCACAAAGGATCTTATGTCATATGATTCCATTTGTACGAAAAACCTGCAAGAAACAAATGTATAGAGACAGAACGTCGAATAGTGATTGTCTGGGGCTGGGAGTGGGGATGAAGATGACCTGTTTGTTAATGGGCCTGAGGGGTCTTATTAGAGGAATGAAAATGTTTTAAAACTGATTTATGGTGATGTCTGTACCACTCATTAAATTTACCCCAAATTATTGAATTGTACACTTGAATACAGTAAATTTTATGACATGTAAAATATAGCTTAGTAAATCTATTTTTAAAACTCATGTTAAGAAACAAACAGAAACTTCAGTGAATAGGACCAGACCCACAAAGATTTTAGAAGAGTCACTGGACACAGAATATAAATACATTTTAAATATGCTTTAAGAAAGAAAGATGTCAATTAAACCATGAGTAAAGAACAAAGACTATCAGAATTGATTAGGCAAATTGAAAAAGATAGAAATCCTAAAAATGAGTAGTATAAAAATTGAAAATAAATATTCAGAGGGAAACTTTTACTAGAGAACACACATGGCTTAAAGGAGACCTGAATTAGAAGATAAATTTGAAGTAATTATCCAGAATGCAGCAGAGAGAGACAAAGAGATGGGAAATGGGAGAGCGATTGAGAGACGGGAGAGTAGAGCTATGACAGAAAGTCCAACAGAGTTTGAGAAGGAGAGGACGTGGAGAAAAGAGGAAGACAGTACGTACAGAGTTAACGGCTGAGAATGTTTCAGAACTGATAAAAGAAAGATACCGTACTTTAGAATGAGGAAGCCTAGTGAAAACACTAAAATGAAGAAAAATGACCCCAGGAGGAAAGTCTGAGATGAAAAAAAGAAATCATAGGTAAAGTCACTGATTGGATAAAGTAATAAGAATAGGGTCTAATAGGTGGTGGCTTAGCCTAGACTCCTCAGAAAGCAGAGCCTGACATTAAGGTTTCGTTCAAGGGTCTTACTGGGGAGTGTGGTCCCTGGGAACAGGAGTGAGGGACACAGGGATGATGCGGGGGGTGGGGGGAGACGGAGCTCATCCAAGGGTGCGCCCACTGGCGAGTGGAATGACTGGGCCATGGCTGGGGGTGGGGGGCGCTGAGATCCGGAGGTGCTGGCAGGCGTACGCGAGGAAGGGCCCTGCCGTCTCCAGTGGACTCCCAGTAGAGATTAAAGAGAACGGTGATCACACCGGTACCAGCGCCACCTTGCAGGGACCAGCCAACCCAGCGGTCAGGTCGGTTTAAAGGGCTTGCGACAATTGGAGAGAGCCAGAAGCTTCGGGGGCAGCTCTTACAGACCAAAACCATTAATTTCCTTTGCTTTCTCCTGCCCCCGGGAGACTGAAGTGGTCCCTCCCTAAGTCATTATTCTTCCTCCACCGTGTCCCATTCCAGTAACTATAAATTTACCATTTGTCACACCCAGACTTTTTGTCCAGAAGAATCAGGTGCAAGAGGAACAAGGGTATTTTTATAAAATTTAATCAGTTCTGCTTCTGTGTCAGTCATTTTTTCATAGCAACTCAGGACAAAAGAAATACCTAAGGGTTCCATGTATTAAGTTGGCAGGTCCAAATATCTTAATATATATTTATGTTGTCACAACTCTGTAGCTATTTCAAAAATGATACATATAAATGGAAAGAAAAGATAACTTTATTCTATTTTTTAAAGATTTTATTTATTTATTTTTAGAGAGAGGGGAAGGGAAGGAGAGAAACATCTGCAGATGACACCAATCAGTTGCCCCTCACACGCACCCCAACTGTGGGCGAGGCCCACAATCCAGGCCTGTGCCCTGGCCGGGAATCAAACCCGCAACCTTCCACTTTGCACGATGACGCCCAACTGAGCCACACCAGCCAGGGCTTTTATTCTACTTTTAAATAATCACAATTATTTGCTGATGGGATGTACTGGATGCTGTACAACTTCTCAAACCTCAGATTAAGATTGGGCACTTCCATCCTCACTTCCTGTTCCACACTGATATGCACACAGTACTTGCTTTTTATCACAGCTACTGCAGAAAACCCAACTTTGCAGAGACAGACCATTATCAAAAGGATAACAATCTAATGCCGAAACAGTGCTCTACCTTGTACTTGTAGTCCACACAGTGTCTTAAAGATGCCGAGCATCACTGTGTTTCCATTGACCACTTAAAATAGCCTACGGTGCTCCATGGGCTTACTGCTGGACACAACTTCAGGGCTGTGGGTCCAACAGAATTGTTGTTCATTTTAGGGGCCAGGATTCTTGGGGGGAAAATTCAAAATCAAGTTGTCACACTTGATATTACTTAGTAATGTGAATGTTAACAAACTATATAAAGAGTTAATACTTTTAAAAAACTGAGCCGGCATTCAGTTTGAATCTCCTGGGCTCCCTTTTTGCTGGGCAGCCACCAGAGGTGAAGCAACCAGCCCTGCACAGCGCCATTAGGACAAACAAAGAAACATCATGCCTAGAAGGGAATCCCAAAGTTTCAAAACAGGTCTATGAAACATCCCAGCTTTTCATCTTGGTGAGTACCCATGGTGTGGCTCAGGAGAAATGATCGATTTCTAAGAACAGTCATATTTAGCGAGCTCACTGCCTTAGTAATGCAAGTGGACCGAGGGAGGCAATACAGGGAGGGTCAGAAATCATTCTGAGGTGACCTTTGAGAAGGCAGTTCAGCACTCAACAAACCAGATGCCCGCGGGCAGTGGACAGTGAGGAAGGTCCATCAAATAACTTCAGTAGCTTGAGCCCACTGTGGTCAAAGTGTTATCATTGCTGGACAGTAAATATCCAGAAATATAACCGAGATTAGTACAAAGGGCCACAGCGGAGTCAGTGGATTGGACTGAGACAGCAACGCCGCACACTGGACAAGTGTCAACTGTGGTGAACCACCACCAGCAGTTCCAGAAGGGGTCAAAGTTTCCATAGACCCAACTGCCTCTCCTGCACTGTGGGCTCCCCTCACGGAGAGACTTCTGTGAGGAGTCACGGGCCTGGCATGCAGTCAGAGCTGGTGCACCTGGAACAGGGAGACCTTTACTTGGTGCCCGACCTACGGCGGTGGGTGTGTTGCGTGTCAGGTTCAATGGCACGTCTAGGCAGCAAAGGTCTGGGCAGAGCAGGCTCGATCCGCAGCTTGATTCCACTCGGTCTCATCAGAGAATGGACCCTCGCCAGGGGCACCTCCACGGCGACTCAGCTGGTTCCACCGACAGCCACGATTTGTTTCCATGGTCCATGGCCCCCGAGAGGAAGTCCATAGTTTAATCTGCCAGTCTGCAGTTTTCCAAAAGGTCAACCAAACAGCCAGGCCACTAAAAGAGTCAGTAAAAGCCTGACAAGGTTCACAATGCCTGATGGCTGGAGAGGTGAGGATGGCTTTGAGTTCTGCCTCCTGAGCAGAGCGCCCACGTCTGTTTCCCATTCCACACAGCTGGCACTGACGCGGGATGGCCGCAGCAGCCCGGTAGAAGGCATGGGTTTCAGCTTCACCAGACCATCCGTGAACCCTCCTGGGCATCCGGGCACCTCTGTGGATTGAGAGTCCCATTGAGCCAGGGGCTATCCTTCAGGCTGTGGGGAGGAGGGTAACGCTTCCCTTGAAGGGCTAGCTGCCTCTTGTCACACAAAGCTGAAAACGCCAGCCAGCGCAGGCCAGTGCACTTACATACACATTTCCACCTGACAAGTGAGGCACGTTGGGTCCTCCCCACATCATTAGTTGTTGAGTCCAAGTCAACCTATCCCCTAAACATCAGCCACAAAGCCTCTTTCTGCGGGGCGTGTTTTAACACTCTCGGGTGTTCGGATCTGACAGACTCCAATAGCAAGTCCAGAGCCGCTTTTTAGAAGAGTAGTATCAGGGAGGCAACAGTGGGCAAATGATCCATCAGAGGGTTTTTCCCTCAAAGGGGCCACAGGCTGTGGGGTCCCACAGACAGCGGCGCTTTTCTGCAAGCACCAGTTCCCGTTGGTGCCATCCCTCGGACATTTGTGAGCATTTACAGTACAGTCACGGAAAATACCAGGATCGACTACATACTCAGCAGCCAACACCCTAAGGACAGCTCGCGGAACTGGCCCTAAGCCCTGCCCGCTAGGTTGGTGAGATCCTTTCTTGTCCCCGGAAATGGGAGAGACATTCTTTCCTGGGGAGGAAGCCAGCAGACTTGAAAAGCCCTTTTTCACTTGCTCAGAAATGTGTATATCAATTCTTGTCACACGCTATAGTCATTCCTTCGTTCTTTCAACAAACATTTATTTGGTGCCTATAACGTGCAAAGAACTATTTTAAGTTTTGGGGATATGGTAATGACATATGAAACAGTCCCTAACATAGAACAGTCTACTCTCACATAGCTGATGTTCTAGTGGGATACCAGACCCAAACAAGGAAATGAATGGTAAGTCAGGTGGTGATAAATGCTGTGGAGAAAAAGAAAGCAGGAGCGGGGCGTAGGGAATGCCAGGGACGAGGCGTTTCTGACTTACGCTGGGTGGACAGGGAAAGGCTCAGAGACCTTGCGGGAGTGAGGAGACAGGCATGAAGGATCTTGGGGATGCGGGTTCTAGGCAGGGGAAATAATGTGGAAACCCTGAAGCTGGACCTGCCTGCTCTTACCAAGGTAGCCAGACTTGCACGGCTGCAGGGACTGAGCAGGAGGTCGCGGGGGGGGGGGGGGGGGCGCGTGAGGCCTCGTAGATTGGACAGACTTGGTTTTACTAGGAATGAGATGGGACATGACAGGATATGGCACCTTTCTCCAGGACCTCCCTGCCTGCCCTGCTGGGAACAGATGGGTGGGGAGGGGGGACAGGAAGGGGTGCAGAAGTAGGCCCATCCAATGAGAGGCAAAATCCCACAAGAAGGGACATTGGTTTGGTCAAGAGCGATAATGCTGAGAGCCGTGAGAAGCAATACCATTCTGGATGGATTTTTCTAATTGTTATTTTGGAAAGTAGAACCAAAACACCATTATCCCAGCTTTAAAAAATAACAATAATTATTCAGTGGTTTCAAATATCTAGGCAACATACAAATATTCCTGATTGCCTCATGATTTTTTTCCCCCCCATCTTGTTAGAAATACCCAAGGTAAGCAATGCCGGATATTAAAGTAGAAAAACAAATATTATTCAGCGACTACTGACAATAGGGAAAAGAGATAAGCCCCATACTGATTTGCAAACAGGGCATTTTAACTGGAGAATGGGCAGGCGGGGGAAAGGAGACCGCAGGACTCAAGGGGGGATCGCTGAGGTCAGTCAACGGGACTGTGACTAGGCCAGCAGCACCTGCTGGCTGGAGGTTATGGGAGTTACGGCTACATCCGCCAGGAGGCCGGGCACAGAAGCCTTCACTTTCTGATGAAAACATATCGAACAAGGGGTTTTCAGTTCCTTGAGACACACTCTCTGGAGTTATAACTTCTGCACATACATCTCAAAGGGACAGACGGAGGACTCACAATTACAAGCACTTTTAAGCAAATGCTCTAATCAAGGGAGGTTAGGGCCTTAGTGAAGGGTGAACCAGAGCAAAATGCAAAAATTTTTGACAGCCCTTATCTTTTCTAAAAAAGAGCTCAAAAGGGACTGAGGTGTCCCAGGGATGTGGCTTTAAGCATCCAGAAGCCACATTAAAGCCCGGTGCAGACTCAGGGCAAGGCTTTGATTGCAGTCTCCAAGCTGAGTTCCCTGCAGTTCTCAGAATCAGTATCTAAATAATGTCCCTACATTGCCAAGGAGTGAATTCTCTCTTATATTTATCATCTATGGCTTCCTCCTTCATTCTTCCCCTTTTCTCCCCTTATGATTTGTTCCGGGAAGAAACTGAGTCGTTTCTCCTGTCCTCATAGTCAGGATTTTGCTGACTGAACTCACATGGGTTATTTTGGGCCCTGCAGTTCCCAAAACTGGTAGTTAGGCTTGAGTTGCTTATTAAACATCCAGGAGGGACGGGAGAGTGGGCAGTTGGACGTCAGCCTGGGAGACAGCAGAGGGGTCCAGGCTGGAGGTGATAAACCGGGAGTCACAGACGGAGGGAGGTGAAAGCATGACTGTGGATGAGCTCGCTGAGGGGACGAGTGGTGGACAAGGGCAAGGCTCTGAGGCCTGAGCCCAGGGCACTCCCACGTTTGCAGGCAGGGACATGGGGAGGGACCAGGCAAGGAGACGAGGAGCACCTCCAGTGAGACGGCAAGGATCGGTTGGGGCAGTGAGCCCAGAGCCAAGGAAAGAAGGCGTCTGGGGAAGGAGCGAGTGGTCCCCTGTGGCCAGTGGGACCACGGCTGCAGTCAACTAGGACTGCAGAGCCACTTTGCAACTTGGTAAAGGCCTCACAGGTGACCTGCTGGGTGGAGAAGTGAAACGCTGACAGGAACGAGTGCAGGAGAGGATGGAGGACAGGAAGTGGGGACAAGCAAGAACAACTCTTTCAAGAGGTTGTGCTGCAAGGAAAGCAGAGAGAAGTGATCATAGAGGCCAATGCAAACGTGAAGGGAAACTGGTTGTTGTCAAGATGAATCAGTAGGAGCCACCTTGTATCCTGTGAGGCTGACCTAATGGAGGGAAACTGCCGTGTGTGTGTGTTGTGCACACGTGTGTGCTAACCCCTGGGCAGGGGTGGCTGAGCAATATCCTGCGAGCAGCTAAGAGGGGACGGAGTCTAGTGCCCGGTGAAGGGCCTGGTCTGAAGGAGCACAGGTCATCCTCAGCGACAGGAGCGAGGCTGCGCCTGCACCCAGACACGCACACACAGCGGGATGCGGTAGTGGGAGCGCGATGTTCCCCCTATTGCTCCTGCTATCTTAACGCACAGGAAGCAGGGCCTTCATGTGACAGTGAGAGGGGAGAGGTGCTGGGGGACTGGTGGCTTAGGAGAAGGTGTGAGGAAGTGCTCTCTGGTGTTCTCCATAGCGAACGCCTGCGCCTTTCACTTCCCCCTCTTCTAAGGGAGTTTGCCTCTCCCTCTCCTAAGTTCCAAGGGTCCTTCTTTTGCTTCTGTGACTTGTTTCCTGACCCCACACAGCCCTGCTGGCTCACTTCTCCTACCTCTGCAACTTTTTAAATAAAAAAATTTCTCTTTTGAGTTCTTGGCCCTGAATTCTTTCTTTGCCGAACTCAAGACCCAAAGTCCACTTTACCCGCCAACCCCACCTGTAACAAGAGGGAAAAAAACAAAACAAAACACCACGCAGTCCCTCAGGTTTTGACAAAGGTTCCCTGACAAACTGTGACTGTTAATTAGGACAAAACTGTAAAGTAGAAGTCAAGTAAATCCCCCACAGGGTGCCTGGGAACTAAATGAAACCTCTTCACTGGAAGCCAAGGAGGATCAGATGGGATCAGCTCAGCGGCCGGACCTGACCTGGCAGGTCTTGACCCATATACGTCTTTCAAATGGCAACTTTATAATTTCCTCTGGAATTATCCAACCCTAGCCCTGGGCACACCTGTGACATTCCCTTCTCTGCCTGCGGTTTTGAAATTGCTTTGAAATTGAGAAGATGAGGGACCTGTCCTAGCAGCCTCCCAAGCACAGCAGCCAGGACAAAAAGATCCTAAAACCTTCCAAAAAGAAGAAACAGGCCACAAACAAAAGATTAGAAATGGAAGCAATTAACTTCTCAACAGGAACACTGGAAGTTAGAAGACAGTGGGACAAAAACTTCAAACATCTGAGGTAGAACGATTTTAGACTAGGAATTCTATACCCAGCTAAACTATTATTTGAGTATGCTTTGTTAATCATGTAAGGACATTTTCAGATATTATAAAAGACTTACTTGCCAAATAAGCTCTCTTGGGAAATACTGAAGAATGTCAAAGGAGTAAATAAAAAAATGGGAAGAGGAAATGGGAACAAGGAAGTAGAGGACTCAACACAAAAGACTCAAAGGGAGCTCTTCCAATAACAGTCCAGGTGAGTCCTGCACAACAGTCCTCGGAGGCGCAGGCAGCCTGAGGGCAGCAGGTGAGCTATGCCCCAGAGGGATTGCCCTTTTGAGCTGAATGGGGTTAAAAGGAACTTGAGAGCTCTGTCAGAGACTTTGACAAAATTTCCATTGACTACATAGAAAACTAAGCACATTTTTTAAATGAGGAACTGTTTGACACAATGGGGACTGTTTTCCAAGAAGAGAAATGTGATCATATGTAAATATGGCTTGGCTATGAACATAGTACTTTAATCTTAATAACAGCCACTGACCCTAGTGGTGTGACTCAGTGGATTGAGAGCAAGCCTGCACACCCAATGGTCACCAGTTCGATTCCCAGTACAGGGCTCATGCCTGGGTTGCAGGCCAGGTCCCCAGCAGGGGGCGCACGAAATCCAACCACACATTGACGTTTCTCTCCCTCTCTTTCTCCCTCTCTTCCCCTAAAGATAAATAAAATCTTTTAAAAAAAACAACCACCAATCACTGGATGCTGGTTTTAACCCAAAAAGGGAGGGGGTGAAGTGCTCTCGGGCCACGAGGAGTAAATGGACAACGACCATACCATCGATTGTTGGCCCTAAGGTGAGACCGCCCCCTTGGTTGTGGGTGTTCCTCCAGCTGAGTCGAAGCCCTCAGGGCAGATGCTGAGCCAGCGGAGACTGAGACTTACCCAAAGTGGGTTTTTGTTGGATGAGTAAGACAGGCGAGGCGGGGACACTGAGTGACAGGAAGCGGTTTCAATAGCATGTGGTGTCTTTTTCGCAGTCGAGGATGTGCTTATGCAAATGGTGCACTTTGGAGCTCTTCTCTGTCACAAAGGGGACCTGTGTGGCTCAGTTATCCTTAAATAAATGTGACAGAGGCTGCTGATTGGTCCTGTGTCCAGCCTTAACTCCTTCCATGATAATGAGCCCTGACTTTAAGAGGGTACCTGCTCACTCAGGATAAAGACAAGGGTTGACCATATCCCCACTCTCTGGGCCATGGTATGTAACCAAAATGTACTATGGGACACCTCCCAGGAGCCTTCCCGAAAGGAGACAGGGGATGCCCCGTTACTGGGAGGATATGAAACTTCCAGCCATCCAGCCATCTGGCCCCCGGGGCGGAGCACGAGGACTGGAACGCTGGTCTCCCTCCTACAACAGGAGGGCCTGGGCCGCAGCCTGGACACCCCGGGAGGACAGGCCGCCAGCAACCGGAGCCCGGGGCTTCGCCGAGCAGAGCTGCCATGCTGGCTCGCACTGTGCATCTTTAGGGTTTTACAAAGAACATAAAATACCATCTGTTAAAGTCACTGTTGGTCTGGGGCTCTATTTCCCATTGCTGAACCTGACCTTAACTAATTAACAAAAGAAACATACCTATTTCAAATACTTTCTTTTAACTGATCGCTTATAAGTGGCCGTGCGTCCACTCGTCTGTTGGTGCAGGGACGGTCCTTTTCTCTGACTCTGGGTCCCTGGATTAGCACTCGAGGGAAACCGCACCCCCCCAGGATGCGCTGCTGGGATCACCAGTTTGGGTTTCTCCAAAAGCGGAATGAGAAGCAATCTGACTGCAGAATTGCCCTGGATATTTACGAATTTCCCCATCTTCACATTTACCTTACCTAACCTTAATGTCATGCCATTTTTGAGCGACTCACCTTTATTAAGTCTTTCCAAAGCACTTACCATAGTTTCCATAGGAATAGGAACTTTCTTGTAGCACGTATAGTTTGTCAGCTTATATATTCGGTTAATATAGGTATTTATCCTATTTTCATCCAAAATTCTCTTAGCCCTCATATCTTACTACTTTGCACAATGTGTAATTGAATCATGCAGTTACAACCATGAACACGACTGGCAGAAACCTGCTTGGGAAACACACCTGGCTTTGGAAAGCGTGTGCCCCACCCGGGGCGGGAGCAGGGCGCTCTCCGCTCACCAGCCCCTCTGGCGTCTGACGGAGGGAAGAGGGAGAACAGCAGTAACCTACTCAGAGGGTCGGTGTGTCCGGGTCAGGCCTCCTGCTCAGCATCTTTTTACAGTTGCAGAGTGTAAAACAACAAAATGGTGAGCATGCATGTAACTGCATAGATGCAGGAGCCACTCTGACACACTGTGGACAGGCATGTGAACAGGGGCAAGCAGCCTGGAGGTAAAAATGTCACAGGGTTTGCTTCAGCAAAGCCATTTTTAATAAAGAATCCTAAAGTAATAATTGAGGATTCTGGCAAAACTTAACAATTAGAGTGTTTATCACATAACTTTTTAGATACTGAAAAAAAAAAATTGCAAGAACCAGAACGTCCTGAGATCGGTGATTGTCGGGTGAAATTTGAGAGTCCACAGATGGATTCTAATATTGTTGTTGCTGCTATGTTGTACAGTGCAAGAGACATTTCCAACAATGTCTATGACTATCGTGCCCCGGGGTGACGTTTGGGGCTGAGTGCTTCCCTTGGACCACACGGGTGGGTCTGCGTGGGTTAGAGGCTTCTGGTCCCTGCCAACCGGCCCAGAGGTGTCTGAGGTAAGAGATGGTCCTTAACGAGGGAGACCTATCGATACCTTGGGGTGAGGTGAAGCATTCGAGAAAAGTATCATTATATACAATATACCATTTTGGAGTCTGAAAGAATGTGTACTAAATGTTAAAACTTGTCTTATAGAATAAAAGGTAATTGAACGTTCAAAAAAATTCTGCCTCGGTACACTCTGACTTTGCTGCAATAGACAGTAGTTTTTCAACACAATGGCAGCTCTCATGGACTGTCATTCCTGCTTCTTCCAGGCTCATAAAACCCTGTGTCAGGCAGCACGGAGCCCAGTCACAGGGGAGAAAACTGGTCCAGCCATCTTTCTTTGCCAGTGCCCAGAGGGTGGGCACGCAGCACAGCTCTCTCAGGGAGACACAGGGCAAGTCTCTTTGGGCTTCTGAAGACCACTCCTCCCTGATAGGAGCACAGTGAGAAAGCTCCTCTACTGCTGTTCACTTGGCTTCTGGCACATCATTGGAAGAAATGATGCTGAGCCGTAGCAGCCACTTTGCAACACTGAGGATGGCAGAACAAATGGATCCAAAAAAAAAAAAATTTTTTTTTAAAATCCTAACCTGAGGATCTTTTTCTCATTGCTTCTAGACAGGAAGGAAGGGAAAGAGAAAGAGGGAAACATCAATTGGCTGCCCCCTACCACCCCCACCCCTCTGTCACCCCGCCTGCGCCCGAACTGGGACTCAAACCTGCAACCCGCGTGTGTGCCCTGACCAGGAATCAAACCCACGACATTTTGGTGCATGAGACAATGCTCCAACCACCCGAGCCACGCCCGCCAGGGCAGATCCAAGAAAATCTTGAGGAGGATTCGGGTACTAACCAATTTGCAACCACCTGCCTGCTGGCTTCTTGTGACGGGGGTAATCAAGCATTCTCACAGCTCACGTTCCTGCCAGTCTAGTTTCCTGCTGCCCGTGCCAACCACATCCTGATGAAAGCATTGTTCTGTCTGGCACCAAATAAATGCTTTGAATCCACTCTCATTTAAAAGCAGCCTTATTTAAAAAAAAAAAAAAGCTTCTGTTATCTTTTTATGGAAAATAAATAAAACTGAGCTTAGGGAAGGTGATTTTCCCCAAAATGATTGGTGGAGTTGGATTCAAGCCCAATCCTGACTCTAAAGCCCACATCCGTCACTTAACCACATCATAAAAAATGACCAAGCCTACAGTTCCCCCTTTCGGTGTATGAACAAAATACACACACAGATGCGGGAAGTAACACTACATTTGCACTCATATATGAATGTTGCGTTGGGATTTTTACTCCTGTTATTTGCATTAATTTGTTGGCAGAAGGATCTGCTACAGAGGCTCAGCCGAGCAAGCAGACCTGCCTTGTCCTTCCTCCACACTTTCCCTGCCGATGTCCAATGTGCGTATCAGTGAACAAACGTCATGGGCACTTTGTGCAGGGTCATAATGTTCAACCCCAAAACACCTGAGGCAGTAAAACGGTGAAAGCGAAGGTGGTACACGCTTTCTGGGGAGCGTCAAAGAACTAAAGACTGAAAAACATCGCACTCGAGGCGGGGCCTTGGAGTTAGCCTAAAAAAGAACAGTATTTTTGAACCAAAGAAATAGGAGAGAGAATTACAAGAGACCTCCCCCCGCCCCCCCGCCCCCCGGCAGGGCACTATCTATTTAAAAGAAACCGGCAAAGACCAGAGAACAAAAAGCAGTTGGGTCCCCATAGCTGAGCCTTAGACCAAACAGGGCTTCCGCGTACAGGTCTCCAAGGGGCCTCTGCTCCAGCCCTCTGCACTGACAGGGGCCCAGAGCCCCCAGCAGGGCTCCTGTGAGCTCCTGGCTACAGAAGGGGCAATGGGCGACTGTTCAGTGCCCCCGTAGCTGCTGGCTAGGCTGCTTGAGGGGCTCCATGTAGGAAAAGCCCCCGTCATGACCGAGGCTGACACTACAGGAAAGCACATCCACCCAAAACCTCAGGTTGACTGCCGGGCAGGAGGACACGTTCTTACCATGGCCCTCCCGTTCCGTTCCAGTTCCTCATGGCAGAGGGAGCTGCGACATAGACACCTAATAACCAGATGCTGCTGCAGGCTTTCCCTAACCTCTAGGGCGCCCCCACCCCTCCCCGACCTACTGACCCAGGGAAAACCCAGTTCTGTGGACAACAGGTGGGGGCGGAGGACCAAGCACAATGACCGGGTGAGAACAAGAGTGCAGATCATGCATTAAATGCCGGCATGGCCGCAGGGCTGGGGTCCAAGCCAAGGGGGCGAGCCTGGGGGTACGAGGGCAGGAGGGCAAGGTGTGCCTCTCAAGTTAAAAGCTTTTGAAAGGGAGGTCAAGTGTCAAAGAGGCCACTATTTAGTATGTCTCTGACTCCTGTCTTACCGAGGGTTGCTCTCCAGCAGTATTTGGCTTAGGGTAATGAGAACTCCCTATGAGAATTAATTGCTCCTTTGAGAAATACTTCAGTGGAAGCTCGAAGAGTGCTGCTGCTTATTGCAGGGGTGTGGGCATGGGGGACAAGTCCTGGGACCGCCACGCAGGGTGCTGCGAGGAGTCTGACTTCTTCTGGTAGAACCTCCCTAGAGCCAGCCCCGCACAGCAATGCACAGGAGGCACTTGGCTATGAGCGCTCAGGCAGGCAGGGCTAGAAGGGCCCAAACCCGCACTGCCGGAGCCTCAGGCCTGGGGGCCTGGGATGTGGAGTGAGAATGCCGGGACGAGGCAGTTCTGTTCACTGCCTCCGAGAGTCTCAGAATCTCTTTTGTTTGAAAACAGACTGAGGCAGAGGGAAGGGAAACTAACATTTATTGAGCGTCTACTGTCTCCTGTTGTGCAAGTTTTCATCTACAACATTCCGTGTAATCCTCACACCAACCTTGTGAGGTAGGTATTATCCTCGTTTTTGCCGGATGAGGAATACGAGGCTCAGAAAGGTTAGGTGGTTTGTCCAAGGTCACACAGCTAGTTACTGATGGAGCTGGGCCCCAGTAGGGCTCTCAGGCGCGAAGACTCCCGGCTCGCTCTCCGACACTGCCCCCTAGTGGGAGGACAGAGAGCAGCAGCAGCAGCAGCAGCAGCCCTTCAGCCACTGCCCACCACTGGGGAGCCGTCCTCTTCCTGGACCCTCCCTTCCCTGGGGAGGATGCAGTCAGCTGAAGAGGTGAGACATAAATATAAAAATAAATAGAAGGGACAAGTCCCCCAGCAGCAAGGACGTGCAGTCTCCACGTTGTGGGAAAAACTGGGACAGCGGCCGCCAAAGGCTGGAGTGAGTGGGTGGGCCGAACAGGCCCCTTCTGGGTGGCACAGATTTTGGAGCACAACGTCTGGAGCAGGCAGCGGCCTTGGGCACGGTCCCCGGCATCCTCCATCTGCCCTTCTTACCGGTGTTTGTGATCCAAGAGGGATTCAAAATCGGGGGAACACACAAGTTTGTGCTTTACGTGTCCCAGGACTGTCATCTCCCCCGCCCGACTGTCTCCAATGCCCACGGACACCAGCTCCTGCCAATCGACAGAGAAGGTGAGGAGAACCAAAACCACCACACAGCCCATCAGTCAGTCCTGAGTTTAAAGGGATAACCGAAAACCCTCCTCCCTCACTCTGCACTGATTATTCAACAAGCCTCAGCCCCTTAAAGGACCCCTGCCCTTCACCTCACAGGCTCTCACCTGCAGGAAAGAGCAGGCGGTTCCCATCGTTACGTCCAGAGTCACCTTGCCCAGGAGCAGCTGTACCTTTCCTGACTTGCGGATCAGCAGCTTGCCGACCTGCCCCTCTGTCAGGTCAGCCAGGGTACAAGCGTTCTCCGCCAGCCTGGCTTCCTGGGGAGAGTCAGGGGGTGGAAACAGGGTGAGGAGCCGTTTCCTCCATCCTTCATGAATGAGCCCTTTCCCAAAGGAAGGGACCAGCAGCAAAGGTTAGCCAAGCTCCCCAAAGAGGGCCTTTCCCCAGGGCTGCTTGCCACTGGTTGAAAACCCAGTAAACAAATGGACGGAATATTAATAACTGCTGAAACAGTAAAGGCACATGAGGGTTTATGTTCTCTCATTTGTGTATGTCCCAGTATTTTACTGTGGAAAGTAAACACACATATAATTGAGGCTAAAGCACAAAGCTCCGAGCCCTTTCTGGGAAGAAAGAACAAACGCCTATTAATCTCGCAATTCGGCTTGGGCGGCACACCCTACAGGTCGCTGCTTCCCTTCCCGATGGACCCACACACAGTTTCACAGAACTCATTCCTGAGCATACCCGGTCTTTCTCCTGCTTCACAACCACCATCTGTCCGTCCTCACTCTGCACCTCCGTCTTGATAGGCTTGACGTCCTGCGTCGGCGGCTGGCCAGGGAGCGTGTCTGGCAGCTGCAGGAACAGCAGCTCCTCCTCCTGCGTGAGGCTCAGCTCCCTGAGCAGCTCTGCCACAGACACGTCCTTCGGGAGGCCCGGGGTCTTTCTGGCTGCTCTGGGAGGAGCCTTCATCTTGGCCTCCTCCTCCTCATCTCGTGGCTCCTCTTTCACTGCCCGAGGTAACACATGAAAGGACTATCAAGTGGCCATGCTCTGTTACATCTCACAGACCCGACCCTTCACCCCCGACTGCTCCACTGTCACGCGCCCAGGAAGCTGGAGGGGAACACCGGCTGTGCAGAGGGCTCCCGGAGCTGCGTGACTTATCTACTAAGGGGTGTCTGTGGCCAGGCCTGCCGGCCCACGTCAGCACGAACCTTCTGCAAGTCAGACGTGAGCATCTTTGTTCGGGCCATGTATTTTACAGGTGCAATGGGAGGACCTGCTTATTAGCAGCAATCCAGCAGGCCTATGGGGGGCGGCGGGGGGCGGGGCAGAAAAGGAGATGAGGTGTTAACTGACACAGAGTACCTTTGACGACAGGAACGTCCACCTCCATGTCCTCTTCCTTGGGGCCGGCCAGCCAAGGTTTAACATCTGGTTCTTCATTCTCGTCCTTGAACAGCCACCCAGAGTGCGCCAGAGGCAGCTGCACAGGCATGTTTCGAGTGTCGTTCCTCAACCCAGGGTCATCGATGAACTGCCAAAGAAGGGTCAACGGTTCACAGGGCCTGGCCAGCATACACACGTACTGGGAGTGCAGTCCTCTTTAGGCCTCTTCTTGATTTTTTAAAAAAATCCTCACCCAAGGATAAGTTCATTGATTTTAGAGTGGGGGAGGAGGAGGGAGGGGGAGGAGAGAGGGAGAAGGAGGGAGGGGAAGGTGGCGGGAGAGACATCGACTGGTTGCCTTCTGTACATGTTGTACTGCATGCTCCCGACTGGGGATCAAATCCGCAACCTTTTGGTATACGGGATGACACCCCAACTGAGCCACCCAGCCAGGGCCACTTTAGCCCTTTGCTAACTGAAGATTCCTGCTGCTCACCCAGCTTGCTGGACATCAGAGAGCAATTCTTCCCCCAACCCTGGGTCCCTCAGGCCCTTTCCACAGCCATGTAAAAGCCCCCCCCACCCCCCAGCCTGCTGGTACCTACATCATCCTTCTCCAGCATGCGCAGGATCTGTTTTGTTTCTTCATCCGTCTCTCTTTTCTCTTTTTTGATGTTGATGATATGAGAAGGCCCCATGTCCGACACATCCACTGTCTTATCCCAGTTCCCTGTGGGAAACCACCCAGGTCACCAAGGGTGAGGAAGAGGACAACAGCAAGGAAAACTAAGCTCGGAGCAGGGGCGACCCACTGCTCTTGCCCTTCTCTCTGGCAGCCTGAACTGAACCCATCCACTGATCCCTTCCTCCCAGCACCCGGCAGCTTCTGTACCCTTTTTCTTCATCATTTCGGCCGGGCCCTGCTCAAAGATGGAATGGGACTGGATCACTTCCGGGCGACCCCGGCCCCGCCCATGCCCCTCTCGCTGTCGGTCTCTATCCCTTTCACGCTTCTCCTTCTTGACGGTTACTTCTTCCTTGGGCCTGGAAGAGAATGAATAAACAGAAACCATTCACTTACCCTGCCTCCCCCATCACTCCACTCCACCTCAGCCAATAACTGTTGTACATTAGGAGAAACAGAACCTGATCCTACATCTAACACCTTTTTCATTTCCGCCATGGGCAGTCCTTGCAGTTTGGTTTATTTTTACCTTCTTGTCTAAGAGTCTATACCAGAACTGTAACTCAAAAGTTGAATTCTGGAAACTGCCCCAAAATGTTTTTTGTTTTTTTAAATTGATTGAAAACAAGAAGACTGTAATGTAAAAGAACTTAAGGGAAAACTTGATGTATCTTTGTCTAAACTAGTGGCTCTCAACTCTGGTTGTGAAAGATAAATCACTCTGCTTCACTAAAAACCAGTTACATCACAATTTCTGGGAAGGACTCTAAGGCATCAGTATTTTTTTTTTTAACTTGCACATTAGAACCAGCTGGGAGTGAAAAGAGCTAAATACACAAATTTAAATTTCCGAGCCACACACCAAATTGTTTTCCAAAAGGCCCAAATTCAGAGCAAGTAAATAAGGGGCGAGTATAAGAGTAGCTACTTACTCTTCCTTGATCTTCCGACTGATGATATTTGGGGTGAAGGTTTTCTGAAAGTGAAATACAGGAGTCACTGATTTAGTAAATTCTGGTCCCCAAGCACAGAGGAAGAGAAAAACTCCCGAAGAGCATCTTCTGTGGACCAAGACCACCATGCCTCCCTTTGGCACACTCCACACTGTTATCAGAGATTTACAGATAAGCAGGCGCTTGTAAAGGAGGAACCAGCAAGTCATGGAAGCAGCAGTTACACACAAAGAGGCACCAAAAACCATTTAAGCAGCAACCTCAGTTTCTGTCCTCCGACAGGAGAGCTCTCAGGACTTCTGAAAACAAAGAATTTATCTAATCTCACCTCCTGTCTTCAAACTGCTACAGAGAGCGATCAGTATTAAAGGGGAAGAGCTCAAGCAGAGAAGACAGAGATCTTCCAGGGCTCACAAAGAGGATAGGTTAGCTGCCGCCAGAATTGACCTAGGCAATTAAGTCTTGAAAAAAGAAAAGGCTGCTTTATGTTTGTTATCACCCCCCTCCCCACTTTAAGGGCTACTCTTCATATGTACAGTCATAAAACAAAATGGGAGAGGACACAGAGCCTCTAAGGCCCCTAGAGCTCGTTCCACTCTAGCCCAGAAGTGTGCACACTGGGATCCCTGACAAATTGGGAACTCGAAAACTGCAGGCGAACGTTATGCCTGCGTGACTTTCATGGGTTTCTGAAAGGTGTCCAAACACAAAAAGTTAATAAACACTGCTCAAGTTGCTTTTGAACTAATTAGAATTCTCGGCCCTTCAGCAATCTCGGAGAACCATGTCAACAGTTTGCATGCGGCATCTAGACCTCAAGGTAGGACGGGCTCCCCAGAACGTGCAGGCAGAAGTCTGGGGACTAGATCCGTAAGATGCCAACACCAAGCCTAGCACACGTGAGGCTCTATTAAACCTTAGCTGAACCCCAGGGGCCTGGAATTCAAGGTAGTCGGGTACCTTCTTGACTCCGCCGAGGGTGAGGTCCCTGGAGCGGATGGAGGGAAGGCGGCCGGGGGTGAGGGGAGGCGCCGGCCGCCGTCCGATAAGCCCCCTGGCCCCAGAGAGGAGGGTTCGGGGCCCTCCTGGGGCACTGGGCTCGCCGGCAGCGTTTCCTTCCGACATGTTGCCTGGGAAAAAAGAGGGAAGCAACAACAAAGTCAAACGAGGGGATGGGCACGCGGACCCCGAGCGGAACCCCACCCACCTGGCCGCCCGCCCCCGCAGTCAGTGCGTCCCCTCCGCGGAGTCTCAGCTCCTCCCCTCCCACGTGGCGACTCCCCGGAACACCCGGCCAGGGCCCTTGGAGCGCCCTCTCCTCAGACCCCGGGCAGGCACGAGATGGGGACGCACCCCAACGTAGCCCGACTCCACACCGCGCGGGTCGAAGCTTCAGGTCCGGCGCGGCTCGCAGCGAGCCCGGGACCTCGGCGTGGGGCGGAAGTCTGCGTGGCTGGGCCTAGGCGCCGCCATCTTGCCGCCGGGCGGAAATGAGGTCGGTGGGCGGGGCGGGCCACACTATTTATCCGGCGGCTCCCCGCTCGCCTCCGCCTTCTCTTCCCGGTTCTTCCCGGAGTCGGGAAAAGCTGGGTTGAGAGGGCGAAAAAGGAAGAGGGGACCGGTCCAGATTGTGCCTCGGGGGGGTCTTGGGCCGGGACAGGGGTCGTGTAGGCGCCCAGCTCAGGCTTGGGGGCCTCGGCAGCCGCCATCGCACAATGTGACCATTCTCCACGGAGGAGCTCTGGGGCGCTGGGGTCGCGGCTCGGGATGGGGCCAGGGGCGCCCGGCAGAGAACGAGACCCGGACCCACAGTCGGGGAGCCCTGGGCGGCTGCCGGCTCGGTGGTGACCTTGGAATGGTCACTGCACCGCTGGGCAGTGGCCTCGCCCTCGCTCGGGGGTCCCTTCCATGGAGTCCAGGTGGGGTCCTGGGGTGACGCCGTGGGGGCAGCGCTGGAGCTTCTGCAGCGGACCAGCGGAGTACCTAATGGTACCCGCCCTGGGCTCAGGGCTGCGGGTCTTTTGGTGGGCTCTTGGTACAAGCCTGGAACCTGAAAAACGAAGTTTGCTCTACTGGAAGGGACAAATTCAAAGAACTTTTAGGGTGACTCCGACATTTGTAATGTAACAAAAAATACACTTTACTCCTATCTCCACCCCCACGCCAACCCCGCGTGCGCGCGCGCGCGCGCGCGCACACACACCCACACCATCTAGAAACCCAGGTAACGGGGGAAGTTTGCGGGAAGGAAAACCATTTCTGCTAGAATTCCACATGGGATACTATTAAAACTTTTGTAATATGTTCCAGTCTCCTTAACAAAGCTGCCATGTTGTACTACAATTTTGAATCCTCCTTTTTCAAATAACATTTCTTTGTTTCTGTACCAAAAGACTGGGTGGCTATGTCATGATTTGCCTATTTTCCTGTTTAGACACTTAGATTGTTTCTTTTCCCTGTTGTAAATAAAGCCGTAGTGAACATCTGGTGCACTTAACATTTTTTCTTCTTTTGGATTATATCCCTAGGATAAATTTCCAGACTTGTGATAACTGGCCAAAAGAAGATGTACTTTTTTCTTCAGTAGTTTGTTTATCAAACCCTCACCTGAGGATATGTGTATTGAGTTTAGAGAGGAAAAGGGAGAGAAAGGGAAACATCGATTGGTTGCCTCCAGAACGTGCCCTCACCAGGGATTGAACCCGCAACCTTTTGATGTAAGGGATGATGCTCCAACCAACTGAGTCACCTGGACAGGGATGAATATGCACATTTTATATTTTTTCATCCATGTTGCTAAATTACTTTCAAAAAGGGTTATGTTAATATGCATCATCACTAAGAATGCATATATAGAGTAGGTAAGAATATGTATATTTTTCCACATCCTTTTGAGTAGTGCTCTTAAAAATTTTGACAATTTTTTTAAAAAATATTTTATGGTTTCTAACCAGACTTTTTCAACTTCTTTTGTTACTGGTTTTATGATAACCACACCTAACTGAAAAACCCTTCCTGTCCCCTACAGAACTGCGCATGAGAGGCCTTTCGCTTTCTGACTGGAGTTCTAGATGAAATTGCTTTGATTTTATTCTCTGGGCTTTGAGGTCCACCAACCTTTTCGCAGCTACTCATTCTTTTGTTTTCATTTTTTACAAAGCTACTTATATATCATAGAAAATTTGGAAAATTTTTAAAAGCACCCAGAAGAAAATTTAAATCACTTATTGTTGTTACCCCATCAACTGCTCCTATGTACCTGAAGTTGCCCCATCAACTGTTTTATATACTTGAAGTTGTTTTTTTATGCCTGTAGATTTTTAAAAATTGAGGTATTTTGCATATAGTTCTATAATCTTTTTTCTCTTACCAACATACTATAAACATTTTCTGAGTTACTAAATATGCTTCTAGATTATGATTTTGGGGGGCTAAATAGTACTCCACATTGTTGCTTTCCACCATAATTCAACCACTTTCCTTCCTGCAATGCTTATTGGTTTTCTCTAGCATTTTTCACCCAAAAAAGATAAGAGAGAAGACTTCAACCAAGTCTTCCACCTTTAATACTTGGGGAGTTACTTCCTGACAATGATTATTATAATTTCCCTGTAAGGAAGACCTTTCCTCTCATTAGGCTAATACACTTTCAGCACCTTTCTGCTTTTTTCTTTATTTGTTCCAACACCTCCCTTTTCATTTTCTCCCAAAGAGTGTTCATTCTTTTACCTAGCTTCCAAAGAAACTTGTAAATCATTACTAGCTGAATCCTATATAATCTCATCTATGATTCTAAAATCTCAATTTTTATTAACATTTCATTGCGTTTTATTTTTATGTATTTTATAATGACAATCTCATTTTTTTCTGATGACTTAATGAAACTAATAATCACACTTTTAAGAACAAATAGTTTTCTGGGTGTAAGTAGGTTTTCAGAACGTATAAACAGGTTCTGTCAAAAACCTGTTCCTGTGAATTCTTGATGGGCGTTGCAAGTACTACATGAATAAGGAACTGTTTTGAATACATATCAGTAGAGTCAGAGGAATGTGTGGTATGAGGATGCTATCCAAGTTCAAGCTCTAACATGTTCTCTATGAGTAATTTGTCCTAATTTGTTGCCATAATTTTGCAAGCCTTTTATTTACAGGTTCCTCCTCATCTTGAGCTCTAACTATTGGAGAGCTCTATTAGTCAGTCCTCAAAACTCTTCCCTTTTCTCTCCCTGCTTAACTCCCTTGGCGACCGTTCAGTTTCTTGACTTCAGACCTTGTGCTTATCTCAGTCTGGGCCTCTCAGAACTCTGGATGTGTATCTCTGCCTATGCCATAGCTCCACTTGGCTGGCTGTTCTCATCCAAACTTTTGATCTTCCTCCTTGAGCTACTCAAAGGTCCCCTGTCTCAATACGTGACATCTCCATTCCCCTAGTAGTTCAAGTCAAAAGTCATGGAGTATTCTTGACTCTTGAGCTCTCATGCGATACACCTAATGTGTCAGCTCTTTCATATATGCCCAGAATCTTACCACTCCTCGCCGCCTTCATTGTCATCCTGCCTTGGTTGAGGCTACCCTCTTATTTTTAATTTTTAATTTTTATTTTTTTGCAGTGATTATTCTAATAGCGTCCTAACTGGCTTCCCTGCTTCCCCCTGTGCCCCTTTCAGTCTAGTCCCAACACAGTATAATTAACAGGCCAAGTCTTTGCTCAAAACCTCCCAATGGGTCCCCATTTCAGAGTAAAAACCAGAGGCTGTGGACTATCCTACACAGTCCTGCATCATCTGTCCCTCCACCCACGTCCTCTCTGTCCTCAGCTCCTACCATGCTTCCCTTGCACATGCTGCTCCAGCCACACTGTCCTCTTGCTGTTTCTGGAGCGATCTGACCTGCTCCTACATCAGGGCCTCTGTACCTGCTGCCTGTAACACTCTTCCCCCGCATAGTTCTGCATGGCGCCCTCGTTCCCTGCAGTCAGGTTGGATTTTTTTTTTTAATCCTCACCCAAGGACATACTTACTGATTTTAAAGAGAGGGGAAGGAAGGAAGGTGGGGACGGAGGGGGGAGAGAAAGATTGGTTGCCTTTTGTACATGCCCTAACCAGGGACCGAACCTGCAACCCAGGTATGTGCTTTGATCAGGAATCAAATCCTTGACCTTTCGATTTACAGGACGATGCTCCAACCAACTGAGCCACACCGCCCAGGGCCAGTCGTGTGTGTGTGTGTGTGTGTGTGTGTGTGTGTGTGTGTGTGTGTGTGTTTCAATCCCAAAGTCACCTTTTCAAGGCGGCCTTCTCTGATGGGCTCTATTTAAAATCGTAACCTCCCACTCCCCTACAACATTCCCTATCCCTCTTTACTGACTTATCTTTCTCTTTAGCACTTATCATCACCTAATAAAGTTTACTTATTTGTCTTTCTTCTCCTTGCCAGAGGATAAGCCCCAGAAGAGCACAGGTCTTCTCCTCCCACTACAGTGTGCTCACTGTCTGACACAGGGCCTGATACACAGGCGCGCCAAATAAACTTTGTTGAATGAATGAGCTCGGTTTGTCCTGAGACCAAATCACAAGTCTGGATGTGTATTAGAAGACAGGGTAGCTGGTTTCCAGGTAGATTGCGTCACTAATTTAACGTCGGCACCATGGATATAAAAGCCATCTTTGTGTTGTATTTTCCTGTCTCCTCCATAGGTTCTTCTATATGCAACTCTCTGCATACAGTAAGTGCAGCAAATACTGTGGGGGAGGGAGGAGCCTTTCCAACACGGCAGCGTTGGTGTATTCAGTGCGTGTGTCTCAGCCCCCGCACCCTGCCACACGGTGCCCGCTCGTATTCAGTTCCTCTTGTGATGCTGTCCCACTTCGGGTTTAACTTAGTGACTGTCCTGGTACCGGGGTTCTATCACAACAGCCCTTCCACTTTCTTTTCCACCTGTGATTCTTTCTTCATTGTTCTTCATCTTCTCCCCTTGATGTTTCTTTTGTCCTTCCAACATTTCACTAGTGTCTCTTCTAAAGTTTACCAGAGACCTTAAATAGACTTCAGAATCTTTCCGCGCCGCAAAACTGTTAACTAGTTCCATTTGAAAGCACTAACAAATGTATCATACTCTTTAATTGAGTGAATACTCAAAAACATGTCTAGTTTTTAGAATTACTTTAATGCTCTTTAGTAAGTTCAAAATAGGTGACTGCTGAGGGCTGTAGGTGGTCTAAACATAATTTCAAAAAAATAAACATCGTGAAATTCATACAGGTCTTATAGACAATCATTGCCCACTCCTGTCACTGTTGACACGCATACATGAACAAGGTGGTTTTTCTGGGCAGTCTGACGGGTATGCGTTCATTGGTCCTGAGATCCCCACACTTAGTTCAACACGGGGAAACACATGCACACATTCTGAGTCTATAAGCGCATGAGCAATAGTAAGCATGTGGATTTTTTCCCCTGACAGCCTCATCTCTATTATGTCAGGCTCTATGTTTGCTCTGTGCTCTTCTACCATGAAGAACCAGCTGTTGTGCTCTCACCTGAATTTAAATCTAGTTTTACTTCTTCTTTAAGAAAATGTTTTATTTATTTATTTTTAGAGAAGGGGGGAAGAGGGGGAGAAAGAGAGGGAGAGAAACATTGCTGTGTGAGAGCAATATCCATCGGAGGCCTCTCATATGCCCCCGACCAGGGACCTGGCCTGCAACCCAGGAATGCTCCCTGACTGGGAACCGAACTGGTGACCTTTCAGTTTGCAGGACGATGCCCAACCAGAGCAGTTGGTGCTCTGATTTTATTTCTTATGGACTGAGTCTCATTTCCCACCATCAGCCTTTTGAAAGTAGGGTTGATGGCTCCCCTCTCCCAGAGTTATGAGAATCGCGTGCTTTGCACTGTGTCTTGGTGCTTAATAAATGCTTTTGTTATTATTGTCATAATAACTTGGCTAAAATATTTAATATGGAAACTTCTGAGCATGCACAAGGTGGACAGGATACCTTTTTGAACCTTAAAATACCAGCTTCCATGGTTACCCACTCCTGCCAATTTTGTTCCCTCCATTCTCCCCCCCGCGCCCCCCCCCCCGATTATTTTGAAGCAAATCACAGATACCATGCTCTTCATCCATAAATATTATGATATGTAATATAATCTGAAGGATATTCTTTTAAAACAATAACCATAAAATATCATCAGAGCTAATAATTCCTAAATATCATTAAATATCCAGTTAGTATTCAAATTTCCCCGTTGTCACGTAGGATAATTTTGTTTTCCTTTGGTAACAGTTTGTTTAAAATCAGTATTCAAATATGGTCCATACCCTTTAATATTTTACTGGGAATATAATTAAGGCACAGGAAGAGATTTTCCTGGAAGTATGTTCATTGCAGTGTCATTTAGAATGGAGAAAAAGTAAGATGATAATTACAGAAGAGTAGAGAATTGGCTCCCCCCAAAAAAGGATGCACGACCCGGCAATAGGACAAATACAGCAATTGAAAACAGTGCTGAGGAGAGACTGCAATGAACAGAAAAGGTGTCGGTAGCTGAGAAAAGCAGATTATAAAACAGTATTGCTACCTTCTATTTTTGTTAATAAAGTATATATATCTCATTTGCCTATATCTGAATAGTAAGGGCACAAGCAACTTTAATTTTCTCTTAAGCTTAGTATTAAATCTCATCGTTCTACAACAATCACGTTTTACTTGTGCAATAAAAAGTTACTAAAGGCAGAAACGCAGCAGCAGCAGCGCCTCTTGGCAGTGGCCTGGCTTCGTGTGGAGCGAGTTATGTTTGGCACGCTCGGCTTTCTTCCTACCATGTGTTTCCTCATGTGATCTGCTGCGAAATCCTCTGAGGCAAGAAGAGGCAGAAACCTGGAGAGGGCTGTGCCTTCTCCTGACGCCGCACGCAGCTCTACACAAGCGCCTTCAGAGGGCTATTGTTCGCTGCTCAGGACACATGATCTCATGCGCTCTCCTCATGCCATCCTGCCAAGGTAGGAGGCAGAGGCGTGGAGGCAGAGGCGTGCTGGGACTAGCCTGCCCTTCCCAGGGGGGAAACTGAGGTGCGGAGAACTTGACCTTTCCCTCACAGCACCCCTCAGGTGATCGTAGGGACAGAGTTTGGCCCAGCTGCCTGGTGCAGGCCGTCGCTGTGGAATTACGCTGTGGAATTACGCTGTGCACCTCTGCGGGGTTTCAGCATCTCCGTGCAGGCTTGGCTGAGGGAATGCGCGACCTGCCTCCCAGTGACGCACCGCACTGCATTCTGTGGTTCGGGATCTGGCCGAACCTGCTCAGGTTCTCCACACCCATTTAGGGTGGGATTGGCTTCGGCTTATCTCTGCTTTCGGTGAACTGTTCACTCTCTGTCCACTGTTACCACCTCCAACCCGGCTGCGGCTGTCTGCAGCCCCCAAGTCCCTCTCGGCAGGTGTCCCTTATGCTCAGCTCATGCCCCCTGTGGCTCTCTGAGGTCCTCACCAGGGTCCGCCTGCATAGTCTATTGTGTCCTGACTGCAGTCCCGACACCAAGCCCTCCCCACCCACCATCCTCCTTCCTCCACAGTCTCTACTTGGCTCGGCCCCGCCTGTGCCCTGGAGCTGGTCCTGACTCCTCCATCTCAGAATTCTTGTCTATACCCTGCAATTTAGTTGTCTACTTCTTGTTTCCTAATCGTGTCTCTTAATGTTCGTCTTTTCTCCCCTAGGAGACTGTGGGCTCCTTGCAGACAGACACTGCCCATGTGATGGCACTAAGAACATCTCCGACAGGTGGCCAGGCACCCCTTGTGTACCAGGCCCAGAGCCAAGTGACCCACATGTTTATCTCAGGCAGTGATGACCATAAACCTGTGTTATTATTCCATTTGACAGACGAAGAGACTGAAGCTCTGAGAGGTTGAGTGCCCTGTCCAAGGCCACCAAGCTAGGGAGTAATAGAGCAAGAATTTTAACCATATCTGTCCGCAAAGCCCATGCTTCTCCGCGCTGCATGTGCTCCCTGTTGGCCGCTTGGTTCCGATTTCCTTGAGTGTTCTTCACGGCGCCATCCACAGGGTCCTCACGTTCTGGTGGTAGAACAGCCTCCTGCAGCTAAGACAGCAAACAGCACGCTCTCTGCCTGGCCCATGTGTTCAGGGCTTGGCTCCTCCGAGCCCAGATGGTCGGCTAGGATGCAAACACTCCAAGCTTGGTGTGTGCTTTCCGCCCCCGCTTTCATGCCTCTGCACACCCTTCACAGCCCCCCAACTTCTCTCTCTTTCTTTTGTCCCTCCCCCGCCCCCCCCAACACCTAAGCAGCCGGAGGATCTGCCCTAGACCACCAGTGTTCCTGGGGCTTCCATATACTATCTCTTGATAGAGTTGGTAAGAAAAGGGAGCACCTGGAGGTAAGAACAGAGACTAAGACAGACAGCACCCCCCACCCACCCCACACACACAAGTACGGGCTCCCCTATGGGGTCTGGACCCTGCCCGCTCACAGCTGCCCGCTGCCCCCAATCAGAATCTTCGCTTCAGGCTCCTAAGCCCTTGGGCTAAGCCCCACCCCTCTCCCAGCACCCTAAAGTTTGGGGGCTGCTTTCAATGGAGAGATTTCCAAGTAGACGTGTGTTGGAGGGACTTCTGCTGACAGCCCCTATTCTGGAAAAACTGGGAAAAGAGGCAGCCACCACCACTGTCTTGGAAGACATCTGCGTAGCTCCCTGGGAGACCTTCTGCCCTTTCCCCCTCCCACCAGCCCAAGCGAACAGGGACCAAGCTTGCTTATTGTCACCTGACGCTGGGCAGCCACTGATCCCATTGGTGGAGCCAGATTGGGTCTGGCTCTCCAGTTCCTTCTCGCCTTCTCTGCCTCTCTCTCCTCCACACGGCTCTGATTCCGCTCTTGCCTCTCCTTGCGCTCGGCTGGGAACGTCGCCTCTCCAGGAGCGGCAGCGCGCTGCGGAGCAGGCAGGGGCTGCCTGCGGGGCATGGAAGAAGCCTCCGCGGCAGCCGCGAAAGGAGCAGGAGGAGCCAGCGAGCGCTGCTGCCTGTGACCCAGGCGGCCTGGGGAGCCCATCCTCACACAGCTCTCTCCCTTCCCTCCCCTCCAGGTCTTCCTCTGCAGAGCCCCGTGGGGCCAGGTGAGTGCCCTTCCTCCCCAGAGCGCCTGCTGTCAACCCTGAGAGGGACTCCGCTGGCCAAGGGCTGGGAGCTGGGGGCACCGGGGTCCTGCCACTGCCTGCAGTGCCCGCCTGGATTGCCAGGGCCCACGACCTTGTCCTCTTTCCCCCTGGGACCTTGGCCAAGGGGTAACAGCTGGATCCGGTCCCCCGGGGCACCACAGTCGGTCACCCCGTGACGATTCTGCTGCAGTCAGCAACGCCAACGGGGACAGCGGAGTGGGGGGCAGCTTTTCCTCTGGCGTGCGGTGGCTTTTCTGGATGGGCACGGGCAAAGGGTGTCCTATCAGTGTGTACACCGCGTATGCATGCTTGTGAGAAGACTGGAGGCTTGCTTGCGTAGATAGTTCTGTCTGCATGTACTCATGTTCATGTGTGGGTTTTGACTGCTGTGTGGCATGCCTGGGAATGTATGTTTCTTGTACATGGGAAGCCCATGTGTCGGGGCACTTATCTGAGTCGCCTGTGGGTGCATGTTGGTGGGGACAGGGTGAAGCAGTGTATTTATGGGGCAGACATGTCCTTTGTCATGCGTGTGGGAGGGCATGTTGGTGGAGGGGTGCTGTGTGGCAGGTGCGACTCGGAGCAGAAGGGGGTGGGTAGGTGGAGCGTGTGGGCAGAGCTCCGTCGGCAGGCAAACCTGTTGGCATGTGAAGGCTCGGGGCTGGCAGAGTGTGGCCGGAGACAAACACAGTTTCAAAGGCTGTGTCTTTGAGCCAAGAGAAGACTTGAGAGCGAGTATCAGAATATGGACAGAGGTTGGTGTGCATGCGAATATCCACGGGTGTGCAAGCAGGCGCATGGGCTGTGCGCCTTGCGTGGAGGTGGCACGCATGCATGTTGGTGCCTGTGGCTTTCTTTTCCACCAAACTACGGCTTTGTGAGAAGATGCGCATGCATGCGTGTGTGTGTGAGCCTGTGGACATAAACACGTGTGGGTTTGTGTGGAGGTGGCAGCCAGTGGAGGGAAAACTGCGGGACAACCTTAAAATGTGGAGGGCGGCGGAGGGTCCCTCAGTGCGCAGGGCAGTGTGTGGGAGCGGGAATGCCTGAGGAGGCGGTGCAGCCTGTGGGTGGCCGTACTTGGTGTGTGCATGTGTGTGTGCGTTCGCATGCGTGCGCCTGCCTGCGTGTGGGTGTGTGAATGCTTGTCTCAGGGTGGATTCGCTCAGGAGTGTGGGTGTTTCTCAGGTGCTGTCTCAACCTGCCTCTCACACCCTGCCCTTCCTCGGTCATCGGGGCTTGGAGCACTGGGGTTCCTGCTTCCCTGGTCCCCCCGCCTTTACTGCCCTCCCAGTGCGCTCACAGCCACTCTCCCAGTCTTGCGTGGGGAGTGGTCTCAGCTCTCCCAGAACCACGGAGGGGAGAGGGTGCCCCAGCTCCAGGACAGCTCTCCAGGAAGCACCGCTGCCCTGCTTCTGGGAGACCACGGAGCGCGGGGCGGGAGTGGGCGCCCCCGCCCTCGGGGTGGGCGTGGGCTGCATCCCCAGCTGGGGGAGGCCTGTGGGGGCGGGAGTGTGTCCATGTGGGGGGTGCAGGTGTGAGTGCGTGTGCCTGTGGGGCATAGAGGTGTCTCCCTGGGGCGCTCCTCGCTGGGAACTCGGGGGGTGGCAGCTCCCCACTGCATTACCCCTGTCCCCATGAATTACAAACTGGTGTGTGGTAGAGTTGCTTCTAGACACCCTGTCCCATTCTGCTTCATTTTGTGGTGGACCCGGTAGCACCCTCATGCTTATTCACCACACGATTCACGAAGCCGCTGGCATTTGGCTGAACCTCACAACAGGCAGCCATGTGCTTCAGGGCGGACAGCTAAGATGTAACAAGGACTCAGGGAACACTCCAGGACAGGTGAGGGCCATCGCCCGTATCCCTTGCCCTGTGCCTGCCACCCAGGCAGCCCGCAGGCTAACTTAGAGGTGCTGGGCTCCAGAGCAGCCTTAATTGACAGGAAAGTGTGGGTTGGAGCTTCTGCAAGCTATAAATAGAAGTACCTGCTTTCGAAGGCACAGGGTACCCTCACCCTTAGTGTCTGGGCGGGGAGAAGAAGAGGGAAGGAGGGAAAAGGAGCTGACATTCCAGAAATGTGAGGTGGGCCAGGACGGGGCTTGAGAAGGGCCGGGGCCTGAGCTCGACGGGGTACTAAGCAGACACCCTGGGAGGAAGTCCAGCCTCCACTCACACTCTTGCCCCAGAGATGGTCCCTTCCTCCCCTGCCACCCAACCCTGTACCGCCTGGTCCCTGAGCTCCAGTGAGCTCAGCCAAAGTCAGAGCCCGAGTCACCACTTCCCGGCTGAGCACAGGTGAGGGCGACGGCGGTGCTCACACCTGGGAGAGCGGCCGGAGAAGGAGTGGGCGGGTGGGCGAAAAGGCCACTGCTTGAAAGAAAGGGACTGAGAAAGAAAAATAAATAGTGGCAAAACCATGTGCACCTATGCATTCACACATGCCACACACGTGACTCACGTGACACACACACACACACACACACAATGGAACACAGCTTAAGGATGAAAGGCTTGAGTGCTCCGGAGTCAGACCGACCAGAGTTCAAATCATTTTCCAGCCGTGTGACCTTTGGCATCATAGTAGCCGCAACCTCAGCTACCTCATCTGTAAAATGGGGGTAATAATACTGCCCACCTATTGTGAGCTCACATGAGATGATGTTTGTGAAACGATCGGCACATAGTCAGCCTGTAATAGCTGTCAAGGGTAAAGCCAACTATTTAAAAGAGTCAAGTGGCAAAGGATGTGCTGAAAGGGAAAGAAAGATAGTGGAGAAGTCAAAGGTGGGAGAAGGTCTGGGGCATGAGCTGCCCCTCCACCCCATGGACCCTCATGCGGCTCTGTGGCGCTTGCACCCCCAGCCCTGCTGAGCCGCCCCAGCGAGAAGGGAGGCCTGACCCCAGCGCCCCGGGCCCTGGCCTCTTGGCTGCTGGCGCCCCCTCCTGCTGCTCCCTCCCACCGGTCTCCTCGGCGGGTGCTTCCTGGCTCTCCTGCGTCCCACACGGTTCTCTCTGCCCCCACTCCTTTCTCTTTCCACGCCTACTGGCTGAGGGCCCCCTCCTTGGCTCCATCTGCTGCAAATCTGTCCCGCCTGGCGTTTGCAGCTTTCCCACTGCCTCTGCCACCTGTCAGGTGCCGTCTGTTCTGTAGACCCCTCCCAGGAAAGCCAAGCGTCCCCGGGGGAGGGGTGCCCCATCCCACCTTCGTTCCCACGCCTCCAGTCTTCCCTGTGCAATCTTTCCACCGGTTTTGATGAGGCAGGTACAGTCAATGGCTCCTCAAGGTTCCATCTGGCAAGGGATGTTGGGAGCAAGACGCTCCAGAAGACTCCATGATGGGGAGGGAGGTGCTGATTCTCCCTCTCCTCTTCGTCCCCACAGGAGCCAAACCGAAGGGGACCATGGAGCTGCTGTCCACGCCCCACAGCATCGAGGTGAACAACATCACCTGCGACTCCTTCCGCATCTCCTGGGCCATGGAGAACAGTGACCTGGAGAGGGTCACTCATTACTTCATCGACCTCAACAAGAAGGAGAATAAGAACTCCAACAAGTTCAAGCACCGGGTGAGTGAGGGAGCCCCGAGCAGTCTTCCCCGCCACTGCTCCTGAAGGCGGCCGGCGAACGTGCGCCAGGAGGTGACAGCGGGGTGTCGGAGAGGCCTGGCTCCAACCCAGGATCCTCTTACTGTGCGATCTGGGTGGAGTTACTCAGCCTCTCTGAGCCTGAGTTCCTTCGCTTGCAAAAAGGGAATCCAGCCCCTGTAGGCTTGTCAGAGGCTTCTGTGGGGTAACGTTTGTGTGGTGTTTGGCTCGGGGCCCGGCACACAGCGAATACCGTTATCGGGACGAGGGCGTCAGAGGGGCGGGAAAACCCAGGGCGGGGCCGTGACAGCACACCTAGGGCTGCCGTGTTGACCGGGTGGGTGACGTGGGCCATGGGCAGGGTGCAGCGCTTTGCTGGGTCCTCCAGGCCCCCGGGCCTCACCCTCCCCCGGCCCCCTGGCCCTCTGGCCTGTTTGCTAGGTTGAGAAAATGAATGCGAGAGAGTCCCTGGCTGGCTGGAGTGTCCTTTCCCTCGGCTAAAGCTGGTGTGGGGGCGGGCGGGGGGAAGGCTCCCATCTTCCAAGCTGGCAGAAAGGCAGGGGGAGAGTGAGGTGGGAAGAAGCCGGTTCCCACGACGACGGCACCATGTGGGTTACTCGCCCTCTCTCTCTTTGGATCCAGCTCCCCTGATCTGGGTGTCTTTTGGCAGGCCAGTTGCCACGGTGATGTGAATGTTCAACACCACCCCCTTAACCTCCTCCCAAAAGAATAAGGCATATTTTCCCTTCCTCCCTGGCTTCTCAGCATTGGCCGTTGCCGTGGAGACGGCACTGCAGTGCGCAGAGCTCTCGATGTCTCCCTCGAAAACTGGGGTCTCGCTGCCCTCAGTTTGGCGGGCCTCCACCCCCCTGGCCTTTCTCCTCAGTTCCCAAGAGAGCGGGCGTCAGAGAGCTGGGCGGGGCGCAGGCTGGGGGCGCCCGGCAGCCTTGCCAAGGGCCTCTGCTTGCTTCTGGGGGAAAATGGCGGCCGGGACGCCACGCCTTGCATCGCTGAGGCCCTGGCCCGCTCGGGAGGCCCGGGGCCACCTGGGCAGCAGGGGCCTGCGGGAGGGCTGAGATTGGTGTGACCCCCCAGTGTGGCTGACTCTTGGCTCTTGGTCTGCACCCCATGTCTCAGGATGTCCCCACCAAGCTTGTGGCCAAGGCCGTGCCCCTGCCCATGACGGTGAGAGGCCACTGGTTCCTGAGCCCCCGCACGGAGTACAGCGTGGCGGTGCAGACCGCCGTGAAGCAGAGCGACGGGGAGTACCTGGTGTCCGGCTGGAGCGAGACGGTCGAGTTCTGCACTGGGGGTGAGGCCCCGCCCCCGCCGCTCTCGTGCATGTGGTTTTGTCATGGTCAGGAGGGGGCTTCATCCCGACACGGCAGACACCGTGACCGCTGCCACATGCCAGCGCCAGGCTGAGGCCACCAGGGAGACACGGGTCCATGAGACCCACCCCTGCCCCGCCAAAGCCTGCAGACTGGTGACGGCATCGCTTCCGTATCGGGATGGAGTCACCTTTCTGGCTTGGGGCAACCATGCTTTTGAATTGGGGTAAAGTGCACAGAACACAAAAGTTACCATCGTCACCATTTTTAAGTGTGCGGTCCAGTGGCATTAAGTGCATCCACGTTGGTTTGTATGTAGCTTTTCATCTTCCCAAACTGAGACCCCATAGGCATTAAACAACAGCTCCTCCGCCCCTCACTGCAGCCCCCCAGGCAACCACCACTCCATTTCCCGCTCTGTGAATTCCCACTCCTGGTACCTTATGGGAGGGAAATCACGCACTATTTGTCCCTCTGTGACTGGCTTACTCACTTAGCATCATGTCCTTGAGGTTCATCCATGTTGTAGTTTGTGTCAGGGTTTCCTTCCTTCTTAAGAAGGAATAACATAGCACATCATGTGGCTGGATTGCATGTTGTTTACTGATCGTTGGTGGATGGACGGCTCGTGGAGCAATCCCATTTTGCCTGTCTTGGGCCTCCATGTAGCCTGGGAAAACGATCCTTACTCAGTGGTCCCGCCAACGCTCTTGGCTTAGAAATTCCAGCGCGAGCCCATGGAGCACCAGGCTCACGTGTACTTTGTCGCCAATGATCCAGGTTCTGTCCCCGCGACAGTCCCTTTTCTTAGTGTCCATGGTGAGAACTGCCCCAGATCTTCCTCTGTCACAAGGAAGGGGCAGGGTACATTCTTAGCCCGGGGGCCTCCGAGACTGCTGGCTCCACCCTCTGCCGAGGTCTGTGCCCTTGGCCGCGCCCTTGACCTGCCGTTCTCTTCTGAGTGGCTCATGTTCCCCGCTCAGCCGCACACCCCGCCCTCTGAAGGTGCTCCCTCTCCCTGTGAGGAAAGCCTCTGAGTTCACCCCAGAACTGCACATGCAGTGGGACGTTACTTCCAGCAGGGGAGCTGGGGGTGACTGCATTCCAGGCCACATTCCTCTTGCCTAACCCAGCATCCTGGCCAGGGTCGCATCAGCAGGGAGGAAAGGGCATCTCTTTCTGATTTGCACAAAGGCGCTGTCTCTGCCGGCAGCAGCCCTGCCTGGGCCTCTGGCCCCAGCCCTGGGGAGGGTCCAATTTCACTACCCTGTTTCCAGGCTTCTCGGCTTTTCCTGGGATGCTGAAGTGCAGCCATCGCCCCAGACCTGGTCGGCCCAAACCCTCGCCTCAGTTAGAGGACTGAGCCCCCGCCTGTGATGACAGCTGGCGTCCCCGAGGGTGGTGTGGGCAGCCTCTAGCCTGGTGGGTGTGAAGGCTCTCCCTGAAGGACCTCAACATCTCCCCCTCTCAGTCCTTCTCTTGCCTGCTGGTCCTCCTCACACACGAGGACGAGGACGAGGACAGCCTGGGGTTACAGCCCCAGGGACCTGGCGTGATTGTATAATCACAATCAGCCCTGCCCTTGTCTGAGGCAGAGAATCCCTAGCCTCCGGCACGGGGGATGCAGAGGTGATGAGGACGGACAGCGTCCAGCTGGCCCGTTCCCATGTGGTCCGAGCTGCTGTGGACGTGTGGTGTCCCCTGCAGCTCCGAGCACAGAGGTGGGCGAGGGAGGGGAGTGGCTGCGACCCCTGCCTAGCCCTTGGCTCACCCGCCTGCTCTCTTGCAGATTATGCCAAGGAGCACCTGGCGCAGCTGCAGGAGAAGGCCGAGCAGATCGCGGGTCGCATGCTGCGCTTCTCCGTCTTCTACCGCAACCACCACAAGGAGTACTTCCAGCACGCCAGGTGCGCCAGGCCTGCACGCCCGCCAGGTCCCGCCTGCCTCCCCCGGCTCTGCCTCCGCGGCCGCCCAGGCTGTTCGACGTCGCCCCAGCCTCCCGTCACAGGCTGCGGGATCGCGCTCCCGGGGAGGACAGGCTCTCCGGGTGGGGCTGCCTGGAGTTCCTGGGCGGGTGAGGTCCCGCTGGGATCCTCCCCGGTGGAGTTCCTGTCACGGGTTCCAAAGTGGCAGGCCAGCCCTCCGTCCAGCTCAGGGCCTGGGTCCCAAGGGGCGAGCGGGAGCAGGGTGCAGAGTGTGAGCAGATTCTGAGCAAGGAGGGTGTGGTCTTCACACCATCTGCTGCGGGGAGCCCGGGGGCTCCAGGGTGAGCCTCAGGCAGCCCTTAGCGGGGTGCCGAGGGGTCGTTGAAGAACTCGGAGGATGGAGCTTGGTGGACCTCACCTATCATTCAACCTGAGCAGCTTCAGTTTTATTGCCTACGGCCCACCTTTGTAATTCCCTTTAGGAAGAAAGAGGGGTTCCCCACCCAAACGTTCTTGATCCAGTTACTGGCGTCATGCAACACCCTCAGCCGACACATGGGGAGCCTGAGACCCAGAGGACCATCAAGTCACTAGTCACTTGGGACAGCCAGGGCCAGGCAAGAGGGAGGCTGGGTCAGGGGCTGCCCACCCCCCCCAGGGCAGCTGACGCTGCTCCAAGCGCACGGCCTTCTAAGGCTGGGCCAGGGCAAGCCACCGCCAGCACTGTCTTTGTCATTGCGTCACGTTGACCCTACCCCAGGGCAGCGGGGGCCTGGAGGTCTTTGGTGGTAGCACTGAAGAGGAGAGGCAGTGAGCTGAGTGGTGAGGGCACTGGCCCAGTCCGGTTCCTCTGTCAGGAAGCAAGAAAGACACAGAGAGCACCCATGTGTGCCAGGGGAGAAGGATGGGGAAAGGCAGGTCCCCCCTTGAAAACCTCAGAGTCTATTGGAGGACCGTCCTGGCAGATGGAATGCAGCGGGTGTGTGTGACCGTCGAGTAGACTTCAGTGTCCCGCACGTACGTAGTGGGCAGTCAAAATGCTGTTGTGTGCCACTGCCTGATGTCCCTGCAAGGCTTTGGAGGGGAAAGGACACCTCTGCCGGGCCTTGAAGGAGGGAGAGAGTTTGCCAGGCCAGGTGGAGGAAGGCGGGGATGCAGGTGCCGCGGGTGCAGAGGCAGGAGAGAGCTGGGGCGGGGCTCCCACGAGGCCGGAGGGAGTCACCCGTGGGCGTGGGGGTGGTAGGAGGTGGAGCCAGAAAGACCAGATTGCGACGCCTTGCTTGTCACTCAAGCTCCCCCAGGGTTTTGTGCTGGGGAACAGCAGGCTCAGACCTCTCCCCGGCAAAAGAGTGGGCCGGATCAGCCTATCTCCAGGGCCCTCCCTGCTCTTGCATTCTGGAATGTACTATTTGTGACGGGCGGAGGCGGCGGCTGGTGGGAGAGCTGGGAGCTGGGCTGGCTCCCTCCTCACCAGACGCAGCAGCCAAGCCTCAGCCCAGCTAACCGGCGGCATTTTCTCTTCCCTCTGGCATTGTCCCCGGGGTGGGCAGGACCCACTGCGGGAACATGCTGCAGCCCTACCTGAAGGACAACAGCGGCAGCCACGGCTCCCCGACCAGCGGCATGCTCCACGGAGTCTTCTTCAGCTGCAACACGGAGTTCAACACAGGCCAGCCCCCGCAGGACTCCCCCTACGGCCGCTGGCGCTTCCAGATCCCCGCCCAGCGCCTTTTCAACCCCAGCACCAACCTCTACTTTGCGGACTTCTACTGTATGTACACAGCCTACCACTACGCCATCCTGGTGCTGGCCCCCAAGGGCTCGCTGGGGGACCGCTTCTGCCGAGACCGCTTGCCCCTTCTGGACATTGCCTGCAACAAGTTCCTGACCTGCAGCGTGGAGGATGGGGAGCTGGTCTTCCGCCACGCGCAGGACCTCATCCTGGAAATCATCTACACCGAGCCCGTCGACCTGTCCCTGGGCACCCTGGGGGAGATCAGCGGCCACCAGCTCATGAGTTTGTCCACTGCCGACGCCAAGAAAGACCCCAGCTGCAAGACCTGCAACATCAGCGTGGGCCGCTAGGGACTCCGGGGAGCCGGGGGGGCTGGGGAGAAGTGACCAGCAGGGTGGTGACGGGCGACATAAGTTCAGGGAGCTGGCTTTCTCTCCTCTGCCCCCCTGCCCCCTCCATGCCACCAGTTCCCCCCTCCCCCACCCCTTGGCACTAGAGGCAACAGAGGGTGGTCCCCTTGGCAGGCATGGCCCACCCACGCCTGGTAGACTGGGAGAGGCTCTTAGCTTCAGCGGGTTGGTGGGGGGTTGGACTTCTGGAGACTCCCCTTTCCTCTGGGTCCCCAGTCTGGCTATTTCTGCTTCATCCAGGCCCCCATCTCCCAGGGGCTGTGGCCTCTGGGCTCTCCCGGGGAAGCCTCTCCAGACTGCAGCCCGTGCGCAGGCTGCCTGCGTCCGTAGGGGACTCAGAGAGCTGTGGGGTGCTCTTCCTCAGCTCATGTGCCCCACTCAGGACCGCCACAGGATGCCCCTCCCTGCCCAGCTGGGCCTGGGGGCTTCCCACCCCAGACCTGGCCCTTCCCTGCTATAAATAGCCTCCTGCACTGCTGTGACTCCCTGTCCCCCCGGCGCCTCCTTCTGCTTAGGAGAGCTGTCCCCCTTCTCACCTGCGCTCTAGAAAGGGGCCCTCTTTCCTCCTGGCTTCGGAGCATCCAGGCTGTTCGAGTTTTCCCTTGCTCTGAAGATGATGTAGACCCCAGAGGACCTTCTCCGCTGCTCAGAGCACTGAGGCCTGGCATGGCAGCCACTGGGGTCGAGGAGGGGGAAGAGACCCCTGAGACCCAGAGGGACCCCTTTCTCAGCCGGGAGTGGGCTGCCTCCCGCCCGAGGGGACCTGGCGTGGAACCAGGTCCGAGGGCTTTCCCGCCGAGCCCGGGCACCCCCTGGCCGTGCAGTGTGCTCGCCCCCCCTGCCGCCGGGCTGTGACTGCACGGTGCCTGCGAGTGACCCGGAATGCGGCCCTCCTGCCACCCCACCTGTCGCCCCCGCCCGCCGGCGCCATCTGCACTCCCCCTCGAGCCTGTGGACGGAGCGTCTCTTCCCCGGGGAGCTCCCATTGAAGCCTTTGCTGGGCCTAACAGTGTTTTTACCTATTTCCTACTTTTGTACGGGTCACCAGGGTGGACAGGGCAGGCCTCCCAAGGCGAGCGGACCAGGTGGGGTGACAAAGCGAGGCATGGCCGGAGGCGACTGTCTGTCTGGGGATGAGGGCGGTGATGTCAGGCGGAGGAGAACAGCCTCTGCAGTGACAGCCAGATTTCTGTGACGAGGGACAGAAGGGGCTGGCAGGCCAACAAGGCCATATCTCGGTAAGGGGCAGGCGGGACAGCTGGTCGCCTCTTCTGTAGCCGCAGGGAGTGGTGTGATCTGCTGTCTCTGTGGCACGGAACAGGTCTGGGGGCCCTGGGAGAGGCCTGGAGAAAGAGAGGACGTGGCCCTCAGGCCCTCCCCCCTCTGCTGGCAGCATTGCGGAGGGGATGGGTCGCTGCCCTCCCCTGCCCCGTGTCTGGCCCCGTGTCTGCCCCCGGCTGGGGCGCGCCTGCCTGCGCTGTGCTTGCGATGTGTACCAATAAACCACCACGGCCTGAGAGTCTCGCCTCTCCTTGGGCTCTGGGACTGCGCGCAGGCAAATCAGACCATCGCAGGGGCTCACGTGGGGATGCGTCCAGGATGGGCCGCCAGGAATTGTGTCCAAATCTTGCTGCGAGGTGCAGGGCTCGGGACGCGGAGCCACATCTCCAGCTCAGAAGGGATTTTGGGGGCCATTTGGAGCTACCCTGCACTTTGCAGGGAAACTGGGGGCTCTGAGGAGAGAGTCTGTAGCAACCTGGAGGCATAACCAAGGTCCCTAGGCCCCTCATCTGGAGCCCTTCCCACTGCAGCGTCAGACCCAGGTGGCCCTGTCCCCTCCCCAGCAAGGCTCCCCTGGCAGGTCTGAGTCACCTCTGTGTCTATTATTATGGACTTATTAAAAGGATCCTCTGCTGGAGTGGAGAGGCTCCAGAAAAGCTCAAGTCACCTCCCTGACACTGCCTGGCTCAGGACCAATGAGCATGTGTCCCCGGGAGCTGGGGCGCAGCCTCCCAGGGTAAGGGAGGAGAGTGAAGGGCAAAGACCACTTCCGGGGGGCCTCCTACGCGCCAGGCATCACACCAGGTGCTTTCACACGTCAGCTCCTTCAGTCTTCACATCGGCTCGGCACTGCAGTCACGTTTAACAGGTGGAGAAACGGAGGCACAAAGCAATGGAAAGGCTTGCCCATGGCTTACAGTCAGCAGGCGACCGTGGCCAGGATCTGAGTCAGGAGCTGGCGTCTTCCCATTTCACTGCCCTGTGTCCCCTAGTGTGTGCCAGGCCCACCCGACACAGTGAGACATGCAAGGCCCGTCTCAGACACAGTGACCCTCTCGAGGGTCTCCTCCAGCTGGCCAAGGCGCCTCCCTGAAAAACACCAGGGGGCGCCGTGGAGTCGCGATTGCCCAAGAGGCTTATTTAAAGGGGCTGGGCAGCAGTGGGAGTCCAGAATCCCCAGGACAGGGAGTGACCACCAGGGTCTAGCCTTTCACCTCTGAGCTGGACCCCTGCCTCCCGCCACCCGCTGAGGGCTTTCCAGACTCCTCCAGAGGGGAGGCTTCAGTCTTCCCTTGTGGACCCTTCTGGGTTTCTCAGGAGGAGAGGTTGGCCCCAGGGCCTCCCTCACGGGAGATGGAGGCAGCCAGCTGAGGCAGGGCGGACGGGGCTGGAGGGCTCGCGTGCGGGTCTCCCCCAGAGAGCCTGCTCCCCCTTCCTCGCCGCAGATGGCCGCTCTCTGGCACACGCCTGTGCGGGGCTGCTGGGGCGCCCAGCAGACCAAGCCAGGTCCGGGCATCGGGTGGCGTCTGCCCTGGGGTTCCGCCTGGCCCGTTGCCCCTCTGGTGGAAGGAGAGAGGTCTGGGTGGGAACACACACACATGTGCACGTGTGCATTCTCACACAGCCTCCTTGGGCTAGATTTAGCGGACAGCCTCAGTAGCCACAGAGCTGAAGGGCGAGGGAAAACCTCGGGCTGCCGCGGCCACTGTAGAGAGCGGGCCCCCGAGTTAGCCCTGCCCCGGAGCGGGTAGGGAAGGAAAATGCAGCAGCGGCCACCAAGGGGCACCCTTGAGTTACAGGTGGGTGCTCTGCTGTGCAGGCACAGACACGCAGACACAGCCAGCACACACGTAGCCACATGCACTGATGTCCCAGCTCTCTCTCTCTCCCCACCACCATCCCCCCGGCCCAGGCGCCCACTTCCTTGCCCATTCCCCTCCTCCTGGGCTGGAAACTTTCTTTGAATCCTGGGTGGATGGCAGCCCCCACCCCACAGCGGGAGGAGAGGGGCCCGGTCCGAGAACCTTCACAGTTTCATCTGGCTTCAGTGTGTATCTCTTCTCCATGCTGGCAAGAGAGGTGGCTGGGGTCCCAAGGAAAGGGACAAGAAGGGGACCTTTCCCCAAAATGGAGGGAGGCCTTCAGGAAGCTGAGCTGAGGTGATTGGCCATAAAACAGCTTGGCCACAGCATCTGGAGGAGATTAGAACCAGATGTTCCTGGGACGGGGGAGGGGGAAGGTGTGGGCTGGGAGGGGGCTGGAGCAGGAGAGGCAGGCGGCCCTCGGGAGGCTGGGTGAGGGGCCTCGCCGCTCTCTGGGGAAGGCATCTGGCCACCCTCTGCCCTGCTCCCCGAGTCAGGCACTACTATCTTTGCAAACTGGAGCAGCAAATCTTTTCACAGATTCTAGAGGCAGCCCTGTGTGTAGGGACAGTCAAGCACAGGGTGGTGACTTGGGAGGTGCCCAGAAAGGCTACCAGCCAGCCAGAAATCCGTCCCCTGCTCTGCAAGCCCCTCCCTGCTGTGGGTTAGGCATTGTCCTCTCTGGCAGTAGTCCCCTGCTGAGCTCCTGACGCCTGACTGCAAACTTGTGTGCCCAGAAGTTGCCTTTTTGCCATAGGAAGGAGCAGTCCAGGAGCTGGGAAATGGTCCGGCAGAGGAAAGGAAAAGGAGGCCCGTTCTCGGAGAGCCTCCTGTTCGCCGGCAGTGGGACAGATCTCTTCGAAGGGTATCTCGTCCTTCGTCAGAACCCTGTGAGCTGTCATTGCCCTATGTGTCTAGATAAACTGAGGTTCAGCGTGGTGAAATGACTCACCCTGGGGCACATGCCACCAAATGGTAGCGCTTGTGTTTGCATTCATACTTGTTAGGGGGAAGGGAAGGGAATCAGAAAGAAAAGGAGCGAGGGGCGGGGCAGGGCATCAGCTTCCCTTCTTCTACAGCTGAGCCAACAGCTGCCCTGCAAGCCACCACAGCTGCTGAGGATCCCAGCGGCTTCAGTAGCCCGGCCAGCCCTCTGGCCGCTGGAGACGGGATGCTGGCGTTTCTCCTTGCCTGTGGCAGGAAGGGCTGCTGGGCAAAGACACCAGGCTCAGGGAGCAGAGGCCCGGGGAGGGGCAGCTGGCCAGCGTCACAGGGCCAAGCATGGCAAAGCCAGGTCCTCTGGCTGCCAGGCTGGTGCTGTCATTCCATCCTCCCTGGGCTACAGAGGTGCTCCCAGAGGGAGGGAGCAGAAGCTCCAGGAGGAGCGGTTATCTGAACCCGCTTACCAGGAGTGGGGCACAGCCTGGGGCAGGCCCGTCCTAGCTCTTCCACTGCTGGCTGTGCACTCAGGACCCGGGGAAGCCGGGGGGGCCTCTGGGGCTCGGAGACAGTGGAGGAGCGAGGGCGCAAGGGCGCCTCCCTCTGACGCAGACCCTCCTGAGCCGACGGGCAGCTGCACTGGGGCTGTTCTACTGTGGGACCTGAAGCAGCCAGGAGGTGAGGGTGGGCTGGGCCCTGAGAACACATTAAAAGTTCTGGAATATGGATCAGTGGCCTGCAGCCAGCTCCTAAGTAGCCTCCGGCACCTCTGCTGATGGGCCCAGGGAAGACTGGGGGAGCCTGCCAGCCTGGGTCCCCGACTCGGTACAGGGGTCCGAATCCATGGTGGTGGTGGTGGTGGTGTTGGGACAGGTGCCCAGGGCAGCTGCATGGGACAGTCCTGAGCCGCCTCCGGCTGTGGTATTTATTCACAGAGGCCCTGTTCGAGGCGAGAACCAGCTACTCTCTGTGGGCGGAAGCCCCAGTCTAGGCAGGGTCATGGTCCTGGTTCCTTCTGGACTTGTGACTTGTGAACTGGGAGCGTGGCCCTCCAAGCGAGGGCTGGGGCGAGCTGTGACCACGGACTACAAATGCGCCGTGGAGGAGCTGGCGCCAAGTTGGTTGGCGAAGTGCCTGGGTGAGATGCCCAGGCGGTTCCGACAGTTTGGGGGCCTCGCCGTTCTGCTCAGGGCCCTCCAGGCTGTCCTGAGCAGCCCAGTCAGAGGAGCTGGGGGCATGGAGGGATGGCCGGGGCATCACAGCCTATGGCCTCACTGGAGCAATAAGCAGTGACCCCTCCAGTCATCACCCACTGCCTCGCAGGGTTCAAGGCCTCGCCTCGGTCAGGACTGGAAGACAGGGCTGCAGCCCAACCAGGGGAGGGGGTTCTGCATGCAAATCAGATACTAGCTCTGTGTCTGCTTCCCACTCCTGCTTCCTGCTTAAAGGGCCATCGGGCCTGCACCGTGACGCACCGCTTCCTGGGGGTGGGTCCCCACAGAGTCCCGACAACCCCTGGCACACCTGCCTGGCTATGGGGAGGAGTGGGCGCCGGTAAAGCACTATGGCCCCACCAAAGGCTCCCAGGGAGCCCTGGGGCTTGGAGCAGGCCACCGTTCTCGCTGGACTATGGAAGTGGCCAGCCCAGCCACAAGAACCTGGGTTCTTCCGTGACCTTCTTTCCTTGTGAGATCCCTGCAGAGGAAAGGCAGAGAGAGGCTCTCTCGAGGGGAAGGAGCAGGAATGTGGCTTCTCTCCTCCTGGCCCCGCGGAGACGGGGCTGAGCCTCCGGCTGGCTGGGCGGGAGGGGGCCGTGGCAGGACGGAGGAAGCCAGACAAGACGCAACCTTGGGTCGCCTTGGGAGAGGGGGACAGAGCCGGAATGTTTGCTCAGCGTCTGGCTCTTGTCTCCATGACAAGAGAAGACCCACGGGGACCAGCACTTGGTGCCTGACCTTCAGGAAGACAGACACTGGGGCCAGTGAGCGGGTCTGCCCCGGCTGACGCCAGCTTTCTTGCTCCCGGTGTGGTCCCGTGGCTGGACACCCTTGCAGCCCACCCACCCTGTCCTTAGACGCAGAGACAGGAGACCCCAGATGTGCACGCACACACCTGTCCTCTTTTACATACCTCTTCCCTCCCCACCAAAGAGCCTTTCACAGAATGGCCCACCCATCCCGTTGTGTGCGTGTGGCGGGGGGGGGGGAGGGCTGTGCAGTGTGTGCCTGAGTGTGAAATCACACCCTCAGGGGTCCTGAACCGGAAGGGAAGAAGGGCAGCCAATGACCCAGGTGTTCTGGCTATGGGCCACTCCAGACACAGCAAGCCTGCACATCTGCCACGAAACCGCAGCCCCCCAACCCTGTCCCAGACAGCCTCTGGCACAGGACGATGGCTGTAACACATTCGGTTTATTGGCTGGGATGCCCTGGTGTGGCTGACCTGCCACTGGGCGAGAGAAGCCCTGTCTCATTCCCCACCCTCCCCTCCCCTCCCCACCGTGGCTCCTGTGGACCACGTACAGATACTCACGCCCCACGAAACAGCGGGAAGGTGGGGAGGTTAGAATAAAACAGAGCGAGGCCAGGGAAGGGCTGGAACACGTATATTACAACGGAGCTGCGCACCAGCTGTACACAATCCATGTGTAGCGGTGGGCAGGAAAGGCGGGAGGTCCGCTGACAGGCCACTCCCCACCGGCCGGTCCCCGCGGGGGAATGGCTGCTTCAAGTGTCTCGGTGAGGGCTCTGGCTCCCTGGCCCTGGCCCCTCGCTCTGGAGGGGGTGAGGGTGGAAGGGGCCCGGGGAAGTGGCTCCTGAAGGAGTCCAAGCCCCTGCCTCCTCAGGGCAGCCTCGCCTGGACCTCTGGGGGCGGGGGCGGGGTGCCCGCCGCCTGCCTGCCCCCACTGTCCGGTCCAAGTGACGGAGGGCAGCAGGCCCCGTGTCGCCGCCAATGTGCGAGGGCGGAGGTTACTTCTTGCTGTGCAGTGTGTCCTGGAACTTGGTGCTGGTGTAGCGCAGGTGGAAGCCTTTTTTGGTGATGGTGTCGTCAGAGTGGAATCTCACCAGGACAGAGTCTCCCGCCGAGTACACCTCCTCAGGAGGCTGACAGGGGAAAGGGATGTGAGAGCCTGAGGGCCACGCCAGGCTACCGCCTTCCCTCCCTAGGGTCCCCTGCTCTAAGGAGGGCGGCTCGCTTTCACTAGGTGCCCCACCCCCTGAAGCAGGACGTTCGTTTGTTCGATGGGGCGCCCAGAGTGGGGAGGAGGCAGGGGCAGAGGAGCTTCAGTCCCAAGAAAACTCCATTCTCAACCGGGCTCTGCTGCTCACTAGTTGTGAAGTTCAGGCAAGGTGCTGTCTTTCTGGACCTTGCTTCTCTCCGGGGCAAACAGGACTAAAGGCGACCTGCTCTCCAGGCCGAGGGCTGGGGGAGGGTCCTGCAGGAGGCAGGCTCTCTGCGTGGCTGCCTTCCACCTGTCCCAGCCATCTCGGACGGGACTGGACAGCCAGGTCCCCCAGACCAGGACTTGGTCCCCCCTCCTGGCCTCCCCCACGTCTGGCCGTCCTCACCTCCAGGGGACGCCCCTCCCCCGGCTCCTGCAAGCCCTTCCTCACCTCTGCGCCCAGGCCCTTGGAGTGACAGCCACCTGTAAAGCACCCACACACGGATGCCCTGGCCCTCAGGGTGTGGAAGGGTCATTTCCAAGAACCTTGGGGATATTCCCAGCACACACGCCAGAAGGCCTGATGAGACTGGGTTCCTTCCCCAGGTCCCCTCCTATTAGTTCCAGTCTTCCGGAAGTATCTGGAAGAAGCCACCTGGGACACCCGAATGCGCCAGATCAAGGGAGTTGCCAAGGGCAGAGTGGGGAGGGGGGCATGCCAGCTTGGCGCCCAGGGGACTCCAGAGCCACAGAGCAGGGCAGGCAAGGGGGCTGTGTGCCTCGCTTCCGCCTGCTCCCCGCCTCGCACCTGCCCAGCCCTTGCCATTCAGCAGACTGAAGCTCTGCTCCTAGGGGAGAGTCGCCACAGGGCTGGGTCCAGCAGCGGCGGCAGCCTCTGGGAACCTCTACCCTCCCGGGCGCCCAGGCCGCCCGGAGCACCACCATTAGGGGGGTGGGGACCGGGAGGCGATGTGAGGAGGGCACATCTGGGTAAGCGCACAAGCATGAACACAAGTGCAAAAGTGTGTGTCTGTGTTGGGAGGGTGTGGGGGTGGGAGGGGAAGGCAGCATTTTCTGAAGGAGGACAAGATTTAAAATAGAAATAAAAAAGAGAAGCCACAAGCTCTAACTAGGAGGAAAACAGAGCCACCTTTGAGGTTTTCCTGCAGCCTTAGTTAAAACCCTGTCAGGCACACTCCTCTGAAAGGCCCGGAAGCCATGCTCAGGGCCTGCTCGGACAGCAGCGCCTCGGCCTGGGGGCCGCTGGCCTCTCCCCGAGGAGGGAAGCTGGCCGGGGAGGGAGGAGCGTGTGTTGTGGGTCAGCCAGAACGGCTGGTTGGTGCAGCTCAGCTTAAGGCGCTGGTCCTCGACTCTGGCCCCGGCGCCCACTCTGGGCCCAGGTGAGCCACGCTGGGGGCTGGGGCAGGAGAGTGGGGCAGGGCAGAGGGCGCTCCATCCTCCTCCGGCTGCCAGCTACCCTGGAGGCCCAACCTAACAGGTGGTGGGCAGGCCTGCGGCAGGGCAGGGCCCATCCCAGAAACCTCTGTTTTGCCTGAAAAGGGCCGGTTTTCCTGGGTGGGACAGCCCAGGGCAGGACAGGCCTCTGTGAGCAGCCCCCAGGCCTGAGCTGCCGCCCACCGCACCAGCATCCTATGCCTGCATGGGTGCCGGGCGTGGATCGGGGTGAAGAGGAGGGGAGACGGGGGCCTCACCCCTGAGCCGCAGTAGCGCCCCAGTCTGGGAGCCGTGCTGTCGTAGCCGTCAAAGAGCTCCATGTAGTCGTAGCCACAGTCAGTCTCCTCTTCCACCTCGAAGGTCTGGAACACCAGCTCCACCCCGTAGCCTTCCTCGGCCACGATGACCCACTCGCAGTCCACCCCCCCGGGGTAGTTGTTGTCACCAAACTGGGCGTGGGAGTAGAGGTCCTTGGACTTCACCTCAGCTCGCACTTGGCCTCCACACTCTGTGGGGATGAGACGGGGCGTCACTCCCTGAGCGTGGCCGCGGGCCGGCGCTGTGCCTCACCACACGGGCCTTCCTGGCTGGCTGGAGGCCCTGGGAGAGGCTGCGTGGCCAGGGAGGGCTGGGTTTGGGCCTGGCCCAGGACTTGGCCCAGAACACATGCGCGGCTGCTGGGCCTCTGGACAGAGGCCCACGGAGGCCGGACGCAGGGGAGGGGGCGGCTCCCAGCAGAAGCTCGGATGAGGGCACGCTTGTTGAAAGGGGACGCGGCTAATTTGCTCCGGCTGATGGCTGTCACGGAAGAATGCGGGCCCCGCGCGGCCAGAGATTCCATTCTTGACAGAGCAGATGTACATCCAGACTTTATGCAAAGAGTCCTGATTTTTAAATGTTGGCTCACATTTTTTAAAAACACAGTGTGGGCCAAACCCAGCAGGTCTGAGGGCCAGATGGAGTTCCGGGCCTCCAGTGACCCTGTGCTGGGAGGGGAACAAGAACAGGCAGGGCAAGTCCCTCAGCAGCGGCCCTCCTCCCGATGATGTCCTCTGGCCTCTAGGACACCTGGGCTCACCCTGCCCTGGAGGGGTGGGGTGGGGGTGGGGACTGGGCAGGGACTGAGTCGAAAAAGTGCCGAGAGTGCCAAGGGAAAACTGTAAACACATCAACTCTGAGAGTCCCCAGCAGAGCCACAAGGAGCCTGCGAAACCCCCGTGACACCTTGGGTCTGATGGGCGGGCCAGGCCTCCCAGGACGGACCTGCAGCCTTTTTCTGCAGCCCAGTGTTCCCGCTTCTCGGCTGGCCTCACACATCCATTGCTCTGGCCGACCCGAGGGATCTGCGAGCACCTGTTACACTCAGAGCTGTCCTGGGGCAGGGGCTGAGCTGGGGCTCCTCCCCCTGTTGGAATGACCCCACCAGTCACACCCAGAGCCTGGCCCTCCTCGTGTTTGTCTCCTGCTTAATTATCTGTGCAGGTCCTGTCTCTCTCCTGCCCTGTGCGTTCCGGGGTGAGCGGGGTGAAGGGCTCAGGCCAGAGGAAGGGTCATTTGCCCCGACTGGCTTCTTGCACAGGACCAGAGCTCAGCAAATGGTTGTTGAATAAACAAACAAATGAACAGAACACAAAATAAGCTGCTCAAGGGCTGAGATGTTTGTCTGTGTCATACATTTTGTGACCTGCACTTAGGACGCTGCCTAGTACATGTTACGTGTTAGTAAACAGGCATCAAATGAATGAAGAGTGAGTTTTGGGGACAGTCAAGTGTCCTGGCACTGGGAACCCTGGGGATTCCTTACCCCGTCGTCACTGTCCCCTGAAGGGCCACCTCCACAGCCCCTCATCAGGACCTGCCCTCGCTGGCCCAGGAGGCTCCTCTCCGCTCTCCCGGCCCTGCCCTCGGCACACACCATCTCTGCAGCCGGGCCCAGGCTCGGTCTGTGGGCGCCTTCCCAAGCTTTTTGTCACCCCCACCCAAGCCCAGCCTGCCTTCGACACGAGATCAGCAGATGCCTCCAGAACAAATCTGGCACGAGGGTCGAGCAGCGCGGTGCCCGGTGGCGGGTGGCCTCACCTGTGGAGTGGGACGCCTGGAAGCCCTTCCTCTGGACGGAGTTGTCGGAGTAGAAGCGCAGGAACATGCGGCTGCCTGAGGCCACGACGGGCTCCGGCTTCTTGCTCCCGCAGAAGCGGCCCAGGACTGGGGCCTTGGCATCGCGCCCGTCGTACACCTCCAGGTGGTCGTAGGCACACTCCGGCTGGGCCTCGATGTCCATCTCCAGGAAGGTCTGGGGGCCCGGGGGAGGGAGGTGAGTAGGAATGTGGTGGGGGGCCCGTGGGGTGGGCAGCAGGTGGCCCCAAACCCAGGCCTCCTGACCCCAGCCCACAGACTCCGGGGGCAGTGGCCACGGCTGGTGGGTGGCAGTGAAGGAGGAGCCGGGAATGGGGGGATGGCAGGGCCACCCCCCATATCCACCGGGGAAGGGTCCATGTGGAGGCCAGACTGGGGTCCTCTCAGGGTGGCGGCCCTGTGGGCTCAGCCATGCCATCAGCCCGCAGCCTGCCCTGCTCTGGGCGGTGCCTCTGCGTGACCCAGGGCTTGGAAGCCGACAGGAGATAGGTGACGGTCACATGGCACAGGACGCAGGGGGCCTGTGCAGGCCAGGGCGTGGGCACCTTACCAGCTTGACCCGGTGCCCGGGGGTGCTTGAGATGGCCCAGGTGCACTCCTTCTTGCTGGGGTATTTGTCAGGCCAGTTGGGGCTGGTGATGGTGCCACTGGTGGATGTCACCTTGTGGTCACAGCCAGCTGTGGGAGGTGAGTTAGGGGAAGGGGACCATCAGGAACCCCAATGCGTCAGCGCCCCCTGTGAGGAAGGAAGGCCACTCCCTCCTGCCCGCCTTCCTTTTTTCTCGTTTCTCATGTGACCACGGACTGAACTTATATCCCCTTTTTCCATGGTCACCCACACCCCGGGAGAACAAGCTGCTTGGTTCCAAGCGAGGCCCCACCAGGCAGCATCCATGGAACTACCCTCCCAGGCGCCCGAGTGATGCCGAGGACCTTGAGACCACCTGGCCACCCCCGCCGCCCTCCGAGGTGCTGTCATCCTTGATCTCCTGCCGCACCTCCACACTCACAGGAAACGTCGGAACCGACTCAGCTCTCTCCATCCCGTCCCACCGCCATCCTCTGCGACGTCAACCAACACGCAGACGGCCCGCCCCGGACGCTGGCCTCGCAGTCCCTCCCCTCGGCTCCATCCCCTGGCCGTGCACTGGCTCTCGACCTCCCCCTAGCCTTTGCCATCGCCCACCGTTCCTTGTTCCGCGATGCTACAAACCCATCACCCTCTCTGTGGCCGCCTCTCATTCTTCCCACCACTCAGGCTCTCACTTTCCTGTCACTGCTTCTCCAACTTTAGAGACCCCCACAGCCCTGACCCTTCCGCTTCTCTCCATTTTTCCTCCTTGGTCGACTTAACTTGCTTCCCTATCCAGCTGGACCACAAGGCTGAACCTCCGACTGGTCACCAACATGCCATCCTCCTCCTGCACCCTCTTAGAAAACCCCACCCACGGTCCCCAAGGCAGTGGGCCCCAAACCACTGGGCACCCTTGGATTTGCCCCTCACCGGCGCCATCTCTCACCCCCTCAGCAACGGCTCCAGGCCTTTAGCCCTCTCCTCAGCTCCCTGCAGTCCACCTCACTTCCTGCCTCCCTGAGAAAGTCAGGGCCTCAGATATGAAGGACTTCAGCTTCCCGGCCCACCCGCAAGCTCACCTTCCCCCGCCTCTACCTTCCCTGCTTTCCCTTCTCAGAGAAGGTGTCCCCCCTTCCCTGGCAGGAATGATTCTCCTCTGTAGCTGCAGCTGGTTGCCACTCTGCCGCCTGGGGACGCCAGCATGGCAAGTCGCCCCTCCTCCCTCTCCCTGCCGGCCCGTGCGCCTTCCTGAGCTGCGCCCACCCTACCCCGGCCCTCCCGGGGCCCTGCACCCCCTCTAGCCACCGCCCAGCCTCTCCTTCCTCCTTGGCCAGCCTTCAAGAACACGTGCTGCCCCCGCCTCTTCCCTGCTTATGGCTCCTCGGGCCACTGCCATCTGCCTTCTGCCCCACAAATGTAAAAGCTGCTGCTCATCATTTATCGTGCAATCTCACAGGTCCCTCCAGGAAGTCTGAGCAGCCACGATGCTGCTGGGCTGGGAGGAGAAGGGGCGGGGGTGGGGGTGCAGGCCGCACAGCTGTGCCTGCAGTCAGAGGCTCACCACGCGACTGCGCAGCAGGCTGCCCGGTGGTCCTGGTGGAGGCAGGCGGGGCTCCTGGCCCTGCCAGTTCGAGCAGAGCTGTCGCGTCACCCCTCTGGGATTGGCGTGTCCAAATGCACTGCGACCCCCATGCCCACCCTGGCCTTCCACAGCGCTGCCCCTCCGCAGGGGCCCAGGAAACACTGACTGATTCGCAGTTAGCCTGTCCCTGGGGTAACGCACCCTGAGTGATTCTGAAGTGAATCAGGGCTACCGTGCACGGACCACCTTCCCAAAAAGCTGAAACCCTCTCCCGCTCTCTCGCGGATGTCGGCGCTGAGGGCTCTTTAGCATGACCCTCTTTTTCACAGAAGGAACAAAGATAAAACTGCAGTTTAGACAATGTCAGAACTAGGTGCCATCTAGCTAAAAGATGTGGGGGCCCCGTGAGTCAGGAGCGCCATGTCTGGGGAGCCCGCAGGGATAGGGTCAGAAGTCCTGGCGTGCCTGGGGGGTCACTGTCGAGTGCTTCCCTTCTGTTTATCTGGCCGGAGCTTGTTCATGCCCTGGCTGTCCCCCTCGTAACGGCGAGAAGAGGCGTTTGCCAGCCGCCGTGCTAAGTGCTCAAAGCAAGATTTCTGGCGCTCAATACCTTGCAGGGTAGGGGCCATTTTTTTGATCACCTCATGGGTGAGGAAGCTGAGGCTCGGAGAGGTGAAGTGACTCATGCAAAGTCACACTGACACGCAGTGGCAGAGGCGAGTCCGCATGGTGCTGGGGGGTTAGGCCGAGCCAGCAGGCAGGCGCCACAGTGGAGTTGCCACCTGGGACAGGCCGGTGGAGCATAGTGTCCAAAGGGGCATCAGACGGCATCAAGGGTGGCATGAGTGCGGATCTCAAACAGTTGCAGGGCTTAGTGGGCAGGGGAAGGGGGCGGGCGGGAGGCGGGCAGCGGCCTGTGGTCCCTGGGGCCAGCGGTGCGACCAGTAACAGTGATGTGACTGTGTTTGCGACGAGCCAGGCACTGCTCGGAGCCCTTCACAGCCCCAAACCCTTACAAGGTGGGTGCTGTCACCATCTACACGTCACAGAGGGGCAAACCGAGGCACAGAGCCCGTCCGCACGGGCACACGGCTGGCTAAGGGGCAGGGCTGGGCCAGGCAGCCTGCTTCCAGCCTGTGCTCTTAGCTGCTGTCCCATCTCTCCTCTCTGCCAGAGGGAGGCCGTTCCCAAAAGAAGGGCTCGGACGCGGTTTGAAGAGGCGCTAACCCCAAGAACGGCCTAAAACGGAGCCTGGGGGCAGCTGTGAGCTCCTGTCCTGACCACACAAGGGGGCCGGACATGCCTGTGACTTGGATGTTGCTGGGGCTGGACAGGTCGGTGCATCAGGCGCAACGTGAAACGAGGGGACCGCAACGGTCACTCAGCTCCTCGGGTCCAACTCCGAGGCCGGCAGGGTTGGCAGCCCTGCCCTCAGGCCCCAGCCAGCCGCTGGCCTCTCGGGCCCACGTGTCGGGGCGGCAGGCGGCACCCAGCGCCGGGTGGCACTGGCCTTGCTTACCTTCCTTGCAGTCGTGCTTGTTGTCGTGGAGGACGAAGCCGCTGCGACACTGGCACTCGTAGCTGCCGAAGGTGTTGACGCAGTCCTGCTGGCAGCCGCCATTGTCCTTGGAGCACTCGTCCTTGTCTGCAGGGGAGCACACAAGGGCGGACCCCGGGTCTGTGCGGGGCGGAGTCCGGGCAGGTACCCCAGGAGAAGTGGGAGGCCTGGCAGGGCTTCCTCCCCCCGGGAGCTGGGTGGGGAGTGAGGCCCAGGCGCCGCTGCGGCCCGGCGGTGGGGGGCGAGCAGAGGTGGGGTGGAGGGAGGGCCGGGTCTGGATCTGCCCAGCATGGGAACCCCCTACCATTACCTGCTTACTGGACAGACGGACAAGTGGAAAAACAGACACATGGACAAGCAGACTGCAAGAGAAGGAGCAGGACGCAGGGGTCCCTCTTTTACTTCACAACAGAGAATGTCACAGACACCATCAAAGTGGGAGGGGCAGGGTGGGGAAGGCGCCCTGTCCACGTGAGGGGACAAGGGCCAGGAGGGGAGCACCAGTTCTGTCCGGCCGGAGGGAGGCAGGCCGGAGTGGCAGAGCGGAGGCGGGGTGGGCAGCACGGGAGCCCCCATCCCATTCTGTCCGAGGTGAGGTTCCTGAGTAACAAAGGGTCCGGGAGGCCTGGCAGGCCTCACTGGGGGGTCCGGTTTCTTTTCTGTACTCGGAATTTGAGCTGCTGGGGTCGTCCCCGAGGGGGCTGCAGGGCCGGCCTCTTTTCTGGAATGAGACAGAGAAGGAGAAAAGGGACCAAGGGGAAGGGACGGAGGGCAGGGGCCAGAGAGGGAGAGCAGTGAAAACCAGACCCAGGCCTCGAGGCCGATCCCGGGGGCAGGGTGGGGAGGCAGCGGGCACACGCATGCAGGGCGGCCATGTCCGCGCAGCCAGGTCATGGAGGGGCAGCGGGTGGGGGGGAGCGCAGCGACAGGATGGGAGGGTGGGTGGGGAGAGAGCCCATGGCAGGGAGGAGGCCTGCAGAGTGGGCGCGCAGCCCGCGCACTGGGCAGAGACACAGTCTCCGGCAGCGGGCGCGGTCCACGGAGAGGGCAGGCCCCGGCAGAGCTCTGCTCGCTCATTCTGGCTGCTGCAGCTACAGTGTGTTAGACACACACTCACACCAACACACCCACACACGTAGGACCCCCTCACGGGTATGCTGTCGCCCCGACGTGGCAGCACAGTGACCCACAGGCTCGCACCTACACACGCACAGGATACACCCCCCGACACACACATTATCGGCCCTCCACCCGCCTGCGTGCATGTGCACACAGAGCACGCCCACACCTACAAGCTGCTCGCGCCCGGGCGGGCCTGCACACGCGCTCTCCCGCAAACACAAGCGTGTGCACTGAGACGGACCCGCAGCCACAGAGGCAGGTATATGCCACACCCACGCATTCTCACTGTCGGTGGCCGCTCTGGGGACCCTGGGCCTGGCACGGGGGCTGACACTTGGGAAGGTGTGTGGATCAAATGGGCATCCACCATTCCAGAGAGGAACCGCGAGGTAGAAAGACGCCTCCTGGCATTCAAATGGCCAGGCAGGGTGTGTGCCGAGGGGAGCCCTGCACCCAACAGGAGAGGGGCCGAGGGCTGGAGCACTGGCTCCCAGAAGGGCCTGCTTCTCCGACCCCTTCTCAGGGGCGCCAGACCCCCTGGGGCCTGCGGGAACCCAAGGCCAACAGGGGGAGTCCCCAAGTCCCTTTGCAGGGCTCCTTCTCAGTTAGAACAGGACACGGCCCCTGACGGAGGGCCTGTGGGAGTGGTCTGTGCATGAGTCCTGCAGGGAAGTGGGGGTGATGGGCGCCCTGTGACCATCCTGGGGTGTCCCTGAGGAACTCGCCGGCGACTATACTTGGAGCTCATACGCTGCGCGAACATCTCCCTGCAATGTCTGGACCGCGCCTTTCTTGTATTTGCACCCCAAATACCCAGTATAGAGCCTGGTGCAGAGTAGGGATAAAAAACACCTGCCCAGTGAATGAGCGAGAAAGTGAATGGCTGAATGAATGAATGAATGAATGAAGGAGAGAAAAGTGGCTCCTGAGGAAGGCCTGCTCCAGCGCCCGGGGTGGGGCCCTGGCACGATCGGTGTGCGCCTCCCCTCGGAGCCTGGGGCAGGTTGCAGGAGGGGTAGGAGCGGGGGGCAGGGAACAGGGGCTCAGATGGGAGATGGCACTCACCCTCCAGTGCCAAATGCCCCGGAAGGTGGCTGAGATCAGACTGAAGTTCTTCAGGCTCTTTCTTCTCCTCCTTGGCTTAGAGCTTCCTCACTCGGTGTCCCAAAAGTCCAAAGGGCCCCCTCCTGGGGGGCCAGGGTCAGATGCCCCACGCCCTGAGGGCTGAGCCTTGAGGGCCACTGCTGAGGGTCCTCTGCAGGTTTCTTGTGCAGTGGGCAGTGCAGGTGTGTGTGTGCACGCAGGTGCGCGCGTGTGTATGCGTGTCTCTGTGCAGGGCTGAGATGGGGTGGCACGGTGCCATGCCAGGGCGGGGCAGTAACCATGGGGGGCAGCCCTGGGCGCTAGGCCTGACAGAAGTGGTCCCCTTCCCCCTCCGGGACTGGAGCAACAGAAGGGCAGGAAGAGACGAGAGTAAGCAGGTAATGGTTTCCCAGGGCCAAGCCCACCCCTGAGTGGGCGTCACGTCCCCTCAGACCTCTGGTGAGCACCTCGTAAGAGTTCCAGGTGGGTGCGGGGAAGAAAGGGGGCGCACTGCGAGGGGAGGGTCTCAGCAAGCAAGGGCCAGGGTCTGTGGGCACTTTAAGCAAAGCAAGGCGGCCGGCAGTGCCAAGCAGGGGACCCGTGCTCGGGACAGCGCATGGCATCCAGGCGGGGCAGGCAGGGGTGCAGGGCGGCCAGAGGGGCTGGAGGACGCAGGACCCTGGGCAAAGGAGGGGAGAAGGAGGGCAGCGTGGACAGGCCGTGGGCTTCCCGCTTCCTGCCGCCCATGCCCCGCCACCAGGCGTGCTGGAGAGGACGCTCCCGGGGCTGCCCCCTCAAGGCCCGCCCCGCCCCGCCCCCGGTTCCGTGGAGCTGCTGCCCCGCACTGCCTGAGTCCCGGGTCCTCCTGCCTCAGGAGGACCACCGCCGCCTCCTGGCCTGGCCCCGGGGTCAAGGGCAGAGGGGTTAACAAAGCAGGGGTGAGGTCTCTTGGGACCCCCGGAAGTCAAGCTCTGAGAGGCCCGGCAGGGGCTGCTGACTACCCCTTAGGCCACCTGAAGAGAGGGCCATCGGGGGACCCCAAGACAGCTGTCAATCAACTAACTGACTAAAGAATACGTAAGTAACCATAAATAAGTAAACATAATAATATAAATAACTCTTAAGTGAATAATTACTAAATAAGAGAAAATAAATGCTGGCTGAACCCAAGTCCCCCACCTGCAGGCTGAAGTGGAGCAGAAAGGCTCTGGTGTGTGAGGGAGGGAAGGAGGGAGGGAGGAAGGGAGGAAGGGAGGAAGGGAGGGAGGGAGGGAGGGAGGGAGGGAGGGAGGAAGGGAGGAAGGGAGGAAGGGAGGAAGGGAGGAAGGGAGGAAGGGAGGAAGGGAGGAAGGGAGGGCCCACCCCAGCCACGACCCGCCTGGAGCCTGCAGGGTCTGACGGGCCTTCCGGCTACAGCCAGGGGACCTGCCCCAAGAGTCCAACGAGAGTGCCCTCCTGCTCTCTGCACGCACCTTGTGTCTTCCTGCCTGTCCCCGGGGCCTGCTGACTCTGACTCCTGGACCACCTCTCCCTTCATTTCTGCATGTCTGTGTCCTACCTACGTGCTGCCTGGCCTCAGGCCTGCCGCCACAGAGCCCGCAGGGCTCAGGAACATCGGGGTTCAGGGAGGAGGGGCAGGCCTGGGCGGGGGCAACGGACAGACCCCGCTGCGGGCATGGGGTGCTGGGGAGTGCAGGGTGCATCGGCAGGAAGCAGGAGAGCGGGAGAGCTGCTCGGAGTTGGGGAGTCCAGGTTACCTGAGAAGAAGTGGGCCTTGAAGCCCTTTTTGGAGACTGTGTTGTCAGACTTGAACTCCACGCGCATGTTGTTGTACTGGGAGGTGATGACCTCGGGCTTCTCGGAGCCACAGAACTTGCCATGCAGCTTGGAGTCGGCCGTGAGTCCGCTGCGCACCTCCACGAAGTCGTACTTGCACACCTGCAGGGCAGCGCAGCTACAGGCCCCCTCCTCCAGGAAGCCTCTGCTGACCACCCCTGCCTGGGATGGTCCTGTCGCCTGCAGCTCCCTGCTTCACCAAATCTAACAACTCAACACGGTGCCGCCCGGCCGGCATCAGGTGGATCTCCTGCACTCCCCACATGGGACCCGGCCCTGCCACCCCACAAGCTCTGGGACACCACAAGCCATGGGCTCCCGCATCTTCAAGGCCCTCCTCTACCCTTTTGGAGTACGTTTCTTTCAGAGGAGAGGAAGCAGGCATCGAGCTGGGCTCCAGGCCGCAGACCGCCCTGCACCTCCTCAGCCCCAGGCAGCACTTACATCGTTGCCCTCCGTCTCGAAGAAGTCGAACTGCAGGGAGATGCGGTACTGGGTAGGGGCCACCAACTGCCAGATGCAGTTTTTGTTAGGCGGGTACTCCTTGGGCCAGCCCGGGCTGGTGATGGAGCCGTTGAGCTTGGTGAGGAATCCACCACAGGCGGCTGAGGACACAAGGGAGACGGCATCACCCTCCAGGAGTCCCTGCTCTTGGGGAGGGCACGAGGCGCAGGCTGGGGCGAATTGGGGAGGCGATGGGGGTGTGGGTCTAGCCTCCCCGGGACAGAGGGAAGGAGGCGTGGGGTGAGGTGGGGGTGCCGTCAGAGTAGGCCGAGTGGAGGTGCGTGTGTGTGGCCAGTTCCATTTCGTGTGGGCCAGGGCATCTGCTGGGGGGCTCGAGGAGGGGTGTTGGCGGGCAGCGGGGACCAGGAGGAACCGGCCAGGGGGTCGGGCTGCTCAGAGGTTGAGTTGAGAGAAGCCGTCCAGTAACATCAGGCTGAGCTGGAGTCAGTGCGCCACAGCGTGCTGTCACCGGCCTCTCGGGGACATTTACAGGGAGAGACTGACACTCAGTGCCTGTACAAGATCAGTGGTTCCCAAATTGTGGATTGGGACCTTCTGGTGGATGATGAAATCAATCCACAGGTCAAGATAAGCATTCAGAAAAACAGAACAAAATGAAAAAAACAAAAAAATCCAAATCCAGAGCACAACACATCAACCCTGGTAACCACATGTGGCCCCAGCAGATGACGTTAGGAAACGCGCTCCTCCTCCGGGTGGTGAAGAAAGCCCTAGGGAGTCCTGGCTGTTCCGGGAAGGGGTCTGTCCAAGGGCAGCAGAGCCTTGGCTGGAGGGTGGGGGATGGGGAGGGAGTGCAGTCGTGGGCAGCCTGGGGGTCCTCACCCTCACAGTGGCGCTTGTCGGGGGCCAGCTCGTACCCGGGGTCGCAGCTGCACTTGTAGCTGCCCAGGGTGTTGAGGCACCGCTGCTCGCAGCCCCCGCGGTTGGGCCGGGAGCACTCGTCCACCTCTGCCGGGAGGAAGGGCGCGTGTCAGGGGCTCCTGGGCAGGGCCGGGGACCCCCTCCTACTTCTGCTTGAGAGCAAGTCCAGGGTCCCCGGGGCATCCCGTGACAGCCCCACTCTACAGTGGGCAGTCAGCTGTGGGCCGCTCATTCTGAGGCCGTGGCCTCCTGGCCCCGCCCATGGTGCTCAGGGCCCACTCAGTCCCCAGGGGATCCTCTGCGTGAGAGCCCCGAAGGCGCAGGCCGTGACCTGAACGACGGGGCAGGGGCAGCTCGCAGAGCCTTTGTTCTGGCCACGCCCTTTGCGGGGGCCTCTCCTACGCTGTTTCTCAACGGCTCTTTCATCCCCACAGGAAGCCAGTGGTGGAGGGGCTGTTCCTACCCCCGCTCCAGAGGCGAGGAAGTCGGATTCAGGCAGAACTCCCTGCCCAACATCACACCCATACACCCCCCCACCCCCGCCGCCCTGCTTCCCCCCCCCCACCAGCTCCCTCCTGACTCCCGGCCTCATGGGCACTTCTGCACAGGCTTCTGATGTTAAGGCGCCACCTGCATTGTCATCTCCATTCGTGGCCACACACTGACTATGTGTCAGCTACTTTTACTTCAGTTGGTCAAGTCTGTCATTTATTCAATGAGGTATGCAGTTTTTCAGTGGGATTGACCTTTTCTCCCCAGTTAGGCCACAAAGACAAGGGCGGGGCGCTAGGGTCTATGTGTTCCCACAGCCTGTGCTGAATGCGTGAATGACGAGGGAACGAAGTCGGCACAGCCCCGGTTGCAGCCACCAAGATTGGAAACAGGCTAAAGGCCCATCAACAATGGCGCCTGCGGTTAGCAACCCCGTATTGTGCACTTGAAAGTATGTTCAGAGGGTCATTTGCACGCTAAGGGTCCTTATCAAATAAAACAAGATAGAGAAAATTAAAAGAAGTTATGGAGCGGATGGGTGGGAGGGGCGGGGGCCTGGGGAGGGAGGCACCTTTGAAGAAGTTGACAGCGAAACCAGCTTTGTTAATGGATCCGTCAGAGACGAACTTGAGCCAGAGGCGGCTGGAGGTGCTCTTGATGTCATCAGGCTTCTCGTAGCCACAGTAGCGCCCAATGAGGGTGCTGCTTTCGCTGTGCCCGTCGCGCACCTCCAGGTAGTCGTAGGCACAGCTGTCGTGGCGCTCAATCTGGGGGTCGGGGGCTCACTGAGTGGGAGGAGCTCTGGGTGCCAGGGCGCGGCCCCCGGAAGCCCCGGGAGAGGTGGGCTGTCCTGGAGGCAACTGAGCATGAAAGGATCTGACCTACCTCGAAGGACTGGAAGGTGAGGCCCACGTGGAAGCCCTCGGACACCTGGATCCGCCAGATGCAGACTTTGCTGGGCCGGTAATCATCTGGGTAATTGGGCGACTGGATGTGGCCATTGTCCTTTTTCACATCTCCCCCGCAGATGGCTTTGGGGACAGAGTGTACGGTGGGAAAAAGGGGAGGTCGGTGAAGATGCTCTGTTTTGCTCCAGAGTCCCTGTCCCCCTCCTCCTGCCCATCTCATGTCCCCTCAGCTTCCCAGTGTCCCCCTTCCCAATCCCACGGATATCTCTTCTGGTGCCAGGAGGGAGGGGTTCAAGGATGCCAGGGACCCCGGGTCCGTCCCCCCGCCACCGTTTCACCCTCAGTACCTTCATAGACCGCAAAGAAGCCCTTCCCAACCCAGTTGCTGCTGCTGCGGAACTCCACCCAGAGGCGGCTGTCGGTGGAGACGATGGGCTCGGGGAGTTTGCCCCCGCAGAAGCGGCCTGCGGGGGTGGACAGGGGACAGCGAGGCCCGAAGTGAGCCCCTCTCCTTCTCACACCAGCTGTCCGTCCAGGAAGCCTGTACCACCTCTCTGGGGACTCAGGGGCTCAGGTCCTGGTCTGCACTCGCCACACGGTCCCAAGACCACCTACCCTCCCGTGGGCCTGCCTGGTCCAAGGTCCAACTTGGCCCTGAAGAGCCAGCAAAAGACCCCTTCTAGAGGACTGTGCACCCTTGAAGGGTAGGATATGAGTCTGTTTCTAGGAGGAGAGATGACACCTCCCAATAACCAACTGTACATGTGTTTTATTTACTTTTTTTAAAGAGCATGTTACCATTGTTACTTATCTTTTCTTATTTGATCTCCATGTAAACAATAACCAGGAGCCAACACAGTTCTCCTTGTACATTGCAAAATGGGTCATTTGATCAAATGCAGGGAATGCCACAGCCTCTGGGACGCCACAGGACCCCAGATAAATCGCAGAATCCAGAGGCTGGTTTAGAAAAATGTCCCCTTTGAAATAAAACCCGACAAGAATCCACACAAGCGGCTGAGGCCAGCCATCTGTGGAATTCTTTGTCGTCACGGATCCACCCGGGAAGCTTTGTGTGTTCCTAATAAGATGGGTGTTTCCCAACTTTCAGCAAAGGACAGAGGGGGCTGACCTAGGAATGTAAGCTACGAAAATAAACTGCAGTCTTGGAAACGCTCACATGTCTGCAGAGGAAGTGTTGTAATACCAGCTGCTTTAGGTAACTAGTAAGAAATCTCGCACGCCAGACACCGGAGGGAACGTGATTAGCAGTGGTCTGTCAGCCTGCTACAGGCGCGGGCTGTGGGTCAAAGGTCCTGATGCCAAAGGACAGTTCCAAGCTACTTGGGATCCTGTCTACACTGAAGGAGGAGGATGCGCACAGCACCCAGCTCTTAGGCCTGGTGCCAATATGCTTTTAGAACACCCGTCTTGGGCCTAACTCTGCATCTGTTAAAGCGCCTTCTGTCCTGCAGGTCTAACCCACTCATTCCCTATTTACTCACCGCCCCCTTCCCCAAGGAAAATAGCACCTTGGGTAAAGAGTTTGGGCCACTGTGCCCTCATGGTGTCCCAGGCGGCACTGTAAGCGCCCTCAGGCTGGACCTTGCAGAGGAGGAAAGGAAGCCTCTGAAATGGCCCGGATAAGGAAGAGTGCCTGGAACTGCGGGATGTGCACAATAACTTGTCCATTTCTGCCGACTCAGATGACACCCCCACCCGGACCGATCCGCGGGGCAGCCACCAGGAGGGAGGCCGCGAGCCTGTAGCCAGGACCCTGAGGTCCAGACCCTTAGAGGGACCTGCCCAAAGTCACACAGCTAGTTAGTGACGCAACCAGCAGGCATGGCTTCCATGGCAGGGTGTCGCCCTTGGCCAAGCGTTGGGTCCCGGGGGAGGATGAAGTCGTTCTGAGAAGGAACCAGCTGCAGAGGAGGCAGGGACAGGCTCGTGCCTTACCTCGGAGAGGCGCCTTCCTCCAGAAGCCGTCTCGGACCTCCACGTAGTCGTACCAGCACAGGCGGCTGCGGTACAGGTCCATGGCCGTGAAGTTGAGAATGATCTGGGGAGAAGGCAGGAGGGGAAGGGTGATGCTGCTGCCCACACCTCGCAGCCCCACGACCGATGCCCCACTTTGGTGAGGCGGTTTGCTGTGGGTAATAAATAGTTCAGGGTTTCAAAAAGGAGTTTCTGGCACAGCATTGTCGCTCCTCCCCAGCTGTCCGTCTGCTTCGGTCGGCCTGCTTCCAGCCTCCCCAGCCAGTCCTCACTGGAAACGCATGGCCTTGGGAATGTGCGCACGAGACCAGCTGGCTCCCTGCACCGATTCCCTTAGTGAGGAGCCATTGCTTCGGGTCACACCCAGCTCTCTTTGTGCTCAACTTGAATCAGAGAAATCATGGTGCCTTACAGGGAAGCTGGGTGAGAGGGGCCCAGGTGGCATGTGGGCCTGGGAGTCTGAAATGGGAATGAAGAGTCTGGAGGGAAGAGGCAGAGCCTCCATCATGACGTTTATTCAACACTGACTCTGGGCAGGGGCCATGCCAAGAGTACAAGAAAATCCTTCCAGATCTGCTTCCTTCTCGTGAATGAGTTTAAGGTACACCCCCGTCAAGGAGCCTAGAGCTTAGAGGGATAAAACACATGCATGGAAAGATCACAGAGTGGAAAAGCTCAGGCTCCAGTCACGCGGACCTGGGTTTGAATCCCCCTCTGCATTTCCTGCTGCGAGTCCTCAGGTCAATCACCCAGCTTCCTTGAAGCCCCGCTGCCTCGTGTGTAAAGTGAGGAGGAACATCTCACTCAACACGCTCCTCGCTCCTCGCAGGGCAGGCACTGCCTGAGGCACCATCCACTAAGGAGTTCATTTTAGCCTCTGAATGCATCAAACGTTCACCTAATCCTGGAGGAACGTCTGACTCCCTGCTAAGTACCAACTGTCCCAGCAGGTGGGCACATTGATAGGCAGAGAAGTACCCATTTCTGGAGGGAAGCTGCTCCCTTAGTAGTTTCCAGACTGAGCCCCAAAACCTGTTGTACATTCTCTGTCCAACAAGCAGAGCCTCCAGAGAACAAGTCACCGTGGCTGGCAAGGTGTATGCATGGGCACGCGATGGCCCCAGGAGCTCACCAGCTGGGCGCCCTGTTGGAGGAGAAGGGGACCAGAAGGTCTGTCTCCCCTCTGGATCACTGCAGAGTCACAGGGAGACACAACGAAGAGGCGGGAATGGAAAAGATCCCAACGCAGGCGCTGGCCATTGCTGCCTGCAGCCCATGCCAATGAGCGACCTGCGACCTGCGGCCGGTCCAGAGGAGCTTCTGGCTCCCAGTCCCTTCCAACACTGACCCGTGAGAACGCTCGGTGATTTCATTACCCACCTAGATCAGCGATTTTCAGTGGGTGCGCCACAAGAATTTTTCAAACATGCAATACCTGAATATTTAGTCAGGGGCACTGACCTCTTTTCCCTTTGATTGTCAAGCAAAAAAATGACAACAGCCAACACAACAATAGACATCTGTTGTGAATGAATAAAAATTGTACCTATTTTTTTCTGTCAGACCAGCAAAAAATGTATTTTTGGTGTGTCAGAGAATTTTAATTTTAATTTTTTTAAATATTTATTTATTAGATTGAGGGAAAGGAAGGGAGAAAGAGAGCGAAACATCGATAGGAGAAACATCAATAGTCTGCCTCTTGTATGTGTCCCAACTGGGGACCGTGCCCCTGTCCCCAGACCAAACCCACAACCTAGGCGCGTGCTCTGGCTGGGAATTGAACCAGCAAACTTTCACTTTGCAGGATGATGCCCAACCAAGCCGCACGGGTCTGGGCGGGATTTTAGTCATTAGTTTATGTGTGCCACGAGATGAAAAAGGCAGACAATCGCTAACCTAGATGATCCTCCCCATTTCCTGGCCTCTCCAGCCCAAGACCTCCTGGACCTCATCATCCACAGTCTCAAGATCAAGGATCCCACTGTCCGCCCACAGGCCCCAAGCTTCCCTTGCTCACTCCCTCTGTACGTGGAGCCAACAGACCTTCCCGTTCACTAGGACCTTCAGTCCACCAAGCCCACGGCATTTCCACTGCCTCCCACCTCCACGTCCTCCCATCCCTCCTCGCTAGCTGGGACTCACAGGCCACTTTCCTTCTTTTCCTTCGGTCTGTGAGTTTCAGTATGTTTGTGTTTGGGAAGCTTTTATCAGTTGTGGTACTCTGAGATGTAATCGAGTGAGATCATGTTCATGTTCTGCGACATGTACTAAGTTATTCTTGATTAATTATTAATCATCGTCGAGTGTTATTGTGAAAACACAAGTCCTGGCATTTTGAAAAACTGAAGTTAAAAATCTGTTCCGGCTATGGAGCCAGCGTCTCATTACATAATATTCTATCTTTTAGAAAGTGAGCCAATGTCATCACAGAGGAATTTTCATGTACTATGGAATCCTCGGGGCGTAGCACATAGTAGTTACTTAAAAAATATTTCTTGAACAGCATTTTGCTTTTAATGTGTTCTATAGATATACTAGCCCCAGTGTAGAAAGATGCCAGTTTCAAGATACTTGTGGTAGCATTTTTGAAAACTTGGAAAAGTTAAATGAACATCCATCACTAGAGAGCTGCAGGGGTTGTTGAATTATTAAATTAAGGGATGTTGAGTTGGTGGCACTAAGTAGCCATGGAAACTGAGGTAGACCTGCCTGTGCTGACAGGGACTGATGACCACGACTTACCGCTGAACGAAGGGCACGTTATGGAAGACCACACACATACACTCACGTACCCAGAAGGTTCTAGAAGGGCATCCTGAGAGTTACCAATGCTTAGTCACCTCTGAGGAGTGGGATTTGGAGGAGGATCAAGGGGACAATATTCACTTTTTACCCTATTCCTAGATTGTTCAAAATTCTAACAAGCACATGCTGGCTTATATCTAACAACAAAAGTAGCTTTGAAAGAGCTGCTGGACGGAAGAAACGCACAGGGCTGAGTGTGGGCCCTGCGGCCGCTAGGCCCACACCCTGGGCCCCTGCTCTGTGTGGCTTCTCCAGGCTGCCAATCACTTTGCTCAGCAGCTGCGCTACAAACAGCAGCTACTGCCCCTCCTCCTGGGAAACAATCCTGGCTCCGTCCAGGGCAGGTCCGTTCAGACCGTCCAGGGAAGAAACCACGTCGCCCAGCGAGTGGAACCCTGAAGGGCCCACCCAAGACCTACGTGGCAGGAGGAACCAGGGGCTGCCTGGCGCAGGAGGAAGGGACCTGTGCCGCGGTTAGGGGCATCTACAGGGAGGTGCAGCCGGGGCTATATTGAGACCGGAGGTGTCTAATTAAACGTTGTAACAACTTGTCATGTGGAAACAGCTGTGCTAGTGGCAGGGACACTCCCGCTGCCAAAGAAAACCTGGCCAGCCCCACCGCTTCCTGGCTAGTACTCTGGGCCCCTGGCTCGGATGCTGTAAGCTTCAGCATCTTTGTCTGAAAAATGCAGGTGATCCTAATGACTGTGCTGGGGAGCTGGGGGACGGATGGGGACACGGTGCCCTCCACGTGCGGGAAGTCATCCTCATGTTTGTTGGAGGTGCTCAAGGAGGAGCTGGGGAACACATCAGCCTTGGGGACCCACAGTCCGGCTTCAGCCTGGCTCGTCCTTTAACTCCTCTGTGCCTCCATTTCCTTATCTGTATGGCGGTAATGGTGACAGTACCTATCTCATAGGACTGAGGGGGAATACAAGTAATCGCCATCGGTAAGTTAGATTAATCTATGTCAAGTTTACAACACGATCTGACATGTGTCATACACACAACATACATATATGTCCCCCCTACATACAACAGTGTATGCCACTCCATAAATGGTAATTTCACAACTGGAGGTGAGTTTCCTTGAGATAATCTGGTAACTGAAGTCGCTCAGGCCAGGACCCTGGAAGTGAGGGGAGGCGCCCGGGGCCCCTGGGGAGCTGGCCGGGCCTTGCTCGTTTCACAGATGCAGGACAGCGAACGGGGACAGCAGCTGCCGCTGACTGACCTCCCGCTACGTGCCAGGCAGTGCTCTAAGCACGTTGTGTACACAGACTTGTCCAATCCTCATGTCAACCCACTAGGGAGGGGCTACAACCAGGCTCACTTTACGAACAGGAAACGAAGGCACAGAGAGGTTAAGCAGCTTCCAGTAACGACCACCCTGGGAGTGACACCCAGGCACTCTTTCCCTTAAACCGACGCCCTTAACCACAACTCCACGTGGCCTCCTCAGGCCTGTCGATCAATTTGGCCGGACAGCTATGCAAAAACCAAACGTCAACTTTCCCTCCATCCTCAGTGCCTCACGCCCTTCGGTGCCTGGGAAGGGCAGATGGGGGCCTGGCCCAGGCCTTGGTGAGGAGGGAAGGGTCCTCTCTGTCCCCTGGAGGACAGGGGAGGAGGGCAGGGAAGGCGTCACAGGGGAGTAGAATCTGCTGTGGACCCTGAAGACTAGGCAGGGGACCTGGAAGCAGGGCAGGAACAAGGTGGTTTCTGGGAAATCCAAAAGGCATTTTCAGTTTCTACTTGCTTGGCTCCTCTGCAACATATGACCGTGACCTCCCTCGGAAACCACTTCCTGGTCACACAGGCTGACTCCGTTGCTTGGGAAACACAGTAAATCTTCCGCAGGACAGCTGCTCATCACAGGCAATGCAGAGACTGGGGGGCCCTCAAAGAAATCTTCTGAAGTGGCCCTTTGCTTGCACAGTTGTATTGGATAAGTTCACATTTCTGGCAATAAGCTGAGAACTAGGGAGCCAGTGGAAAACAACCTCAGTGGCCAAAGAGATGTCAAAGTCCATCAGCCAACACAGGTGGGTTTATTTAAGGTTTACTGTTGAAAGAGCGTAGACTTTGGAGTCAGGCAGCCCTAGAATGGAACACTGGTTCCACCACGACCGCTGTGTAAACGTGGGCAGATTTACTCACGCCCTTTGTGCCTCAGCTCCCTCATCTATCCAGTAGGGACATCGTACCCGCATCACGAAAGCACTGCGAGGAATACCGAGATCACGCATGTAAGATGCCTGCCACATAACTGTTAAATAATAAAGAGTATCCGTTATTATTGCGTGACGTCACCGTCTTCCGGCTCCGCAGCCTCTGTAGGCTCTTTAAATGCCCTGTCCCCACAGTTCATCTTCAGTTCACTTACAACTCTATAATTCCATCCAGGGCTGGGGGTGGGTTTTATTTTTTGCACTGCTAGGATCATGCATTAATTAACCTGGCATTTTTATCTATAGCTCACATCTCTCCCTGGACCTCCAGGCGGGCCTCTGAAAAAGGACGAAGATTTCCTGGGAATTGTGGAGGAAGCAGGCAGAGGCAAAGAGAGGTTCCTGGGGCGAGGGCATGTGCCCACAAGAGATGAGGGCCAGCCCACGCCAGCCCAGAACAACAGGGGAAGAAGCAGGTCTTGGCCAAGGTGCTGTTCCTGCGCCAACGCTGCAAACCTCCTGAACAGGAAAGGAAGCAACGCTCCATCCCCTGCCCTGCTCCCTGGGGCTGCGGGTTCTCTCATGAACCTTCTCGCCCCCAGTGTCAGGCGCCAGTGTGCACCCAGTTTTGCTGAAATGGGACACATCGTATTGCCAGTACAACCTGTTGTGTCCTAATTTAGGTTCGATGTGATCTTGGGTAAGTTACCTGATTTTTCCCAGTTTGTTTTCTCATATGCAAAATGAGGCTATCATTAGTGTCCAGCCTATAATATTGTTACATTAATCAACATATATTAACACATAGCGCTGGCCAGGTGGCTCAGTTGGTTGGAGCATCATCCCACACACCAAAAGGCTGTGGGCTCGATCCCTGGTCAGGGCACCTGCCTAGGTTTTGGGTTCGATCCCTGGTCAGGGTGTGCACAAGAGGCAACTGATCGATGTTTTTCCCTCACATTGATGTTTCTCTCCCTCTCTCCCTCTCCGCCCTCCCCTTCCTCTTTCTCTAAAATCAATAAACACATCCTTGGGTGAGGACTTAAAAAAAATTAAGATATGACACATAAAGATCTTAACACATGCCTGGCCAACCATATGCTCAATAATCATTCATCATTATTCATACTGTTATTGTCTGCAGTGAGATTTGCAAAGGCTAAAACAGTGAAGGCTCTCAGCAGAGGGATGGAGGAAGCCAGGGCACAGTCAGCACAAAACAGCAAAAAGGACTGCAATTTTTAAGTGAGATTCGGAACAAGAAGAACAAGGAAAGGCTGGGTTCACTTTTGAGGGAGGATGGCAGAACATGAACCGAGAGAGATGACGGGATGACTCGACCCTCAGCAGACGCCTGTCGTTGATGAAATAATCTTCAAATTACAGAAGTAAAATAAGCATCGTCTGGAAAAGGAATGGAAGCTCAGTAACACAGGGGAAAGGTCGGTGAGCACCTCTTTAAGTTAGCTCCTGTGTCTAGGCTCAAAAATGACATCAGAGGACACGCAAATAGCTTGCAGATGCGATGAGTGTCTGTAACCTTGGGAACTCGGAACAAAAGCTCTCCCAGCTTTGGAAGGGGTGCGCACGCAGTGTGTGCGCGTGTGCTGGGAGAAGAGGCTTGGAGTGAATTCTGGGAATTGCAAACCACTGACCTGAATGTCAATCCTCAATTAAGCAGATGGCCTGTGACCATTTGGGGAAGAAACACTTGATTACTAGGGGCCAGCTTGGGGTCAGTTGAAACGAGGCATGTCGCAGATTTCACTTCCTTTTTTTAAAAAGCGAGGATTTACTAATTAGCGGATCAGTGGACTTGATTTGGTGATGCAACCCATCTACCTAGGAGGCATTTGTTAACCACTTCCTGTGACAAGGATACAAAGCCGACAAAGGTGTGCTCATGGAAGAAGCTCACATCCCCCTTAAGCGGGTGGTGAGCTGTGGCTGGACGGTAGTGCCATTAAGTGGTATCACAATAGGTGGGTGACTCTGCCCAAAATCTGTTCATTAATGGGTCAATGTCGGTTCCGAGGGAGATCTTAGATCTGTTTTGAGCCATGTCCTAGTCAACAGTTTGATCCAAGACCAGGCTCTGAAGACCCAGAGGCGCGCTTATCACATGAGCCCACGGCATGATGGCTCCCTGCTGGAGGGTGCAATTCTGGTGCAAAATGCTCTTGAGCGCTACTGGGAGGAACAGGGTGACCAATCATAAAATCTGATCCAGCTCAAGGCTACTCAAGGCTGCAGTAGCACATTCAGTACCAAGGGAAATAGAGTCTTAAAAGTCGACTCTTGGGAGCAATAAAAATGCAAAGGACACACAAGACGGGGTGGGTGAGCGGCCCAGAGTCCATGTGAAAAGCCTGGAACGCATCTCAGACACACTTAGACAAGTGCCCGGCGCGCGGTGCGTGTCATCTGCGAGTGAGCCTTCGTTCACAGCTACTAGGGGAAGCCACTCCTGGCTGCGGTGCTGCGTCATTCTTGTGAGGTGGATGGGTTTACGGCCCCCAGATAGGCCACTCACAGCCACACTGACCGCGTGCGGCCCTCGCAGAGGAGGGGACGCTCAGTTACCTTCTCCCCAGGTGTGACGGAGATGCGCCATACGCAGTGCATGTGGGCGGAGTAGCCATTGGGGTACTCAGGAGAGGAGAAGTTGCCTGTGCTGTCCTGTAGGGTTTCTCCGCAGGCTGTCAAGGAAAGGAAATAACTGGGGGGCTGGCTGCAGGGGCTCAATCCCCCCAAATTTCTGGCTTCCCCGCCCTGAGCCCTGGCACCCTTGCAGGAGAGGAAAATGGCTGAGGACGGGGGGCATCTGGGGTGGTCCTGTCCCTTTAAGATCCACCTCCTTCTCAGAGATAAGCTCACACAGTCCTACCTCTCCACCTAGTCCTGCAAGATGCCCTGTTGTCAAGGCAACTAGGATCCCAAGTTAAGGTCAGGTTCCTTTGGTGGTCCTCACTCTTCCTCACTTCCTGAGACTTGCTCTGCTCTCCCCACTGCCTGCGCGTGGTGCCCCTCACACACCCAGATCCTCAGAAGGTGGGTGGCTCATCATGTGATCCTAGCCCCAGTTCGGTCCGTAACTCGAACACTGGCCACCGCTCGGGGCCCCCCCTACCAGGCCTCCTCTAAGACTCACAGCTCTGACCTTCTCGGTCCCAGGGCCTGGCCTCTGCCTGCCTGGGGCCCTGCCCTCCGCTCCACCCCGGCCCGTCCCTCCCTGCCCCGACCTGGGCACTTGTAGAGCTTGCGGGCCTGGGCGATGTCCCCCTTGCTGAGCCGGGTCCTCTGGCCAATGGGAGGTTTCACACCATTCACCTCGTACTTGGGAACAATGGTGTCCAGGAAGATGCCCCTGCGGAGGACGAGCCGGACCTGGGTGAGGACCTGGCGGAAGGAGGGCAGGCGCGCCTGTGCGCACCCAGGGCCGCGACCCTGCCAGAGCCCAGACATTCCTCAGCGGGGTCAGGGACGGGTGGAGACATCTCACCATGTCATTATGCTGCCCACTGACCAGCAGCCACCCTGCTCCGTGGCAGCCACACCACAGGAGGCTGGGGGAGCCCCAGGAACACTTTGGGAGGTCGGGAACACAGGCCCAGGATGCCCTGGGGACCCACTGGTGCCCAGCTCAGTCTGGCCCTGACTCCCAGCACTAGGGAGCTCTGGACGTGTCTCCAGCCCCACCCAGCCCCTGTTCCTGCAGCTCCTGGGCTGATTCGGCCCTGGCCGCGCTTTTCCCAGGATGACCCAGTGCCAATGCTTTATCCCGTTGGCACGGCTGCTTCTGACAAGGCCAAAGGGCAAGTTCCACTGTGGCCAGACCAGACCCTGGGGACAGACCCGCCAGCTCCCGCCTGACCCATCAGTGTCTCCCGTCCTAGTTCCTGCCTTCGAGAGCCTGGGTGTTGCCATCTGGGAGGAGGAGAGGCAGGCAGCCCTCCACCTCCCCAGGGCTCCTGACTCACACTGGCTGGGTGGGACTCAGCAGGGGGTGGGGAGGGATGTGGTGGGAAATGTCTGGGGTGGGGGGCTGTGGGGGTGGGGGCAGGATGACCTCACCACCCCTCCTTGGTCTCTGTCCCCCAGGTCTGGAGGCAGAGGAACGAGTCTGGAAGTAAGAGAAGTAAGACTGTGGAGCGGGGGCAGGCGGCTGCCCGGGGCAGGGCAGGCGGGAGACGGAGGATGAGGGGAGAGCCAGGCATGGAGAGGGCCTGAGCGGAAGAAGCGTGGGGAGGCCAGGCCGGTTCCCACGCTAGGCTAACAGGAAGCTGGGGTGGGGGAGGCGGGCCCGCAACCTCCAGGTTCCGGCTCTGACTTTGGGGACCTGGGCCCAGGATAAAGAAGAGGAGGTGCGTATGTGCTAGTGAGCGGTGAGGGGCTGGTCCAGGGCGGGAGCCAGGTTTTGTGTAAATTAGCCAGTTATGAAAAAGGCAGACAGATGACACGAGGGTGCTCCCATTAGAAAAACGTGTCCCCCTTCAGTTTTCAGAGGAGGGATACCCTTAGTCCTTCGGGCGGACACCGCTCCAGGGCCACCGCGCAGCACGGCTCGCAGAGCGGCTGCATTTCAGCCTCATGGCGCCGTCAGCGTGCACAGCTCTGGGAGAGGAACCCAGGCCCTGTGAGTCCTGGCCCTGCCATGGGCCCACGTACAAGGGGGCGGCAAAACAGGCAGCACCCATGGGTCCTCTGTGGGGCGGGGGCTGCGGCTGCCCAGGGCCCTCTCTTATCCTCGCTGACTACCCAGCAGGGCAGCGTGGTGCAAAGTGGGAGGCCCACACTGGACAGAGCTGGGCAGGGGCCTGGACCGTCCCTCACCTGGAGAACGTGTTCCGGGCGTAGTGCATGATGCTGTCGAAATCGTAGGTCTCCCCCAGGGACTCCACCTCTTGGACCTCCATCTTCAGGAAGTTATACTCCTGCCCTGGGAAGACCAGGAAAAAGGGTGTGGGGGGTGGGAAGGGCAGGTCTGTGTGGGATGCAGGGTGGGAAACAGGGTCCTCCCTGTACCTGAGAGGTGCCCCCCTACCTGAGGGTCCGGGGGGGCAGCCAAGGGAAGCCTGGGGGAGGGGCAGGCCTCTAGAAGAGTGTCCAGCAGAGGGGAGGGGTGAAGGAGGACTTGCCGCAGGGAAGGCCCGAGGGAGTATGGAAAGGAAGCACCCATTTCTAGAACCACAGCCAGATGAAAGCGGTGAAAAGTGGAGGAGGCCTGGGAGAGAGGGAGGAAACAGGAAGGGAGGGAGGCAGTGCAGCTAGGAGAAAGGGGAGAGAACCCTCAGCGGGAAGAAGAGTCAAAGAGAAAGATTAGGCAACAGTGAAGAGAAAGGCGGGGGCATCATGGGGAGGTGGGCTGACCCCTTCCCAAGCCCCATCCTGAAGACCAGCTGGGTTTTGGCTGCTCTGGGTCCCTGTGTGCAGGACCTGGACCTGTGAGGGCACGGTCTGGACCAACCAGGGCCCTGGGCAGGGCTGGGATCAGATGATCCCAAAGGTGATGGCTGGAAGGAGAGGCTGTTGCCCCAGCAGGGGCCTGGGAGAGGAGGCTGGGGCAGGAGCCACGGCGCCCCGCCCCACCCCACCCCCTAGGGTCGAAGTGCATACCGGGCTGGATGTTCTCCCGCATGATGGAGACATGGCGGTCCCGGTCGGGCCGCGTGTGCTCGTGCCAGAAGCCGATGACGTGGCCCAGCTCATGGACTACGATGCCAAACTTATCACAGTTCTTGCCGATGGAGATGGCCTGCGGGCCCCCGCCACGGCGACCCACGTAGGAGCAGCACCTGGAGGGCGGGGCCAGCTCAGGGGGGCGGTCCCGAGCTGGGGGAGTGCATCCACTCAGGGGCCGGGCTAGGCTGCCAGGGGGGCGGGGAGCAGAGGGGAGGGGGCGGGGCCTGAGCGGACGGCGGGCTGTGAGCTGGGGCCACAGCCACAGCTGGGGTTCCTGGGGAGATACCCCGAGGCAGGAGGGAACAGATGACCCAGGGCTGTGCCCAGATGGGGCAGCTGGAGTGCCCGGGGCAGAACGTGGGGTCGGGCCATGGCGGAGGGTGCAGTGCCCAGGGGCCCCTGCTCACCCGCATGGTCGATAGGTGAACACAATATAGCTGTCCTCGTCAGTGCGCTCCAGGAAGGTAACGCAGGTATGCTTCTCCCAGTGCCTCATGGCCTGCCGGAAGACGGCCCTCTGGCTGCCTGCCAGGGCGGGAGAGGCCAGGCTGTCGCCCTGTCCAGGTGGCCTGCCTCCACCCACCGCTCAAGAGTTGCCGCCTGACAGGCAGACGGTACTGCTCTTACCAGGAGGCAGGGCAGGGCTGGGCTCACCTGTGAAGTTTCCCCCAATGACAAAGGGGATGACCCCATCAGGCCACACACGCTCAGGCCTGGACGTCGCTGCCCGCCGGCTCCGGGACCTGCCTCTCCCCCTCCCTGGGCTTCTCCTCAGAGGCTGCCCGCTGGCGTGCTGGCAGTTGCGCACAGAGGAGTTTCCTGGAATCCAAAGAATGAGACATTGGCAGCAGGTGAACAAAGGAGGGGTGGGGGAAACAATTTATAATCAATCCTCATTCTGGGGGATTCCATATTTACCCACTCATTACACTTTATCTGTAACTGCAAATTGGTGCCCTTAGCTTTTCTTTTTAAAAGTGTGGATGAGACAATTTTATTTGAAATTTAACTTAAAACGGAGTTCAACAGTAGAGAGTTATCCACCATTTAGACCACATCTACATTTACTTTTATAAATAATACTTCTTGTTTATCTCCTAGATTGAGGTTCATTGTTTTTATTTGATTTGCAACTTCTAGGGTTAAACATTTATTCCACCCCTCCCCTTTTTGTTTGGTTACTCAGTTTTCATAGGCATTTAAGATAATTAAAAATACGTAACTGAGAGTCTAAAAAGAGCAAAGCACCATATTAGATTCTTAGAGTGATTCAGCTATGACGAAGACTTTGATTTTGTCATTAGGGAGTATGCACTACACGAGCTGATAGAGGAAATGAGACAGGTACACAGGTAATTTACGAGTTAGGAGGTATAAACACCAGTCTCGGCGTGGCTGCTTCTGTACCCCCAGTTCCCTCAGCTGCCGTGGTCACTCGCAGACTGCACGGAGCAGTGAAAACTGGAGTCCCCAGCGCACACCTTCCCAGCCGAGGCTGCTTCAGCTCTGCTACGTAAACAAGTATGTTTTTCAGTCTACTTAGTACCATGTTTTCTGCATTTTTGCACTTTTTCTGTTGGTGATTTTGCTGTTTAAGATGGCTCCCCGGCCCCACCCACCCCGCCCTGCAGTGAACTGCTGTCTAGTGTTCATATGTGCAAGAGGGCTGTGATGTGCCCTATAGAGAAAATACATGCGTGAGATAAGCTTCGGTCGGGCCTGAGTCATAGTGCCGTTGGCCATGAGTTCAACGTCAATGAATCAACCATCTATTACAAAGGTGTCTGTAAACAGAAATGCACATGAGACAGGGCCACGCACTGAGGAGTTATGAAAATTTTGTGACCAGAGGCCCGCAGAAACTTAACCATCTTTCTCCTAGGAGTAATGGCTCAGTGTTGGCTAATTCAGGGTCCTCGGTGACTTTATAGAGACTGTAAGGTTATTCTGCAGCTCCCTTCACAGCTACCACAAAGAGACAGGGTGGCCTGAATGGACAAGGAGAACGATGCTGCACTCTCCTCCTAGGAACTGTGGGGACGTGTGCCTGGGAAATGTCCCCTCCTCACCTGATAAACCTTCGTACTGGTGTTGCATGCATAACTTGGTATTTCTTTAAGTATGCTCAAATACATGTTTTCGTTTGACTCAGGAGCTCTTTGGGACAAACTGGGTGAGTGTCACTATCTACGTTTGACAGATGAGGAAACTAAAGCCAAAGACTTGCCCAAAGTCACGTGGTGGGTCAATGGCAGCCCAGGGACCCAGCTCCAGCATTCTGCCCTCCCCCTGTACCATGTCTGCCAGTCCCCGCTAAGGTCTAGCAAGCCTTGCCCGTTACCAAACCCCAGGTCACCCCCCAGTGCCGGCTGCTCTGTGGGGCAGTTTGGCCCTCATGCCAAAGGCTGCTGGTGCCAGGGTCCTTCCTCCTGATGGACAAGACAACTGCCTGGTGCCACCAGAGTGGGCCCAGAACAAGCCCCACGTGCGCACCCGCACCCTGTGGCAATTGGAGAGCTACCCGTGGGCAGGACCATGCTCCGGGGCAGTGAGTGGGCTGGACAGAGCCGAGCTATCCCAGACCTCGTTCTTCCCATCCCCTCGCCCATTCACAGTGCCAGGTGCTTGGACCACCTCCAGTGCTAAGGAGGACCCATCCCAGACCTTGCAGAGCTTCGACTCTGGTTGGGAAGACAGGCACGCACACGAGTCGCTGCAGCGTGGTGCAGCGAGCGAGGCGCTGCCCTGTCCGTGCAGAGCAGGGAGGGCACGGAAAACGGCAGCACAGTCATGTCTTGGGGGCTGTTGGTGAAGTGGTCACAAGGGAGGCTCTTAAGACGGGCCTTAAAGGCTGCAGAGAAGCTTGCAAAGTGGAAGCCGAAGAAAAAGCCAGGAGGGACTGCAGTGCTGAGGGAAGGGCCCCGGACTGGGAGCGAGAGGCTCGGTTCCTGCCCCAGCTCCGCCACTGACTGGCTTTATGATTTTGGGCCAGTCACGAGACCGCCGTGAACCTAAGTGTCTGTATCTATAAAGCGAGAATTGTCCTGACACAGACCTTTGAAGGTGGTTGGGGACAGTCAAGTTATATAATGCCTTTGAAAGTACTTTGTAAATTGTGCGCAAAAAGAATGGCGGTTCTTAGCTCCTGGGAATGTCTGCACTTGCCGCTCCTCTAGGGGAGGGAGAAAGATGCCACAGAGAAGACAAGCCCTCACACTGGGTTCAAGCTCACAGCCTCGGTCCCAGGAAGCCGGGAGGGTCCCTGTTTCTCCAGTTCTGGAACCCATTTCTGGGACATGGGAGGGCCAGTCCGTACCCGGTGCGCCTGCAGCTTGGACGGAAGACCTGCGGATCACACGCTGTCTGAAATCCGAGGCCTGCTGCACCTGGAAGGCCCTCAAATCCTCCTCGTCCAGGGCGATGTCCCCGAGGAAGGCAACTAGAGAGAAAACAAGAGGCCAGGGGCTGAGTTAGTCCTCCCGTTCAGCACTGACAGCCGCAAGCCCCCACGGCAACTTTACTCCAAACCCTGAGGCAGAAGGGCAGCGGGTCCGTCTCTGGGGATCCCTTGGGAGACTCGTGCTTCCTTCTCAGTTGGGATCCCGACAAAGCTGATGCCCAGCCCCTACCAGACCATTAGCTCCAGAAGACACAGTCACATCATTGATTCCATCGTTCTTTAGCATTAGTAAGTACCCACCGGGGGCCAGGTACCACTCCAGCGATTAGCAAGAACAGATGAGGTCCCTGCTTGTGCGGAGCTACCCTTCAACAACACGCAAGTAAACAGATACCAAATTCAAGAATCCCAGGCAGTGATGGGTGCTATGAAGAAAACAGGAGGTCAGGTGACAAAGTGTCTACTTTATGGGCCCATAAGCTCGGCACTGTGTCAAACACGTAGTACTCACTCCACAACATGCCGTTTGTTATAATGAGGGGAGGCCAGGAATAAGAAGCGGGACAGATAGGAACTTCCGGAAACCAGGACACGTGACGGGAGCTTCCCAGCCAGGAGGAAAGGTTTATTGGCGCTCAAGCCACCTCTCCTCGAAGTCTCAGGGTCCCTTCAGGAGGAAGAAAGGGCTGGAGGAGAGCTCCCAGTAGGCGGTTTTGATTTCTGAAGCTGGGGGAGGTGTCTCTGGAGAGATGGGCCAAGCAGTCTATCTGCTCTTTTGAGAAGTTGGGAGCAAGCGGAGACACAGGCCGCAGAGCCGGGCGCCCTGGAAGGAGCTCGAGTGCGAGCTTCATGCAGAGCCGGGGGCGGGGGGTGCAGGAGGCGGAGCGGAGAGCAGCTCCCCCCTGGAAACATCTGCTTCTCATCCCGGGCTTCCCAGGCCTGGCGGGCAGCACGGCACGAGTTGTTTTAACCTTGAGGCCTTGCACACGCACAGGTTCCTCCCCTGCAGATGGCCAGCTGGGTGGATGCACACACACACAGAGTCAGACCCATGGGGACAGACAGAGGGTGACATCCACACCTACGCCATCAAACAGAGCTCCTCTAAGTCACAGAAACATCCCTGCACACGCGAGCTGTGCCCACACTGCCCTGAGAGGTAGGGGCACGGGACAACGCTTGTCCGAGTGATGTATCATGGTGATATTCTTTGGGCCCGTGGACACATGCTCACAGACCCTCACCCTCCGGTAGCTGTGACCTAGAGGTGGATCCACAGGATGTGGGAGTGACTCCGGCAGTCATCTAGGCCAACGCTCCCTTTTACAGATACGGAAACTGAGGCCGTGAAATGCAATGATTTCACCAAGACCAGGCTGCTAGGCACTAGGCAGGCTGGGTTCAGAACTCACGCCTCCTGCTCACCGTCCAGTGCTGCCTGCACTCAAGTTCACTACTTCTGTAGAAGTCATATTGTAAGTATGTACACACAAAAATAGCCTCTCAGACACACTCCTCCACCAAAACACACACACACACACACACACACACGCACACGCGCACACACACACACAGAGTCACAGACAGTCCTAACAACACACACGCACAAGCTCCAATGCACACTAACCCACAGCATGTTCCAAACCCATCAAGCCAGGAACAGCAGCAGTAGTAACATCTTACGTAAATGTCCGCTGAAACTGATGTGGCATTTTCTAGTTGACCAAGTACTTTCACGTTAATGAATTCATTTAATCCTGGCCACCGGGTTCATGTCCGTTAAGCCGCACTGCAGCCACGCATCTGCCTAGGAGTATTCCACTATAAATTATGGAAACAGAGCCCGGCGGCTAGATTCCAGGCCACCTCCCTTCCTTTAGAGATGAGAATACTTGGGCCTAAGAGGGGAAATGACTTGCCCAAGGTCACCAGCCAGTAAATGGGCCAGTACCTCTTCCACCACATGAAAAAGATCCTCTTACTTAACACGTTACCCTTCGGTGGCCTTGGCCCAGCAACCGACGGGACAGCAACAGAAGACACTTCTCAGCTGATGCAAAGAAAAGTGGCCTTCTCAAGGACAAGGGATGGGAGGTGCATCCCAAGGAGGCAGTGGGGCGTCTCCACATGCCAATCTTCAAACAGGCACTCCCAGAACACACAAACACCCCCACACCTTTGCACACGTGGCGCCTTTGCAGATACTGCACTTCCAGGCTCACGCACCCACGCCCACAGACATCACCATTGCACACGTGGCTGGACATTTAGATTCCCCTTTGGACATAGCAGCAAAGAGCAAGGTCTTTGGAATCAGACAGATCCATCTTTGAAGCCTAACTTAGCTACTTCCAGCTGACAAGTCAAAGAGACTCTTCCAACCCTCCGTTTCCAGCTCTCCGCTCTCTGAGGGCACACTGCTCCACCCACGGTGGCCTCTGGCCGAGGGAAGCCCCGAGTGCTCGGCAGCAGAACCCCGGGCTGCGCTGGCCGGTGCGACCAGGGCACAGAGGAGGGCCGGGCGAGTGGAGGGCTGGCGGCAGAGCGCATCTGTGAGCCGGCGCCCTGTGGTGGGGATGTCATGACGGAAGAATGCGTGGGAACCGTGGGTTGGAGAGCCTTATGGCCCAGCTGGGCCTGAGGGCCCTGCCCGTTTGGGATTCCCCCTGGGGACTCCAGGGGGCTGGATGCTGTGGAGTCAGGACTCCCTTCCTTATGTGGGAAAGGCCCTGGGGTCAGGGGTAGGGGCAGGGTGGTAGCTATTTTCAACATGGAATCAAGTTTTTGTTTTGTTTTCTGGCCGTACACCAGCCAGGAGCACTCATGGCTGCTCCATGGCCAGATCCCAGGGGTAGAAGGGGACAGAAGGGAGCCCACCGGTCCCCATGTGCCCATCCTTCAGGCTGGCCTCTTGACCTCACAGTCCCCTCCCCTGGTGTGTCGCAAGGCACCTCCTTCTGGGGGGAGGGAGGGGAGCTGTCTGGCGTGAGGAAACCCCAACACCATGCGTACCCAGCATACGCAGGTTCCATCACCAAAATGCAAGCTTCTGGCGGGGGCAGGGCAGGTTCAAGGTCCCACAAGTGTCCGTCTGTACTTAATCGCATATTTGCACATGCGCTCAGGAATACCCATGCGGATAGTTGAAAAGACCTGCCCATAAAGCAAGGGCACATCCACAAACGTGCAAAAACACACTCAATTACCTCCCTATGTAAGCCCCAGACTTTTCACACGCCCAAATAACTGTGCGTGCACACCCCATTCCATAGGCCAGGCCACCACAGGAGAAGGGTGCCTTTAGAAAGAGTGTGTGTGGGAGGGGGTGGATGGACAGACAGACATGCAACATTGGAAAACTGTAATGGTGGGAAATTGTGACCCACCCCACCATTCTTGTGACATTGTTTTTGTGAGTAAGGACTCTGACTAGTATGAAGCTTGCAGATGAACAGCATGTTTGTACAAGAATTCTAGGAACTAACTTCAAAAGATACAGACTCAGGCCTTCAGGCATCCCAGCTCTGAAAGACTTGCTGACCTTCAACCATGGAGCCAGAATGACAAACCAGGATGACATACGCCAGACCATTGCTTTGCATTATCGGAAGGGACTGTGCTCTTCTGCACCTAGAGAACCTTTCAACCTGCTCTCTTGATCTCTTTGTTCTGTTCCCCCTCCCTCCTTATAAAAAACCTCTGCCCCTGCTGAGAGGGGGAGATGGGCTTTGAGACGTGAGTCCCCATCTTCCAGGGGGCCAGCAGGTGAAAATAAACCACTTTCCTTTACACCTGCGTCTCCAGTGTTGGCTTTGGTAGCGGCAGGCAGTCGGACCTGCGTTCGGTGACAGATACAGATAATTAGTCTATCCCTCTGGATATCCTTAGGGGGCCCCTAGTGGCGCGAGGACTAGCCCATTCTACTCCCTCATCCTTCCCCCCAAATCTCTGGAGAAACTAGACTATTTGAGAGTTCCTTCTTCCTGGGGAGTCCTATTGGTCCCGCTTCATCTGGAGCCCAGGGAGACTGTCTTTTCCTCCCCCCTTGGGGCACCTAAAAGAGAAGGTGACTCAGGGAGCAGGGGCATAAGTGGGTAGGTGACTCATGCAGAGTGTCTGGAGGGGGAATGTGGTCTGGCGAGAGGAAGGACTGCTTCTCAGCATCCTGAGCTTGGAAACTATTCCCTGGAGGTCCCTGAAACCCAAGCCTGGGCCTAAGGCTCCTGGGGTGAGGCTGGTGATGGGGGCTGTGAGCTCCTGGCCCGCTGCACCTCCCAAAGCAGGCCTCTGAGCTGCCAGTGCAGCCAAAGGAAAGTCCTCGCTGGCTGGGGAGCCGTCCCATGGCTTCTCCGCTTAGGGGAGCAACTGGGTCCCAATTCCTGCCTCCAAATCTCTCCCAGAGCCCTCAGGGTCACTGCCAATCCTGGGGCAGCTAAATGGAGCTGGGAATCTCAGGGAAGGACCCTCTTGATGGTTGGGCAACTAGCATACAAGAAATCAGGACTTGCAATCTCCTTGGGCAAGCAGAGCGGGGGGCGGGGGGGTCTTGCTGTAACCAGCTCCCAGCACACACACAAAGACCAGCTCGCACCCTGCCCATTGCTCCGGCCTCGCCCAGGAGACCCAGGAACCTCTCTGGGGTATCAGGGGTCTGAATGTTGCCCTTTCTGCCACAGTAACCGTAATTCTGACAACAGCAGCAAAAGGGGACCTCAAATGAAGTGGCCTGACGGTCCTGAGAGAGTGCAGGTGAACCAGGGGAGTTGATTGGGCTTTCACTGGTCCTCCCTAAGAGGAGGAGGAGGAAGAGGAGGAGGGAGCTGAAGAGGATCAAGTGAGCCAGGCGAGTAAGCAGGCACACCGGGTGCACCGAGGGGGAGTACACGCAGCCTCGGAGACTTAGCGGGCCTGCTTCTAGGCCACCGCAATGAACTGACCACCACAACAGAGCGAACTTTTTGGTTTCCCAGTGCCTGTAACAGTTTTGTTTACACTACACTGTAGTCTATTAAGTGTTGTCTCTAAATAACATACATATCTTAATTAAAAATACTTTAATGCTAAAAAATGCCAACCATCATCCAAGTCTGTTGGAAAAATGGCACTGATGACTTGCTTGACACAGGGTTGTCACAAACTTTCAATGTGGAAAGAACGCAGCATCTGCAAAGCACAGTAAAAGGAGGGAGGCCTGGGAAGCCAGCGGCCATTGTCACCTCCAACACCCGGGGGCCAGGGATCCAAGGGGGCAACAGGCAAGGCCTAGGGGGAGACATGGGGACAAGAGCCTGGGGACCTGAGGCTCGAGGATGTGGCGGTGGGGTCTCAAGGAGTCAGGATGGAGGGAGGCAGAGCTGCCCCAGTCACACCCAGGAGGGAGGCCTGATCTGACCCTGAGTCTTGGCCTTGTCAGGCCCTTGGGCTCTCTCAGCCACCCCCAGGCCTGGCCTAGCTCCCCACCAGCCTCACTTCACCCTGGTGGAGAGCTTTCTCCAGAACCCTTGTTTGAAGTTCCAACTCAACGGCCCCACCCTAGCATGAAATCTGAGACTGGGGATAAAGCCCTCAGCCTCCTGCTGCTCTGAAAAAATCACTCCCAGCTTCCAACTAGTAGTGAAATAGATCAGATTGACTTCCCAGCCATCTTTTTAGGCCTTGCCCCTGCCTGCCTCCTCCATGAAGCCCCCCAAACTTTCTAGCCTGCTGTGATCACTGTTCCTCCACCACCACCTTGGGGGCTGCCTTGAGCCTTTGGGGCCTTTCCCCTCGAAGGTGGCACGTATGAATCCCGGTTCGTGCTGCTGGCTACTTCCCCATGTGTTGTCCCCTCCTGGACTGTAAGCTCCCTGAGGGCAGGGGCCATGCCTTACACGTCTCTGTACCTCCCACAACATCAAGCCCAGGGCCTACACATATTAGATCAGTGGAAGGAATAAATGACACAAAGACAGGGTCCAGAAGGCACTCTTTTCCTGAACCCGAGTCCGTGCTCTGAGAAAAGTGAAGTGAGGGTGTGAGGCAGAGGAAACGGGGGTAGACAGCTAACATTTCTTTGGTGCTCGTTTATTATTTATTTGGTGTGTGCTAAGCACTCATCAGTGTTTTCTACACATTCTCACTTTAACCCTTACCATCCCCTCAGTGGAAAGGTGTGTTATCAGTCCACTTTACAGGTGAGAAAAGCGGAGGTCACAGACGCTAGTTAACCTTCCGACGGTGGTACAGCCAGTGAGTTGTGGGTCGGGACTGACAGCCTGCAAAGCCCATGCTCTGTCCACCCAGCCTCATGCCCACCCCAAGCCCAGTGAGTAAGATGACAGCTAACTCCGTGGTTTAGCCACAGCCCAGCAGGGGTGGAGAAAGAAGGGCAGAGGGATTTGGTTTCTCCTCCTCCTCCAAGAAAGGGCTCCTATTCTGCAGTTCGCTGTGATCCATCCACCCAAAGAGGGGTTTCCGGGGGGTCAGGGTTCCAGCAGCCTGCCCCCCAACCCCTTGTGCCATACACAGGCTCTCCTAGGAGCCTAGGAGCCGTGCCCCTGCCTCTGGCTATTTGGGGACAGGCTGAAGTCAGAGGCAGGAAGTTGAGGACAGGTTCTGCTATCCTGTGCCCTGTGTGTTCTCCTCCCAGGCTGCCTGTTCAGGGTCATGGGATCAAGCAAACAGCCGGAGTGCCTGGCCATCTGGTCAGTTCAGGGGCAGGACCCCCCTGGGCCTAGCAGGAGTGAAGGGGTTACACAGGGTCTTCATGTGTAAAGAACACACACACACTCTGCAGGCCTTGACCTCTGCTAATAACCCTCCGGTGCCTGTGGACTGAGAGAGCTGATACACCGGTCTGAGTTCTCTGTGTTTTCCCCTCTTCCCCCAGCTTGGCCTTGGTGGGAGCCCCTGGCCCACAAGGGCAGAGATGAGTCCCCCTCCTGCACTGGCTTCTCTGACTTTGACAGCTGTCTCCTCAGCGTCCTAGAAAGCGGCTGCGCTGGTGGGGACCATGAGACACCCAGGGCGTGTGATCTCAGAGGACCCCTGGAAAAACTTTTCTTCCGCTTGCGTTGCGGGGGAGGCCTCCGGAGACCTGCTCCTTGGAGATGCGGGCCACCCCGTACCCAGGAGACAGATGTGCAGACCCGGGCAGCCCAGATACACACGCTGGAAAACACCAGCGTCTGGAGCCAGACACTAGGGAGAAGAAGGGGAAGGCTCGCGCTCTCTCCTTGCCTGTCTCTCTCTCCCTCCCTCTCTCAGGGGAGTTTTCCCAGAAAAGTTTCCTGAAGGAGGAAAAGCCTCCTTGGCCGCAGGTTCCTCTCGGGACCCAGGGAGCTTACCCCCAGGAATCCTCTGGGAAGACAGGAGGCAGAGGCTTCCACAAGCAGCGCAAAAGTTCAGTCCTAAAAGTCCCCCAAACTTCCCCTCCCTCTTTCCCTCCTTCTTTTGTTCCCCACAGCATTGCCAACCAGGCAGCTCCCGGCTTCCCACACCGGACCGTCCTCCCCCACCCGAACCCCGGCCGCTCGCGCCTCCCGCCCGGCCCGCCCGCGCCAGCACTCGCGCCCCGCAGGCCGCGGGGAGGGGGCGCTTACCCGCCTTGCAGGGGTCTTTGTAGTTGAGGGGCTCCGAGTCGTCCTCCTCGCCCAGGTCGTAGGTGTAGTCGGCCAAGTCCAGAGGGCGCCCGGGGCGCGGGAGCAGCAGCAGCCCGAGCAGCAGCGGCAGCGGCAGGCGGGCCACGCCGGGCATGCTGGCGGCGGCGGGCGCGCGGGCGACGGCGGGCGCGCTGGCGGCGGCGGCTGCGGCGGCGGGTCGCGCCCGGACGCGGGAGCGGGCGAGGGGAAGCGGAGCGCCAAAGGCGAGGGGGCGGCGCTCCCTCCCCGCCTGCCGCTCCCCCCCGCGCTCCCCACCTCTCTCCTTCCCTGCGCCCGCCGCCCTCCTTCCTGTCCCCCGCCCCTCGGCCGCCCGCTCCCGGCTCGCTCCCTTTCCTTCTTTTTCTCCTTCCTTCTCTCCCTCCCTCCCTCCCTCCTTCGCCCCCCCCTTCAGGGAAATGAGCTCGCTGGGGGGCGGGTTTTCGCCGGGAGTTCGGCCCCCTCGGGGTCGGGATCGCGATCGGCCGGCCCCGGCCGCGCGCCAGCTGAGGCGGGGAAGGCGAACACCCGGCCCGCACTGGGAAGGGGCTTGGGCGGCCGGGGCGCGGGACGCGGGCTGGGGAAGGGTGCGCGCCCCGGGATGCCGCCCCCGCCAGCCGCCCTCTAGCGGCGCCTCTCCCGCGCGCGCCCCGCCCGAGCTCCCCACGGTGCGGGACACGTAGTCAGGTCGCTCGCACCGCCTCTTGCTCGCTTCGTTCCTAGGTCCCTGCCCTTGCTTCTCAGCCTGCGTCCCTCGGTCTCTCCCTTTCTCGCTCTCTCACACCTCGGTCCCTGTCCTGGAGTTCTGTCTGCCTCTCGCCCTCCCTCGGGAGACACCACTGGAGGGCGCCTAGAGCCCGTAGATCGCTCCCAGATCCCCACTTCCACCAGCACCCTGGGACGGGGAGAACGGGAAAGCCCCCTTTGCTCCCCAGGGCCCTGCCCTTCCCCTCGCCTGCCCCCACCAAGAGCAGGACCGAGGGTGTCTGGGAGGAGAAAAGGGGGACACCCTTTGTTTTTCAGTCAGGCTGCTTTATTGTTTTGTGATGGGGCCCCCCTGGCCCCTAGGGGCCACCTCTCCTCTACTGGCTCCCACCTCTCCCCACAGCTCCCCTTCTCCAGGGCTGGTCACTATGGGGTGGCAGGCGCAGCTTCCTGTTTGTTTGCCGAAAACCCTTTGCTCAGGGAGCTTTCCGTCCCTTTTAGGCTTCCACAGGTTCTGTGAAGCAAAGAAACACTTTATTTTGTGAGGGAGAGGAACTGGAGGCAGGGGAATGTCTGTGGACCTTCCCTCCCCTGATCTCCCTAGGTGGCGGGCCTCAGTGGCTCCCCCTGGGCCAGGCCAGCTGACAAGGCAAGGTGGCTCAAGCCCTCCTGGGCACTGGTGCCCTGGCGGTTACACCTGCTCACCTGAGGCTCCTAGATGTAGTAGAGGGGCACCTCGCCACACAGAGTGCTCAGGGTGGGACCCAGGAAGCCCAGGCTCCTGGAGGACACTGAGCCGGTATCACGACCCTCCTCCTGGCCCAGCTTCGAGGGAGGCGCTGCAGGCTTGACCTGGAAAGAGCACGTCACCTGGAACCTGGGAACTGAGTTGCTGTCTCACCCACAGCCCTTAATGCAGGACCTCAGGCGTGTCGGTCAACCCCTCTGAGCCTCGGTTTCCTCACCAGTTGACAGGGGCTGTACTGAGGTCAGAAGCCCCCAAGTGGCCGTGGGTTCAGCTGAGACCAGCAGCTTGGTGGTGGGGCGCTGGGGCAGGGCTGGGGAATAGGTGGGGTACGCGTGGCGCAGGTGAGTCTAGAGAGGGGCACTCACCTGGCCGCCCACCAGGAGCAGGGCTTTACAGGTGACACAGAGCCACCGTCTCAAATGCTCCTCCCAGCGGCCCTGGGAGGGAGACAAGCCACTCCTTCTCACGCTCACACCCACCTGGAGGCTCTGCAGTTTCCTAGTGAGAGCCTGAAGGCTGGGGATGCTGTCCGGGGCCATCTTCACGATGTAGCAGCAGGTTCCCACGGCCGGCTTGTAGGCAATCAGGAGCTGGGCACAGGGACCCCCGAGTTCATTCAGGAAGGCCCTGCCTTGCTCGCCCTCTACCCCTTATCCTGAGCCATCTCCCTCTAGGTTGGGCACAGGCAAGAGCCATGTTGAAAGCTGAGGTGCAGGCACATCCACGGGAGGCAGAAGGGCAGGGGAATGAGGAGAGATGCATGTGTAGGGAGTGGCACAGCCGAGGGGTCTAGGAGAATCTGGTCATTGGTCCCCCAGGCCCCAGGTCAGGAGTCCAGGCGTACCCACCCGCTGGTAGTCATACGCGGCGATGCCGGTGGAGCCGATGGGGAAGGTGGCTGTGGTGCCCGCACGCTCGCTCAGGGCCACGCGTTGCTGGGCTTCTGGCCCCGCAATGCTCATCTCTAGGACCTGGGGGAGGGCACAGTGCTGCCTGGCATTGCTCTCCCCACCTGTCCCTTCGGTGCCCATGCCCACCCTCCATCGTTTGTACTTAAATGCACTCAAATGTCCCTTCTTCCCTGAGAGCTCAGAGAGGCTGAGTGGAACCAGGTGCTGGAGGGAGCAGGCTGTCCGCTGTGGGGCGGGGCAGGGGCCTGGTGGAAAAGCCCAGGCCAGGTTTGCCACCTTGCCCCTGCCTCTCTCCTTCCACGAGGTGCCCCTTGCCGCCTCCTCTCCTTCCTCCTGGGCAGTTCGCTATCTGCCCAGCGCCCCCAGCCGGCCTCCCTAACAGGTCCTGCACCCGCTGCCCGCCCTGCCCAGGCCTGCTCACCATCTCAGTGTGTTTCTGGCTCATGTGAAGACCCATAAGCAGGGCCCCTACAATCACCACCACGACGAGGACCACCACCACGACCACGATGAGAAGGCGTTTGAGGTGCACAGGGCAGCACGGGATGCCGAACCGGCCCCGGGGCGCTGCTGAGTAGTCCTGATGTGGTGGGACAGAGAGGGGACAGGTGGGCAGTCATGAGGGCGCCCCCTCTCCTCCCTGCACACCCACACCCTCCCAGGGCTGGGCAGCAAATGCTGTGGACGTGCAGAGGAGGGATAAGATCAGAGGAGGCTTCCTGGAAGAGGTGCCTTGAATCCCAACAGACTCAGAGATGGCTAGAAGTGAGGTCCGGCTTGGAGAGACCCAGAAGAGCCTGTTTCACCAGTAACACCCCCTGCCGTTTCCTCCAGACCCCTGGCTCCCCAGCCATGCCCAGTCCCTCTCCGTACCTCAGGTGGTCCGCGCTCTGTCACATCTCCGCGCCTTTACACCTACCACCCTCCTCCCTGCAGTGCCCCCCTTCTCCACCCAGCAGCTCCTGCTTCCACTTCCGGAGCCAGCTCAAATGTCATTTTCTCTGTGGCGCTTCCTGTGAGCTCCCAGGTAATGGCTCCCTACTCCGTGTCGTCTTCAGCTCTTTCCGCCGACCTCTGAGGCCGTGCTCAGCCCTTGCGCTGGAATCATTGGGGGCCACGCCTCTCCCCCCGAGGGACTCTGTCTTAGCGGTGGATGTCTCTGCCCTAACTCGGCGCCGTTCTAGGTTGGTTGGGTGAATGCATTTGGATGAGGAGACCGGTCAGAGGAGACAGGGCCCACCACCCATGTGCGTGCGCGCTCATACCACACACACAATCGCACTCACCGGCGGGCTCTCCATCAAGACCTCTTTGCTGCCCACGTCCATCTTGCTGCACGCACCTTTCCCTCCTCAACTGCTAATGTGACTAGGGCCTTATATGTGGCAGTAGGCAGAGGGGACAGAGGTGAAGGACCCGGCCCCCATCTGCCAGCTAGCCCTTGGCTTTGAAGCCTGTTTGTTCCTGGCTCTCAAGAACCGAGGCCCTGATAAGCCAGCTGCAAGAGCGCCTAAGGGCCCTTGGGCCTGACACAGGAGTCCTCTTGGCCCCCGCAAGGGCAAAGCTGGGTGAGCTGAGCAAACTTGCCCTTGGGCAATCAATCGGTGCCTCTCCTCATGGTGTCTTCCTGGCGTGCCCGCCTCTCTTGCTGGCACCTGCCCCTGCGGTCCTGTGGCTTTTCTTGTTCTTCTGCCAGGCCAAACCTCTCAGGAAGCCAAGAGCCGGACCCCGTGGGGAGTCCATCACTTTTCCAGACAGAATGTCCCCTCAGCATAGGAATGAGCCCCAGGAAGGGGAGGGAGGAGAGAGTACCTGAGGACCCAGAGAGGGCGCTGCTGAGGCACGGCGGGGGGCTCAACCTGGGAGGGGCAGGTTTCATTTCTAATACCCCACCCGCCCCACCCGCTGTCTCCCAGGCTTCCCTCCTAACCACAGACTTGCCCCCTGCCGTCCTCTTCAGATGCCGAAAGCTCTGTCCCCTCTGGTTACCGATTCCTATTTACCAAGGGGAGGTTTTTCATTCTTTGCTACAGGTTAGTTTGAAACTTGAAGGCTTTTTTCCCCTGCTTTGATTTAATTTGCATTTATTTGATGCTGAATTTATTCCTGGGCCTTATGTTTTTGGTTCTTCGGTTTCTTCTGGGATGTTTGTTGTTGTTGTTTTTGTTTTTCTGGGCAATGTCCTCTTCTGGTTTAGGAACAATCTGTTCTTTTTCCGGAAGGATCAGCTCCGTGTGTCGGGGGAGCTCACGTGAGGGGTCATCTGCCCAGGAGCTCTGTAAGTTTTATGCCCCGTCTCAGGGCCTTGTTCACCTGGATGCGTTCCATGACCGGAGAGGCTGCACCCAAACCCTTCAGTTCAGCCACCTCTGCATTTTGAAGGGTGTGCAGCATCCACTCAGCGCTGCCTTTGGGCCACCTCTCTGTGTCCAGCCCCACTGTCTGGCCCGGTCACACCGACCAGCTCCACCATCGTGAGGACAGAATGGCCCACGTGCTTCTGTCAACTAACGTCCTTCAGATACTTGGTTGCTTCTGGATATTCATACCCTTGGTGGCATGGGCAGTTTCATGAACATTTTTAAAGTAAACGTGAAGATTGGAGCCTCTTGATTTGCATGATTCTGTGGGGTCTTCTGGGTGAAGTGAACGGCAAACGACTCTCACAGATCAGGCTGAAGCCTTTAATAGC